>NC_133972.1:102545311-103893436 GCF_047716275.1 Strix uralensis
CCTACAGGCTATTATATAAAGGAAGAAAACATTTCTTCCTTCTCTGTGCCTCCCTCAGGCAAAGCACTCCTGAGAATTCAGTTACCAGAGGCTGAACCTTCAAAACAGCCACTCAAAGTTCACAAGACACTTGGGATTGCCTTTAGCCTCAAACTTAAATAATTACTTTCTTCTGACCAAAAGGGCAGCATATTGAGGAACAGAGCAAATAACATGTATCTTCTGATTATTTTTTCCATTTAAAAAACTTTATTTACATTACTAGTCCTCTATCCCAATTTTATACTCCTCACCCTTTGCTTTGAAAGCTATTTCCAGTTGATATTCTTACATTTCATGTGCTCCAGCCATCTACTGCCTTACCAAACCATGCCTCTAGCGTACAACTCACACATACAACAGTATTAAGAGATCACAGAAAAATGGGGAACAGAAAGCTATTTCAAAGACTGAATTATCCACCTCTCCCCTCAAAACCAAACTAAGCAGGCCTATGTTACCCCAACTGATCAGCTGAACTGAATCTTCAACACCTTCACTAGCAGAGACTTCATGACTTCCCTGTGCAATCAATTTCAGTGTCTCACCACGCCTACACTTACTTTCTTTCTTTGTCCTGTCACCTTTACTACAATTTAAGCCTACTAAAGAGCTTTGAATTCTTCAGTTGTCCCTCACAGGTCACAAACTTCCTACAGTTCTGATATGTCTTGCCATCCCCATCTGCCCAGCTGCCCCCTCCTCTGCCTCTGACATGTGGTGCTCAGAACAGGGCACCCCATTCCAGTTGAGGCCTTGCAAATGTATTGCAAAGAGGAAGGGTTGATTCCGTGTCCTACGGGATCTACTGTTTATACACTGGAACATGACATTTGCTTTTCCTTAAATAGCCTGGGGTTGACTCATGTTCAACTTCTGATCTGAAAGAACACCAGATCCTTTCCTAAACTGGCCAGGTTTCCACTCCCAAAACCTCAGCTATGAAACAGGTTCCTACCTAACAGCACAAACATACTATCATTTCTCCTGAGCTGTGTCCTAAACTTTCTTGTGTGCTAAGATCAGAACCCATTCAGGACTTCTCTGTCATCCATGACAGGCCTGGTGTAAGAGGACTTCCCATTTTGGTGCAACCTGAGTAACAAGAGATTTTTTAAAAAAGTAATCACCTTCCCATACCATCCTCATTCTCCTGTAGAACATAACCATGTAGCCCTGCATAAAACACCTTTCACCCGTTTCAGAGCAGGCTTACTCCTCCACCCTGTCCGTGTCCCCTTCTTCCACACTCTTCTTGTAGGCATCTCCCATCCGGCTGAAGTTACACTTGGAGAGCAAATGGTGGGCCTCTATTCTCTCCCCTCCTTGGGGAGGTGGGTGGGGCAACAGCAGAAAGCAGACTCAAACTATTGTGCCTCTTGGGTGACTCTGCATTGAGTTTAGACCCTCCCTGCTATAGCTGAACAGTGGTATAAAAAAATCCCAGGCTTCTAGGTCTGGTTGTGACAACTAACCTTCAACAGTTACCACACCCACCTCTATTCTTTGCTTTGAACACTGCTTCTGCACCAAACCACTGCAAGTGTCTAACATTTAAAAATCCTCAAACTTTACACAAACATCTTCACAACCCCTCTCAATCCTCCCCCATCTGCAGCTCAGAGCAAGTCTGATGGTGATTTGCGCAGCTTTCGGCAGCTCAAATCCACACTGCAGGCTTTGTGCTGAATGTGTTGGGAGGCTCCCCCAACCACTTTGCTCCCTAATAGGAGACAGTTCACCCATCACCATATTGTAACTATACCTTCTCCAACTCAAAATGGGCTTTAGATGTGCTCCCAAATGGCAGTCAGTGTTAAAGTGTATGTTAACGTGTATGTGCATTAAAGTGCATCCATGGAGGAAAGACTCTCAGAAGTCTAATGAAAGCAGCCATTGTGCATGAAGCTTCAATGTGGCAGCTGGGGGGATGAGACTTAACAGCTATGTTAAGCCAAACTTTCATTTTTGGGGCTTAATCTCTCCTTTTGGGGAAAAAAAAAAAAAAAAAAAAAAAAGACAAGACTTTGGGTTTATTCCCTGCCCAAGCTTCAAAAGCAGTTAAAAAAAACCCAAACAAACCCAACTGAATTTTTAGTCAAACTTAAACACATTTAGAATCTCACACACCCCTTGTGTTTACACTTCATGTAAAGTGGCACAAAGAGCCTAGGAATTTTGCATACTCTGGAAAATACCCCATGGAGAGGAATGAAGAGGAAAGGTGGAGGGGATAGGAAAAAGGTAGTGTTCTGCATGAGTATCAATTAATGGCCAGAACCATTGGACTGAAGCAAAAGACTTTGAGAGGACCCAGCGTTATACAAGAAAGGAACACAGACCACAGCAGGAGGACTTCTCATAAAAGAGAGAGGATGCAGTTTCATTTTTGCAGCCAAGGATGAGGACATATAGAAGCAATGAGTGTTCTTAAGTAAAGGAGGATTGGCATCATTAAAAAGAAACTTATGGTATTGGTTTTTTCCTGCACCATGTAGCCAGGATCTCTTTACTGGCCAGAACTGGCTTCCTAAACCGTGAGAAGTATAACTCAAGCTGGCAGTGCTGTTACACTTCCATGCTCTGCCCTGGACACCAGCAGACGACAGGAGAGCTGGCCCATTTGCTTCCTTTAGGGAAGGCCTGGGAAGATGTGTTGCCAATTTCTCTCCCTGCTGCCAGGGATGATCAGCAGTCCCCATCCATTCCTAGGGACACCTCAGAAAGCAGAGAGGGCAGCCAGCAGCCTTCTCCCAGACAGACAAACCAACCATGGAAAGAGAGAAAAAGGCGATGGGGAAATACATATTCAGAAATGGTGACGGGAACAGGCAAAATTTCTCCTGTAGGAGATAAAAGTATATGCAGCAGCTTCCTGCTGAACTAAGTTTTGAAGCAGGAGTAATCTGGAATTCTCCACAAAAAGAACAGAGCCTGCAGCAAAGCATGTTCCAATAAAATACCAAGAAACAAATCTTGACTCAACAAAGCCATTGTCCTCATAGATTTCACCTTATCTACATAAAGATCATTAAAAAAATACTGCCTTGCACTACTGTCATGCAAAATATGCCCACTGGGGAACTAAACTTGCTCATCTTCATTTACAAATGGTTTTAATTAATGATAACGACAGCTAATGGTATTTAATCACCTGTCAAAAAAATTCATTGTCCCAGATCTCCTTGCAGATGAGAAGAACTCTGAAAAGAAGACACAAAATTTTCTAAGACAGATGAAATCCTCCCCCAAGTCAGTGCTGTCTTCCCCTTTCAGTCACAGGCAGACAATGTATGCCTGTCCTTGGGAAATAAAACAACTCGGGGTGGCTAATACAAGCAAGCTAACTCAGGTTAAAATAGGAGCAAAACCAAGTGAGGAACTTAAGTCCTCCCAGACAGCCTGCAGCTGATCTTGGGTTGCTAACCACGCTAGAGCCTTTTCCACCACTTAACCCATTAAATAACTCAGGCCCATGAGCTAAGCACATCCCTGTCTCTCCTTTCCTCACTATCACATACCTGCCAAAGCATGCAGACACAGAAAGAGGCACAGGCCTGGCTAACAGAGGAGAACATGAGAAACCACGGGAAGTGACAGAAGAAATAGCTGGACATGACAGATAAAAGCATAAGCAGCTAACAGATGTTACGGAGCGTGCCCTGAAGGATTGCTGGATTTCACAGCTAGTTATGGGAGAGCTACATGAGAAATGGCCAAACTTCACAGAGCACCGGAGGAGGGGAGTATCAGGGACTTTTTGGTGAGAACAACTTTGCAGGGCCAGCACTGCCTAGGAAACCATATTGGTAATACTGCATGAGGTCCAAACTACCTAGGTAGCCTTGGGAAATTTGCATATGGACTTCACAAAACTGGGAGCAATTCAGGGAAAAAGCAAGGGGTAACTGAGAGGAGACAAGGTAAGGGAAGGAGAGAATCCATGTACATCAGGGAAGAACAAGCATGGGAAAATGAAGAGGAGGGAGAGAAAAGGGACCAGTCACATGTAAGAAAGCTGCTGGTCAGCATGCTTGGCTGGTCAAGCCTCGATCTCTGCAGTCTAGGCTTCTTAACTATAGTCCTATTTTCTGGGGGAGGGGTGTGTATGCATACAGGATTGAGCTTGCTGTACTGCCCCATGTTCGTGTGCTACTGTTTGTGTCTGCGGGTGCTGGTAAAGGCACTGCTCTCCACCTCTTTGGCTCTGCATGGCTGGCTGCATGTGTGCTCTATGTGTATTTACAGCTCTGGAATACATGCTCGGCATCTGTACAGGCTGGGCTCAGAAACCAGGAACTACAGCAGCCTCACATCTAGCAGATTAGAAAGGTGAAACCACTTTAGCCTTAAAGTCAGTCCACTGGATTTGGCTTCCCTTAATAATATGCTCCCATCTTACAAAATCTCCTTTTTGCCTCTGTCCCTACACAGCTGAAACTCCTTGAAAAAAACATGTTTTTAGAGAAATTAGTAAAACTGTGGAAATTTCATGCTTCTAAATTATTCATATTCTGAATATGCCCTACAAAGAAATATGTGGTCTTCTGACTTTTCAGTAATTTGCCGTAACTTTAAAGTCCAGCGTGAACATACCTGACACCACTGCCACACAAATGACCTCATTTTAGGTTATAGATATCTGCCTTTTTTTAACACATTACCAGTAAAGCCACTGAACAGGTAGAGTGTGCAGCAAGTAAAAACTCTTATCAAGGCAGGACAGAATTTTCCACTTAGTTGCTCAGAAGACAGTATTAACAGGTAAAAGTAACAGAAAATCGATGACTTAACACAGCAAGGGCTTTCTCATTTACAAACTTGCCACCTGTCCTATCTCTGTTCTCACTGCAACACTTGGGCAACTCATCTGAGTTATAGCGAGAAACTGTTCATTTTATCTTAAAAGCAATTTTCAGAATTTTTCCTGAAGTCAGAAATTGAGAATGAGAGAGACATTAAATGCAACAGTAGAATCTGAAAATGAATGATAACAGAGCCCTCCTGGCCTCAAAATTTTGATACAGAAGCAGCATCCAGTTTGATATCCAAGTTCCTTGAAGCCTTGCTTCAAATCAGCCTTGCTTCTTGATTCAGTGAGCTCCAAGTGAAGACACAGATGCTGAAGTCTCAAAGCTCCCTTGCCTCTTTCATTCCTCTTCATTCCCACAGTCTCTAGCAGGCTTCATTGCTTTTCCAGTTCCTGCTATTGCACATTCTACTGCAAAACTTTGCTTCTCCTAAACCCTCTACCGGAGCTTTTTGTTTCCCTGGGCCATTTTTTTTTTTCAGAGCTCTTCCTTCCTTCCTGACTCCTACACACCTCATCATGAGAAAGACTCAGCTCGGGGACACCAAGATGCCAGCCCTGCTGTCTGTCAGGAAAGCCTCAAAATTCAGGGGCTTGGCCCCTGGAGATGAAACACAGCTACTTTGTCATCTGTTTAGCTACTGAGTTCATTGCTATGTCAATACACAATTTACAGAGCACTGGAGATGTATTAATGTTTTGTATTTCTACTTCTCTAAGATTCTCAAAATTGCAGAAATTGGTAATGGCAGGTAAACCATTGTGATTATAATTCCAGCACAGATTGTTAGGGGTTTAGTGAGGAAAAAATAGTCTACAAATAGTTAGCTTCTTATCTGTGATTAATTGTATTAGATCAGTACTACTACTAAGGTGTGGCTACTTCTTTCATTTTCTTCAGGGCGCAGAAAGTAAAGGATGTTCTTCATTGCCTCATTTAAAAAAAAATACTGTTTTTTATAATCCATCAACATCTGACATTGTTAAGCCAGGAACTACAGGTTTTCCAAACTGTTTCTGTATGAAATATCTGGTTATGCTTAATCCAATTCATCTTCATCTTTGATATGATGAGCTGCAGGTTTTGCTGTTGGATAGTTTAAACCTGAAGGTCATACCACTAGTGCCATGAAGAGGAAGAAGAAACAAGCACATTACAAACTTAGAAGATAGAAAATACAAAAATCAATCAAAAGTGGAAATGTAATTGTGGTGGCAATTTGAGAATAGAACCCAAGGGGCATTTCCACTGGTTCCCCAACAGCCCTAGATCAACATTGATCTTCATTTCAAATTGGCAGATTCCTCAGTTCTCAGAAGGTGTGATGACTAAGGCAGTCATCATGAACACTGCTTCTGCTAGAGAAAATGAACTAGATTGCTTCGGAAAAGATACATGCAACAGATCATGGAAGGTAAGATGCTACCAACCAAAAGTAGTCACCCCACAGAGTCAAGAGAAAGCCATTATTCCAGAAACACAATACAAAGAAGTAACATTGGGTTTAAGATATCAGGCTGGTGGGACCTCCCACCTACACCAGTCTGTGTTCCAAGTCTGCCAAGACTCTATCTGGAAAAAAAAAAAAAAATCACCACTTTCAAGAAAGTTGGATGTGAGATATAGTATTTGCAAAAAACACCACCTCTTCCTCCTGTTCAAAATTGAAGGTATATTACATGCAGAAATTAAAAGCAATATGCAAGTTATTACAGGCATGCTTGCATTTTCTGTAGCAACCTACTAGTATGTGCAGCAGACAGTGCACAGAGGCTTGACTTGTGGACTTTACAACTAAATTCAGATTAACGCTTGTGAAATCAACTGTTTGAAAATAAGTTATTTTGCTTTAAAGGACAGTCATGAAACAGTCATTAGTAAGCAGTGGAGAGCAGCATTTAGTCTGCAGAAGCTTTATTACTGGAAGTGACTCATATCAAAGGAGGAACGCCAGCTGAATCAAATTTTTATCTGCTTTTTGTGATGCAGTGGCAACAAGAGCAACAGCACGTGCACTCAGAAGGGAAGTCTATTTGGCCAGTCACTTCAAGGTACAACAGTACGTGGAAAACAAGGAAAGCCAAACAAGGTCTTCATCATTACCACACACTGCTTTGCAGTGTACTGCAAGAGGTAGATAGAAAAACATGGTCCATTCCTTTACATGTTTTTTCTTATCTACTTTGAATAGCATTGGTTTTGTCCAAAAGACGCATCTTTCTATGTGTCTGGCGCCTGCTGAGAAAGGACTAATTTTCCTGGAGGCCCTTCGACACTACAACTTGGGAGTCTGTGTTTTTCCACACATTTGCAGATTGACTGTAAAGCAGGAAAAAGTATTTACTCGGAAATGGTTCAGAATCTCCATCCTCATATTGTAGCACAAGTTTGGTTAGGGTGCAGAGGCTTGACCAGCTGAGTGCTAGTGCAAGCTAGCTCTCAAAGAAGATTCATGGCTAGCACAGTCTTAACAACAGAAGCTAGGGACCTGGTGGATCAGTCCCTTTTCAAAGTACAACACACACAGACCGAGATGAATTTAAAAAAACACAGTTCCTACTTTATGTCCATTAATGTCAGCTGGTCTGTAGCAGGTCTGGCTCAAACACTCTCTTTAGCTACCATCAGCAATGCTGCAGTGACAGCATTCCCCTATAAGGCTGCTTTCCTTGGTCCTCCTTTGCAGAGTCAGAGGAAAACCACTCATCCAGACATCTGGTGTACCAGGTTAGATTGATGTGTGTCGAAACTTCTCTCCTTCGAGCGAGGTAGTAGTAGCCTGCCTGCCTGATACACAAATTGGAATGACTTGTGGAAAACCTCCACTGAAAACATGGTTGCGGCGCTGAACTGTCTTCGTCCTCCCCCTCAGAGGGCTCCATCTAGCCAACTTTGATGCCTGAGAAGCAAGAGATAGACTCAATTTCATTTTTTCCCCCATCTTAGACATTCCCCAGCTCATTCCTTGCCAGCAGCTGAAGTTCAATTTTCAAAATTACTTGCAAGCTCTAACACTCTTTTCTCTTGCAGGGTGAAGAGACATCTTCTGCAACACTCATCCAGAAGGAAGGAAAAATGATGTTTTACATCACAAGGCCATAATATATGCTTTGTTCCCATCCACAATGTGAGAAAGCATTCCTCCTTTTGGTCAATTTCCACAGGGGTTCACTGATAAAAGGGTCTGGAAGGACTTGTTAATTCCTTTCCTTAAAAGTGCAAACCCCTGACTGCCAGCTTTGGAAATGCATTCAAAAACCTGATCCCATTGTTCACTTTGTCTGTGACTCACATCAGCTAGAGAAAAATAGCTGAAAATTAAAGTTTAAAGAAAAAGCCCACACTAAAATAATTTACCAAAAGTGCCAACACTTTTAGTATTGTATTTCAGTATCATATTTCAGTGTTCAATATTAGTCATTAGTTTGCATGCCAGAGCCTGGCTGGGGCTGAAGAGCGATGCATTTCAGCCCAAGTTACAGATGCGGTATCACCAGCTTTTCAATTCCCCCACCAGTTCCTAGGGGAGAGGACACAGGATTATAGAGTTATTACAGAGCAAAAGTAACCCCCCTGCAAATCTGAACACACAAAGTGGCGAGCCAGGCCTGAGCTCTGAAGAACTGGATTTCAGCTTCATTAAATGCAGGAGGAAGGTATGCAGAGAGATCAGAAGATACCCTCAGCCAAGATATATCAAGCAATTCTCCAGTGCGTGGAAGAATGCAGCCGATTACATGCTGGACTTCAGATCAGTGTAGTTTCTCAGATGTCTAGCACTGTACTCACAGACACCGCCCCCCCACCCCCCAAACTGATGCAAGGATAGTGTTTATCACCTGTAATCAGATTACAGAAGAGTTTCTAAGTGTATGCTGGACTTGTAAAAACAAGATTTCAGACTTGCACAATGAATAGACTCAGGTCTCAGGTACCCCTGAGAGCATGCTTCATTTGGATTCATAAGGTGGCACCTCCTTCAGGCAGTTTGCAATTTGTTTTAAACAACTTCCCTGTATATTTAGAACACATTCAAAATGTGTTGATTTCTCTGTACCTAGAATGACTGTATAACATGCTCTTTGGTAAAAATTGTGTGGCATTTCCTCGTGAGGAACTCCCAGTTAAAATAATTCAACACAATGTATAAACACTTACATATCAGGGCTATCAAGTCCCTGTACTGAGTCTGTACATCTATTAACCACCAGCGGCTTCCTGTACCAGCACAAATCTAGGATGTGGTATTGATTTATATTGCCACAGCTTTCCCAATATTCTATTTTTAAACAAAAGGTGCTACTACATTTAACAGCTGAGTTAGCCAAACATCTTCTGCCTTTCTCCTCTCTCCCCTCTCCCCACATAATTTGGTTTTCACCTGCAGTGTTCTGTGTGGCTTCAAACACAAAATTTTACTCCTAACATCACAAGGCCTGTATTAGTCACTTGCTAAAACAATACTTCATAAGTAATGAGTGTGCTGATTTTAGGAAAAAAACCAATGTGCTTTTAAATTTAAAGCAACTTATTTGTACTACCCTGTTCAGATGGATACTACCCATATCCATCTTTGTTCAGGTGACATTGGCTGGACAGGTCAGTTAGAGCAATGCCGGGGTCAGACAGGAAACAGGTAGAAATGCTCCCTCTTCCCAACTGCATTCCAGCCCATTTGCTACAGGAAGCCAACTAAGATTAGAGCAAGGAAGGACAGAGAAATTGATCTCTTCTTACCTATCTGATGGCTTGGTGACTTTGCTGGTACAGATTTCTGTAGACAGCAAGGAGGATGTGGGATGAAAAAGTGAAAGGGGAGTGCAGAGTGCATGAGCTCCTTCTCCAGAGAAGCAGAATGACAAGTGCTTCCCTTGGGGTGACACACACAAACTGCAGAATGCACAAGTCCCACAGGTTGTTCTTCACCTGTGTGCAGACCTCCTGCATGAGGCATTTTAACACTTAAGGACCGGTTAGGCCTTGTGCTGTATTTCTCGTGATCTGTCAAGGAGATCCCTCATTCAGTGCACCTTCAGCAATAAACCAAACCGCACATAACAACACATGATGAGGAGGAACACTGAGAACAAACCACACATGAGCCAATGAAGTTCTTTGACAAGAACGATACTGTATTATGAATGTAGGTGTGTGAATCATGAAGCAACAATGCTCCACTTCAACTTGAGTATTCAAAAAAAGACCTTCTCCAGAGGGCATTCAGAGCAGCAGCTAAACTAGGCCCTTGTTCCACTGGCTCCAACAAAGTTTCTCTTTCTTCCTTTCCCAAATGCTGCTGAAACAGAGGAAGACTAGACTGGGGAAACTGAAGTCAGCCTCTGTGATTACCCACCTTAGGCTTACTCTGGCATTTTCACATCTCAGTGCACAATTGCTTTATTGTTTTCCCTCCCTCTACAGACTGCACTGAAAACGTCGATCCAGCACAGCATTAGTGATTCCAGGGCAAAACAGGTACAAGCATAAGGTGTATCATGTCTATCCACCCTCCCCCCACATCTTTCAAAAAAAAAAAAAAAAAAAAAGCACCATAACCAGAACAAGATTGAAAATTTTTATTTGTACTTAGCACATACAGGAAAGATCAAAACAAATATTAAAAGATAGCATTTGTAAACAAATATATTTCACAAAAAGTTATACACTATCAAATTTGCTCTGAAAAAAAATTCATGGTTATAGCCGTTTATAAATGTGTATTTATCAAAATCATGTTAAAAACTACTTCATTTTTAAAATATCCCAAATGAAGATTCATCATTCCAACAACTTCAGAGAGACCACAGATGTAAGGCCTAATTAAGACAAATGCATGAGTTAAGATGGCACTATGATTTCCAGTTTAAAAAAAAAAAAAAAGATCGGCAAGTGATCAAAATACCAGCCAAGCCTATTTAAAGACCTAGGTTTGTAAAATATACATTCAACTTTGCAAACATCTAACTTTAAAAAAATAGAGCTATTTCACAGGATCATTCTCATCTTGTAGTGTACCAATTACACGCTGTGTTTTCAAATCCACTCAGAGAAAAGTTATCAATAGGTAGTTTTATGCGATTGTATAGTTCACTTCCATAATCACATTAAAAATAAGACAACAGCAGCACCCTTTTAGCAAGGATTAATTTTTAACATTCTCGCCTTTATAGCAGCAGGTATGGTTTTGGGGAATGCTATCAATATAATCAGTAAGTCAAAAAAAGGAATACACATACTCCATTAAGTTTATTACAGTGTTCTTTCCTCACACTCATTTTCAAAGTTAGGCAAGCACCTCTATTTTTGCTGCAGAACACAAAAATTAAAAACAAATGACACCCAAACCTATGACTACCTCAATAGGCTCCCTTTGTTGGTGGTTCATAAGCCATTTTGATTGCCAGTGTGAATTGTTTTTTCCTCCCTCCAATCTCCTATTTGCATGTCAACTAAAAACCAAAATTTCTCAAACTTCATCTATTAATTTGACTCAAAAGAAACAAGATAATAAAAATAACTAAGGCACAAATGGCTGATCTTCAACAGCAGGCAGAGGGTCAGAGATTTGAAAGCGTGGTAGAATGTAAATCCCCGGAAATATTTCTGGTCTCGGGACACTGAAAATTCTTACCAGCTTTCACAAAAGGTTTTTCAAGATTTTTTACAAAGACACGGAGAATACTTTTCCCAAGAATGTCCATGAACACTAAACAAGGATGGATGTACATACAAAGACACACGCTTTATGCACAATACACTTTGAACGTACTGCAGACAGACAAGGACCATGGAATGCAATGATCGTCTAAGATGGCAGGTGAAATGAAGATGGCTGTTTTTCAGAGAGTCGTCATGAGTTTATCTTGGTACACCATGCTTTGGACTCCTCCTAAATTCTTCTGGTTCTGTTCCTGGATATATCGTAAATTGCTGTCCTCTCCACTTGTGGGGGGTTTCCAATATGGCCTGTCATCATGATAGGGTGGCCTGTACCATTTGCACAGTTATTGGTTAGTGAGAGATGGAAGTAAACTTATGAGTGCTACACAGTAACATGAGTTCACCCAGCAAGTGCTAAGCATGCATACGGCCTGATGGGCAGCTATCAGGAAGGGAAGGAAATGGTGACAGACCTACAGGTCTGATGCAGGAGCCACTGAAGCAACCGGGAACCTTTTAGCTGATTTCAAAGGGGGTTGAATCAGAGCTCAGTCATTAAAAATCCTCTCTGATTTCAAGTGTTACAGACAAGTGTCATGCATCAATGCTTCTGAATCCCAGAGGGATGGTGGGGAGGGAGGAGGAGGCTACAGGAAAACTAAACGCATACAACAAACAAGTAAAATAAACCATGTCATGCAAAAAGTTGGGCTTATGTAAATATACCTTTAAGGTCTAAAAAATTAAGAAAGGCAATCCTATGAATGAAAATTGCTCATCTGTAAATATTGCCATTCCTTCAGCACTGATGCAGTTTATTACACTGAAGCAGCCTGTAAGTTACATAGTCTCTTTTGTTAAGATGCACACCTAGAATCTATAATTAGTAGGGGTATTTCTCTGTGACTATGTCGAGAAACTTGCAAAAGTACTAAGAGAAAAAATATTTTTTCATTATTTGTTCATTACTTATTGTTGCTTAGAGATAGTAACCTCAACCACTCCTACAGTGTATCCTGAATCATTGATGGGGGTGCTGGGTGTAGAATAAATGAATAAATAAATAAATATTTTGAACAGTATGTAGGAAACCACAATGTTTAAGATTCCCTTATTACCAAACTAAAGTTGCACCATTTTTTTTGTAATTTTTTTTATGTTAGCAGAAATACAGGCAGGTTTAGATTTTACACTTTTTTGGAGAGATTCTAAAGTTATATAAGGACAACTATTAAATGGAATGAATTTTCTCAGAAGACTGAACATTAAGTTAACTGTAAACAAGTAATGTTATTGAAAGGATTTTACTAAGAAGACTGAGACACAATTCCACACATTACTTCACAAACTATTCAACAAAAACCCCATATATAACATGTGTTGCACAGGTAGCTTCATTCCAGCCCTTGACCCATGCTCGACTTGCATGCCCAGCAGAAAGAATTTCATGCATCTGTGGTTTGATCTCAGGTTCATAGTTGGATGGATTAAGCTTTCTCAAATCAAGCTATCTAAGATGTTAAATGTCCAACTCTTCCACTTTGACTCCAAGTTAGAATAACTTGAGGCTTGCACTTTAATCACACATTTAAATGCTTATACCTGACTGGGACAAAAATTCTGAGCACCTTTTCTACCGAGCTTGCATGACTGAGCTTTTAAGTATGTTTTTTAGCTTTACAAGCCTAGCTATAAAAAAGCCATTGTTCATATTTCACTGACCTTAATCTTTGCCCAGGCAGCGGAGGGGCTGAAAGGGGAGGTTGTCTGCACAATTACAATACATTATTGTGCTTATTTCAATATCACTCTGCTCCAGGGTGAACTATTTGGCTTTAAAATGTTACAGACTAGTATCGTAAGTGAAGAAATCTTTAGAAAAATTTCAGAAAAACCTCAAACGATTTATAAAATCATTACACTCTCTCAGCAATCACTCTTTTGTAATGTGAAACTGTACATTTTAAATCACACACAATTAAATAGACAAGTAAATCCTAAAACCAGGAAGAATCTTGAACATGAAGCACAAAGTTAACTACCCAACTTAACATCTTCTGTTTCTAGCATAGTGCTTTTTACTGCTGTATGCTAGGAATTTTAAGATGACCGTGAGTATGTCTGCTTCTCTGCTTAGTAAGGATTTCTAATAACATATTTGCCTTTTTCCTCCATTCTCAGACTCCAGTTTGGACCAAATGGTCTTTTCATCCATTTTAAGCTCAGACTCATCTCCAGAGCCTGCCTACACTAAGAATGAAGTCTACCTATCCTGATGTAAGAATATAGAGATAAAAATGTAAGATGAATAGGAATGAAGATTACGGTATTGGTATTTTTCAGTCAAGACAGTAACTGTATAAAAAACTAAGTAACCTAAAAAGGTTACTTTTTATTAAGACAGAATAGCATCTGATTTTTATCTCAGGTACATGCACAGACACATGTCAACCAGCAGGTGTGTGTCTCCACTGTGCGTTCCACCAAGGTGGTTCTAACTCGGAGTGAATTTCTTCCAAAATTTCTTTTTGCTCAACTTCTCTCATGAATAGTTCCAAAATAAAAAAGTATGCAAGAAGATAGCACAATAGTACACACAGAAATATTTTTGTGAAGCAGTTCTTAAAAACTCAATGTTACAATTTCACTAACACTAATTATCTGTAAATTGCCCAATACATTGTTCCACGAACATGTTATTTTTCCATATAGATTTCTGCAAAAGATGAAAGAAGTGCTGCAATTCAAGAATCTGTTCACTCATAACTTTACCCTAAAATGAGTTTCTTCTTTTAGGAGATTAAATACTGATCAAATTGCAATTAGTTTTATTGACGCTACTGAGCATCTTCCCATCTAACGTACTCCCCACAGAAATACACTAAAGTTGTATTTCAGATTCTGAATTAAAAATCAACCTGAAAAAAATTTTAATCGAGAAGATCAGGACATTCCAAATCAAAATCTAAATAGAAGTTATTTAATACTGCCTCTACATCACATATTTCTAATTTCTGTTTGCTTTTCTTGGGCAGAAACTTGCCCAATACATCCACCAAAGCTTCAGGGCAACAGGTTAAGATAAAGAAAGAAGTAATCATCTTTTTCACAAAGTGAAGATTGCTTACCTTACATTCACAGGTGTATGTGGATGCCAGTGTGGCTGAGCAGGATGTATATTAGGATGATACTGTGGCTGCAATGAAAACATTGAACCCAGTTAATGAAATCTTATAAAAACTCCCTATTAACTTTTTATTTTCCTGGGGCCATGAGAAACATGCTCCCTGTGAGCCTTAGAAACCCCACTTTTTCAGACCTTCTCCCATGCCACTGAGCATTTACACGAGACCTCTTGGTGATGAGCTTGCTCGTTAGGACACACTCAGGGAAAATGCAAAGAAAATTGCTTTTCAGTTTGAGAGACAAGCTAGCACATCTAGTGCTTCTCATAGAAAGCACATCAAAAGAATGTCAACTTTCATCAAAGGTGGAGAGTGAGAAAGGTTACTATTATAATAGCAGTCTTCAGAAGGTCACCCATCTTTGGTGACAGCATTTCTCTCTCATATCCATGAGATCTTGAGGAGAAACACTGAAATATCACTAGTGAGGCTTTTAATAAAAACAACTGTTAAGACTAAGTTCTCATGCACACACTCAGTTGCTTTCTCAGTAGCACTGACTGCTAGTATCACGGTTAAGGTTTTTCTCTGAAGTGTATAAAGGAGCTTGTTTAAAAAAACAAACATTTGACCAGGAATGAACTCCTTAAGTGTTGTGATGGGGGAGATAATTGCAACTTTGAACTTGTCATGGATCATCCAATGTGAGAAGCTGCTCTAGACAAAAGGTTGCTCACAGAGCAGTCTCCTGGGCTCCATCATATTCACAGTCCCAAAGGCTTTAAGAAGGGAAGGGGGAAGGGGAGGGAAGGGGGAGGGAAGGGGGGGGGGGGAAGGGGAGGGGAAGGGGAAGGGAGAGAGGGTGGCAAATGGAGTGTATTCAGCTTGCAGTGCATTCAAGAACACAGGCGAAGAAAGATAGGAGTTCCTCCACTTTCTCCTTAACTCCCAATGTGACACTTTTTATTTCTGAACCACCTCAAGAGACTCTCACCCCAGAGTAAGGGAAGGGGAACAAAACAGCTGTACTAAGTATAGAGAACAAAAATATTTACCACTAAATAAGAAAATTACAATATTCTCTTCAACAATTGTTATGCTCTTACCTGGTAGTTATGGACTTCAGGAGTATTTTTAGCGCTAAGGGAGAAAAAAATTAGCTTTCATGTAATCAATACATTTATGTCACAATTTCCTATAATTCAGGGTTCTACCCTTCAGGGAAGTATTACAGTGAAGTAAAATTCATATTCTTAAGGACATCGGTATTTTATTCAAGATAGACACCACAGCAACTACAGTGCAAAAAAGAGGGGTGCAAAATTTTTTTCCTCATTTTACATTTATGAAACAGGAACAAATAATGCTAGATAAGATAGCATAATAGCAATAAGCAGAAAGGAAATATGTTTTACTTTAGTCTTATCTCAAACACAAAAAGAAAAAAAAATTTAAATGGGAGCACTTAAAAGTCTCAAAGCCAGTCCCCAAGAAGAATCTGGTGCTGCATAATGAGAGATCCCAAAGCAATTCATCCCACACCACAGAATTTGTTTTGACAAATCCTAATACAGAAAGGGTCTTCAGAATCTTTTTTGCCTGACAACAGCAGTTGAGAGATAGAGAGAACTTGAGCAGTCACTTACCACAGTTGTGCTGCTTTCACAGGATTGTTTGCTTAAAAAGAAACAAACGAAAAACCTTAAGACAGGCAAAAAACCTTAAGACATGAAGTATCAGCTATCGTGACTGGGATGTTACACTACAGCTTAAGTGAATCCTCATACAGACGTATGTGCACAAATGCGTCAGAATCACAAGTGCAACCCTCTGCTACCCAGCATTCCTGTGTGAGTACATGAAGTTTGAGGCAGACACAAACCTCTCTCTGTTTCTGCAAGAGTCAAAGCCCAAAGATGACAGCAGACAAGAGTATTCTTCCCAAATGTCACAAAAGAAGGACTTCTGGCAGAGCAAGTTCTGCACAACCAGAACACTACTTTTCTCACCTTGGTGTAGCTACCATGTCAATACCATTGAGTCCCTTGAAAATCAGAAGCTACCCCTCACAGAAATTTTGCATCTTACACAAACCAGAGTATTCCTGAAGCTGGTAATGTCCTGTGTCTTATTACAGTGAATGACAGTCACCAAAAAAAGCTGATCAGTTGGGAATATGGGAAGGCACTGAGCAATCGTGAGCAACAAGGTCTTGGCTTGTGCTTTGGACAGGCTGGAAAGAACAGTGAAGAAGGCAGTGGAGTAACTGGGATGTACAATTTCTTTTTCCTGAGAGACAGTGTATTTTTCAAGAGCATTGAAAAACTGCTGAGTGATACAGCTGAAAATCCAAGTCTCCGCTGAACACAGGAAGTGGATGACAAACTTAATGAGACACTGTAGCAGTCTCAAAGAGACTGAGCTAGGACAGAATCCAACGCCTGTGAGCTGCAACTAGATACAGGTCTTAATGGCTAAGAGATGCATGAAAGACAATAATCTAAGGGGACTTTTTGCATTAACTTAACAAACATGCTGTTGAGCTTTTTGAAGGGAGAACATCTGGGTATGACAGCAATTCTGCCTGGCTGCTATGCACAGAGAACTAAACTGAGCATAAGCCACACTTTCTCTCTTCTCCCATCTCACAGACATAAGTACGAAAGCACTGAGGCAAGGTATCACCTGCAGGTCTGACAGATCCTGTTATTGTAAAAATAAAATTAAAACAATCCAGTCTTCAATTTAGGAAATCATCCACACTTACCATATACAATTGACTCTCATGTATCATGTAACAGCATTTCACAAATTTAATAAATTTGCATTTCTGTAAAAAACTGACATGTAGTAAGGAAGGGGGGGGTTACACACTCTAGAAGGCATGCATGCTTGCTACCCTTTTTTCCCCATTGTACATCAAAAATAAAAGTCCCCCCATAATACCACAAGGACTTTTCATGGAACTGAGGTTCATATTCTAGGAATACAAAGGAGTGCAAAGAGATTCTACAGGAATGTCATCTCACCCTGCTTTATACAGCAACTACACCTCCAGCCTCAAGTAATACAGAATTTAAAGGGGGTTGTCTTGCAGTGCTCCTTCCTAGGTTTTTCTACAAGGAATAAAAATCTCGGCTTAAGTTTTCAAGGACAAATGACAAAACCACCAGGGAAATCAATTCCTTGTCATCCCATTCAAATCCAGCACATTTCAATTCCCAGAGAAAGCTAGTTAAGGTCAGACTCTGGATAGGTGAGTAACATGCCATTACAGTCAGGAAAGCAGCAACAACTGCACAGCAAGACTGCTCAATAACCCTAAGTCTGGCTAGATAAGCAAGTCAGTGAGGCTTTTGGACACTGCTCCACTCTACGTGACAAAGGCACTTCAAAGAAAATGTTACATGGTTTCCCTCATTGAGTTTGATAAAACTTTTCTTCCCTCCTCAATGAAGCAACAAAAGAAACCATAGTACCTCCTTCTCCATAGATGGGGGATGGAAGAATTAAGTATAGACAGAGATTAAAAACAGTAGATACAAACAATGGACTCTGACTTCAGAGAAAAAAACCCATGTACATTCGATTTTTTTAGGTAGTCTGACATGTTTTGGTTTTTACACTGTGGTACAGATTTTATGGTTGTAATATGACATTTATATGGGTTAACAGGACACCTGCATGACTGGTTAAGTGAACACAAGTACAAACACTTACCTTTAAAAGTTGAATGCCTTCGAGAAGGATATCGCTTGCTGGGCCTTCTTTCAAATGTACTAGTTCTGCGTAATCTTGTCCCATGTGTTGCTTGATACTCTGTCCGCCCACTTAAAATACAGAAATAAACAAAGTTAACTATTGCCTTTTGCTGGATGCTGTACCTGCTCCTTTGTATAAACACAAACATATTGCTGTTACTTTGCTAAATACCTGAATCTGAAGCGTGATCCCAGCCTTATGAAGTCGGATCTACTAGATTTACTATTTGCTGGGGCTCGCAATCTGAAGAAAGCATGGTGTTCCACCGCACACTTCCACAAATGTTTGCACGTTTTGGCACTGTCTAACCGGAAAACAAATGTGTGCTCTTGCTCTCTGCCCTAAATGCAGAAACAAAAGCTCTGGAAGTTGGCATGCATGGTATTAGTTACTGTCCTTGGTAGGAGAAATACAGCCTGGGCCAACAGTGTGATGAGCCTCCCTTGCGTTTTTACCAGCCTGAGCACACACCACACTTTGTTGGATCAGGCCCAAGTAAGGGAAGAAAGTTACCTGTTCATCATCTTCTACAACCACAAGTGTTAGTTTGCTCTTTTTAAAGTCCATTTTTGTGATTTTAGGCCTAAACACAAGAAGCGAAAAGAAAATTAATGGAAAAACGGCATTTTGTAATCTAGGACCGTTCCCCAAAACACATGAGGGATTTGCAATCCTGGAACACTTCAGGAATTGTAATAAAAGTATGATTTCCTGGAAATGTGACTATTTTTCAACAAATATTTCATATTTGAGAGTGGTACTTCTAACCAGACCAATTTACCTTCAGATTTAACCTTGGTATTTTAACCTTGTAGATTTGATCTACATTTAAAAATATAGTCAGGATCCCATTATGTAAAGGAGAAAGATTTCTGCATTTTAACAGAAAGGAATATAACACAAAAACAGATTACCAAAAGAATAAGCCTATTTTGTTGGCTCCTTCAAAGATCAATATGCCTGTTGGTGTCAGTCCAAGAGCATATTCACAACCATCTCTTCCCTGCAAGCAAGCACAGAATCAATAATCAATATGCCATTAGTAGTGTAAATCTTACTACAGTAGTATGTCAAAATCCATAGCTTTTAAACTAAATGATAGGGTTTGCATATTTTTTAACATTACAGAGGAAAATGCATCTGTATGGGGTGCAAACTGGCAGGTTTTGGCAATGGGAGGCTGCAGGGTGCCCTGGGTGGAAGGAGATCTTGTGCTGCCCCCGATGGCTCTGATGCCTGTGGAAACAGCCCTGCGCCACCACTGCAGCCAGGGGAGCCCACACTTCGGCTCACCTGTGTTTAAGAGCAAGAAGTAGCTGCTGGGGGAAGGAGACACAAAAGGAAAAAATTGAGGGACATGGAAAAAGTCATGTGGAAAGGAACACTGTGGGGGACATAGCTGGAGATGCACTCTTGGGAGGAGCCCTGTGGGAAGGAGGTACTTCTGAGGGACTATGGCTCACCGGGCAACCCACACCACAACAAGGACACCCCTGAGGGACTGACCCACATGAGGGCAGGGACCCCGCAGTAATAAAATAAAGTATCACATGGATCTTACCTTAACTACATGCATATCTACACCATACATTTCTAGCCATTTGGCTTTGTTCAAGTAGCACAATTCAGCCTGAGCTGGGCTCTTTCCCCTAAGAACATAAATTTTTATTTATACTTTATGGTATGAAATTTTTATCCATTTTAAATGTTTTAAAACTCATTCCTCTAACCCTTTTCTTTGGGCCCTCAATCTTAATTACACTAAATGGTATTTCAAGCCTGGCTTATGCTTTTACCCTTTTCCCTCCAAAGGAAAATAAGAGGGATAAAAATTGAAAAAGGTCTAAAATTGCCAATAAGGATGAAAGTTCAGGTAAGACAGTATTACTGAAATGTACAATATTTATTAAGAAAAGACAGGAAAAAGAGTTTGCTACTACCCTGAACGCAAAACTTTATGTGTGCATGTGGGAAAGAAGGAGAGGAAGAGAGAGAAAGAGAATTATTTCCAACATAAACAGGAAAAAGATCTGACTGCTTAAACTGTTATGAGATAAAAAGAAAAACAAATTAAAAAAACCTCCACCAAACAAACTCACCCCATCAACCTTCCCTAAATTACCGCTTGCCATTTCTAGGGAAGGGGAGGGCTTAAAGTCTATTCACAATACTTCTCAACTGACAAACATAATCACCGTTTCATGTCTGTTGAAGGGGTTCTTGCAGACATATTTGACTTTGGAAGAGAAGAAAACCTCCTGTTGCTAGAGACACCACTCCCACACAGGTATCCTACCTGCACTCCTTCCATTTCTGAAAAATGTCAAATTCCATTGCTTCACTCTGGTTTGGTGCAAACCTGAATTCAGACACCAGTTCTGGTGTGTGCTCTGGGTGCTCACACTCTCCCAGCTCCGCTGCAATCAATCAATTGAAAAGTTAAAAACATAAAGATCATGGGATGACCAGAAACATTTAATTCCATAATCTCCACAAAGACAGCTTGTCTAAATGATAGTTTGTAAGTTTCTAAGTATGCTTAGAAGAACTAAGAAACTAAGAAAGAATGCATTTGTGCCAATGTTGTAAGTTAACTTCCCGCCCTCCCCCCCCCCAAACTCAAACCAGATTTTACAGCAGAAGTCAGACAAACGCGTTTGCAGGAGCAGTGTACGGTTACGGTACAGAATTCTGACATTCAAGAATGTTAGAACTAAACCAGCTTAACTAAAGCCATTTCTCTGGATTTTAAAGTACTTAAAGGAAATAAAGTTTCTACTAAAAACAAAAATCAATGCACTTCTTTTTCAGATGAGATTACTTTGAAACTTCCTCTCACTGCAATGAAGTCATACTTTTCATTCCAGAACACTTCTCATTCTATTGCATGCTTTGTTACATTACTGTTCATGTCAAAACATGAAAATAATACCTAGTCTCAAGAAACCAGGGACAAAGTTGTGTTTTTTTTTTTAAAAACCACAGCTGTGATGTCATATTCAGATTAAGTAATTTCTAAAGAAAGAAATGCTGAAGTATTAACATAATTGAGGTGTCACTTTCTACTTATTTGCTTAGGGTTTGGTATCTTCTTTTCTAGGAGCAGAACACTTGCAAACTCTACTGAGCTCAGTAGCAGATACAAGCGCTGAGTGACTGATGCCCTTAACTGTGTCGTGCCTGCGTCATGCTTTGCTCCTGGAACCTCTCACCTATACAAAGAAGCTGCAATGTCACTGCCTTGGCACTGTGAGACAAACACCAGTGGCATATACATCATTCAGCAATACCATGTCACCTGACATATGATTCCAAACTAGGCCTTTGTCAGTCGGTGTTTCTTGACTACTACTACTAATACTACTACTATCAAAAAAAAAAAAAAAGGGCCCAGAGGGAAATTAAATCTCTTGAAAGAAACAGTTTTTTTGCTTCAGGGCAGTTTTACATAACAGCTGCAAAAATGTAATTGACTTTCAGTCTTCAAAAATACCTAGCAGGATACATTAGAACATAGGAAGTTACATTCAAAATGCAATCTGTTGATACTAGGTGGTATTGAGCACTTGAGCTTCACTCAAACATTTAGCATTCCTGAGGACATTAAACAGACTGAGTTCACTGATCTTCATTTCTCACTACTGCCTCAAACACATTTTTTATCTTCAACAGTAATCTTCCATGGTGAGTTACAGTATCCTTATCTATGTCTTTTTCTTTATCAGAGATATCTCAGCTCTGCTGCTCTTTCATCTAAATTGGAAGCCTATTTAACACAGCTGTTGCTAAGAATTACTGGCAGTCCAGTTTCCAGCATATAAGAGGGAGCCACAACAAACTGTGTCCACACTAACAAGGAGGACTTCAGGGAAAAAAAGTAAGAAACCAAGTTTGATGTGTTGACAACCATCTAGGAAAAACATGGGAGATTTCTCTACTAGCTAACTGAGAGAGAAGGCGAGGAATGAAGGCTGGCTGTGCCATAAAGAGGATGTGTAATGGTAAGAATCATGAACAAGTAGGACAAAAGAAACACGGAGAATGTAGGGCAGAAGTTCTAGGTACAATATCACCCTTGTTTCTCAATAGCTGCACTCACTGTTTATTCACTTTCAGGCAAACAAACAACATCATCATTTTGATCTCTAAGAAATAGATCTTGAGAGAAGAGCCAGTAAGAGTCTCACCAGCTCCCCACCCAGGGCAGAAGGGCAGCAGCAGAAGGGGGAAGCACAGACTCCATACAAGGATGCTCTCACTAGTGTCTTTCCTGGTGGAATCACGTTTCCTGAATGGCTCATCAGCACTAATATTTTTCAGCAGAGGACCCATCTCTTCATTTGCAGTTTTTATGACAAAGTATCATGCTTTGGCATGCCCTCCTCTGGCCTTTTTTTTGGGGGGGGAGGGGGGGGCAAGGGGAGGTGTTACATAACATGTTTATATACATTATTCCTGTTCTTTAGTAAATAACTGCATAAACGGGGAAATTTTCTAAAGGAAGTTTCCTATAAAGTTTTTGAAAACTGCAAAAACATGTTTATCTGTAAACATATTGTTGATTCTTTTAGACAGAAGGGAAAAAAAATGTTTGCACTATCCCATGAAAATGTCTTATGATTAGAACCAAAAACTGGAGATCTGAGAAACAGTTTTCCTGTTGAGTTTAATTAGTAGTTTCAAAAGTATACCTGGTTAAATACAAAAGCCTCGCAAGACTAATAAGGTAGGTTAAAAACTTATTCTAACAGTGACGATTCAAGTTTCATTACAACCTTTCTGCAGATAATCCCTAAGTGAAACATACGATTATGTATCTGATTCACAAGTTACCCTATACTGCAAATCGATGTTATCTGCTACAGAAGTTCCTTCATGGGACTGGCAACAAACCAACAATTTATGTTTGAAAGATGATTCACACAAAACACCAGCTTGGAAACTGTTGTTTGAAACAAAGAAAGAATTACTGTAAAAGAACAACTTCCTTGGTAAAGAAAAGGTATGAAGTTTAAAGCTGTCTTGTGAAGAGAAAAGGCTTTTCTTTCAGAGGGCTTGGAGTACCAATTCCTAAATAGCCATTTATAACTTTTACTTTGCTCTTAGGAAAGCCACACTAAGGAGCAAGACTGGATTTTACAGAGTAAATGAAACCTGCTGAGAAGGGAATAATCATTTGACATTTCTTTAAACTCTTCTGCTTAATTAAGTTTCCAGTGTCAATAAAATGTAACAAATGTTATACCAAAAAAATGCTAATTATAGCATATGTCAGCAGAGACAATAAATTAGTTGCAATAATGAAATAATTTTGGAGAAACTTATTGTGATGATGTCAAAATAGCAGAAAACTGAAACTGAAAAAAAGACAGCAGAAAAGTATAGAAGTATGTTCCCACAGACAGGGTCAAGAAGTGTTAGCTTGGTACCTAGTTGGAGACATTATAAACATGATGGATGGCTATTTTATTACATTTACACAGTAATCACAGGTGTCAGTTACTACCCAAAATGTTGAGGCATCAAGCTATTATTCTTTGCTTGGTTCTCCTTGCTTAGACCAGGGGTGAGGTTACTGGTGTTTTTATCTGTGAAAACGGAAGCAGCAAACCAAATACGGGCTCTAGATTTTCTCCATCTCAAAAAGACAAATGGAGTTTGCCTGCAGCAGTTCTCTGCACACCTAACAATCAGAGCTGTGCCAGACTGGTGTAGAAAAATAACCCGCTGCTGTAAGATTTACACCTGTTGCTGTTTGGGACTGAATTCCCAGTTTTGACTGTCAAGTTCATCTACAATCGCTGAGTTATCTCCATTGCTGTATTAAAGTAAGAGACTCTGCCTAAGCACTCCATGTGCCATCGCCAACCACCAGCAGAACAGGAAGAGTATTCTTCATTTCAATTCATTTTGCTGCTGGTATGTCTAGAATGGTTCAGCTCACTGCACTTTATTTTAGAAAAAAATGAACTGGATTTGAGCGTCATTACACAAGGTCCCTTCACATCTACAAAACAAACCGCCTGAAATGGAATGAATACTTGTATTAATGTGTCTGCAGCAATAAAAAAAATACTTTTTCCTACAATAAACTAATGAAACCTAGTGTTCTAGGATTTTTTAAATCTTGTAACCCTTGCTCCTGACACAGAAGCAATCTTACCTTTCTATTGAGAATTCTGCTCTCCAGTACCTGCCACCCAGTCCCTCCTGCCCTGTGACCACCTCCTGTGCCACACTCCGTGGAGGCTCACTCTCCCGAGCACTGGCCGGGCAGCAGGCAGCCCATGTTCGGAGCTACACTCGCAGGGATCCACCTGCTGCAAAGCGTGTGCTGAAGGGCCAGCTGGCTCTTCAGGCTGAAGTGGTAACACTGCACACACCATAGCTGCTCCCTCAGTGGGGAACTGTTTGGGGTCTTCTTTCCCCGGTCAGCCCCTGGTTTCCATGAAACCTGTGTCTATCCATGCCTTTGAGGCTCCTTCCCCTTGGTAAGTGTGCCAACATTGCCTAATTTCAGAAGTTATGAATGGAGGGAAGGCAGGAAAGAGATCTCCATAAAATTCTTCTCCTCAGGTAAAGAAATAGCATTTATATATGATCAGTGATAAAGCATGAGTAACACAGAGTGAAAAGAAACTAGTGGGTGAGTTTTCTAATACATTGAGACAAACCACTTTCAAAAGATTGCATACCTTGAAGACATAGAGCTGCTAGTTCAACAGCAGTTTCATATGGGCATTTCAGTCTTAAAAAGAAAAAAAACAAGCTATAAAAAACACGTCTTCTTTTCTCAGTGAATTCCTCTTGCAATAAAGCTAAAAAGTAGTCTGATATAAGAAATGGAAACAATAACTTCCACAAGCTATTTATGATATGAAACATCTACAATTAATTTTTACTTGCATATGATTATTTTCTAATTTGGTATGTTCTAATTAGCACTAAACACATCATATGCTCCACCATAAAACAAGCTTGAATTAATAGAGACAACATTAAATCAACTAAGAAACCACTTTGTCTTCAATACTGTATTTTAGAACATATGGTTTTGAGTTTTTTGGAGTCTGTAATAAAAAAATAGAGCAAATGTGAATTTATTGGCCAGGGTGAGACTACAAACACACAAAATACTTTTGCAGGGTTGACCTGTGCAGAAAATGTTGCACTTCATCATCTTTTCCTCCTCTATTTTATCTACCATATTGAAAAATATGGCAAGCCCATCTTACATTTTTAAGTCATAAAATTCAGGACAGTCTTTGCTCTCTTTGTACATTTCCACTGCCTGGTCAATCCAAAGGTCTTTACCCATTCTATCTGTCAATAATATAGTCACGATGCACACACAGTCATATATCGCTGTATTCTGAAGAAAAAAAATGCATGTGGATCTGTAAATCATGTTTATAATCTGTGCATGAAAACCATAAAGAATTAAAAAGATCATGCAGTTAAAGTTTCAAATCACTAAGAGATTAACTATTAAAACCACTTTAAATTACAGCTGCAAGAGCAAAGAGGTACTTACTTCCCTGAAAGAATGTCTTGCCGGAGCTGTAATACGAACAGGTACCTGACAAATAAAAATTCAGAAAGTCAAAAGTATATATAATGTCATTTTTCTAGCCCAATGTCTAGAAAAATATCCCAATTCACTGAATAGTCACAACATCTTCATTAACTTGTTCTTAAAAGAAAAGGGCCTTTGGGATCACTTAGATACACCCTGCAACCTTCAAAGTTCCCATAGCTTTCACTAAAATCAAAAAGGAAGGGATTTTTCACTATGGGCTGTGTTCAGGACTTTGTCCAAAGCCTTGCTGTTTAGGGATGTGCTCTATCTGAGCATACACCACAGCAACGTAAATGTTATTGACACTCCAGTGTTCTGAACTGCGTCTTGCCCAAGTCAAGCTAGAATTGAACTATAGGATCAAGACATAATGCAGATAAAGGCATGAAGGGTTACCTTCACAAACACAAATACAGAACATGGAAAAAGTCCAAACTGGGCAAAAGGTAGAGCTGACTGAATTTTTACTTAAAATAGCAGAAAAGTTCTGAATAAAAGAAACCTGAATTCCATAGAGCCCACAAATTTATTTAGGAGGCCAAGTAGGAATTTACAGCCTTCAAACTGTAGTAGCATTTTAAGCTGTTGCTAATCCTCAGTTCTAGGCATGCTTCATGTTTCACAGCCACTCAGAGTTGGCGTTTGAGGCATGCAGAAGTGTCCCAAGTCATACAAGAGCTTTGTACAGGATAGGATGGCGCAGACAAGCTCTGCACTGCTCCGGACACTGTTGGGTGAGGCTTGCAGTGATGAGTGACTCAAGAGAAGAAAGTACGAAGCACTACTGAGAGTCAAGCCAGTAAATGTGAACGTAAACCTCTCCTATGTTTACAAAGGATGCTAGAAAGATAAAGTGTTTTTCACCACAGAGGACGTGCTATGAACGCGGTGAAGGATGAATAGTTGGAATCAGAGAGGAAAACAGAAATGAAAAGGAAGATTAAAAAGACTTCTCATGATACACTAAAGCAGAATCAGATTTATCCATGTTAGCTCTGTGTCACGTCTCTGATTCACATACTTGGCTAATACCTGACTTGCCAATCAAACCTAGGTATTTACATGCATAGATTAAGGGTAGACAAGTATATTTCCTGTTCTTACTGTTTTCCCCTGATGACTCACAATCCCATGAACTCTTCTAAATTTGCAAGAAAAATCTGGGCAGTGCTTCTGCAGCCTCAGAGTCAGTGTCAGCCAGCCTGTGCAGCACTGCAGCTCTGCTCTGATTGGTATGGCCTACTCTTGATCCTTTTCTGCACGCAGACAAGCATCGGCATCTCAATTGTTGATGTTCCAAATCAGCAAAATACCTTAGAAAATTCTCCACAACACACACGTACAGACACATTCCTCTGTTGTTTTTCTAACTAAACTAACTAATCAGGACCCATAAAAGTGACAGAAGATGTCTTCCAAAATGCACTGGATTTCAACTGTGTTTTTAAATTGGAAAAAGACAGTTTGAGTGAAGCGTTTCAATACTTCCCCATTACTGTGCTAATTATAAGAATATAATGTTTACAGCTTCACTAGAAGCTGAACTTCACTAGAAAACAGGTCTCCACAAGGAATTTTGAACACCCCCCCCAACCAGGCCAGATCATGGTTACTGTTAACGATAATTTTTCTTCCTCCTCTTGCTCCCATTCCATTTCCACTTGGAATAATTCTGAGTATATAGTTGTTAACCTTCACATTTTACTCAACGTGCTACATGGAAAATATGATCCAGCTAGCATAAAGATTCTTAAAACCCAGCAACATTCAAAATTGTTTTCCCCAGCAAAAAAGAAAAATGTAACTATTTGTTCACTGTAAAATCAATTTCCAGTTCATTTTCATTTTCCTTCCATAGTTTCACAGTGGTCTTCTGTCAAGCTTATAATTACAAAAAAAAAAAAAGTTCATAAACCTGAAAATTTAGCTGAGTAAAGTGTTTTTCTAATTAAAATAGTCTTCTGAAATGTCACCTTTCAACAGTAATTAGATCACAATGCATTAGCGGTTAATACTTTCAGAGGAAATGTCTTACTCGATCACAGCAATGACCACAGAGCTCAAAACCCTACATCTTGCAGTGACTAGGATCATACGTCTCAGAAGATTAAGCAAGAAATCTTGTGGTAGACAGTAATGGAATAATTTGACCACAAGGGAAATGCAATACTTGTTAGACAGGCACCCTGATCTATGAAGACTTACATCCATTTTCAGAAAATATATATTATTCCTACTAATTTAGCTGCATTTTCTCATTAGCTATGCCCCAAAATCATCCAGGTTTTTGGATTCTCTAAGATCTTATTGTCACGTCCCTCATCTGAGTAGGACGTAACACTTATACTCAATTACAGAAGTGGCAAGGAGTTCTACAGGTTAATTATACATTGTATAGGAATATGCCCTTTCATTGAATTAACACTGCTGCACTAAACTGATAATGGATATTGAAGCCTCCATGTCAGTATCATAAGGTGATGACAATTAGCAATTTGATCGTCTCAGGCAGTGAAAGAAAATAGACAGTCAACACAGCAGATAGGAAAGGAGACAGTAAACATGTGTCATATGTACATGAACTACAATAATCAACAATCTTTAAACACCTTAGGCTGACTGGGAATACACTGATTATTGCCAAGCAAATTAAAAGATATAGAAAGTGCCCTACGGTGAGAAACAGAACAAAACAAACAAACAAAGATAAACCAACATTAAGATAGATTACTATGCAAAGACGACACAAAGTTGGCAGATACAAAAGATAAGTAAACCCTTTTCCTCCAGCTGCTCCTTTCCCAGTTTTCAGAACATCCTCTAGATCACACCAGAGTGCTATGAACCCAGCAAGGTATAGTCGTCACAGCCCAGAAAACAGCCCACCAGACTGAAACAAAAGACCTCCAGGTATTCTAAGGTGACTTTACACAATGCAGTCTTTACACCTTTCTTTTGCACCACAGAGAACTCGTGGGGAAGTGGAAGAGATTCAATCAACCAACTGTTGCCCAAGAACTCAAGCTGTCTACTCCCACAATTCTATGGCCCTTCTACCATTATTAAATCACACCCAGCTGCTGCTCTCCCCACTCAACACTGCCTTTCTTTGCTAACTTCAAAGCACAAGAACACAGTATCTCCTACAGACTAAAACACTTGGAGAGGCCCATGAATGGTTTTTTGCAGCAAATAAAAAGATGATGTTTCTCTGACAGTAGAAAAATGCCTAAGAAGTCTGAAAAAATGACCACTCTTAGTAAGAAAGGTCAAATCACCTCCTTGCAGTATCCCCATGTAGCTTAGATGTCTTATTTACCCTTCTGCCAGTCACACAGTTAACCATGCATAGTTCCTACCTTGTAAACTCCTCATGAAGGTTGTTCGGTTCTGATGAATAGTACTTAATTCGAAAATGCAACGTGTACGGAGGTCCAACTGTATATGCAGAGATTTTAAATGGGGAAAAAAAAGTTTACACTAGTTGCGGTTCTGCTAAGGCAGAACAACAGCCACCACCCCACAACCCAAGAAAGCCAAAATGAAGTATGTTTTTCAAATTGTTTAAAGAAGTAAATATTTCATGTTTTTTAAAAATTTAAAAATGAAAATGCATGCAATAAAAAAGTATTAGATTATTACCATACTTTATGATACTCTAATCATTAGATTAATTGAGCAATAGTCCATTTGGCAAACATATTTTTTTCAGATGTGCCCCGCAGCACACTGTGAATGACAGCAAGTTCCAGGTACACTGCCTGTTGCTGGGGGCAAGGGCAGATGGAAGAGAGAGGGAAGAAGAGGGTGATGCATCTTGTTACCAGGCACAAACATAACTCCAAAAAAACCCTCAACCAATAGATCAGCTTTTGACTGATACACATGAATGAGAAAAGGTAAGATAAATAAGGTGAAAAGTAGGAGAGAAGACTCTGGAAGGCACCCATGAATGCGAAAAGGTAACAAATTCCATGAAATGGAGTTGTAAGAATTGTTGTTTCCTAATTCCAGAAGATGAATGTTAGGTCTGACTTCCTATGAAACACAGATAATAAAATGTTACCCAGCTACCATGAGACTGTGACCAATGCATCCTTATCTGCCTAAGCCTCATCGTCCAGACCAACAGCCTGCTGGTATATTAAGTGCTGGAAAAATGACTCTTTGTCACACCTTTCTAAGGTCTTCTGTAACACCACATTCACACAGTATATATGTGCCCATTACTGATCCATTCTACTAAACAACATGCAGCCAAAACTCTAATAATTAGAGCTTTGACATTGCGTCCAACAATAGCTCCTAGAAGACAGGTTACAGTACCCTAGGCTGACAGGCACCACTGGTAAGGTCTGCATCAGTGAAATAATGACTCTTTACGGGCCCACTGCTGGGAAAAAAAGAGCAGTGAGCAACATCCATCATGAAAGAGGAACTCTTCTCAAAGCACATGCTGAATGCAAGGTAAAGGAAAGTATCCTGTTGTGAGACAGACCTTTACAACGCTCATCAAATTGCTTCCCTCTTCAGCGTTCCTCAAAGAAGGGCTTGGCCAATTTCTTTTTAAAACAGACCCTTCACAGATTAAACAGACAAAACAGTGCAACTAAACTGGTTGAAGGTGTTACAGAATCACTGATTTTCCACACTTTAAGACAGATCAAGAAAATGACAAAGCTATCACAGAAAGCGCACCTGCAAATCACTTAGTCACGGTAAAGCAGTCTGTGATATGATGAAAAGGTGAGAGAAAGCCAACCACAGCAGCTATCTTTACCACCTGTTCTAGCACACTGACACCCACACACTGTGGAGTGAAAGCAAACTGTCCTAAAGACCTTTGAAGAGCTCCATCATTTACAAAAATCATGTAGATATTTGGATACTTATCAGAAAGAAAGGCAAAGCACCACTGAAGTAATCAAGACACATCTCTGTGCGATCCTGCAAGGGGGTCAACAATCTCCTTGCAAAATGCTGTATTTTAGTCTCAAAGAAGCAATATTATCAGCTGGTCTATGGCTGTTGTCAACTGCATTATATTAACAAAACACTTTAGTGCTGATGCTGTGCTGTACCCAACCCTGCAACCAAATTATTAGAGATCCAGGAGCAACTTGCTTGCCTTAGCCAATTTCCACAAAAAACTCAGTGGCCAAACCCAACCCCTCCACCCAAAACTCCCTTTGATGAAATAGCAGGCATTTCTGCTAGTTTTATTTATAATATACAAAAAAGAGGTTAACCATTAAACAGTGAAATATTTCCCATTCAGTCTTTGACAAAAAAAATCCAGGAAATCTGTTCTGGATCAAAAGCAGTGACAGAAACAGTGATCTGTGTCCAGGCAACCTGATTTCACAGATCAGACAGAAATTACCTGGCAACCTACTCTGCCTCAGACAAACAGCACGTTTAATGAGAGCTACTGAAGGGCTGGTCTATTGCTTGTAAGTGCTCTTGCATTTAGACAGGATATAGTCAGCCAATTAGCCATTAAATTAAATCTATTTCCTAAGAAACATTTATTCCATTAAAGGCCATATTTAAAGATTCACAATCACGTTCAAACACTCTAAGTTCAAATTCGTAAGGAAGTAACAAAATAAACAGGCAGAGACATGGTACTTACTTTTTATTTGCTTCTTAATGAATTTTGAATGGTCCAACCAGTGCTAAAAAAAGAAAATCCACATTTAAAAGCAGTTCCATTTCAAGATTTTGTTGACAGAATAAACTAATTACAATAAAATTTAACAGCTAAAAATTTCTTAAAGAAAATATTGCCATATTTATTTGCTAAACTTCTACACATCTGCGAAAGTGTTTATTTGCACATTCAACAACTTACCTTCTTTCATAGGGGAAATCTTGACTTCTAAATGCATCAGTACTGCCAGGGAAGTTTCACACTCTTCCAGAGAGGAAACTTCAAAATCCAAAGCCACAAAGCAGTGGTGTGTAAGGAAAATACCCTTTCGTCCCCAGGTTTAACTGTTGCCCAAGTGCCCCTGAGGACAGCAGGCCAAACCCCTGGGTTTCATTCTTTCAACTCCCCTGCTTGATGGAGACCCTCCAGATCCTGTACTGTCCTGCCTTCCATTGCTCCATAGCCAACTTTTTTCAAGATAAGGACAAAGACTTAACCCCCACTAAAACTATTCGGGAAACACTGATGCATACCCCTTTCCCCTTTTTAAACTAATGGCAGATCTTGAATAGAGTCAACTATGATGACAAAAGAGCACGCTTCCCAGCAAAGTTTAGGTACTCTCTCATAGTGCAAGTTGCATCTACAGAAAAGTAGCAATAAATACTCTCTGTGTAAATTTAGCTTAAACCTTTGACTGTCTGCGCAATTTCCTACACAAGGCTGCAATGTGATTTGAAGCAACCCCATGTAAACGTTCCTGTTGTAATAAAACAGTATTTGGACTTCCTTGAAATAAATGTTTTTCTATCTTTATATATATATGTTTATTTTAAAATAATAAACTAGGTACTATGGAACAAAATCTTAGGAGAAAAAACCTCTTCCTTCTTCCCCATTAAAGCATTCATGCTTTCAGAAAACGGAGAATCTCTGAATGACTACTTATCATTCCACTGACACCACACCACCATGGCTAAATAAATGTGAAAAATTGTTAGTTGATAGTAATGCTGCTATTTATTTACTAAGGATGTCCTAAGCCAAGGCAAAAATTTATTTATCACAGGTATAGAAGAGTATAGATCAAAAGTCTGACAACTTGCAACCCTTGAGGTAAATATATCTCACAAAAAAAGGGAGAGAGAGAAAGAGAAATGAAACAATTATTCTGAAGGTGCTTTTATTTGCATAAGACCTGCTAGACTCCCTTAGGTGATGCTGCCAAGGAATCTATCGTTACAATCTGAAAAATCTCTACCAGAGTGGAAATAAAACATTACAGCAGCTCATACAAATACATTCCTTAGAGTTGCAAGTAATTCATTCTGTCTCTACTTTGCTGTCTTATGAGGAATTGTATCAGAAGTCTTGGCAGTTCACAGAAGCTTTCTGAAATTTCAAAGTTTTGATAAGGAAAAAGTATCAACATTGAAACTTTCCTTTTTTACTGAAATTATACAAGTCTGTTACTTTCACACCTCCAGGGCACATTAATTTTTTATGCTTCTAATACCTAGCTACAAAAATGTCTTTCTCCTCAATATTTATTCTGGCTAAAGATAAACCACTCACAAATATACTGATTCCATTAAAAGAAAAGTTTAGCTTCACGTTAAATAAAACCAAACATGAATAATAGCTATACTACAGGCAAAAAACCTCCAATAACTTTTCATCTGTGGCTCATGTTAGTATACCATGTTCAGAAATAAGCACCACACAACCTGAACTACAATAATTCCTAATGAAATAACAGCTGATAGTCCCAATCTTGGAGTGTGGTGTTCTAGCTGTATTAAAACTCAAATAACAGCAAGTTGCAAACTGATTATTCGGAAGTGTAAATACTTCAAAGAAGGTTTAAAAATCATTAAAATGACTCTAGGAACTACTTGCGTGGACCATTAAATGAGACTATAGCCTAGAGAGGAAACGATCATTCACTCTCTGTACTCAAGCAGCCAGAGGCAGACTGCTCCAGGAGATAAAACACAGCAAGCATTAAACTCATCTCTCTTCAGAATCAAGAATAGGATGCTTTTTTACCCCCATCTCCCATTGCACATCATGGCTGTGTGTGATGTGGCCACCACACAGATCACAAAATAAAAATACGGAGGTAGGACAAGGATTGGCAGTATTAATGGCCCAGAGTTCCCAGACCCATCAGCTTTCATGCAGATTTGTGAACCAACACCAATTTACAAGTCAGAGATTTTTTGCAACTTCTGTGAAAATCAGGCTGAATTTCAACACTCCTTTGCCTCAGATAATGTCAGAAGGTTTCTCCACACTGGAAATCACACCAGCTATCCAAATGTCCCTCTGAGCTCAAAAAATTTCACAGCATTCTAGATAAAGCCAAAAAGAGGTTTGGGCTTGGCTACATACTGCTTGCTGACTCAAGAACAGGAAAGGGAAAGCAACGAGTTCTGAAGTCTTACTAGGAAGCTGAATAAAACCAGAGGGGACTTGCTCTCTCGGCACCTATGACTGTAGCTCTGTCTATCTTGTGCTCTGGCTAAACAACTGTACATTATTTCAGGATCCGAACTTATCAAATTTAAGCATGGATCTCACAGTGGAGGACTGAGGCTCACGACAGTCAATTCAACTACACAGTGTCACATTCCCCCATATCCAGTCTGGACTCAGAAGCATCAGTGCAGAACAAGGATGAGAAAAGGGATTAATTGGTTTAGGACTGCGTTATGGTAGGAAGACAGTGTCTAAGCTACTTTACCCCCAGTAAGGGAAAAAGAACCCCAAACCTGGTCAAACTGCATGTAATCAAGATTCTATGATTACTTTAGAATAGAATAGAACAGAACAGAATAAAGAGTTCAGTTGGAAGGGACCTACAACGATCATCTAGTCTAACTGCCTGACTGCTTCACATTATCAAGAGCATTGTCCAAATGCCTCTTAAACACTGACAGGCTTGGAGCATCAACCACCTCTCTAGGAAGCCTGTTCCAGTGTTTCACCGCCCTCTTGGTAAAGAAATGCTTCCTAATGGCTAATAGTCTAAACCTCTCCAGGCACAGCTCTGAACCATTCCCATGCATCCTGTCACTGGATACCAGGGAAAAGAACCTGCACCTTCGTCTCTTCTTCCCCTCCTCGGGAAGCTGTAGAGAGCAAGGAGGTTGCTCCTTTAATTCTGTCAGGTAAACTGGAACTTCAAATGCTGGATTATCTTCCATTTATTCCTGTTTAATCCCAGCATAATTTCTTTGCTTTGCCAAATAAATAATGTTTCCTATGGTATTAACTGACATAAAACAGCAGTCACTGGTTGGGATTCATGTGCTGAAAACACACACAATCAATTCCACATGGAAGAAACACCATTTTTTAAAAAGATTTATTAAAATACTGAAAGCACATATTTATCTCAGCATGCTCTCCTGTTATCTCACTTTATCTAACTCAAGAGGAAAAAATAAGTACCCCAACACTTTGTAAGTGGTAGCAACCGTTATTTTCTCAAAATAGTCACGCAGCAAGGTAAAGATGTATTTGTGTCAAGGTATAGCAGACAAACTATAACTACTGGAACAGTCTACATAAGGACCATGGTGACTGCCAAATGAAGACTGAAAGGAGAAGTACCCCAGGCTAACAAAAACTCATCACACACCTCAGCTTTACAAATTCCACTGCCTCTCTACTTGCTTCCTGAAAGAATGAAAAATCCTTGTCTTGATCTATACAGCCCTCAAAGGTGACCTGAAAAGGAAAAAAATTGCATTTTGACCTTTTTTGGTTGGCTTGCTTTGCTAGTTTAAAATGCATGAAGAATGTCCTGAATAGACTCTTTTCCCTTATGCTTATTTATATATTTAACTATCAGTAGGAGAAAGTTCATTCTTACTGGAAGTTTTATTTGCTTTCTGAATATTGCTTAAATGCTTTCTCAAGTCTTACCTGGAGGTACAGGAGGGAGAACCATGCTACTCAGGTTCAAAAAAGAAGGTGTGCTAAACAAAAGCTGGCACCTTTAAAACCAAAAGTCAATTATCACTTCAACTGTCACCTTGCTGTCTGATTTCCTAGACACCTGAATCCTACTAAGCTGTCTGCCAATAGCCACATGGCTTTCGAAATCAGAGAGGATAAAGACATATGTAACACATGGGAGGAAGAAATCACCAAAACCAAGTCAATAAAAACCCTACCCACCAAACCACAGTTTGGGGACTTCTCTACACTATAAAGTCAAAAAGGAACAAAGAAGAAAAAGCGCTTTCCTCTTTTCTTTTGAAGGTCACCTTTTAAATATTATTATGGTAGTAACAGAAAACCAAACGAGAATTGGGGTCATGTAGAAACTCTGGGACTACACAAGTATATACTTAGAAACTGTATAAGTTCCCAGGAGTTCACAGCTTAAAACGATGAGAAGATTGTTCTTTACACTCATGTAAGTTTCTTTGATCCATCCTAGAAAGTTATGTTCCTCTTGAAAATGCAGAGAAAAACTGCTTTTAGATAAATTGCTCAGATACAACTCAAAATTTAATGAACACCAGGGGTGATGCTGGTTAGCATTTTCAAATAGGAAGCAGGGTGATGCACCTCTGCAGGGTTACTAATGACTCCAAACTGCAGAGAGCAAGCTGGAACACAGAAAGGCATTTGTAAACTGGCTGGAGAAATTATTTAAATGAGGATTCTGTAAGATCAACACAGACAATTACAGCACTCCTAAATTACAGGCTAAGCCCCAAGGGAGAGTGGAGGAGAGTGCCTGGCTTCCACTGGGCTGCTGTGCCAGGGTGACAGGAGGACAGTCTCACAGGGCCACCGAGGTCCTTGGGGCCTGGAGGTGGGGGCTTTTCAGTCTGCGGACAAGAGAAGCCTACTCAAGGGGTGACTGAAGACGAAGCCAGGCTCCTGGCGACAGTGCACAATGAACAGCAGCAGATCAAGGAAAAACATTAAGAGACAGATTTTGCTTTGGTGTGGTGGTTTGACCTTGGCTGGCCACCAGGTGCCCACCAAGCTGCTCTATCACTCTACCTCCTCAACTGGACAGGGAGAGTAAATATGGCAACAGGCTCGTAGGTCCAGATAAGGACAGGGATATCACTCAGCAAGTACTGTTACAGGCAAAACAGACTCAACTCAAGGAAATTAATTTATTACCAATCAAAGTGGAGTAGGATAATGAGAAATAAGAACAAATCTTAAAACACCTTCCCCCCACCCCTCCCTTCTTCCTGGGCTTAACTTCATTTCCAATTTCTCTACCTCCACCCCCGAGCAGCGCAGGGGGACGGGGAATGGGGGTTGCGGTCAGTTTACCACATGTTGTGTCTGCCACTTCCTCCTCCTCACACTCTCCCCTGCTCCAGCGTGGGGTCCCTCCCACGGGAGACAGTCCTCCACAAAATTCTCCATTATGGGTCCTTCCCCCAGGCTGACATTCTTCACAAACTGCTCCAGCGTGGGTCCCCCATGGGGTCACAAGTCCTGCCAGGAGCCTGCTCCAGTGTGGGCTTCCCACGGGGTCACAGCGTCCTTCACTCATCTACCTGCTCTGGTGTGGGGTCCTCCACAGGCTGCAGGTGGATATCTGCTCCACCGTTAACCTCCATGGGCTGCAGGGGCACAGCCTGCCTCACCACGGCCTTCACCACGGGCTGCAGGGGAATCTCTGCTCCGGTGCCTGGAGTATCTCCTCCCCTCCTTCTTCACTGATCTTGCTGTCTGCAGAGTTGTTTCACATATTCTTACTCCTTTCTCTCAGCTGCTGTTGCACAGGTTTTACCCCTTCTTAAATATGTTATCACAGAGGCATTACCAACTTTGTTGAGAGGCTCAGTTTTAGGCAGCAGTGGGTCTGTCTTGGAGCTGGCCAGAACTGGCTCTGTCCAAGGTGGGAACAGCTTCTGGCACCTTCTGTCAGAAGCAACCCCTACAGCCCTCCCCACTATCAAAACCTTGTCAAGCAAACCTAATAGATTTGGAGAAGCAGTTCTGCCATGAAGAAGTGCTGGATTTCACCCTTAAGATCCCTTCTAGCTGCTTCATTGGGAGTCCTTTTCAACAGCGGGCAATAAAAAACAACAAAAACTCAACCAATAAACCAATAAAAAACCTGGTAAAAATGCTTTCCTCCTCTCTACTTTGGCCCTTTGGTGACTGCACCTGGACTCCTGTGTCCCCTTCCTTGTCACCAGTCCAGGAAAGACACTGATGAGTTTAATGTAAGCCCAACGTAGGGCCTTTGGGATGGTGAGTTGCTGGGGCACACAAAGGCAGGCTCAAGGAGCTGCCTCTGGTCTGAATCCAGAATGAAGGGTCGGGGTGGACCTGACTGGTGACTTCAGCTGCCTGCTGGGAGGCTGTAGAGAAGATGAAGACTGACTCTTCTCAGCGGTGCTCTGTGGCAGAAGGATGAGCGGCACCAGACCCAGGAGAAATCCCAGCTAGACAAAAGGAAAAGACTGTCACCATGAGGCTGTTCAGACAAAGCACAGGTGCCTAGAGGGACTGTGGAGCTGCCATCCTTGAGGATATCCAAACATGACCGAACAAAGCCCTGAGAAACTGGATCCAACCAGAGCTGCTCTAAGCAGGGGCTTGGATACATGCACCCTCTTCAACAGCTAAGTTTTGGTGGCATCTTTCAGGATGCTGCTCTGACTTGAAGAAAAACATTTTTTTTAAAAAAAGGAATGCACTGCCTGCTCCAATAGCATTCATATCACAAGACCAAGCTGGGATTAATGAGGTGAACAGTTTGCATTTGGGCTCAGATGAGACCAACTTTTCATAAAACACTGGCAGGATCTTACAACTACAGGAGTTTCAAGCTGGGTGGCTCAATCTTGTTTTAGACCCTCTTCAGATACTGCTGCCACCATCTTGCTGAACAGAGCCCAGGCACAGTGGTATAGTGCCGTATCAGTGCTGTTGGAGGTGTCAGGAGCAACCTGATCAAAGTGTGAAGTTGTATCGGTTTTCTAAGCTGTCTGCTTTGAACAAGGCACTGGACCAGTTGACCTCCAGCAGTCCCTTTCAACCAGCATTATTCTGTGTGTTACCAGTTGTACAGGAATGAAAACAGCAGTTCTCATGCCAAGTTCTCTCCTGTCCTGTGAAGAAAGGCAGTTACCTCCCACAAATTAGAAGCAGTGGGACAGTGCAAGCAATGCTGTCCAGGGCAGGTGGAGCTGTGGTAAGAAAGCTCTGTGTTGGTATCTTGGGAAGTACAAGGCCATAGATGCTAACTCCAGAGCCCTGAGGGCACTGATAGGCCTTAATAACCCTTACTAGCCCTATCTGGGACCTCCAACCACATAGCCTGTAGCATTCATGTCAAGGGTTGCATGGGCCCTTCTCTCCCATCCTTTCCTCACCGCCCCGCATGGAGAGGTGCCATCTCTTCTGCACCAAGCCCCGAGGGAGAGGGGAGGAAAAGGCCTGGCTTCCATCAAGCTGCTGCTTTCCCTTTACATCCCACTCCCCAACTCCCATCTCTCATTATGGTTGGTAACTGAATGAACTGACAAGGAGTTTATTTCTCTACAGCATTTTTTTTTTTTAAATCTGACAATCATTTCCATAAATGGCTAAGGCACCCAGGACTGTTCCATAGGAGTATGTTCTTTACAAAGAAATCTGTATTTGCACTTGAAGAAAGTTTTTGGGATCCACTAGTGTGTTGTAGTTTTAGTAGCAGGGGAGGGAACTACAGAGGTGACTTTTGTTAGAAGCTTCTCAAAGCTCCACCGGCTCCAAGTCAGACCCACCTCTGGCCAAGGCTGAGCCAATCAGCAACGGTGGCTGTGCCTCTGCTATAACATATTTAAGGGGAATCTGAAAGGAGGAGGAGTTACAAGGGAAATACCTATGAAAACACCGAGGTCAGTTGAAGAAAGGAGGAGGAGGGAGGAGCTGCACGGGAGAAGAGACCCCCCTGCAGCCCGTGGTGAGAGGTTAGGCTGTGCCCCTGCAGCCCATGGAGGTCCATGGTGGAACAGATGCCCACCTGCAGCCTGTAGAGGACTCCACATCGGAGCAGGTGGCTGTGCCTGAAGAAGCCATGACCCTGTGGGAAGCCCACACTGGAGCAGTCTGTTGCTGGGAGGACTGCAGTCCATGGGTGGGACCCACACTGAAGCAGTTCATGAAGAACAGCAGCCTGTGGGAAGGACTCACACTGGAGACGTTCATGGAGGACTGTGTCCTGTGGGAGGGACCCCACACTGGAGCAGGGGAAGAGTGTGAGGAGTCCTTCCCCTGAGGATGAGGGAGCAGCAGAGACAATGTGTGATGAATTGACTGCAACCCCCATTCCCTGTTCCCCTGCGACACTGTGGAGCAGGAGGTAGAGAAATTGGGAGTGAAGCTGAACCCAGGAAGAAGTGAGGGGTGGGGGGGAAGGTGTTTTTAAGATGTGGTTGTATTTCTCACTATCCTACTCTGATTGGTAAACTAGTGTTGTTGGTGGTGTTCAAATTAAATTGATGTTCTTTTTCTTCCCCTAAAGAGTCTGTCTTTTGCCCATGACTGTAACGGGTAAGTCATCTCTCCCTGTCCTTGTCGCAATCCCTGAGCTGTTTGTTTTATTTTCTCCTCCCCATCCATGAGGGAGAAGGGGTGAGCGAGCGGTTGGGTGGTGCTCTGTTGCCCTCTGGGCTTAGCACATGAGGTAGAGGCATTAATAATGATCTAGCAAGTGCAGCTGAAAACAATTTCTGTCACATTCCTAGAGTACGGAAATCTTCAAATGCAGTACTACCATCTGGCTGGTACCATGAATAGAGGCAACCTTCTTCCAAATCAAAAACCAAAAATGCTGCAATAACTGCTGGTACTGATAATGTTATAGGTGTAAGCTACAGAAAATAAACACAAGCAGTATTTGGAAGAAAAAGGTTTTTTATTCCTGTGATGCAAGAAAAATTCTGGTAGTATACCGGCAATTTTCAAGCTTTCACTAAGCAAGCGCCTAAAAATGTTCCATTGAAGACGAAGACTCTTGTACAGTAAATTCAAAGCTGTTAACCAGTAGCTTTGTTTTTTCCTTAGTTCACTTTTATAAAGTCCTTACAAACAGTCCGTGGTACCTTGTGGTCTGCAATTCCAGGCTGAAAAAGTACTTTAGCATGTAATCATCAGAATGGAGTTCAAAAATCCTAACACACATATCTCAAAGGCAACACAGATGTCTGTATTTCATGCCCGTTTAAAGCACAAAGAAACTGAGGAACAGACTAGTCCCTGTTCCAGCAGTCCTGTTTTCTAATCACAGTGTGTTGAGGCCCAGATGCAAAGTGCTTTTCTAGAGGCAACAAGGGGTCAGGAAGAGAACCCTACCTGGCCACAGCAAAAGCACAGGATAACGTCAAGTTAAAATGCTCAAGGCCTACAAAATAGACATTTTAGGGAAACTCAAAACCACAAGCAAGTCACACATGCAATTACCATGTCAGAAATAATTTGAAAGCAAGTGAAAATTTTGCAATGCAATGTTTTGTCTGAGCCTTCATGAAACCAGTCCTTAGGTATGCAGACAGCCTCTGAAAAAAACATATAAAAGAATGTGACTGGGACTACCTCTTATCACAGTTTTAATACAGAACCACTCCTGAAAGCTTTGGCCTTCTTAAAGCACTGGGTTTTGTGGGATTTTTTTAATTATATTGACACACTCAATCAAGAAGTCTCACATCCAAATTCAGCATCCAGATTCCACCACCACATGATGCAAGCAACCTCTTAAATGCAGTTACTAGTTTAAGCTGGCTCTTGAAAAAATCTCACTACATGAAGTTCCATACATCTTCCTTTTGCAATCAAGGACCCCTACAAATACTACTGTAAGTTATAAAATGTCAATGACTGTTGCAAATGTGCTTCTATGAACTAGCAACACTAGGTACTCAGCAGTCCTGTGCCACCTCCGCAATTCACTCTGTCTCCCTAGAGACACGATGACCACTGGTATCAGGAGACAGTAATGTGCTTCTTTGTTCACCTCCACAGTTGGACTGACTGAACTCTAGCTTGCACTCCAGTGAAAGGTTCCCCTTTTCGTGAAAAGACCCTCAAATGCTTCAGCTCTTCTTATCTCCTGCCCTTCCAGAGTTCTTGATAAGACCAGCTCTCGGTTCATTTTAAATGAATGAGGAGGCATCTTCTAAATATATCAATTAAATGTCCCATCTGTGCCGAGGCTTGCCATCCATTATTCTTCTGTTGCAAACACTGCTGATGTTCTGAAGAATCCACTTCATCTTTATTGGACACACTGCTGACCCTTGCACGCTTTTGTGAAACCACTCAAGTACATGCATCTTTTTCCAATGATCAAGTGTAGCATCAGCTCACCTCTGCCATTACATAAGTATATTCAGTCACTGGTTTTTGTGGACTCCAGTTTTATGATCTTATCCTCCCCTGCCTTCCCCCCCTCTCCCGCTTATTTCTATTTCTAACCTTTAATACTTGAAGCAATATGAATGTTCAATGGCATTCATTCTGCGAGAGAACCAAGCCTCAACCATTAAAATAATTTTCTGGCCAACTGTAACTACTGTACAGAGCAGAGCAAAAGTTAGTCTAAGGCTTTTACATGAAATGTGCTCAAAACCCAGCCATTTGTGTCTCCATGCACACTGGGATTTTCCTGAGCCCAAGCTCTACAAGTGAAACTGCAATGCTTTAAGCCACACTTCACACCTCCTGGTTTTGGTAAGGATCTGAGAGCAACACATTCCTATGTACTTACTGACCTTCAGAGAAGGTTTGACCCCTACAGCACCCTCAGCAATGACCATGAATTAAAACACAGTTTTGGCTACCAGGATGTCGTAAATATTTTTTTTTTTTTCCAAAAAAGCCTAATTGTCTTAATTTTGTCATTTATTTTAACTTAATTAAGGCTAACATGAATACAAGCAACTGGAAGCTGTTTTTTTCCAGGAAGGACTCACTTAAGACTATAGCATACTAGCTTAAGACTTGAGTTCATCACTAATGGAAATATACCTGTGTTGTCTTAAACCAAAATTGATCATAAGGACACTTAAATAGACAAACTGTTAGGACAGTGTACACTGAACTCAAAAGTAAAAAGCTCTCAGTGACACCAAAGGCAGCAGGATTATACCCCTTTGGTTCCTACTATGGTCATAAAAGCCACAATTACTTCCAACTGCAACAAAGAGGTTCTGTTTATTTAAAAAAAATATTTCTTTCAAATGTATCTGTGACATATGATTTCAGTTGGGTTTAACAGGACAGAAGGTCTAGAAAGTTTTTTTAAAAGAAACTGGTTTTAGCCAGAATAAAATTTTGCATCCTACAGTTCAAAACAACATGAAAATTTATTTGCAGAAATTCCTTCCCATTCTGCCAAGTTCCCAAGATCTGCCCTTTGATCTTGATTTTGCAGAACATTTATCTTGTTTTCAAAATATACCTGCTAATTTTTAGTCCAAATTAATTGTCAAGTTGCTTAAATAAACAGCTAGCTTTTAATGAAAGAAAACAGTAATCTCTTAACAGGAAAAGGCTGCTACACAGCTCTTGCACCTGCCCATTTCATAATTCTGAAAATACATTTAGGGTCATACTGCATAGAGATTACTTTAAGGCATTTTTTTCATGGCTAAACTAAACATAAAATTAATATCATGTATTTCAAATCTTGTCATGGTAACGTTTTAATTATCACCATGAATATTAAGACCAAAAGATAGAACTGAAGAAGAAGAGTCCCAATTACAGTATTATTTCTGGACACAAAGCAGCATGTCAGAATGCAGCATAACAGAGCTGTGGCGTTCATGAAAGCCTTGCCTATCCCAGCCTGAGTCTGCACAGAGCCATCTCGGAAGCATCCTGATAGGTGACATGGTTTATCTGTAGTCCAGATAAACTACACATGAATAATAGAGCGCTATATGAACATCCTTCAAGACCATTATCCTGTCTTAATTCATATACATTTGATAACCTACTTCAGCCCGAGGAGTATTTTGCTTCACAGACCTGAGGTGAGAGAAGCAGAACTTATTAACTGAATGTGAACACAGATAATCACTGCCACACAAAACAACAGTACATACAAGATTACTTCGTTTCCCTTTCTGGCAGTGAAACTTCATATCCCAGAGAAGCGGGGAATAAAAAAAAAAAAAAAGAGTAAACCACAAAAATTATATAAAAAAACCCTTGCCTTGTGTAGCATAAATCTCATTAGATTTATTATACAGACAATGAAAACTGATGCCACTCTATATCAATAAAAAGCAAATTACCTTTAATTCTGAAGCCTGTACCCAAGCACTCAAAAAATAAACTGAAAGGATTTGTAACAAACAGGCAACAAACCTGACTAAATCTGCAGAAGAAAACTAAAGGAAAACACTTCAGCTTATTCTCTGACCATGCACAAAGAGAAAACAGCAAAAACTGTTTGCTGTCCTGGGTAGACTGGAGACTTCTCCACACTTAGAAGAGAGGTGAGAAGCAGCATTGATAAACAGTAACAGTATCACAATCACCTGCCCTGTATGGCTGCTTCTCAAGTCTGTGCCAGAGAAATGATCTCCAGCCCTTCTGGGAGACAAAAAATGTTGCTGGAAGACTAAAAAGTGGAGATTCTCTGGAAAATCTTAGTGTTTTGGAGTCTCCCCCTGTCCTGGTTTAACCAGGATAGGGTTAAGTTTCCCCAGCAGTGGGGGGGAGCTCTAGCCGGGTTATTCAGATACCATGCGGACGTCACATCCTGGCAGGTCACATTTTTCCTGGCGGGAGCGCGGTGCACTCGTGGTTTTGTACATCGTGCTTCAAACTGCTGTATTTGGTAGCTATTTTGCTCTGTTCATTGCTATCACTATTACTGTTATTGTTATTGTTGTTGTTGGTTGTGTTGCTATTGCACTGTTGTATTAAACCTTTCCTTATTTCAGTCTTGGGGCTTTGTATTTCACTCCCTTTGTGGGGGAGGGGCAGCGGCCGCGTGGTCTCAGACCCCGGCAGGCTAAACCACAACACCCCCCCTCCCCGCGTTCAGAGACTGCAATACAGCCACAGCTGGAAGGAGTCATTCATCAGGTGTTCCGCATCACTGTGGAGTCAGCCACATCACCTTTGTCCAGTTACTGAACTGGCATTGGTATCACTGCCACTATTAGTAACTGAAGCACTGAGTGCTACAGGATACTGTTACCTGTAGAGCTCTTGGGACCCTCCAGCTGTGCCTGGTATTTGTTGCTCTGGGCTACAATCCACAGACACATATCCTGTGACAACCACAGTCCCAAAAAGCTCATCATCCAGAGGACCAAGAGAGATTCAGGAAGGGAAAACAAAGTCACAGATTAATTTCACCGATTTCATTAATTCAGTTTATTCATGGGGAAATGGGATGAAGAAAAAGAAACCTTTTGCATTATCAAAATATTTACCAGCCTCCCTTGCCCACAACATTCAATGCATGCAACAATAATGCTTGTCCCTGCTTTGTTCTGCCTAACAAGCACTTGTTGTTACAGTATTAAGCAGTACATAAGGAATAAGACTCCCAGCTATCACACTATGAGACTAATTGACTGGTTATGAGTTGCTCATTTTTCTACATACCTCACACACTTAAGAAGTGACAGCAGTAGTATCAAAAGCAAGCAGTTGAAAAAACCCTATTGATTTCAATGACAATGAGCCCTTAAAAAAAATTCAGATGCAGCAGAGGCAGTCATGAAGCACCAAGACACTCCAAGGCCCTGAACCCAATACCTGCTGAAACATCATGAGGCTAATTCATGATATGTAGAGAAAACAAAGGCATTCAGGTATCAGTCTTTGTTGTCCAGAATGCCTTACCCCCCACCCTCACACTGCACTGTTGAAAACCTATGTTGTGAAGCATACACAATCCTGACCTTCCCAGAAAAATCTGGCCACAAGGCCACCTTCCACATCTCAGTGTCCAGATCAGTGGATCCTGACACATTGCTCCTGGTTCGGCACAGTCTGGGAAACACAGTTCTTGCTCCTTTTTTTCCTTCTGTTTTTGTACTTGGAACACTGCTTTCACAAAAGCTATTTTAGTTTCTACATAGTCTTCTCCCTCCATTGTCTTCTCACCTCTCACAGCAAGTGAACCAAAACCCAATTTAGGAATTGGTTAATATTAAGAAGTTCAGATGAAAACACAGCTTGCCAGGACAACTGATTGCAGGTTGGTCCTGGCTCTCACCTCCCCAGGGAACCATCGTAGCCATGCGCTCCTGCAGGAGGCATGGGCTGTCCTCGCACAAAAGTCTTGCTGTACACGTGCTGTAATTCCAGTGCTCCCCAATGTGTCAGATACATTGGATGCATGCACACATCCTCAAAATGACTCAAGTGGCTGCAGAGCGCAATGTATTTACCCAGCTGGGAAAGGCTGTTCCGTATGGACCTTCTTTAAGTCGAGGGGCATTTGTGACCTTAGAGATCGGACATAAGTGACTTCAGAAAGATTGCTGAGATGCATGTAACAAAAGTGGCATTTTAATTCTTCTTCTTCCACACATTCCCTACTAAAGTTTCATACCCTGAGGATTATAGCAGCTCATTTGCAAAAAGAAAAAAAATAGTAAAATTTAAAGATGTATCTTATATTTTCTTCCCCCTCAATTACTCTGTAATTGTTCTTGTGATCAGAAACCAAATCATGAGGGAAACAGAAGCAAATTCCAAGCTAATCAACATGGCCAATCCTTCTGTTCTGAATTCCTTTAAAACAGGGGGGATGGGAGGGTTTTGCAATCACAGGACAGACATCTGGAACAAAGAATGCAACTGTAGAAATGGACAGATCTATATCCTGAGAAAATTCTGTAATATGTTGCAGCTTGTAAGAAGCTGTAAACTACAGAAGCTCTTTTTCTTATGATGATCTGGAATAAGAGACAAAGAAAGGACAAGCTGGATAGAAGATGAATAAACATTAGCTACCAGCAGCCTAAAATAAATGTCAAGTACCCAGACCAACCACAGAGTATGTTGCACATGACCAGTTTCTGAAAAGATCAATAAAATACTTCCTCATGGCAACTCATCTTTGATAGTATGGTCTCACAAGATTTTATTATTGCTATTTCCAACCTCAACTAAAGCTTTCAAGGCCTCCTGCTTTGCTAGAACATACCCACCACAGTAAAATTAAAAACCCAGTAAGTTTTACATTTCCTCTAAACCATTGCAGAGACCTCCTGCATAAGAGTGACAACTCTTCAACCACCCTAAGCATTACTTCCCTGCTGAAGACCTGTGACAGCTGAACACAAAATCATTTCTTTGATTCTCATTTCCTTCCTTCTCTTTTCCCCTCTCCTCCCTTCCACAAACAGGAGGAACAGAAAAGCAGAGCAGGGTTTTTATTACAAAATGATGGAAACATTTGGAGGGCCTTACAATGTTCCCAAACTCACTAAAGCTGTCCTAGAGCAGTGGTCTCCAACCCTTTTGATGGCACAAAAAGACATTTTTGAGCACACACCTCCAATATATGTGTATTTATTTATAAATTATACACATCCCACTGTGTATATAAAACATACACAAAAATAGAAATTAAAAAAGGGTGAGAATGATGAAACAATCACCACTAGAACAGTTGCAGAGCACAGTCTCAGGAGTTTTGTTACTGAGTCTGGTAGAAAAAGAGTTGGTCCAAAGTTATTATAATGCAACTACAATGAGATGCAGTTTTATTCCTCACTGTAACCTATAAATCAGTCAAGTTGCTAAACATCAGCAGGCAATGTATCTGTGCTGCTTTAAACCTCGCTTATGAATACAGGTTTTCCAATAGGATCAAGTTCTTCCACTCACTGACAGGACTTAGCAACCCCTCTCCCCCTGAGTATTCCTACATCTGGAGTTAATACCAGATAACTTAAAATACAACAGTACACAAAAGCTTTGCTTTAGAATAAACTACTAGATGATCATCTACATCGTTCTATTCATGGAGATCTTCAAAGAGCAGGAGATACAAACTATGCAGACTTCAGTGAATAGGCTTTACAGTATTTTCTGCCTTACTGCTGACATCTTGCCTTCCACAACTTTATGTTTTTGATCGTATTGAAAAATTATTTTTTGGGGGGTATTAAAAATAAGCTCTTCAAACAAATAAAGTTTCTTTCTCTTTCAAAGCAGATAAGCTCTAATTATGATTTTCTTTTCTAAATCATTGCTATCAAGGCTGCTTGTCCTCACTGGCAAAGTTACAGGAATGCAAAAACACAGTGCACTCAAAAGCTGCTGGCCTTGGAGCATACAGAGGCAATCTCCACTGTTCAAAGACTATTCTGCGCTCTCATATTTATAATGGTGGCTTAAAGATGTTTAGCACTTAACAATACGCAATAAAGACAAAGGCTTAGAGCCTCAAGGAGTTTACAATACTTTAATCTCCCAGTCCCGCAATTGCCACTGTGCGGCTGGGCTGGCACTAAGCAGAAGCACATGGAGGCTGTGCATTAATTGCTATGCAAATGAATGAGTGGGTCACAAGTTCAAAACAGACCAAGGCAGGTTGTTAAAACATGGAACCGCTTTTGCACAGAGTGCTGGGGAAGATAAAAGCTTGTGCCTTGAAGCTCTCTAAGCTCTACTCTGCTCAGCTTAAACCAGACAAAAAAACCACCCAAACCCAAATGAGAGCTTTCAGCCTTGCACTCCAGTGAAGGTGAAGAACTCTGCCCTCAAAACTCCTCTTAATCCAGGAACCATAACCCTACTACCAAAGTGCTTCAACAAGTGTCGGCTTTTTTAGGCCCCCCAGAAGCTGTTCATAGCCCTTATCCCTCTTGTAACTGTAGATGCCATGATCTACTTCCCCCCCAATACAGAGGAAAGAAGTAGCATACAAACAAAGCTAAAACACTTGCACATATAGGCACATTTGGCACTGAACACCAGGGACAGAACTATCTATGGAAAACATACTTGCTCACATTTCTGCTTCATCTTTCTTACTATTCAAAAGAGCCCTTTGGTTTTGCAAATATACAAGAAAATGAGCACTCTCTGCTTCCTCACAGCCAGGTATTCTGCATCTGATCTGCCCTTCTTTCTTGCTAGGAAAGGATGTTTCGCTCTCCCTTTCTGCTTCCCTTCTTTCAAAACATTACAGAATTCCTGGTTAGGCAACTACTCCTAGCTATCAAGTCACCAATTTGGTGATTTGACAATCAGTGACAATATAATCTGTTTTTCCTATTACGACCAGGCTCTGCTCTATTAGCTGTGTCCTTATGATCAGGTCCATCATAAAAGGACACACAATTTATGTAATATAAATTTTAGCAGAAACACACACACTAAACTTCCTAAAAACCCCAAACCTATTACGGACATACTTCAATCAAACATCAGTTTCCAGGGATAAATACATACCCTTAAATTAACTGGGATATCAGAATAATGTTTAAATAGATAATACCAGTTACACCAATTCTCTTCCCCAAAAAGCATAGATTCCCTTTCTCAATGCCAAGCTGTTACAACATCTCCACAGGTTTCCTGTTTGTTGTTTAAAGTCGCTGGTCGCAGATGATAGTTCACTGGTAAACAATGATCAGACCTAATCACACTGATCCCAGCTTGCTAGAGAAAGCTGAGAATTCTGAGATTATAAAGTTAGAACATACATTTCGCTTCAATATTGTGGCTACATTTTCCCATTATTTAATTTAATAGCACAGAATACATCCGTCTTCTGTTGTTTTACAGAAAACACATTTACATACTGACCAGATAGTCTAAAAGCAAACACTTATTTTCCAAATCTGCATATTTGCTATCCACAACCCAGGTTGCTGTCATACCAATACCTCACCACGAACATACAAAAGAAAAGATTAAACATACAGCAATACAGTTTAACAACAAGGTTGAAGTCTTTTAACCCTACCTTACTGATATATCTATCTGCCTGTATCTGTAAATACGTTCCTTTTTTTTTTTTTTTTCTCCTTTTACCTATAGATGCTGGAGGTCATTGGACAGGGGAGAGAAAGAAATTTCTCTCTGTTGAAAATGAAACTAAATCCACAGAACAACATGATCTGTACATGGAATAGCAAAGATAAGACTTACAAGAAACCCTTTCAAGAGATTTAACCAATTTTTAATACTGAGTCTACTAAACATAAAGCACATTTTTCTTTACCCACAATTACTACTTTTTCACTTATGTGCAATCAAGTCATGTGCATATCGTATAAAACGACATGACTCATTTAGAGGATTTGGCTTTCTGTACAAGAACCAAACATGTTATCAGTTGTTTCAGCAGTATATTCCCTAATGCCTGCATCTCTCCATGAAACTGCACTGGTAATACATTTACAGCACACACACAAACTACTGCAGAACATAAAAATTAACTGAAGTTATACTCACTGTAACCTGGGAAGCATCCATGAATTGTAGGCCAAAGTAATCGGTTTCCACAAGGTCCAAATGATATACAATCTGGTCAAACAACTCCTGGCCCTTTGCATTTTTCTGTAACAGAAAAGAAAGTGGGTTTTTTTTGTGGGTAGATATGGATTTGTTTGTTTGGGTGGGTTTCTTTTTAAGTTCAAATGGGGAAGAGGAGATGCACCATGGAAAATAACATCTAAATAGTAATTATATTTATTCTAAAGAGTTGTATTGATATTTCTTTTTATTTTCTTCAAGAAAGATACAGTGACATGTTGTTCCTGTCTGAAGCTATTACAACAGCATCAGACTTCACTCTTAAAGAAAACTTTCAAAGTTCACTGCAACTCAAAGTGTAGGAGAGAAAGTAAAGACTTATGTCCTGCTAAGTGTCCTAAGTCCCAGAGACAACATTTTAAACCCCAGGAAGCCAAATTCTCCAGGAAAAGCTTGCTTGACACACCACCTGAAACCTGCTGGCTGTTATCACATACCAACTGCAGTGCCATACCACCACTCAAACTGCAAAATGAATTCTGGACAGCTTGAATACTTGAAGAGCACTGTGAGGAAAATTAATGAAATCTGATAAGAATCTTTCAATGTTGCTAATTGCCATCACATTTACAGCCTTTAAATGGAGAAACAAAAAAAGAGCTACAATTCTTACTTGACATGACACCTGAAACACAAAGGCATGGAAACAAAACTAACCCCAGTCATGGGCTATGGGGTACTAGTACAAAGTTAGGCTGCACTGGCCTGTGTACTTGTCCTGAGGTTAAGCCAAGAATGTACATACCAGAGCACTTCAAACACTAGAGGCAGCAAAGCTTGGAAATTAAAGGTGGGTAGGAGGAAGAGGGAATAGCAAACCAATTTTTCATGCAAACCCTCTTGTGTTACTTGGGGAAGGAAGCTTTCAAGTCCCTGAGCAAAAAAACCCCACCCTTGGCTAAAGTACATGAGATGACCATAAGTCTCAGTAAGAGACTGAAGCTACAGGTGCATTTTATACAGGAAAGTACAGATACGGAACCACTTCTGTGCTTGCTATGCCTCATACACCTTTGAGGAATTTTTAATATTATTTTTATTCTTTAAAGCACTAACACATTAGGTGTTCCCACTTCAGGCAAAATGTAGCAAAACTCACTGATTTCAACTTGGAGAGATAAATAACACTCAGTTCCTTTAGTTTGGCCTTCTGCAACAAAAGCAGCATCAATTGCAACATGCAGAACCCCTGTCCAGGATTCCAAGCTGTCTAAAAATCTGTCTTTTCCAGCAAAAGACAAGATGAAGAGTTTAATCTCTATTTTGCCAAGAAGGTCAAGCAAGCTTAGGTGTAGGCAGCAAGTTTTAGTTTTTTGGTTTTGTCTTTTTTTTTTTTTTTAAACTTACAAAGCAGAAGCACAGAAATCAAATCTTATCAAATTTCAGTAACAGCATTAGGAGCCCCTTTAAAACAAACTGCATAAAAACTTAAAACTAGCATTAAATTATCATAAGATACTGCTTTATTATTTTTGGGGTGCAAGAAGTGAGTAACAGACATTCTTAAAGTTCAACAAACTATTGAAAGCAGATGAGAATACAACAGCTTCTTAAAGCAGTACATCGCTGAGAAACCATCATCTTTAGATATACAATAATTGCTATAAACCAAACAAAAAGTTTGCTAAAGAGTATCCAGAACATGTTTTCTCATACATAGTAAATTCAGCACTTGTTAAAGAAGCCAAAGCACAACAGAATTTAAACTGATTCTGCTCAAACGAGGGAGGAGAAAACCCTCCAAAGCAATAAAAAAAAGAAACTGCAAGACATGAAGAATTTGCAAAACTAAGAAAAACTGATTTGATGCCCTATGATCACTCTATTCCTGGTTGCTTGCTTTATGGCACTAACTACCCGTATGTTTATTTTCAACTGCCACACACCCAATAGAAACCAGAGAGAGCACACTCCACCTTCTGCACCCAAATAGTAGTTAATGTTCAACATGTGTGTTACATGGAGAATAGCTCTACACTGCACGACTAGGCCATAAAATGCAGTATTACATACATAGTTTACAGGAGATTATCACATTTAACTTGTCACTAAATGAGCTTTCCCAGCAACTCATACCACTTAGATGCTAAAGCTGCTGCAGCCCACAAATTGCTGACAAAAACTTTGAGAAGTTACACTAAAGAGGGAGATAAAAGTGACTAACTCCTTTCCTCTAACAGTAAAGGATGACCTGTTCTCCTTTCTTCTGCCTCTTCACTGCCTGACAATCTAGGGAGTCAGATTGCAGACTGATAAATTGCTACCCGTGCACTGAATTAAATGAGTGGTATAGGTAAAATAGAAGGCTTTTTTCTCAGGAATTACATATGCATAAAAGTGGTCTCTAATGGAAAAAATGTCTGTATTACAAGAAACTTCTGATTTGCATGATTTTTTCCTCCACCCCTCTTTCTGGGTAACACAGAAGCTTAAAAAATGCTTCCTCTTTCAAGACCTGGGTACCACATAAGGAGTATGGAACTGGTTTCATACAAGATGATTTTCATAGTATATCTAATCAGTTGAAATTTAACAAATCACACTTTCTCTGCAGACCTTCAACTTGTACGTATGTTTTGAAGATACATCTAAAAAAACCCAACTGTAAACTAAGAATGTTTTACAGTCCTACCTTGCTAGACAGATGGTACAGAGCTGTCAGATGTAAAAGACCTGCATAACTTACATCTCAAAAAAGGGAGTATATGACAACAAACAATATACATACACTATTATCATATATGTCTATTATTATATACAGTTACTACTTTGTTGTTATGAAAGTTACTGTAATTGGGAAGTGCTGTAAGCAAGGTTGCAAAACCTTGTTTGGTTTTGTGGTTGGTTTTTTTTGTCTTTGCTTTAAAAAAAAAAATTTAAAAAGCAACAATTAAACCACTGACAGTTTCTGGTGGAGTGTTCCTTGAAACCCACAAGAACCTGTGTGAGCACCATGAAACCTCACAGGCAAACACGGCGGGGGGGGGGCGGGGCGGCAGCATTTCAAACGTCCAACTTACAAAACTACAGCTGCAACCCAAGGTAAAACTGAACTAGCATGAGGCAGTCACTTGTGTTCCCTTTTGCCTCTTTGTCCTTGAAGAAACATTGAAAGACTGAATTACACTTGCTCCATGATAATGACCAACTACTGAGAGAAAGGAAAAGAAAAAAAAAGCGTTTCTGATGTCAGTCAGCCCTGTCCTGCCTGAGAGTCATGCCAGTATCCTCCATTCTGTATCCTGGAAGCTGTTCTCAAATAACCCTCCAACATAGTTTCTTTGGGACCATGAATCGTGGCATCAAAGAAAATTCCTACACTTAACGAAGACTTATTGCTCCGTCCTCCCTACAAGGACTCAACTCAGCAGGGGTATAAAGCACCTTGTAGAGCCCTAGTGACAGCTGGCCCACATTTCAAGTAGGCTAAATTTTTAGCTGCCAAAGACTTCCAGTGAAATTCTTGTCAGCTAAAACCTGACAAAACAAAGATTAACTTCTCTAATTAGAAACTCTTCCAGACTTGACATGTGAATAGGCAAGAGGTTTTAACATGCTTTTGGTGGGCATGAAGGGCAAGTTCATCAGCCAGGGACATTTTACACCAACTGGCTCTGTCTAAAAAGGCTGATCAGTGTTGGTTTTAGCTATTCCAGAATTGTTTGAAAGATTTTCACCAAAGGGCATGGAAAGTGAACATACAAGTCAGAAAAGTGCCGTTTTCATGCAGATACAGTGCAAGAATGCCACTGATCACTCTCAGAGCACAGCAAAGCTGGAGAGCTGCTGTGCACACCTTCCCACAACTGAAGTGCAGTATGTAGCAACCAAGCACAGTGCATTACATGAACCCAAGTGGAGGGGCTGAAATTGTTGAGTCATACTAGACAGCTCAGATTGCAGCGTGACAAACAAACTATTAACAGATTTCAGAAATTGCTGAAGTTCTGGGAAAACAACCCATCAAATAGGCCAGGAGGTACATGAAATAGTTTGCAAGTTGACAAAATGAGAAAAAAAAAAAAAGGAAAATAAACTACTGCCAAGAAAAAAAGTCAAAGCCAATTAACTGTAATGTGTCCCAAACTGAACAGTGAGTAGTAGCAGAAATTAGTAGGCAGGGCAGATTTAGTTTCTTTTTCTAAAGAAAGTACAGGATTATGTATTCTGCAATATATCAAATATTTTTAGGAGAATTTCACCACTTCCTTATTTTTTTCAGGGAAGATGTCAGGGCTGCCTCAGGCTGGACACAGATGGTTTCAGCCATCTCCACAATGGACCCACTGGCTGCTGGTAGTGGTCGGAAGGAAGTGGGTACAGAGGTCAGGAGTGAAGGATTGGATTTGAGCCTGGGAAAGAACTGTCTCTACCTTGACCCATGAGCTTTCCTGTTCTCATTTTTTTCTCCATATTTTCTTCCCTCATCCTGCAGATGGGGAGACAATGTGGGGTGGGAGCCTGGCTGTTGGATAAGGTTAACCCACTGCAGTGGGGAAACCCTTATGCAGGGCAGTTTTACATTTTGATCAAGTCAGCAGTCATCTGAAGGGCATCCTGTCTTTGAAGAGCCTTTAATCTCTCCAAAGCCACATGAAGGGCAAGCAAATACTACTACGATGGGTGCCTTATAAGTGCATTTACTATTGACAACATTAATATCAGCACTGACATTTTTATTTTATTGGAGTCAGATGAAGGTGAGAGTTTCTGTTTACTGTCCTTATCACCTACGTGTACTACTGCCAACACAGACCTCTTCCAAGAGAAAAGCACTGTCAACACTTCTAAACGGGATCCTCAGGCAACAGATAAAAACTACCATCAGCCACAGAACAAAGTAGTAAAAAAATCCTTACTTGTAACTTTATGTTCTAGAAGCGAGTCTGGACTCCTCTTATTTCACATATAGACAGGTTACCCCATCACACTTCTACACTCAGAGGCACAATAAAAATTGTTTATTTATATGGAAAGAAGATTCTTTTTCACCCCTAGACTGCCAGCTCCCTCTCCTGACCGGCTTGAAATACTACATGCCCCTCAGGTTCAAGCACACAGCTGAGGAAACACAAAGTAGCTAGGATGAGGAGAACAAAAACCTATGCTGAGACTTCTTAACCTACATGATTTCATCTGAAATATACTTTACAGTTCTGCATCCCCAGAGGAAGAGGTAGAACTTGATAAAGCTAAGCTATGGGTGTTGAAGTGGCAGCCACCTGTAAGACAATACCATCAAACACATAACATTACACTTAAGACAATACCATCAAACACATCATAACATTAGGCTTCCCTTGCATGACTTGCCCATTGCCCTCCTGCACAAATGACAGTGGGATATAGGTGCCATTTTGCTGGAGAGCTAGAGATTTGTGGTAATGACTTTAAATTGCATCTGAGAAATAACACAGAGTACTGGCATAAGCTAAGTTGACCTAAAAGAGAACAAGGAGAAAGAGGCAAATGCTATCAGAAGAGAATCCCAGGAGAGTTTAGTAAAGACTCTCTGCTTTCTTATGCTAATAGCAGTACCGAAGTTTCAAAAGACACCTTTGCTTTCTTGTATGTCTGTATTTGAATGCTGCATGAGTAGAAATGGTTTTAAATAGATGGAATTGTACAAACAGAATTTTCTATATGGACACGTCTTTCATATACATTCTGCATGTGTGTGTGCCTGACTCAACTCTTTCCAATTTTTTTAACTTGTTTTTAAATAGGACACTTATGACAGTCTACAAGAAAATGGTTTAGCAATAAGGCAGAGACACAGTAAGACCAGCAGTAATGCCCAGTCAGACGTAATGCAATACAAGCCAGAAGTGCTTTTATATAAAGGAAGCTTCCTGCAGGGTCCCTGATATCCCAGCCAGGCAAGCTAGAGGTTCTGTTTCCAACTTGTACCCAAGAGGTTTGTCAGTGCAGCTGTACAGCTATATGCCTAGTAAAGAACTGCCTACAGGGGGAAGTTACATCAGTATAACATCACTAATTTAAGTTAACAGTGCTTTTAAACCCCCTTCCCACACATTCACTTATGGGCTACAGTGTACAGCCTGGCATGGGGCCAGTCGTGTCAAAAGCTGTGTCTCAAACACTGGGTATTGGGGCAAGGAGGAGGCCACAAAGCTGTGTTGTGGCTGGGGGGCAAAACCTAGAAGGGCTGCTCTAAGAATCAATATCTTACACAATGCCTCATAGATCATGGCTTCAAGTGTACAGAACAGGATCCCCACCACCACCACCTGCTGACCTGTAAGAGCAAAAAGTACAGATTCCTTTAGAAATATCACATCATGTATGCTGCAGGAATTTACTTTTATCTATGTCTGGATAAAACTAAAAGTTCCTTAGAACGATCCCTCTCCTCCAGCATAATATTGCATGCTGTTTATGTTCACACAAGTCACATTCAATTGTTTCTATGTCTATTTTTTTTTTATTTAAATAATGCATATTATTTGTGGCACTTTTCATAGCAGAAAATTAATTTCACATGCATGCTAACATTAATTGCCTTTTCCCTTATCTGGCACAAATTCTTCTACAGTGCTAAACCTTCCATATAAGTTATATTAATTATTGATCACCCTGACAGTTACAGCTGGTAAATGAAGTTCAAAGACGCGAAACATCGAAGCAGTGACCACAAAGGGAGTTTAGAACTTGAGGAGAAAGCTCTAAGGTGGTCCTTCCTCAGAAGCTTTACGGCTTTAAAATGCAAAGACAAACTCTTGAGAAGTTACCTATTTATTCAGACAGCCAACAGACTTCAGCACTCTTCACTCTTTGTTCTTTCATATACTAAGTCACAGGACCCCTCCAAAGAATCAACTCCAATTATTTGCTTCTCTCTAAAGAGAACCAGAAATCCAGAGATTCAGAAAAGTCAGTAAAACCTCTTAAACTGCAGGCTTATAATCAGCAGTTTAAAAAACAGAGAAAGACTGGGGAAGTTTGCCACTAAAAATATTTTATTTAGTGGGCAGCCAGGAAGACATAATTCTTTTTAAGCACAAACATAATTAGCCAAGTATATGCAATTAAGGAAGATCACTACGAATTATATTTCTTTCTAGAAAGACAGAAGATGTAACTGGAACAGCCATGTGGTTTTTATAACAAAACTTCACTAGTATAATTTTTAAAAGTTCGAATAAACAATAGTTCAAACTTATAGAATTCACCTCTCTCAGATTATACCACTGCTCAGTGAAAAAAACCTAATGCCAGACCTAGGATTATTATATTGACAAGTCATCCAGCACTCTAATCTCCTCACTGTTGCAAAGGAATTATATGAGACAAGGTAAATTCTCATCATTCTGTAGAATTTAACTGCTTGCTCTGTTAGAAATACTCAGATCTGAAGCAGAAATGGACACCTTACAGCACTGAAACAGGCATGGCAGCACAATGTTCTGTTTATCTTCATTCTGAAGAATGAACACGGACTGATGTGTCTGGCTTTTTTTCAATTAAAGAAAAACCACATTTAAGTTAGAAGTCCTGAGTGTCAAGATGAGGAGCAGAAAGGCTGGGTTATAGCTAAAATCGATTTCTTATATTTCATGTCAACAAAAAGATCATACAATCAAGTAAGAGGCTGAGAAGATAAAAGTGGTGATTATTAACAAAACCACTGACCCATAGTTAGTATGCAAAAACACACACTATTGATCAGAATCTGGAAAAGTAACAGTTTCAAAAAAAACAGACAGAAAAGAACCACAAATCTGCAGAAGTGTCAGACTCCTCCCGTCAGGTTCCCTGCAAGCTGCGATTTTTTTGCTGCCTGCTTGGAGGGAGTATCATATGCCAGCACTTCCTTTGGATGTACTTTGAAAGACTGCCTTCAGAATTTTTTAAGCAAAAATACAGATGAAAAGGAAAATACATGATCAAAGGTACATGCTACATGTACACACATTCCAGAGAGTATAGATAGATTAGCAATAGTTAGAAGGTTACCCCGCATCTGGTTTGATTTGAAAAGCCATTTGGAGCAGGCTGCAGTTTTTACTAATTTGCAGGAAGGTTTGGGTTTTGTCTTTCACTCTGAGGTTTGGCTGCCCCGCCTGCCTCCATGCCATTAAACAGATTCCGGCCATTCATATGTCAAGGGAAATAAAACAGAATCCAAAAGACTATAGTGGAAATTAAACCCAAGCAACATAAAGGAGTAAAACCAGAAAGTATCAGCTTTTTAGCTTATTTCACCCGTGTATTCAACAACACCTCAACAGGAGCTTACACTCTCGATTCAGATCACCACACAGACATAGGAAAACCACCACAGTGAATGCCAGAGATTCAGTAGAGCTTGTTAAGCTGGCGATGCTCCCAGTTTACTGTGATGGGTTAATGGGGCATTCCTTGTGGCTGGCTCTTTCCACCTGGGCATTTTACCTCAACAGAAGTTTTGCTACGCTTGACAACTTTTGCAAAAATCTTTTTCTCAGAATCTGGACCTCAAGACAGATCAGATCAAACATTCCGAACTGGTCAGTCATACATGGCAAACTGCTACCATCTCCGTTGTTTAAAATAATAACTTGGTCTTTTAGTCAAACATTTTTGTTTGTTTTTTTTTTTTAATTCAGGGAAAACAAATGGCAAGAATTCCTTACAGTATGAAAATATCAGACCATGATAGCATGGTCAAGTCCATATCCAAAAGCCACTGTAACATGAACCACTTCACAGCACAGCTTTTAGTTGGAGGGATAATGAACTAGTTAAAAATGAAATCACTCTGTGGTGGCCCCAGGAAACACTGTACCACCAGTTCTTTGCAGTTACAAGACAACCTCCATGCAGGTATTAACAAAAACCTTTGTTTAGAAAGATGACAAAGAAAAATCTGTAAAGGGCGCTCTCTCAGAATAATTTTATTTCACAATGAAAGCGAACACAGGAGCAGAGAATTCCCACAAACTCACAATACTTCAGTTAAACCGTCAATCAATATTCTATTTAACCTAAACCACCAGCATTAATACCAAGCCTCCTAACTGTCTGAGAAGTGACCAAGTCATCGGAGGATCAGATTTTGCTGTCCTAATTCCCTATTCTATTACTAATCATAGAATCACAGAATAGCAGGTTCGAAAAGACCTCAAGGATCATCTGGTCCAACTTCCCTGGCAAAAACACGGTCTAGAGAAGATGGCTCAGCACCCTGACCAGCTGACAGTCCAATGTTGGGGAATCCACCACTTCCCTGGGGAGATTATTAATAGAAACAATGTTTCTCATTTCCAGACTTGCAGATTTGGACAACAGATTCAAGAGCAAGCTTGGGTTCTTCTGTTTGCACAGAAGTTATGCAAGCCAAACTCTGACCATAATGACAATTTTGCTGCCTAATAGCTTTTAAATGACACCGACAACTCAGCTGACTTCAAAGTCATACACATGCAGGCAGCAGAGCCTTTAACTGCAACCAAATACAACACTGTACCAATGACGCAGGAAGAACAAGTGTCAACTCACTTGCTCATCTGTGTCGATTCAGAAAGAGACAGAATGTGATAAACTTTATTCAGGCTGAGCAACAAAGCACATATGACTGTTGATACAGCCAGAGAGTCTGTAGATTAAGAGAGACTCAGTTTTTCATCTCACTGTATAGAAAATACCATATGTTGGGGGAAAACAAGCAATTCAGATGAAGAGAGTGATAAGCTGAATGCTCAATCACTCGCCAATCATGCACACTGAAGATCTTAAATTAAACCCTCTTTTTAAATCTTGGATGAAAGACCAGCAAAAGTTGTTTATCTCAACTGTTGGGTTTTCAACATGGTCTCCTACAGCACCCTTACATCCAAACTGGGATATTATAGTCTAGATAGGTGGATTACTGTGGAAGACTAGGATCACTGGGCTCAAAGGGTAGTGATTAATGGTTTGTACCACCCATAAGAGGAATTCCTCAAGGAAATATCCTCAAACCTATCTTGTTTAACACCTTCATCTACTATATGGAGGAAGAAATGGAACACATCTTCATTGACTTTTTGGAAGACACCAAGCTGGAGCATTCAGGTGACTTGTGTGGAGGATGCTGACAAACTAGACATCAGGAAAGGGCTGCAATGGTGTTATGAGGCTGGACCATATGTCCTTGTATGGTTCATATGACCATATGACCCATCAGGTCAAGACAAGTCCAGGAAGATCGCTACCATGACAGGCAAAACAGACTCAACTTGGGGAAGATTAATTTAATTCATTGCCAACTAATAACAGTAGGATAGTGAGAAATAAAAACAGAACTAAAGACACCTTTCCCCTGCCCTTCTTCCCAGGCTCAACTTCACTCCTGACTCTTCTATCTCCTCCCCCTGAGTGGCACTGGGGAATAGGGGAAGTGGTCAGTCCATGACACTTCGTCTCTGCTGCTACTTCCTCCTCATGCTGTTCCCATGTTCCAGCATGTGGTCTATCCCACGGGAGACAGTCCTTCATGGACTGCTCCAGTGTGGGTCCTTCTCACAGTCTACAGTCCTTCAGGAACAGCTCCAGCATGGGCCCTTCCATGGGGTGCAGTCTTTCAGGAACAGACTGCTCCAGCATGGGTCCCCTTGGGGCAGCAGTTCCTTCCAGGAGCCTGCTCCAGCACAGGCTCTCCATGTGGTCACAGCCTCCTTCCAGGCACATCTGCCTCCTTCAGCGTGGGGTCCTCAATGGGCTGCAGGTGGATATCTGCTCTACTATGGTCTTCCATGGACTGCAGGGATACAGCCTCCCTTGACATGGTCTTCAGCACAGGCTGCAGGAAAATCTCTGCTCTGGTGCCTGGAGCATCTCCTCCCGCTCCTTCTTCACTGACCTTGCCATCTGCAAGGCTGTTTCTTTCACATTTTTCTCACTCCTTCCTCCCTCTCACAGCTGCTGTGCAGAGGTTTTTCCCCCTTCCTAAATATGTTATCACAGAGGTGCTACCAACATCGCTGACTGGGTTCAGCTTTAGCCAGTGGCAGCTCTGTCTTGGAGCCAGATGGAACTGGTTCTGTTTGACATGGGGACAAGCTTCTGGCATCTTTTCACAGAAGCCATCCCTGCAGCTCCCCTGCTACCAAAACCTTGTCACGTACCCCAATACAAATGCCTACCCTCCCTCACAGACTCCACAGTCTTGACCTCAGTTTCTAGGCTTCTAATACATCAGGTACAGATTACTGGGCCTTCAGTATGAGATACAAGATAGCCAGTGTTCAGGGGGACAGTGGAGAGCAGGGAGTCACCTCAGCCACTCTTACTGTCCTAGCTCAAGACAAGGTTATCTTAGATCTGCCATACTCATCGTTACTGAAAGGCAATACTCTCTACTCACAATACAGACCAATGAACTCATGTCTTCAATGAGTGATAAAAACTATTTTACTCTGAGAAACAGGATGGTTCCTTTGTCTGTCAGTCTCATCCTCCCTCTCCACCCCCAACGTTCAGAGGAGGAAATTACTCTGTCATTCAATAACTATGGGCATTTAATTAAAAGGTAGCTTTTAAAAATATATTATATTTACAGAGACAAACACAACCAACCCACCAAAGTATAGGTTATTGTGATGTAAGAGCACTCTCTCCTTCCTGCTCAGAGATTCCATGCAAAGTGAATTGCCAAGACTCCATGGGCCACAGTCAGTCAGTGGGGAGCGCACATCTGTCTGCAAGGAACACCAAATGCTTTCCAGCCTCATTTTCACAACATCCAGGGGCTGCAAAATCTCGCGTATTTGAAATTGTCCTTCTCCAGCCTGAGTTATTCTCTCATTACCAGTGAATCCATTTTCCCTGGTGGATCACGAAAACACAAAATGTACAAACTACAATATGACAAATATTTAACACTTTAAAAGCATTTTCAAAGCTTTATGTTACTTTAAATGTAAACCTAGGTTTAGATATATTATCTCCCAACCCATGTGAGTCAAACTCTTGCACTTTCCCCCACCTCCTAATTTAAGCTTCCTGTAAGTGAACAGACATAAAATTGACAGTTTGTTGGTAACAAGCCTTTCCTGACTTTGTGTGTAACTCATACTGAATTAATGCAGTTTTGTTTACAATGCAGCACTTAGAAGCAAAGCATTTTCTCATGTTATGTTCCAGTTGTCTTCTAGCTTTCATCACTGTTAAAGCTGCTGGTTGTTTTGAATTTTCAGGATAAACTGTGAACTAGGGCAAGTATTAAATTGTAGGAATTTGCTGAAGGACAAGAATAATAGTAGACAAAGTAACTTAAACAATCGTCTCTGTTATTCTACTTCAAAACATCTACTTAATCAAGTGTAAGTGCATGAAAAATGGAAGCCTAACACTACACAGAGTAAGCATTTTTTTAAAAAAATCCATTGGTGTAATACAATTGGTTCCCAAGACACACACAATCAAATAACAATTTTCAGTAAGTTGCATTTCTAATCGATTTGTTTTAACCCAACATAGTCAATGCTTAAAACATCATCTTCCAGAGAGCCGCCAGTTGTCTTCAAGACCCCAGAAGGGATACATGGATGAAGGACTGAGTTATGGCTTGCTTACCTTTTGGATACTGACCACAAAAGTCTGTGAAAGTATCCCTCAGGAAGATAACCAACATTCCACTTCCCTCATGGAGAGGCTGTGCTACAGCGCTTTATTCTGGAGTAACTTCTGCCCCTTGGAAAGAGGTAGTTCTCAGGAAGTTGAGCACCCATTTCTGCATAGGAGGTCTGCAAGGTAACCACAGCAGACCAACTCTGCTAGAACTACTATGGGTAAATTCCTTATGTTGTTAAGTCTTAATACTAAAAACTATGTTAAAGGCATATCATTTTCCACTGCATAATGAGACTGACTCATCAAAGATTAAAAAGGGTTCAAAGGGCATACACCAAAGACATTTCTCAAAATAAAGAAATCCCTCCCCCCCCCAAAAAAACCCTCTACCAACAGTCTTGAATATAACCTATCAAGACCAATAAGAAGCAAGTATTGTATGTAGAGTACTCAGTGATGTTTACATCATACTTAAGTGATGAGAATTTACACAAATTATAAACGTCTTCCTCACTTTGGAAGGCATCAGCAGGTATGCTGCACTATTTACAAAGCTTCAGAAGGAAGCTAGAACTGCCTTATTTACATGCCAGAACAAGCTGGCACACATGTAACACTTGTAATGGAACAGGCATCACATACCATATTTTTATCATGCACTAAAACCACATCTTAATTTTTTTCAACAGCTCTAGATGGCATCTGTATTTTTTGTACTTTGTAGCAGCTCAGCTATTGATCCCATATTCTTTTTCCAGCATCTTGGTAAACTGATTAAATCTTTCTTTGATGTTTTCAGACACGGTAAGGGCTAGCGGAGCCAAATAATCTTTTGTTCATGTAATGTTACAATATTAATACAAAAGGAGTATTTTTGTCTGCATTAAACATAGCAGGCAGATCAGCTACCTGGCAAAGAAAGCATGCAATATCAGGAGTATACATCTAACATTTCATATGCTACTGATCCAGAAACTGATCAAAGTCACTGCTGTGGAGTAGAGGAGAAAGACTTCAACTGGAAAAAGTAAAGGCTGCAACTATGTGGAGCATTTAAGAGTCAAGAGAAGACAGTAGTAAAACTAAGAAGAGAACAAGAACCACAGAAGCAGGAGTAAATTTTGACATATACATGGTACAATTGAGGAATGTAACTTGGGGAAGAGACAATGTGGAGAAATACAGGAAACCAGCTGGTCATCTTCTACTAGCCTGGAACCCACAGGGATTCCTAGCATTAATACAACAAACACCTTTCTCTATTAGATGGTACACACACTTTACTCACTCTTACAAAATCTGTTTAAGGTCATGAATTTATCTTGCTGCCTGAACCTACAATGCCCAGTACAACCATGCCTTAATGGTGCCTGGTTGGGCACCACTGCTATGATCTATATGCTCATACTATAGGCCTCCCAAATCTCACAGCTGTTCAAGGAGACCTTCTATCTAACTTTTGCCTAAATACGTTTACTGTAAGTTTAAGCTACTTAAGAACTTCTTTAATTACAAAAACAAATGTAAAAGCCAAATCTGGAGGCCTGAGAAGGGGGGGAAGGAGATGGCATTAGAGAAATAAAGCGGACAAGATATTTATGGACAAATTTATTAAAACTGATCAAAATTTTCCAAAACAAACAAAATTCTTGCTTGGATAAATAACTGTACTAGAGAACATATTGCAAGACAAGAATCAAGGTACAGGAGGGAAATGAATTGGGCAATCAGTTGGCAGAAGGCCCTGTATCAACAGCGCATACTCAAAGAATTGCCCAAGCAACACATTTCGCCTAGATAAACAGCTCCAGAAAATTGTGCAACAAACTCTGAAGTGCCAGTGCCTCAAATTAAGAGAAAAGAAGCACAGCTCTCACACAAACCCACTACCCTGCTACAGCTTTCAAACACAAACTCACTCAGATTTTGTGCTTCAGGTTCACAACATATGCTCATTACAGAATAGCTAGACTTGATTATTATAAAATTACTATCAGTTTCAGACAAAAATATCAGATGTATAGCATCCTACTCCTGAAATACAATAATTAAGTAGCAACCAAGATGAAGGTAGGGGGATAATCAGTGGTGTACTAGTCAGAATAGAGGATTATTTCATATTAAACATCTTAAGCACAGGACTATGTTGCTACAGCAAGCCAATGTTTATACTCAAAAAGCAAACTCAGTCTTCTGGTGTGAATATATACAGTGTTTACTAACTCCTGAAGCCACAGGCAGGGATTACTAAACATACTCTAAGAACTCACAAGCTCTCTGCTGCTTTCAAGTTTCTTCCTTCCTATTATGCTGAACTTGAATTGCTATCCATCAGTGACAGAGAAAGCCCTTGTGACAGAGATGCTGATTTAGTGAAATACAAGGAGCTTAAGACAAAACTGCTTCTGAGGAATTCCCAGCGCCCCAAAGAAGTAAAATATGTGCACGGGTACACATGTGAAGATACCCACGTACACTTTTAAGATCCTACTTTCTCAGCCCATTTCAGTCAAGAGGCTGATTCAAAGCAATGAAGCCTATAACGATACTAAGGATTACTCAACAGCACTATTAGAATTCCATTATTAGGAGGGAATTTCTCATCATTATGGAGAAGATTTAAAAAAACAAAAAAAAACCTTGCCTAGTAGAACTCTGCCTAGACTCCAGCCCCTTGATAGGAAGAAAAGCCAGACTGCAATCCTGAAGCCAGAAAGATTACCATGTTCCCCTAGGCCAAAGCCCAAAAGACTACTGGTGCCAATGCTGAACAAAGCATTCTTGTTCAAAGGGACACAACTGCCTTTTTTTCTTTCCCCACCTCTCCCCCTACACACTGAACTTAACATTAATTAACTGCAAAGCATGCTGCTAGAGCAAGTTAAAGCATCTCCACTGAATTCAGAGGTGTTTCACATCTATAGATACACACACCCAAGCAAGATAAAAGAAAAACAAACCAGAACAATGTAAAATTATCAAAGGACAGGAGGCTCCAATATATCCTTTGTCTTGCAGATCCAGACATAATAAGGATGGATGGATGAATAGACACATAGATAGAACAGCCAACTCCGGAGAACCTTTAAGGGCAGAGATCTCATGGCTTCTCTGAATAACCTGCTCTAGTTACACTGTCTTCCCAGAGGAGAAATTTTTCATGATGTCCAACATGAACTTCTCAAGCCAAAACCAGGTCTTTGGTCTTGTTACATCATCTACCACCACAATCTGCCACAGTTTGCTGTTGGCTCCATCATTGTCATAACTGCCCTCTAAAAAGTTGCAGCTTAGCCTATGCTGCATCAGACAAAACTCACTCCCTCAGCCTACCCTTGCAGGTCATGCAGACCACCCTGGTAATAATACACTGAAACATCTTCAGCTTCTTGACATTTACTAGTGGGCCCAAAAAGAATATTCCTGTTGTAGGCTCATCAGTGCCAAGTATGGAACAACAGTAATTTCCCTTGATCTGCTGGCCACACTCCTAATGTAGCACAGTACCAGATCTATTGACAGTGACATCACACTACTAGTTCATATTCAACTTGGTTTCAACCACAATTCCCAGTCCTTTTGAGCAAAGCTGCTACTTAGCCCATCAGTTCCCAGCCTGTACTGATTCACAGTCAGGTGCACAAGTTTGCACTTTGTGTTCAACTTCATGAAGCCTCTGATGGCCCAATCCTTAAGTCTCTCAAGGTCCCTTGGGATTTATGCTTTGCCATACATGTCAGCCACTCCCACTGATTTGGTGTCATTTGCAAATAAATGTCATCATCCAAATCACTAGGTATTGAAAAATATGGACCCCAGAATCAACCCTTGGCATACTGCACTCAGTCAGCTGCCAGCTGGATGTCGAGCTATTGATAACAGTCAAGCTGATTTTCAACCCATTAAGCAGATTGTTCATCCAGCCCATACTTCCCTCAACTTCTAAATGAGAATGCAGTTGCAGTGTCCAAAACCTTAGCAAACTCAAAAGGTAATATAATGACTGTTTTTCTGTCATTCATATAGCCAGCCATTTTACCACAGCAGGCAATGAAATTGGGTAAGCATACTCTTGTTAACAAAATGCACACTATTAAGTATTAATTTCTTGACCATATGTTAGGAAATGGAATCTAAGTGGAGACAAGCCATGATCCTTCCAAGGACTGAAATGAGTCTGACAAACCTGTAACTTTCAGAGTTTTGCCTGACTTTCTTGCAGATGGGTATAGTATTAAACTTTTCCCATGATTTTTCACCTTGCAGTCACATTGCCAACTCTTTCAGCTTCCTAAGGTGAATTCAGTCCAGCACCACGAATCTCAGCGCATCCAGTTGCTCTAAGTAGTCTTTAACCTGTTGCTCCCTAATATGATCTGCTCATATCCTTCCCAGTCTCTACCATTAAACACAAAGGTATGAGAACTGGCTCTCACCTGCAAAGACAATGGCAAGAAAGGCACTGAATACACCAGTTTTTCCCACACCATCTACCACTAGGTTGTCTCCCCCACCTCATCAGTGGTTCTACATTCTCCTTGAACTTCCTCCTTCTACTAGCATACCTGTAGAAGCCTCTCTTGTTAATCTTCATTAGCCCTAACTCTGGCTGGGCTTTGGCCTTCCAGTGTTCATTCTTAAATACCTGAGTAATGCTTTTATACTTCTCTTCAGTTGCTGGTCCACATTTACACTTCTCACATGCCCCTCTTCTGTGGTTTTGTTCACCAAGGAGCCTCTTGCTCAGTCAAGTGGGCCTTCTGTTCAAAGCCCTGATCTTCCTGGAAAATTAAGATGGTCTGCCCCTGAGCTGTCCATGCATTTTCTTTAAAAAGATTTTTAAATTTCTTTTTTAAGCCCCTTATTGACAACCTCCCCAGGGATTCTAATTTAGCAAATCCTCAAATAAGTCCACAGGCCTGATTTTTCTGCTAAGCTTCCCAGCCTTCTTCAAATCCTGAACTCAGTCATGTCACGATCACTTAAACTCAAGATTCACCAGCTTCTTCCACCTTGTCGTCAAACAGGTGAAAGAGTGTTACCCCTGGCTGCTAGGAATTCATCATTTATGCCTTCTAGGAATCTCCAGCCTTGTCTGTCTAAAGTTTTCAGGCCATCCCAGCAGATGTCTGAAAGCCTCTGTGAGGACAATAGACAGGAGACCTATAGTTTGCAGAAAGCATTAACCACAACTTCCATCTCGTCAGGCAATCTAAAAATTCCCAAATAACGTTGCTTTTGTTCCCTCCTCTCTGATTCTGCCCCACAGACTCAACAATCATGACTGCTTTTATACTAGAGCTCTATGCAGATAAAGAGCTACCTAAGAGTGCAGCTTTCCCTCTCTTTTCTTTCTGATCCTTCCTAAACAGCCTACATCTATCCATGACTGTTCCACCTATACATGCCACCTCACCAAGTCTCTGAGATTCAAACCATGTTACAAATGCTGCAGCTCTACTGGATAAAACTTTAATTTTGGGTTGTGTCCAATTCTATTAAAAGACTTAAACAGAAAGCCATGGCAGAAAGTATTTGCGCTTTTTAAAAGGGAATAAGACATTCAGATATTTAACTGAAAGTGCTCCTTTTGTTACTCAATTTAAAAAAATAAATTTTTAATTTCTCCACTGTTCCTTTATACATACAAGTACTTCAAGGTAGTACTTGTTTTGCAAACAAGCATGGGACAAATAACTTTCATCAAGAAGTTTCTGACCCCTCCATTCACTGAATAGATGTTTCAGATTTACCCAGTAACTCCCAGTTCTTGAGGCATTTTGAAAAGACTGTGGAGAATATTCCAATGACTAGGAAAAAGCAAACATTGCATTTATCTCCAAAAAGGGTAAGTACACAATCTGAAGAACTACAGGTTGGTCAGCCTCACTTCAATCTGTGTGAAAATCATAAAACACATCCTCTTGAAAAATATTATAGGGCACACAAAGCAGATGATGATGGGGAAAAACACTAGCATGGATTTACCAAGGATAAATCATGCTTGATCAACCTGATTAACTGCTATGATGAAATGACTAGATCTGTGGATGAGAAGAAAGCAGACGACATTGCTTACCCTGACTATGCAACTTTCAACATGGTCTCTGACAGCATCCTTGAATCCAAGTTGTTGTACTAGAGTCTAGATGGGTTAACTGCCAAGTGGCTGAAACACTGGTTGGATGATCAGGCTCAAAATGCAGCAATTATCAGTTCATACTCTATCTAGAGGCCATACTCTACCTAGAGAACTTACAAGTAGAGTTCCTCAATTTTTCAACTGTAGTGCATCCTCACTGAGTTCTTGAAATACATCAAGCTGGGGGGTGCAGCTGGCATGCTCAAATGAAGGGCTGCCATTCAAAGCAACCTAGATAGGCTGGAAGAACGGGCCACTAGGAACCACATGAAATTCAAACATAAACAAAGTTCTGCACTTGTGACAGGCTAACTAATCCCTGCAAGTGGTACAGGCTGGGGTCTGATTAGGTGGGGAGCAGCTCTGCTGAAAAGGACCTGAGGCTTCTAGCAGACAGCAAGCTGAACACAAACCAGAAATGTGCCCTGGCAACAATGAAGGCCAGCAAGCATACTGGACTGTATCAGCAGAAGCACAGCAGGTAGATTAAGGGAACTCGCTATTCCTCTTTACTCGGCACTTGTTGGATCACATCTGGGAGACAGCATCCAGTTTTGGGACAAGAATGATGTTGACAAGTGGAGTAGGTTCTGCAGATGGCCACCTATCATAAGGGCATTGCAGCACTCTCCCTGTGAAGAAAGGCTGAAAGAACGGGGTTTGTTTAGCCTAGAGAAAAGACAGATTTGGGAAACTGAAGAGCAATCTTCTGATACCTAAGCGAAAGTAACTGCAAAGACAGACAGACTCTTTGCTGAGACGCATGGTAAGAGAACAAGACACAAATTGAGATAGGAAGGTTTCCAACTAAATATACTAAAACACTTCTCACTAGACTGCCCCGAGAAGTTGTAGAATCTCCATCCTTGTAAATTTTCAAGATAGGACAAAGCCCTCAGTCTGAATTCAAAGAAAAAAACTGGTCTAAATTCAGCTTTACTCTGCTTTGAGTAAGAGTTTGGACCATCATTCCAACCCACATGACTATGAACTGAAAACATCTGGAAAGGTCTCCAACAGCAAGAATATTCTGTAGTTCTACTAAGCATTTGCCTGTTTAAGTTCCTCTGAAGAGACAAGTTTTTAACAGCAACTTTACCTCTTTCAATACCACATAATTTTTTCGTCAACTGGAGAAATCCAATCAGTTTTACAATTCAGTAGCTTACAAAGTATCACCTTATGACATTTCATCATGGCCTCTAAACTTACATTACATTCAAAAAGATCTGAATTCAAAGAGGGAAGGAAAACACTTCTCCACATCAAGATAGTTCATTCTGTGACAAAAGAAAAGATCAGAATGAGTATCTGAATCTACTGATAGATTTGAAATATATTACTGATAGATTGAAAATATTTCCGAAATTTTAAAAGAACTTCTGTATTGTAAAGTACAGAAACAACAGTTGATGTGTTGCACCACACACCACAGTATCTCCCCACCCCCAACAGAGGGGGGGGAGCATTCTTTCAATTCCCAATCCTTTTTGACAAGAGTAGAAAGGCTAATAAAAATACTGCACGGACCAGCAGTCAACAGAACAATGCTTAATGTATGCTCAGAGATCTCTGCAGTAGATGACATTTTCTGGTAGAAAGAAGAAATGGCATTTTCTGCAGATGGCTCAAATAACAATGAGCAACTCATGAGGTATCCCTTGATCTGCAGATATTCCATGAAGCATCTACTTTACTGTGCCTATAGCTCTGTCCAGAAGGGGCCAAAGTGAGAACCTTTCTACTCTGTTACAGACAGAGGGATCCATGTGCAATTACACCTCAGCAACATGAGTCTCAAAAACACTTGCTGGCTTGCATCTTCTAGAGATGCAGAGTGCTGCAGTACCCTGCACCTGAACAGCTTCACTGTCAAGCAGGCAGCAGTTAGAAAGCAGCTTTGCACTGTTAATGCCAACCGATCTTCCATATGCCACTTTTCAAGAATTCCTACTATTAAAAAGTAAAAATCATTATTTCTTTTCCTTTATCAGCCTAGGATACCAGAAAAGCAAAGCTGCTTCCATAACCAATTCTTCTACGAGAAAAGTTACCACTGAAGTGCTAAACAGCCATATATATCCAAAGTAAATCCTTATAACAACACTTCAGTGAGATAAATGCAAAGGGAAAAACTCCCAAAATATAAAATGGTCCACATCAGGAAGGCACTTTAAGTAAGCCCTTCCACAGTACTGGATCCTATCTGTACTCATTACTAAGCAAACAAATCCACACTAAAAAGAACAAAAAAAGTAATCCCTCTAATATACAAATCAGGTACCATGTTCCCTTAGAACAAAGGTCCTGGACAAATACTTTTAGAATTTATTTATTTATTCTCAGTATACCTTAGAGCGGGATTGATTTGTCTTGGAAATGTTATAGCAAATAGTACAAACACAACTGCATTTACAAGCTAGAAGCCTATTGATATACTGCTTCTTCCATCCTGCTACTTAAATAAAAAGTCAAAACTTAACTTGAACTTAACTTCTCCAGCTTGTGGCCTATATCAGAATAGGGAAGGACTGCCCTCCTTCCATAGTTAGAATGGGTTATTTCTGCAAATCCTCAGTATTTTGGGTTTCACTGTAGAACACTTGGCTTCTTTTCACAGGAGAAGTACATATTAGATGTTACATTACTCCCCCCCTCCAACAAGGACATATCAAGTATTTCCACAGGACATATTACTTTCAAGTTTCCACAGGGATCCAGGTCTCCCACTGAAGAATCCAAATGACCACAATGTGGAAGATATATCTGAGCGGAGGATTAAGATGGATGTTATGTCATAGTAACACCTTTCTATTCCAATAGAGCAATTAACACAAAGGCTGAAAGGAAAGCTACAGGTGAAATATAGTTCTATCTTAACAGGTTCCCAACATAAATTTCCCTAAATGCTCTCATAAACCAGGTAAGAAAAATATGATCTAAAATGCAACAATGTGGGGACTCATCTTGTTGATCAACTGTACTCAAAAGACAGCAGCTAAATAACCAGCAGATGGGCATTTTAAGTTACTTCCTGGATTTGATTCCTTCCAACAGTTTTAATTAGTGGTTTGGATGACAGAATGGGTATGTTTTTAAAGATTTATAGATGGCATCAAGGCCATAGCTCAAATAACTTAGGTGAAAGTGTCTAAAATAAACAATTCTGTACCAAGAATTTTTAAAAAATATTACACTAAAAAGTCAAAGTGATACTGGTACAGTAAATATCAACCAAAAGAGGTTTAAACACGAAAGAGTCCATCACATGTAAGATATTGTACAAAGGAGATAAATCAATGAAGCAGTACAGCAGAGGAGAATGGGGTGTTCACATTGGATTAAAAACTGCACACAGTCAATAATAGACTGGTGCCAAGAGAAGCAAGTCCCATTTCCAGCAGGAGTGTTATCCTAGACAATCAGTGAGGTCTGGAGAGCAATTATAGTTCCTTGGTGCTAATAACAAATCACAAATGGAATCCCATACTCAGTTTGGGATTCCATGTTTTAAACTGGTAACAGATAAAGAGAAAGCACCCAAGAGAGAACCCAGGGATAATGGTTTTAGCAAACGTGGCTTAGAAGGAACAAGTAATAAGGCTGTTTGTATGTTTGTCTCAAAAATGCAAAACGCTATCCTGCCTACCACCTAAGAACCCACAGCCCAATCACAACGGTCTAAATGTATATATTCTTTCAATACACAGAAGTCTGTTATGAAGAGGACAGCAATCTGCGATGTTCTGGGTGGAACAAGGAAGTTTAAACTTGCAGCTGAGGTTATTTGGATTAGAACAAAGTTTTAACAGAACACTAAAACAAAGGAACCTAATACCTAAGGATGCTGTGAGATGTCTTGCCGTTGATGATTTGCAAGAACAAGACTGACAAATAGTCCAAAGAGACTTGATTCTGCCCCAGTATAAAGGGCAAATGAGCATCCCTTGCATTTCTGTGGTCCAAAATGCCTTTGCAATATTAAGTCCCTGATATCTTCAGAGTGAGTTTGTTCTTTAGTTTAGCAACTGCCAATGTTAGGAACAAGAATCAGAAAGGTTGAGGTTGGAAGGGACCTCTGGAGGTCATCTGGCTCAACTCCCCTGCTCAAGTAGGGCCAACTATAGCAGGGTGTCCAGGACTGTGTCCAGATCGCTTCTGAGTATCTCCATGAATGGAGACTGAAGGACCTCTCTGAACAACCTGTTTCAGTGTTTGGCCACCCTCACAGTAAAAAAGCTTTTCCTGATGTTCAGGTGGAGCCTCCTGTGTTTGTTTGTGCCCATTGCCTCTGGTCCTGTCACTGGGCACCACTGAAAAAAGCCCGGCTCTGTCTTCTTTGCACCCTCCCTTCAGGTATTTATACACGTTGATAAGATCCCTGCCCAAGCCTTCTCTTGTCCAAGCTAAACAGTCCCAGCTCTCAACCCTACTATGACAGATACTCCAGATCCTTAATCACTTCAGTAGCCTTTCACTCGACTCTCTCAGGTATCTCCATATCTCTCTTGTACTGGGGATTCCAGAACTGGACCCAGCACTCCAGGTGTGGCCTCACTAGTGCTGAGCAGAGGGGAAGGATCACTTCATCCTGCTGACAAAATTCCACCTAATGCAGCCCAGGATACCATCAACCTTTTTTGCGGCAAGGGCACGTTGCTGGCTCATGTTCCAGTTGGTGTTCACCAGGACCCCCAGATCCTTTTCTGCAAAGCTGCTTTCCAGCTGGTCAGCCCCAGCATGTACTAGTGCCTGGGGATGTTCCTCCCCCCAAGTGCAAGACTCTGCACTTGCCTTTGCTAAGGGACAGGAACAGAAAAGTAAGACTTCCTACCAAATAACAAGCCATTCTACGACTCTTAACAAAGAGAAAAGATTAAATGGTTTCTACATTCTGTCTCCCTACCACTGCTCTAAGAACTCGGGAGAGGGGACATGCACTCTTTTGTGCTTTACTGCAAGAGTTAGGAGTCACAAAATGCAAAGAAGGTCCTGACAGCTCAGTTCAAAACATGGAAGTCTCACCTGCACATACATGAGAATGGACAATGCCACACAGCATTTAGGCATATTTTAAAAGGAGAAAAAACTGAAATACTCTTTTCCTGTTTATTCCTCTTTTTAATTTTTATTTCATAATTTTTATTCTTTTTCATCCTTTTTAGTAGCTTAGCTTTAAGTTAAATAACAGAACTTTCCTTCTATAAGTTACAGTCTTCTTTTCAAGACTGACTTAAGCGATCTGTTTCCCAACTGTCATATTATATACTTTATCCATTATCTATTTTCTTCTGTATTTTTCATCTTCTACCAAATCTTTCTTCTGTTCTCTGCATCATTTCAACAACTCTTAATACTGCCCTTCAGAAGCATATATAAACTCCTTACAGATCACATTTGCCTTGCTACAACTTACACTTCAAGATCTTGTTAAGCCTGTTCTTCAAGGCGCACACACCTTCAAGCTAAACGAAATACATTTAAATGAAGTCTGAAATTACTACTTGATAAAGAGCACTGCACTTTTACAGTGTCTCAGATGTGACTCATCTCTACCAGGGAGCTAATACACACGCATGCCAAGATCAAATAGAACAAAGCAAATACTATCAGGACTTAAAAGACACACATGCACAGAGGCTGGTATTTACAAAGCAGCCCAAAGAAGTGTGCACCCAGCTGAAATTAAGTGAAATTTGGGCACACACCACCAGCTTCCAAGGCACATAACCTTCAGCTATACTTCAGGTTCAAATGAGGAACAAATAAATAAAAAAATCAAGGCAACAGCCAACAGAAATAACTCAGCACTGGGAGGCAGACTTCTGAATTTAAACCCTAGATTTTGCTATTGCTTCATTCCCTTATTTTTCCAATTTGTTAAACAGCTGTGTCTGAAGTTTTGAGATGTAAACAATGTAGAGCACAGGCAGAGGTCTACAGTGCTTTAAATTAGGCCTGCGCAAAGTCCAAATTTCATTGGGAACACAGTTTATAAAAAGCTGTATTCGTTCCTAATATTATTACTAGTAATACTGTTCTTTATTCTGGGTCACTGGGCATGTCTGTCTGCTTCCAAGTACGGAAGCAAATTCTCAGTTATCACTCTGCTGTTTCAACACCCAAAACTCAGATGGAGAGATTCAGGTTTGTAATGCTTCTTCTACATTAGTTTCTCCTGTGTATTACACTCTCCCCTACAAGCAAGCTACGACTGGTAGAAGCCTGCTTTATTCCAGGTTATTTAATAGCACTGAGTTTATATTTCCTCCACATATGAGGAACATTTTTCGATAATACACATCAGATAATCCTGGAATGTGGGTTCAGCTTTCACCTGAAGCACTGCTGCTTTATTACAAGCAATCAGGCCAGTTTCTACATACCCAAAATGCTCCAATTTACTGAAACTTCTAACTTCTCTCCTATCTGGGATCTCAGCACCTTTACTGGCAGAAAAGTATTCCATATCCTTCCAGTTTATTTTGGGGAAAAACATATTTCTCTGTGCTAGCTATGTCATTGTTCCTAAGGCTCTAATTGTCTCAGTAATTTGTTCTCATACATGCAAGCCAAATAAAAGTAATAATTAAACTGGTTTTGTTAAAAAATGCTATCAACTTTCAGGAAAAGATTTACTGTATTCAGAAAATCAAACTGACATGTAAATATTTATGTGGAATAAGATTAAGGCTCCTTTATTCTAAGAGTGTAACTCCTTAAGATCTTACAGTAAGTATGTCAAGAAATCCACCAAAATTAGTTTTCTTCAAAATTACATAAAAAATAAGCAATCCCTCTTGGCATGTGTGTCATTTAGGAGTAGAAAAAGAGAACAATCAGAAATCAAAACAGGTGTCACTAGTAAGAGCTGTAGTGTAAATGCCTTTTTCAAATTGCGCACACAGAAACAAACAACATTCCAGCCTCATTCAAGTTTAAATTAAGATTCAGAATACCTAAGGGCTGATATGAAAGCATCCATTAATTCAGCCTTTTTTGAGGGGAGGCAGGGGTAAGACTCAACCTCTCATTTATTTAAGCTGCTATTCCAAGAAAACTTTCTAAGGGAACGTTAATTCCTCTATCTTTTCATTTAGTGACTGAACGAGTCATACATACCTGTACTACATAACAGGATTGAGGCATGAACTCAAAAAAAAATTTTTTTATGCTTTCAGTAAAATTTTATTTATACAGTAATAGATTAAAAAGAGATGGAAGTGTCTGTGCTACTAGCTTCTTTACAGTAGATCACAGCACAAGTGCACAGCGAACATGCTGGAGATTTGTCAGAGTACAAAAAGTATAACAGCACTAGAAATCTGCGCCTTAGCTTGAAATGTAGCAACACCTACCCTGTAAGTACATATGCAGGTTCTGAAACCCCATCTCATTATCACAGGCAAGCATGGTACCTGTGCAAGTTATAAAATTTCTTGCCAAAGGCCACTTCTGATGACCAGATAAGGTTATATAGCCATCTGCAACCAATACATCCATTTTGTGTGGATAGTGCCGTGATTTTGTTTTTCCCCTCCATACACAAAGCATGAAATAAAATTAAGTCCACAGCACAATTAGCATAAAACCCATTATGTGCTTCTGTTATGTTCTGGATGTCTAATTATCATATGATAGATTACATTATGACATGAAAAGGCATATACCAAAAGTTAGAATTGCAAAATTTAGCTGCAGTTTCCATGTTTATCAGAAGGCAGGCAGGAGATAAGGGAATCAAATCATTTTGCTTTCAATGCCCAGCAACATTCCTCTGTTCTGAACCTGTGCTAACCACAGCAGCTCTATGCTCTCTCTCACTCTTGGAAAGAGCAAAACATGGTGCCACTTTGTATGCAGGGAAAAAGCTCCCTACCAATAACTCTCTTCAGTAACAGGGTCTCTATAAAGAAAACGTGTCTCTGTGGATTCCACATCTCCCAGGCGAGCACCTCAGACTATTCAGGCAGTAGCCAACTGGCATCATCCATGGAGACTGCTCACCTGTGCAGAGCATAGACTCTAGAATTTCTCAATCACCCCAGGTGTGTGTAGCTTCTATAAAAAGGTAGCATCAACCATGCTGAAAAAATGGTTGTAAGAAAGACAGACTCGCACAGAGTCTGAACAACCACAGGTTGTGTAAGATCTGCTCCCTCATATTCTGCTTACTCTCATCCCACCTGTGGCAACAAATAGTAAATCTCTAAGACTGCAAGATAAGAATCAGTTGAGTCTTAGCTACCTCTAGCCACCTAAATAAGAACAAAAGAACTGGGCTCCTGCTGAATTATTTTGGGGAAAGGGACACCCAGGGTGAAGCAGCAGCCCTGCAGACATCCAATACACAAACACTTTTTTTATGCAGACAGAAGCTGCCAGGACTTCTGTTTGAAGTGGCAAAGAGCACCTCTGTTAGCTAGCAGTCTCCTTGGACAAACCAGGAACAAAGTCCTCGTTTGCTCATGCTTTTCCCTACCAACAGAACAAATGGATCTAAAGATCTCCCATAAAAGTGACTTGGGCAAGAATGAGTACAACTAACATTCTGGTTTAACTCAAACATGCTAACCAACATGCTAAACAACAATGTTAAAACCAACATGCTAAGCAACTGGAAAGTATAGGAAAACAAGGCAGAAGGATCACAGCAGCACCTTAACCCAAGTTAACTAAAGCAGACAGCGGCTTAGCTAGCTCTTCAGACTAAACTGATTTCAGGGAGCAAGCTTCAGGAATGAGCAACTGAAGTGAGTACATTAGCAGGGCTCAAAAGTGGCTTACTATATAGGCTGTAGTATTGGCAAGACAAAAATTTCTGAAGACCCAGGAACTGGAGCTAGTATAAAACACCCCTCCTGGAAGTTTTTAAATGGTGAAATGTAAAGGATGAGCTCAAGTGAAAACCACCTACTTTTATCAGCTATGCAATCTTGCAAAAGGTTTCTATTGCACAGTGGACCAGTCTTGGTCTATTCTCTTAACAAACCAGTTTCCAAAATGTAAGACAGTGAATCTGAGGGGCATCTAAATGCTGTTGACTGCTGAACTTGCACTGATTCTCTACTTTCTCAAATCACCATCCCCCAAACCATATTTAAAAAGAAGTATGCAGAGAGAAGACTGAGACGACAAAGGCAGACTGAAGCTTGACACCTTCTTCAGAGCACAAAGCATATATTTTATGTATAGAGAAACAGATGTACACCAAATCTGAACTATGGAAGAGAAACTCATCAGGGCTGGCTGCACATCATCTGCCAGGATAGTCTACCAGATCTGTGTTTGTTCTGGGCAGGTGAAAGGCCTATTGAGATATTACTGTTTGCCTGCCTGCTTGACTCCTGACAAGGGTGGAGCACTGCAATAAGCAGGTCCCAGCTTGTTGGCACCACAGTAAATTCAGAAATACATATCTTACTCTGCTTTTGTCCAGAAATGTATCTTTCTGAGTTTCAAGTAGAGTGCTGTGGAGTCAAACGGCTCTCTGGGACCAAGAGCTAGAATGAAATACAACCTGAAACATGGTTTCAATGAGGGGAATGCGAGAGCATATAGGCTATATATATGATGCTACTGGACGAAAAGAACACTTTTTCAGTACGCCCAAAGTGTACATCATCAAAAAATGGATCCATGCAGGTAAAAATACCCAATTACAAACTACTACAATTCACTGCCATTAGCAATGACATACTTTCACCACAAGCATCTATTTAAATAGCAGTCCTAAGACCACTCACATTTAGCATTGAGACTGAGAGTATGCCACCAGATCAACTTGCTTAGATCCCTTAATTAACGGGACACACTACAACTTTTTCTTAGTGTCTTTCTCCCCCTTCCCCTGCCCGCCTCCCATTTCCTTACCTCACACCCTTTGAGAAATTAAAATGCAACAGTTAGACATCCTTCCAGTGTCACAAGCAGCTATCTTCCATTTTCAGTACGAATGAACACTGGCCTTATACTCATTTCTAAGGCTCATTTACAATACAGCTGGATCAATTCTTTCCTAGCCCATTTGCTTTCAATTGGGGCTTCATTCTCAATTCAAATGACAAATTGCTCCAGCAATCACACATACACACGGCTCCCTCAAGCCTGGCATTTTTAGGTTTAACAGAGCCTTTTAAGTTGCCGATGCTTTAATTACTATATAACAATATATACATGTTAATTACTGTGGAAGACCTGTGCAAAGTAGACAAGCATTCAACTTTAATACATAAATATTGCAGCCAAGGAGGATGTTTTCACTATTGAATAGAGTTCATATTGTTGATTCATTTAATCTTTGATACATTTTCCTGGCAAAAAGCTTCTAACAACATGAACTAAAAGAACATAATCCCTTAAACATCAGGAATAAAACCAACTCTGTTGACCTGAATCTGTTCCCATCAACTTCCTTTATCTGAAAATTGGCACTCATGCTAAATGGACAATATAAATAACAGCATTTAATGATTAGTATTTGCTGGATAAACTGCAACTACTTTCCCAAATCACTCTAGGAGAACTGGATTTGTTAAAGTGATGATCTTACTCAGATATTTCACCCTACTAAACACTTTCCTTCTTGCTCATTTTGGGCTGCCAGAATTAATTCATTTTAGGAGAAAGATGGCACAGTCATCCCAGTTTCTCAGTAACAAGAAAAATCATAAGCTATACTTTTATCTTTGCTGGGCTTTTAAATTGTACAATGTGCTTGTGAAGACCTTTATTACTAGACATCAAAATTACTGCCAGAGGGAGGGGGTAGGAAGGAGAATCAGGTTTGGAGTATGTTACAGATGTGTACCTTGCCTGCATTTGCTATTAGCAAGCCGTTAACAGTGTGATTGGTCAGGAAGCACAAGTCCTGCTTCATTCTATGACACTGGCAGAAGTGCACTGAGGTGATGACTATCAACAAAGCAAGCTTGTGATCTGGAGCCATTAAAGGTGCGTACACGCTGCAGCCAGGCACCAAAGTCACATTCTTATTGCCTTTGCCCTTCCTCTTGCTTTTACTGCTCTTTTATTCATGTGACATTTTAAATTAACACAAGGTTCCCAACCTTTACACCACACCTTCCACAGCAGAGGCTGTAGTCTCATTAGTTTCCAGAAACCTTATGTCAACCCTGATTTTAAAAACTAACGTTAACATAAAATTTTTAAGAAAAAAAAAAAATCAAACACTAGAAAATGCAAACATGACAGTTCAACCTAACTTATATAAAGGAAAGATCCTCTGGCTATCTGTAACAATCTCTGTAATAAAGGCAACCAGAAATTATTTGACTACTATTTGACCATAGGAGATGATTACCCTAACGACAGCAGTCAAGTTTTCCCCTATCAAATAATCTTTTTTCTTTCAGGAATGCAAGTCTGGCTTTGACCACAAACCTTTTCTTTCTTCCTCCACTTCTCCCCTCAAACTAAACAAGTACATCCTCTACACTACAAGAACAAAGGCAACATTTTTTTTTTTTCTTTTTCAATAAACTCATCATTTATCTTCCCAAGTTCAGGTTTGCTTTTACATCAAAGACAGTTTTCCCAACACTGTGGTAAGTACTGGTGCCAGTTCATTTATCTACTGATCTAGAAGTAAGTTTTTATCACGCTGCAGATCTTTAGGTCCCAGAGCTGTACTTGGAGTTTTCTTTTGCCGAAAGCAAGTACAGAATGCACCAACATACAATTAAGATAGGAAGTCAGGAAACAGTGATTAAAAATTCATGTGAAGAGCACAACAGCTTCAGGATGAGAATGTAAAAAACAAAAATTGTTAAGTGACATGAGTTTGGTTTGTCATCACAGCCCATCCCCAAATGAGTCATGGTAACTCAAAACAGAGATCATTAGATAGTCACAAAGCATACATAATGAAGTTTTATTGAATAACAGGTGCACTTTAGCATTATTAGAGTAAAAACACCAAGTAACTGCATTCTGTGAGCATAAGATCACTGAGGAATGCAGTAGATTTTATGCAAATTTACCAAGTGGTTATGTATTTAAAAAAAAACCTTTCACAGCTCACATCATCTCACATTTGCACCTATTTCTATGCAAGTTAGCAAACACAAATTCTTAAGGGTGGGGAAAAACCCACACTTGACAATCTCAGGTTGATTTTTTTTCCCCCCTAAAAGCCTGCAACAAATTGAAGACTTTTTTTTTCAAGACTGCTGCGTGAACGTGCAAATTCAATGTGTCAGAAAGATGAATGACTATGCTGAGTTGCATGGTTTGTAACATTCTTACTATTATAAACCAATTACAATAAATTACACAGGCTTGCAGTAGAGTTAATGCAATCTCTGCCTTTAATACGAAAATATAAGAGTTCATCTTCGTTTAGAAAAATGCACTTTGAATGGATTGCTATAAGCTGTTTGGTTTCTAACTTCAGTATTTTGCCATTAATCTTTTCATGTGTTAATGCTTAACATTCCATTTAGCTAAATCCAAATATCACTAAGGTTATAAAAACCAGTTTAACCCACCTCTTGACTGTTATTTTTTTACTGAGATCAAGACATTGTCTTATTCACTAGAAGGCCTAAACAGGATGACATGTCAAATCTTTTCCTCCAGGTTAAAACAAACTCTGCACATCAAAGTACCAAACTCCAGAGCATCATAAAGGTCTCTACTACTTGACTGAGTAATACTATATTTCCCAAGCCTCCATAGAAGCCAGTTCACAACATTTCTCCTCATCTAATCAAAACAAATACAATAGTCCTACTTCTCTTAAATTATTGTCTAAAATTACATTAGCAGTCTGAGGTTGGCAGCATCATTCTCCTGCCTCTGTTCTTAAAGATACTTTACAGATGATAGTCATAAGGTAAGCCTTCCACAGAAGTTAAATTTCCTCCACAGGTTTAGTTTTTGAAGGAGCCAGGTTCCTCAAAAACAAGATTCCAGATAAAGTTAAGACATGGGTGGCAATCACTTCTTCCACACACTGTCGTCAAGTATCAAAACCACACTTCATATCATAAAAAACACAAGTTCTAGCCTTGAAACATTTCTAACAAAAGAGGAAATTCAACACAAAACATCAAGAGAAAAGAGTACGCTTCTGGAAATGGGAGAACGTAGCCACCATTTGACTGACCATTCCCTACAGTACTTATGCAAGTATACATTCTGTCCATTAGGCTGGAAAACAATATGCTATGAGCTTGGTGCACCAGAACACCAAGCATTCCAAATTCAGAGAATGAAACACAAAGCACAGAACTGGTGAGAGAAGGACAATCACTCAGGAAGACAGGTTAGCTCTATTAGAGGCATACGAAGACAAAAACCCAACTACAGCACCAGTTACATTAATGTAGTCTTGAATATATTGGCCAATGCAGTTGATTCTGATGGGAAAGGATTATCACAGTAAAATAGCCCTCTCCTGCATCAGCAGCATGAAATTTGGAGAAAGCTGCAGTGATCATTTGGCAGATTCTTAGAGGATTACATATCAAAAGAGTGGAACATGTCTTAAATACTGCTCAAGAACACGCAGAAAAAGAACGAACTAGAGATGAGACTAAGAAAAATAAAATGTGGTGATACCCCTCCCCCATCCAACAAGAAAAAAAACTAAAAAAATGGTGGACCAGCTTGAAAAGCAGCTCTATTTAAATGGCATATTTGAGAAAGGACATGATCTGAAGTCCTTCTTTTAAGCATATTCTTTGAGTTCTGTTCAATCTGTTACCCACATACAAAGCCAGTAATAATTCAGGTTACACATGTCATGCTGATAGCAAATTTAAGACTCAGATGATAGCTGAAATCTTGATCATAATTAACTGTGACAACTTCATACTAAACATATCAAAAAAAGAAGGAAAAGGTCTAGTTTGAACGAAGTATCAGGTCGAATCTGGAGGATGATCAGCTCAGAGATAGAAGGAGAGGAGGAATAGAAGAAAGGAAAAGAAGAGGTTGTTCTTCCTCTCCTCAGATTCCTTAACATAAGATTCAATTAACAACATTCAACTCCCCAGTACTACAGCAATGGCACTTTTCAGATCAAGACTATCCTTGAAAAAGCACGTGAAGATGGTAAATTAAAATACTGGAAGCAACACTAACTTTATCGTTTTCTACTCTGTAGCTAGTTACCTAATGCAGGAAGTACTATAAAGCTTTTACACTTGGCGCCTAGCACACCCAACTAAAGGTAATAGTTTCACATATAAATGCAGAAGCTTAAAAGCAGCATTGGCAGTAAGTAGAGAAAGCTTTCCTTCTCCTTCCAGAGGAAAGGAAGTAGCTTAGCTACTGGGTTTTAGCAACCCTTAGGGCCAATGCAGCGTGACCAAAAAGTAGTGCATTAAGATTTAGTTGAGATATGTCAGTTCCCTACCCTTAAACACATGATTATTACAAACCATATACAAGCTTATATACATATACACATATATAAAAACAAAGTTATAAACACATAAATAGCACAGTAGACTGATTTGTCACCTCCATCACAACTGTAGACAGTCCTCATGCTACTAGTTATCTGAACTGCACACTCCAAACCTGGCAGAGTGAAACCAATTTGACAGAAATCTGCTAGTTTACAAGCACACACCTACTTCATTGAGACTGGTAAAGCTGTAAATAAAGTCTATTAAAGCATTTTAGATGACGCACAAGACACAGGTATTGCATTTAAACTTTGCCTATTTTGATTTATTTTACACTGACAGAATGAACTAGTAATTTGTGTGTTTAGACAAGTCATAAATTTACATAAATTCAGATGAGAACTTTGTTTCCTCCCCTCTCAGAATCAGCAGAAACGTTTAACAAAAGTCTCAAAGCAATCAGAGGTCTTAACTTCATTAATTTGGAATTATGCTCCCAACCCCACCCCACTGTTAACCTAAAGCACTTGGGCTGGGGGAAATACCAAACCAAATTTTATCCACCAATTTGGAAAGTTTATGACAAATGTTTGGTTTTCTGTGATTACAAGTGTGTAACAAGTCACTAATACTTAGATTACCTATAATCCGTCTAGATTAGTTGTAGCACAGACAGAATTGTATTTTAGCAAATTATCAGCTTTGTCTATGCTTTAGCACTATCAGTGACCAAATTCTTCACGGACAGCTTCAGGTAAAAAGCTGTAAGTTTTTAGTTTAGGAGTATAGGGTGTTCCACAAGGAAAGCTCATCTTTTCCACCCTACAAGGTTATCACAAGACAGTCACCTCAATCCAATAAAGAATGTCAAAGCAAAAGGAACTTTGTACTGTAACACTGCAATACCTTTAGTCAACTTCCAGTATTTGTGTAAGGTGAAATTCTGCTTCTAGAACAAAGTCCAGATAAAAAGGCACTACAGCTAAACTAATTTCCTCAATCTCACATAGTCAAGAGACTTTGCATCTACAGACTGTGTCTTATGTTTCTGTAGTTTATCAATCCAATTTCTCTTGCAGACCGTGTTTCAGATCATCCCCTTTTGGTCAGTATAAAACTCAAAATTTGTTCCTGAAGTACATTTGTAGTAGTTTCCGGGGGCTTTCCAGACAGAGGATTATCCCTACAGAGGAATACTGTGGATACAGAAAGAGCAGTCCAGACTTATACCAAGAAGCCTGACAGGGCAAGCAACCGCTGCTGCCAGCTCCTCAGAGAACCACAACAGTACTCGACTTCCATGACATCTGTCACACTACTGGCATAGAGCTGCTTAAGTAAAACAGCGAGCTCATAGTGACACTAGAGCAAAGGATTTGGCAACTCTCTTCCAGTGAAGCATATTAGAAAAGTAGACTCTTCCTTATTAAGATGAAGCCCAAACTGGTGATCTTGCTGCAGCTGTTGAATAGATCAGTACTCTCTACAAAGTGTGTGCTCTCAGGACTCTGTTGAAGATCACCATTTCCTCCACAACACAAAATGTATACTTTATCTCATTGTTTAAACCCATATCTGGTTATTCAACAGACAGGCTAAGACACCAGCGCACACAGATCCTTCTGCCGGTTTAGTCACAGGGCAACACAGCTAAAGGCAATAACATCTTAAGCAATCTCCAGTAATCTTTTTGCAGCTGTTTATCAAAACCTCAAGTCTTTCTGTCCAGATGGTGATTACAGACATTGTCACCTTACTACCCAGACAGTGTACCACCTTCAAAGATGCTTTGGGAGCATCACAAGAGGAGCAGCAAATGCCTGCACCTTAAAATAAGTAAATAGTAATCTAAAAATTAATCAAATCTTAAATTGGAACCCTTCACCTATGAACACTAAAACCAGCACCTCTCAGCTCTCTGGTCAGCATGCATTCATCCTTTAGCTTCCCAGACCAGGAACTTAAGTTGATCTCCCTCACTCTGCAGTTGCAGCACAACATCCCTGACTGTACATGGACGCAGGCATGCATGTACACAAAGAAGCACCAGATGGCCTGGGAACTCTGTTTTCTGAAGCATTTTGAAAATTGGATGTATTCCACAAGCCATCAGAAGAACACAAGTAGTTGGTCATAAAGAAAATCCTGAAGCAAAATTTTGTTTCCCTGGTTTTCCCCTCAAAAAAGAGAAAAAAAGGCATGTTTATTCAAATGTCTAAAATAGTTGTCACTAGTTGAAACCTGTCTTTCTAATGTAATTTATGGATTTGGAACTAAAAGCATATATTCCACTGGAACTTTTTCAGCATGATTCAGAATTGTCCATTTGTGCTTTGAAGATATAAATAATCTTCCACCTGTTTCTTAAAAAGTGTTGGTTTAGATCATGTTCTTAAAGTTTCTTCCCATAAATGTGAAATTAAATCGTTAAAATCTTGTAAGATTAATTTTGAAGATGCAACATGAAGTTAAACTCATCCACAGATTAGTTTCCAAGTGAGAGATTAAACTAAGAATAATTGAGGAATTAGAAACGTCAATTCAAATTTTTTATCTTTTCATTTTACTCACAATCAAGATTTACTGAATTTGTACTAGCAGCAAGATTCATTTCTGGAATATCTACAAATAAAGATTTAATTTAAAACTCAGACTACTTGAATTTCATGAATCCCTGACAGGTTAGGAATCCAGGCTCTGGTCAATGCAGTGTGTTTTCCCTCAACAGCATAGTTGCCTTTCAGCTCACTTTCAGACAGCCTCGAAGGGATAAGGAGTGTAGAAGTACTCCATCACAGGATATCTGCATCAAGTAACGACCATAAGATGCTATTTTCAGTCCTGGTTCTATTTAAAGCTCCACAGGTGGAACCTAGAAGGTGATGACCTTCTCTAAAATTCCTAGACTCTTTCTAATTTTAGTAGCAGCTTTGTTATTCTTATCAATTCTATCTCCCTGTTAGATTCTGAAAATAGGAACTAGAGACGGCTGGATTCAGCCAGCAATAAATTAAATAACAACAGCATAATTTACACCACTCATCATGATTTCAAGAAAATTAAGTCTCATACAACAAGTCTAACTTCTTCCTCCATAAGACTACACTTTTATTTGACTGCAGCAATAAGGAACCTTCGAATATGTTTCTGCAAGATATCTGACTTTGGCATAGATGAGCTCTTTCAGATCTAAGCTTGAACTACTTGCCACGATTTCTGTCACTGAACCACACTGCTGCAGCAACTAAGCATTTCTTCTCCACTTCATACTAATCTGCCTGACTTCAGTGGGGCAGACAAGGAGCACTCACCCGATCAAGTTATGAGAGCACTAAGTACACGAATATCAAACCATCCCTAAAGTGATTATTTATACCCTCAAGGCCCAACTCAATAACACAGGTGCTTTTCCAGCACTTTCTCCTTAAAGAGCTCCTGTGCCCTCTGTCAGGTTTTTCCCTATTGCTTGGCCCCTTAATTATGCAGTATGTTTAACAAATTTCTGACATTCAGTGCTGCAAGAGCATTTTTTAGAGTGAAACATCCCTGGATCTGATCCCTCACCTGGCTTTCAGCACAGCCCCACAGACAGCTGAAAGGGCAGGTATCTGCCTGCAGCACCAGAATGGGAACAACAAGCCAAGAACTCTTTGAACTTCTACTGACCATGAAACACCTGGACTCTCAAAACACAGCCTATGAAACACTCCGACAAAAGCAAGCATAAGCATTCCTAAAATAGATGTGTGTAGTCCACAACAGGCAGATTTTTTTTTTTTTTTAATTAATCAGGAAGGGAAAGGATGAAATCAGCCAGCCAGCAGCACTGTCAGTGCAATCCTGAACTGTTCCGCTCACAGTCACTCACCGGACAGTTTTCCCTGGAAGGGAAGTAATAAAAATCACTCCTGATGAACTTTGCAAAACTGGCACAGTAGCAGGAGATGATGGTGTTTGTTGGTTGTACACACTGATTTGTATCTCTTGGGGATGCAGAACCGCATCAATCCAATGTAGCTGAAGTCACTGAAATCACAGGTTACACACAGAGGAACAGAAGTTTCACTCACACTCACTACATCAAAGAAAGTGAGTGCCCTGGATTTCAGCAGCACTGTAAGAACTCTGGTGTAACAACAGAACAACTGACCATGAGCTCTCAGTGTAATGCTATAGCCAAGAAAGTAAACATGAGCCATGAATGCATAACAAGGGAACATTAAGTAAGGAGCAACACCATTTCATATAGCATGCAGCAAAACACTATAACAACATTGCTGTGCCCAGCTCAAATGTCTGCACATTATGCACAAAGTCAGAAAAGCGCTACAAAGAATAATTTTGAGTCTGAAAAGCATCTGGAAATAAATTTTGGTTTTATGTATTTAGACAATCAAAGATAAGACTAAGAGGTGGCTTGCACATGAACTTCACATACCTTTGTGTGGAGGATATTTTTCCCTACAGTCCCAGGACTTTTTGTCGCATGTCTGCTCAGGTACCAAAACCTGTTATTATTCTGAAGAGTCCACATACAACTAAGTAACTGCTTCTCGTTAAAGACTCTTAAAGGCAGAAAAACTAATGAGATCCAAGGAGAGAGCTGATGCTAAAAGTGACAGGCTTAAAACACGTTCTTGGAAGAAGTTCTAGAGAATGACCAGGGAAAGAGAACAGATTAAGTATTCGCAATGATCCTTTCTCACCTGAAACAAACCTACAGTTCAGAACTTATTCATTTACAAGCCATCCATATGACTAACTCTCCAATATAATTTGAAGAGTGATAGTCCAAGTGGTATCTAGGGAGAACAGTCAGTTGACTTCCATCTATCATCATCAAAACAGCTTTAACAAAATATGTTAAAAGGAAGAACAAACAGGAACAGAGACAGCCAGAACCTCTGCTAGCCACATACCCAAAGCAAATTTTCTTAGCAAATGCAGTAGCTCTATCAGAAGCGGTGATGAAACTGCCAGGGCTTCAGAGAGGAGGGGCGGGGGTGGAGATACGAACAGGTAACAATCATATTTGTGATTTCCTGCATATCCATTCTAACAATTCCCTTTAAAAAAAATAATTGCTTGTAAAAACAACAAGTTCTGTTAGCATAAGTTCATATTCATCTAGTCAGGCCATAAGAAAACTGTCTGTCTCCCTCCCTACTCAAGAACAAAAGTACAAAATGTGCGTCAAATCCTAGCTACCTCAAACATCAATCCCCATTCCTTACTGTCACCGGGAACCAGCAGCCTCACACAGGCTTTTGAGATACAAAAGTGGGTTTGAATAACATCATAAATTCATTTAGCTCTGAAACCAAAGCTGCCCATTTGCCTCCTAGCACTAACTATGGTGACTGCTTCTGCATTTATAATCCATTCTTTAGCTCCCAGTTTATTAGCACTGCAGGTTATGACCATGTATAGGACAGAAACAGAAGTATCCTCCAGAGCACACATTTCTTCATCACTCCTGCACCCAGCTTCCTACTCCCTGGTTCATCTCTTGAAGAGCTTCCACTACCACCTGGGCAGAGGCAGAGATTACCCAAGTTTGTAATTTCACAGAACATACTTTTCAAGCAGGCGACAGTCTGGCATTAGACAAAGTGGTCATATCTTGTCCCTCGAACTGCACTGAATTCATATTTTGCCTTCAGGGACATTTTTTTCAGCACCACAAACTGCTGTTGGATTGCACAGGGCCTGTCAACTACCTGGCTGCTAGTTTCCAGTGAGTGCTTTCACTTTCTCTGTAAGACCAGAGAAACAAAAGAACAACTCCTTCTCCATCTCACCTCTATCAGCTCTGCAATGCAGACAGACTATTGCACCATTTTGCAAACTAGTACAAAAGGTTTGCCGTTTTCTAAGACACACAAAAGTGGGAGAAAAGCTTTCTTCCCAGATACATACCAGGACTTGGGAGCCTGACCCAAAACTACTGCAGGAAAGCAGGCGACACTGTTGGGAGAGCTGCTCTCTGTAGGCAGAGCTCCCAAGGCCTTGGACTTTTTACGGGATTTATATTTGGTAGTTCCCACAAGTCATTCAGTGCTGCCCTAGTCTTGACAGCCTTAACCTGCGAATGAAGGTAGTGCATACGCAATAAACAGAAATTCGTACTTTTTAAATATTGCCCTTTCTTCTTTGCAAGGTAACCATTTATTTGCCCTGTAGCTTGCAAAATACAACTTTCCAAACACCTTGCTGAAGATTTTGGTATTACTTTAAAGCTCTATCTGCCTTAATTTAAGAAGTAACTTTTGATTTCAGTAAACAGTAAGATGCGTTGGAAATCCTGAAGAAGAAACAAAGTTCAATTTGAAGGCTATCCTTCAAGAGAGCACTTGCACTTCAGCTTGCCCACTTTTGACAGCTCCTGAAAAATCACAATAAAGCCATAGAGGTTCTTCAGACTATTTTATCTTCCTAGAAAATATTTTAGAGATCACAGAATCATTCAGGTTGGAAAAGACCCTTGGGATCATCGAGTCTAACCATCAGCCCTACTCTACAAGTTCTCCCCTACACCATATCCCCCAACATCTCATCCAAACAAGCCCTAAATATATTTTAGAAAATATTTTCAGACTATTTTATCTTAATAGAAGGATTCCAGGACTCGGCTTACTGAAACAGCTGGAAAAGTTCTCCACTCCTGGCATACACAAATGCTGAGAAACTGGCAGTTGTTAACAGAGAAAAATCTGCTTTCTGAAACAAACTTCTGATAAACAATATTTTCTATTTCTGAAAGACCACATCTTTTTGCTTTGACAATTTTTCAGATTATGATCATGCTGGAAATGTTACCAGATGATCCGTTTCTCTCTGTCAATTCTTCCAGAAGAAATACTTCTATCAGTATCTAATATCATAATATGTGGGGGGAAAGAAATCAAGGTTCCCTTTCCTGGCCATAACCATATTCTTAAAGCAAAATCTTTGCCAAAACACCTGATTTTTTTTTTTAAAAATATACTTCATGATCAAATTATAAAACAAAATATGCTGGGTGTCTAGTGTGACAATACATCAAAATCCAAGCACACAAACTGTAAAATGAGAGTATCTACTGGTAAATTTCAACAGCAGCAAACAAAAACCACTTGGTTTTGTTTCACAGTGCTGAATTTTTCTATTTCTATTCTATTCCCCCTTCCCTTCGAGAAACAGTTATCAACTTCAGTTCAAACTCCTCCCTCATCTTCCCCATACTTTGTAAACATCTTTACAAGCCAGAAATGACACATCAGTACGGTTTTACTATAGGATAAATTTATAATGCAAATCTTGCATCAACATGACACACAGGAAAAAAGCAATTGTAAGCAATACCAACAAAAGAGGGGATGGCTCAGAGAATTCAAGAGGAAAAAGAAGTGAAGGTGGTAACCTCAGCTTGTTTCCAATACTAAATTTAAGAATACTATAAAAATATTTGTTGTGGAGATTATTTCCTCTTAAACTGACCTCCTAAAATATATTAAGCACCTTTCATGGAACTTCCAAAATCCATCAATTAAAAAAAATTCTCCCCTCTAAGTTCCTACTGTTTGAAACAAAAAACTTGAGTACTATGACAAATGTTTTGATGCCCCAAAGGCTCCCCCATTTTCACACCTAAACCCAAGAGTTTGATTCCCTATTTTACAAGTTTTGCAACAGTTCATCCAACAGACAAAACCCAACTGTGAAATGTATGGGGGGGTGGGAGCCAACTGCATTGGGGCAGGGGGAGCAGAGGGAGACAGAGCAGACATACAGGCAGATGACAGATTATGCAATTGATTTAAAGGAGAATGGGAAAAGTGCTACAGTCAACATTTAATGGCTTCACTGGCCTCTGTAAAAGGAATCAGCGATCTCTGCTGTCTTAGTAAGCAGGTCTCCCCATTTAAAACCAAACCTCATCAACATTAACATCTTCTAATTAACTGGAAGTCAAGGTCAGAACTCCAACGCACTGCCGAGAGCTGCGTGCAGAATCAGTTGTGGAAGGCAGATCCTGGACACACGCAGAGCCACCCTGCAGAGCCAGGTGTTCCAAGCCACAGCTCCCAACATGGCCTTGGCAGAGGAGATTCACGGGCTCAGGAGCAGTCACGGAGCAGGGCTGGGAACACTCCTCCTCAGAGAAAGGGGATGTCAGTAACAAGTAAGAAAACATCCTGCCACCCTCTCTTCATTGCTGAACAGCAGGGCAAGAAAAAAAAAAGCCCTAAATCAAGCCCAATACATGAAATAGCAGGAAGAGGGAGGAAAAGAAATGAAGTCTTCTGCACAGCAAACAAGTTATATTGCTGCTCTACCAAACCCACTCTTCCCTCCACAGAGCTACAGCAGGACGTCTGAACTCACACAGCTATACAATGGCATCCAAAGATCACAGTAGGAGAGAAGGTAAGTGGATACTGCCCACTAGACTTCACGCTTCCAGGGTGCTGCCTGTCCTAGTGATACGACCTATTTTGAAGAATACCACCACTCTTCACTTATTTGCTTAATTCAAAGAGATAACAGACTCATCATTCATCATCTCTCAAAGCAAAGCACTCAGGGAAGGTTCATTATTCGGGAAGAATTTCTACTCAGTAAGTAGCCTGAATATAAAACCTACATACTGAGGATTTGCATCTGTACTGAATAGTGATCTTTGTTGCAACACAACGATTGTACAGAATACTGGTGTTTTCAGATCTGCTTATAAAAACTGAAGTTCTTGGGTATGGTCTTTTTACACAAATGCAAACCCTCAATTTAAAATCGTACCATATCATAGCTCCAGGAACCACTAACAAGGTATGGAAGAGATTCATTTAAATGACAGAAAACAGCCTTGGCCAATTCTGGATGGAAACAAGGCAGACAAATTAAAAACTTAATAGAACTGCTCCTTTTCTCAGAAAAGGTGGAAAACATTCACTTGCACAGTTAAGCCAGGTAACATTTGGGCATTAAGTAATTTTTGTTTGGACTTAACGCCAACAAAAAAGATGCACTTAGCATGTTTATTTTATCCATCAATATTAAAATGAGAATTTGTTCACAACCTAGGAGAATGTTAAAGCTTAACAGAGTCAACTGAAATTGCTTATCCTGTAATACATAACCTACAATACGTCACATAGTGAAATGTACACAGTAAGAAACTTTAAACTTAAAAATGGAAAGTGGATTCCTTGTTTAGTCTCCATGTAGTCAGAAAAAGAAACAGGTATTTTCCCAGCCAAGACCGCTAAGCTACAAAATTCCTCTCAAGTCTACATATATTTTATACATAAAAAAACATAAACAAAAATAACAGATAAAATCAATTACTAGTACTAGGAAGAACTACTGTGAAAAGCATTATTTTCAGACAGACACAAAAGAATTCACCCTTGGATAAGTTATCCTTTGAAATAATGTTGCAGTCTACAATAATTAAATTACAGGTCACAATCCCTAACTTATAACACTATGCTTTTCTAACTGTGTATTTCATATGGGTATGTTCATACAAGTTCAAGTTCTTCAAAAGAAAGGACCTATACTCTGCACATATTTGTGTACAGGTATTTGTTGTATTTCACAAAAATTAAACTGGATCCTCTGTTAGGATTTCCAGTCTCTTTTTATCATATAAATTGCACCACTATTAAAGTCATGAAATACAGTAACATCTCAACTCAATGTGTTTGTCAGTGTACTAAAAAAAGACAACATTTGGTATTTGTTTGGATAAACTATCTGTGGTTCCACAACAATAAGGAAGGGAAATAATCTGAATCTGTACACATCAAAAACATAAACAGTCAATATAAATTAACTCTTAACATTCTTCATGCTTCATAGCTGGAGTCTGAATCTGGAACTTTCAACAAATATTGCAAAATAATCTCATCACGATGTAGCTAATGGTCCAGGACATATTTAAATTGATGCGTAGAAATAAATGGAAATAGCAAGTCAAATGAAGAGCAGATGGTCACTCTGAACACTTCATTACCCTCCAACCCTTTTATTTCTAATGTGGAAAGAATAAAAGAACATTTACCATAGTCTGCACTGGAAAACAAATACTAAAGAAACCCATGTGTTTCTCAAGTAATTTAAAATACTAACCCAGCCACACTCTATGTACAGTTAACAGCTGTTGTCTTCTAGCAAAAAATAAATTATTTGTACTTATACTTTGCAAAAGGTCTATAAAGTCAATGATGTATACATTCTCCCTTCTTTTCTCAACCTCCTTCCCACACCATTTGAGTTTTCAGGTCCATTTTTGTTGTCTTGTATGAAAGCATGCATTTTTAAAGTGAGGAAGATTAACCTTTGAATTAACTATTTCACCAATTGCTACCAACGTTCCCCTAACGTCTGCTCTACAACTGGGAATGTTCAGGACACCTGCACCATCTGTGCCCTGGCAGACAGGGCACGTTGCTAGTCAAGCTGGCTGAATGAGCTGTTGAGCCAGCCACAGACCCCTGGCCACAACAGGGAAATCGCATTTTCATGAGGAAGGAACAGGACTGAGGAGCATTTCAAATTTCTGACAACTACAGAGAACCACAGAAATTATCCAAACTGGTAGGAGGGAACGGGACAGAGAACTATGCTCAAAGCCCAAACCAGAAGGAAGTAGACCTCTCGTGCTCTTTAAAATGCCTCCCAGAAGAGATCCTCCATCACGAACTGTTTCACAGCTTGTGTAGCTGCTCCTGGGATGCAAAGAAAACTGCTTTTACAGACAGGGAAAAGAGTGGGGTAAAAAACCCCATAAAACTAGAAGAAATCTGGTCTTACTAAAAAGAAAAGTCAGTAAGTATCATGCTAGTAATACAGATGATATCCACACAGAGAAAGTATAGAGAATTGCTCAGGGAGGAGACTGCAAAGGAGAAGGGTGGGTGGAAATGGTTGGGAATTCAAAAACAGAAGCCCTGAACTGGAAAATGGACCTATGCTTGGAGAAGGAGAGACACTAAATGAAGCCAGCCTCTCAGAAAGTTTCAGGAGAAGAGAGATTTACAGAGGCACTACAAGTAGAAGCAAAAGGAAGCACATGAGGAAGAAAAGCATGCACAGAGCAGCAGGAGTAGAGATATCTGTCCCCTCTCTGTTTCAGAAAAGAACTGGATAGACAATACATCCCACACCATTTCTAGTTTCTTCAACATTTCAGCCTGTTTCTTCCTGTACTACCTTCTGCAATCCAAACAAAACTATTCCTCTGCTTGCTCTTCTATATGGGGTGCACTTCCAAAGTGTCTTTGCTCCTATGTCCTGCCTCATAGGAATTTTTACATGCCCAGACATTCTTTCTCCTCTTCAGGATCACTACTAAGAGCCTGAAGCTACAGGTTTGCTACCCAACAATCTAGTCTAGAACACAACCACTGGGAAAAAAACCAATATATTAGACGTACACTGTTTACAAAAAACCCGTATTTTCTAATTGTTCTGAAAGTTCCCTTCTCATTGACCACCTCCATTCAAATCCATGGTGGTCTTCCGAGTTTCTCCAGTGTTCGTGATCATGTAGTTAAGCCCAGTGCAAACAACTGCTACTGAAAAGAAATTTTGTGCTAACAAGAGGCCCAGCCACACTGACATTTCACATGGTTACTTTCCTAAGCATAGCTGTGTTTAGTCCATTGTAAAAAGACTTCTGAAAGAATGCAAACAATGACCTTATCTTCTTCCCATATCTTCAAACACATAAGATCTTCATCAGAGAATTAGTGCCAGGTGCTCATACTTTTGTCTTTGCAGTACTCTCATCATTGGTTTTCTTCCCCTCACTGGTTGTCAACTCTTTGCAGCAGCAGTCCTGTTATCCCATCTATCTGCATTGCATTGAAAAATGCTACTGGTTTCCATAAATAATGAAACTCACAAGCAGCATTTATGTAACATATCCCAAAACAAAACACTGTTCGTTGTCTCCCTCTTTTACTATGTATTGTTGAAGTGTCTCATCTGCTATAGATTTATTGGGGATGTTTGGTGAGCACATCAAGGACTAAAATTCTGTCTTCTCCCTCAAGAACCTAACATTGTGTGTTTCTGAAGCACAGCTGCAGTCACACGTGCACACCCCATCTCATTCCTATTTCTCTGGGGCTGCACATGTCCCCAGTTCTGTATGTGATTCTACTATGAATGCTTTTCACACACCTTCAGTATACATGGCAACACATCAAAGTATGCAGTACATGGATAACATAATTAAAGGCTACTGCCAGAAGACAACACATCGAGTTCTAGCTACAGTTACACCGTAAGAACTGTAAGGTAATGAACGGGCATTTCAACATGAGCTGCAGAAGCAAAATACGTGACCCTTTCTAAAAATGGAGCTTGATCAGTTATGAAGGGGATTACAGGTGCTGGTGCCCCCAGGAGTTCATGAATATGAGAGGTCTTTCCAATGCTGCAAATATGCTTTTAACATTTTCCAACGAGTACTCTAATTTTATGTTGTTGAAAGGTAACTTCTGCATAAAGAAGGCATATTATCTATTTCATAAGTGATAAAAGCTTTAAAGAATTAATAAAAAATCCTGTTCCCCATCGATGTTATATATCTATTTGGGTGGGGGGGTAACTCCTCAATTAGGAGATTCCAGAGAATAACTTGAATCTAAGTGTCTACACCCATATTAGTGCATTTCTCCAGAGTTAATATTCCTGAAATGTCATTAGGAAATCATGTGATGTAAAAGAAAGAAAAAATGAGTTTTACTTCTCTCCCGATACACTAACCAATAATTGTAAGACAGAGATGACTACTAAAGAGTTAATTTATCATTTACATTTGATGTAAGCATAGAGGCCAGATAGCAAATGTTGTCATGTTTGTGTTACTCCAACAAGAAAAGGATACAACACACAGAAGATTAGAGATTAGAAAAGGGTACTGAAGAACATTTACTATCCCTATCCTGAAGTGTTTCCATAGCAGCCGAAACAATTATTAAAACAGATACACCAAAAGGAAGGCAAGGAAATAACACAAAAGCTATCCATCTGAAAACAATTCATAGATTCAAAGAGTTATATTTGACTTGTTCATTAATTTAATCATTAAACATCACCTACTTTATAAGACATCATGCAGGTCTTGTAATGACATTCATAGCAGCACAGAAATTTACCAGAGCAAGGAGATTTTTAGAAAGGAGTATTTATGACAGACAATGTGTTGACTACTGTGGCTTCACGTCACAGAAAATGTAAGGTATCCTATATCTGCTTCACAGGGTAAGGATTTCCATAGTAGAGTAAGCTTACCATTTGTTCCCTCTTTTTTATCCCACTTAGATTACACAAACCAAAGAACACCCTACATATGTTTATTCCCCTCCTGCCCTCCCCCAGTTTATCACAGAATACTGTTTTCAGTGGCATTAAGAAAAGGGACATTAAGTCCTGCTACTCTGGACAGTCCCACTGAGTAGCCATCTTTCATATCTTCCCTTTAAACTTTCGTAAAATGCACTGAATTAAAAGTCAGAGACTCATTTTTTAGAAATGCCAGCAACTGTGTCTTAAAGTCAACAAAAAAATGCTTTTTTGGCCTCATCTAAGAGCCATCTATAGACTGTTTCATTTATGTATTAACTAGCAGGCATCATCACTGCTGCGTAAATGTCAATGCTCTTTCCCTGCATTCTTTATGTAAGAACACAGCATCATCCATAACCAGTTTTTCTTTCATTAAAGTCATGAGTCCTCCAGAAAAACAGAGGCAAGATTGTTTTGACAGCAGCGAGCAAGCAGCCTTCCATCTACCTACAGCTGAGTTACACAATCTGAACAAGTAACAGCCTCCAATGCATATGAAGACGCAACACAAAAGATACTAAACATTCTCAGTGGTGAAAAGAAATGCACCGATACCTATGTGACAGGGACGAACGGATGGTTTCTAATCTATTTTTCTTCTTGCAACAATTCTTATGACTAGATTTCAGACGTGCAGACACTCGGTGTCAAGTCAAGAGGAAGTAACGACACCATTTATGCTCCCCCTCCCGTGGGAAATCACCCCACAGCAACAGAACTGGCCAACTGCCATTCACTCCTATACAGCGTATCCAACCTTAATAGCACCTCACATTCAATACAGGGCCCTGCAGAGCTCGTGGGTTTAAAAAGCCATCCAGTGCATTATTCTATTTAGAAAGGATACTTTTGAAGTACACGACTCTTGCCTTAAGATTGAACAAAAAAACCAGCATCGTTAAGCAATCCTTGAAATTTCATGTGAGAAGCTGAGTACAGAAACCATCATCCAGCGGTATCTACAGTGCTCAGAATAGTTTTATGTTGACATTTGTATGGGGACAGCTGGGTAGTAAAGAAGTTCAGAACAGCTGGAGAACACCAACAAGTGAGAGAGTCCACTGCACCGCAGGAGAGCAGGCTAGCAGATGGGGTAGTCCGAGGGCAGAAGACATGCAGTAAAAAGAATAAAGTGCAAATGCCCCAGAAGGAAGTGGGTGGGGAAATGTAGATAAAGCAGAAAGGTGACTCAGGTCACAATATTGCTATACAGCCTAGAAAAGAACAAGCTGAAGGAGGACTCAGAGATCAGGGTAAAATCTTCTGTTACCACCATAAGCAGACAAGAGCTTACCAGATGCGCAGTTTCTAATAAAGATACTATCACATAAATGCTAACCTTAACCCCAAAGATAGTTATCAACCTACTGATAAAGGACTTATTTTTCCAACACCACCATCAACCCCCACATATGAGAAAACACTGTGGCAGAACCTGATACATTTAACTGGGACAAAAGTTTCAGGGTGTTCACTTTACTTGAATATTAAAAAACCCAAAACAATAACTCAACAAAAAACCCAGAAACTTTTTTTCTACAGGTATAGCTAAAGTTTTCCCTCAGTCATGTCTTTTCTGTGATTCCTCCACATAAATAAATAGACTTTAAAATAGCCTTTAAGATCTAATAAACCTTTCAATTACTTCTAAGTAAAGCCTTAGATAGCAGCCTAAAAAGTTGCAGTTACCAGAGTATCATGTCTGAATATCAACAAATTCCTTTTTCCACTGGAAAGACAACTGGGGTGTAACATTAGCAGGCCGTAAAAAGAGCACATTTTACAGATGCCAGTATCTCCTGAAATAAACAGTTGTGAACACAACCAGCAGCACACTGAAGTCCTCAGCAATTATCTACATGCTTGGCTTCATGGGTAAGCCACTCACTGGTGATGAAGCCCACACTCCCTCCCTTTGCTTAAAATTTGAGCTGAAATGGAGCGAAACCACTAGACACAAACTTTTTTTCTTTTTAAATTGAAAAGATGTTACTCAATTCATTCAGCTTAACCAGTTCTGTACCACAGCTTCTGAGTATTAAAGCCCGTTCTGTTTCAGGCCCTAATTCCATAAAATCTAGAGCTGAAAAGCTCAGAGAAACTTCACCGATCAACTTCTATAAATGGTGTAACGCCTCTTTCAGTTTTTCCAACTCTCAGCGTGGGTGTTACTTTCCGCGAAAGAAAAGGAAAAAGCATGAGGAACAGATATGCAATTCAACAGAACAGTTTTTAATCCTCAAAACACTGACACCTATTACATGCTCCAGAGTCCTCCACCAGTCTAGGAATTTCAGTAAAAAACCAAAACCCCAACTTTTTACCCTGTCTTTGGACAAATGAACAACAGACACCACGTGTGCAGCTCATATTCTGAAAACACTGGTAGCCTCGGCTTCGTTTGGAGGTCAAATTCAAGCAAGAGTTCAGCTTCTCTACTGGACCAAGCAGATACTTCCATATACTTCCAATACTCAAGGACTAAAAGGGCCATTACCTCCTTTTCTGTGATGCTTCAAAACCACAGACCATCCTAAACACGCTCCACAGCAAAAGGTGAACTCTGATAAATTGGAGGGAGTATAACCTTAAGCAAAATATTTACTGAGCTTATCTACATAGACCTCTAGAAGTAAATCCTTCGCATGCTGATAACATTCATCAAGTCTTGTTTAGAAAAGATTTGTGCCGAGATGTTCAAAGGACTGCAGCAAGTTTTGAAGGAGATGTGAGGAAAGGAAATATATTAGCATTTCCAGTATCTGGAAACGTGTGATCTAGTCTGTAAGGCAAGGGAGGCCTGATAATTCTGCAGCCAAGTATCTCTAGGTGGCTCCATTCACATACTTCTATATTCACTTGTAAGAGTCTTACTCCATCACTTCGGTTTCTTTCAAGCAGAAGCCATAGGGTTGCCAAATTCCCCGTTTTAGTGAAATGATGCCAATATATACAGATAATTATTAGCATGAAAGGCACCTAACAAGATTCAGAAGGTACTCTGAAAAGAACACTCTTTCACACTACTAGAGATTAAAGTAGCGTGCAATTTATCATGTTGTTATACTCGTTATTAGCAAGTTCTCCCACCTGCTTTTGTAGACCAAGCTTAATGGCTGGTGATTATTTGGGTTGAAATGGAAAGATGACAATAATAGAAAAGAATATAAATAAACTTCCAAGTAGAAAGACTATGATAAACTTCCGTACTATTTCACGGGAAAGTTGTTTTTCAAGAGGGAAGGAAAAGGTTAGCAAAAAAATGATGGGCAATGTGGAGTACGTCGCAGCTGTAAGAAAGAACCCAAACTCTGTAAATTAGTAACATGCATCGTGCAGCTTCCTTTGAGAGGGATAAAAGGACACGCAACGGGCTCTGGGGATGCCGAAAAACCCACAAACGCGGCCCAACTTCCCCCCAAGCCGACAAACACACACACACAGAGCTCGGCAGGCCGGCTCCGTCCCTTCCTCATTCCTCCAGCACAGCAGCAGGAGGCGGAAAAGTTCAGCGTCGGCACCGTCTGCGCACCCCCGGCCCCCCGCCGCCGCCTGAGGCGCTGGCGGCCCCACCGCCCCCCAGCGCCGCGCAGCCCCTCCCGCCCAGCGGCCGGACCCGCGGGGTGCCGGGCCGGGCTGCCCGCCCGGACGTGCCCCGGGGCGTGACACGGGCATTGGGAAACACGAAGCGAGGCGGCGGCTCCCCCGCTGCCCCCCGCCGCGCCGCCTCGCCTCACGGCCGGCCTCGCCCCGCTCTCCCCGCCGGCGCCACAGGTGCTGCGGGGCTGGCGGCCGCCCCCGCCGGCTGCTCCGGTGCTGGCCGCCAGCCCCCCGCGGTGCCCCCCGAGGCCGGCGGTGCCGTCGGGCGGGGTCTGCGGACAGCCACCCGCCCCCGCCGGGGAGACGCACCGGTAGCGCCCCGCACCACAGGGCCGGCCCCGCCAGGGAGAGGCGAGGCTGAAGGCACCGCTGCAGGGGGCTGGTTTTGGGGGTTTGCGGGCGGAGGGGGAGGACAGCAGGTGCCCACCTTCCTCCACGCTCGCTCCAGGGAAAGGGAAGAGGGACGCGAGCGGCTTCAGGCGGCAGGAAGGGGGGCGGGCAGCGGGGGGCGAGCGGAGCGGTCATGGCGGGGAGGCAGCCGCGCACCTGGCAGCAGGTGCATGCCGGCGGGGACGGCGGCGAGAACGCCCGCGGAGGGGAGGAAGAAACTAGCGGGGCTTGTCCGGAGAGCGGCGCATGTTGTGCCGCCGGGGGGGCTGTCACCGGACACACACCCAGAGACACGGCGATGCGGAGGAGGGGAGAGGGTCGGTGCAAGCGCGGTTCCGCAGGCAGGGGAGGCGAGCGCGCACGTTACTCACCGGCAGCTCCACGCTGACTTCGCTCCCGTCCAGGAGGAGGACGCGGCACTGCAGCACCGGCTTACTGCCGCCGGCCGCCGGGATGTGGACGGGGGCTCCGGCGCTGTGCACGACCCCTCCGGGGTGCGGCGAGGAGGGGAACCCCCCCGAGCCGACGGCAGCGGCGGCGGCGGCTCCTCGCAGCCCCCCGTCCCGCTCGTCCCCCTCGCCGCCGAGCCCACCTCGCCCGGCTCCGCGCCCGGCTCCGCGCCCGTAGCGCTGCATCGACCGCCGGCCAAAGGTCCTGCGCAGGAACCGCAGCATCCTGGGGGCGCCCTGCCCGGCGGCTCACACCCCCGAGCCCGCAGCTCCGCGCCCGGCCCCGCGGCGCCTCCCAGAGCAACGCAGCAGCGCCGCCCGCCGGGAGCCAGCCCGCGCCGGGCGCCGGCCGGCCCGCCCCTGCCGCCCGCTCCGCCCTCTGCAGCGCCGCCCGGCGCCGCGGGGCGGGCCGGGCCGGGCCGGGCCGCGGCTCCTCCCGCCGCCGAGGCGGGGGAAGGCGGGCGGCGGGCAGGGGGAGCTGCTGAGGCGGGCGAGGGGCGGCCACCTGCGGCGCGGCCGGGGCGCTCGCCCTCGGCCCGCCGGCTCCCCGCGCCTCGGCCGCGGCTCTGCAGCGCGGTGCGGCGGGGGGAAGCGCCGAGCCGCTCTGCGCCGCTCCTTCGGCACCTGCCCCGGCTCCGCGGCGGTGGGGACGATCGCGCCGCGCCGGGCCGTTGGGGCGGCGTCTGCGCGGTGGCTGCCCCTCGCCACCGCCCCCGGGCCGGGGAGGGAAGAGGAACTGCGGCGGGGCGGGGGCGCGGGGCCTCCTCCGGCTGGGCCCGCGGCCTCCCTGCGCCGCTGCGGGGGGCGGCCCGCCGGGACCCGCCGCGCAGGGGGGCCGGGGGCGGCCCGTCCTTGGCGCCGAGCTCGCCGCTCTGCCCCCGCCCCGGTCTGCAGCTTCCGCCCCTCGGACGGGCGGGAGAGGGGCTGGGGGAAGTTAATAGCGAGATAAAAAACGACAAGGGGGGGATGGAGAACTAACAAGCCCCGGCGCAGCCCGAAGGACGCGTCCGGGCTGTGCTGGGGAGGCCGAAGCGGCGGGTCCCGTGGGGAGGAGGAGGAGGGCACCGCACCGCACCGCCTCTCCCCTCCCCTCCCCTCCTGCCGCTGCCTACATCCCTTGGGCACGAACACGGCTGCCAGGTGTGTGAAAACGCTCCCGCCTTTGCCTTTACAATCACCGTGGTCTGGAGGTTTCAGGAAACAGATGTGAGAACGTGGTCCCGTGGAAAAAGCAGAACCCTCCAGACCTGCCGGGGGTTCGCTCCCTTTCGGTTCCGCAGCTGCAAGTGAGGAAGGAGTACGGGTTTATTTAAGTGTCAGAGCAAATCCATAGGTACAAATACTCGCTCACACAGTCAGTCTGTCAATAAGTTAAATATTTATATATTCTGGCTCGGGTGGGAGCACTTTTGTTGAATTGCCATGAGTAAAATACTGGATGTGAATCACGCCTTGCAGAAACAATCTGTGGGACTAATTCTGTCACCCTATGGCCAGATGTGGTCTAAGGGGCTTTAGGCTGAAATAATTTGCTGCTTCTAAAGGTTTTTTTCCTTCTGTGGGTTTATTTCCCTTAACCTTACTTCCATGCCGGTTTACACAAGCATTGTCCTATTAGGTATTCAGAAAGCCTGCCAAAATGTCTCAGCTTGTCAATTTTTATTGGGACTTGATAGTGTTAGGTAACTGCCTGCTGCTTCTGCATCCTTTTCTGTGTTTCTTCAATGCGCTGGATCAGATCTTGAAGTGTCTCATCAGCCCAGGCTGTCACTAAACTGCATGATCTTTGGCAGGGATGCGTCCGCAGCCCTTCTGCACTCTATAAGCTGCATAAAAGAGCTGAAGAGCTCTTCTAGAAACAGAGTGGAAAGGTGCTAATCTTTGCCTGCTAACGTTCACAATCAAGAGTAGACGCTTATTACAAGTTATGGAGTTTTTCCTAATGTTTTCTTTTTTTTTTTTTTTTTTTTCCTTTTGCATTAGGAGTAGAATTTGAATTTTCTTTCAGATCCTGAATGGTGCAGCATACCTTAGGGTTCGTTCACTGCTTTGAAGGCTGTGAAGATATCACAGTCCCGTAAAGCTCGTTTGCATACCATAAGCAACACAAATGATCTTAAGGGTTGGACATTCAGCAGAAATACTGTTGTCTCTTGAGGGAGCTACAGCAATTCTGGTGCAAAGGAGAGTGGGGTGGAAGGGAGGTCTGGCATCCCTCAGGACTGGCCTAGCAGAAAACCGAACAACTCTTTTGCAATGCTAAAAAGCTTCTTTACTCAGCTGTGAGACTTCAGTCCTTTGTCTCTTTCAACTTTTGTCATGAAAACAGAAGTCTGATATTTTAGAATGCGTAAACCTAGGCTTGCTTGAGTTGCATTAGCAACACACAGGACACGGGCTGGTGGCCATACCCCAGAGGCGGTGCTGTATTTACAGAACAGCCATAGAGGTGCTGAGGTCCCATTAAATCTCATATTAAGCAATATGAGATAACGCTCATGGTAAAGGATCTTCTGCAAGGAGCTGGTGGTGGGAGGAAATAAAGCTGGTTCCTTAGTACCCAGCCTCTCTTGAAGTAAAACAATTCCACCATTATTTTGTCTCATGTTACCAGCAGAGCTATCTTTAGCCCTGAAACAAGAGCCTTGAGCAACTGTGGGTACTGAAGATGCCATGATACATTTATTGCAAGATGAGAGCTATTTAAACTAGAATTTACATTCGGGTTTGTACTTTTACATTCCATCCTCTGCATTTCCAGGGGTGCAAACCTTAAAGTGATTCGGTTTGCTGGTACCTCTGCCGTGCAGTCCCTCCTCAGAGTGCCTACTACTTGCTTGCTTTCCAATGAGAAGCACAAGCAGAAACTGCTGTGGTCCTCATCTGTGCAGTAGTTAAGGGCATTACTTTTAAATCTTTATCAAAATAGCCCTCCACTGAAACATCTACTTCCCATGGAGTATTGCAGTCTCCCCTGGGAGTCATGATTTGATCGCTGCCACAGGAGAAGTCATGACCTAGGTCAACCATTTGTACTAACCCATATCGCAGTTCTGGTAGCAATCCCTGCAAGTAACCAGCCTTACCAATGTTTTTGCCATAATGCTAAGCAGTGTGTAAATGGGAGAGTATTTATCAAAATCCTTCCTGACATTTGTATAGTAGCAGCAAGATGGGGATCTGTAACCATTGGAGACACTGTTGCTGGTCATGGCTAAATAACTAAGTAAAAGTGTTATAAGCACTTTACTCTTGCCCTTTCTTTCAGAGTTTTGGTTTTGTTCAAATCTCATCTGATCGCTTTTTGAAAGCTTCGTAACGGAGGCAGCCACCTAATGGGGATGGGGAATGAACCACTGACAGTCCCATGAAGAGACTTCTCCCTCACAGGGCACGCATGCGCTGCCTGGGCACCAGAGACCTCTTTATTGTTTTGCTTTCTGTCACTGCAATCACATTTATGGATTTTTCCTGGCCTGCCAGGCTTTCACTGTCTGCAAAGGAGTGATCTAAATTTAATTTGTGTGCAGCTAGAGTTTCTTTTTCTACAGTTTTGATGAAATGTTATCTTTATTGAGTAACTTAAACAGGCTTATATTTTGCAAGCCTCTGCCAGGACATATTTTGTTACAGTCACTACTAAAGGAAACTTATATGAAAGGATTCAAAGAGCAAGTATTGGTGTGAACCCAAATGTCTGTGTTAATAAAACCACGGGGGAAAAAGAAACTCAAGGAATTACGACATACATTCACTCAGACTTTCAGATATGAATTAGTTGGGTTTTGTTTTCTAAACTAATAAATGAAATTAAGTTGTTTTGTCAAAAAAATTCATTAAAGAAGATACTTTTCAGCATGAGCATTCATTGCATTGCAACATTCAGATAGCAGTTGGCAGTTCTCTCTGTTTATTTTCCCCAAAAGCACGTCAGTTACATGAGCAGGCCTAGTGTCACTGTTTTTCAGGATTGCTTTATATACAGATACAGATCAAGAATAAAATGCAAAGGTAATTCTGAGTTATGGGGCTAAGGATGATTTGCATTTCTAAGCCACCATTCAGCTAGAGAGCTCCCAAAGCACTTTCATTTAAAAGAAGGAAAATTATATGTATCATTATTTCACCAACACTGAAATGCAGCAGCTGTTTAACAGCAAAGAAAAATGCTAAGGATCTCTCTTATGCAATTGTAATGGAAATATGAATTTGGATAGGCAGAAAGTTATTATGCAAATCGTATGGCCATGACGCTGGGGCTAGTGGATATATTCCTGTGAAAGCTACCACACGACTATAGGTAGTCGGGGCTTTCCTTTATAATACATCAACTATCTCCTCCAAGTCTTACAAAAGAACTGAATTAGGCAAGAAATTTAATACTTCTCCATTTGGAATAATACCAGTGTTACAGTAGGCATGAATTTTGTCAGCTATTTCTGTTCGTATTAATCCGTATATTCTGGAAAAAAAATTTCTTTTTTCTGTCGGAATAAATAAAAAAGTAATTCATTTCAGAATAAGTGTGTCCACGCAAAGAGCTGTTCTAGTATATCCAGAGAGGTTTGCTGATAAAGATATAAGAGCAAAAAACTTTCCAGTAGAAAATCTACAGAAAGAAAATGTTTCTTGCTGAGTGAACACTTTGCAATGCCTCCCGTCCATCTAATAAGTAGGTTCAATATGACTTAATCGGATGTTCTTTCCTTTAGTGAGGATTTTTGTCAGGTTTGTACTGACCTCAATGCATAGAAATTATTTATATTCAAACCTATGATTAGGTTTTTCAATGCTGTGTTAAATTGAAAAGATATCAGGTGCTCAGCTGAAAAATCGAGGCATCTTTCCACTGGTGAACGGTTTTGATTTTAGTCTTAGGGGACCCTAGAAGGCTGCTCAGAATATTACCTATAAACAAACGTCACATGCTGAAACACTAATGCTTCCCTGAAATATTTTCTCACAGTAATTATGTGTCTTTTAATTATATCTCCACTGAAAAGAGATATCCATGGCTTCTTGTGCTGTGCAGGAGTTAATAAGTCCTGAATTTTGCGACAAAGATCCCTTTGACTGACACAGTAATGCTGAATGGTACCTTGTTTAGGTATGATGGGGCGATGAACCAAGTGCAAAAAACGTTGTAAAGCTTCAAGGTGTATTGAAAATCATCCTAGAAATAAGACAAAGGTGAAAGTTATAATGAATAAACATCACATCAGATTTGGATAATTAAAAGAAGCTTAAGTCAGATACTTGAGAGTTTTTAGTCCACTGCCAGGACGTTAAGCCAGCAGTGGAAAGGAGATCCTCTCCTCGTGGAGACTTGGACTCTTCATCTCATGCATTGTTTCAGAGTCAGAGAACAAGGGACAGAAGGACAGGGAGCTGTGCTTGCAAGAGGAGGAACCTGTTGGAGACAAACGAGTCAACAAATGAGTTGAGTCAAGAAAAGTATTTCTAAGGGAACAAAAAAGGAAAAGCAACAAAAAAGAAAAAGATGCAGCCACTGACATGGCTGCCAATTCAGTTTATTTGTCTTGCATCTACCACTAACAAGAAAACAGGAGGGAAAAGTCAGGACTGAAAGACTGAACCATCAGTGCCAACAGTTTGAATAAAAATAATTTTAAAAAATAACATACAATCTTTATTTCCAAGTTGTTAACTTACATTATCTAGCACAGGGTTTGCTGAAACCTGAGGGATCTGGAACCAAACTATGCAATTACTATGAAGTTCTTTCATAAAGTAGATGTGTTCTGTAACTGTTATTTTTTAGAAACTGCATTTTCCTAGACAGCAAACAGCTCATTTTAGAATGGAAAATATATATTAATTAAAATGTAATCTGCATCTGTCTGACAACCTAAGTATAAAATGAAATAACACCATCTACTTCCCACTGAACAAGAATCTGCCACACAAGTGGAACGTGCATTGATGTTGAAAAGAGGAAAATTGAAGGAGGACTGAATCACTTATTCACCCCACAGCATGGCTTTTCATTTCTGTTGTACGGCATATCTATGGGGAAGCGTAGAGTCCTCTCCTGTGTGTATATGGACTTCGGCTTCCAAGACTGACTGTCAGACACAAATTCAAGTTTATTTTACAGTAAAAAAATCTATGATAGGGTTAAATAGCAGTTAAGTGGCTCAACAACTACTTGATCACTTAAGTTTTCTGACATGCTTCTTTCCTAGTGAGTTTGTGGGGGTTTTGTTTCATAAGAAGTACAGCACCAGCTGAAGGAAATCTTTTCTGAATCTGTCTCCTCTCCTTCCCCTCCTCCATCAAATATTAATACGTGCATATACTTTCAACAGAGGTTCCTTCTTGCCCAACATTTTCCTCTTCTTATTGCCTGGAACTGTGCTGTGAATACTGTCCTATGCTGTCTTGCAATGACAGCTTCAGAACTCTCTAATGTCCTTCTGAGGCTGTTTTCTTTCTCTTGTGTGCTAGTTTTGGCTGGGATAGAGTACACCCCTGGAGGGACTGCAGCCATGGGCAAGGCGATGCTGGAGCAGGTTTACTTCTGAAGGGACTGTGGCTGTGGGTAAGGCCATGCTGGAGCAGGTATATCTCTGAAAGCATTGTGACCCATGGAGAAGGCCACACTGGAACAGATGCACCTCAAAGTGACTGTGGCTGTGGATAAGTCTCTGCTGCAGCAGGTATATCCCTGGAGAGACTGCGGCTCGTGGATGAGGCTCCACTTGGAGCAGGTACACCCCTAAGGGACTGCAATCTGTGGTTAAGTCCAAGCCCAAGCAGGGGCAAGGCGAGAAGTTTATTGCAATGTTAAACTTGATGTTCTGGTCCAAAGGGACCAGGGCTGGAGATCGTGATGGAAATACCTTTAAATTATTGTAACCCGTGATTTGAGTTGCACGTTATAGGAATTACTACATCAGGAACCACCTGAACCAATGGAGGACAAGCCTTACAAGAAGCAATGCAAGTGCAGCAGTGACCCGACCTGAGCTGGCTTTGGTGCCAAATAACTCCACACAACACACCATCTCTCCTGTCCTGAGTGACCACCATAACAAATGGAGCCCAAAGTCGTGGACTAAATCAACTCAATGGACATTTGTGGACATTTTACAGGCACTTTACAGGGGTGGTCCATAGACTAAGGGAATGATAACTCCGTATTATATCAAAGAATGGGAAGGGGAGTGGTGGTTAATGAGGTTGTATTGGATAGTGTGGTACCTGAGCATGATGTAAATGGTATGGAATAAGGAGTGGAGAATGTGTTGGTTTTGGCTGGGACAGAGTTAATTTTCTTTGCAATACCTAGTATGGGGCTATGTTTTGGATTTGTGCTGAAAGCAGTGCTGATAACACAGGGATGTTTTTGTTACCACTGAACAGAGCTTATGCAGCATCAAGGCCTTTTCTGCTTCTCACCCCACCCCACCAACGAGTAGCCTGGGAGTGCACAAGAAGATGGGAGGGGACACAGCCAGGACAGCTGACCCCAACTGACCAAAGGGATATCCCAGACCATATGATGTCACACTCAGCATATAGAGCTGGGGGAAGAAGGAGGAAGGGGAGGACGTTTGGAGTGATGGCGTTTGTCTTCCCAAGTCACCGTTACACGAGATGGAGCCCTGCTGTCCTGGAGATGGCTGAGCACCTGCCTGCCCATGGGAAGTGGTGAATGAATCCCTTGTTTTGCTTTGCTTGCATGCGTGGCTTTTGCTTTCCCTATTAAACTGTCTTTATCTCAACCCACGAGTTTTCTCACTTTTACTGTTCTGATTCTCTCCCCTATCCTGTCGTGGGGGGAATTAAGGAGCAGCTGTGTGGTGCTTAGTTGCCGGCTGGGGTTAAACCACAACATCTTGTCACATAAATGCATTTTTATTTAACAGTATTTTTATTCTCTCTAGATCCTCTGTCAGACGATGGCAGTGTAAGGTGGAAAGATGCTTAGACCACAGAAAGAGCCATGATGGTGGTGAGGGTAGAAAAGGGTTCATCTTATCTTGACATCTTCCCATGTTTATGGTGATTTACCGGTTGGAGTCACTGGGCAAAATTTCTGGCAGGTTTGCAGAAGCCCCTTCCCAAAACCAAAAGTAAAATGATGTAGAGTTGCTGGAGCATACAGAAAGAGCAGAAAGATCCTCCCTATATCACTGGAAGGAAATTTGTGTCCTGTGAATTTCATCAGGAGGAAAGGCAGTGAGTATTAAGCACACAGAGAAATTAATTTATTTTTCTCATCTTTCAAACCTCAGACAGTGATACATAAAGACATGTTTTCTCTAAAAAACAAACATCAGAAGGCATTTGATGAAGGACTGCTTCTGCTCAGAAGGCATGGTTGCATAATGACATACACCAAAGTGCTGGGTACCACATCTTGATCAGGGCAAGTTAAAAAAAAAAGGATGATTAATGTCATACGTATCCCTTATATGTATCCAAATACTTAATTATAACAAAATGTTTTAATGATATTTTCGTAAGAAAGCTTGATAGCTTTGGCAATATTATAACACATTGCTGAAGAGACAGAAACAGCTGTTTACCTAAATTTCCCTTAAGTCTAGTCCAAGTTACAGCACACAAGAAATCTGTCTAAAAATTAAGTCACTCTAAAACCAAACATGACTGATAGATTTCTGCCTGAAATGAACAAATCCACTTACCTTCATTTTTTATAAGAACAATAATCCCCATAGGTATTTTCTCTGAAATACTTGGCATGCTTTCAGCCACACCTGAACTCAGTTGACTGGGTGCGGACATATTTCAAACACAGTGGCCTGACTCCTTTACAAGTTTGAACATATGAACTCTCCTAACAGCTGCAGCGCAGAAAACATCTGTCTTAAACCCTGATAGGCGGGACCACTCGCAGACATGGCAAAGTCACTGAGCGGCTTTAGGTGTAGCTTGGATATTCAGGGAGCATTCCTTTCTTGTTCACTGGTGTGAAGCCATGCAGAGAGAAGTTTGCTGGGCCAGATGGGATTTTTTCACCCTGGCAGCTCATGAAAGAGTAAAGCATGTGTCATCCAAATTATTAATATATAGTGAAAATAACTGTAAGCCTATTTAAATGTAAGTTCTTTTATATTGTGTGTAAGATCATTGTGTTAAAACTCTTAGCAATTAAAAGAGAAAAAATCCAAGCCAGAAATAAAGAAAACGTTAGTAGTTGTACCTCACTGTAATCCCTTCTCCTGTTGAAAGCACAACAGATGTTTGATTCCCATGTTTACAGTTTTGGAGGCAGGCGTAAAAAAATTGTGCTAACAGGCAGGCAACCATAAGTATTCTCTGTTTGGATATTTAAGATTCTCACCATCATAGATGAGCAGAATGAAATGGGAAAATAGACTGGGCTGTAAACATTTGTCCATTGAGGTTGCCCTGCATGGAGCAATGCAGAGGATCAGTGATAGGCGGGAAAAATTTCTAGCTGCTTCACTGAAACAGGGCCTGTGGCAGGCAGTGAGGGTTACCGGCTGCTCCCCTCCTGTGCTCCAGGGAGGTGAGGGGGCCTTTCGAAGAGAGGTGTGAAGAAAAGGGAGATCTCAATTCTGCTAGACCCGGTCCTCCACAGGGGTATAGCACCATGTTACTGTCTCAGCCAGGGCACTAGTTGTGCAAAACTTCTCCCAGGACCATCAAGCCACACATTAGGGTCTAGCAACCTGTTAACCCCATAACATCCAAGCTCCAGTGTATTCAGACTGAGATCCTATTTAATGGAGAACTGGAGCCAATATTTTTTATTCGACCTGAGTGAAAAAGTGTTTCAATGCGCTACTGGTATGTCTCTTGAATGTGGAGAAATGGACTGCTTTACTTTTTGTCAGGAGCTCTAATGTCTTCTCAGGCTTTGCTGGGAGATTAAATTAAAAAATGGAAAAAACAGGGTTTTGTGGTTTTTCAGTGTCTTTTGAAACTGCCGAGCAGGTTTATACAGTTATCCAGAAAAGATAAACAGAAAGTTACTGAATTAGGTTTACATGTAGACATTGAGATAAAGCATTATGATTAAAACCTTGCTTTCTTAAATGTTAGCAGCTGATGTTGTGTATTCTCAGCAATTAATGTGTTATTGCATTTGAAAACAGAAGCAAAGAGATTCTCAAACACAGAGCTGCAACAAGTACATCCAGTGACAGAAGCTAGAAAAATTCAGGTCAGAACTGAAGTGGAGACAAATGCTGATCACAGTGATCCAGCCTTCAGTGGTGGCAGAGCATGGGCTGTAGGCAGCTGTTGGACGTTGTGGGAAGCTGGGATCGGGTCCCTCCACAGAGTGTGGGAACACCAGAGCTGCATTTACATAATGGTGCAAGCTAATATTAGGAGCGGCTGGGCTCCCAAGCAGGAGTTTACTGAGGATTCCTTCACTGTGGGAGGAAGACTCACCACTCAGATTAAAAAAATAAATAAATAGGATGGAGATGAGTGTTTACTTGTTGATGCACAAGTTCTTTGAAAGACCAGCTTCTCAGAAAATTGTGTTTTGGCTGGAAGTGCCCAGCCCCCTAGGCCAATCAGACAGTGTCTGTGAAAGACCTGCTTAGGCATGGGGAGAAAAGGTGATCCCATTTTATTTTCCAAGGACAACAGAAGAAATGGGACTGTGCTTTACCTAGTGCCCAGATCACTCTGTCACTGTGTGCTCTCTCTGAAAGTCATGCTGTCACCTCTCGCATATCACCCCGTGAACACTGAAACTAAGCATGCATTTTATTCTTTCTCTGGCCCAGTCATGAAAATTAGAGTTTTTCGTGTGGATAAAAACTCTGAATTTTTCAAGCCCACTGAACAGAAAGATCTTACTTTAGAGGCTTCAGATAACTCATATAGGAAAACTGCCAGGTATAAGCTAGAACTGAGATGTAGCTCTGGAAAACTACCTCTTACCTACCTACATAGCAAGGGCCATCTCCGTCTTGCACGGTGAAGTAACTCCCTACTTGCCAAGATCAAATGTGTAGCTGAGGCATTTATTCAGTTCCTAAAGTGTACCTATACCTGCCTGGAGGCACATCTACACAGACTACAGAGTTGTTTACATAAAAACAAGAAAGAAAACCTAAAGTGAATTAGCCACCTATGGTAAAAAGTCAGACCAAAAAATCCCACTCACTTTTGGGGACCGAAAACTCTTCAGGCCTGGCTTCAGGCAAAAAACCTCTGCAGATAAGATAAGCCTGGCAGCAGTCCCAAACTGGATCCCAAACTGGAGCTCTGCCCAGCCAACTGGGAGAGCTGGGAGCCGTCCAGGTGTAATATCTCCCTCTCTGAGATACAGAGCAAGTGTCAGGAGGGGTGAAAAGAGCTCTCTGTCTGCTTCTGTGGCTGGAGGGGGAAAAGGGTGGGCAGGGAGGTAGCCACAGTCCAGATCATAGATAACCTTACTACTTAGTAAAACCACCAATTGAGCAGAGACTGCAACCTGTGAGACACCAACGCTGAGTTTTCCACAGCAGGAGTACATCGTGATAGATAGGTAGCTAGGCTGCTGGTGTCTGTGGGTGGCCTCAAAGTCCAGTCATAGGTAAAGTGAATTCTAAATGGTGAAGCAGGACAGAGCTAATGATCATACTAACAAGAACAATGGTCTGCATTTGGCTTTCTGACTTGAATCTTCCTACTGCCTCCTTTGGCAGGCATTGTTAATAGTGCAATTATAGATCTTGGCTATCAGCTAATGTATAATTTTACAAATCTCAATCAGCAGTTGATGAGAACCCCACTGCCAGCATGAAACCTGGCTCTTCACCCGTCAAGCAGCAGGGTTGTCTAACATGCCACATCACAGCAGGAAAAGGGTCCATTCTAGTCTTCCTGAAACAGGGAGATTTGGAGAAGACATTTGAAGGTATAAGATCATTCAAAATGAAAGAAATTAAAAATAAAATTAAAAATCATTCAAAATAAAACAATCAAATAATATTTTAAATAACTAAAACCAAAATAAATTAATCTGACAATATGAACATGGCAAAGAAAAGAGTAAACCTCCAAAGAATAAGATTAAAGAATATAGAACTGCTTTTCTGTTCTCCCTCATGTCCACCTGGTGTTGTTGTAGCAGCATGGAAGAAAGTTAAAGCTATGCTAGTCTTCCTCCCCAGAAGCGTTAGGAGACATTGGTGCCTGTTCTACCCCTGTGCCTGTAGGGAGCTGTATTGCTATTGCTTCCATCCATCCAGAGGTGGGCAAGGTCTGATATTCCATCTACAAGCAGAGGAGGAAGAGTCATGGTCATATTGCTTGCCTAACAGGGTGGCCAATCACTTTTAGTTGGTTCAGAAACAGCATTATTTGTGCATAGGGAACAGGAAAGGCTGCACGCTTGAAGCCTAGTTGATTGCTAGCTCAAAGTTCATGCTGACCCTGAAAGCGTCACGCCAGGATGTGTGAGCTCATCAGACCTCTCTCTTTGGGAAGGCTGGTTCTCTGCATCCCTCCAGCTCTGCTTAGGAAGAAGAGGGTATTGTGTGGATCTCTCTCTCTCCTGTATGAAAGGAAAGGGTTCCCATGTGTGGCCATAGGGGAGTTACCATAAGAAAGGGGAGGATTGTCATGTGTGGCCGTAGAGGAGTTATCGTTCTCCTCCTCTTCCTTCTCTCCCACAAGCACAAGAATAGATGTAGCAAGACATGTGGAGTGAAGGATATGCTTGAATAGTAGGGCTCTTTTGTCAAGTACCAAGCAACTACAGCTTAGGTATACTTCAGTTTGCCTTCTTTATGTGGAATTAACAGAGGTCATGTGCACCTCCTCCCTCCGTCTATTTCTGGGCTTTGCTAGTTTATGTAACAAAACTTTCACACCAGTTTGGGCTCAGATCCCATAAGAGTATTCTGGCCAGATTTGAAGGTTAGGTGAAGGTCACAAGGAAACAGAAGTAAATATACGGCCAGGAGCATGCTGGTGGCAGAGGAGTGGACTGGATGCCTTTGCTAGTGATAGGATCTGCAGTTTTATCTATCTTCCTTGGTTGTTCAGGGAAAAGTGATGGGAATGTTTGAGAGCTGCCCGCTCAGTATGCCAATATGTGGACACCTTTGTTTTTCTGAGCTAGAGCTTCGTTGTCTGATGACACCCAAAAATTATAAAATAAAACAAACCAAACCCTGACTATAAAAACTCACAGCAGCGCTGAACTTTGCACAGTTTAATTAAAATGCCTAATTGGATTAGCAAACAATAATTTGGATTATTGGATTTGCCACACAATAGTTTTCAAATGCATGACGAATCTCAGCAAGGGCAAATACTCTGTTAAGTGGGTCAGCAGTTGGAGTTCTCTTATTCTTCCTATATCTTGGAAACATCTTTCTGAAACCTTCATTAAAAACAAACAAATAAAAAAGAGGAGCAGGGTGTTTCTCGGGAACACTTTAAAAAAACTCAAACTTGACAGGAACTTTGCTCTAATTCCATGATTATCGATAACATCTACTAATCTGTTATGCCTGACTTTAGCTCACTTCAGCAGCTTGATTTTCAGGCTGGACTAAGCATCTCTGCTTTGAAAATGCATGTCCATGTATAGCATGTCAAGTATCTAAACTGAGCAGCAACATCAAACATTTAAAATCATTAGCCTGTGGTCACTGTGGTCACAGCTCTGACTGTATCTGCTTCTCTGAACAATCTTGCCTAAAACTTAAAAGAAGATATTGTGCTAATGCTTAGTCTTGAGAATACCTGGGAGCCAAGGTGTCTATAGTAGAACCAGCAAACAAACAACATGGATTTAGCTAGATTAGTGGCTGCTGATCTTTCCAGACAATAATCTTTCATATCTGACAAGAGAAAAACTGATTTAGATGTCTGACATTTTGCAAACATGGTTAAAATTTAAAGAATGGAAACACAGCGAGGAAATCTGGCACTCATCAGAATACAAAACCCCAAAGCCAGTTGATGTCTGCTTCCTAAAGAAATGCCTAGGAATTGGAAATGCTACAAATGGATTTTCACTGTAGAAGCTTGCTGGAAGTGTCACCAAAATATGATTCCCAGTAATTATTTGTAGCCCTGGACAAGTATCATTGTTCCTGACCAGCAGTGTGAAAGTAACATAAAGTGAATATGTGGAATTCTGTCTAAAACAAACAGCTCGACATTATTTGCTCAGCTAGAGAGGAGTATTGTTTCTGTGAATACCAGCCATAATAGAAGTCTGAGCACAATATTTCAATAATAGCTTAAATAATCCTTGATCAAAGAGCAATGGGGTAGTATTAAGACCCAGACTGATTAAATCTTCCTCAGAGAAGAATATGGAGTCCCAGGCCTCACCACTGCTCCAGATGGAGGGATTGGTCCTTTCTCATGCTACTGAGGGATGCAAGCAGACAATGAGCGAGCAGGTAGGGAGTAGGGCAGGGCCATGGTCTCTGGGCAAGGCTGCAGTGGCACCTACACCTCTGTAGGTGTAGAAGAAGGACGGTGAAAAGTCCCCACAGAAAGGCACATTGTCCTCACAGTGTCCCTGTGACTGCCTGCCTTTTGCAGTCTGAGGGACTCACAGCTTGGGCCTGAATTATCTTTGGCTGTCAGATTTGAAGTGCTGGTCCCAGTCCTGCCTCTTATGGGGATGCCTTTCTTCAGTCACTTACTCAATTGTTCAGTGTAGCCCAGAGCAGTTAATTCTTTCCTGGCCCAAAAAGTAGAAAAGGAACTGGAAGAAAGATGTGAGGATGACAAAGTTATCACCTGCTGCCTACTGTAAGGTGCAAAATGAAAGGCAGTGTCCGTATGGACTTATACCTGTGAGACACTGTATTTGAATAGATTTATGTGATAGTCACCCCTCTGCTGAGTACTGTCAGGTGCCCAAAGCCTTGATGGCTGGCTTCCCAGCATAGGAAAAATAGTGACATGAAGTCCAAGCGCATGTGAAGAATTTGAGACAGCAGGCAAGGCAATCCCCTCCATCTCCCTGCAACTCACTGTGGAGACACCGCTTGCTTCCCTGTGAGGAATTCTACCGTAGCCACCTTACACGAGTTACAGCCCAAGGCAGAGGAGGTACTGATCAGATGAATGATGAGAGAGAGGGGAAAGATAGCCCTCTCCTCTGGGGGATGGTGACAGCAAAACAGAGCAGCTCCATCACAAAATGTTGCTTCTGCTCACGGGCTAAGGAAAAGGTGTTTGGATGCAGTGCTGTTGCCTTGTAATACCTGCCATCGCAGTACAGAAATTGTTTGGTATCCAACCTGTAATGTGTATGTTCCTGTGGCTTTCCCTATACCCAGATACAGGGGATCAGAAAGGACATTCTGTATCCAGTCCTTGGTATTGCAGAATATCCCACCATCTGGCTTTGTACCTCATTTTAAGGTGGCTCTTGGTAGATCAACGTTGTTTGTTGTCTACAAAATAAAGGAAAATAAGGTGGGCAGTGAATGTAAATGCTGTACACTAGTCTGCTTAGGAAGAGGCACTTCCACACTGAAGCCTGCCTGTCCAAGATCCAAGCCCTGCAATGCTTATCTTTGAAGGTGTACAGAATAACAATCTGTAGTGCATACATACAGATCCTGAGTTATTTGGGCAAGTCTGGCAGCACCACATCAACCAGCTTAACCAAATAATCTACTCATTCTTAGTACTTTCCCTCATTAAACCATTTTACAAACCCTGCCTTAATTAAAGTTCACAGCAGTCCTGTGAGTTAGTAAAATGTCATTATCCCAATTTTACAGATGAAAAAATTGCAACAGAGAGGTGAAATGCTGTATTTGAAGCCGCAGAGGGAGACAGTTTTAGGGGCAGGATTAGCCGTCGGGAGCTCTTGGCTCTGTGTAGTGTAACCAGCCTCCAAAGGCACTGAATGAGCTCTCAGAGAGATGCTGAAAACACTGTTTCCCCCTTAGGGCTCCTTTGCAGTCTCTGTGTGCAGGCTCTAAGGTGACAAAGGAGACTGATCTGGGTGCTGACATCTCCTGTTATCCCATACTTACCTTCCAGAATGGGGCCATGCCAGGTATGTGCCAAGGAGAAAGAGGAAATCAGCAACGTGACCTTGCTCAGGCTATTGTGGAGTCTCAGAGAGCTGCCCTGTGAACAAAAAGGGACCGCAAACAAGTTGCAGCAGCCTCTTAGGCTGGGCCAAGCCACAGCAGGCATTATACCACCATTGACCACTGCTGAATTCCTTGACAGCTCAGGATCTAATTCCCAAATCGTGCTGACTCACTGAGCCGAAAACATGATGGTGACCACAAACATATCAAGGCTGGCTAGCGAGTTGATGCAAACAGTGATCCAAATGATGTGCCATTTGCAACCCATCTGGAGTGATGCAGGGTGCAAACTTCTACTCTGAGTCATGCAACAGAGACTGCTGCAATCAGTCTGAATCTGGGTCTCCCACCTTTTGAGCCACCACCCTAGCCAGAAGGCTCAGATGGGTGCAGCTGACACTCTTACACCTTCCATTTTCATGTAAATGTTCAGAAGGTTTCATTTTTCCCCAGAAGAAAGGAAAACCCCTTTCTACATGTTAAAAAAAGTCACCACAAAGCAGGATCATCACCCACTACTCAGATGGACATAAAACATTCTGGTCAAAAACACCTCAGAATGTCTCTAGTCCCAGCTCCTGCTTAAAGCAGGGTCAGCGCTGGGATCATACTGGGTTGATCAGGGTTTTATCCAGTTGTGTCTTGAAAACCTCTGAGGATGGAGATTGCACAACAACCCTGGGTAACCTGCTCCAATGCCTAATATTCCTCATGATGATTTGTTTTTCCTTATACCCAGCTGGAACCAGTTGGGCTCTGGGCCTAGAAAGAAGTGTGTCATTTCACCTGTCTGTGGCCACTCCCAGTAATTTTTACTTTTGTTGGAAACTGCTTAAAATCATGAAAAAAAAAGACTGCAGAAACTTTTCGGTATGGATTTTAACACTGTAGCACACTGTCAAGATCTTGTGCTGCAGGCTCATGATTACATCAGAAATCTGAAAATAACATATCTTTTTCTTTTGTGACAGAACGCAGCAGCAATTGTTATTTCATTCCCCCCCCCCCCCCCCCCCGCCCCCCCTCCTTTTAATGACACACGGTTTTAATGAGACACAATGATCCCTGTAATGGAACACAGATCAGAGGTCTCTAAAGCTCTCAAGTTTACCTCACATCTTAATACCCTAAGGCATAGGTATCATGGTTGTGATTTACTGCTGAAATTCACCTATTATATTCACGTTGCATCAGTAATATTAGTCACCTGTTACTTTCTGGAAATTCTTTTATAGAAACATAATACTCAAATCTTCTTGTGGAGTTCTTTCTATATTCACTTGCCTGACTTGGACAGGGGAGAGAAAAAACTGTAGTGCAGGATCTCAACTTCACCTGAATCACCCCTTAGTAATTATACATGCACCAAAGCCAGGAACTCAGTATGCTGTGTGAGTGAGGGAGGAACGTGGGCCTCATTTGGCTTTGGCTGTTGTAACAAACTGCACCGTAATTCTGTGTTGGAATGACCCTAACATCAATCTGGTTGTGCCTGTAACTGCATATCGCATAGCTGTGAAATATTCTGCTGTGTTTACTTTGTCCTGGGCGCAGGAATTACTGTACCCACCTGAGGAGGCTGTGCTGGGGCTCGGTCCCTGCAGCTGAGCGTGCACAGGAGCTGCAGCCGCAGCCACAGCCACCTGTGGGAGGACCGTAAGGTGTGTCTCTTACTGGGGGTGTTAAATACTGATGTTTGGAGAAGTGCAAAAGGGAGGCAAAATGACTTGTTTAGTCCACTGATATTTTCCTTTGTCTGGTAAACAAGAGAAATGTGACACAGACTCTACCAGAAATCAATGGATAAGGGCATGAGGAGTTGGGTGTAACTGATGGGGAGTGGGGAAAAGTCAGGACAGGCTATTCCACCATTGATATCTTCTAGGGGGGCGGTTAATGAAAGGATCCTTACCATGGAATGAAATACGGAGGGATACTGTGCTAAAGCTGGCGTGGTCCAGCCTTCAGACGCTGCCATTTGCTCATGTATCTTGAGGTCCATGGCCTCCTTCACCTCAGACACCGCAAACGAAAGAGTAGTAACCAGTGGCTACACTTACTGGTGAGCGCTGAAACCCCAGTGTGAGTCATCTAAGACCTTGCTCTGCTTTCTTCTCCCTCGTGAGTTCCTCGGTGCCATCGCTATCTTTCCCGTCTCTCTCAGCTTTCATCTGATCTGCACTGCATCAGCTAGAGGAAAGCACACAGGGCAGCCAGCTCTGCCATGCCTAGAAAGGAGAAATGGAGCAGGGAAGACTGATCAGAACAATGGACCGATGGCCCTGAGTAGCAAAGGGAGTCAGAATCCTAAACGGTGGGTCACCAGTTAACCCAGAGCAGCTGCCATGACTGCCCTTGTTCTGGAGAATACTGGTTTTTATAATTTTCACTGTTCCTTTTTTTCCCCTTTTTTTGCTGTTCACACTGTTTCTTCACCTTGGTTAGGGTCAGAGAGACCAAACCATGAGCTGGCTTAGGCACTGCTTAGACCATAGGTGCCGCAGCGATGCTGCCCAAGGACCTGGCTGACTGGAGAGAGAAATCTGCACTGAGCTCCCTGCTGCCAAGTCAGGCCTGGGAGTGGTATCCAGACAGCGAGTTGAAGTCTAACTCAGGTTTGCTTATGCAACCTGTGGTGGCTGCAGTGTAAGCATATGGTCTGTTTTGCTGGAGGCCAAAAAGTGACAATTATTTATATCTCAGTCTTAAGCATGGCACCACAGTCTTTTATTCCTCCCCAAGATAAGTAAGATAGAATAATAGACTCTTATTCTCATCCTCCCTTTCTTCCCTTCCTTCCTTGAAAGAAACATTTTTATTGGTTTCTATTATGTTTATTTTGAACAATCATGTGGTTTCAGTGTGAAAGTGTCTGATGTGAAAAATACCTCTCTATACTCTGACAGAAGTTGACTAATGTCTCAGTAGGATGAAGTCCCTGCATTTGTAAACACAACATCAGTGTTTTCTGTTCAAAGTTTTGCAGTGAGCCAGCCATATAACCACTAGTATTTCACTGAAAATGAATATAGAAATTCTTACCTGCTTCTGTGCACATACCCTCTTCAGACAAAATGGTCAAGGGGAGTCTGTGCCCTTTTAAAAGCAGGCAGTTGCTGTCTTGGAATGACATCCTGGTAAATAGGACATGCAATCCTATTGTTTTGTTATCCTTCTAGAGTGAAGTGAAATTGGATTAAGTACTGAGGAAAAAAAAATCAATAGAGTATTGTGGAGTTTCCCCTAAACTTAGCTGGGAGGATCTTATTTATGCTAGAAGCTTCAGCCTTCCATCCCTGGCATCTCACTCCAGAGCCCAAAGTACATACAAAGCACAGGAACAACTTCACTGAAGCTCATAAAGGCAGGGTGACACACCAATTGGGACCCAAAAGTCTGCATCCTTAAGAGATGGGAGCAGTGCACATAGTGGCTTGTGAGAAATGTGCTGCCGGTACGCATCATGACTCATGTAGCCTCAAAAGAAGAGTTGATGCTGATTTTCCTCCCTCCTGCATCAAGAATAGCTAGGAAGCAGTACCGAACACACTGATGGCTGTCACCCGCAGAGGTGTACGGGGCTTTCCCCAAACACAGCTCAAAACAAATTTTTGCTGTGATAATATACATTGTGCCTGAGGCCAGGTTTTGACTGCTGAATGCGTCCTTGCGCTGTGAGCAGACTCCTTGAAGACAGTGGGAATCCACGCAGTGTAATGTGTTACCCACCATGAGTAAATGCATCATAACGTGTTTCAAATAATATTCAAGGGCCCAAATCCAAAAAGTGCATCTCCAGCTGCTAGAAACTGCATCAGGAGAGAAGTTTCCCCGATTTCAATAGCATCACCTGCAAGGATAGAATTGCCCACATCCATAAATCTGTTCAGGGCCTTGAAGCATATTTCTCCTGGAGCAAGGATTGCATATCTGCATTTTGTGAGCATAATTGGATATTCTGCCTGTGCTGAAATCACAATAATAGACCCAATCTCTTGAGTCGGGAAGAAGGCTCACAAGCCTGCTTTCTTGCTCTGCTCTATTTTCATAGGCTAAATACCTGCTGTAGGAAAAACACACAAAAGAAACAGCAAAACCCCATACCTTCTGCTTTGGGTACTGCTAGAAATGTTCCAGTTTGTTCCAAAGGTTTGTTCCATAACCAATAATTAAGTGCACTCTCAATCCATAAGATGTATATTGAAAGCAGGCAAATTATACAGTCTTATTTGTCTCTCCACAAAAATAAAGTGGTATTTTGCAGTAAGCAAACACAGAAAAGTTTGAATCCTACCGCTATTTTATTAAACGCATTATTTGGATTCTACATTATTTTCATATCTGTGGTGAAATATTTTTAGTTAGGAAAGAAAATTTATGCAAGGAAGTGCTGCTACTTGTAAATCCATAGTTCTGGGGCATATAGGATATATTGGGCACTTTTGGTCATTGAAGTTATAGATTCTCTTCCACAGTCTGAGAAAAGTGTGTGTGGGGAGACAGTTATCAGCAAAAGTATCTATTACAAAATGACATCTCTAACACTATGTTAGTAGTTCCAAACACAAAGTTTGAGAAAGGTGATTTCATTTTCTTCCCCTTTCCTGTCCCAAAATTGCCACCTATTTTGTACCTATTTGAAGGTGGAAGGTATCAGCTGCCTTTTATCTTTAACAGGAAAACTCTGAAGCAAGTGACAGGGTATAAAGGACGTGTTTAATAGGTACATAATGTTTCCCCAAATAGGTCCAGCCTGGAGAAGCAGAAGCCAGCAGCAAACATGTACTCTAGAAACCTCATCTTCTTGCAGTGGTGCATTATTTGCATTAATTATGTCTATAGCCATTAAATCAGGCACTAGCCTGGGCTTCTCTAAGCAAATGGGAGATGCCATAGTTGTATCAAGAATTTTACTTTGTCTGTCAGTGAATTGGGCTTTCTGTCTTTGAGCAGAGTGCCCTTTTATCAGGTGTTCAATAGAATTTTTTTTCAAGGCCGATTTCACAGCAAAGGTTCTCTGTTTAAAATTTTTAGCATTGCACAGAGATCATTCTGCAACCTGGAAGTGATTATATGTTTGATGGTATTTAAATGACATTTGAAATGCTGAGTTGCATTTTGATATGTAAGATTTGCAAGTTGTGGTTAGTTATACATACCAAAAATAACTTTTCAAGAATGTTCAGCCAAATGGTTTGCTTTTATACAAGAATACAGACAGAGACCAAACCAACAAAATTTCAGATTTAGTTAGGAAGTTATTGCTTAAAAATAATTCAAAATTTTGTTTAATTGCAATGTGAGCTGAAGAAGAAATCTTGAAGTGATATTGCTCTGAAACTCTGATAGCAGTTCTTTGAAATTTTTCCTTCTCCCCATGGATAACTGTGAAGTCCTGCAAGACGACTGCTTTCTTATACTGGCGAGTGTCCTGCAACACACTGTCTGCACTAGCCTGCAATGCAGAACTGTTTGGAATTTTCTATCCTGAGACAAAACAAGTGTTACAATAATTTACCTCCTTCACTGTATGTTTTATCAAAAAAAAAGCAATATTATATGTAGGTAAAATGTATTATACAATTATATATACTATCTATAATATATATAGTATATTCTATATATAATATAAAAAATATATAGACAATGAAGTCCACTTTCTGCAGACCTTCTAAAAGGGGAGACTGTTCTGACATACAGAAACTTCAGGAATTCTCTATTCTTCAGGAATCTATTTTCTAAACATTTGAGTGACTATTTCCACAGCGGTTCTCATGCTAAAAGTGACTAAGATGTAACCATTTTTACTACTACCCGGAATAGCATAATTATTCCCCATCAATTTCATATACTCATGAATATGCATGCACTACTACTTTCTTCGCAAAATGGGAGAAATGTGAGAAAACTAACTTTTGTCTCCAGAATATGTTAAATATTTCTCTTACAGGAATCCATGAAAACAGATTTTTTTCCCTCCCTGGATTCTACTGACAACAGGAATTGGTTCGCTGCACTCCCCTCAGAGAAGATGTGTTTGGCACAGCTGCAAAGTGGGTCTGTCTAATAGTAATGCATACACAGATAATACCTATGTGCATATATACCTACAGTAAAGTACCAGTGCTTGGAAAAGCCATTGGAGGCATATTCAGCATTTTGCTTGGGCTTACCCAACCTAGTGCTGAGAATAGCTGCTGGAGATTTCAGGAAGTGAAAAAGAGAGTCCCACTGAGAATAGCAAAACCACCAGCAGCACCATCTACCAATTAATTAGTCCTCGTTGCTTATGCATACTAACGAGAACTTGACAATCCTACATGCTGTTGTATCAGTGAACATCAAAGTAGGTGTAAGCTGATGGTTTGAAGAATATATTCTTATTTCTTCCCATCCACCAGGTTTCTCTTCAGCTCCCCACCCCCAGGAGAAATTTGCTAGTGAGGGAGAAACTTGTGCCACCGTTGTGGGAATTGAGAACCGGGCTATCGCCAGTCCCGGCAGGAGCTGGCATTGCCTACCTCACTGGCCTACCAACCCACGGGGACACGCAGCACATTTTCAGTGCTGCTGCTGACATTAGGACAGGCAGAAGGGTTTTTACGTAGTACCATCAGTGCTGACTGCCTCACTTGTTTAAAAATGAGCCTGCAAAATTTATTAGATGGAGCCATCTGCTTCTCAGCCATTCTCCTACACTACCCCTGACAGTGACTGACAGGAGAGAAACAATGAATTTACAGCAGTGGGTGAGAATCAATTGCATTTCTGATTCCTCTTCCAGAGCTGCTGGAGCCCTTACAGTACAACCTGGAGTATCTGGTAACATGTCTCTTTTGAACTTTTAGAGTGTAGAGTAAGTATTCATGGTCACTTTTACTTTGCTCCTTGCAAGAGCCAAGGAAGAAGAGCCTGCAAAGGAGTTAAGTGTTTGGAATCATTGTTAATCGAGCTAACAAGGGGAGGCTTCCCAGTAACAGCCCTGTGGTTTTCTTTTGTTTTTAAAAGGAACCCATTCAAAGGTCGTTTGGATCTTATTGACGTATAGCTGCTGATTTCACTAGGTTTTAAATATGGCTATGAGTGTATGTTCTTTGAATAAGGAGTTTTCATCAACTGATTCCAGTCTGGAACATGCAGTTTTTGTCACAAATACATAATCTTCATGACAAAATGACTTCTGGTTGTGAAAGCTTCTTTTGACTACGTTTATTGCATTATTAATGAAAACTGATAACATTGTGGGTTTTTTCTGATATTTACCTGATGTGAATGAAAATCAAATGCAAAAGATTATAAAGTTTTGTCAAAACAAGAAAAGAAATCAGTTTGATTCACTTGTATCGCAAAAGAAATGTATTAGTTATGCTTCTTCCACTCCAGATCTAAAAAAGAAACCATATGTCCCAAACCTTGGCTACTTTTCAAACTATAACTGTTGATCTAACTAACAATAATACTTTTGCCTGCAAACCTCAGATGACAAAAATACAAACTCTGTGGAAGTTAATCAGTGATTTAAGGCAGCAGGATAGCTCATTTGTTTCAGCTTCTCCAACAGATAAAAGAAACAGGTGAAAGAAATTGCTGCCATTTCTAAAAGCTGATTCATGTGTCCTCAGGAGTTAGTTGGTTACCTGCTGCATATGCTGTGTGTATTCTTAGTAGGTGTTTACGGAGGAAGCTGTTCACAAGCAAAGAGAAGCACAAGCAAAGAGAGGAGCCCTTGGGCTAGCTGCTGCTTAAGGCTCTCATTGAACGCAGGTGCCTACCCCTGCAGTGCTTTGCATGTTCAGTGGTGCACACAGGATCTGCTAAATTGGATCTGCTTCTCTCGTTAGCCTGCGTGCCCTTGCCAAGAGCCTGTCTTCACCCCAGGCTGGCTGCATTGAGTGGGCTTCCTTTTCTCCTGGCAAGCAGCACCCCACCAGCATCTTACTGGCCAAGCAGCTACTGGTGGCCAGCTGTCCAGGGGTGAAAAGTCCCAAGACAGTGATATCTCCCTCTCGAGCAATGTGCATCCTATTGCACGGCTCATGAGCTTTATCTGTCTAATGCCTTGATGGTGCTGCTGGCGTGGCCACCCACTCGCAGCTGTGTTCACCATGGGCTGGAAAACAGTGAGTGCAGGTAGACCAAAATCAGGCAGCATCTTGTCTGTGTTGGCTGCCACCGCCACTGATGCAGGGCAGCTCATATGACCACTGCTCCCCTTCTAGGGGGCTTGTTTCACATATCATTGTGTGGTCAGCTGCTCTTCTCTAATTTAGGATTCTCTGTGAGTGGCAGATATGCTCATTCACATTTAAGAAGGTCCAAGGCCAAGGCAGGTCAGTGCCCAGGTTGACTTGGTGACCTGTGCTGGAGCTGCGGGGTGCCGGAGAAGTCACTGGGCCAACAGGGAGGCTTGCAAAGTAGTCCAACAAAAACATTTAGGATAAGGTGTGCCTTAAGCCATGCCCATCTCAGGGCAGAGTGCCAGGAGCCACTGCTCTCTTAAAAATTTGCAAGTCTTTACTCTCTTATGGAGATGGATGAGTACAAATCCTTGTATTTTCCTCCCTTTGGTATTTTTGATGTATTTTGGTGTTATGAATATGTCAGTAGCCAGCTCATGCAGGCAGGTGGCAAAAGGCTGTTCCCTGCTCAAGACAACTTAGGTCAGCATCTCCCACCTCCCCGTGCTGTAACACATGGAGAGATGGGACTTGGGTCTCTCACGCTTCTCCTAGAGAAGCTGTCCCTCTTTTCATGGCAAGTGGAAAAGAGAAAGAGATCACAGGTGACCCAAGGACAAAGCAGTCACAGTGTTCCTCTGGGGACAGGGGATGGGCTGTGCTCCAAGCTGTGCTTCAAGCCCTTCCCCTGGAGCACATCTCAGATCCCGCCTCCCCATGCGCAAGCTCACCAGCTGTAACTGTGGCTGTACAAAGGCAAGTTCATTCTTGTGCTCTTTCTCGCTCTCAATAAACATTTATTTATCCCATGCAAAGGGGAGCAGCATAAAAAGGGGACTGTGCCTTCCTGGAAAAAGGCAGTCACATATGCCTGGCCGTCATGGCACGTTCCTGGGCAGGAATTTGATATCGCCCTCAAATCGGGCTCTGCTGGTGGGACAGGCGGAGGAGCACCCGGGCCGTGACTCCCCGGGGAAGGGAGATGTGCGATAAGAGACCAGCCCCCACACTGCTCAGCATCCTCAAGGCAGGAGCATGTTAGGGCGTGCTGAGAAGCAGAACGTGACGACCCTGAAAAATGTGAGTTTGGGAAATGCTGGCATGTTCAAAATGAAGTTGCTACATCAGTTTTGGGGAAAAGGAAAGCTACAGAAACAGTTCGTCAATTGTTTGTGAGTAGTTTGTGGTATCAGGAAGTACAAAGTGGATACAGTGAAACCAAGAAGTATTTGCACAATGTTAGATTAGGTCATTGGAGAAAGTGAGAAAGAAACATAATGTTGTACTGAGCAATGCGACTGGGCAATGATTATATTCCTAAACCTACAAGACACAAATAAGTGATTTATAAAAGAAAGGAGACAAAAATGCCATGTTATGTGTTGGAACTGTTGCAATGTCATGAAAGCGATTCACAGAAATACCCACAACTCACCAATAAATACCGTCTGTGTCTCATCCCATCCGTAGCAGAAGAAAGCTGACATGTGCAGAGCTTCTTGTTGAAAGTACTGATCACATCCTCCTCCTTCTGCCTCGCCTGGTGGCATAGCAAAGCACTTTTATCTTTCACCGAAATCAAGAGTTAAGGTCATTTAACATCTGCCTGAACTGTTTAGCATCTTGCAAAATAAGGTACTATGGGCTTTTTTGGTTTTTACCCATGCTGTGCAGGGTACCTGCTACTCTTGCATGTGAGCAAGTGCTAGAAAGCAGAGGCAGAAGTATTTTCTGGTATTCTCTGGAGCAGTTCAGCTTTAGCTCCAGCAATCTGTGTTTTCTTTTTATAACAGCACCTCTCCCTGTGGTATCTTAGCACTTGCTGAGAGGTAATCTCAGAGAGTAAATACATGTCCACTCCTCTGAGTTGCCTAGATTGGATTTGTCCTTTAATTCCATGTTCTGGTGGGATTGCTTATGTAATAGATTTTTTTCCTTCGTTAAACTAAGGATATAATTCCATGGTATGGAGAATTAGGCAAACATATCATAAAACTACAGCCTGTGGGTGTGATGGGCTTTGGGCCAGCATCTCTGAACTGACAAATGTTTTTTGTCATTTTGAGGAGTTAGGAAATCAGACAGATTGCACAAAGATGAGAAATAGTAAATGTGTTTCATTAAAAATTATTTTCTCAAGATGGTTTCAACAAAAATATTGAATATTGGAAATGTCATTACACCTTTTTCAGCATTGCAAATGTAGGCCAGCAGGCCTGTTTTAAAGAAGTAAGAGGGAGGAATAGAAACAAAAGTGGATAAAAAGCTTCCAAAAAATCCCAAATGTGTATTTATTTCTTAGGAGAAAAATCAGTTTAACACACATGTTGATGGAGAGGATGATTTCCTAGAAAAAAAGCCCAACACTTTCTGTTCAGAAAAAGGACTAGCGTGCACAGTTTTGAATGGCCACATGAGGGACATATGTGCAGTGTCTCATTTTGGTGTCTCATGTTGGGGTGACTTATCAAGGAGCAATGAAAACCACCCATGAGCAAGCTGGTGAGCTGCCCTCTCTGATTCTTCCCAGAAATGCTCATTAAGCTGACTGAAAAGGTTAATACTTGTAGGGTAGTGTCTTCTTTCTATAGATCTGGGCAGCCTCTGCAGAGTCTGAATGGGAGCAGCTCCCCATTCAAGGAGGGATATCTCACCAGTCCCTGGCAGGATGTTTTCTTCTAGTACCCCTATTCTATCCATTTTCTTTTACCCTGTGCACGAAGGATGAAATTAACACAAACCAGACAATTCCCCTTGCAGAAACACTGCTCTGGCCAGCCCCACAACTACAAAGGTCAAATCTTTGGCTCGGGCCAGAGAGGCTCGGTGTCTTTTATCTCCTCAATGGCTTTGAGACCAACTGTCCTACTCAGCTGGGATGGGGTATGAGGAGGGCTGATGGAGCACTTGACATAGGGAGCCAGCATCACCTCCCACAAACAGTCAAACCAAAGGGGCACATGAGCAGATTTTGAGTGGTGTGAAGCAGGGCTGGCACTGCCTTTCAAAGGGGAGAGAAGTGATTAATTAGCTGCCCAGGCAACGTTGTTTTCCTCTGCAAACTAATCTCTCCTTTGAAGCTGGGAGACACACTGCTGATGGTGCTTAATCACTCCTTCTGGAAGCCAAGGTACAGGCTCTCTGCAGCCCTGGGAGGACAATTAGGGCTTGGGAGGGTAATGCCAGATTCCTGCACTGTTGTCCCAGCTCTGGCAGGTTTGCTGTGGGGTCACAAGTTGGTCACTTCTGCCTTTCTGCCTTCATTTGCCCACCTGAATGAGTTGAAAGATGGACTTTGTGGATTAGTTATTTAATAAATTCTATTTTGTTTTGCATATGCGACACATGATTTAAGCATCCCTGTGGCTGTGCACGTTCATTAAAATTCCAGGAATGGTTGTATTACAACAGGTGAGCGTATTTTGGCAGCCCCAGTTTTACAGACGCATCAGGCCACAAACAGAATTTAATGTTATTTCAAATAAACCATCTGAAAATGTTACGAGCTCTCCCATTTGTTTGGATTAGCATAAGATCTTCCTCCCCTCATTTCCCGCATGTTTAAACTACAAATACAGCTGAATTTAAATGTAATCCTCATGTCTTTACCAACTCATCTTCACTGACAAAAGCACATCATTAAGAAATAGTAGTGTAGGGGAGGACTAGTGCCCTGTTTCCAAATGTGTTAAAAGCAAACCCATCTAAAACCGTGCTAGTGATTTAAATGTATCCCCTAAGCACAATCAAATTGCTATCACAGAACTTGCAGATACAAAAAAAAATCTAAGTTCAGGTTTACCATACCATTTCTGTAATTTTGGGATGCATTCCTCGGTTCATAAATACTCATTAAGTGTAAGCAGATGCGGTGCCTGAAGAAAACGTGCAGTTTAATCTATTATTGATTATTTTTACAATCTTCAAAAGCAGCCAGAGTGTATCTCAGGGCAGAAATGGAGAAGCTGAACGTGCAGTGCATACCCTGGGGAGCTGCCAATGCCAGTTCCACCTGTGAAGTAACAAGGGGTTGATCCAAGCCCAGTGCACCTGGGAGAGGAGAGCAGTCATAACCTGATACCCTGATTCAGTAGCAGTGTGCAGTCAAACATCATATGTTTGGTTTGGGGCTGGGTTTTTTTGGGTTGATACAAGATGGGCTTCTGCAAGAGCCATTACTTTTAGTTGGAGGAGTGTCTAGGACCTGAAGCAACTCATCACCAGGAAGTTGTAGAGAGACCCCTGAAAAATGGTCCAACTGTGGCTTGCTTTGCCCCGGCCAAGGCTGGGACTGTGGAAACTACAGCCAAAGGTACCATGAACCAGACCTGAAAGTGGTTTTCAGAGCGAGTGACTTCAGCAGAGGAAACTAAAAATTACTTCAGGAAGACTTCTTACCAGAAGGAAGATGTAAGTGCCAAAATCTTTAGAAAAACTCTTTCTTTTTTTCTACAATTTAGATATTCAGATTCCCCTCTGTTATTACCTGCCCTGCCTTGGAGAAGATAGTGACCACTGGAAGAGACAGTCACTGGAGGCACAGAAACATGTAACTTGATCATGACCAGCTGTCTCAATCAAAGCAGGGCAAAGTGAGGCACCAGCAGTGGCCTGGTGCAGCTCTTGTGCTGTGGCAAGAGGGACTATGGCAAGAGGAAATGTACAGGGAAACCTGTGGCACATACACATTGTCAGAGACGTCAGATTGTCCATACTGAGTCAGACTATTTGTCTATTTGGCCCAGTATCGAGCCTCTGACCACAGTCATAGTGGACACGTAAGCAAGAGTACAAGAACAGGTTAGGCGTGTTTTCCCAGAATATTCTTCCAGTCTTTGAAAATTTGCAGCTCCGGATTCAGAACAGTTATTCTTAAATTTAAAAGCCTGCAGTGGATGTTTGTGAATTCACCCAGTTGTTTTTGATTCAATATGAATATTTTACCCTGTCTCTGCGAACAACCATTTCCTTTTGCCAGTTCTGACCTGGCCATCCTCTGGTGTCACTGGGTCCCGGTGGGACACCAAGCTCGCGTGGGACAAGCAACAGTCATTCCCTACCCACTTCCCATGCTGCTTGGTGGACCTCTAGCACATCCATCCTTGTTCACGTCCTTTCCTGGGCTGGAGAGTCCTGGTCTCTGTGGCTGCTTATGGTGTAAAAGCCATTCCACACCTCTGAAGATCCTGGTTACCCATCTCTGAATCTTTTTCTATCTTCTCATATTTGTGGTGAGGACAGATGTGCCCTCTGCTAAGCGATACTGCAGTTATGAGGTGCCAGCACTATCTCTGTAGCTGTGAGAACAGTCTTACATCCAGCACTAGTCAGTGCAGGCCTGCCCTGCTTCCTCTGCCCCACTCCTCCTCCTCCTCTCCCCCAGCTGCTCTGATTTACCTGGGGCCAGGCAGGGGATGTTGCACTTGTATTCCCCTTCCTGTCACCTCTTCTGATGATGCCCATCACCTCTGCAGCTGAGGACCAGAGCACAGCTAGGCTGCAGGGCACTCACCAGCCCCTCAGCAGGAGTGGGTGCCCCATTCACCCTGGCTGGGGTGAATGGTTGTGCCACCACTGCTCCTCCTGGGAGGGAGCTGACCCCTGGAGCAGGTCCCTTCCCTGCAAAACTGGATAAGCTGGGGGCAAAGGGAGAACTCAGAGAGGAAAGTGTGTGAGAGAGAAACCCTTCACCCTGAGATCACTGATCCCTTCTTCACAAGTTTAATACTTGGTGACATAGCGTTGGTCTTTTTTTTTTCCCCAGCATGTCAGTCCTGTGAGATGAACATCACCCTTCTCAGGTTGCCCAGACTCACAACCATGAGTCTTGCTCTTACAAACTGCCCAGCCTTATTGCCATGCCACACTGTGAGATTCTCCCCAGCACTTTTCCAACATTGCTGCTTTCCAAACACCTCCAGCCTCATCAAACAGCTACACATGTTTCTTCATTTCTTCTGGGTGTATTAGCTTGTGTTGTCCAGGTTGGATTTTATTACTATATCCTCCAGATAAGGCTACTGCCTGTGTGATAGAGTCTTTGCCTCCTACTATGAGATTAGCTGCAAATTTAATTTGAGAGCTATTCATCCCATCTTGATACCTACCATTAATGACAATAAAACTAGAATTCAACAACTGAGGTTCCCGGCACCCTTTGGGTACCTGTCCTTATTTCAGTATATGGTTGTTGATCATTTGGTTTTATCTATTTACAATCCTTCAAGTAGTGTTCTGTATACAGAGCAGCTCTCTGACATGCTATTAATCACCTTCTTTGAAACAACTGTAGAAAAGATATTGGGCTGTGAGCCAGTACTTTTGGGATCATGTTAACAGTTTGCTGTCGTATTTCAATCACTTGAACTGTGCAGAATAACCTAAGATGTCCCTCCCTCAGGGTATTAAGTAAAGATTGCAGCCCCTGCGATAAGGGAAGATTCTGACAAGCATTAATCTGCAGGGAGCAGTTTGGTGGGAAATAAAGGTCAAGAGCATCACCAAATGGCCTTTTCTTGCACAGGGGATGCTTTATGTAGGTGCATGCACATTTTGTGAAGAACCATGTTTCCCCAGCATTCTCTTATTGCTACAAATATCGGGGTGCATTCGGGTGGTTTTCAGCATTCAGAGCTTTCAGTTTATGCAGATTTAGAAAATCTTTAATTAAACAACAGAAGGCATATTATCCTGTCTCCTTTCATCAGCTTGGTATCCATCAACTGCAGCTGGCACAAACCAATTATCCCTGTGGCAACCACAGCTTTTGACAGCTCTTGACACAGACTGCTTTCAACTTGTAGGCACCCCATGCTATTTTTGTGTTTTTGCAGATGATGGAAGGCTGCTCTGTGCACCTCATTTTCTTTGGGGAAGATCTGCTGGACTTGCGCAGCAATGGCAGTCAGGAGAGGGCCTTTGAGACTGCTCTTCACCAGTGGCCGGCAGTGCAACATTGGAGAAGTTGGCCCTCCTCATACTTGGTAAGCAGGTTCTTTCCATCAGACTGAAGCTGGTGCTTCAACTTTGTTATGGTGTCCATTATTGCATCCATCCCGCACTGCCAGGGTCAATGATGTGTACCCTAAGAGAAGCCTGTGCAATGGCACAGCCTTCCTGTTCTGTGGAAGGAGTACGATCCTGTCTCCCCTCCTGTGTGGGCTCTGTGATCACCTGTAGGCTGTGGAGCAGTATGCAAGGCAACAGAAACCTGTTGCAATATTTGAGAGGAGGGTAGAAAAAAAATACCAAGAGGTCTTTCAAGGCATTAACGTCAGTTTACAGCTAATTAGAGGGCAAGAGGCTCTTCCTGGGCTTGTGACCAGACTGGCTCTGCTTCATGACTGCTCCTGCAGCTGACAACAAGCCGTAGGTGACTGGGAGCTCAGACTTTGGGTTGGGCATCTCCACCCCACTCAACAGCAAAGCTGGCCAGCAGCCTGGCAGTCACTTCCCATGCAAAAATGGTCTTGTGGCTCAAAGGGAGATTTAGTATTTTTCTTAGTTTGATCCACTTATCCTTTTCCAAGAGCCTGAGCCAAAAGCTATCGACTTAAATAGGCTTTGCATTGGGTTTCAAGTTTGTTGGAATGAGGCACAGATGAAATGGTCCCAAATGTCCTTGTTTATAAAAATATTACTTATTTTCACTCTGTGCTTAATTCCATGATCTAACAGAAATATGAAGCATGTAGTAGGACACAGCCACTATCTTAAGGACAAAAATTTGCATTTTTCTTCGCAACACCTCCCCACAGATTTTTAGTCCAAATCTCCTCTCATGGAAATCAATGAACATTTTAGAATTGAGATCAAGGAGAATCCAGAGCAAAGTCTCTCAACGCTTTTTTTTTTTTTTTTTTATCTCAATAAGCTGCAGCTCTGTGCTGCAAACCTGGGTTTAGGTTTGCATGCTTTTCTCCCTTCTTTTAACGGAAACTTTAGCTGACATAATTTCTGGATAAATCTGCAATATACAGTCTTTTAAAGAGTCAATGTAGAGATTGTCAAAGAGTCAGAAGTCTGATTGCCCCCGAAGCTAGTTTTTTTGGGGAATGAGAAACAGAATACCATGTACCAGTCTGAGCAGTAGGAGAACAATTTTATTACCAAATGCAGAACATTCTCAAATTCCTGGAGTCTACATTTAAAAGGAGATGTCTAAGAACTTGAATTTGATATTTTGCATGTTACATTTGGGAGGAACTTTTAGGGAAATTTTTTCCTCAAGTACCTCCACGTGTACTTACCTATATTGATCTTTTAAAAATTGTCTCTTCAGTAAAAGGTAACATTTTGTAAAATTCTGAATTAATACTGTATGGATTTTTATGAAATCTGAAGATACCATCAGATGTTTGGATACCTCTTTAACACTCTGGCAAGTTAGACTCTATAATTTTAGCCACTGGAGGGCTCCCCAATTTTTAAACTTATTTAGTAGGACATACAGTATGAAAAAATGGAAGAAGGAGCTAAAGCAAGGTGGTCTTAGTCACTACCACAGTCTCTACAAATTTCATGTAAATTCCAGGTATTCTTCTGTGTATTCCTCAACTGAAATACTGGAAGAAAATAATTTTAGTATTTCTGGTAGAATAAATATTCCACTATGAGCTGGCCAACCGGCAAGACTGGCTGTAATTGACTAACTATATATATATAAAATTACAAGAAAATTAAAGTCTCAGGACTTGGTAGCATCATACAATCAGGCAAATTCCCCACAAGTTTTACTTTAATATATCAGTCACTTAATTTAGTGTATGAGTTTTTGTGTGGATGATTTACAGTATCATTGCACCCCCCCATACTCCTAGCCAGCCAACTCACCCCTATGCAACTGTTTGACTGATATGCTCCTCAGATGCAGATGGCCAGAGAAACTGTCCTATTTTTTTACATAATTATTTAAATTTTCTATACTGAAGATGGTTGCTCATGGCCGGATCAGGTTGCAGCACAGAACAGAGTCTACTCCTGCATCCTGCTCTGGCCGTTGCAGTCTAAGCACCAAGCTAACCATCTTCCAAGATCCTATTCTTAGCTCAAGCAATTGCTTTCCTTTAAATGAAAGAAAGAAAGGACAGCAAAGAGAAGAGAGGAGACATCCCAAGATGAAATCATATTAAGAGCTCCTAGTGGATGAAGAATATCCTGCTTTTCCAGATGTGGAGATGTCCCAGACCGTGCAGGGCACAGACTCCTGCAGTCACATATACATCTGCTTTGTTGGTATATGGGTGACTATAGAGGCAGCACCACCACCCTGTTTCACCCCTCTGGATGCATAGTCTGTCCAAGAAACTAACTGAAATTTTAGCTCCAGCTTCACAGTGTTAAGCCACAGAAAAAAGCAGAATCTCCTCAAATAATGGTGTTTATTCATACCTGCTGTGGTCAAGGGACTTGCTGGTTGCCCTGCCATATCTATGCTCGGATCTTGTCAGAGACCTGGTGGTGTACCTCTTGCCAGAGCTCACTGTGCTTGTGTTCCCTACAGAAGGAGAAGCTGATAACCCTTTAAAATGAAATGTTTGCTGGTGAATACAGGAGGAAAAATCATGGGCATGCCTGTCCCATCAGCAACCACTTTGTCAGAGCTAGACTTGAACTACTTTTATACATAATGTTGCAAACTCTTCCATCCTACTGACCTGCCAGCTGCCTCACCACCACCATCCTGATCAGGCACAGACCTGGCAGTCTGGTATGGTTAGGATGATGCAGCTCCGCAGAGGTTGGTATGTATTGCAGAAAGCAGTGTGAAAGGGGAAAAAGATGAATTGTGTGTCTCAGACTTGCAAATCAAGGCACAGAGAATGCAAACATCCATCAACGTAGATGTATTCAGTACATCTTTAGGAAAGAAGAAATGAGTGGCATCAATGTTTCCCTAACCTCTTGTCTTTCATACCACCTTTGTGCAAGGCCACCCGGCAAGCAGTAGTTGTAGATTCCTTAGCAGAGAGGCATATTTGCTGCTAAGAAAATATTAACACAGATGAAGGGCTGGTAAAATATTTAAATATCAGACATTCCTCTACTCTTCATCTTCCCACTTGGCACAAATCACTGCCATGATTTGGAATCTGATCAAACATGTTTCATGGGTACAAAGAGGCTAATTTATAGAGAAGGATTAATCCCTCTACAAGACCAGGCCGGTTGGAATTTCTCTTTCCCCTTTTCATACTACAAGGCTCTCAAACTTTTTTCCACACAGTGCTTTTGTGGAGAACTTTTTCACCAACATGACTTACAGCCTTTTGAGGCCACATGTTTTAATTCAGAGATCTGGAGGCTGAAAATTCCTATTTATCCACAAGGCACATAGTGTTTTTCCCTTGGCACTGCGAACATCTTTTCAGTAACCCTTCAGCATACTTCAAGCTTGACCCATAGAAGGGCAGGCAAAGTTAGAGCGAGCCCTGGGACCAAAAGAGACAATTAGCAAAGGTGGCAAGTCATGCCAAATGCAGTGCAGATTTGCACCTAGAGGTGGTGCAAATGAAGTTCCCTTAGGACATGGGAAGTGAACAGAAGCAAGGGGAGCACATGGCAACCTTCACCTCATGTAATGAAGGTACACATACCGTGGCAATGAAGGCCACATTTCAATTACATGTGGTATGGAACAGTGTTGCTTTTTGTTTTAAATGGGCTGGCCCATCATTTCAATGAGTTCCCCTTAACACTCTGAGAAACTGTGAATTATAATTTCCTATGCATATTTCTGCTACCTTTTCTGAGAGTTAAGGTGTCTGTCACATTTCCCTCACTTCTCTGTCAAGAATCCTCATAATTTTTGTATGTCCTCACCAACAGCATCAGTACACTGAGAAAACACAACTGCAGTTTTAATGGGGGATTTCTGCACTGTGGGACTAGAGTTTGGGATTGATTGTTTTCTCATACCCAGTTTATCTCCTTCCTCAAATTACTATTCCTCACCTTAAACAAGAACTAGCTGACTTCAGAGCAAAGCTGTGTTAAGCCTGTTGGGTTCACCTACAGAGGCACAGCCCATGTGCTGCAGTCTTTTTAATCTAAATAACCAGAGACAGAGGGTGGGAAAAGGGAAACAATATTATAACTGCCCCGGGGAGGGGAAACATCCTCAAAACTGAGAGGTGTTTTTCTAGAGTAAGCTGTGGAAGTTACTGTGGACCTTTATCTGTTGGATAACCATCCCCATGCACACACTCATACCCCTTGCCCAAGAGGGATTCCTTGCTGTGATGCCTCCCCTCCGGGCCTCCGACACCAGCGCCAGCTCTGCAGGGAGCTCCTTCTTCCCTACACCTTGGGCACAGAGATGGAAGTTCCTGAACTTGCCTCATCCTGGTGTTGCTGGTTGACCTCCCTGTCTTCTCTCCCCCAAACTGGCAGGAGCCAACTTAGCTGGCACTGAAACACCAAAATCACCCAGCAATGCCTTAAGCAAAAGCAATTTCTTCTTTGCTGGAAGCAAGTCTGGGTCTTTTGTTGCATTATGAAGAAAGATGACCTCCTAGTTTGCTCTGGAAGCATACCCAGTTGGCACCAAATAAATGACATCAAGGTAACTCTGTGGTGTGAAAAAGGGGACTTTTTACCTCATCCAGAGCCAACTGCCCATCCAGCTTGCCCTGGTGCCCTGGGACAAGCCCCTTGCCCCACCGTATTTCTTGTTTTAGTCATCACCATAGCAGAGCTACAAACACACATGCACAGAGAAGCATATTCTGGACACATGTGTTGATCATTAGTTAAATAAATTAATTTAAACAACAATTTGGCATTAGAGCTATCATGGAACTTTAAAATCATTAAGTGTTCAATTATTTCCGAGAGAAGCTTTGAAGTGGTGCTTTTAAATTCAGCTCTCCAGCTGCTATCAGTGAGCTGCAGAATAAGGCATTTACATACCCCTGGCTTGGATGCTGTCAGCCTTCCTGTCTATTATTTTATTGGGTCTAGATGCAGATTGTGGCAATAATGTAAAGGTTTGTCAAAGTGTTTTTTACTGTTTGGTTTTAAATTTACATTACAAACAGCTCTTAAAAAAGATCCAGTTAATCTCAGCTTGGCCTGTTGCCTGGGAAATTTTCTGTGTGGTGTTTAATATTAAATATAGCTCTTGAAAATTTCTTTATTTGCTGAAGTGTTTATAATTATTTCTGTTTTCATCACAGTCTGAAATTGGTTATTTCATGAGTATACAGGTAAGAATGAGGCTGTCCCTATGCTTCATGCAAAAATCACCATAATTTTGTTAATCACTGAAAAGCTATTGCTAATACATTAGCCTGCAGAAGATGAGAAAGGGGGAACTGAAAGGTTTCTGTAAGAATGCCTAAAGAAATGGCAGAAACACGATACAGCTTTCAAACACAGACAAGGCTTCATTCTTTCTGTCTTGTTTGATAAAAAATGAACCACATAGTGAATGCTGTAGCTTCATGTTACTCCTGTCAAATCTTTAGTAAGTGGGTGTCCAGGGAATTAGATCATAAGCGGAGGGAATGTTCCTCTCATTCGAAAGGTTTCTCATTGTGTTTATTAATTTAACCATTGACTTTAAGCAGGCAAAATATGCTGTTTTCAAAGGGATTCAATAAAGTGAGATTGTCCTGACCCCTTTACAGGCTATTCTGAGAGATACTTGTCCATGTATCAATGGAAATATCCAGAGAGAATACATGTAATATAATTATTCATAAAAGAGAGCTAAATCACTGAGCAGTTACACATCACTTAGGCTGAAAATATCTTCAATTAAGGTAGGAATGAAGTAATATCACATTTTATGCAAGTTCCCATCAATAAGTCTGACACATGCCAGCTCCCATTTAATAACATATTTTACTTCTAATAATTCTCTTTTTTTTCCTGGTTCAAAAAACGTGGAAAACGGCTCAACTGTTCACAGAAGTGAAATGTGGTTGTAGGAGGAATATAAGGTTTCATGTTTTAGGGCACAGAACAATCCCCATCTGTGGAGGCTAAGATGCATTTTCCTGTTTGGAAAGGAGCACCAGCATCACTGGGATGCCTTATCACTGGACACAGGAAATAGGAGAAGAGGAAGCATTGGTTAAAACCAGCCTGACAAGTCCTGTGATCCATGCACCTCCATTTCTGTCCCCAAAATGTTTGGGAGGTCCTTTCTGCGAGAGCCAGTGCTAACTACCTCCTGTAAGTAAACTGAAATGGGCATGCAGTTCTGGCACACAAGTATTTTCAAAGCATTAAGCTTTCTCAGATTAAGTGCATAAAATACAGCTTCATGCTGAGTAGCGACTGGGAAGAGAGAAAGAAGTAAAAGATCAAGGTGCAGGAGATTGGGGGACTCATCCTGAGTGGTGGGCCCTGGGCAACCAGAGCACCATTTCCAGCCCAGGTGACACACTATAGCCAGAGAGCTTCAGAAATGAGGTTCTTTGCCTCTGTTAAGCATCCTAAATCCCACTCTGTGTGGATTGCAGGGACATTCTGCACATAATGCCACCTCCCAGCACCTGGATCTCAGTGTCTGCAGCACGGAGAGAAATCAGGCTTGGAAGGGAACCAGGAACACCTGGAAGCCATTCCCATGGGGAGCCTCACTAAATCCAACCCCACACAAGCATGCTCAGTCAGAAAACAGAAGGGCTGCAGCTCCTGACAGGCAGCTCTAACAGCAGTGTAATCAGAGGAAAAGAAGCAAAGCAATCCTGCAGCAGCACTTAGGAAGCAACTGCCAGGCTGCAAAAGCAGCAATGTGGGCAGCAGCAGCTAGAAACCTGAATTTCCATGTCAGCGCCTCATGGTTCTCTCCCTCCATTATTTCCCTCAGTGAAGGGGTTGCAAACTGGGATTCAGCTGTTTAGGTGTCTGGTGGCATTTCAGGCACCCTCAGGTTGCAGAGGTCTGCACAGCACTGGCAGGTCCCTGGGAGCTCTGCTTCCATGGAGCAGCCACTGGAGACCAGGTGGGAGAGCAGAGAACATCTCAAAAGGCATCACACCCCCCATGTTAGGCAACTAATTCAAGGTAAACTCAAGGAAATCCCAACAGATGTATGAATCTAGAGTTAGAGGAATGAAAGGTAAAATCCAACAAATTATTGTCAACACTGGTCTAAATTTAGTTTGTATAAACACACACATACAAATATGTTTGTATAAAGAAATACAAATAAAAAATAAAATGTATTTTTATATAGTCAAAGTATTATTACATGTTGTGAGAAATAACACTTCAGATCAATTGAACATGAAATACAGCAAATTCTGCATAGCAAACACCTTTGCTGAGAAGTTTTCTGATGCACCTAACCAGTGCTGGCCTTCCAGGAGACACCCAGATTTGGCAAACTGTGGGGCAGGAATGCTTTTGATGGTCTTTTTGGCCATTTGTTATGTATTGTGACATGACAGCCCCATGTACAGCCTGGCCTCATTCATCTCACAGGAATAAAGTTACTTTTCAGTCCCAAAGACAGTGCTGTGAAGTTTCTTAGGGTTTTAAGTTATGGAAAGAGTGGAAGTAGAACTTGAGCCTTTCTTGCTGTCTTGCTAAAATCTATTCATATTGCTATACCCTCATTTGATATTGCCCTTATGTATCTTGCTGATATTTTCTAACAAACCAGTTCTCCCAGTGCTCATTAAAGGAAAAATGGAAGCGAGAGGTACTAAGGAAGCTGCAAACTAATACTGATGAAAGCTTAAGAGGACAGAAGGTATTGCAATAAGTCTTTCCTACCCCTCCCAGGAAGTGCTCCAGCAGGGAAATAATCTGGTCCTCCAAACTACAATCTAACAAAGACAGGATTCATGTCTGACTATAAACTACCCAGAAAACCATAAGTCTAACTCTGAAGAAGAGATTCCCACTGGATGGTATATGGGAATTTATAGTATGTTTTGCATGACATGTCTGCAAATTAAACTAACCACAAAGATAAAGAAAAACAACGATTTTTATCTTGTTGAAATGAAATGCTCAAATGTGACTTATGTGAGAAAATTACTATTAAGTACCAAGTCAACATTACCCAGAAATCTTAGGTAGTGTAAAATGTGAAATTTTTGTCTCTTCATTCCAATTTATAAGGATTTTTCCCCTGCCTCAAATGTCTGTGCTCTGAAAAGATATTCAGGTTCCCAGCAAGCTCTGCTATTTCATTGTTCACCTATACTTCCAGTCTTCTGAACTAATCAAATACAATTATCTTTATTGACTCTGCTGTCATTGGCATGAGTTGGTTGACTTCAGCTGTTCAGGAGTCTCTTAGAAAGTGTAAGTTGTTTCTGAGCAAAGGCAGTGCCTTTCCTCTGTCATTCATTACACCACATCTTCATGAAGGGCAGAGGAAGTAATTTCAGTGTTATGCTTCTTGAATAACGTTAGAAAGCTTTATGGTCTGCAAATGTACACTCACCTCTCTCTGTGCAGCCTCCGGATACAGCTGTAACGGATATACCTGTATTTATTGACCTGTAAACTAGCTTTAAAATACACCTAAATAACCCCTCCCAGCTGCGCTCCATCACTGTTCTCAGTTATATTTGCGTGGTTTGGAACAAATGATCCTGATTTCTCTGGAGCTATGGGATCTGGTAAATGAAGTGTGAACGTGATATTGCACCAAATGTTTGAGTCCATAAAAGTGGTGACCTAACACACACATTCATTTATACCTTAAAAATATCATAAAACTTTGCACAGATAACATGACCAAAGCCCACAAAGACCGAGGCCAGCATGTTGCAACAAGCAACTCTAGAGAGCAAGGGCACAGAAATGTGGTTGCCATAGGACCAGCCGGGAAGTCCTGGAGAGAAGCACACGGGCACACACGATGCATGAGCTGTGGCCTGAATGCATTTCAAGTGCTCAGCTGTAGATGCAGGCAGTGCAGGGCACATACTGTACATCTGATCTGCCCGCCAGCATCAGATGTGTTTCGAGCATCCCTGTAAACTGATCAGTGCAGGCAGAACCTACCTGCCCAGTGTTTCTGGACCTCTGCAGGCAGGTCAGAGCAACTGCTGCCGCTCCAATCAGTTTGCCAGGTACTGCTGGACAATGTATCCGGATTCTCCAAATGCTGCTCAGAGTTTGTGACTGGACACGTGTGGGACAGTTTAGGCAAGCGGTAACACTGTAGAGCTGCAAACAAAGTAACTTATGACATATGAAATCATATGCTAGACTCCATCATGCATTACGTGGGAACAGCTATGGCTGCAATCCTGGTTCCTGTATGGATGGCCCTGCTCTGTTCATTAATGGTGTGAGAGAGCCGTCTGACTGGAACGGGTTACTCTGGGCTTCATATGGCATGGGGAGACAGCTGTGCATCAGGGAATGCTGAGAAGGTGCATAAACTCACCAAGGAAAAGGGCATAAACTATTGTGGGAACCCACAAGACATTTTTCCCATGTGTGAGGAGTTGGTGCCATGCTCTTTCACCCTGCATTTTTTAAGGAACCCAGGCAGAGAAGCATCTTCAATCCTGCCAGCAGCATATAAAATGGGATGGATGAACTGACTCCCCTGGAGCTGGCTGCCCGTCTCCTCCCACAGTGCTACCCCAGCAGGGATGGGGAATGGCTCACAAAGAAGCAACTGAGTGCTTGTGGGTTTTCAGCCTGGCCTGCTAAAGCAAGGAGATGTGACGGGTGGCTGAGAGGTAATAACAACTTCAGTTTTAATGTGCTGCTGTGTGGGGGTCAGAGCCCTTACAGACTCACAGAGCTAATGGGGCCAGTAAGGTTTTGATCTGGCCAGAAGATGAACAGGGGACCTGGAAAAGAACCCAGAAAACGCTGGCAGAGGGTGGTGAAGGCAGCAGCACTTGCACTGCTGTGTTATTGAGTGGGGGTAAAGGCACTTGCCTGTGGCTATTAGATGGTACTGGCATTTCCCAACAGGACTGAGAGGTGAGCTGGTACTTGCCCCTTCAAAGCAGGCTGAACTCTTGGTATTTTGAACCAATACAGAAATGAAGGGGTGTCAGCTGCAACAGAGGGAGAGGCAGCAAGTTTGAAAATCACACTCCCAAGGAAATCTCTTGTTTGGAGATTTTGTCATGAGCCCCTCCTTGTTGCCTAACTGCAGCTGAAAAACCTAAGGTTTATTTCTGTGGAAAATACTGACATCCTTGTTGGGAGCTCCCCATCCACAGTGGCTGCCTTGGCTCCAGAGAAAGCCTTTACAGTTCAGTGCCCAAGGAGTCAGCTCTGAGGAATACAGGATGCTGGTGGTGGCTGCTCTCATCTGGGGCCCAAACAGCCAAAAGCTGAAAAAAATAGGGAACATGTGACTCGGAGTTTAAAACTGCTGTGGTTCTGTGGGGTAAACATTATTTTTAATGGAGTGACTATTTTTTCATGGGCAGTGCACGCTCTGTGAGAAGTTCCCATATGAGTTCACTTACCACAAATCGTTACTTTAGTTCTGACGCAACATATTATACAAACACAGCACATACAAAATCTATAGCAAGAGAGTGCAATCCTGTAACTAGTTTTACAATAAAGAATTAATAAGAACACCAAAATGACTCTTTAAAAATCTCATAAGCAAAACCAGATTGAAAAGCATTAATGATAATAGCAATGCAATTCCAGTTTAACTCCATTAGAGCTGAGAAATTACCAGTAAATGACAAAGAAGTGTTTGCTGCACACCAGAAAGTCCAGATAATGTCAGATTTTGTTAGCTTTTCTCATGTTATCTATATACAATACTGCTCAGCCTCTTAATGGAAGTAAGGTTTGACCCTGCATTTGCTTTGTTCCAGACAACAGTATCTCCCGTTGGTGTGGCATAATTGCTAGGTATTTTTCACTGAATATACACAGTTCGTTCCTTCTACCTTTATATTTAAAGGTTTTATGGACAAATACAATGTCCTATAAAATGGTACTGTAGAATCTGTGACTGCATTTGAGTTCACACATCCCCTGCTTAACAGTGAAATATATTTGTTCGAGGTTCAGTAGTCACCAACATTATTCCTTTATTACCTGTTGGCAGATTTGTTTGTGCCGTATCATAGAGTGTGCATGAATGCCTGTTTTACATTTTCTGAGAGGCTACATTTTTATTTCAGCACACCTATACACACTGTCAAGCACCCAAATTCAGCTGGAAATTTCTTTCACTTCAGTAGGTTTTTCTTTGTTTCCTTTTTTTATAATAGTTCAGAAAAAAATCCAAGAGCACAACAGTATAAAATGGGTATACATAAGCACACATATCTTGTCAAGATTAGAAAGCAAGCTCCCAAAAGCATTCAGAAGGAAACAAAGAGACAAGGCTATCCTTGAATCAAATTACAACTCCTTCCAGCAGTGTTAGCAAATACTTTTCCAAAGTATGAATATTTTCTCTTTTTTCCAGGACCATTTTTAAAATGTTTGGTTCTGCCCTGAAAATTGCCTGATATTAGACTTACATCTAATTTATCCAAATCTAATTGTTTCATCATGGATGTCACCTGTGTGCTTCAGGGGGAAAAAAAAATCCAAGTTTTGGATAGCAGCCCTCTAATCTGAGCTCGGAAAGGCCTGCTCTGAGCACGTGTGTGTGTGTGTGTGTGTGTATGTGTGTGTGCAGACACGCACGTGTGTATGTGTGTACGCAAGGGGACATGGCCAGGAAGGCAACCACATAATAAGCAGCTGGGGAAATAGGTCTAACAGCCCTCTGTCAGACATTAGCCATATCCCTTCGCCCTCCCCACTGCCTCCTAAGCACCTGGGTACTCGTCAGAGCAGTTCCCCCACATTGCTGGGAGCAAAGCTTACTGCAGACTGCCAGGAAAGCTCGCCTGCAGGCTGGGGGAGTGTCAAGACCTGTGATGGGAAGCTGGCAGTGAATCTTGTAACTCGGACCAAGGCTTCAAGCCAGGAAGAAAACAGAAACTGGGTGCAAAATCCAACTCTGAATTTGGTAGTTAGTGCAAATGCCAAACCTAATGCTGGTCAGAAACATGTCAGGTCTCCAGCTAGAAATTAAGTGCCTTTCAGGGACATGTACAGAAGCTGACTTTGGAGGACAGGGATCATCTGCCATCACTAAGGGGGTGCCCTGCTGAAGTGCAGTGGGTGTGCATGAAGCTGGGTAGGTTTTTGCTCAGAAGGTCCTGTTTAGGTGTGCAGTGGCCTACACCAGCTGCCTGTAGCCACAGTCATCCTCAGAGGGGCAAGGATCTGTCTGGCTCCATCTGAGGAGGGCCAGGCAATGACTCTTCCTGAGAGGGGTTAACCCTCTTTAATCTTCTGATTTTGGCCCAAAGCTTTCCTGACGGCTTCACTGGCACCATGTAATTTCCAGTCCACTGGGCAAAACAGGGGGAAAGACATAGTATGTCAAAGAGCTGCCTCCCATAGGGTCCCATTTCAACTATTCAGGACTCAGTACTGCTGTTATTGTTCCCCAGGGGTTGGGGAAAGGGGGAGCAGAGACCCATTGCTGGTGGCTGCTCAGAGAGTTTGTGTGACCTGTTCTAACCTCCAGTATAAGTGTCATCCATAGGTGGGCTGCTGACAGATCATGTGTAGGGAAGGTACTTGGAGCAATCTTCATCTTAAAGTAAGATTTTTTTTTCCTGTAATTACCAATTACCATAACAAAGAAACTGAAGGGGCTGATCTGATTTGTATTGAGAACAGTTTTGTTTCCACTTCTTTTCTCTTGTCTTGGGAATAAAACATGCAAAGTACCAGCGAAGAAACTTTCTAATAAATTTATGAATTATAACTAAGCATTTGAAAGATTACATATATATCTATGCATAAATATATACATATGTAGGAAAGCATAGAAAAGCATCAAGTTGACAGAAGATATTTGTTTTACCTTATGACTAACAATCCCCCTGAAAAGTGATATGCTGTGTCTTTTACCCTTCCTGTATTTTGCCATCATAATTTCTCTTACCCTCAGCTGCCTGCCCCTGCAATCCAAGCTAGTGAGCCAAACTCTGGAGTTCACCAAAGAATCCTAATCATTGTTCCCCACCACTCAGGGCAATCAGTGAGACGCTTGCACTCTGTGACTCTCTTTGGGTTTTATCCCAATTATTATAATGGCAGTAATGTCAGAGCCCTACAAATACAGATGAGGTAACACTTGCCTTCTCCTTTTCTTCTGCTTCACTTGTGATCAAAGCAGTCCCAGTTTCCACAATGACTACTCTTAGGACCTATCTAATACAGCACATGTGCTGTGGAACTGCTGCATGCTGGCACCGATGGCTCCAGCTATGCTTTTCTGTAAGTGTTGCAGCCATCATGCAGGGTGCACAATAGCCACTCAAGTCACTGTTGGGTTTATGTGGCAAGACTTTGGTAGCGGGGACAGGGGCAGCATCAACTTCCCAGGTGGTGCTACCATCCTGGGCTCTCTGCAGGGTCAGGAAGCTCGCGGATCCTGGACTCTCTGGCCAAGCCAAGTGAAGTCCAGAAACGTTGAACTGTTAAGCTGTAACAGCCCTCCACATCTAGATATTTTATGAAGAAGAAAGAAAAGGATATACCCAGGGAAACATGGGTGAACCTCCATTTTTGTAACCTGCAGTTTCTTTCTCCTGGTTTCCCTTCTTTATCCCTCAGACATCTGAGCTGCATCAAGGATTTCTTTCCTTTTCCATCACTGACTTTTCCATTTCACTTCATACATCATTTTAGGTCCATGAACTAGTTTCTTTTTTTTCTAACATTCACTGTAACTTCAAAGCATTCAATTAGGTTTCTGTCTTTATCTTCTCCGCTACCTTGCCAGCTCATCATGTTTGTTTCAGGCTTTTCTAACTTCTCACTGATGCCCTGTGCTGCTCCTTAAATTGGTAGTGCCCTCCCTGGAAATTAACTCCTGCCATGTACCTTTCCTTTTTTTTTCTCTCCTTCCCCCTCCAATTCTTGTAAATCCACTTGCCTTAGGATGTATTCCTGTGATACAAACTGTACCTCTTCTGTGCCCCTCAGCATTAGACCTCATGGGCTTCCTTCGATCAAGATGTCTCCATGGGGAAAAAACTCCTTTTCACTTCTCTGTGTGCTTTAGTCAGTAAAGCTCCAATCCACACCTGCATAAAGAAGTTTAAGTAATTCATATATGGGCAGCAAGAGCACAGTAAATATCATTTTTCTTAAAAATGTGCACCAGGGAATACAAAGTTGGTAGATTGGTAGCTCTGCGTTTGCACTGTTGGGAAAGTGTGCTTAAAGGCACGAGTGATAAATACGTGCAGCTCTGTAATGAACTCTGGCTACAGTAGGATTTGCTTATTTTCCTACAGTAATATACCCATGCTGAGCTGCTGAGAATGAAAACTTGACTGGGTGTGGGCGCATTTATACCGAACCCTGTCTTCTTGTTTGTCTGCAGATACTCATTCTGTAACAACTAACTTTTCTAAAATAAGTTATAAAAGAAGGGAAAACATCAGTTTAGTTGGCACAAAAGATTAAAAACAAAAAATTAGGCATTTTTAAACAATTTTTGTGAATTTAGCCCTGTTTTACTTTGAAGGTTCTCATTAACTAGTAACCACATTTAAAAAGCAGTCTAATTAAGAAGTATTCATGAAAGAGAAGGGGAGAGAGAAGGCTTTGAAATAGTTGGTAATTGTTAATAGTTTTTCCACAAGCACAATCTAATTCTGCATCATTTGTCACAGCTGTGAACTTTTAACATCTGAGCCTTGACTTCTATATGAGAAGCAATCCTACCTTCTATTCTTGTATGGGTGGTGAGCAGTCTATTTTCATTTATTTTGGTGCCTAACCAGCAGTCCCTCCACATGGCTAAATGGCTGTTCCTTACTCACTTCATTCACTTCAGCTACATCCATTTTATATGTAAGATGCCTTCCTTCTGATCCTGAGATTTGAGACCAAGAACTTGCAGAGATATTGTGAAATACCCTCTTCAAGCACTTTATCTACTTCAGACAAAGAGGATTTTAGAGCTTAATCCAAAGCCTATATCTCCCTAAGTCTGTAGTTCTTTATTACTTTTACTAGTCTTCCTAGGCTACTTCCAGGTTGATTTCTCAAACAATTCTACTATTTTTCACAGTTATTTTCCTCCCTTCTTTCTCCCGTGTCTTATAACCTGTACACACCACCTATTATCCCCATTAACTTATTCTGCCTGATCTTGGAGCCTTCTTTTGGACATAACAATTAGGAACGTGAATAGGAGGAAAAACTAGGTATTTGTAATGGTACCCAGAAGTAATTTTTTTTGTGAATCCTACATTTTACTGATGAATGCCACCTCAAGATCACCATCACATTTATGTAGGTCTCACTTTTGTTTGCGTGTTAGAAAGCATCCTGTCTGGTGTTTGGCAGACGCTACAAAACCATTCTAAATCAGACCTGATAATACAGTAGGCCACTCATGACAGTGATGGGACTCTGTTTCTGGTCATCCTTTTCCAATTCCATGCTAAATCAGGTGGATTTATCAGGACACTATATGCTTCTTTTGAGAGATTTTCCGATATTTAGAGCTGTTCTATTTTAGTAAAAGATTTTTCTTTTTTAAGGACAGAGTTTCAGTATTTTCTAGGCTTTGATGCTCATCTCCTTTTGACAGCAGCTCAGAGCTGGAAAAAAAATCTCTCCAGGGGGGAAATATAGCAAAAGGAATTTCTCAGTCACCCCTTGTGTATAGTGTCTAAGCAGAATCAGAAAAAAGAGTTGGAAAAAATACTGTGGTCTACCCAAATATATCTACTAAAATAGGCTGCCAGAATAGATGGCATTCTCATACAGCATACATGAAGTAACTCTGGTATGGAGTTATTTTGTAAGTCTGTCCCAAGAAAAACCCTGTTATGTGAAACAGAAATTTTCCATGCAAAGGTTCAATTAACTTGGTGTATTGATCCAGAAGGCTTACCAAGCCCAGAATTGATTCTAGGAGGTGAAAGAGACTGAGATTCATACCAACCAGTACTCAATGATTAAAGCGTGTAAAAGACTCAAACTGAAATTCTTACCTCTCTTTTTAGACTAGTAAATATTTGGCTAAATATATAAAATAAGATAGTTCATTTTGGAAGAGAAAGATATTTCTTCATAAATCTGTTTGTCCAAGAAGCTGCTTGAGTCATGGTAAGCACAGCCAGACTTATTCGTTCTACCATCACATTCAGCTGATTTCTGTCCCCAGGTTATTGTTTGTACACAGGTGGAGATGCTTGTACATATGTTTTCTTTTCTAAGCACGGTAGTTTTCTTTTCACTCAGTTCAGAATAGAAAGTTTCAAACTCCCAATTTTTTAAACAAAGCTCCTCAGTTTTCTGGCCTGAGCCAAGTTAGATCTATGTAAATGGTTAAAGCCAGAAGAATACCACATTCTGCTGGTATACCCCTGCACGAGGCTGGACCTATCAAACCTGAATAGCATACCTATCTTTTCTACAAATGTGCTTGAAATGAGATTTCTGTCTTTTTCATAATACTTAAGATATTTTACTTTTTGCTGTTCCTCATTACTTACAGCAATTTCATGTACTGTTTTCCATTTATCCTCTGGCCAGGATGAAAGCTGATAATGAGAATGAGAACTCTGTGATCCTTTCTCACAGCTGGTGCTCCCAGTTCCACATGTGGCCCTGGGACATAGGTTCAGAGAGAGAGCTCATAGCAAGTGCACGCTCACAGGGGTGCCCAGATATTAGAAGCACATGTGAGAGAATGCATTTGAAAATGAGATGGGTAAACCCGTTGCTGGAAAAACCCTGCAGTACTGGGGACAAACACCTTCCAAAAGCTAATGAGTCCTCGGCTGGAGTGGCAGTGATGTGTTTAGTTGATATGCTCTTGTCTTAGCTAAGTCCTCTAAATCTATTAACTGAACCTTTATTTTCAGTGTTAACATTACCAGACTTAAGTATGGAATAAGGTAAAACGAGTTGCTGACACGTTCAGACACTGATCTATTATCGAAAAATGTGCCTCTCCCTGAGTCTGATTGGCAGTCATCATGCATTTCAGAGGTAAATAGCACCTGTGGTGAACACTGAATCCAGGCAGTAAGAGCTGAAGAGTGTTTATTAAATCAGCAAATGTGTTGAAGTGGTTCCAGCAAAACCGGATAAATGAGTTCAGTTGTCCTATGTGGGGCCTCTCTTGAGGTCCTCTGTTCGATGTGCTCCTAAAGCCCTGAATTATTATAATGACCCACATGATCTGTTGATTTGAAAATTAATATTTAACTGTATTGACTTGTTGGTAGTTACGTGACAGGCAGATCCTTGATCCCATGTTGAGAATGGGAACTGAAAACAAAAAAAGGATGGCTTAGATCCATTTGATAAGGCTGTCATCTTAAACGGTACTTGTGTTTGCATTTTTAGAATAGGGGAAAAAGCCTTGCCATACTGGAGTGGAAGTCTCCATCCTCCATTTTAGAGATCTAGGATGGATAATGCTAAAGCAAGAGCACGTCTCACTGTACACTAGGTATGAACACAAACCCTACCCCCCGTCATAGCAAAAATCACAGTTCTGTACCTGACCAGTTAGCAGATGGCAGTTTTTGATGTGTATTAACATGGAAGTAAAGTCTGAGGAGATATCTGTCATACCTGCTTCTACATGCATGCATGCATCACTAGAAGAATTGATTTCTGTTTTCTAAACACCGTATTTAAAATAAGCAAGCAGAACTATAACATAGCTACTGAGCAGCTTAGTGAACAGCATATCAGAAAAGCAGAAGGATATCACAGATCTCAGTTTGATTCTCATTTGTCATAGTAGACTTTGAGTGACTTTCATCAAATTGCCTCATTGTCTTGTACCTTATATTCTCCATCTCTGAAAAATCAGGATAAAGAGATCTTTTGTAGGATGTTTGAGGCAAAGATTTGCTGTCAGTCTGTACATTACTTCATTAGGAAATACTGTTTTTTCAAAAATGAGCATTCAAAGCATGTAAAAACTACATTTCTGGCAAGAAACGTAAAACATTGTTTCAGAAATATTCAAGACTTTATAATGATGGAGTTCTTGTGAGGATGGGGCTGGGAGTGTTTTTGAGGACCAAAGTGCAGTGCAGGACAAGTAACAGAAGTTCCCTTATTTCTTCATGACTAGGATTCTTGCTTTGTTCTGAAGCTAAAGATGATGCATGTAGTGGTAATTGTCAGAGTAAGACATGCTCAGGGATGAAGGTCGCTGTCCCAGGGTAGACAGAAATCAAATAGCATGGCTGATGGCCTTCATAAGTGAGTACAATTTGACATCTCCAGTGAGAGCCTACCTATGGTCTAATGATCAGCAGTTTAGCAAGATGTCACGATGGAGAAGAAAAGGTGCTTTTTTCATAGCGCTGCTGTGTCGCTGCCCCTGGGGCACTGTGCACCCTTCTGGTCACCTTAAATCATACAGAAGGGGTTCAGAGTGATGGTGAGCATGCAAATGTGATAAGTGGGGAAGGTTAGCATGGTCACAACAGGTGGGGACACATCAAAGGGAAGTAAGTTAAGGAATGGCTGAGAGAAGATGGAAAGGGGACGGGAAAGCTAAGCAAGGAAAGCGTTCAGGTTGTTCCCTTAATAAGGACGGGAGCTCACTGCCACAAGAACTCAGTGAGTCATTCACAAGATAATTGAGCTGTTGTAGGTGGCAGGTTTTGGAAAAGATACAAAACCTGTTTCAGACCACAAGCCAATTTCGGATTACTGAGGGCTTGGACCTAACATGGTGCTGGTCACTCCAGGTTTATACAGTTCTAACACACCAAAACAATGCTGCCTCATCTATGACAAGACCCTAAACCAGAAAGACAGTTGAACCGATCCAGCTAAATCACTCACAGAGGATGTAGCAATAGCATTTTAGGCAGCGAGGATAAAATTTGGGTGAGTAACAAAATCAGCTTTTGTCATTACTTGCAATGAAACCCAGGTGACTCATCTACCCTCAAAAATTTATTTCCATGGCACTCTCAGTGTCATTTTTGACTGTGAAAGGTTCAACTGAATCATTTATGAATATATTCTGGCAGATCAGCCAAGGGATATTCTTCCAAGCCTGGTTTCTTGATGAGACAAAAATGGAAAATGAAAAACCACATTCTGATCAAACTAGAGATTTATCCAAAATTTCACCTGAGCCCAGGAAAATGTAGTTCAAAGTTCTCCTCTGGTCTGGAGCCAGTGATTCAAACTTAATGTCTCTGCCTGTCATAAAGGATAACATATAATTACCTACCTCACCAGGGCATTGCAAAAATTAGTTATTATTTGCATAGAGTGGTTGAATAATTTAAAAGTCTCCATCTCTGCTTTTGTGAAAGACTGTCTTTCTAAAGCAAAAGAAAATATTAGTAATTTTGAAGTGGTAGTAGGGGAGAAGGCAGTCTCCAGAGCACAGCTTGAGTAATTCAGTGATGCCAAAAGAAATAAGAAGGTACTGGAGAATAGCTGGAGCATGTAATGCAGAAGGATCGGAGAGCCTGCTTCTGTAGCAGGCCTCCTCTCACAGGATCTGGGACCACCTATTTGTTGTTCAGATGGAAGGTTGTCTTCCATCTAGTGAAGGCATACTACACAATATTTTGAGAAGACAGAACCAGTAATTAAAGAAAACATCAGGAAGTCGTTTGATTTTTTTTTTCTTTTCAGTTCAGCTGCCCCGCACTTACATCACAGCTTTTCCTTGTTTCTTCAATAACCATACCTAATGGCACCCCTTTGCCCTCCCAGGTTTCAAGGGATGCCTGTGCCCCAGCTGCAATGAGAAGATGTGCATCCTCTGCTCACCTCCCAGGATTTTGTACTGCTTTTGCCTCATGAGGCAGAACTGCAGTGACAGGGAAGCTGTAATTTGGCTTTGGTATTTAGATTGCACTTATCAAAACAGTTCATTTGCATTCACAGTCTCACCCTTGATTACACCTGGCATTTTAAGTCCATTGCATTTGAAAACATCTTGTCTGTCATTTGCAAGATAGGAGAAGCAGGGTGTGCTGGGTTCCCAAAAATTGCAAGGCAAAGATTTCTTCTCTCCACACGCTTCTTCAATTCACTGTTAGTTTGCACTTCCATCAGCTATAATGGCTGTAGCACATCAGGACTGAGCAGAGTAACAGAGACCTGTTCCAATTATTTTGCAAATGCTATATTGCAGTGTCAACAACTGTGATTGGGACCCCATGCACTATGCACCACACACACATGCCAAGGACACTGTTCCTGCATTCTGTTCTTTGGGGTAGGGACTTTACTGTTGGGGTGTATACTGGCTGTACAGAGTCAAGAAAGACTTACTAGGTTTTTTTCTTGAATTGTCTGATTTTAATGGAATTACTCAGAATTCAAATCATAAGGCACTTCTGCTATGAATTATTTAAAACTCTGCTATACAGGCTTCCTCCAACTTTAAAATAGGCAACCCTTCATCCACACAGTATGTCATCACCACTTATTTTGTCCAGGCAAGATATACTACACAAGGCTGCAGATGCAGTGCCTTGGATAGGTTTGCAAGAAGAAACAGAATGATGGCCAAACCCGTAACAATCTCAGTGTAGGAAGCTTTTTTAGTTATATTTTATTGCCTGAGTGTTCATTAGCCACCTAAACACCCTTAAATCCATACATAAAGGGTGGAGGAAGGAAGGAGGAGATCAGAATGGGATTACCCTGAAGACAGGGTGTTGAGGAGTCTCCTTGAGGTCTGGGAACACCGGCTTGGTCTCCAAGGCTTGTGCTGTCCACAGAAGTGTGGCCTTTTGTGATTTCACCTGCAGAGCTGCTTGGGTCTGTAAAAGAGAAAAAAGCATAGTAAATACAGATATTTAATTTTTACTTCCCAGGGAAGACTCACAGATATGTTTGGGGTTGATCATAACAGACATTTATTTATATCAAAACGTCCTTCCATCTAGGAGTTTCCTGACTGAGGTAGGCATGCATCATCATGTACCATGGCATAGTGAAGCATCTCCACATGAGCGTGAGGTTTACCTCATGCATGCAATGTGCTTGGACAGTTGTATTTGTTCTTTACTTCTCAGTCCAGGATTTCTGGAAGAAATGAGAAGATGAATAAAACAGGGAAGCAAAAGGGGACATATGGAGAATAAATAATGTTCTGTATGCTAACCCTGCCAGCCACCGCCGAATGTTCTTCCCTATTTGCATAAGTATTAGTTTTATTATTTTAACTCATTGCTTCTCTCTCTACTGAGCTTTCTTTGGGGTGGGGATTAATTGGCATAAGATGCTACAGAATATGAATTGCAGCAGACTTCTGCTTTATTTCACAGCCAGTGTGACCAAGACACAAAAAAGCAACTTCTCATTGATATTTCTGAGAAAAGACTCAGAAAGCATTTTAACCTACATAGTTTTCATGTGTAACAGGAACTAAAGGAAAAAGGATTACATTAAAAGAAAAAGATAGCCTTCTCTACCCACCCAATCTTTCAACAGTTCATTTCAGTTATTTATATAATGAAAGACAACAGTTCCAACAGAGAGGGCAATGTGCTATGAATTTTCCACTTCTGCGTACATACCCCCTGTGGTAAGATTCGTAGCAATGACAAGCTACTAAAAAAGAGCAACTTTTGGTCTAGATTTTTTTACATTCAAAATATCATTTATAACTAAAATCCCTCTGAACCTTATTAAGAAATTCCAGCAAAGATTTTTGCTTCAGTTTCCCACTTACATCAGCCCAAAGGAATAAATTAGAAGTGACTACCTTATGCATGTAAATGTCCATGGGTATATGCATTCACATGAGAGCCTTAGGTCTGCAGGAATATAACCAGTGGACAATACGGATGCAAAAAGATCTGTGAGAGTGCCTTTTGAAAAGCAACAACAGCTGAATGTGTTCTCACTAATAACTATTTGAAACTAGATTTCAGAAATAACAGGTCTTATCTTATGAAAATGTGTTGGTTACACAGACATCTGTGTGGCTGGTGGAAAAGGACATGGAAGCCCCAAATATCCCATTCCCCAAAAGTCCCTTTATTCTCTTCCCTTTCTGATAGAAGATGCTCCTTTTCTTTTTTTTTTTTTTTTTCCAAAGCCATTTCCTCCATCTTCATTCCACCTACAAGTGAAAAGTGTACTCATTTAAACCCATGAGACCTATATTTCTTCATTAAAAGTGTATTAACAAACACACACCAGAATTATATGGTGCATAATGCAGTCCCCATCACATTATAAAGTACCAACAACAAGAAATATTGTCATCAACGCTGCCTTATATTCATTAAGCAAATACTGCTTGAGACAGTGCTCAGATTTTCTTCATTTTTCTATTACATGATCCATCGGACTTTATTTTCTTGTGGTTATGGAAACAACTGAACATTGCACCTATAAGTTCTAGTTGCTTGCTCCATCATTTTATTTTAATAGGTTTCAACAGCAAAGAGAAAATTAAACCAGGGAAATCTTGTAAGAGAAAATGAAGAATACCTGATTATGAGCATACAGCAAGTACTGAGGGAGGGTAGCTCATTTTAAGCTATGCCTATAGGGCACTTTCACCATTTTAGTTCCTACGCATACAGTTTACCACTTACTCATATTTTGTGGACACATTTCACACAGAAGTCCAACTACTCACAAGATAGTACTTTGATGCACACTTATCCAAAAGGGAACAGGGACAGGGTTTGCATTTTATCCAACAGATGAAAACAGACACAGGCTTCAGCACTTAAGTTTCAGCTACAGCCACAACGATACGTCTGACACCCTGGCTGTAACTGCCTTGAAGGTGCCTGGGTCTACGTTGTCTGACATGAAAAACTCCTCATGTACTGGGCATCACCCCATGCCACAAGATGCTCCTCTCTTGGCTGGGCAAAGTAGCTGTGCACTTTGTTTCTGCTGAAACCAAGTGAAATCCAGGAGCTGAGGGTGGTTCTGCCCATGGGAAGGGATGAGCTCCCTCTAACTGCCATTGCCTGAGCCTGCTGGACTGATGGAACAGGGTGCAGCACAAAAAACAACAGCTGATGTTGAGAGCAGTGGTGGCAGCTGTTGCACTGTCCCTTTCTATGCCCCTAGACCTTTCCAAGGTGTAGGGAGTCACAGTGTTTGCTCAGGAGTGGGACAACGGCTCTCTGGGATTCAGTTTCCAACAAGAGCGTCTTAATCTACAGGCTGCATCTCCCTGTGGAAGATGTGTCACCTTGCTGGAAAGGAGTTTACAATTAACAAAAACAGGGAGGTTGCGAGTATTTGTAGTGTCAATGGGGCATTCAGCTGAGAAGGTGCCTTTGGTTCATGAGGACTCTCAGGACTGCTACTGTGTTCTGTGCAGTAACTGCAAAATTAAATATACAAAACCAAACAAAACCCTACCAAGTGAGCAACTCCTGCTCTGCTCTGTGTTTTTCTTTAATAAGACAGGGATACAAGGTACCTTCCCCCATGATAATGTCTTAGACAGCAGATGGAGCTTCTGCCCTGTAGCCCTTGGTAAGTGCCTAAGGCACTGGCTGACTTGACTGATGCAGCAGGAGGCAAAAATGGCTGATCGTAGGTGACTTGCTGCTCAGGCTAGAATAGATTCTTTGTCTCCACCACAGCAGCTGGAGATGAACTACCACTGTTCAGTTCCTTCCAGGGCGAGCCTAGATAATCTGAGCTGCCATAGTCCACATCCCAGATGGAGGTATTTTGCTGTAAGAAATTGAGATGTTCTGTGGAGGAGAAAATAATTCAGCTACAGATTGACCTGTCTCCATAACAGCAACTGCATGCCGATTTTTACCTCTAAAATTGTCTAAGATCTACCCAGAATCATCATGCATGACCCACTGTTTCTTTTAATCACACATGACCACAAGCTGTTTCCCAAATGCTGCTTTTAAAATCAGCTTGTGGATGTGGAGAAATATAGGGTAAGCAGCACAGCCAGATTTGCTGGGAGGGTTGTAACTGCCTAGAGCACCTAATGGTGAAGAAACCAGACTTCAGCACAGTCCCCTCTCTTCTGCCTCTGTTGCAGCTATAGCAGTACCCTGCCTCCGCTCTGTTGCTATGCCAGCTTCAGTCAGAGGTTATCTGTATGGTAATACACAGCTAGTTATGGATAGTAACATTACTTTTATAGCATAATACAGAATAAACGAGCAAAATGAACTGAGGATGAACATATGTTGCTGGAGGAATGCAAGGTCCTTCCCAGAGCAGCATAGCACTTGTTGCTTGGCCAGATGACCTGTGTCATGTCTACTTGCTTTCCCTGGGCACGGGTTGGCTGGCCAGAGTTCACTGGAGACACCAGCACATCCACCCAGCCTGCAAAGAGAACGTGTGTGTGTGTCTGTGTCTGTGTGTCCCTGCCCTGGAGCTTTTGATTTCCATCCTAGTTACAATACCTTGGGGTGTTCTTCTCATACCCTGTCCTCCATCTTGGTACAACAGTCACTCCTACTGACCCTCTGTGGGTCTGAGGCCAGTGCCTGTGTTGTATAACACATCAGAATTAGGGCTCTGCCTTGCAGTCTCAGAAGATTATGGTAGCTGTGATTTAAGGACTTATTGGCACTTATGCTGGTGCCTCTACCGGACATCACTGTCCCAGTAGCAGAGGCAGTGCATCTTTCCCAGAGCCCCAGCAGTTCAAAACCTCAAAATGACAAACCACTGCTGATTTCAGCTTGCTCACAGGTTTTGAGCAACAAACTGCAGTGGGCGAAGAGCAGAGGCACTGCCTGTTCTGCTGCTTTAGCCAGCATGCAGTAAATCTTGGCAGATGGCTGGGCATCATACCACCTTAAGTTCCCCTCCAACATGAATGCTAGCCCCACGATAGCAGCAGATGCACACTGAATTCATGGAAGTTGTTTTGTTGAAAATTGACAAAGTAACATGTGCAATACAAACACCAGAAGCATCCAATGCCTGATTTTTGACCTCAAGCTTTTGGTGTGACCCACAAACGCACATTGTCTCAGGCCACACAGGTGACAGGATGTTCTCTCCTCTGAACTCTGGAAGACCTACAGATTCCTAGAAATTACTGCTGTACATGTTTCGTCTTGTTTCTATGTGCCCCATCATTCTTCCTGTTTTGCTTTTGCATGTCCATTTGCATTCCTCTATCCTGAATCTTTTACACAGTTTCTTATACATGCTGGTGTCCAGTACAGCACAATAGAGCTTGACTGGCCCACAATCAACTGTCTGATATAAGTAATAAGTAATTTACTTCTTTTTCTCTCTTTCATACCAAGAATTTTGAGGATACTTTGGTAATCCTGCCATAACATTGTGTGTCACTTCAGAGACCTTCAGAGGCCACTGAGTTACAAATAGCTATCAATTTGTGAGACTTGAGCAAGCTTTGTGTAGCAGTTTGGCATGTAACATTACCACAATCAGCACTAATTTAATGTATAAACAGGTGCTTTTTGAGGGATTTCCTTGGTGATAGGAAGTATATTAAAAATAGACACTCTTAGTTTTGCAGTTACCTCAAGAATCAAGTTAAAAATAGAGTTTTGAGGGTAACTTTTTACTGACAATGGATTTTGCATCAAACTGTCTCCTCTGTTCTGTGTACGTTCTGTTTTTAAGCAGTGCAGTATGGTGTCACTCTCTAAGGTAACAGAGATTTTGGAATTAAACTTCTTCATTGTGTAACTTTCCAAATCCTCCTCTCCATTTCCTTGTCCTTCCTACACTACAGGCTGCCTTTTCCAGCAGGTTGCGATCTCCAACAATCAAATAATACACTTTGGTGGCACAAAGCCTCAGCACCATAAAATTCAGATATAACCTTGATGTTACGAAGATGTGTCAATCTTATTTAAAAAAAATAAATAAACAAAGCATACTTAACTTGGAAATTCATACTAAAATAAGAGGAACAAACCTCTGCCACCCCAACAGTGCTGTATAACTTAAAAGCTGTCATTACCTAGGGAGAGAGAGGAGTAATGTTTTATCCCTCATTGCACAAAGACTACAAAGGCATCTCAGTGTGAGATGCTCTCTCTACAACACTTTTTGCATGGGGCATCAGTAGACCTTTTTCCACCAATTCCCTCTTGAGTGGCACTCCTGTGGTTTCTAGGAAAGGTGTTTAGCTGACACCAGACTTTAAAAAGTAACCTTGCTAAGTGCAACACAGTAAGGTGAGGTAGGAAGGAAACTTGTCTTCTGGACGTTTAGTCAGCAAGAGCGATACTGTGAGAGGAAAAAGCCAGACACCAGTCATTATGGCTTAGCATTATTCAAAGAGTGAAGTAAAGCTGGAGATTTAGCCAAGAAGTGAAGTCATGCTGAACAGCACAAGGTCATCTTCTAAACGAAAGCCTTATATGACACCATTGCTAGTATGTTCCATCCAGGTGTGGTGGTTCTTCACCTCATCATCCTATCAGAGGTGACTTTTCTCGAGTCCTGTACAGGTTAGGCATTAAAAAGCCGTTTACAGACAATGAACAGGACTAAGCTGGTCCATGAGCACTAACACGACAGAGCTTTTCAGAGAAAGGTTTCCAGAATTTCTGTCTCTCTTTCAGCAATAGCTAAACTGTGTCAGCTAAGATTGTGTTCCTCCTTTCCCCAAACAAGTAAATACAAGTTAGTCTGAGACATAGGAAAAATCTCATTCCAGCATTTACTGTCAGACAAAGCTAAAATAATTTTTTGTATCAACACTAGTGAGAACCTAACTGGTAGGATGTGCCTTTGATTACAAATGCTAAATAAAAAGTCTATCAAGCAAGAATGGCCTATTAACTTGTCTCCCCTGAAACTAGGGTGAACCTTCAACATAGAAATGTCTCGTACCCCACTTTTTCTCAGTTTCCTCTGTGCTTAGGCCAACTTGTGGTTTGGGTTGGGAGCAGCGTAGTCCCAGTGTTAGAGGTACACTGGCCAAAGCTGTGCCTATAACTCAGTCAATACCATCTGGTCCTTCTGTTCATCTCCATTAATGATTTTTGGCTTTGACTGGTGGCTGAGCAGAAAGGGCCTTACCGAATTAACTCATCACTTCTGCTTCTCTCTGCAGTACCAGGCACGATCCTGCTAGACCTGACAGTCAGCCCAGTGCCACCTTCTACCTCAGATCCATCCAGGATCACAGGTCATCACCAAAGACCAAAATCAGCAGGAATCCAGGATTTTATTCCCTATTACAATTAGTTAAGATACTAAACCAATTCTGATTTTGCAGGTCTTTCTGATATCCTCCCAACATAACAAGCAATAAAGCTTTTGAAAAAAAGGTCTTTTCTGTAGTTGTCTTGCTCAGTGCTCACCAACTGTTGGAGGCAAAAAAATCTGTGTCTCAATAGCTTCAGGCCACATGGCTTAGCTCAGCAGCCAGTTTTCCAAGCCACAATTATAACGATTACTAACTAACTCCTCATTGCTATTATCTGTCACTAGACATTAATTTCGGGGCAGAGCTTGTACATTAGAGTTTTTTAGAAGATGCTAATGATGTAATTGTAGGGGAGGGGAACTTTCTGATGCCACAGTAACTGAAGAGAGAGAAATGATGTCTAAATGTTGCAAACCAATAATAAATCTAACTAACAAATACAATCAAGTGGAATAAAAATCACTTTAAGTGGCTTTGTATTTGCATTCCCCATCAAGGTCTCATTTTTGCAGTTATTATTTGTAATATTGTATTGATCCTTTGCAAAGGAAAAACTCTACTGATTTTTTAAAAAGAAGAGAAGAAACCCATAAAAACTTAATGTTCTTGTAAACAGGGATGGGCTGGAAGATTTCAAAAACATTTCACTATCCTGAAGGCTGGAGCTCAACTATTTACCAGTAATGGTTCAGATACTAAAACTCACTCTGCTCATCCAAATCACATATTAGAAGGAACTGGTTTACAGAAAATTCCTTTCTTTTGCCTTGGAGCTGTTTCCTGCATTGTATAGGCATTTGTAGATATGAAAAGCAGGTAAGATTTCTAAAAGCGCTGGGTTTCTAAAGAAACTGCTTATGCATCTAGGAGGGCTTTCTGAAGTACCTAAATAGCTTGTAATCTATTTCTGTGGGTTTCAGCTCACTATGATACCTCTGCAGACCTCACCAGGTATGTATTTGAATCCCAAATGTCTTTGAAAATATACTGCAACAACCTCTCACAGTTTGTGACACTGAGCATTTTATAATTTATCTACATTTTGGAAACCCTTAGCATACATTTTAAGTAAATTTATTTCCCCAAAACAGGCTTCAAGGATGCGATAAGTACATTTCTGAGAAACTGTGAGAGATCCTGGGTAGATCTTTCTCAAACAGACCATGCTGGTTGCCTTTTCACAAGTGCAAATGGTATCAGTTTGTGGTTTCAGGCTCAGGGCATCCCCTGAGATACAGGGAATTTGTGTCCAACTATTATGCAGTGCTTGCCACCGATTCCACAAAGTCAGTATACATTTTACAGTTTTTAACATAGGTAAAGTAGGCCTAGATCAAACATCTATGCTATTCCAGCAAGTCATAATGCAAGTCAGTCTGTCAATCATGCTCCCACACAGATTTATTATACCTTTTGATTGCCAGATATAAGCAGATTGAAAACAGAGGCTCCAAAAATGGTTTCATTGCTCTTCTTATAAGTAATCAATTACTCCTAAATTGCTTAATAAAGATACGATTTTATGATGTCTTTTTTACAGTCTCCCTCTCTGCTCTGTCCAAATGCTCAAAAAATAGAGCTTCCCTATAAATCCCCCTCCTCCTTACAAGCAGCACAAAATGATCTTCAGCCAGCAGCTGAGACTGCTTCCAGCACAGAGTAATCTTGATCCAGCAGTGGGCTTTGATAGTCAGTTCTGATCCAGACAGCCCTAGCAATCCCTGTTCATGGGAACTGCTGAATTTCAGATGGGGCTCTGATGAACTCCATTAGTGTCAACGTGCTCAGCAGCCCCTGACAGTAACAGGGACTGCAGTGCTGTGGTGGCAATGAAATATTGGTACTTTGGTTAGACATGAACAGAGCATACTTGAGGGAAGATAATTGGTGAAATAGTCATAAACCAGCATGTTATCAGTAATGGACAGATCAAAAACTGAACTTCATATTGTTAGGATGTATCCTCCCCCGCAAACAAGGTCATAGCTCAAATGGACCCATTCTGTCAAGCATCTGGGAATAACCTTGTATTGATATGGAGGGTGTCATTTCTGTGTCAGTTTAAGCTGATCTAAGACTGTATTGCTGCTGAAAATGATGTCTTATTCCCTCTTCTGACTTGTGGTTTCAGGTCCCTGTGCCTGTCTCACAGTAATGCAAGTAAAAGGGCAGGAAAATTCAAGGTGGAAGGCACCCCTTCTGACAGGGAATTGCTTGGTGCAGAACAATAGCCAGACTGCCTGCTGAGGGGGCAGCCTGGAAGGACAGAAGTCCTCTGTTGTCTGTGGGCCAAAGATCAAATACACAGAGAAGAACCTTACTGAAAGCTTTCAAATTGGTAATAGCACAAAGTAGGGGATGCACTGCAGGAGCAGCACAAATCTTTGAGCGGTGAGCACTCCTACATTGTCTAGAGGATGCTGGCTAGGCAGAAGTTGTCTTGGCAAAGCAGCAGAGATGCAACAGCAGCAGGTAGGCACTGAACTTGACTGCTGTCAATAAATAAGAGCTGGTTAAGCTTGGTGTCTGAAAATAACCATCTTCTTGTGGTTTTGCCTGTGAAATTTTCACCATGGGAAAGAACAAGTCCAAGCTACACTTAGGAAGTGTGATGCTAAATTATTCTATACAAAGGAAATTAAGCTATCTCCTTCCCAAGCGCTGATCCAGGAACCTGTTCAATTTCTGCTCTCCTTCTACTACACAACTTCAGACCAGAGCCATGTCTTTCCACTTCCTCAGTGCTCTGCTTTCTGATTTTCTTGTATTGTGTCTCTGCCTAGCATCCACAGCCCTCGGGTGAAGCACTTGTGGGAGTTTAGTCCTGGCAAAGGGTCACTCAGGTCAAGCACGGGAACCATGAGCTACTGCCTCCCAAGGGACCAAGTTAACACATGCAGATGGCCCCATAAGAACTGCCTGCAGCACACTCTCTTCACCTGGAGAATATCTGGGCAAGGTAATTTAGCAGTTGAACCACCTTTCTGCAGCTCAGAACAAATGCCGGTGCAGGGCAGTTTCATGGGATGATGCAAGTCAGTGGGGTGAAGGCTGCCTGGGCTATGTAGAGTTTCATACAACCACAGGGACAGCCCAAGTCTGCCTAAGACTGTCTTTGGAAGAAGTAAGTCCCATAGCAACAGCTTGAAGGCCTCAGTGCCTTTGGAACTAGTTTTGATCTTTTCACTGGCAGTACGTTCAAGCCTTAGCAGTACATGGCCTCTTTAGTCCTCTCCTCATGAAAACATTAGGTGTTTAAGACACCGCCACCAGCATTTAAACTTTCTCCTTGACAAAAATATTGATAGCAAATATCCATATTCTAGAAAGATTTCACAGGGACTGAAACAGCAGTTCAGATGCTCATCGTACATCAACTCATGGAGCTGTTGTAGTAATTGTTAAACTTTCTGTTACCTGGCCTGCTTTGCTGTCACTTGGACTTCAAGAGCTCGCTAACCTTGCCTGTAATGCATCTTCCACAAGAAACAAAGAGAAACAGGAAAACAATGGCAGTTACATAGAAAGATTGAGAGCCACAACAGCAATGCAGAGTCACTGATGTTGTTTCTGAATCCAAGGTGTTCATTATCTTGTTCTGCACAACATTTTTCCTGTTCCTACCTGCTGCTGCAACCATTGCCTCGTTCATCATTCAGTTACTGCACAGTCTTTAGGAAAGGATCTTTATGAGATAATCCATCTTTCTTCATATGCATAATAAAACATAAATTAATAACTACATTAATAAAGCAGCTACAGTATTTTAAGTTCTTTTCTTTATTGTTAGTGTAAATTATGAATCCCCCTCCACCCAAATTATACCACAGAGTACAATTCTTACTCACAACTCAGAACTTTCTTTCTTTTTTTCAATTGATAACAACTTACCTTCTCTACCTACTGGTATACCCCTGGCTATTCTACTGACTGAAGACACTAGTTAGGAACAAAACATGCATTACAGTTTTTGGAAATCACATTGCTACTTCAAAATTAAAACAAAGGGTTTACAAAGTTAAACATATCAAGACAGAGGGTTAACACTACATATATCTTCTCAAAAGATTTTTCAATTATTCTTGATCAACCTCCAGACTTCCATACCAACAGCTGGAATCACTTTCACTATTACTTCCTGGCAAGTATTATGAATGATGACTACAGAAATTCTGTGACATTCAGAACTTTGGCATGATGAAAATTAATCTTCATTTTAGGAACATGGAAGCAAGCAAATGTGAATGTTAATGTAATTAAAAACTTGCCAGTTGGGGAATGTTGGGCATGAGGCTTGAACTTATGACTAACGTCACTTTTTCACAGCTGTGATGCGTGTGCGTATAGAGGAGAGAGAGGCGCTAAATTCTAAAATATTTAACAGTTGCAAATATGTATCATGCTCCCTCTGTGTAGTTTGGTGTAATTCCAAATGAAGCTACCAAACCCACTTCTATCTTGTACTCAGGATATTTTACGTGCCTTTGCTTCTAAGTGGTGCATGACTGCTAGTCCCAATGTTAGATCTAAGAGCAAATTATAAAAATCTGGAAACATTAGTTTTTCCCAGTGTTCTCTGTTTTGCTTCTGGAACTCAGAAGGGGATTTCCTCTTCCCAATTTTCTTTGCCTGTGGCCAGCAGGCAAACCTATTACAGGTAAAGAAGATATTTCACACATATTAGCCTAATTTCAAGCATAAGAATTATATTTCTGGTAAAAACTCTATTAGTGTAAGACTGTCATGACTAATCTTATGCAACTGGGTTAGAGAAATCCAAAGAATCCTTTCTATTTGTCCACCAATATTCCTGATTTGGCACAAGAAGACAATACATGACTGTGTCACATGATGTGAAGTATTCAATCACTGAAATACTTGGAAACACACAATGTCTGGGACCAAATTTATTTCCAGGGTAAGGGTTTCATAGTCAATTGTTGCATACTCAACATACCAATCCCAGCCTTTGGACTGACATCTGTCTGGGAGAACCTGCCAAGTTAAATCCTTTTCATTTTAATTCAGGAATAAATGAATTCATTGGCAGCTGAAGACACCCAACATTCCGTTCCCAACTAGAAAAGGCCTAGTTCAAAAGCAGACAATCTGCTCTTGTCTTTCAAGGTCAAAGGTATGCTGTCCCTGGGGTGAAATGTGTAGCTATAACAAACATTAATTTCCTTTCCCCTTACCTAACCTCGTAAGACTATGGAGAGCAGGGTGGGTTAAAGCCCAAACTGGCAATGCCATATCTAGGTGCTCATGAGGGCCCCAGATTTTCAGTAGGTCCTGAATTTAAGTCATATTTCTCTGATATACTTGCCTTACAGGCAGCGCCTCTCTAATAGTCCTTCCCAATGACATGCTCTCCCCTTGAGTCTCAGCGGAAAAAGAAAAGTGAACAAATCCTGCCCTTTGAGACTGAAATTGGGATGAAACTTCCTTCAGCCACGAAAGAGCAGAGAGGTCTGTGACCTCAAGCTCATTTTTCTCTTGCCTTCTTTACATCAGGGAGGATGACAGTCAGCAGGGAAATATTTGCGTCAGGTAGCCCAGGGCAACTGTAGGGTGCTCACACCTTGAGGGGTCTTTTCTTCTCAAGAGGCTTCATCACTTGCTCTGCCCCTCAAACATCTTCATCCACTTCTGTAAGGAAAGGCAGTGCAAATATCACTTCTCCAGAGAGGAGGCAGAGAAGAGAGGCAATAAGAGACTGCTCCCACTGCTCCCTGAGGCCAGGCTTGAAGACACAAGCAAAAGGACTGAGGACAGCCTAACCAGTCTTGCCATCTGTTCAACTCACTCAGCAGGCCCCAACATATTGCAGTGGGTTGTGTTAAAATGAAAACACCCTTCATCTACTCTTCTATGTGGTATGTTGTGAGATTCCTCATTCTACCTCTACTCTTCCCTTCCCAGGAAAACACGGTAATGGGCTTCACCAACATGAGGGCCATGTAAGGCAGTTTACCCCTTGCTTAATGGATTTACCTTACCTTTAATGAGGTTCAGCGCTTCTTCATGGAAGGTTTACACACGTTTAACTTGATATTTTTTCTTCAGTTCATTAAAGCAATAATGAAGATAAAGCTCAGGTACTAGGACTGTTAGTGAGCTGGTCATGGCTGAAGTGGAACACCCATTAAAACCCAAGCTAACCGCTTCAGGTAAGATTCCTGGTTATAGAACTATTAACTTAAGTATTTTATCATGCTACTGAGGTCTGCTTTTTTCATGTACATAATAAAAATGAATCTATTAATCTACAATGTGCATATCTCCAGGAAGAAATGAACAGGAGCATTTTAATTTTCAATCAGCATTTCTGGTGGTTGAACACAATTAAGTACTGTCATATAAAATATCTGTGATAGCTTAAGGGTGTAGAGTGAAACTACATGAATAAATAAAAGAGCCAGTGAATGAATCATAAAAACTTGCATCTAAACCATAGAATTCTTTAAAATAGTCAGGATTAATCTAAGCACATGCACATATCTGTGTGTATGTACCTATGTGCTCAACTTGCTTTTCAAATTCCTTCAAAAGCATCCACTTCTGTTTGAACAAGTGCGCGCACATATAGTTGTGTGATGCTATTCCAAGCAGCAAAAAAATGTAGGTAAACAAAAAATAATGGTAAAATATTTATAGAAATTAATTTATAAACATATAAATGCTGGTCCATTTCCTGTTAAAAAGGCTGTTCCACAAGTCCCCTTGTAAAACCTTACTTTCCGTTATTTCCCCCGTGTCTGCTCCAGGCAAGCTCTAAGGTCTCCATGCATCCTAAGCACCCTTAGCCAAAGAAATTTCTGATTTAAGTGAATACGGGACAAGAGCTGGACATACAGAAGAAGTCAAGCAAGACACAGTGACTGTGAGGCTGCCTGGCCACAAGGGTGGGAGGAGAAGCTGAAACTGGTGGGGCAGGTACATCAGGAGCCACTGGGTGTGGGGTACAGGAAAGATTTTGACAAGAAAGAGGGATGCAGGGAGAGGTAATCTGGAGGGATGAAAGCCCAGGACAGAAAGAGTGACAGGGATGAGAGAGACATTGCTACTGGACAGGAGCATCAGGAGGTAGACAGAAGCTGAGGACAGATGGCCCTGAGCCAAGGCAAGAGCAGGGCAGAACATGGAGATCAGAGGACAACTGGATGAGATTCACCAAGAAAATACATGCATCAAAGGCAAATGAGAAGACTTTAAAAGATTTCTGTAGATAGGTCCCACAAAAAGAAGATGTGTTATAAGGTGGTGGTGGTGAAGCAAAAAAGAGAGAAACCATATCCCTAAGTGCAAATCTATTTAGGTTTCACAACACATATTTAGAAAGGGTGAGATTAATTTGCCTTTTCTATTGAGCACTCGGATTAATTAACTTTTTTTTCTTTTTTTAAAGTATTTTAGTGCATAGTATTTATTCTCTGCACACTCCCGCACAAAGAAATGAACTGCTGAAAGATAAAAAGTACTAGCTGAAAAAGTGTTAATGAATTCCTCAGGGCTTTGAGAAGCAGTGAGTAACAACCACCAAAACAAATACCATCCGCTGAAGGATATTTTTAAACTAGCTTGTTCACTGAAGACTTTTCCCAGTCATATTTATTATATAAAATACCCTGTGAAGTGCTTTGTCTGGATTTTGGAGGGGAACAGCCTGGAAGCTAAATCATAACCAAAACTGTAATAAAAAAGATGAAAAATGTACAAGAAGACCATATTAAAACTTGCTTATTATGTTTTAGTATTCTCAGGAAGTTGTTTACTGTATATTTCTTCTTTCTTGATGCTAGATCTACATTTCATTTTTCCTTTCTGTCAAATCTCTCACAGTCTTTGTAGCTTAAACACTTTCTCAGTGGCAGCAATTGTATTTCTCTGTTGTCTCGTCATCTGCTCCCATTCAGGTATAGGTTCTACCTGCGACAATATAAAGCCAAATGTGCTTGAAGATTGTTTCACAAGATCTATGTAAGCTTTAGATTTCATTAAAGGTTTATTTATTCTACTGAATAGATGTACTATTTCAACAGTGTGAGAATAAACTTCACACATACAAAAATCAGTAAAAGATCCACTAACAATATTTTGCTCATTAAGAATGGATTTGTAATGGGCTACTCAAAATAACTATTTGCCTTCTTTTTAATAGCATGAGGATGCTTAGGTTTACAAGTCTATAGCTTTTATTGAATTAACTAAAGAATATATTTCTATAAACAAGATACTAATTCTCAAGTTGAACAACAAATCAGAAGTTCTTGTTCAAGTTCTAGTAGTGCAGGAAAAGTAAACAAAGAAATTTTACACTTTATGGTATACACAGCAAAGGAAGACATTTTTCTTACTTGAAAAGGGAATCTGCTAGTTCCTGGTTGGAACATACACACATACCTAATATGTGCAGTAGTGGCAAATACCACAGTTTAATATTTAATGATCCTATGCTCATTATATATTATATATTATATGTCCTGTGAATGGCATTAATTTATCATTCATTACTTTTTAATCTACTATTCTATACTCTTTTTAAAATTCTAATGAATGATGATGTCTACCAGTCTACTGTATATATTCATTTGGGTAAATATTTGATGGCCAATGGAGATCAACAGTGTGGTACAGGAGAGATTTTGATATGGAAAATAGAAGCAAACCTCCACCAAACTCTCCTCAAGTGGAGAGGAATGTTTAACACTCTCATCAGCTCATCAACTGTCAGAACAAATCATCTACATGTGATGGGAGGATATGATGGGAAAGGAAGAGAAAAAAGCAAACCCGAGAATGTATTTTTTTCCTAGTTTTTAGTGCTGGTTATTCCTTTGTAAACTTATCTCCCATCAAGGCTTTCTATGTAGAAGCATCTTCCCTGGAGTAAAGTCTGATAGAAGTGTTCTCTACTCCAGTGGACAACATGGTCAGGAAAAGGAGTGGAAATGGGTCATGTCCTGCCAGCCCACAGAAAGATTAAGGGTTCCCTAGATGAAGTAGTATTCTTAATATACTTCCAAGAGCTAATTTTTTTCTGTTGCGTTGTTTGAAAGGGAATCTGCTTGCCTTCTGTCAAAGTCACTTGTGGAGTTCTGCAGCTCTGGCTTGCCAAACACTGACTCCTTCAACCTTGCAGTAATATCCCCTGAAACAAGATCTCCACAGAAATCATAATAGCTTTGGAATATAGTGCTACACTCCTCCACAAATATCCTTAAAGCCAACAGTCTATGCATCTCATCTTAGCAAATCCTCAACAGCAAACTTTGGGCCTGAAGTGTGGAAATGGTCTAACAATAAGCCCTTGGTTTGGTCTCCTCTCCACTGCTACTTCTTCCCTGTCACAGTTACCTTTGGTTTTGTTTCTCTAGCAGGCAAGTGTATGTAACGCCCGGTGCAAGTGAGATGTGGTATTTGAACTGATGATATGTGCAGAGGCACTGCAGGAGAATTATACCACGCTGCTCCTTCATGCACAAGATATGGCAAAATCACATCTGAAGCCACAGTTACAGCAGAGAAAACACTGAGACCATGGTGAAGACTATTTGATATTTCCAGAAGGTTGAGGAGAAAACTCCAGCTTCTGAGATCATGTACACTATTGCTGGGCATACACACAGAAGTGGGGCATCAGACAGAAAAAGGGATTATGTAGTGCAACATGCAGCTTGCACCAAATGCAGGTGTCTGAAACAAATTTATGTGGAGAACTCACATCCATCTCTCTTCAGATAAAATTTGGTGGAGAAATTTTATTCCCCCCAAGGATGGCAGATGGGTGGAAATATGGATGTACTTCTATAATTTTCACAGGGATCTGACAATTATTAATAGTTAGTCCTTAGACAGTACTTCACATTTACAAATCTCAGTACAAGCTCTATTTAATTAATGATAAGTCCTTAAATATGCTCGAGTTGAACTAGTGCAGCTTAGAGTGACTGATGCATGCAGACAGAAGAATCGTTAACCTTAATGAATCATGTTTGGGACAGTGGATGGAATTAGTATTAGAAATATACTCAGTGTGTGACAGGCTGGTAAGATAAAAATGTAGCCATCTCACACAAGCTGTTTTGTAGTCTTTCAGCTTTTGACTGTTTTCCTGGTAGATCGGTAATCATGAGGTAAACAGATTGCAGTGTGCAGCAATAGAAGATACACAGTGATTTCTCATGATGCCACAGGCACTGGTTTTCTTTGTACAGTACCAGGACTGCCAGGGCAGTTACTTACTGATTCCTGATGCCTTTAGCAGATGCAGAATCAAGTCTACAAGTAACCATCAAATCACTGTCACTTTCAGGCTTTTGGAAAGGGACATAGTGTAGTGTCACTAATTAATGGCTATGATTTTAATATCAGTAATGTCAACATAGCAGAGCTTTAATGAAAGACCTGAATGAAGACCATCACCTGGTCGAGCAGATCATCGTGATGATTTTGTGGTATGAAGTTACTTGAGGTACCTCCCCAGTCAAGCTGAGATGGTTCTCTTCTGGGTAGAACAGCACTGCAAAATCTTTGACCATCAGCATCCATTAGTTACAGTCACTGTATCCTTACAGAAACCATGCAGCTCACAGGTTCTGTCCCCTGTATTGCTTTTTGGAAATACCAGTCACTATCTCAACATAATATATTTACACTTGTATTTTGAATATCTCTAGAGTGACTGGCAGACAGATCAATTTTTTTGATAAAAATGTCTTTTCGATATTAAAAAAAATCTGTCTAAACAGTCTGCATTTAAATTTTCCTTTAATATATTGCTGTTAAACTTTCTGTGTCTGCTTCAGTGTTTATAAATAACACCATTATTCCACATCCAGATAAGCACCATTCATTTTGCATTAAATTTCCATTAAATTTTCTCATCCTTAACCCCTTGAATTGAGGGAAATGGCAATCACAGTTTCTTCAGAGGTGGCTAGCAGATGACCAAGTTGTATGAGCACTGATTACCCACTCTTGCACCCACAGGGTGCCTGAAAGGCTCCTCCTAGACTTGCAGCTTAAACTTGCTTATCTCCACTGAGGCAAAAGCTGGGTTTGACTGACATGTGTTACCAACTACAGAATTCTTGCAACAGCGTGAAAGTCCCCAGAAGGTTGTAAAAAACACTCTCCCAGCTGCACAGTTGTTATTTAGCTGTACAAAAAGCAATGGCCTACACCAGGACAACAATGTGCAGGTATAATCGTACTGAATACTGAGGTTAGGCATTCCTGTGTATCAAACCTATATGCTATTACTAATAATATCATAAAATATCTTGATATTCCCATTTCTTAAAGTGATCTGCCACATTAAAACAATGTTTATTCTTTCAGTCATGTAAAAAAATGAGACTTTGCTCCTTCATGTTCACACCGATTATCTTCCCCTTACAGAAGCAAATGAGAAGAGGACATAGTTCTTGCTGTAAGTATAGGTAGCCTTGTAGTTATGGTTGCAAGCCTTTGCAAGAGTGAGCCCTGTTTTGGAAAGAACAGTGCACAGGTTACATAGAATAAAATAAACACAGATACTTGCTGCAAAAAACAGAAATGAAAAGGACTAGGTGTTCCTTTGAGAAGTGTGTCTCTTCTTCATATTAATTATACAGTGGGCTAAGGCCAACTGTAGGAGTTTCAATAAGGCCAAAGGCCGGGTGCTGCACTTGGGCCACAACAACCCCCAGCAGCGCTACAGGCTTGGGGAGCAGTGGCTGGAGAGCTGCCAGTCAGAGAGGGACCTGGGGGTGTTGATTGACAGCCGGCTGAACAGGAGCCAGCAGTGTGCCCAGGTGGCCAAGAAGGCCAATGGCATCCTGGCTTGCATCAGAAATAGCGTGGCCAGCAGGGACAGGGAAGTGATCTTACCCCTGTACTCGGCACTGGTGAGGCTGCACCTCGATTACTGTGTTCAGTTTTGGGCCCCTCACTACAAAAAGGACATTGAATGACTCGAGCGTGTCCAGAGAAGGGCAACGAAGCTGGTGAAGGGTCTGGAGCACATGTTGTACGAGGAGCAGCTGAGGGAACTGGGGTTGTTTAGTCTGGAGAGGAGGAGGCTGAGGGGAGACCTCATCGCCTTCTACAACTACCTGAAAGAAGGTTGCAGAGAGCTGGGGATGAGTCTCTTTAACCAAGTAGTAAGCGATAGGACAAGAGGGAATGGCCTCAAGTTGCACCAGGGAAGGTTTAGACTAGATATTAGGAAGCATTTCTTTACAGAACGGGTTGTTAGGCATTGGAATGGGCTGCCCAGGGAGGTGGTGGACTCCCCATCCCTGGAGGTGTTTAGGAGTAGAGTCAACATAGCGCTTAGGGACATGGTGTACTTGGGAACTGGCAGTGTTAGGTTAATGGTTGGACTGGATGATCTACAAGGTCTTTTCCAACCTAGACGATTCTGTGATTCTGTGAATTACACTGACAGTAGCTTATTAATGCTGTGTCAGCTTTTATTTACAGATTTCACAGACAAATAAAGATAATTGATACAACAGAACATGAATGTAAATACACTTATTGGTTTGCTTGGTACGTGTTTCAGTGGGTATTTAAAGAAACGAAGATACCTTCAGCATTATGAGGCAGAGCAGAAGAACTAAACTAAAATCAGAGTACAAAGCTGTTAAACCTTCACATTTTGCTGCTTAGGGAATGCATAATACATGTAGCATTTTCTTTGTGAAATCAGAAAGTCACATTACAGAGCTCACCTTCACTCTCATTTTCCCCAGTGAGGTATGGGTTTAAGTTTTTTGGGGAAACATGAAGAGTTCCAGATCTGTGAGAAACCATACTTCTTGTTTTTTTGCTCAGCTGTAAAAATCATTCTAGAATAATCAAAGATGATTCCTGATGAGATATTTGCATTCCAGAGCTCTGGGGAAACTCACCTAACCTCATTCCCCAACACAGCAATAGAGGCCTGCACCAAGGTCATGCTGTAACACATACGCTCCTACCAAACAGATCAAGAAACACAGAGGAAACTGCTTGGGTTTTATAAATAATGCAACAGTGAACTGTTTTGTTTAAGAGAGTGAAATACAGAGGAAAGGGGTAAAGAAATGGTTTGTATTTGAAATAGAAAAGAAACCTAATGCTTGATCAGACCTCTGTTCCTGTGTATGTACAAAAACCTGGTCTAGCTCAATTTTGTGCGTAGCTGTGACAGTAGCTCCATCGGGATCCTTAAGACAGTAGTGGAAAAAGTCAGTGTGCAAGAGTGTTACACCATAAAAACCTCCTTTCCTTCTTTTTTTCTGTTTAGTCACTTAATTCTTCTCAAAGTGCCTCATCTTTTATTTTCTCCCTCAAGAGCTTATTGCTCTCAGTCCAGATGGGAGTACCAGGGATATCAGTGGCAGGTACTTCACTCACTAAATTAGGATCTTCAAACTGAAAACACAATCTGTAATTTTATAGCAGTCTGCTCTGCTTGGGACATTAATCATGCATTGTTTGTGGGGGTTAGATCTTGGTGCGTTATCATAGATCAAACTCTAAAAATAAAAGTATCAGTAATAAAAACACCTTGGCCAGTCAGGACATGCTGTTGAGGTTCGTGGTCGGAGGTACAGGGAGAAGCTTCTGGTACCAAAATCCATCACCCTGAGGTGTCCCTGGCATGTTTCCCTCAACGCTCTTGGCGTCACAGTGAGTCAGCCGCCGCTCCTTGACTGCCAAAACTACATCAGCCGCCTGGGGTTAGTCAGACAGAGACCAAGGGAGAAGGCTGTCCCTCCCCAGATACCATCATTAAATAGGCTGTGGCCCTGAATACAGAGTGGCACTGAGGTATAAGGGTGGCCAGGCCCTCAGGAGCCTCCAGGAGCCCTGGGTGACCTACTTAGATGATGGTCCACAGCTCCACACAGCTTGCTTACTCCTAATTAACCCCCTCCTGCCATCTCTCTCCCGCCTGTGCCACAGGGTGCCCTGGTGGCTGGCCCCCCAACCAGCCATTGGAGACACAACCTGAAAGCAGCATCCAGTGTCCAGGAACGGCCCGAGGTCCCAGGAGCTTCATGGCTTTGTGTTGTGCTGGTTGGCATGCCAGGGTGCACCTTCATCCCATCAGGGAAGAGCATCCATGCCCGCCACTCTAACAACTCACAGCCTGGCCCCCCTGGTGCCGAGGACATGCAGGCTGATGCTTCGGTGCACCACCAAGTCTCTGGGAAGCCAATAGGCCTTAGCTTTCTACAGAAATGGCATTTCCCTAGGAATACCCATGTTATTCTGGCCAATAATACAGCTCCTTTTTAGAAAAGCTGTGAAACACAACAGAGCAGGGTGTGTGTTTGCACACATATATTAATAATGTAAAACAGATGCTCAAAACCCACGATTTCATCTCATATAAACGCTTATAATGTTCCCTAGTTAGAAACAGGCGAGCTTTTCTGCTTCAGCAGTTAAATGTATGTTTGGTTGCATTCCTATACATTGATAGCATCTATTGTTTGTTACAATAAACAACTGGGTTAAAGAAATAAATAAAATTAAATAGGAAATTATTTCTTTACAGCTCACTCTCTTATTAGTTGTCATGTGCAGCAAGGAGGCTTTCTGTATATGTTTCTGGTGTTGTGTTATGTTTACACTTTTGAGAGCCTTGTTTAATGCTTTATTATTTTAAGCATATACAGACATAAAATAGCAGTATAGTGATAATGAATATTTATCATTTCTGTAGCTGGTTTCATTTGCAGAAGTCCAACTGCTTAATTTCTATTTTAGTCATATTTGAGTGGATGTTCTGGTACAGATTAAAAAATCTGACCTGCCTGTACCTCAAACAGTTCTTCTAGGTCTGGACTAATATTTATTACATGTAGGAAATATACCATGGATAGTCCACAAAAGTTTTCTTAAGTTGGCATATGTATCCATAACACATGGAGTAAGGAAAACTTAAAGGGATGGCTAGAGAGTGCACACTGGAAAGTGAAGAAATCCAAATATTTCAAAGTAGGAAACTTGACAAGTCAGATCCCTTCAATAATAACACAACATCGTCAATGACAACTGTGTCCTGAGTAGACTCATTAAGGAGAATGCCCATAGAAGAATACGTGTACCCTCTTTTTAGATGCAGAACAATCTGGTCATCAGGCAATAATCAGCCTAACAGTAATCACTGCAGCTAGCTGAGGGGACTTTTCATAGCGCTGTATGAAAGAAACAGCCTTGTGATACTCAGCATTTAGCCTTGCTGTTGTCAGGGTGACTGAAAAAGAGCTGCACATATACTGGGATAAACCAGAAAAAAATGGATGAAACTTTTTTCATGGAAAAAATCAATGTTACAGAAACAAAATATTGTTTTTAAGTCATACCAATCATGCCAAAAATTACTAGAACAACTTGAAAAAAAATGATGTGTTTGATTTATCTGACCATGAAAGAATACAAAATTTATGGCAAAGCTGAAGTCTGACATGACAAAATGTTTACAAAATGGCTTTTTTTATTCCAGTCCGCTTTAAATGAGGGAGCAAAGGAAATGCCTTGAATGAAGGAAAAGGGGAAAAATAACAGATAATGACATTTTTGAGTGATTTAGCAGCTGGGCCACTCTTCAGGTCTCATAGATCCTAGTCTGCAGGGATTTTACTCCATGACTGCCACAGGCTGGTCCTGTGCAGCAAGTTTCACAGTTATCTAGCTGAAGATCAGTTGCTACCACAGTGCTGCCCCACTGCTGGATGTCTTACCCTACTGCTGACCTAGTGCATGATGACACATGAAAAGCTGTGTTGATCCTACACCTTCCTAGAAAGACATTTCCTTGACTTCAGGTACTAAATAAGAGCAAAGACATTGTGTCTAAGGCCCAGCGCTGTAGCACATGGATTTGAATGAGTCATGTATGTGAATAGGGCCTTGTTTTATCCCTGAGCAGTGGTGAAGGGGAAGAGAAAGGGCCTTGCATTTTCCCGTTCATATTTTAAAAACCTAAGACATGATATATCACCTAAAATTAGGTAATAAATAAAAGGGTAGAACTAATCTGTATTCTAAACTAAAATGCATCTTGTACATTAAAAAATAAGCTTTCAAAGTGGAATGCCAAACCTTAGCTGTGCTATCACTGAAATCACCAAAGAAATTTGAAATTATTCCACTTCTCTGCCTCGTGGCAATGAACCAACTTGCTGATTGTCTCTATCTCATCTCTATCTCTGTTTTTCAAAGAGCTCTGGTCTTAAATCCCACCCAGGATGGACCAGTCTGTGGAGCTGCTCTTTTTAAAATAGCAGGTCAGGGGAGATGATTCTCCCAATCTACTCTGCTCTCCTGAGACCCCACCTGCAGTACTGTGTCCAGCTCTGGGGCTCCCAACATAAGGACATGGACTTGTTCGAGTGAGTCCAGAGGAGAGCCACAAAGATGATCAGGGGCCTGGAGAACCTCCCTTATGAGGACAGGCTGAGGGAGTTGGGGTTGTTCAGCCTGGAGAAGAGAAGGCTTCAGGAAGACCTTATAGCAGCCTTCCAGTACTTAAAGGGGGCCTACAGGAAAGATGGGGAGGGACTCTTCATCAGGGAGTGTAGTGATAGGATGAAGGGTAACAGTTTTGAACTGAAAGAGGTCAGATTTAGATTAGAGATAAGGAAGAAATTCTTTCCTGTGAGGGTGGTGAGACACTGGAACAAGTTGCCCAGAGAGGTTGTGGCTGGCCCCTCCCTGGAAGTGTTGGAGGCCAGGTTGGACGGGGCTTTGAGCAACCTGGTCTAGTGGAAGGTGTCCCTGCCCATGGCAAGGGGGTTGGAACGAGATGATCTTTAAGGTCCCTTCCAACCCAAACCATTCTATGATTCTATGATCTCTGATAAAAAGAAGTTGTGGGAAACCAGCAAAGCAAGACATACAGGGGGAGAACAGTCCCCTCTGCCCCAGTCCATCTCATGGCCAAGGTTGCTGAATGATGTCCTCAAGGGCTGGTTTCTCCTCCTGCCTTGGATGAAAAAGAAGGCAAGACAACCTCTTCTGCAGTGGCCATGAACTGTGGAGTCACTACTGCCAGGGTTCTGAGCTGGGGCCCCCATATCCGGCTTACACCGGTGCAAGAGAGGAGGCTGGGAGGCAGCCTTGCTCCTGCTGCTCTGGGGCCTTGTGCAGAGAGAGGTGCCGGCACCACCAGTCAGTGGGGCACCAGTATTTGGTGCAGGGTTCAGCCTCCATCTCTCTCTGCCATGCTTCTCTTGATGGGAATGAGGATGGTCCCTCTCTGACCTGAAGGAGCACAGAAAAAATAGTGTTTGTCAAGTGCTGAGAATTCTAGTCATAAATGTCACATAAAGGCTCACAAAGCAAAGAATAACAAATTTTTCAGAACTGAGCTTGTACAGCATTTGGTAAATAACCCATTAAACAATAAAAGAAAAACAAAAACAGAGTGTTTGCTCATAAACTGGGTACTATACGCTTTCTGTGCCAGCCAGAGCTTTGTGGGAATAAAACTATCCGGTCACTCAACAAGAGGTTTTGTCATCAGCACAGGGGGGATGACAACCCCTCACTTTCTACCACTGCAGTTCTTTGCTTGGCGAGTATCACAGCCCTTTAGCACTGCCTGCTGTGTACAATTGCCTTATATAGTGCCATTTTCTGACTCAGCACAGGACATGCGAACAATGCAGCTCAGTAAAGGAATAAATATTGCAAGAAGACATTTTTCACCAGAATGAACGAGACATGGAAACAAGCACAGAGCAACCGTGTAGATTTGTAGGGTACTTACACGTGATGACAGTCTTGCCAGGCAGCTGTTAATATTGTCTCCAGATAACATGTGCTTGCTGGGGGTTGAAGCCATGTTCAGTTACTGGGGTACTGAAATGACGTAATGATGGATAAGGAAGACAGAGAAAGAGAGTCAAGTTTGGTCAAAACAAACTCGGGTTACTTAAAGCACATGATCTGTTTTAATTTTTTGGCTAAAACACCTCACTGAAAATGCGTTATGTGATGATGACAGAAAGAGGGAAATTGCCATCTGCCAGTATCCAATACAGTCAACAATATTTTCCTATCCAAGCACCAAAACTGCTTTTGTGCCATATATACTTGAGCAGCTGGCAATCGTAGCAGAGCAACAAGCTGCTTCAGTGCTTTGACACACAGTTAACTGAAAACAAAAGGAAAAGAAACAGTGAAAAAAAACTGGCAAGTGGTTAGAAACTGGCAAATTGTTGAGCACCAATCTTGATCTAGACTCCAGATCATCCATAGGTCTGGGATGAGTAGATCTGTGGTTTGGTCTGCTCCTTGCAGGAATGCAAAATTCAGCTTCCTTCCCATGCTCAAGATATCCAGCTAACAGACACTGGAATCACGTGCAATCCAACTGATTTAGCATGTCTCTGTGTATATGTGTGTTTATGCTCCTAAGTGACAGGTACCAGGAACTGGCAACAATTTGCTGCTTACCACTGAAGAAGATCTCAGTTGCAAGGCAAGAGAATTGCAATTTACTCCTCATAGGCAACTGTGGCATTTACTGGTCTTGCTGACATTAGTTACCGTGAATGATCAAGGGGGCCACAGATCCCCTGCAGTGTCATCTCTATCTGTCCATCACTGGTGATTGTGCAAGTCATGCAGGATGAAGGCAGATGGAGACTCTGGAGAAGCAGTCCTTGCAAAACCTATGGGTGAGGAAAAGCCACGTATCTCCTGCTGGCATAGATGATGGAACAACAGATGCCACCTAGCATGTTATTCATATTTCAAAAACTTTTCTAATTTTGGGGTAATCTTTATAAGACAAGCCTGTCTGACCCTGCTCTTTGTGATAAATGTTATAAGCAGTGGGTCCTGGTTTGTTTTGATTTTTTTTTCATGAGTGTCTTAGTGACAATTTTTCCAATCCTGGTGTTTTTCATAGCAAAGTTTCTTGTTTGCTTTTGGTGCTGACATCTCATCTCAGTAGATCAGGAACATGTGTGTGTGTCTGTGTACTGATATAATCAAAGTGCCTTCAAGCACAGAATGAACCTGGAAAGCTGCTTCTTTCTCCATTTGTTAGCTCTCTAGTAATTTTTATTTTCCTTTTCTCTTTCTGTCAGTTCCCTAGTGACTCAGTGTGAACTTGTTTGAAATAATCTAAGCTAGTTTGGCCTGGGAAGACAAGCTACAAAAGGTATAACCTGAAAAAAGAAAACAGCACTTTTTTTTTTTTTTTTTTTTTTCCTTATATGTAGGAGAGGAAAATCGGGCCAGGTTTCACCTTCTTCAAAGGAAGTTACTACTTGTTGCTTCTTTTATGCTTTTGCAGGTGTCAAGTGTCTGAGGATTGCTTATCACTGATCAAGGAGAAGGACAGGGTGTTAAGGAAGATGGTAGAGGTATTTTGGTTTCCCATAGCCTTTCATTTGCTATATCCCATTTTCAGCATCCTGCTGCAGCGTGGCTTTTTCTGACGGATGATGAGAGGCACTTATGCACAGTTCCACTTTTCATCCTAAATCCCTTCCTAGACATGAATAGAAACTGCAGCTATATCTGGGATTTCAAATGCTATTGTAGAGAAATCTATTGACACAGAAACTAAAGAGAAACTCTCTGCATCTAGAAAAAAAGGGTTTGCAGATTACTTGAAGAGCTGGAATAATAGAATCTTTCAAAATACTCCATTCTCTGTGATTTGTAAGCCTCATCTGGGTCTGTGTTTCAAACACTGTTGGTATATCTCCTTGTATTCCATGCCTACAAAGACTCCCAGAGCTGAGGCTATTGAAGAAGGGGTAGTTTGCTAATAGAGCACATTGTGGAGGGGATTCAAATACTTAAACATTGGCTTCTATGGCCTTTTAAAATGTTACAGAGCATCTTGGATAAGGATGAGACTATCCATCTAGCAGGGAGAGGACTAGCAGGAGATGACTCAAACCTTACAGGAGACCACAGCTGAGGACCAGGTATTTTGTAGTACCTAAAATGATGCAGGATGTCTATGTGTGGAGAATGGGCCCAAGTCTTGTAGTCTGCACTATAAACAGCTGCTTTGAATTTTCTTTCTTTCTTTCTTTCTTTCTTTCTTTCTTTCTTTCTTTCTTTCTTTCTTTCTTTCTTTCTTTCTTTCTTTCTTTCTTTCTTTCTTTCTTTCTTTCTTTCTTTCTTTCTTTCTTTCTTTCTTTCTTTCTTTCTTTCTTTCTTTCTTTCTTTCTTCCTTCCTTCCTTCCTTCCTTCCTTCCTTCCTTCCTTCCTTCCTTCCTTCCTTCCTTCCTTCCTTCCTTCCTTTTCTTTCCTTCCTTTCTTTTCTTTCTTTTCTTTCTTTTTCATTTTCAACTGCAGTAGGCAATGCTTTCTGTGTTACGCCAAATTGTGTTTATCTCCAGTAATTTTAATCCAAAAGCTTTGTTTTGGGCTAGGATTAATCCCACTTTGACTTACAGATGTCTGAAAAATAAGCACCTAAGTTACTTGCCCTGATCCCTGTAGTCCATATAGCCTATCTATGCTCCACAAAGACAGGCACCATCAACAGCTGAAGATCGGAAGGAAGAATTGTTTTCATCTGAAGCTTCCCACCATTCTTCACTAACTGCAGGAGAAACTCAGAGAATTTGCTTGGACTAGACCCTCACTTCAAGAAGTTTAAAATTAAGTTAGAAGTATCCCCCACTTTGAGTAAGGTGAATAAAATCTCTGTGCTCTACTTTTGTATTGAGTCCTAGTGTTTCTACAAGTTGCAGCAGAAGTCTCACTCTTCAAAAGTAATGCAAGCCTCCGGCTTATACTTTGGGAAACTCCACAGTTCTTTAATCCATTGCCTTGCTAGCTTCATTACAATGGATTTAGACATATCTTCCAGCCCATTAGTTAAGGGAGGTGCATTCACATCTCTATATAAACACAAATAACACAATGCTGTCTCTGCAGGTGTTGATTAGACCTTGAATGAGGAAGAGAAAATTGGGTCTTAGATTCCCGGAATAATATGAAAAACTTAATTTAAAAAACTCATCTATGAAGTGAACACTTTCTATTTCTTGAGATGTAAATTACTTTTAGTGAGCAACATTAATGACTTAATTTAAAGTGGTCATTCTGGCATGCATTTTGTGATTTTAAGGTTGTCCAGACTATCAGAAGGTGACATAAGATACATGGGGGTTGGGCAGCTTTTAAGTTTCCATGTTTTTCTTTATTTTCCAGCATAGAGAGTGAAATTGTCAGAAGCTTCTGAACAACAAAGGAACCCACGGGCTATTTTGAAAAGAGATACAGAGCTCAGATTCACAGTTTAACTATGGTGATCTAATAACTTTTGCTGCTGTTTGTTGCAGGCCAGGGAGGCACATCCAGACAGGCATGGTGGCTTGGCTGACAGACAGGTGCCATCTGAACGTGTATCTGAAGTCTCAGCCTCTATGGATCTTGAGAAGCTGTGTGAATCAGCTGAACTCCTCATCAGCTCTAAAAGTGGGGCCTGGCATTCCAGAGTGGTGAGATGTCTAACTCCACCCTTGATTGTTTAGGCATTTTAATTGAAAGGAAATTTGGGTTTTATGCTTGTGAATAGATCTGGAATACAAGGAACTCTTTTGTCATAAAATTATGATCCTGCCACAGCACTGCAGTGTTCATAGGAACCTCAGAAAGTCTTTTAGGCTATCTTTAAGCTCTGAGGAAAGATCGTAGAGCACTGCTGATAGATGTCTCTCTGCTAGATAATTCTCAGAGAAAGTCAGTAAATAAAAATGTCCCAAAGAATCATCCTAAATAATCATTGCTAAAATAGGAATAGGAATTAAGATGACATAATGTCCTGGTTTAACCAGGATAGGGTTAAGTTTGCGGGGGAGCGGGGAGCTCTAGCCGGGTTATTCAGATACCATGCGGACCTCACATCCTGGCGCACGTCACATTTCCAGAGCGCGGGAAGAATCGGTGATCACATGGGGTTCGAGCCGCCGGGTTTTCTCTCACTGCTATATTGGTAGATAATTTGCCCTGTTCATTGTTATTACTATTATTGTTATTGTTGTTGTTTGTTGTGTTGCTGTTGCACTGTTGTATTAAACCTCTCCTTATCTCAGATCGGGGCTTTGTATTTCACTTCCTTTGTGGGGGAGGGGCAGCGGCCGCGTGGTCTCAGACCCCTGCAGGGGCTAAACCATTACACATGATTATTCATAATAGGTCAATTCTGAAAAGAAAGACTAAGTGTTTTGCCAAATACATTCCATTGCATGGAATTCCTAGAATACGTATCCACACAGTATATTATAAGAACTACCCATACAAGTAACTTTGGCCCATCAGTTTCATCAAGGCTTTGGGTCACCTCAATAAATAAATTTTAATTTCTATTTTCCACCATCCCCTGTTGTGGTTTTTTTCTCAAATGAGTCTGCTGAAAGATTCAATTTGAGCAATCCACATGCTTGCATTTGTGCTAAGTGGTAGGATGGAAGGCAGCATGTGTAACAAACAGACATTCACCTGTCTGTGATTTTACCTGTGCAAAAAGACAGCATGCATCTTACACTACACTTCTGTAGACTCTAGCTCCATAGCAAAGACTCTCAGCAACAGAGCAGGGAAATCTAATACTAAACAGAGTATTCCCAAACAGGAATTGGAAAGACTCTGTGCTGGGCGAGACACCATCTGCTTCAATGAAGGTTCAGTAGCTGCACAGATATAGGTAGAGAAGAAAAAGTTTACAACTCAGCCAGATGTGGAAGCACTTCACAGTGCCAGAATATTTGTAAAAGAGGGTGTTTTTATAGTATCTGCCAAATGGATTTGGTAGGATACAACACTGAATATGGCTCAACTCACTTAGTTACCTGCCTGGCCTAACCATCTGATCAGCTTTGTGATGCATTTGTCACCAACTTTTAATCATAACATGTTTATACTAAGATGCAGAGGAAAAGAGGAAATCACCTTGGTGCTCACACACTGACAGATGTGCCTCACCTCTTTTTGGATTTAGTAGATAGAAACTTAATATATAAACTCCCCTCTCTGTCTAATAACAATTAATTGTCCCTTGAGGTAAATATTGGTCTAAGCTTTGTCCTACTCCCTCTTTGTTTCCTGGATGAGTACATCCTGATACTGCCCTCAACATGTCAAAAATATTCCTGATACTGTCTTTCATTTCTTATGAAAGCCTTTTAAAAATACACCATAAAAATAAACGCTGATGGTCAGTAGCTGATTCTGGCAAGCAATTTCCACTCAAAAAGCAGCTACCTGCTCAACTGCAGACTTTCACAATATACTCCTGGACCATAGAAACTGGTTCCCAGTTTTCTCTGCAGCAGAAGTCTGCAATGTCTATTGCAGACCTCTATGAAAGCAAATAGATGAGAGAAGATGCAAAGCAGCTAACAGTTTATACATGAAAACCTATTTCCAAATTTCCATCAATAAACTCTTTCCAAAAATGTCCTCTCAGGAAAATGGGTCTGTCGTTTACTTAATATAATTATCTCAGAGTATGTCTTGATTTGCTATATTGATAAATGCTGTATTGGCAAGTGCACTTGAAAAACTAGCACACAGAAACATGATACTTTACAGGAAGCTATTATTAATAATGAAAACCTTTCAGAAAAAAAAAAAAAAGAATAGCTGTAACATGTGCAAACCCACTGTCATGTGGAATAAATGAACCCAGGAATGCCATACTTAAAAAATGGATCAGTCTGTATGAAAATATGCGTTGAATTGTTAAAAAAAAATTTGGTGATACCAATTATTTTTGATAGTAATACCAAGCAGATAAGCAGCTGAATCAAAATTATCCTCCATCCCATACATTTTTTTTAAACACATACAGGATCCCCTACACTAATAAGTATTTAGACACAAGATATGACACTGTGTCAATAAGGCTTGACTGTACATCCACTACACTACCAGTAAATAGGAACATGGACCCAAAGTCACCTGCTAACAGGCACTTGTTTTTGTGCCAGCCACACAGAAGACCTCTTCCCTAGCTGATATGTGTACCATATCACTTTCTTTCCGCTCCATTATGTTCCATGTGTCAGCTTTCGGCAGGTCCTTCCTAAATCCCACCCTTGTCACAGGCAGACCAGATTATTCCTCCTCCCCATACAGTTGTGAGAAATCCAATTCCTCGTAGTTCAGAGGTGGCAGTGCTGAAAAATTGGCAGTGAGACAAGAGTAAGCCATGAACAGTGTAGGGAGGCAACCGATGTCAGATATAGGAGTGGAATGAGAAAAGACCCAGTAAATTAACTTCTTAGATATTCACTTGTGTTAACCTTGGCCAGCAGCCAGACACTCACCCAGCCATGCTCTCACTCCCCCTCAGTGGGGTCAGGGGGAGAAAATAGGATGAGAAAGCTAGTGGTTTGAGATAAATACAAGGAGATCGCTTACCAGCTACCATCATGGGCAAAGGAGACTCAACTTGGGGATAATTAACTTAATTTATTGCCAATTAAAATAGATTTGGGTAGTGAGAAACAAAGAAAAAAAATGAAAACGACTCTTTCTCCTTACCCCCATCCCTCCTTTTTTCCCAGGCTCAACTTCATTCTTTCATGCCCAACTCCTCTATGCCTCACCCCACGCAGGGCAAGGAGTTCTGCTGTCCCCAGTGTGCCCACCAGTGGCTGATGGGCTCAGCCATGTCCTGTGGTGAGTCGACTGCAGAGGTGGCTGGAAGTGGCTACGTCTGGCACAGAGCAGCCACTGGCCTCTTCTTAAGAAGAGTTTTTAAGAAGACTTTCCTCAGATAATAGCCTCCATCTCTGGCAACACCTTGCCACCTACACCCAATACACACTTTAATTGGTTTTACTTAATGTTTTTAACAGCTGAACCTCAGTTTAACAAAGTGGTAAGTGGGAAGAGGTAGGGCAATGTATTGCATTGCTCTAACATAGCAACAATCTCTAGAACACACTGTGTGGAGAACATCAGCTTATTCTTCCTTGCTGACCTTCATTGTCATTAAGAGCCATAATGCAAAACAGCCATTCAGCAGCTTCATACCACTATTTACACAGCTCAGCTTAAAAAGAGTTTAGGATCTCATCATCTGCTTTTTGATTAACCTTACTGTGTCTTTGCAATGAGACCTGTCATTACCATTACTGTTCCCTGGCACAGAACCCAAAGTGCCATTTACAAAGGTAGCTATGTCTCAATCAAGGCATGGTGCAGCCAGAAAACAACAGCACAAAGTGCTGCATTTGAGTTTATTATGTGCAACACATGCAGAATCCCCTTGAGTCCTGCAAGATGGAGTCCTCCTAACTCCCTTCTGATTTAGTGCCCCTGCCTCCTAGAGCAAAATCAAATATCTATTACCTATTAAATGAAGCAGATGAGAATTTCTTGGCTTTAGAGATCTTGAAAAATATACTGTAGCTTTCCCAGTAGAATATCTGCAATGGTTTTATTTTCTTAAATGAACACATGTACTGATTTATATTTACAGCATGTGGCTATGTAAATGTTAACATAAACCTGTATCAAGTAGGAAACCAACACCTATCATTATAAATAGGTTTGCATGGATGCAAAGCTTTCCCTCTAAGGATTTCAAGCACGTCTCATTTGCAGTCCCTACAGCTTATCCCTAGGGACCTCCCCTCTCTATAACCCTGAAGGATGGTGGAGGCTTGGCTGGATTAGCATTGAGACACATGGGCAAATGTAGTCAGGACTACGCCTGAATGATTTTAATTTACAAAACTAGGTTGAAGATATTCATCTGTCTTGGGAGGAGTGAACAGCAATTGTTCAACAGCAACTTGCCACTACTTTTAACATTCCCTTTTCTGCATAGGGAGTAAATACATTACACTGGATGTTGCAAGGTGAGTGCTTATAGTGGGGAAATACATTTTGTTTCATTACATGTACATCTCTCTACTCTTGGGTGAGCTCTTGGGACAACATGACTTAATCCTAGTGAAATATGTTGTTGGATTTTTTTTTCCCTTCAGCTGCATCTTTCTCTCCAGCTCATGTTCACAAGGGCACCTATTTTCCTTCTTGTGTGTAGACATTAGAAGTCAAACTCTATGTCCTTTGAGTTTCCTCTGTGCTTCTGAAATAGCTGTGTTTTCTGGTTCATCTGGACACTTGCAAATTCCATTGTTTGACCAGGGGTAGGTTGTGTCTACCCTTACCTGGGCTTCCAATAGCAGGAAAAGGATTTTAGAAAGTCTTCATTCCACTGAAACATGCAATCCAACATCTGTTTAAAGAAAGATAGGTTCCAGATGTTTGCTGCAGGGTGCTATGGCTTTGAGTAGCAATCAGACCATACAACATGGGAGTAAAGATCTCACTTCCAGAGACAACTCCCCCTGGTTCAGACTAAACCCATCCTGTGTAGGCAATGTAGAGGAAGCAGCACCTCCAGGCCTGACTGCAGATACTCACCCTCTGGCCTTCAGGCAATGGGCCTTGCAGAAGTAGAAGACTATCTCCTGACTGCAGAATTTGCACACTGTCTACCATTCACGCTGTGCTACCTCTCTTCTTCTTGCACATGCTTTCCAATGAAGATGTCTATAAAACAAAACACAACTGCCCTTCTACAGAAATTTTACTAATTTGATGTCCTTCCCTGTTTTATTGCTGGTGATAATAATGACCTGTTTGTTGTGGCACTGATATTAGAGATATCTCTTCCTGAAGAGAAGGAATGGCTTATTTGAGGCTTTTTAATTGTTCTGGCCAGGCTAAACCATCAACCTTGTCATAAGGCTTTTATGTAGATTATTACCAACAACATTATCATATTAATTATTCCTCTGTGAATTCCTAAAATGTTAATTCACCACATACTGCTAATTAAAGAGGGCACAGCTATGAAACTAGGCAGAGACTACAGTCCCATATCCAAGAGAGTTTTCTGTTACCTGACAAATAAATCAGCTTTCATTACTTTTTTGATACCGAGCTGAAAGGACTACCTGCCTTGACTCACCAACACATAGTGGCTTGCCACAAATAGCTTGGCATCCTCAGGATTATTTCTGGTTTGCCCCAATAAATATGGGCTCCTGGATATCACTATATACCGTAATTACACTCTTTCAAATAATGTTTTGATCTGGAATTGCGTGGCCAGGGAAATCCTTCCTGTTATGTTGTTTCGGCCCTCAATTAGGCCATTAGCAATTGCAAAGAGGCTGATCTTGGATTTGTCTTCTTATCATGTTGCATCCCACTGCACTGGTCTCCAACTCAGAAATAAGTTTCAGCTTTAGAATGGGCTAGTGCTTGAGACTCCAATTTAATTTAAAAATGCTTTATCAATGAACTTGTGAGACAAACCACTGCTGCCACAACCAGGCTGCAGTGAACTGACATTACCAAACCTCCCTTTTACCTTCCTGTTGAGGATGTGCTTCAGTGTCTGGCAGGACCAGGCAGAAACTGCTGGTGGCCTACAGAACTCCATGCTTCAGAAAAGGGAAATTTCCCCAGCCTGTAACTTGCATGTCGCTAAGGGATGTTTCCAGATCTGCGCTGGTCAGAAGGCTAATATCTCACCAGAATGGAGGCCCAAGCTCAGGTCTGAGACTCAGGTTCAAGGTGCACATATAGCATGGTGTTCAGGGACTCTTGGTTCTTGCATTTATAACTAATAGTTGCAGAGAATCCACACCTGCTTCTGATCCGATTCCCTCATTTGGCTAATCGTTATGGCAGATTAGGGTGATTGCATGTCCCTAAGATTTGCTGGTTTACCACCCTACATATCCAGCTAATTTACCAAACTAGTAAACTTTGTGAAGAAAAACCCAAACTGCTGTGACTCCTTTCTGTAACATATATTGCAGGAGATGGAAAGTCCAATCAGCAGCTCCATGTAGCTGCAGCTTGGACTGCATAACTTCTCACTCAAAATCTCAAAGCCTGATTAATCAGACTGCAGAGGCAGGTGTATGTTATAAGCTCTCCAGAACATGTTATGTCTCAGTGTGCAAAAGATGGACTGACTAGCTTGAAGAATACCATTAATGGCAGCCATGAAAGAAGAGAAAGTACTCATGAGAAGAGAGTGTTACTGAGTCTGTAGACTAGAATGGCTGAAGTCTGCAGAACAGAACTGAACGGACCTTTTGGCTTCCTGATCTTGGCCAGATACCATTTTTCATAGAATCATACACTTAGATTCAAAAAGACCTTTAAGATCATTGGGTTGAACTGTAAACCTAACAATGCCAAGTCCACCACTAAACCGTGTCCCTAACTGTCACATCTACACATCTTTTAAATACCTTCAGGAGTGGTGACTCAACCACTTCCCTGGGCAGCTGTTCCAATGTTTGACAACCCTTTCAGTGAAGAAATTTTTCCTCTTATCCAATCTAAACCTCCCTGGCACAACTTGAGGCCACTTCCTCTCATCCTGTCGCTTGTTACTTGGGAGAAGAGATGGACTCAATGCAACATTCTTTCAGGCAGTTACAGAGAGCGATAAGGTTTCCCCTCAGCCTCCTTTTCTTCAGGCTAAACAACCCCAGTTCCTTCAGCTACTTCTCATAAGACTTGTACTCTAGATCCTTCACCAGCTTTGTTGTGTTTCTTTGGACATGCTCAGGCACCTCAGTGTCTTTCTTGTAGTGAGGGGCCCAAAACTGAACACAGTATTTGAGGTGCAGCCTCACCACTGATGAGTACAAGGGTACAATTACTTCCCTAGTCCTGCTGGCCACATTATTTCAGATACAAACCAGGATGCCATTGGCCTTCTTGACCACCTGGGCACACTGCTGGCTCACATTCAGCCAGCTGTCGATCAACACCCTCAGGTTCTTTTTCGCCAAGTAAATTTCTAGCCACTCTTCCCCAAGCCTGTAGCATTGCATGGGGTTGTTGCGACCCAAGTGCAGGACCTGGCACTTGGCCTTGTTGAACCTCATACAGTTGGACCATTGATCCAGCCTGTCCAGATCCTTCTGTAGAACCTTTCCACCCTCAAGCAGATCAACACTCCTGCCCAACTTGGTGTTGTCTACAAACTTTCTGAGGGTGCACTTGAATCCCTCGTCCAGATCACTGATGAAGATATGAAACAGAACTGGCCCCAGTACTGAGCCCTGGGGAACACCACTGGTGACCGGCCACCAACTGGATTTAACTCCATTCACCACCAATCTTTGAGTCCAGCCATCCAGCCGGTTTTTTTACCCAGCAAAGAGTATGTCTGTCCAAGCCATGAGCAGCCAATTTCTCCAGGAAGATGCTGTGGGAAACAGTGTCAAAGGCTTTACTAAAGTCCAGGTAAACAGCCTTTCCCTCATCCACTAAGCGGGTCACCTTGCCATAGAAGGAGATTGGGTTAGTCAAGCAGGACCTGCCTTTCTTAAACCTGTGCTGGCTGGGTCTGATCACCTTGTTGTCCTGTATGTGCTGTGTGATGGCATTCAGGATGAACTGCTCCACAACCTTCCCTGGCACCAAGGTCAGGCTGACAGGCCTGTAGTTCCCCAGATTCTCCTTTTAGCCCTTCTTGTAGATGGGTGTCACATTTGCTAACTTCCAGTCAACTGGGACCTCCCTGGTTAGCCAGGACTACTGATTGAAAGTGGCTTGGTGAGCACTTCCACCAGCTCCCTCAGTACCCTTGGCTGGATCCCATCTGATCCCATAGACTTGTGTATGTCCAAGTGGTGTAGTGGGTCACTAACTATTTCCCCTTGGATTATGTGGGCTTCATTCTGCTCCCCATCCCTGTCTTCCAACTCAGGGGGCTGGGTACCCTGAGAACAACTGGTCTTATTAATAAAGATGGAGGCAAAGAAGGCATTAAGTACTTCAGACTATTCCTCATCCTTTGTTACTATGTTTCCCCTGTATTTAAATTTTTCTTACTTTCCCTTTTTTTTACTCAAAGTGAAGTTGAAGTTGTATTTAGACTTGCTGTTAAAAGAAGTCTGAGATCCTCCAATGAGGAGTGCTGTAAAAAGTCGAAGGCACTGTCAGACTGGGAATTATCTAAATCATGGGGAATTAACTATAGAAGGTAAGGCTATTAAACACTCCATAACCCAGCTGTTTTAGAGGAAATGCTGAGAGATAAATATTAATGGGTTTTTTTAGAAAGCAAGAGAGTGAAGAAATGAAATGTCACTAATACTTCTTTTGTCCTTTAAATAAGAAAAATAATGTGTCCAGAAAAAGCAGAATCCCTTTTTCTTGGAAATAAAATTGCAACAATTGCTGGGAAAAAATCCCACATGCATGCTGTGCTCTCATAATTCTTAATAGGACTTGAAAGTACTGTTTGAGAACTCTGTATTTTTGGTAAAGATGCAATAATCTTTGCCAATTCATACCAGTGTTACATATTCTATGGAAAGACCCCCAGATTTAATATCATGGGCATATTGCTTTGGGGTATAGCTTTGCTTTGTGATAGCATAAGGATTATTGTTTCTGTTGGTCAAACACAGCTGGTTTGATGAGAGCAAAAAACAGACATGCACACATAGCTCCCATAAAATTTCAGTAGGCTGGCAAACAGAGCTCTAGCTAAAGAGCAGAGGAAGACTGAACGAGCAGAATTATATCTGAGCTAATCTATCAAAGAACAATAAGTTTTAAAAATCTCCACAATATTGTAGGTCCCAACCTCTTTATAAGTTCCTTTCCAGCAAATAAACTGTGTAGAACAAATCAAGCAAGCAGAACCCCCTTGGCTTCATTACTGCTGCACCTGCTAAAACAAATGCAGCCCTATCTTAAAAGCATGTCTACTACAGTACTTGCTCACTTTAAATCAATGTTCATTTTCAGGTCTTCTTTTGGCTGCATTCAATATTGTATTGACACCATAGAGTTATGCCATTCCTACATAAGCCTTACAGTTTGAAATGATGTTGAGAATCCTTATTAACACCTTACGGGCAAGATAACTGCAGTTCTTTGTTTAAACCATTTATCCGAGTACCACGTTCCACTTCTTACAATGGGATTTATCCCCAAATCTTGCTGAGTGCCTCTGTTTATCAATTCCACAATACATTTATTAAAAAAAAAAAAAAAGGTAATTTATCTCTTCTCATGTATTCAACTGGTTTTAAGATCATAGCCAAAGGACATATTTTCAGTCAAAGCTCTGTGTGATCCTGCTGAAAGTCATAAACCTCCCTAGCTTTAATGATTCTGCCAGAGTATCCTTATTTAGCTGCTATGAAAGCATAATGTAAAGGCACTTATTGGGAAGCAAATTTTATATCTGGCTCTGTTCAGCTGAAGTGAGCCCTTGGCTCAGCACAGCTAAATTGCTCTCTCTGCATGTCGGCCCCTCTCTGCCTGCTGGCACTGACATTGCTGTGCTCCTTAGCACTGCTGCAGTTTTGCTGTTCCTCCTCTCCCTACAGCACACAGAAGACAGGAACATAAAGACTGTAACAGAGAAGACGTACAACTGTAAACGTGTCTAATCCGGGTTGTAAAAGACACAGAGCAACCAAAATCCAATTTAAGCACGACACAGAATACAGGTCCTGGAGCACTTTGAAGCCTGCTTTCTTCTCTGCATATGAAGTCTCAACAGGCAACCAGTTCCCACTGGCGTCAGGGGGAGCTTAGCTTGTAAACTGCCCGCTCAAGACAACAAAGAAGCTGAATGAATTGTGGTCACATGGTTGGCACACTAATAGCTAGTATATGGTATAGCCTAACAGTCTGTTCAGTCCCCCAGATTTCCCTCTGGAGGTACCATACAAGGCTGTTGACACCAAACTTTCTGGCTGCACCCTGGCTTGTCCATAACCCCTGAGCAAGCAGACTGTATATAAGGAACTATCTTTACCTCTGAGATGCATGTAGTGGTCCTGTTCCTTGTATGTTCATACCTGATGTAATTTGCTTTTCTGCCTGCTCCCCGTGCTCCAGCAGCTAACAGAGTTTGCCTTCTCACCTTCCAATGTCTGAATGCAAGGTCTAAAGGCAAGCCATTTCCTCAAGGCAGGGTAAGAGTGTTTCTTCCCGCAACCCTTAGTCCCAGAAAGAGGATGTATCGCTTGAAAAATAGTCCAGCCCTTGGAGCACGTCTGTTCAGGAACTACAGATGGAGGGAGAATAGCCTCAGCATTTGCAGAATGAATTTTTTTGACTACTAAATGAGAATATATTTAGAGTTCAGTTCTGGAAAGGGTGGGGGAATCTGATGACGAAGAGACAAAACTGACACAAAGAGGGAGAAGGATACAGCTAATGTATTCATAATGCAAGCCTTAACTCTCTCTCCTGGGACAAACTGAACATGAAGCTACCCAAAGCAAAAGAAAGAAGCCAATTTGCATAGTAAGAATGGGAAGACCTAAACATACAGTGGTGTTTCATCCACTCTCAGGACTCCGGGTGAAGTGTGGTGTGCTGCTTCTACTGGTGGTTGTCAGTTTCAAGTTCCGCATGGAAGGAAAGACAGAAAGAGGGGAAAATGAGAGATATAACCAGGGAAAATCGGGGTTTTTTTTACTTCCTCCTCTACAGTCCTCATCTTGCAAATGAGCTTTCTTCAGTGACATGTGCCCGTTCCAGGCCTTGCTTTTTCTCCAGTCTGGGAGCAACTTGGCAGCAGATCAAGCAATCAAGCACACTTTCATTAATTCAGGGCTGAGCTGCCTTGCCATCACTTCTAACCTTGTCCCAGAAGAGCTCCCCCTCCCCATATGTCCCAGTGGCATGAAACTCTGCTGCTTGGCACTGGGGAGGATTCATAAAATTAGAGTCCGTGTTCAATAAACACGATGGAGTGGAAATGGCCTAGGTATATTAGTAACACTGCCAATATAGGACTCATGGAGAACAGAAGTTTTATCAACTTCAAAGCAAACAGCAAAAGCTGTCACTAATGGAAAGGTCATTGCACTGTCTGCATAGTGAGCGATGTGATAAGTCAAACAGTTTAGCATTTCAAGAGTGGTGCCGAGAAGAAGACAATGTGTCTGGCATCCAGTGGTGACCTTGTCACTTCTGTGGGCTTCCCACCATGGAGCTGGCATCACTGTTCCCCACTTTCCCAAGGTGAGGCCACAAGAAAGGCTTGAAGAAGATGGTCAAGGACCAAGGTAACACACTGCTGGTGAGAACATCCAAGTTGCTTGACAGCCAAGCACAACATGTAGCGTAACTGGGGATATGTTGCTGTGGTATTCTGTAGGCACATGAGCAAGAGCTCACCTCCATGCAGTGCTGCCAATTAAAGTGTCACCAACCATAGGCTAAAAGTGACTTAAATGTCATAAGAGAGCCTTATGCCTATGAGATACTATTTAGACCCATGCTAGATCAGGTCACCGCAAATTGCAATCCTCGCTTGGGCTGCAAGCATGGAAATTGCTGTGCATGGGTAATGCAGAGAGATTCTCTGCAAGTCTCTACCTTGTGGCATTTTTTGCACTTGCATAAAATGGACCCTTTCTGATCTGGCAGCATTTTACCCATCATTTGCATAAGTACTGAGGACTACAGCAGAGGTCAAGTCAAAGAAGAATCACTTTCTCTCTCATATGTGATTCAATTTCCCTCCAGTCTTTCTCATTCTCATCAAACCGCCTTTAGAATTCTAATTTCTGTTCCACTTTAAGGAATCAAAATACTTCATGGCTCATGATACTCTGTGGCTCATTTTTCAACTATTTTCTGTAATGAAATTAGAGTCCTTTTGGGGGGGGAAGATAATTGTTGAAAGCCGACGCTTCTAAATAATGAATAGACCAAAACATAAGTCTTAAAATAATTACTGCCACAATAGCATTTGTAGTGTGCAGCAAACACCTCCCAGTTGTAGCCCGTCCCTCCTGCTTGCCTGCAGTTACTCTGACCAGTACCAGGACCTTCTTCTTTTCAACATGGTGGGCACTGAAACACCCTGCCTTGTCGCCATTCGGGTTTATTGATGAATGAGAGTATTGGAAAATATGTTATGGGGATCAGTGAATGCATCTATTTCACGTAGCCCATTTCTCCTCTCGCAGACAGTCCCACACAGACTGTGTTCTCTCTGGAAAGCATACTGCCGGTGAGGGCTAGTGTGCAATGCATCTGACGTCCTGATAGTGCATATTCTCATTAGGCAAATCCCAAGGATAACTCAGAAGCTAATGAGAATGGTTACAGATGCGTTAACAAGGTCACTGATAAGAATATAGTCACAAATCACCTAATTAGGAGGGGCAAAAAAAAATCCAGGCAAGCTCTTCCATATTTCTGTATTACAAATGACCCTCTGCAGCTAGCTGCCAGCAATTGCTTCCCTTTCCCCTACCTGTATGGATGTCTGCCAAAATACCTCTCTCAGCCTTGCGCCTGAGGAGAGCAGAAGGAGCAGGAACTCCTGAATTCTGGTATTTTGATTCAGTACGGACAATTAATTTGTGATTCTGGGTGTATCTCTTCAGGCCTCCTCTCCTGCTCACATTCATCTATTCCCTTTCTGAGTCAGTCTCATTCTGCACTCATTTTGTGTCAAAGGACATTAACAGGGGTGCAGCACTGGCTACACTGGATACAAACCCCACAGAAACGAAGAGAAACATTAATCGGGTTTTCATCAAATCAAACCTCAATATATGAGAATTAGGGTTAGTGAAACTCATTTCTCACACCGTTAGGAAATTCTGATTTCTCCAGGTTCTGTTGGCTTGGGTAGAACCAGGACAAAAAACTAGATATGCAGGTATTCCCTATGGGACCAAATAAAATCTACACTTCAATCTGATGAAGTGGATAGGTTGGAACCCAGAAGTTACATGATTCTGTCATTCTATAGGAAATGTAAAGCTGACATAATCCATTCCAATTTCATCAATCCCTCTACATTTCCACCAGGTCAAAAAAAAAAAAAAATCCTTCAACTGCATGAAAACAAATTGCTTCAATTCAACCAAGAGTTTTCAGTTTAGCTGAATCAGCACCTTTTGAGAAAAAAAAATGTGCCTTCAGAAAAGTTTTGACAAACTACAAAGAGATGCAAAATAACAAAATGTCCTTCGTCTGCAGCTGTACTCTAAGTACCACCTTACTGTTAAATGAGCAGGAGATTTATTCTACTCCTAATAGTGACAATTTACCTGTTAATATGTAAATTACTACAACTTTCTTCTATTATGGGTTTATAATACAAATAATTTACAAACTAATAATGATGTAGTGTACACATAAGTATAATAATATGTATACACACATGTAGAATACTATAAATACTGAGCACACATATTTATTATAGTCATAAAAATATATGTCTAGATACAAAACTCTTACATCTGTCATATTGAATGTTTATATAAATGGAGTACATATATGTCAACTATTTGTACAGAGGATGATGACTTGAAAGCAGAGGTACTATACAATCAGAATATAGCCTTAAAATAAAGATTTATCCTCCTATCCATTAAAATTCTCTCTTGGCAGTTTCAAGGTTTCTCTGCCTGAACAAATGATACCCATGCTATCTTCCCAGCTTTGACAGAAATCATCTTGTCCTTCATGATCAGTGTGCAAATGTGTGTGCACTAATAAATAACAACACTGCTCTTTCAGACAGCGTCCTTCGCAGAAGCGCTTTCCAATCCAGTAGCAACGTCAAACAAAAACCCTGCCAGCTGGGATATAAAACTAAAATCCACAATGACTGCCTGAATGCGAAAAGAAATCAAGGTAGGGAAAATTTACTCATACATTTTTGAAGAATTTAAGTGAAGACCCTTGTAGCCTGGTAGCCAACTACACAGGCAGATGTGTTGAAACGCAATCTTTTTTGGGTGCCCTGGTGTCAGGTGCCCCCTAGCCACACAGGCACAGGACATCACATGTGCTGTGGACTTGCTGGTGACAGGGAGTCCTCCTGAGAGACAGAGGTTATCTGGTCTTCCAGGTAGTCAGCAACACACAGATACTGCCCCAGGGTATTAAGTTAAGTCTTGTCCTCAGGCAGCTCTTAGGCCCTGCCTGGGAGACAGTGATGGGGGAAAGGAGCAGGGACAATGCCCACAGGAGATGCATAACAAACCATTTGCTGTGGTCTGCTGAGGTCCACAGGAATGGATCCTCAAGACTTTCAACTTCTGCTGTAAAGTGAGTGCTCGGTTTGGTGTCAGTACCCCAGAGGCTATGGCAGATGATAGCCCTGAGAGTCTGTAAATGTACTCAGCAGCTTCTCCACAGTTTAGATCTGACCCTGCTGCTGGTCGCAACAGAGCTTTAAAGCAATAGGAAAAGGAGGTTAAAAGGTAGTGAGAACCAATTCAATGTTAGCAGTGCTTCAGAACCAAAGTCCCAATTGTAGTCAAAAAACCCCAGTAATCTAAGAAGAAAACGGTATTTTTTTCCATTTTCAAAGATCTCCATGACTCTTGGACATGCCATGTGTTTTAATTATCAAGTACACTATTCATCTGGAAAAACTGTAAAACAAAAGATTGCCTTTAGAAAAATCATATTTGTTTTGAACGCCAAGTGCCACAGTTAGTGCTGCTCAGAACTGCGGTGGCTTGGTGGAGGCACAGCAGTTCTGAGCCTCTGCTGTAGCAAACAGCTTGATGATAAATGACAAAACAAAGCAACCAGCTCAAGACTCTGAGTGAAGCCCATCAAAAAGTACTAGAAACAGGGAAACATGGTGGAACAGCAGCTTGAGAAAGCATAAAACATAAATAACAAACCATGGACAAGCTTGAATGTGTTTAGGTGCTAGTCTTGAATGCCCCTCTCTCCACCCTCACCAACATCAAATACAAGATGTTAAAGCTGTAAAAACCACACTCCCAATCTGTGGCCCAGATTTTTCGGTCACATCCCCAGCCTCAGCAGAAGTTGCTGGCTGAGGGCATGCTGCCTTAGGGAGCAGGGAGGGGAGGACAGCAGGTCCCAGGGACCTGTTGTTTGCAGGGACTATGTCAGCAGCAATGTGCTTGGCATACTTAATTCTGCATATGATTATTTCTTGTTGAAATTAAAAGATGAAATAAAGAAGGGAGTTAATCAGTGCAGAATAAGACAGAGAGTGAATGATCATGCCTGACAGCCACAGGTTTGTGGAAACTTCATGAACTGTTGCTCTGGGTTACTTGCGGAGGCTTGCACCCACGTCCCTTCATCACTACTGTGCAGTTCACAGCTGAGTTCATTTCAGGATGCCCCATTTATTCTCTGTAGTTTTTAAGAAAACTGAGGTCTATTTAGAGGATGAGGTACCCACTGATTTTGTTAATAACAGAAAAGGCCAAACACTATCTTCTGGGATTTGGAAAAAATCACCATTGTATATTGGAAAATTCAGACTGTGATCTAAGTGTTCTTTCCTGTTGTTATCAAAGCCAGCATATGTGCCTTAGTGGTTTCTGTAAGGGCTGCTTAATCAAAGCTTTTTGCCTGGTTTTGGAATATAGTTGTATAAGCCAAACAAAAAGTCTTCAGGGTGCCTTTTTTTTTTCTTTTAGCATAGATGTTTTAAGCAATGTTACCTGTAAGATTGGAATAAATAAAATCTCTTGCAGCTGGCATGCAATAGATACTCTAATTTAATCTGTTTGTCCAGCTTGTATGGTTCTATCTAATCAAGTAGAAAATAAACAATAATAACAAAAAATTGCAACTAGAACATCAGTCCTTCCAACTTACTGCTTTCTCATTTCCTAAAACAGTGTGGGAAAGGTGAGACCACTTATTTATTTCAATGCATACCTTACAGTTTGAAGGAAAAGATATGAGTTACTTGTGGCTCTGAAGGAAAAAATATTGTACATTGATAAGCCCCTTGCCAGCAGGAACAAATTCGACTGCACATTATCCCTAGGCCTGCAAAACGCTGGTTAAAAAAAAGGATGTCATGTTCTTCATGTGTGAAGAATGCCCTATTCTTCAAACTGAATCACATTTATTTTCACAGACAGGTCAATATTTTATCTTGATTTGCCATTTTTAGTGTTACCAGAATGAAAATAGGTAAAATAGAAAATATTTTAATTGTCACAGATTCTGTGCAAAGCTACAATGGGTGTATGTCACCTTGATAAGCAGCTTATCCAGTACAAGTGAGCTGCGTTCACAAATTAATGTAAATTACATGAAAGCACCAAGGAGTGGAACACAGGGCTATTATTCACTGAAAGGAGTGACTCACAGTATTGCTGCTGGAGTAGAGCACAGAACCGTGCTCTTCAGAATCCCAGCTTTGGTTTCATTTCACAAAATATTGCAATTCCATTTTCTAATGAAAGGATCTTTGGCCTTCAATTCATTGGTCTCGCTGTATTAAAAATTTATCAAATACAATTTAAATTAATATTTTATTCCCCTTCGTTCCGCATGGCCTTTTCTTTCTGGAGGTAGCTGCACTCAGCGTCATGTGCAACAACAGTCTCCTGCAGGCACCGTCCTATCTGGGCTGCAGGAGCACCACGTCAGGTGAAGGCAGAGCTCCTGCCTGGTGTGCAGGCTGTGGAAAGGGCCCCACATCCATTTCATAACTTCATGGTAGGACACACTCAATTTCAACCCAATGTCATCTTGTCCGGGGGATACAGTCAGCCATGGGCTCCCTGCCCTGGGGAGCACACAGTTCCCATCCCACGAGGCATCTTACAGGCTTTTGGGCTAGCCCCTTTACCCTAATGTATGACAAAATGCAACTGGGGGAGTTTCGTATCCAGAGGAGCTTGGCCTGGGGCTTCCCATCATAGCACAAGGCTTTGCCCACTGAGCACCAACCTCAAATTTTGTCCAACCCAAGCTGTGTATTGGACGAGCTCTTCCAAGCACCAGGCCTCCAGAGACAGCCAAGCCTAGCATCCAGGCAGCTACATGAACCAGGGCTATTTTTGCCTAACGTATTACTAATTTCATGTGGCACCTTTTTTTTTTTTTTTTTCTTTCAGTTTTGGATTTTTCCCTGAATTATAAAAACAGTTGGAAAATGCTCTGATCACAGTAAAGTCATGCTTTGCAGACATTTTGTTATTCATGTTCCATTGTCACTTATTAAAATAGAAATGCCTTGGAGTTTCACAAATGCACACAGTGCTCAGAAGCTGCGAGCAGTTCTCTTCCTGCTTCTGTTTAGAAATTCACTAACAGCTGGAAAGTCATTACCTTTTCTTTCAAATTGAAGCCAGAATTTAACTGCAAATGAGACCATGTTTATCAAACATGATTTGTCAAAATCTTATAAGAAAAAACAAGTTCTAAATCAGCATGTTCCAGCAAAAATTTAAAGTCTACCCATACTTGTATCTTCTGCCCTCAATAAGAAGCACCTTCACGTTGCTCTCAGTCTTGAATGCTTCTAACTTCATTTTAGGATTCAGCTTCAAACTGTCCACAGTCTCTTCATGGAGTGGTTATAGATCAGCCTCAGACTTCATCTCTTTTTCTTTCCCTCCAGACCAGGCCTTACCTCTGTTCCTTCACTTAGACATGTCAATTCTGGGTCAAGTGGCTTTTTTTGGGTTAACTTTTGTCAACTGCACAGTGCTTTTGTGCCTCCTCAGCTCTCCCATCTGGCCCACCTTTTTAATTTCTGTGTTATCATATTTAATTTTAAATTCATATGATTCAGCCATAAAAAAGCATTTTACAGCAAAGTCTATAAGACAGACATTTCACAAAATAAAAAGCTGAAATGCATTTGTCGGGAAACAAAAAAAAAATGTTCAAAGATGGTATGGTCTCTATATAAGTTATTTGCCATTTTTAAATGCTTTTTCCTCTGCGGCAAAAACTTCACCCACTCCTGTATTCCAGCCCACAGCCACTGTGAATAGTTTGGAGCACCCACACACATGTTCAACTTCCACAGGTCTAATCACAGAGTCCTTATCACAGAGTGATTTTCAGATCAACCTAGATGGAAAAAAATAAAGGAAAATTTAAAATCACAGTCAGTTCAAAGTCCTGAAAATTTCCAGGTGGTTCTGCAGAAGTCGAGTCAGACTCGACCGTGAGATTAGTACTGTCACAGGGATGTGATATACCTATCTCCCTGGCATCAGCTGTCGGGGCTTTCCAGTCTTTGATCTTTGTGCACAAATTGCCTGTGATATTGTTGTGAACAGCTGACACCAACGAATCAGGCTTGTTATTTCGTTTTTATACCCTAAACTGTCTTACCTTTTCACCAATGAGTGTAATTACAGACAAATCGGCTCAGAAAGTAATGGCAATCACTCTCTTGCACAGTGGGAGGAGAAATGAAAGATAAGATTGTTTTTCTCCTATCTGTCTTTTTCATGACCATGAAAAAAGCCTCTGAAATTAGTTGAATGAATCTTGGCACTTCTTTCTTGGCTGAGATCATAATTTCATGGTTAATTATTCTGTATCTAAATTCTCTCTGGTTGCAGCTTCCATGAACTTTTATCACTTTAGCAATATTCCTGGTTATCAAAAGTCTTGGTTTCTGTTTACCAGGGCAGTAATACCCACACTCAGGACAATGTCTTGGCTTGACTTTGGACTATATGATTTCAGGGTTTCTTTTATGCATATGAGATAGCAGGCCAGGTTACATATTTGTTCTAGCTGCATTATAGCTGTTGAGCAGCATTAGTACAGGAACAAATGAACCTTTGTTTCTCTTAAGGGTACAATTAAACTTAAAATTAAAATCTGAGGAACGAGTTTGAGAAGCATCTGTCTCTTCTTTTTGTCCATCACGGTGACAGCTGGGCTTTGCCATTGTTTAAAATGTCTTTCTCCTCTACTGTGGGGAGACACAAATCAGAAATTTTCTATAAAATGTAATTAAATACTTGATCTGAAAACCTGAAAGTGTGGCTTTTTTCCCTTTAATGTCTTTCAGTTAAATGTTATTTGCAGTAATAATTGTTTTTTTTTTAAAAAAGCCTAGTAGGCCTGTGATTTTAAGCTGTGTGTCTCTAAAACATTGCATGCAGAAACTTATACTTTCATATAAGTACTAACAAATCGATGTTAAAACACACTTCACATAACAGCTAACCATACAAATACTCACTGCCCCAGAATCATTTAGCTTTTGAATTCAAGTTCAATGAACAAAAAAAAAAAATCTAAAAAGTCAGTCGTTCTCCCCCTGCCTCATTCAGAAGAGTTTTTCTCCTTGGCATTACTATTTACTGTGGTATTTCAATGCGAAAAAAAATCTCAGTGTGAAGACAGTAATATTGAGTAGCTGGGACACGATCTTGTTCTTGTGTGTTGCTCAGCAAGGGCTCTTAATGGTTTCAGGTGGATTCATGGCTCATGAGTGAACGTGGATCTAGCCAAAGGTCTGTGTGGCCACAGGCACTCCTTGGCCTTCAGGTGGCTTTCCTGCAACTTCTGTCCTGCAGCTTTTTACGCACTTACAGAGACCACCAATAAGCTGTCACGGGCTGGTGTCCCCCACCGGGGAAGCAGGAGGTGGTTCCCATTTACCCTTGACTTCAGAAGGAGCTGAGGGCACTCCATGCACTGTAGGTTCATGGATTTAATCAGCTTTCCTCAGGACTTACAAGAGAAAACGTTTAGCAGCACCTGACACTTAATGTCCCTACCCTGTGCACACTCATGCATGCATTTGTGTAAGAGCTCCTCGGTCGCTTGTCAGGCGCCAGCAGAGATTGTTTTGACAACATAGTTATTCATGATGATTCCTCCAAATGGAAACATTTCACAGCAAAGATATTCATGCTCAGGGTGAGATTTCTTAGCGCAACCAATGAGACTGATGGATGCTACTTGAACCACTAAGTAGCTGTTCACTGAATGACAATAAATAAGTGACCTGGGTTTCAGTCTGGCACTGTAGCAGGGAGGAGTACAGAATTGAACCTGGATATTTTCCCGTTAGATGAGTTTCCTAACCACTGGGTAATTGGCTGTGCTGGGCTAAGAAATATTCTCTTTTTTGAGCTAAATTTGCAGGTTTCTAGACAGGTAGAACAGGAAATGTATTGAAATTAATATAACTTTTTTTCATGGGATGAGGTAGCCTTTGTCCATACAATCTCTACAGCAGAAAACTGCTTCTCAGGTGATCTCGATAAGGAAACATATGCATTGCTAATACAACTGTGAGGAAGACAGTACAAGAGTGGTATACTAGCTTAGGAGCACTGGTCCTCTGAGCAGCACAAGCATTAGGGTGTCCAGTAGACCAGACAGACTCATGCTGAGATGCACTGATGTGCTGCCTGAGGATGTGCCTTCTCACCATGTAACTCCTCACTGTTCTCTGAAGAAGTCTTTTTCTTTTTCTCTCTATGTGAAAATAATAGCCTTTTTTTAAGGTAATATGGTAGACACTACTTTATAATCCTATGCATCTTCAGAGTACAAATAGATATCAGCAGCTCAGTGCTCCACACTGAAAAGTAAACAGACTTCAAGAGGAAAGAGTCAGCTAAAAAGAGTTACAAGAAGAATAAAGTAGCCATAAATGAGCATGATGGAAATTAAAGGTTTCTAACTATCAAAAAAGCAAAGTTCTGGAGCAGTTCTGCAGACAAATCCAGACTGGAGAAAAATGAAACAAACAAATAAAAAAAACCCCAGTCAAACAAACTTATGTTAGACTATTAAGCTTCATAAATTTAACAAACTAGCTGTTAGTACTACAGAGCTTGTCCTTTTATTGGGTATATTGGCATGTTTTGGCCTATCATCTTTACTGTCCTTAGAAACAAGCAAACTCCTAGTTATTTCTCAATATTATTCATTCTTCTTTTCATTCTTTTTCTTCTTTTTGCTATAGGCAATGAAAATGAACAAATGAGTATTACAGGCATCAGGTACAGGGATAGTGCTAAAAGTCAAGGTAATATAGAAAATGTACTTTAAAAAAAACTGTCAAGAAAAATAATTCTTAAGAAAGGGAGAATGAGTGTTTAAAAGTAAAACTGAAACATTTCCTTATGCCCAATTTATATTGAAGACAGCTTTTTTTGTCACTTTCTTCTCCCTCCAGATACATATGTTGGGGGCCCAACTGAAAATTAACTACTAGAGAAGACTCGTCTGGACTGTTTTGGCATGGAGTGAAATGTTCCCACTCTGGAAGGCGTTTCCGCCAGGTATGGCCCTACAGGAGAGCTTGCCAAGGCAGATGCAAGTGAGCAGTTACGGGGGTTGCAATGCTTTCCTAACCAGAGAGTAACCTGAGAAATCCCTACATGCCCTGCCTGCACAGTGAGGCAGACAGATGCAAAAAAGCCTTGTCATTGGTACTATTAATGACCCTTGGAAGACAGAAAAGGATATGTAGCAGGGAGCAGTGGGCAATCTATAAATTGTCCTGTGTATAAGGCCCCTGTATTCAGTGTTTAAGCACCACTAAGCTATATTGTGGGAACATAGCTGGGTAGAAATTTGTTTTCAGTGCTGCAGAGTATCAGAGTGTGCTGGCTTGCTGAGTTGCTCTGCTAGTTCTTACAAATAGGAATTATTTTCCCACTTGTTCAGATTTCAGGGTCTTTTTTTTTTTTTTCCTCATGGACACACAGATGTACATATCATCATTGAAAGGCAACTGAGGAACGTGAGGTGAGAAAAATACAGCTGATGATTTTTGGGCCTCTTCCCTTATTATGTCAAAGGAAAAACTCACTCAGCCAAGAAAGGGAACTGATAAACCTTTGAGCCTGCCTAATTCATTCAGCCCATCAAAAGACGAGGAGATGCACACACAGCCCCATTCATCCTGGTGTCCTTGCTGTACATTAATAAGAGATGTATTCACCCTTTCAGGGTGCTCTCAGTACATCCTTTCATTTTGGACAGTGCCTCATTCACCTGCTCCTGAAGTGCATCATTCCAGTAATATCAATCTAGGAGGCCATCAGCCCTGCATACTTGATCATTTCCAATTAAAACAGCAACATCTGCATTGTATAAGAAGTAAAAATGCTGGAAGACTAAGGAGGCCAATATCTAAGTTTAGCTATCAAAGGTGAACGTAACCTAATTTAAATGTGATGAAATTAGACCATTTGCCCTAATTTTCATGCTTTTAGCATTGTCTCAAGAATACTGATAAGGATGGAGTGAACACTCAAGAGCAGCTGGCAGGCAGAATGGTCACTGTGCTGCACCACATACAAAGTTTGCTTTCAAATGGAAAGCTAGATTTATAAAAATGAGAGATAAGGGTAAGCTATCTGGCTCTCCAGCTTGTTCAGGTGGGAAAGAACAAATGCCAGCATCCTGCCTTCTAAATCACATTGATTCCTTCTTCTGCCTCTGCTAGCCTGCTCTGACTGTATATTGAAATAAACTCAATATACGGAAATAAACTCAATACTGTTTATTGTTTTAGGGGAGAGGGCTGCTCTTTGCGAGCTGTTGGTGGGAAAATTGAGATGCAGGGGATTATTTGTTTGTATTTTGCTTTTTAATTAAATGGAGCCAGGAAGGAGAAAGCATCTCTCCTTTTGTCAGGCCATAAGTAGCGAAGACATTGCTAGTTCCACCTATTGGTAGAAAAGTAAAAATTATTTTACTTACTTTCTAAAGAAAGGAATTCCAAGAATGTTTAGTGCCACCTATGAGTGAATACAGAGAATTGCCAGTATTCCTACCCTTGTTTTACAAACACACACACACACACACACACGGAAAACAGAAGTGAACATTGTTCATCTTGCCTTCTTTTGTCCAGATAAGATCTTTGTGAATACAATCCTATTGCAGCTATTTAATACATGCACTTAAATAAATCCAGCTGGTGTTAGGAAAACTTTAAAACTTATCCCCACAGTACAAGGCACTCACCAAAACATCTGACATTCAGTCTGCCATCATAATAACAAATTCTTAAAGGAAAGCCCAAAGGAGATACCTGGGCTCAAGTCTCTAGACTTCCTAAATCACAGTGATCCAGGGTCAAAATCTGCATTTGATCTAGAGCACACTGAAGAGGAATGCTTTCCCACTGCACCTGCTATAGTTCAGATTTTTAGAAACACATACTAACACAAAACCAGCTGAAAATGTCAAGAGCTGCTGCAAAATCCAGTTGCTGTTCTCCACTCACCCCTAAAAAGACAAGCACAATCTGCCTAGAATTCCCCCCCTGGATCTTTCTGGGAAGCAATTTAAAACCTCAGAATGATAATTATCTTTTTCTGATACACTATAGGTTGAATTTAAAATGCTTTTGAAAACAAATCATTAGAGACTGTCAGGAAAAGAGATGTGGGAAATCACGTACTTTAACATTTCCTTTTTGAAGGTTCCCAAATGTACCAATTTCAAGTGCACAACTTATCCCTGAGAGACACTTTTCTGTTTCTCCTCATCCCTACCTCAGCCTGTTTCATATTTTTTCTCTCCAAAAAGGGCAGCAGCAAAGGAGAAGTGGCAATCCAGAAAAAGGTTGGTTATATTGGATTTTGTTAGAGAAAAATATTAAGAAAAGGACTACAAAATATCTTGAAGAACACATTATTTTCCCCCAGAAAAATGTTAGGAGTTTAAATTAAGGTAATATTCATTCGCAGAAATTTCTCAACACATATTTGCAACAGTAAATGTTGTAAATGTTGTCATAAAAAGTGAAACACCAAGAAAATATTTCCTGGTTTTTTTCCTACTATTGTTAAAAAAAATCCCACTAAAAGTGCAAGCAGCTGTTTCAGGCAAAGTGTTAAAAGCAAATCTCCAGCACTAAGAGGTGTGAATGTGTAAGCTCCTTGGAGCAAGGGGCTGTGGAGCACCTCCAGAGGTGCTGAGGGACAGGTGAGAGGATGATGTTCACCCCTGGTCTTTGCACAGCTCAGGGCTGGCCGCACAGCAGCCTGTGAGTGGGACTGGGCCCCCCAGCACGGTGTGATGGCTCCTAAGGTGTACTGGCCAAGAGTGGGCAAAGCAAATTGGGAATGTGTCTCTGGGTGCCCAGCAGGGCGGGTGCAGAAGCAGATCAGATCCAGAAGTATTTCCCAGGCTGACTCAATGTCATGCAGGCACGTGTGGTGTTCTGGTTATTAAAGATCTGGCTGGGAATAAAAGCGACCCTGCAGTACACAGATGTCACTGCTCCCAAGCAGCAGAGCCTCTTATTAAGCAGAGCATGTTAGATTAGCTCAGCTTTACAGTTTCCTTTCAGTTCTCTACAGGGACATTTTTGCAGCAATACAAATATTGCATATATTTTCATTATAAGATTTCACGTCTATATTGGCCTAAGTCAAATAAATACAACCACCTGGGTCAAATGATGACCTGGGTGTTCATATGTAAGTAGTCAACATCTCATTACACTGTGGAGAGATGTACAGAGGAGAAAAAATTGTAACATCTGCTCTGACTACAAAATTATTTTTAGTTTTAGGACAAGGTTCAATGAAAAGCCTTGTGGATTGTGACACAGTTTCTATGTTAAACAGTAAAGAAAGTATTATTTGTATTGTGCTGCTTTCAGTTTCTCTAGCAAGCAGAGGATAAAGCAGGAGGTTTTCATTAGCTGGGGACTCGAATTCTATTGACTTCAGGTTCATGACAAAAATACAGCTAAACATGGATTACCAAAGGAACACTTAACCCCAAAATGATACTGAGAAACTGAGAATCCCAGCAAGCAATGTACCTAATAGTGCATTTCTCATCACTGGGAGGCATCAATTGAAAACGTGAGGGGAATAGGGGGTGGTGTTAGATCCATTGTATTCTCACCTAAATATTTCCCTCTGAATAAGAATATTTTCTGTTAGTTTTAAGACGACATTCAATTTATAGTAGACTTGAATGAACTAGGGAACGTTTTTCAGAGCCAAGCACAAAGAGGAGATAAAAATCTAACAGCAGCATTTTCAAGGTAATACATTTTAGTTCAGAGAATATGATTGTATAAAAATGTAAAAAGATACGCATTTGGTTTCCAGTAGCCAAATGTCAGCAAATGACTAAAAAGGGCGTGGTGCAATACAATCCTGGACTGAGACCCTTGTTTCAAAGCAGGTGTAACTCACTGAGTAAGGGGCTGTATCTTGTAGGGGTTAGTGCTATGGCACAACGTTGCGAAACAAACTCTAAACTGTATTGTCCTGTTCTGATCTTTCACTTGTCCCTATGGTCCTTCATATTTCTGTGATGTCTGTCCAGAGCACGTATTCCCAAATTTTATCTAAGGCCAAGGAACACAATCCTTATTCCATCTACTGGAAGATCAGTTGGGAAAGTATGCAGTTACCTCCGTATTGGGGTCTTCTGCATATGCTCTGAGGCAAAAAGCTCTTCTAACAAATCTCTGTGTGTCAGTATTTAAAATATAACTGCAGATAAGTATTTCGCACGCACACAGATACTCTTACATGCCTCATCTTTTTCTAAGCCATGTATTACCAGACAGCAAAAACTTGAATTTCTTTACCCATGATTTATCTATTTTTGCACATATCAAAAGTCTGTGTAGATACACAGTGAGAAGCAACAGCACAACTGCTTGAACATTTATCACAGGATGTGTTACTGCAATTTCAGCACATTTCCAAGCAATAATGATAAGTAAGTTTTAACCAAAGTCCTCTATCTGACTTGGTTGCCTAAAGAGTTACCTTTCTTTCTGTAAGACACCACCATGGAAAGGACAAGATGTAGTCCCTCAGCTGGAAAAAAATAGGAGGAGCTTCAAGTTTCTAATGTGCATTACTAGACATACTTCTATTTTCCTAAAGGTTAATGGGTATTTGTTGGTTTTGTTGAAGAGTTTTCATCTGATTTTTTTGTTTGTTTTGTTCTGCTTTGGTGTTGGGGATTTTTTGGCTTTAGGAAAAGAAGAAAGGATGTGCTTTGGTGTTAGGGGAAATCTGATTATGTGGTAATTTCATGGTTATAGTTTACATACTGCTATTTGTGTGTATGCTTAAATTGCATAAATAAAACCAATGAGAAAAAAGTTGATTAAATTAAACAAAAAAAATCACAACCATATTTGAAAAAAGATGGGAGAGATACTTAGGAAATGTGGTCCCAGGCAGCAACTACCATGCACATTCCCACGTGGGAACTGAGCCCAAAAGATGCCCTTTGCTTTTGCCCTTGAAAATAGTGAGTCAAGGGAAGGAAATTTCAATTAACTAGAAAGCAGAAGGACAAGTTTCTAGAAAATTCTTCTGAGAGTTATGAAAATAGATCCTTATTTTTCTCTTCTTTGTTACTAGACACTGGCTGCATTGATGTGGACATATAATAAAATCAACCAGAAACATAAATCTGTACTAAAATAACGCAGAAATCCAGACCAAATCAAATGAACACCTGTTGCCAAAAAAGAGGGGGTTAAGGGAAGGATTTGAAAGAGTTAAACTAGTCTGTCTTGTCTTTCTTAATAAAATATTTTAGTTTAGTCCTTTCATATTTTCACCTGTGCACAGCATTTTTTACTACAAATTGTGAAAATGGGTCCACAAAATAGTGTAATAACCCCAAAACTTCACAGAGCAGGTGTCCTGGTTTAACCAGGATAGGGTTAAGTTTCCCCAGCAGTGGGGGGGGAGCTCTAGCTGGGTTATTCAGATACCATGCGGACGTCACATCCTGGCAGGTCACATTTTTCCTGGCGCGCTTCAAACTGCTGTATTTGGTAGCTATTTTGCTCTGTTCATTGCTATCACTATTACTGTTATTGTTGTTGTTTGTTGTGTTGCTGTTGCACTGTTGTATTAAACCTTTCCTTATTTCAGTCTTGGGGCTTTGTATTTCACTCCCTTTGTGAGGGAGGGGTAGCGACTGCGTGGTCTCAGACCCCGGCAGGGGCTAAACCATCACAGCAGGTTTCATACAAAAGACCTTCTTTGAACTCAAACTGGTGGATGTTGCCCCTTCATTTTAAAGTAAAAAAAAAAAAAAAACCAAAACACCAAAAAACACAACCAAAAACCAAACCAAATCAAACAAACTTCAAGAGAATTATTTTCCCCTCCAATTTTTTGATTCAGCTACCAATTCCTCCCCAACAAGGTCCTTGCTCAGCTCCACTTACGACCTTTCATTGTTTAAAAAAAGGGGAAATAAGATGAGAATTTGGAAACTCGGGCAAAATATGGCTGCCTATTTGACTAATGCAAACATTCACATTCAAAATCCTGGAATTGATCAGCATATCAATTTGTTCCTGACACTGAGGTTAGTATCTGAAACAATGGTACCTCCCCCACTTGCTCGCGATTCAAACGCAGCATGTGTCATACCTCTGCGCACGTCCTTCTCCTGTTCGGGCTGAAAAGGATGAGCAACAGTAGTCTTATGAGTCAGTGCCTTCCCTGGAGAGCCTTCAACCGTAGCATTATAAAGGTAGTAGTTTTGTTAATTCAATCTCATGAGCATTTGCCTTCAGCCACTAATGATGGTAGAACGAGTCATTCCTTTCATATTTTAGGAAATCCATCTTTCGCATCATCAATGGAGTCAGTTTTTGGGGACAGTTTGACCAATCTGCTATTCACCAGGACAAATTTCCTCTTGGTTTCACATTCTTACCTACATGGCTGTTTTGGTTCACTTGCACAGCTGAAAGTAATTCAGCTGACTGCTGTTCTTAACATGGATAGTGGTAGGTTTGTATCTATAACCTGGTGAAATACTGGTGCCTGGACAAATTTCTGCTGTTGTATTTCCATGGCACAACACAGCTTGTGTGGCATGGGCTGAGATACAGCAGTGGGGTACTCATAAGAGTACAGCTTGCTGCCCACGTTAAGCTACCCCTCTGGCAGCACTAACTGGGTTGCCATCATGGCTTGTGCCTACGCACACCTACGAACTAGCTCATTGAACAGAAATGGACAAAAGAAAAGCTTGCTGGTATAGATCAGAATAATCTTATTATTTTTGCCAATATTAAGGGAGTTAACATTAGTTTGCCCTAGTTGCAAAACTGGCCTTCAACATGTAATTGATGACACATAGCAGCTGCTGGGGAGGAACAATAGATATGCCCCCCCTTCTTTATGAAGAAGCTCCATTCTTTAAAATGCTTGACAGATAGAGACTGATGACTCCAAAGAAGTCAATGCACATCATGTTCTAAGATCTCAGATATTCCGGTGGTACGCGATGGTTTTATTTTAGCTTCAGCTGTCAGCATTAGTTAATTCTAATGCTAAGTAATGTTGCTTCACTTGCATTCCTTGGTTATAAGGAATGGGATGTTTCACACAGGTCTGTGCTACTTTTTGCTACTTGTGCTCTCCAGTAATTCTCAAGATATACTTTGTATTTAAAAGGCTTTTCTATACATCTAAATGCTAAGAGTGTGTTCCTCTTCAAAACAGGTTTGATTTATTCCCATGGCTCATGCAGCTGAAAGAGCAGAACCAGCAGCAAATAGCTACATGCAGCTCAACTTGTATAATATTGTTTGTTAGTTACTTGCTCCCTGCAAACTTATTCCAAAAAGTTAGACAAAAGTTTACAGAAAATAAATATTTGTATTGCTAGCAAAGCACATAGAAGTTGGAGTTGGCTCTGTCTGCCATAAATGTCATCTCCAAGGGCTACAAGAGCTGATTTTAAGAGATGTCTGGCACTCTAGCATCAGAAACTAATGCTGGGATGACTTTTTGGAGTCACCATCCTCAAAAGTTTCCTTTCCACAACCCATTAACGGTGACAAAACAGACAGCAAATCCTTTCATTTCAACCACTTCTGGCTTCAGCACTGCTATCTCAGCAGGATGTGAAAACAAGATAAAAAGGCCATCAGTGACTTTTCCTGTAGCTAGGTCAAAGAAATTTTTCATGAAAACAACTTCCATTTCATCCCTAAGATGAAGTTCAATGACTGCAGCACAGTCAGGTCCCAAGCTATTACACTTGTAAGTAACAGCTCAGAGGTTAATATACAGCTGAGAAAATCTGTGGGTTTTTTTCCTTTTTTTTTTCTTTTCCTTATTTTATACATGTTTTTTAGCTAAAAAAGGATTCAGAAGTGTGCCTCTACAGACATGTGGCACAGGATTGGCTTCTGCTGCAAATATTGTGGGATTTCCCTGTGATTTAATCTTCAGGAGGGGAAGCCGAAGAAAATACAAGATTTAGATTTTGTAAGCCCTGCCACCAGATTTTCCTGGCCCATCCAGAAAAATTAGGGCACAGCAACCAGACTTGCACTACAGTAGTGCAGAGCAACACAGGGCTGGCCCAGCCTTTCCCAAAGCACAACAAAATAGTTCAAACAAGAGCCTAACATAAAAGCCATGTTTCAACAGAGGTAAGTTTCAGAAAACAGTGTTGAGATTAGATAAGCAAATAGCCAGCTCTGGATAGCTGAAGGTGAAAAACTCAGAGACTCAGGGGCTGAGCACTTGCTGAAACCACGGCTTTGCTGGGCACACTTGACAGTGAGACCAGCAGAGGAGATGGCTGGCACCAGCTGGATTAGCTGCCTGTGAGCAGCCCCCGTTGAACAGCCCAAGGAAGTGGGATATTTTATGGGTAGAATAACAGTGGTGCAGAGGTGTGAGCAAGGTCTGCCTCCTGCCATCTTCCTGCAGGCAGTTTGCAGTGATCCCGTGAACCCCAGGATCAGTGCAACATCCAGAAGGCAGTTGTTGAGGGTTTTGCAGGGCATCTGCAGTGCAAGTGCCCTGTGCCCAGGACTTCATATTCAAGGAATAGAAAGGGCAGACCGCCCACTGTTTTCTGTCCCTTTTTTCCCCCTCTGAGGACAGCTAACTGTGTCAGAAGGGGACAAAGATCATTTCCACCAGGCCAGCCGTGAGCAATGATGTGCATTTGGAAAGGGATTTCAGATACACGCTAAAGTGAAGATGACCTTGCCTGCTGTGCTGTCCAACATGTGGGAGCTATCTCTGAAGAGCCAGCCCATCTGCAAAAGTGTCAGCCTGTGTCAGCCTCCTCACTCCTCCACGTCACAGCAGATCCACCATAAGGATGGCAATTAGTTCAAGACAACATCTGCATGCATCAAGCATTCATGTACATTTTGCTTCAATCAAGTAAGGATATTTGCTTTACATCAAGATACTTTGAACAGTAATTTGTTCAGGACCAACCTATCTGCACCAAAAGTGACCCGAGGACATGGAGGAGTATCTTCTCAAAGACAGAATGTCTGAAGAATTACAAAAGTATTTTTCTGGATCACCAGAGTGGAGGTCTTAGACTGGAGCGTTTTCCATCTGCAAAGACTTCTCTGCCCACCAAAGAGGAGCATTTTTATACATGTATCCAAACACAGAAAACAGAGTTGTGGAATTCTGACTTGAATGGACAGACATGTTCTGGCTATTTTCCTTGCATTATTAAATGTCCAAGAAAACTGATCTTTATCCATTTTTACCTGTAGATACAGAACATGGTTCTGCCAGTGAACTTGTTACCAAAAGATTATTCCTAGTTTCAAACAGAATAGGTTATCACATGACTGTTGCGATACCTCTGCTACAATCCTCTGTCATGTTTGTTTGAGCATTCGTAGCTAGTCCTCAGTTTGAGAACTGTAGTAACTTGCACAGTTACTAATTAATCAGTGTACACAAATTGCTACATCTTGAGTCCCTTAAGAGGAACAGAAGAATGGAGGTAGCAGCTATTTTTACATCACAGTGGCTCAGGCGTATTGCTCTACATGCTGAGCAGTTTCTATTTACCAGAGAGCATTCGCACCTTTTCCTTTCAATGGTAGTCCCCAGAAAAGTGCTCTTTTGGTTGAGCACACACTCCAAAAATTTTCAATGTAAGCTTCAGAGAGGATATCTAAGAGTCACACACCTAAAATGCATGGCCTTGAACACTTGAAAAAGAGAGGTTTCTATGTATGTCAAAACAGAAACTGTTCAGCCAGGAATTGTTGGCATCAAAGTGAGAGCCTAGGCCTTACTAATCTAGCACTTCCACCTGGAAAAAGGAACACTTAAAGAAATTTGAAGATCACCAGCAACATGGAAAAAACAAATGAGCTGATGTGGACACCCTGCAGTAGCTCAATGGAAAGAGACATAACCTTGTTTGAAGAAAAGGCTCGATATGTCAGGAAGAGAATGAATTTGGACAATAACAGAGACAACGACACATTACTGCTGTGGCTTCCAAAATTTGGAGAAATTACATAGGGGGGTCACATGGCAGGGGACAGGGCTGGAGACACATGCCTCTCTGTGCTGAGGAAGATCTTAGAGGGACTGCAACCCATTAAGGACCCACACCAGACAGAGAAGCCGTGGGTGGCATGAACCAGCAGAGGAAACCTGTCACCTCACCCAAGGGACGGAGTGCAACATGCAGTGAAAATAAGGGAAGTGAGGTCTAGGAAAGAGGGAGGAGAAGTGTTGGACTGAAGCTGAGCCTGGGGAAGTGGGAGCAAAGGCATTTCCCTCAGTGTTTGTTTTATCACTGGGCATCTTATTTTTCCCCTTAATAGCCAAATCAGTTAGTAAAAGCTTATGTTAATTGGCAGTTAAATTAAATTAAATTCCCTGAGTCAAGACTGTTTTGTCTGTGACAAGAAGTCTTCATTTACTTGTCATTTTCACACAGCTCTGGACTGCTTTTTTTTTTTTTTTTTTTTTTTTTTTTGCCAGTCACCAAAATATGCTGGTAGGGGGATATTTCTTCTTTAGGACAGGAATGTTTAGTATGCAACCCATGGTGCCCATGGAAGGGGGCTGCGGGGTTACAACAAGGTGTGGCCATTCCTGACCATCGCCTCTTCCGAGGACACCACTGCCCTTTCCCCACTGTGGCAGAGACCTGCTTGGGGACAAGTGACAAAAGCAGCTGTGCTCTAGCCTATTTCTGAAAATTGAGCATGAAAAGAGGCTGCTACTGCTGTAACATTTTATATAACCTTGTTACTGGCTAGGAGCAAACAGGTAAGTACCTGTGCATAAACACCAGCTTAGCTGGCTGCACCATCCACACCTTGTCTGTATGCATTTAGGAAATTCAGCCTTCTCAAGAAATGTTCATGAACCATGCAATCACAGCAAAATGCTATTACATGAATGTTTTTTAAAAAAAGAAGGCTGGAATACACCAAGGTCCATAAACAGTTCTCCATTATCTGAAATTGAATTTAATTTCCAAGATTTGCTGATGACTCTGATCTATTCTGGGTGTACTCCAGAGGGAACTGAAGAAAGGTGGAAAACCAGACAACACGTTGTCAGATTAAATATATGCAATTTGAACTGTTTCCAAATGCTGCTAGGTACTGAATTGAGAACATCAATTCAGAAGAGACACCAATACATTTTAATAGACAATTTAGTGACAATCTCTGGACAATCTGTCAGTAGTCAAAAACAAATAAAAAATCTAAAAGGAAACAAAATGTTACGGAATAGGATACAAAAGCATTCTACTAATATCTAGTTCATCATATAGATTGTGTTTACTTTTTTTGTGAGAAATATAGCTGAGGCAGAATTTAAAGGTATTGCAGGAGAACTGTGGGAGTCCCACAAGATTTTGTGATGATTTAGACCATCTTTTTAAAGGTCCACTCCAGCAGCTATTACATGTGGCTTTAAGTGCTGACCATATAAAAGAATGGCTTTGTCTGGGAGGGGTAGCTCTCAGCACACAACACAAGATTTTTAAAGAAATCAAATTATATAAGTAGCTGCAGCGTACTTTGCGCCCTCGCTCAGCAAAGTACCTAAGTGTAGTCCTCTCTATCTTCAGAGAAACGTAAAGGACTCTGCTGAATCCTGTCAGATTCAGGAGGGTTCAGAGGACCCAGGATGCTGAGAGAAGAGATGTGGGAAAGGTACTTTTACAGAGAAATTTACTTTGTCATATCTCACCCACAAATGTAATGGTCGTAGAGAAGGTTCAGCTGTCTGCCTGGTAAGTTCATATTCCTTAGGTCAAGGGAGATATGTCAAAGGCTTACAGGGAGGAATCCTTTTTAGGATGGGTCCCATTCAACAACTGTATGAGTGACCTGGAAAGAATGAATAACATGTTCATGGCATTCACAGATGCTGATTAAATAGAAAATGAGGCAAAGAGCTAATATGCAAGTGGAAGACAGTAAGAAAATTAAGTAATGGTGTGGTGAGGCATACACATACAGTCAACACAGCCACATATATATATGTGTGCACATCTGCTTCCAAACTTACTGAAGGAAATTATTTTCTAAATGGCTGCTTTTATTGATATTGGACTCACTCTGTTGAATGGCTGCATGAAAACACTTTTCTATCAAATGCAACCACCTAAACATCTTTTACTGCTGTGGGCAATGCTGTTGAGTTACTTGTTTGTTTCAACAAAGGTGATTTCAGACCGGATTCCTGATAAACTTCTTTCCTCTTATTTTCTGTTTTAGCCTTTGTATATCTGTGTTGTGAAGGCAGAATGTGAAAGCATTTCAGGTAAATTTCAAACAGAAAAGGGTTAAAGTACAAATGAGCATACTAAAAAGTATTTATTTGTACTTGAGAAAACAAAACTTCAGTTTGAGACATGTCCAGGAGATGACCTTGTCATGAGAGGAGGAAGTGAAAGGGTGTGATTGCTCCACGTGAACAGCACCTGCAGGGACAGTCAGGGAGCTGGCTCTCTTCGCCAGACAAACACACCCAACTCTTTCAAGTCCTTTCCCTCTGACTAGCTTCCAGATGGGGCTGCCCAGCTGGATGTGATAGCAGGGGAACAGCAGCCAAGGCATGAACACCTTCCCACCTGCTTGAGACCGGCAGGAAAGCTCTTTTCTTTGCAATTACTCTGTGACCCATGAAAGAAAAGTTTTTCATCTTTCACTTCTGAACACTGGGAGTTGGAGTCACTTGCAGTCAGCACGGGGTCAAACCACTGATTTATTGCTCTCCTTCCATCATTTCCTTCCTTTGGTAAAACAGCTCTGCCCTTTTTACATACTTCTTGGAAAATCTTTCCCTGGCTCATGGGCCAACATCCAGGACACCTGCAGCAGGGCCACCCTTGGTCATGGCACAGAGGTGCCTGCCCTGATGTGCCGTGCTGTGCTGACGGTCCCCCAGGCAGGTGTGGGAGAGGGCTGGCAGCACCGGGCTGTCCCAACGGCACATATGAGAATGGCACCTTGCCTCCTAATGCAAACTAGGTGCAGAAGCAATCATGGGGTTTGGGCATCTCAATAGGAGACCAAGAGATGGAAACCAAAGGACAAACTGTGTGTTGAGCATGTGAGACCCGAGAGACCTAACCACCCACTTAAACACTGCCTGCAAGTCTCGCCCTCACAGCTATTTGACTGGATGCCTATCATTAGCCTCCACACACACAGCTTCTCTGCTCTCAGGCAGTCCCAGAGTTTGATGAGCAGCTGTCAGGCATGACTGCACACACACAAAGACAAGGTGGGGCAATGGGGTCACCTGCAGACAGCAGGGAGAATTATCAGGAACACCTATCTAATGCTGTGCACTCACTGGCCCCCCATTTTACACTCTGATACACTGTACCAGGGAGGCCTTGGTTAAAAATGTCTCATGGAATTGACTGGGGGCAGATTTTTAGCTCCTGAATATTAAAGCTATGTTTAGGGTTGGAAGTTTGGGGTTTTTTTTCAGATACATCAGTCTGCAGAAAGAGGCTCTTTAGGATAAAGAAGCAACTCTCACACACAGACAAATTCAGAGTGAGTTGGACGAGTTGCTTCAAAAGATTTAGTTTTCTTTAAATGTGTCTGATTATAAATCCAGTCACGTTTCTAGCTTAGCATTGCCCTGTGACAAGTCATTCCCCAGTTTACATGGGGCAAATGAATCACTCAGCCCCATTAGGACAGACAGAAACTCCTGGCAGCAGTACATGTGCTGCTGATTTCCTGCTTCTTCCCTGCTCCTCATTTGTGGGCTGCTCGCTCTGCAATGCATCTCCTGTGTGAAACAGGAAATGTAGGAGTGGAAGATGCAACTCTGCAATTAGCCGAGTGATGAAGCCAGCTGATGTGGTCCCCAGGGCAGCAGGTCAGATGGACTGTGAAGAAAATTAAAGACTCATAGACTGGTTTGGGTTGCAAGAGACCTTAAAGATCATCTATTTCCAACCCCTGTGCCATGGGCAGGGACACCTTCCACTAGACCAGGTTGCTCAAAGCCTCATCCAATCTGGCCGTGAACACTTCCAGAGAGGGGGCATCCATAACTTCTCTGGGCAAGCTATTCCAATGTCTCACCACCCTCACAGCAAAGAATTTCTTCCTTATATCTAATAATATAAATGATATTGGTTTTGCTGCACTCTGGTGTGGCCTGCCTGCAAGTCCAGGGTCATATAGCACACTGGGTGGTCTATAGCACATCCTTTCCTACATCACAATTCTACTGTGTTATAAATGCAAAGAAGAGCCTGCAATTTCCCTAGTATCATTGCCGCAGAAAAACCTCTTGACCTAATGAAGGTCATTCAGACTTTTATTAAATGACATGTACAGCTTTGTAAGAAACGCTGCTAATTTGAATATAAGAAGCAGAATTAGTGTGACTTCATTAGTTTATTTTCAAGTTATCACAGCTCTGAGGAACAGAAAGACACATCAGCTACTCTTGTAGCTCCTTGAGTGTCAAATATCTTCAAGCTTCTTTCAGAAGCCAACAGAAAAGCACAAACCAGCCTCCATTAGCAGAGAGACATCTGATAGCATCCATGTCTCTCTAGTAGCCTCAGACTGTCGCAGAAAAAAGCCCCAACCTTTGACCTGGCAATAGGTATAGTTTCAGGAAAGCCTTTGCATGTACCTATATCCAAGGCTTGGCCTTCTAGCTGCCAGTGAGAGAATGGACATGCAGTGAACGGATGGACAGACACTCTGGGGAAACTCTGCCTCAGCCAACAGGAGTCACAGCTCTCCACACGCTGCTGCTGGGGGGGTCCCTGCCCCCTGCCTGCCCCTGACACCCCGCCAGGTGCCTGCCCATGAGGCTGCTTGCGCAGGTTTCAGGCATCGCTGCCTGTTGCCCTTGTTCCTTTACTGAGGGGGTTAGCAAGCACACCTGCAAGCAGAGTGGGGCATGTCCCTCACCCCATTCACTGGTGTTCACAGCATGGCATCTTACTGCAAGGCTGCATTCATCGGTCCACTGGTGTGGGAAGGTACTGTGTTTAGTGAATAAATTTAAACCAAAGTGTTTAAGCCCAAATTCAGTAGCTCATTTATGATACACTGCCAAGATATCTCACAGGGATTTGTGCTCCACTTTCCTCTGCTCGCAGCCCATGACACAGTGCAGTTTTTGCACTCCCAGTGCAGCCAGAGCCTGACCGCAGGAGCTGCATCATTGTGGTGCATCCCCAGGCAAAAACGGCTTGGCTTTGTCACGCTACATAAACAACAGCAGTCCAGGAATGGTATCTCCTACTAGCACTGAAAAAGCAGCACTGATATTTGTGAATGAAACCCCTGAAAGGGAAATATTTCACAGTTAATTTGTAACACAGTCAAAGGTCTTCTCTGCTTTGGAAGTTATAGGCTTTAACCACTGTTTGACCTCTGTATGACCCTGGGAGATGAACAGTACCCCAGAAATGTGGTGATTCCCTACCTCTCATAGCTGTGTCATGCCGCATTTCCATCCTCCCTTCAGCGGGGAAGCTTATGATCCATGCACCACATTTGCATTACCACCCATCAGGCTATGTGGAACTTAGTCAACTAAATATCAAATTCAGTGCTTGCAAGTATGCCTCATTAAGACAAGTAGAGCTGAATGAATTGAGGAAAATGTAATAAACTTAAACTGTCCTGGCACAAAAGGTCTGAAGTTGATCTGGGATCACACATCTGGATTATTATACTGGTGTTTAGAATATTGTGAATACTATATGTTGGGTGTCTCACTAACAACCCTTAATGGGAGGTTTTTAGCTGTGCAGCATCCGAGGTCAGAAGGGCCCTTGGCACTGCACCTCCAACATGTTTGGATAACTCTGAGATTCCAGAGGCCAGATGCATCAATTCACACAACCAGGAGACAGAAAACAAAAGCATATATCATGTTTAGTACAGTGCATGCCAGACAACAGCTGGCCAGATGTATAATTTTCCAGGAGAGCATGAGAAAAAGTTATTCTTTGGGAGGACTTGACGAGGCTTGTGCACACTGTTCATGATCCAGAGTCTTGCTTGAGTTTCTAGAGCAAGCCACAGAGTCAGGGTTCAGGTCATCTGCCTGAGACTGCATTTGGACTGGTCTGGGGAAAATCAGTCAGCATCCATCCCTGCTATTTCATTGTTCTACAAAACAGATAGTGACCTCGCATGTCCCACAGCATTAGGAAACCAAAGGGATGTTACCAGGTCTTTCTAGGACCAAAACTCAGATTTTAAAAAATATAATTCAATTATTTTTAAAGAATTACTAATGGAAATTTTGTTCTAAGTTATGAAAAATTATCAAGTGTAATATTCCTCTACAAGTATTGGCGTAACCAGACAAAGTCTGAGCATAGAGCAAAACTGATTATTTTCTGACATTCTTCCTTCTTGTGGAGCAAGAGACTCTGAAGACTGTTTAATTTCAATTTCCCTGTAATTAAAAGCATGTTCAAATAAAGCTCAGGACACATGTACATTTCCATTTGCAAATCTATACAAGTTATATGCAAATGTGAAACACACAGGCCTATGCTATTTTCTTAGCTGAGAGTCATGGAAAAAGTGAATGTAGTAACTGGCACAAGGAAATTTGAATTAATTTTCATCAAGCCCTTCCTATATTAATGACATAATATACTGTCAAGCAGCAAAAAGACAAGCTTTAGCATGCCTGAGAAAGCCCCCAAGACCCTTCAGAGAGGCAGAGTCCTCTGGCACAGCCCCACCATGTTTCGGTGTAAATACTTCAAGCCCCTTGCTCATGCTAGATGAAGGCAGTTTGCACAAGGTGTGTACTTCGTCAAATGACTGCTGAAACCAAATTTGCTCCTTGTAAAACACGCACACGTTCCCATGGTCCCAGGAAACAGTGGGCTGCCAAAACAGATTGCTTTGGCTGACCTGACTCAGCTCTTTCCTAGCAGAAAATATATATTAAATCTCTGTTAGGCCAATTTTCCAACTTCTGCAAAGCTTAAAACCTCATGGCCTATCCCCATCTAACACATTGCATGGGCCCATAACTGCACGTCCACAAATGTTTGTAGGATGAGCAGCCAAGATGATTTTACCCACAAATGTTCCTGCAAAAGGTGACCATAGTATCTGGCTAAACAGCCTGTGGGCTGGTTCTGCAAGAAACCAGTGAATCTGCTCAATATTTTAACTCTATTGTCTCAAAGTTTTTACTTGCTTCCTCAGGCATGAACACTACTGCACTTACAGTTTTATGAGTCAGGAGATGAGATGCATCTGGCTGTAGGGAAATTGATAGGAGAAATAAAGGGGTCTCCTTCAAGCTTAGCCAACTGCCAGGCTTTTTATGCAAAGGTGCAGACTGCAGTATGCTAACTACACAGCCCTTAAAGGCATGTAGAAATCAGGTAGCAAAAAGCAATAAAGAAGTTATATGGCTTTCCAGATAGCCTTAAAAAAAGGCAAAAAAATCTTAAAAACAACTGGGTTTAGTCACAATTTTGCTTTGGAACAACAAGGTAACTGCCTTGCAAGGAATGTATTATCTTGGGCTTTGGAAGAGGTGGGATCTGTTGAAGGCTCTTTCACAACACCCATGATTGGTTTCCTCTCTCTGGAAACAACATTAATCCATCTAAAACAGGTGCCCTGGTTGTGCTAGGTCTTGCAAAAAGACCTACAAACCCAGTTTCAGATGGGGACCCCAGGGTGCCTGGGAACGTAGGCACCAGAGTGTCTTTTTCCGTTCCTCTTCTGCTGCATGCAGCAGACTGGGATCTGCCATAGTCCTTGCTGTACCTTGTCACTGGTGATATCACTAGGTGGCCCTGTTCGATTGACTATTTCTTCTGAGCAAGTTTTTAATCTTCAAAAAATTATTGTAGTGTTAGGGATTGGGGCTTTTTTTTTTTTTTTTTTTTTAAATAAAGGAGTCATATTTTGAGAGAAATTGTAGCATGAAGCTGGGAGCTTGCTCTGAGGTTTATTCCCTGTATTTAGAGAGAAAACCTGCAAAACCTCAACTCTGGGCTCATAAGGATGACCTTTTTTTGAGAAGGGGTTTCTCTGTGCACTGCTTGAGATGACCTTTGTTCTAAAGTTAGCAAATGCACATAAACAAAAGAAGATGGACTTTGAGCAGCTGACACTCCAGCTTGCTTTAGTAGAAAGTTGATCCAGAAGTTTGCTACTATTTGTCTCAGTACTAGGAGGAAAAGAAGAAGTTTTTTTCGAGTGGAAAGGTTGGAACATTTACATGGAACCCCTACTTTTACCTGGGCCTGCAGAAGGACGACATATCAGCTTGTAATTGTCATGTGTTACCTTTTCTCTTGTTCCAAGAGGTTATTTGTGCTTCCATGAAAGAGAGGCCATTGCAACATTCAGCTTTTCATTGCAATCCTTTCCAATTCAAAAAAAATCAAGAGTGTTTATATAGTGAAGCTTGTAGTTACTTGTACAGCTGGAGCACAAAGGGAGCTCGGAAGTGAAAGAGTTTGTAACTAGAAAAACCCACGCAATCACACCCCTCAGCACTGAGGAGCTGGACCGAGGCTCTGTGTTTCATTCTGCTTGACTATTCAGTACTGTGAATTTACAGCCAAGCACAGAGCAGCAGCACATTGTGCTGAACTGCTTTTGGGTCTGCTGGGAGAGGGAAGACCTAAAAAAATCAGAAAAGAAGAAATCAGTAGTGCTTGGAAGAAATAGGGGGACCAGAGGAGATGCTGAGTGGAAGACGGTGATGCTAGCTCTCAAAAGTTACTGATGAGTTATTTCCTGCAAGTGGCCATCTCTGCTACCAAAGAGTGGTTGGTGCTGCATCAGTTAAGGAAAACCCAAAGACCGGTTAGGATCGTGCATGTTCCAGAAGACCAGCTGCCCCAGAACAAGTCAAGAAGATGAGAAAAACAAATGAGCAAAGGAACAACTCTAGCCCACACCTCTCCACCTTATTCACAGAAATCCTAAACAAAGAAAGTCTTGGTCCCCAGCAATGTGCCAAAAGGGAGGGGAGGAAACAGAGAGTATATTTGCCCAGCTGACACAATACAGGTGGAAAAATTATGCAGCCTTAAATGCTTATTGTCTCTGAAAGGACAACAAGCCCCAAAAAGCAGAGTTCTTTCACACGGGATGACCGAGCAAGGGGTGGGTTTCCTCCATTTGTGTCTGAGCCAGAAAACCCACCAGTAACATCTGCTAATGCTAACAGACGGGAATCCATGCTGGGGACTGCAGAAATACTGATGTTTGCTCTTTAGATAGCATAATATCATCAGTCCCAGAAGAGAAAGAAACCCAGCTTCTCAAATCAGATTATTTCAATTCTGATCTTGACTAACAAAAACATGAAAGGGCTGCTCAAGGTCCACAACAAAACCCTCTGCTTTTTCAAGCTATTTGACTTCCACGGTGCTGGGATTTCCCTGGACACTCACTGAGTGGCTGTTACAAAGGCTCAGGCAGGATGGCACTTTCTTTCAAGCTGACAAGAACAGGAGATTCTGGACAGCAGTCTCGGATCCACAAATAAGCAAGAGCTACAAACAAGTATGTGAGATGCCACATGTTAGATTAGGCAGTCTCTAAGATCTCTTCCTTTCCTGAGGACAGAGCTTCCAGCTGAGAGCTTTGAGATGAGCCCATGACCACCTTTCTGATTAGAGCTGGCATTTGCAGAGCTTTCCAGGGGTTATTTTCTTGTCCTAACTTTCCACTTGAGTAAGTTGCACCATTGCAGTAAGTGATAGAGTCTGCAGCAGAGCTGTAAAACCTGCTGTCTGAGAATCCCCTTTGCTTATCTATTGTTCCAAGAAAGGTGCTGCAATTATAACTGACAAGGCAATTTAGCACAACAAGAGGGAATATACCACTTAGCAGTTCTGATGATTTACAGCACATCAATCGGTGTGTCCAGCTCCTATCCCAGTGACAGAGTTCCCTCCCAAGCACTACAGGAGCAACAGCGGTGACTAAAGTCAGAAGATACAGAATCATAGAATACTTTGGTTTAGAAGAGACCTTTAAAGGTCATCTAATCCAACCCCCCTGCAATGAGCAGGGACATCTTCAACTAGATCAGGTTGCTCAGAGTCCCATCCAACCTGACCTTCAATGTTTCCAGGGATGGGGCATCTACCACCTCTCGGGGGAACCTGTTGCGGCGTTTCACCACCCTCATTGTAAAAAATTTCTTCCTTATATGTAGTCTAAATCTACCCTCTTTTTAATGGTTTCAAACCATTACCCCCTGTTCTATTGCAACAGACCCTGCTAAAAATTTTGTCTCCATCTTTGTTACAAGCTCCCTTTAAGTAATGAAAGTTTGCAATAAGGTCTCTCTGGAGCCTTCTCTTCTATGACTGGTTGTAAGCTGAGCTGTAGGAAAACACGTCACCTTTCAGCCACTCTTCTTAAAGATGAGCGTATGTCCCCTGTTAAGTACCAAAATTATACACACAACAGAAATAGAGATTAAAGAATACTTAATGCAAGAAAATCTCTGAGAGGGGATGCTTTCTCTGCCTGCATCCCTTTCTCCAGCAGTGGCACCATCCAGGAATAAATTATCCACATATTTCTAAGCACTGAAGCAAACACAAGAGCTTTTTACACCTATCCCAGCTCTCCCTTCGCCATACAACAGTTGTTTCCAAATACAGCCAGCTTCCATCAGCATGTCTCACCCTCCTTGCTTGCAGGAGCTGATTTGGATACTGATTTCATGTTGTCACCTTAGTTGTTCCCTGGGCTGTGGAGGAGGAAAGGGGAAGGAAAAGATAGTGAACATAAGTGAATGTCAAGAACCTGCCTTAGATAAAATATTCAAATCTTACAATGAATAATACATGGGAATGGAAAACATTTACCCAGCTACATCCAAGCCCAGTGCACTGGACCAGAGGACTGCACCAGCCTGGCTGGCAGCAGCTTACCGAAGGAGACAAAAAATTTTATATCGCTTCTATGAGTAACTAAATTCCCCTTCACCAATCCAACAGCAGACACAGGCTACACACACATACAAATCCTTTACGCTTCTGTTCCACCAGCATAGATGTTGTGCTCATGTGCAGCAAAACAACAGGCAAACTACTTCAGAGGTTTCAGGACAACCTCAGCTGGAGGTTAGGCTGTTCTGGGCTGCTGATTGGCAGGAATCCCAAAATGATTAATAGAGGTTTGCCTTGCAGCCTCTTTGTCGCTGCTGTTCTGTGCTCCTGTATGCCCCCACCCCCCCAGGCTTCCTGGTGGCCATAGCAACATCCCCAATATTGCCTAGAGTGCCAGCTCTTCCCTCCTTTCAAGCAGCCTCCGTTCTAGGAAACAATCCTTTTGAGTATCAAACCTGCGCACTTCACACTTATAGCCATTTTAATCTCCGACCATTTCACAGCCGGCTGGTTTCTGACATTTACCAGGTGCAACTGGCCCAGCGCATCCCTCTTGCCTGTTGACAGCACTGATTGCTGCTGATTAGCTTCACAGGAGAGTAACACTATGACACACCATCCTCAAAGCATGGAGGGTTTACCTGCTGGCAACATTTCTTAAGCACCATCTTGGTAGCCTCTTCTGCTGTTCATCAAGGAGACATCTCTGTCCTTGCTGCAGGGCTCGTCTCTGCTTGTTGCACCCCAGAGCATTAGGTCTCTTCTCTCTTTGTTCTTCTCTAGCCAGAGGGTTGGACTGGACTAAAGCCCAGCAAGCCCCTTTGTAAGAGCTGCTGAATGAACCTGGGTACCATCTGTAGTCAGGAAATGGACATCCTGCTCTATCAGATAGAAAAACGCTCATCTAAGCACATATTGTAACCTGGGCAGTTTGAGCATCCGTTTGTATGGGCGGCAATGCTGCTGTGGGAACTGCTCATCTCCCCGCTCTTACAAGTCACAGATGTTTCCTTTAGTGTTGTTCTAGTTTCAGACACAAACTGCACAGGGGAAGCCTAAGGGCTTTTGTGAACACCCCATTTACTACATCAGGGTACACATGCACCCTGTCTCAAGACACTGTGGACATCTGGAAACCACTCCTTAGAAATCATGGGGGGCCAAAGAGGATCGGAAAGGAAAGAGGGAAGGAGAGGAAGCCCAGAGGCCACCCCTTCCTTCGCACAGGCTCCAGGGAATTTCTCAGCACTTGTACAAACCCAGGAACGTGGACTCCTGCCTGCACACTGGCAGTTAATTCAGATAATGACCGTGCCAGGCTGAAACTCCTGCTCTGGATTGGCTCTATTCATTGCATTTCTCTTTCAAATTGCTGTTTGCAGAAGTGTTCCAACAGGCTTTGCTTCCAATGCACTTATTACTGTTTAAAAAAACCCACCAGACTGCCTCTAAGGCATCCAGAAGCATATATACAGCTTGAAGAAAAGATTTTGTTCAGTTTTTGTTTTTAAGCCCTTCAGTGCTTTCAGATCTAATTCATTTATGCAAGGAGATTAAAATGTTACTTATTGCAGGCCAACATATTTCCAGACATATCTAATCATCATTAGCCTTTCTGATTACTAAGAAAACAACTTGCTTAAGTATTGATCATAAATCTATGATACCACTTGGATTTATTTTAGCTTTGCACATTAGCATCAGCTGCTGTGAGATGCAAATACAATAGATTTGCTTTCCTACTGCTTGTCAGAATATTGTACATGTGCTACTTCAGTATCCCAGGCTCAGATATTGCATTCCTCCCCTGGGGTCTAACAAACAAGAATTTCAAGAGGGCAGAAAATGAATTTCTAGCCCAAGGGAAAACATTTGATGAAAAAAGTCATGTTGTTAATAGTTTTCAGGGAAAATGAGATGAAATTGGGGATGAAAAAAAATAATACTGGAGTGGTTTTAGCTCAAAGTGCCACTGAGGACCTGATAAGAGCTGTAGTTTGTCATTTTTGAGCCCAGTCTCTTCTGCACGCTGGGGTTCCCAGCCAGGCTCACACAAGGCGTGTCTCAGTGGCCGTAGGGTAGGAGGAAGACTGCTGCTCCCCATGGGTGATGTCAGGCAAGGGAGGCTGTCTGATAAAACCTAAAATACAATTCAGGAAGCATTAGGATATCTAGATTGACTAAAACCTCATTATTTTTATTGGATGCATTCTTTTTTGTATTGAGAAGTTCTTTACTCCTGTGGATAGCATGCACTTTCCATGAGAACTGTGAAAGCCCCATTTGTCCAACAGAAATGTCAATGGATATAATTTAGGTGAGCTTCATAATACCACCTTGTACTTTGAAAACAGCAAGTGAAGTAATCTTCGTGTTTTATCCAGAAGGAATCAATGACAGACAGGCCAGGTGGATCTCAGGGCTGGACAGCAAGTCATTTGAGGTGCACAGATCTGCTCCTCTGCTCATTGCTTCATCACAAGAAGAGGGAAAACATGTATCAGTGTGTTAAAGAGTTGCTGTGTACATTCCTTCCTTGAAAGAGGGATGGTGACTGCAGAAATCCATCATTATTGTTCTTGGATTCGTTACGAATAGCAAACCCATGTGCAAAAAAAAAAAAAAAAGTCACATATAAAATCCAAGGAGGCCCAAGGTGCCAAGAGATTTTACAGGAGCTCCTGGCGAGGCAGCATGCAGCTAAGGTAACTCACTTCTCCAATCTGCTCATTACCTTGATCCATTTTCAAAGAAGGGGCTGAAACGTCATGATGACATATTTTACTTTAGCTACTCAATGCTGCAGGCTGCAAAACAAAAGAAAATAACCCCATGAATTCACAATAACACTCTTCAGACACCTTTTGTTTTTTTATGCTTAGCTGCTGCAAAACAGAAGAGGTTAAATGCAGGGGAACCACATGCTTCCCTTTTCACCTCTGCTGGGCGGCCTTCAGAACAGGCACAGCTATGAGCTAAATGCTCTGTTATGATCAAGACCAGACACAGTATCTCCCTCACGCTTTTCTGCCAGCCACATTGCTAGTGCTCACATCAGTCAACTGTTGGGTTTTTCCCCCTGTCCTCAGCAAGCAGCGGGAGACGCGCTCCAAGGAGCATGAGAGCCTCCTCTGGAGTCACCCACTGAGCTAATGCTATAGCAACATTAGGACTCAGGATGGCTGGAAGTCTGAGGTGGTGAGAAGGGCATGTCAATCCATCCACTGTGTGCTCCTTCAAAGGGCTGGATGAATTAATCAAGTTCAAGCTCTTTTTTTTTTTTGTTAAATATGGGCAAAGCTTGGGGGTATTCAGGGAGGGTGTCCTGTCCCTCCTCTTTCTCAAAACTGTCTGCTTACCACTGACATGTGCATGTTTTCCCTGCTTCACTGGCACACACAGATGTTTCTCCCAACCCTTTGTCAGACTCCCTCTGTACTCCAGATCATGTTTGGATGATTGGAAAAGCAAGCAACTTCCGTAGAATAAATGTGACCATAAAACAAATCTCCATGAAATTAGAAGGTTTTTAGCAAAACTTACATTTTAAAAAAAAATATTTTAAAAATAAAAACACTCTGTGGAAAACTTTCTTTTAAAAACCAAATAAATCAGTTGAAAAGGAACTGAAATCATTGATTAGAAAGAAATTAGAATACCAAAAGCTTGTTAGGTGACACATGCGACTGGACTATTATGAAATAAGTTTACAGCTGTTTAGAAAGGGCCAACAAGAAAAAAATAATTAGTTTGGTGTATCAGTGAATCATTTTATTTATTTTTATATTCTGTCTTTATTCTGACAGGACACAAGGATAAACTTAGAAGTCTCCATTTAGTTATTAAAATGAAAGCAGCAGCATGGGACACATGACAGGTCTGCTACAGGTCATCTAACAAAGAATATTAGGTAGACAGTTTTGATTATTTTCTTTCTTTTTCTAAACGTTTTTTTAAGCCATTAGTTGGAGACTTTGGTAGCCTTTTCCTTTCCCAACAGAAAGCTATGAAACAGCAAAAAGCTCAAGAGCTTCTTGGGATAAGATGGCAGTGATTTTCTGGAAAGTTAAAGGGAAGAGGGAGTTTTGGAGGATGGGTAGCTCTCTAAAGAAACAGTATTAAGGCACATGCTATGCCAGTGCGGAGGAAGCATAGCAGGAGAGCAACTTGGCTCTGTCAGGAGCTATGCAACAGCCTGAAACTTGAGAAGAATAAGAAAAATAGGAAATAGGGTAAGTTATTCAGGAGAAGCATGACAGAAGAGCATGAATTTATAAGGGTAAATTCAAAGGCCCAAGACACAGAACAGACCCAGAGAACAGCAATATTAACAGGAAAGTATGTAAATTAATATATTAGCAAGACAATAAAGATCATTTCTCAGTGGGAAGGGAGCAGCTGGCATTGAGAATCAGAGCAATTAATGCCACTTTGCTTTAGTATTCTCTGAAAAGGATCCAGCTAGGATGTGGATGGGCAGAAGAAAAATGCCCAGGAAAGGTGTGGAAGAGCTAAGATGTTACCAGAAAAAGAGCAAACCAAAGAGTAGTTTGGTAAGGTAGAAAACACCTAAGCTTATTTAATTGGCTAAACCAGAGGAAATGCATCCAGGGTGCTCGTCAGCCTGTGGTGGAGCACATCAGAACCGCTGGAAGGTTTTATTGAGCACTTGGAGAAAGAATGGCACTGTATAGTGTGAAAAGAGACAAATAAGATGTTCATCTCAAAAAAATGACTGAACTGTCCAAGGTTAATAGGGCAAGTAGCTTCAATTTCAATTCCTAGAAAAGCATTGGAACAAATTATCTAAATTATACGTGAATGTGCAATAAGCAACCACCATCACTAACTCATTAATAAGATCACATCAAATCAGTCTAATTTTTAACCCATTGCCATACTAGAATGTAAACTCTAAGAAAGGCTTGGGGTTTTGGTTTTGTGGTTTGGTTTTTTTTTTTTTGTGATTTTTCTCCCTCCTGTTGTTTTGGTTTTGAAGTAGGGTTTTTTGTTCCACATTCAGCTAGGTTTGGAAAGGAGAAATAATCAGTCACCGTGTGAAACAGACCAAACCTCAAGGGTCTTCAGGAATACAGCAGTTTAATAACATGCCATGAAATGAGGTCTCTTTAATGTTTATCTTTATTTATTTATTTTACACTCACTGTTTTGTATCTTTGGATATCCAGACCACACGAGCTGGTTCCCCACTGTGACGCTAGCCCTGCAAAGTATTTCTTTAAACTGCAGGGTAAGAGTAAGATTTACACGGCACCCTGGGGTTCACAAATGCCAGATGAGTGTAAATACACATTTCTGTGTGCACATGAAAGCACACTGCAGTGGCATCCAGAGCTGTTTTAAAAATAATTAGCTGCATTAGTCATGGGGTTGGGCAAGGAAAGCTTTTATAAAGGCAGATTTGTCAGCCTCCATCCACACGCAGCGGAGTGTGGGGAGGTGCAGGCAGAGCTCTAATCTATTAAACCAGTTGATAAATACCTTACACCACTCAGCATGAAAAATTAAGCTGTGAACTATACATAATATGTGAATTATCTTCTAATTTTATTAGACAGGAGCTCACAGTACAACGTTACTGAGAAAGCAGTAAGGCTTGGGTTACAGCTCCCATGAAGTCAGACTCTTTGCTGCACAACTGACAAAGGGGATTCAGTGCCTACTGTCAGTACCACAGGTCTTGAAGGGATATCTGCAATTTGTTTCTTACCAAAATAATTGTTCACGAGGTGTTGGACATGAATACTCTACCTTCTCCTCCAAGTTTTGCCGATCTTCTGTCATTCAGATTAAGATCTCTTTAGCTAAAAAACTGTATCAACCACAAATGAAACACTACAACAAAAAGTACTTTTATCAAGATATTCATTATGACTACAGAAAAAATTTCTTAAAACACCTAAACTCAACCAACCAACATTTGATGCCCTTGCTAAAGGAAAACCATTAGCACAGATAAGTTGACGGGGATCTCATAGGATACATCCAAAATGCCCCAAAACCCAACACAGGGCCACAAATCCAGGGGGCAGGAATAGCCCCATTACAAGTCACCAATGCCCTTGGAGTGATTCACCAGCCGTTGCCCTCAGTGACTCCTTTGCACCTTCTTTAAGTTGTCACCTCATGGAGAAGGGTATCTCCAAGGACACCCCAAGGACAGAGGCACAGCATGCCAGCCCTGGGTCAGGGACCAGGCGGTCGCTGTGCCAGGGGCTGGTAAAGAGCCTCTGAGCACTGCAGCTGCCTGGGTAAGGACATGGGGGCCTGGGGAGGATCAGGTGAGAGACAGGAGGCTGAGAAACTTCAGGGATCCATGGGAGGAAAAACCTGGTGGGTGGCTGTAGGCTTTTCACTGTGAGGGAAAGGGGGCAGCTTGCAGGCTGTGGTACCAGGCTGGGCAGGCAAGGTACAAGTGACAGGTGACCTGAGCAGGGGTCTTGGTTGCAATAAGTGATGGGGACTTAACAGAGGAAAACAAGAACACCTGGAAGTTGTGGACTGTGGTCCAGAAATCTGGCTACTTGCAAGTTATCAAAAGACAGAAAATAATCATTTATAGTCCTCTCCTCTTAACCATCTCTACAACAAAGTACCATGTTACTTTGGCCCAATGCACCAAGTTCCCCTCATCCAAATAAATGAAACAACTGACAACTACCGGTCACTGAAAAAAACCAAACTGACCTCAGCTTTCTAATTGTTCCACCCCCAATAAATAAGAGAAAACTAACAAACCTTTTGAACAAAAACTCTAAATTATCCCCTTTCCCTTTAGCAACCACCTACAACACATGCACATAACTAGTGGCTGCATTGCAGACACCATCTGTTCCAGCACAACAGCAACTCACCCACTTCTACCCACTCAGCATGACCAGAATTTAAAATCGCATGCTGTGTGCACAGGGGAGGCACATGTGTTGCAACTGATGGAGAAGAGGAAACTAGGATAAGGAAGGGACAATCACTGCTAGAGGGGGAGCAGGGTGCAGCTCCAATGAACCCTTCTCTTCAGGAAGATGCCGAGTTGGCTACACTCAAGAAGCAGGGAAAAAAGTTCATCCTGGGAGAACCAAATGTTTTGGTGTCTTGTAAACTGCTTAGTCCTGATGCAGCCACCCAACTCTATTGGTACCTTACCACCAGTAATACCATCATTTTTAGTGTGAAACTTTTTGGGTACAGAGCTCCACAGAATATTTTCCACAAGTAGGGCATCACACGGAACACATGTAAAACATTCTGGGAGCTGGCATCAGCTCTGGTACCATACCTGGCATGGGCAGAGGCCAACAACTTAGCCTGCAAGTGCAGTTCCCTGATCTGACAATTTTGCTGTGTGGCTGTGAGCACCACACAGTCTCTGCACCTAACTTTACCCATTTGGAGAACAGATATAAATAACTGCATCTCACGCTATTGTAAATCAAACTTTACTTGGCAGCAAGATACAAGATGTTCACAGTACCTTGTCTGTTGGGGGCTATACAAAAAAATGCATTCTCTTTTGCAAAATTTCAGCTATTGCTACCTTCTCTTCCCCCCACCCCCCCACCCCCAACAGGGAATACAAGAAAGCTAGCAAGATACTTGCATTAGAAAAGTAGATTTTTTTTTTGATACGAACTTTTTAAACAATCAGTGCAGTTCCATCAAGATCCTATTTCTGTGAAGCAATAGGATCACTGTGAGAACAAGTGTTTTGCCCAGGGTTTCAATTCTCTTTCCAGAAAGGGCTCTGCACTACGTGGGCTTCCTCTCAAGGCACGTTGCCAATACTTTACTTCCAGTTTCTATGACTTTCTTCTTTCTTTCTTGCTATACTTGGATAATCCAGGGTCCATGCAATACTATTCCCTTTGCACTTGGATGCTTCAGAAATTCTCAGTTCACATGGCTCAATTTCTGCTCCTCAAATGTCTGCTGAAATTATTTGTGGCATCATATCTACTATTGAGCATTATTAAAATAGCGTACATTTACTTGTTTCTGTATTTAGCCTGACTAAAAGGAGGATGTCATACACCTGCTTCCTTATATACAACCTTTTGGTTGATTGTGCATGTATAAACTGTTTTGTCTCTCCTCTGAACTAGCTTGAAAGTCCTTTGGAAGTGGGATTGCATTTGATAGTTATCTGCACAGCATCAAGCACCCTAATTGTATCAGATGATAAACTTGAATAATAGTTGGTTTGATTAAGGAAGCAAGACATGATACGTAAATCAGTCTGTTTAAATATATGCTGAATGCAATCATGGCTACATAAAGTATTTTATTTTTCCAATTCTCTGCTATCTAAACTCCCTCAAATACCAGGAAATCACTTTTCTAAGTCATTAGCCTTAAAAAAGTCCTCAATCTACATAACCTTGTAATGACAAAAAAGCAAAGTTTACACAAGATGGCAATAAAGCAAGCAACATTCAGTGTTAATTGAACAAGTAAATCTATGCATGTATCACAGAAATCTGCAAAAGCAAACACTATGCATATAAATAATAAAATGAGGTTATATACGGATTTTTTCAATAGTGTGAATGAGGTTTTTACTTTAGTACAAAGATTACTGTGGCACGGTAGAAGAAAAGCACTCCTTATTTATATTATCCATATTGCCGTCTTCATTTTAGACTCTCTCCTTTTTAATTCTGTTTATGGTTGAGATGTCAAACTGAATTTATGTCTTCTCTGCCCTTTTTGGAGCTACTGTTGTTATTCACTTATATATTCTATTTTATATATATATACACACATACACATATATATATCTTTATATACACCCCCTTCCTATCCACTTGATAGAGAAAGAGACAGTATTTGAAAGTAGTGCCATTTAAGCAGATCTTTAAGACTCCTCTTGTAATAGCAGTTGCTAAGATGGGGTTTCTTAGTTACACAGCTACGGAGCTTTAAACCATTTTCCCCTTTTTTATCCAGGCCAGTTCTGACTACTCACTGGTGTAGCTGCCAAGCTGAGTAACAGAGGACAAACAGGAAAATAACAATATGACCTGCATCAGGCTGTGAAACAACAGACAGCTTTATAGGAGGAAAGAAACTTTTCCACTCCTAGGGGTGCTCACGCTGGCTGCAGCACCCCCCTGCCACAGGGACTGCAGCTGAATTGCCTGTTTTCCTTAGTGAAAATCTAAGGGGAATGGGGCGGGGGGAAGGAAGAGGATGAAGAAGCTACTTTCAAAATTGTCATCTTTTTGCTTCTGCAGAAGGTTTAATCACTCCTTGATCCTGTAGGCCTTCTGCGTAGCATCTAGGCTCTGTTCAGTCCTAACTATACTTGAGCTGGAAGTTCTGCTTCTTCTCAGTTCCTGCTTTACTCTTCAAAACTAGGCACATTATGCACTGTATAGGGAACAGCTCTTACAGAGAGGTGGTATAATCCCAGCTGCATGCCTGAGAGCCAGAGACTCTTGCCCATGCTCTGACATCTCATTTGATGCAGCAGGCAGAGCCACAGTAGCAGAGGCGCAACGTCACAGTAAATTTACTGTGAGCAATTCTCACAGAGGACAAAAATGACATTCTCTATCCAAAATGCAAGTGTCCTCAGCAATAAGATTTCTCAGGAATACTTAATCAAAGACAGTACATTTTCTTGTAATAGTATTTGTTTAAAAAACAAAAAGAGCCCAGCAGCACAAGTGAAAACAATACAGCTGTGACTCTTCTGAACAAAAAATGACACTTGCAGCTGGTCTGGATACAGAAACAAGTATCTTCAAAGGTAAAAGGCACTTTAGGTTTTGGCACGTAACCAGAAGGCTGGAGTCACTACATCCTTTTAGGCTAGGTATTATACATAAGCAGTTAGCCCTTTTGGAAACAGCAAGCTTATGCTAACTTGGAATCTGTATAAATGAATGCGAAGCTCAAGAGTTACATTTGTATTAATTCTTCTGAACATGCATAGGCAGAGCTATCCAGATTAGAGCCGAGGACCCTCATACTCAAAAAGGAAAACAAATTGCTTTGTAGTTTGCAAGGAGTAACATTCAGTATTTAATTTTAAATGAGAATTTATCAGGTATAAAACCTCAGGGCATTTGTACTGAAACAGAAAGCTCTGAAGGCCAAAGTTAAACTCAAGTAGGACCAAATCCATCAGCAATCAGTACTCCTATGGTATTCTGTAGGGTATGCTGATGTACACAGTGCTGTTTTTCACACACTCCATCTCAGTATTACCATCATCATTACTGACACCATTGTGTGTGCCAGTGTAACCTGAGTGTCCCCGATACAACTACCCACTATGCTTGAGACACAGAGCTAGTGCTCAGGAAACTTCTTCTATCAGAGCCAAATACTTTATTTTTTAAATTGTAATTGATGCATGAAAGAACTAAAGGCTCCCGTTATGGACAATGTTGCCTCTTCTGTGGGTGGATGCTAAACTCAATGAAACAGGAAAAATAAATCAGAATACCTGTCTTAAAATACAGGGTACTGCAGGTGTCTGAGCTCTGCAATAGCAGTGTCAGACTAACACACAAGACTGCACATGAGTTACACTGAGTCTGGCCTTTTAGCCAGGAACTAATGTCCCTCATCCCTGGAGATGGACCTGGGAAACTGGACTGGCTCTGAACCCAGAGATCAGCAGTAGTGATCTCAGTCCCTCCAAACACCTTTCAGTTATTTTCACATGGTCCTTCTTTTTAACAAATGGAAAACTTTGAACTTTGTCATTCAAACAAAAAGACAAGCTTTATTAACAAATCAGCTTTTGCATGTGCTACCACTGCACATTTAGTTTTTAGTACATGGAAATCAATTTAGTTACATTATACTAGGACTGACCAAAAAAAGGAATTTAATCCCAAATCAAAATGAAATTGGATAATTTATAATTTTTATATTTGTTAAAATATTTTGAGTACTCTAAGGAATACAAACTAAATTGAGTTACTGCTTGAAAAATTTTATATCACTGAGGTATGACACCAAAAAGCTATACATGGAAATAATACATATACTGGGAAATGTCAGTTTGACATATATATTCCCAATTGTCTTTGCCTGACATGAGTTACATAAAGACACCTCGTCCATACTCCTGGCTCCCTGATGCGGCACCCCATTCCTCCGTGGGATTGCTGGTACCATAAGGATTTTAAAGGATTGCCTTGTGCATAGGAATGGAATACCTTGGTGCTTTGCATTGTCTGAAATCATCCTTAACACTAGGCACATTAAGGCCCTCTTCACTAGCAATCAGCTGCATAAGTCTTGAGGATACAACCATGGGCTTGGAGTCTAATTCTGTCTTATCTTCTCCAACAGGCACTTCTGCACCCTGTCCTGCTAACAAGATGCGAAGACACCGGCACATCTTTCTGTAAACTGTTTCATACAGATTTTCAGGACAACCTTCATCTTGGTAACTTCCTACGCACCTATAAGAGATTCCAACCTGCATGCATATCCCATGTCTGAGCTGCCCAGACAGTTGGTTTTGGTTTTGTACTTACTTTCACCAAGGTTCCATAGAATTCAGAGCTTCATCATGAAGGATTATTGGCCTCAAGCTTAAAAAGACTAATCAGTAGGCAGAGCCATGTCTTGTAAACAGCAAAAAGTGCTTACTAACAATCATCCCGGTTTTTAACTGAATCCCAAACATATTTTAAGGTCAATGCTCTATCCATCTGGTAGTGTTGGATTCAATCTTCAGTGTGTTTTCTATTTTGAAACTTATAAACTTGCATTTTACATACACATGTAAACAGAAAAAAATTGAGAACGGCATCATTGGGCTCTGGCTTGTTGTGAAAACGTGACAGCCACCCTGGAGCAACAGAGGGTGTAGAAGGTATGATTACTCAGACACCTCTGAGGAGTAATGTGAGGACATGGAAAATCCCCAAAAGAAAGGTAGTCTGCACGTTTTATACATAGTAGTAAAAAAGAAAATCTATGCTCAAACAGTTATGTGGCCTTGTATCCAATGAGTGCAAAGGTTTATTAGTCTAATTAATTGAGACAATCCTCTTTTATAAAAAAAGTTGCAAGTGAAATATTCCTAAGAATTCGTGGCTTACTTGGTTGCTTTACTTCTCCAACAAGCTATTCATGAAAGAATTATATACTGTATCTATACGGAGCAGACTCTTTCCATACATGTGTGCCTGCTTAGATAAAATACAAGCTGCAGTCATAGGTGATTTTTTTTTTTTTAAAGGATTTAAAAGGTCAGTAACATTTTTATGCAACTCTTCTTCTTTAATAAAGCCTCAGTAAAACCATATAGCCAAAAATGCTTTATTTCACCATTAGCCGTATAACTAATAAACATAAAATTGTGGCTGTAATATTTTTGTTCAAAACAGTTCCAAAACCCAAGAAAACTATACTGAAAACATTAGCCATTACTTTATTCCTATAAAAATAAAAAAGAAAAATGATACATTCAAGAAGTGTCTACATTTTTAAACAATAAATTAAGCTTTGAAATATCAACATCAATTTACATTTCATATGATTTAAAGAAAAGTACAGCTTAGGATACAAAATTAACTCTTTCCTTACCTTCCAAATACATCATATACATCCTTGCATTCCTTTAATGCACTGGCACCTAAGATCTCAGAAGAAGAAACTATAGAGTGCTACAGAAACAACCATTTAAAAGAAAAAATAGTCATAGTGGCTGAATGGATATTATTTTTCAAGGTTTTTCTACATCTCTGACAAAAACCGCTAACTGAACATATATGAAAATACACAGGTAGTGACTAGAATTGTGGAATCTTTTGCAAAACTTGCAAAAAAACCCCAAACTTTGGCTTTCCCAATGTTATGTAATTTATTCCAGTACTATTAAGCACACTTCTGTATCAGTTGCAGTGAAGGTCAATTTTAACCAGTCATCAATTTTTATTATGAATGCCTGGCAGATTTTCAAAGCCTTGATAGGACTGTGCCCATTATTTATGTTGCATTTCTCTATTAAGTTTAAATAATGAAGTGTGAAAACCTAAATAAATTATATTTAGTACTCACTGCACAGTTCACTGGAATATAAGCATTCATACTTGTAATTTATTTTGCAAAATCTGAATTTGAAATATATTTACATTTGAGCGCATATACCAATTCCCCACCTAATTTCTACAGACAGTGATTTAATTTCTATTAAAAACTAGGAAAGCAACAGTTATACCAGGTTTGCATTCATGTATGCGAAGCTCCGAATTAGAAGGGCACTGAGCAAGAATAACTCAACTGCTACCACGTTAACCTGCTGCTTAATTGAAGCAAATGATGCCCATGAAAATTAACACTGCTGGTCTGAGCTTTTTTTTCCTGGAATGAAGTAGGGCTTCACTGTTCTTGCAAACTCATATAGATACACTTGATGATACTTTAAATTAGACCACTCAGGTTAGATAATACAAATACAACCCCACTAAGGTAAATATAGACTGCTGATGTACTGAGCAGGCTTTCAGTCTCTTCCCTAAGGAAGGAAGCCCTTTCTCCTTCCATTCTGCAGCAAGGACTTCTGAACCAGGATTGCAATCACCCCTTTGCAAGAAAGTTGAGAAATTAATCAGGCTCTTAAGTCAATGGCAACTTTTCTGTGCTTTAGTGGGTATACTGCTTACTAGCTGAGAACTAGTTTGGTTTATGACTACATATGATGCAGTCACAGCAAAGAAGATACTTTAAGCAGCCTGGGTTTTTTTTACAGAGAAACTATTTTTTACCTTGTAAAAGGTATAAGCATGTTTTGTACAGATTTTGGTAAACAGACCTTCCTTACTTGAAGATTCAGATTTTAATGTTGTTTTTTTAAAGTATTAACTCTAGCTTAGCACAAGATGACTTCCCGATGCTTGGGAGAACAAGCTCCAAAGACTTTCTATTTACAAAACGGTTATTCTGCAAAAGGCTGATAGAAATATGCTGTTTGACTGGCTTCAGTTGGTAACTGATGTTAGGTAATGGATTTAATAGATCTAGCAAAGCATCTATTTCCTGTTAGCACGCATGGCAACCTCACGTGTTACCCAGCCACATGCGGATTCCATTTATGTCTCAGAAAAAGACACCAAATGAAAACAGCCAAAATAATTTTTAGAAGGAAAATATTCCAGTTTTGTTTAATGTTACTTAGAAGCACAAAACAGTAAATGAGGAAAAAGTTCAACTTAAAATTATTTTCTAGGTCAGTCTTACAAAAATTAAATCCCACCAACAGTAGGGCTCCTCAGTAAAGAAATTGTTCCAAGAGAAGTGATGCATTTAAAACATAGAAAAGTGTTCTGCAAAGGGGAAAATCCCTTGCCTTTCCTACCCCTACCTTACCTGTTAAAAACATTTTCATCCTCACTTTTTTTTTTTTTTAAATATAAACAAGGTCTTATCTGCCCAGAACAAAGCATTTCCTACACGCTCTTTCAAAATATCTTTATGATTTTTACCACAGTTAGCAGCACTGTTGAAATTCCTCAGAGAGGACTCCAGTTCAGGCTGGTCTGAACACCACATTGCATCTTCACCAGGTGTAAGTAACACCATATCTTAAGCAACAGCAACATCCCTTGGCTTGTCTATGACAATGCCAGTTTTACAGTTGTGGGAAACCTCAAAGTGTTTTTATAAGGTAAAACAATGACAACTTAAGAAACATCATAAAAGCTAAGAAAACAGAATTTGAGCAACTAAGAGCAAACTGAAGTGTTTCATTAATGTCTATTAAAACATTATTTTTAATATTTTAAATAAGAATTTCATTAAAGATTCAAAACCTGCAGCTAAGCTCAAAATAACAGTCTAAGACTCTTGCCCAAGGCCCTTTTGCAAGTAATCTGCAACAAAATTAGGAGTCAATAAAGGCACATTCTACTCCCCATTTCCAAAGCCACCTCTTAAGATGAATTTGTCTTTAAAAAAAAAAAGACAATAGTTACTAGTCTCTTAACTATAGCCAAAAGAGTGTCAACAGTCCACACAATCTGCTTTATCCATTATATTCTTGGTCTTCAACAACTACTCAATCAAATCAGACCACTGCTGTCACAGGGTTAGTCTGAGCTGAAACATAGTTAAATCTATCATGTGCTACTCCTTCCTTTTCATTCAGAGAAACTTACTTTTTTCCTTTCTTCTTTTTCTTTTTTTTTTTTTTTTGAAGATGACAAGTTCCAGTGATTGTGGATACAATTGTTTGAAGCCTGTACAGGTACTGAACAACTGGAACATTAAATATGTTAAAGTACACTAAAACTAAATCATATTGCATTAGATTGCTATATTTAAACTTAATATAACACTATTGTTAAAACAGACAGTCATCTGAGACGGCTTAACACTATCAGTGTCAGAACTTAAATGCAAGAGAATCCATTTAATCAAAACATGTTTTATATAATGAAATAATCATTCACTTGGCTTTCAACTGCCTTTGAAAAGAGTATTTCATGACACAGCTTTACCTTCTATATAGTTTCAATTAATAAATACTTTGAACCAAGTAGACTAATTGCAGGTTACCAATTGAAATACAAACATTTCCCACTGCACGTTCTTTCTGGAAAGGCTTTACATGAATGAGTAAAATAAACTTCCACTTAAATGCTACATTTCAGAATATGACAATAAAGCCATTATCAGTGAAATAGCTATGCTTAAATTTTAATTGATTGAATGTGAACCATGTGTGTCTATTTTCAACATTTTCAATCAGTGGACCGTTTATGCATTTAGTTTGACACGTAAGAACACTATCTACAGGGAAGAACTTTTGTTGTAAAACAGTATCATATTATGCTTATAATAAAGCAAATGCATAGTTCATTAGATATCTCAGAACTACAGTTCTTTTGAAATATATATTTTTAACCAAGTATTGCATAGCAGAAAAAAGGAGGGGAAAAAAAAAAGAGAACCAACTTAAAAAAATAAGTGTATATGAAGAGCTATTGCTGAATTCTTAGGTACATTTTGATTGCATTTAATTTAGTACCAACACCTAAAACCCAGAATTATTAAAAGCAAAACCTTGGATTACAAAATAAATTTTGTTGTTGTTGTTGTTCCATAACACCACCACTATTCAAGGTTTGGTTGTATTTTAATGATTCATATTTCATACATCCTGTTACACAAAAGGCATTCATGGTTTACGGCACCATTTTTCTTATTTTCAATACACGGTGAGATCTGTCCCTCCCTCCTCTGTCTCAGAAGTGTTCCCCTGTGATATTTCTGAAAACACTCTAAAGAGGCATTTTACTTACTTCTATATCAAATATAAAGCCACTTAGCTAAAATTTAATTCTGAAGAATAAATGTTAGTGTTTTTCACAGTGATGAAAACCTCAAAGGCTTCTTACTCCCTCTTCATCCACCGCCATGATAGGAATTTTCAATACTTGTCGTCATGATTACACAAGCACAGGCAAAAATCGAGGTTAAATTGTTTATGCAGGTTTTACAGAATCTTGACTTCACAGCATTTTCTGCTATTTGTCAATTGCTTGACAGTTAAAAATTGTTAGGAGTTTTAACTCCTACAAAAAAAATAAAAATCAATCAACTCTGTGTCTTTTTAATTTCCTAATTCTTGTGGAAACAAAGGCCAGCATTAAGAAGATGTTTTCATAATTATGCTTTCATTGCAAGATCAGATCTGAGGCATACATCATTCAGTGCAAAGTCATCACACACTACAGAGAGAAGACAAAACCCCCTTCATTCTCCCCTGTGGACCCTACAGGTACATGTGCAAAACCCAGCAAGGCTGAAATAAAGATGGACACAATGTACAAGATACTTGTGTAGTTAATATTTGCTCTATGGTTTTACAAAAAAAAAAATCAAATATTACAGAAATTACTATTTTTATAGCTTTGCGTGGTCTCTCAGTGCCCAACAATTTCAAACAAGTTATTAAAATCCAAATTAGAGTTCACGAATGATATTACTGAAACCATCTAAGTTTACCAGAACAAGAGCAGCATTTGTTGTCACAATATAACCACCATCCTTTAAACACACACATAATAATGTAAGTCAAGCCTATACCATGTATCTTGAGACTGAAGTTATATAAGGGATAAATTTACAGTGTTTTAGTAAATACATACTCAACATGAAGAAACATAAATTGCAATAGGAATATAGCAATAACAAACACAAACTGTAAGTTTAATCAAGTATTTCCATGAAAGAAACAGATGTCACAGAGATGCTCTAAATATTTTCTTGCTATTTATTTTCTTGCTTTTTAACTTCTTGCCTTTTTAACTTCTTGATAAACCATTAATTGCATGTCATGCCAACTGCAAGGGATGACTGAGACCTGGGCACAACAAAACTTAAAAAAAACCCCAAAACCAAAAAAGAAATGTCTTAACAGAAAAGCACACACAAAACAAAAGGAAGGCTTTTGTTAACCACCCAGCAGGCACAGATTCTTTAGAGCCCACTACTCCTCAAGTGAGAAAAGAGCCACTAGATTTTCTCACTGCTCAATATTATCCCTAACAGCAGCAGGCAGCCTGCACTTGTACAAGACTTTTCCACGTCCATTTTTCAAAAAAGCTTTCTGAGCAACATGTGCATGTCCAGTATCATTTTACATTTGGAATCACAGACAGATTGGGTGACCTCATGCAGTTTAGCAAGTGAAGAGTGTACCAGAGTTATGGTTTCTTGCCTTCCAGTCTGTGCCCAATCAAGCAAGAGGATAATAATCCAAAACATTACAAAAACTTGGTGAAAGTAAAATCTGGAATGCAGTATATAAGAATGAGCACCAACCTATTCACCCTTCAATGTAACAAAGCCAAGAAACTTTCCATGTTGCCAATTACCCTGCGTGTTCCAATTAAAAATCTTTTGATCAATAAACAGTAACCATGTATCTTCTTTACCTGTAACTAATAATGTGATCTTGAAGAAAGGACCAAGCCTAAAGATGACAAGGGTCAGCCATTTAGCACATCCTACATTCACTTTTCAGCTATCTCCTGGGGAAAAAAATATAACCTTCTGGTAACATGAGAGATGCATATTGTACAGCTGTGGCAGTTTCTATAATGAAACTCCAGATATAAATGATAATATCCATAATACAAACCATAATTCTAAAATATATCTGAATATGTGTGTGTATATATATATATCTATCTCTATCTAAAAAGAAAATTACTGGTTTTCCTCTTTTATACACATATAAACATCTGGCTAATATGCCCCATAAAAATTTTTCCTTATTTAGGACTAATCTTTTAAATAACAGAGTTTTAAACAGTCCCTTAGAATATTTTTTTAAAAACACCATTCAAAAATGAAGAACTATCTCAGGGTAGTCAAAAAGCACACACAAAATAAATTAACATCATACAAATGTGGTTATATTGTTCAGAAAGTCCAATTCTCCCATTTGAAATGAAATGGAGACCAGTGTACCTTAGGGTGAATTATTCATCAATGTACAAACTCGTTCTCTCTTTCCATGTAAATCTTCATGCGAATTTAGCTGCATTTCCATAAAGCAAGAAACACAGTAAATCTGCAGAACTCTTGCAAAAGGGAGTTGTGTTTCACTGGATAGAAGCAGTTTTTGCTGAAGGGCAGCAAGTCAGCATTTTATCACCATCTGAACACTAGCAACACCTGTGCCCTTTTAAGCTTCACACCTTGAATTAGCAGCAACATACTTGAGGGGTTCAGTAGTAATTTTTCTTCCAGTATTGGATTAGACTACTTTGCATATACAGTAAGTCAAAAGTCTAGTACTTGTGTGCAACATTAATCCACATTTACATCTGAGGACTCATAAATACACATGGAAACAAAGGTGACAGAGAATTAAACCTCGTTTTAAGTTAAAATGTTTTCAGTCCACATATAGAAACAGCAGTGAAAAACAAGTATAAGATGGACAGCAGAAACAGGAGTACAATAACTGAAACTCTAAGTAGGTCACTGTTAAAAGGGCAAGCTGAAATTAAAATTGATCAACAGAAGATGTAGACTGTACCATTTGCATAAATGCTTAAATGCAGCATTATTTTGCACATCACATACAGCAGATGTGATTTCTAAAAAGCATATTATAACAGCTGGCGTACTTGCTAATAGATTTATGGTAACCGAATACTTAATTTCTCCAGTTGTTAACGTACAGTAGTTATGCATTAGCCTTTAAAGCTCTTCCGTCAGCCTTTTAGAAGTCAATGTTACACTTCCATGAATATTTAGCATTCCAGTAAGAAAGTTACAAATATTCACCTTCAATGAGCTTTCATACAATACAAAGATACTAAATACCTTCTTAAGCTGAATCATTTCAATACTATGAGTTTTCTTTTCGCTATCTCAAAGGAAACACAAGGACCTTTGTAACTTCTAAAGTGAAGGGTGTTTTAAGGCAGTAAAAGATATGTACTAAGGTTTCCATGATTGTTTATGGTTGTCTATGTGAATAAAGCATATTACACACAATTGCTCTCATATATTTATCTACATGACTTTGTTATACTGTACATGATTTAGCAATCTTGAGAAATTTAAAGTGCCACAGTTCAAATGTGCTCATCTGTCTTTTCATGGGCTTCTAGTCCATTCTAGTTGCTTTCAGAAATAAGCCCTTGCTTTACTTAAAGAGCAGTCTTTTTAGGGGAAAAAAGGAATTCATCCTTCACTGCTGTGCTAACTGGAATCCAGTGGTCGAACCAATCCTTCTTTGTAAACACGAAGAATAGCTTCACAAACAAATTTGTATTGACTCTGTATAAGAAAGAAAAAACAAAACCAGTTATGGATGGTTAAACTCCTGATTATACAGTAGCATTGAATAGGACTAATAGTCCCACTGCTTCCTTTTTTCCTGGACAGTGACAGGAGAGGATATACAAAGATGGAAGGAGAAAATCCAACTCTCCTGGCTGTGTTCACAGTAAACAAATGTAACATTTACTCTTCTTTGAAGGAAAAGCATTAAAAATCTCACACCAAGGAAAACACAATCCCCAAATTTAAAAGAACACATGCTTAAATTTAAGCGAATAGGACTTATTTGAAAAAGCTATGCATATTTATATGATTCTCTGACTAAGTTTAACTAGTTATTTATGTTCTTTACACATCTCATCTTTTTTTTTGGCAGTTATATGAGTATTACAAGTATTCTAACCTTTCCAATCCTGCAGTTACATATTACTAGGCACATTTAAGTTAAGTGACCAAAACTATGTTCAAAGTTACCATACAGGATATATAGGTCTAACTGCCTTGCTAAAAACTGTTGTTTTTTGGTTTTGTTTTGTTTTTTTTTTAAACCACCTACACTATTGCAGAGGATGGAACACTTTATTTTCAATTTGTGATCAGACCACACATCTCCTTTTGTAACAGAATGGGATCAAAACCTTTGGAATGAGTATTTTTTAAGAGTAGCAGCCACATTAATTCTTCTGTCACCCAACATTTTGAGCTCATTTAGTTCTTATAAAGTCTTCACAATTTAGATTAATTAGATTTTCTGAATTATATTATTAGAAAGATTATTTCTTCCACGACCTCGTGATGTACCTATTTGTTAAAAGCAGTTAGCCTGTGAGCCTCGTTCTGAAAAGTGATACAAGGAGACATTATCAATAGGACTAGTGCAGAACAAAAAGTCATAAAAATTTGTTCAGGCTAGGTGGATTAACACAATCCTGAGAACATAAGATGATGAAAACTTAAAAGAATTTACAAAGATCAAAGTATACCTCTCCTCTTCTCTGAAAGTACTTTTCACTATTGTCAGACCCCCAAATGAACACCTTTCTCCTAAGCTCCGTATCATATATTGAGAAGCGCAGGTTCACTTTTCTAAATCCCTTTTAATACCTTTGAAATGTTCTCCCAGCTGCCCTTGTATGTCAGCTCTCATCAACTCTCCAGGAGCATCTAGAAACATTCCCCCAATATGTCTCAAAGGACAGCGATAAAAGATAATGTTTGGACTGTGAAGGACTTTAGGTTGCATTTAAATACTAGTATTTAGGAATGTTATTCTTGTCCATAACGTGCCATACATTTTCTCTTAAGTACAGAAAAACATAAGGAAAACTGGGGGATGAAAATTAATTTTCTGCATCTTGATTTTCCTGCCTTTTCTTTCAACCCTTCAGTCAACTACTCCCACCTTCAGTATCACTCTGTTCTTTTGTCTTTATTTCTTAATTACCTTGACTTTTCTCTTCATTGTTATTGTCATTTGCATATTTCTACTGCCTGAACAAGCCAAGTGTGATATTTAGCGCTCTGTTCAATAGTTCAGTTAACTTGTGTGATCAAGTTACTGAACAAATAAGAATGAGCACTTCAGCATTGCTTCCTCTGACTCAGACTGACTACTTGTTTTCTTTGCTCTTATCTGTTGCATGTATTCTTACTGCTCACTCAGCTGATAACTAGTTCTATTATGTACATCCTAAAGCACTGCTTTTCGTACTGTTTAGTACCTCTAATTTCTCTTTAATGGAATGTAATGGTTAGTTTTTATTTTTTAATTTTTTTTTTAATGAAAGGCTATACAGTTACACAAATTTTCTTGTAGCTTTATTTTGGTCAAAGCTTTTGTTTTGCTATTCCTGATGACCAAATTACAAGTCTTTAAGAAACTACAGCTTTTGCGTGATTAATAGCAGACACTAAACTGAACAGTTAATAGCTCCGATGAGTCCATTCTTACTACTGAGTATGCCCTGTCTGACATTAACTCACAACATGCATCTGGCTATGCGTTTCATCTTAGAACTGGAGCACACATACAGTCCTCGCAGGGCAGCTGAACATGCTTCAGGAAAGGCTATTACAACTGAGCAATCCCTAATGGCTTCTCCTAGAAGCTCTAAGCTGAGTATATGAGCAGTGAGGCTAACTGGAATTCAGGCATGGGAATGCAATGGAGCACTGAGTATAGATCAAAATGTTAACGTGCAGCTCTTTGGTATTGTTTTCTCACAGCTGCGTGCTTGCTTCTGTGGCTCATTTACAGCACAGTATGCCAATTCTGCTCATTGGCTTTTTACAACAGTATCTGCATACTTCAGAAATAACAACTGAATTGAGTTTCACAGTATTGCTGCTACAAATCATCCCTCTCCTGATTGTACCGATAGTGAACTGTGGAACACAGCAAGCGAAGTACAGGATCCTATTTTAGATACTCAGTTTTTGACACTCAGGGTCTGATTTGTCAGTGTATTTATCACTATTCCCCATATTCTTCTGTTACATCAAACTGTAGAGTGCAAGGACGATTTCTGCTGATTTCTATTGTAACAGCTTTCCTGCAAGCTGGAGTTTACTTCAGGTTCTCATGTCTGATTCTCAAAGAGATGACCACTTCTAGCAAGTTTAAGCCTGAACTTGCTCAGTTCATATTAGAAACTGAGGCGCGTAGAGAAGTACAACTCCAGAAGTCAACATTCAGCTTCCTTAAACTTGAGGCTAGTGTTTCTTATCTCATGACATCCTTTGTCATATGTTCAGCTTCCATTTCCACAAGGAACAGGCAGGGGACTACTCAGACAACTCCCTCCTCAACCATACAGTCCTGATGCACTTCCAGAGAGCGCACTCATACTACAATGAATGAGAGCCCCAGCAACATGCATGAACAATCCCTGCTCACAGAGCTAACGTTACACAAGCAACTGTAATTCCTGACACCTTCACACCCTTCGGTAACTCAAGACTTCTCCTCCCATCTAGTCAACCATAAAGCTAGCTCCTGCAGTCATTAATCTGTTAATGAATAGAATTTGTCTTCTCAAGTTACCTTCTTCCTTCCCTTGATGAAGTGGAAGCCAAGCCATTTTCCTTTGAAGATGACAGACAGAAATGCCCAATTTAACTGTTGACTTTGTGGGTCTAGACTCCTTTGCTTCCATTTGTCATAAGGCATTTAGGTCTTCCAAGATAACCCACACAATATTCTGTCATCCAACTTCTACTCAAGAAAGTAGAGCCTCCCATCCTTCATCCTTAGTCTCTAATGTTGATATGTTAATTTCCAAATCTGTCACAAAATTTCCCCTCATGATTTCAAATTGTCTTTGAACCAGTTCCATCTTAAAATCAGCTTCTACTTTCATATTTCAGTTACTGATACTACCCAACTTATCCTGAATTTCATTCTTGCCCTTTGTTTTTCCAAACTAGAGTAGTGGAACAATTAAAAAAAAATACACATATTGTTCCTAATGAATTTCTACTCCTAAAGTGGCCCCTTAAACAGCTACTTCCTCTCTTCAAATCATACCACAAACTGTTTAATTTTACCTTCAGTTTAATAACTTCCTATAAGGCTCTGTACTAGAATGAAAAGCAAAAAATTATTCTAGCTCCTTGCAAGTCTGACTTTGTGCATTCTAACTACTTGCAATGTATAGAAATCAATTATCTTTTAATGGCAAGGTAGGGCATATTTACAAAAATTTAAATACACGCCTCACAAGCAAAGCAGCTTTTGCCACCACACTATGTTATGCCAAAGATAGGAAGTATGAAATACAATATAATGCAACTGAACACTCATACAACAGATAATTTTAAAATTTTTTTGATCTTTTATAAACTGGACAAGTGCAGTATATACACAGAAACTGAGGCTTCCTCTCCATCACTTACTGATGTTTGCACCATCATAGCTCGCTGGTCTCGCATTTTTCGTACAATATCCAGTGGATAAACAGGTTGGTTTCTTTCAATTAAGCACATGGCTGTTTCCATAGTGACCAATACGCCAGTGCGACCAATTCCAGCGCTGTGAAATGTAACAGAAAAACAGTCTATAAAATAAGGTTTTTGCAATGCACCAGATTCATATCACAGTCTTAATACTAGGATGCTAAATAGCCTTAGAAATTACAGGAAGACCTTAATAAAATTGTAACAGAGTGTGAAGCTTATCTTTAAAGCAACTTCAGTAATATTTCCTGCCAATTATTAGAAAGAAAATAATTTTTATATAAATAACACTAAAACCTCACTTAAAGTAAATAGATTTTTAACAATTATAGCTGCTTACAAATCTAAATGTACTGGTTTGGTATTTTTGACTAAAAAAAGGGAAGAGCTAACTGACTGCTTTTTGACAGGCACTTGAACAGCAGAAAAAAAACCCTTTGCAATACCGTTCAAAATTAGGTTATAACAATAGTAGAGGATAAAAATGGAGAAAAATTTACAGTACAGATTATCAGCTCTGTGATAATTACATGACTAAGCCATTTCACCAAAAGGTTGCAGGAGAAAGGGGAAGAAAAGAAACTCATCCTTTAGATACAACACCAGCGCTTCTGTTTTCAACAGTGAATGCTGGTATTGCACAGTTCAACATTTTCATCTAATCCAAGGAATCTCCTGTCTTGCGCACAAACTTTTCAAAGCAAATGCTTATTCTAAGGCTGAAGCAAATCTCTAATCAGAATTTTAAAACACAAGTACCTGCAGTGAACAAGAACTGGCTCATTCTCTATTCTCTTTGGCCTCATACAAGTCACAAACTCCAAGAAGTCCATGGAGTCATCAGGAACACCATGATCAGGCCAAGCAACGTACTGGAGATGAGTGATGGTGTGTTGTTGTTCTGTCTAAAATACAGTAAGGTTTTCAAAAAGCATTCAGTGTTATGACTCCTATACTGATGTTTACTAGATACAAATCATACTTTTCACAGTAATTCTGCAGATGCTATAAGATGCATATGATGTAGAAAATGTTTGTCATTTTAAAATTCAGAGTAAAGTATGAATGTGTAATTCTTATAAAGCATGCAAAAGGCATAGCATTTTCTAAATAAATGAGGTATCCAGTTAAAAATCTGTTTAGATCACAGAAGTTACATTTTTTTAATTTATTGATGGTTGACTTATTATACCTTGACATCACTGATTCACCTGAGGTAAAATGCTACAAGACTTATGCACAGTAGTATTATATAATAGTTTAGAACAGGTTGGAAGAAACAGCTGAAAACAGGAGAACTATTGAAAACAATATCAAAATAACAGGCGCTTGGGGCTATGCAATCTATTCTAAATATGTATGTCTGTGTGTACTTACAGATTCAGTGATAATATAAAGTTGCCTGCAACATTTGCTAAGTCTGTTTTCTGTTAGAAAACAATATATATATTGTTCACACATACATGTTCATTATACATATGAGTGACTTCTGTATGACCCATATAGGATACTTTTCTGTATGGGAGCAACATAATTAGCTAAGATTCTGCTGTATGAAGAGCTCTTTTTTCATTCAATTATACCTGAAAAAATGGTTTTACAAAAGTTCTTTCAGTTTAGATTTTTGTTAACTTTGATTACGAAATCACTCAATCATCTTTGCATTCAGATTGGGCTAAACTGCTTTTACAGATGTAACCAGTGATTAGGTGGGAAGGAAAAAAAACTAAGACACTACTGAGCTCTGCTGCATCATGCAATGAGGATCTCACTCTTTACAAATGGAGACAAAGCTTCATGTTCCTTTATTTCTTCCACATGTTTAGCAAGTTAAACTGTTAGCTGCATTTTACTGATGTCCATTACTAGACTTAACATTTAACACGCTATTGAGATAAAACTCTCCTTTATCACTGTATTAGTCTATAACAGCTGGCGTCTCCCTGTGGCCCATGCAAGAATGTTTTCACGATGCTAGTGACTTTAAGAGGTTTTTTTTCCTTTTTTCTTAAGTGCAAACTACTGAAATATATGACCTGTTTTAAATGCCTTCAACTGCTTGCTTTTCTCTTCCACTTGAGAAAGTGGTTCCACTCCAGGAAGCAGGCTAGTAAGATACAGAAGACAGAATAACTACTGCCTACATACCAAGTAGAGTCCTAGGAAATGTGTTTATTCCAGTCAAAGTAACTGCAGAAATTTACAGTTGCCTCCAGGAATATGAAGATAAACAACACAGCTCATATTTTGCTTCTTAAGGGCGGAGCCTGAGCAATCACAATTAAAAGGTCTAGCATAAGGCCCAAGTGGACAATGTAATCTAACATTAATGGCCAAGCTTATTGTAATACAAATTGCATTGGGATCTATCATCCAGGTCATCAAAAGACCCCACAATGACTGGGACTTCTGCAAGAAAATGCATGGCCTTTTTCTACTCAGTTTTGCTGCCATTATGTAGTTGAGCTTGATCAAATGATTATACTTTAAATTTTTCTGAAATGCCACAGATTGAAAAAATACAAAAACATGACAAGAAAATGTCATTAAAAAAATCCTCTTTTTCAAATCTGCGCGTGCTTAATCAGAACTTCTTCAAAAGGGAAATGAGATAACGCAGCAATTACATGTAACAGTTTGAGATGATTCTCTCAAATCAGAGACATTTGAATTACAGCATTCAGGTGAAACAAAGACTTGATTCATTATAAAATTATCCAAGAGTGAGTATCCAGTCACCTTCCATTTCATCAAGAACTTCAAGCAATGCGTTGTGGATAAGTGCCAGCGGTACAACTGAGAACCACTGATAGTGATCTGTACCATCAAAAGCCATTTTACAAGCTCAGAAAATAAGAAAGTTTACTTAATTTTTTACTTACCAGTAATTCAGGCTCAAATATAGCAAGTTTCATTTTTTAAAAGAGTTCATAGACATTAAGTACAAGCATGTTACATAAGACTTATCTGGAGTAAGAATACACTGTAAGAGCATGCACTTAGTCTTCAGATTTGCTTGTTTTGGTGTGATCACCTTCATTTTCTGTTATGTGCCCTAATCATTCCTAGAGACTAACACAGCTGTTTGTTAATTATTCCAGGTATGCCTCAAGCTTCAGTATAGTTTTCTAGCTATTTGTTTTCATATATTCAGTTTTGATTCTTTTGGTTGAGCTCTTCTGATATGACTGAAGTTTTTAAAACTTCACCACTACATCACTCACTTTTCAAAATGCACAAGTATTTTTAAATACTTCATTTTTTATTAGTAAGTTAAACTTATTGTAAACAGTATAGTCATATATGTTAGAACTATTTTTTTAATTCTAATACTTTTATGTTTCATACAGAAGATATCAAATCAGTTCTCTGATGAAGTCCAGATTTTTTTAAAGCTATTTTTAGTGGTGTTGGGTTTTTTTTTTTAAATACTTAATCTTCAAGTCTTTACAGTCATAACAAAAGTCATATGTTAAATCCACAAAATGTCAGCCAAGTAACACCACACATGGAAATAACCTGCATTAGAAGACCATCATGGTTCCGAAAATCTAGTACTCATACCTTAAAAAAAGTGCTAGAATTATAGTTACTGGTCCCAGAGTCAGCCCCTCTGTACATGTCCTATTAACAATACCTATTTTTAAACACACCATTTCTGCCAGATCATGTTTCTTTGTACAAACCTGGTAATGGAAAATAGGAGGTAGCTTCTTATTATACTCAAGTTGCCATTCAAATCATTACTCTCTGCGAGTCAGCTTAAATCCTTTCCACAATTTTTTTTTTTTTTTTTTGCACTGAGGTTTTCAATAACAGTCATTACTGTAGCATCCTAATGACTGATTAATGTAGAATTTATCCTTACAAAATCTGGCTTTATTAGTCCTGTTTTGCTGTCTCATTTTCTGCAAGTTTAGAGTTATAAGAGTTGCTCATGGCCCAGCTGCTATTTTTGCCTAACTTGACATTATAGACCTTGTTCCAAAAATACTTATGTTTTTTGCACTCACATGGACTGATATCAATTGGATTTATATATTTGGTATTTCCACAAATCAGCTTAAAAGTAATGGATTAAAAAAAAAAAAAAGAGTCCAAAGAATTTACAGACTCCAGTGACACTTCTGGATATGTAATTTGCTCAGTTTATCATCGGGCATTTGGCCAACATTTAGCTGCTTCACGGTATTGACCCACGTATACTTGCAGGGAGATACCGACGTCTAAGACATCATATCTGTCCCAAGGTGTTTGTTACTGTCCTTCTGATAATGGTTATTGTTGCTGCAGCAATGTGTCAGCCAAAAATAAGATGTACCTACGATTTCTGTGCAAATTCAAGACGTTTTACTGCAGAAGCAACTTCATCGTGGTTAAGCTAACATCCTACATTTTGCTCAAAAACACAGGATAAAGACACATGATCTTTTCTAATATATCTGCCATTGGGACTGCAGAAGTAACGACACAGGACTGTCAGAAGTAATGCTTCAGATGACTCCTGTAACACTTGCAAAACAATCTCATTGTCAAGAACCTCCATCCACAAAAATATCCATTCTTCATATTTCTGCAGCTTGCAGCCTTGTTTATTATAATTACATCAAAAGACAGGCTTCCTCATTTCATTCCCCTAAAATGACTCTTTCTGATTAATGAAAGAATTAGGTGTTCTTCAGAAAAACAACACACAGAGCTTAGAATGATAATGATCATATAGAAAGAAGGAAATGTAGCCTTGAAAGGTCAACCTTAATTTTGACTTTTCTTAAAATTCAAGCAATTGATTTTTGGATTTCACCTTTTCATTTAATGTCCTTTTTGGTCTAGGTTATAATATAATCTTCAATTTAAAAAATGAGAAGAAATTTCACCATGTAGAACTACATTAACCTTGAAATGGTCCTATTACCTTCTAAGCAGGAAAAGGTATGCTCTTTGCTAGTAAGCTTCACAAATATACCTTGAAAGCTGAGACTCAGTCATCAGGATTAAAGCCTAGTTTCTGAAGAGCAGTGGCATTTAGCATTTCTTTGGGCCCTGTTCCCACCTCATGATACCTCCGTATACCCTTACCCTAAAATTTTAAATCTACTTCTGTTCAGCTCTTTACTATGCAAAACCACCTTGTTTTCTTCTTCCACGAGTATTTGACAGAGCAGAATGTGTTCAGTTCGGACACTTTTCAGAGAAGCCTTTAAAATACCTCTGCAGTGCAACAGGTTTGTTCAAGACATTTATGACATGGTCAAATTTATAAAGATTTCTTTGGAAAGAGAAAATACAAGGTCTTGTTTTATGTGCAGAAGCAAAAGTTTCAGTGAACTGATCTAAGAATCTTTACCATGAGCAAACTCAACATTTCCCCTGACAAACTGTTGTATGACATGTATATGGCAAGGAAGACAAATGGCTTGGAAAGCCTCAGCCCAAACAATTAAGATGTGTAAAAATTACAGAGATTCTATTTTCAGCTGTTTATAGCAGAAAGTGCTGGCAGTATACTCATTTACATTGCTGCCTTTGCTTTATCTACTATCAATTTAACACAGTCACTAGAAGGCCTACATGCTGGTCATTCATAAACAGAAAGATACCAGTGATTTTTCATCTTGCAGTTTTACCTCCTCCTTTCAGCAAACAGCAATATCCTTCCTTAGCAAAGTGAATTTATGCTTAATCTTCAATTTGTTTGAATTGCTGCATCAATTTATTTTCTTTTTCTTCAAACCATCCCCTCCATCATTGCGATGTCCATGGAAAGTGATAGCTTTTAAATGAAAAATAAGCTTATCTCCCCAAATCCTTCTATTTGCATTGTCATTGTCAGCACAATCATGCTAAACTGTCCACATTATGACACAGGGAATTGTCTTAATTACCTTGACCTGGGTTGTTTATAAGGTCTCCATTCATTATAACAATGGTATAACTTGTCTTTAAAGGATGAAACTCAATCAATTCTTAAACATCTTGAATTTTTTTTCTTTTTGTTTGAATGATTTAGTTTAGTTAATAAAACTAATCAGGTGGGAGAATGACAGTGCATTTTGGAAACAACTAACAAGCTGTGGCAACAACTAACATAAGATGGAAAAGATTAAAAAAAACCTTGCAAAATTACAGTTCTTCAAAGTTATGTGAGTAATATGCTTCAGAAAGTATCATCTCCACAGCCTTGCTAAGTTCCATGGCTGGGTTCTAGTCACACTTAACTGAAATAAAGAAAAATGCTTGTTTAAACAAGGGAAAGCAGCAAAAAGTTTTGTCAAAACATAACTGGATGAAATTGGTGAGATTTAATGGGCAATGATATGTTGCAAGGCAACTACCTTAAAGGAAACTGAATGACAGTTTGCTTCAGGCTTCCCAAGCTATTTTTTTCAGTGATTAAATAGAAGTATTTGTCTTGTTTTACAAAATAGTGCACTGTATGATGAATTTTGCACTTACACTACACAATTTCTTTCCTTTGGTCTGTTCATTCTGGTCCCCAAAGTGTTCTGAAGTTTTTTCTAAAAATAAAAAACCCTCAAGTTCAAAAAAACAAACAGTGCTTTATTTGTTTTTCTTTCATTTTGCTACAGGATAGCTTTCAATCTTGGTCTTGAAAAGGCAGGAATTTAATCCTTATTTAATTTTATGAGGCTTAGAAAGGTTACAAATATTTCACACATTTGCAGTCATTTACTGATCTTCAGTTACAGGCAAAGAAGCACCAAGTTAAACTGCATTAGAAAAATCCTAAAAAGTTTCTTGTTCCTCAGGTCTTCTAAACATAGATGAACAAAAGGCCAAGGGCATCATTTCATAAACTTCTCTTTTGAGCTATTTTCCCCTAAAGGCAGATTTGAAATCTGTGCAACTTAATTCACAGGAAACTCTTTCACAAATATGCCTTTCCAACAGAAATCATGTCTCTTGTGAGTTTGGAAGCTTTATCCACCTGACTATTAAAAGCTACTTGTCTTCAAAAAGACCAGTCCAGTGATGTTCACATTAGTTCAGGGAATAATAAAACCCTGCTTTGAATTCAAACGGCTTTTTATGTATTCTTCAAAGAATACAACAACAGTATCTGTGAGAGGTAGTACGCTTAAAGCTTTGCAAAATCTACTCAAATACAAGATGCCTCCAGAAAAATATGTCTGGTCAGCTTTAAGAAAGCAGCTCAAATGACATGTATAACTAGGAGATACTTCAGTGTTTCAGAGTTTTTTTGTTATGTTTTAGCACGCTACAAAGGCTTTTATTTCCGTCTGAAATGCCAAATGCACATACAGCTATCAATTAATAGGGTCATATTTTTACTGTATGGACAGCTCAATGTTGAGTGTAGCCACTTTATTTAAGCGTACAAATAAACTTGCCTCTAGTGAGGAAACCCTGACCCCCTCAAAACCACCTCGCCCTCACCGCAACAAACACACATCCACCCAGGACTAGCTTTAGCATGCTTTTGTCTAACCTAGATGAAATCTATGCAAGCACATGCCTTTGCATTAGAAACAATGTTCTCAACTGAGAGCTGTCAAGAGACAACTTCACAGTTGAAGATCCTTGTAACTTTCACGTCTGTTAACATGTCTACAAAGGCACACTATATTCTCATCCCACCTTTATCTCAAAAAAAAAAATTAACTTGTATAAAAAAAAAACCCAAACCAAAAAACTGACTGCCTCATTCTCATTAGGATTTTGACTTTATCACATGCTAGTAAATAAAAACCTAAAGTGAAAACACATACTGAATACAGTCACTGGTGAATTTACTCAGAATTATGTACTGGTTTGATAAATATTAACCAAGAAAAAGAACAAGTATTTGAAAAGAGTAAACTACTATTTACATGAAGCAAGAACTAACCAAAGTTAATTGACAATCAACTAATTTGAGTGACAGGAACTAAAAGTTTGTCTACATATACTCTGCAGTACTGCTTTAATGAGGTTAATTTCTTCTGACATTCAAGTTTATCACTTACAATTAATTGGCTGAAAACAGAACCAAAAATCATGCTAGAAACTGAAACACTGCAAACCATCTTAACTGAAAGACCTTTACATATCAGCATCTCACATGTTTATGACTACAAAGGAAATCTTAATCACATTAAAACAAATTTGGATGCACTGTCAAGTGACAGATTCAGTTACAAATTTATGAGACTAAAGCATTTGTCATCTTGCTGTAAGAACATCAATTAAATGTTACATTTTTAAAACAGATACTTCCTTTTTCTTACTACTAGCAATTCCAGTAACAGTAAAATCTACTTAACTATTCAGAAGTTTAAAAGATTGACTCGTATTGGAACTGTAAATTAGCATTTGGTCAATACACAGTGATTTCTTACACACATCTTATGGTAGCACAAACCCTTAATCTTTCTAGATAAAACTTGTGACCATAGAATCTTGGAAAAGAGATGAAGAGGGAAATGTATAAGAAGTGTAAGACAACTTACAAACAAAAGCCAAACTTCATCAGGTTCTGGGAAGCCTAGATGTGATCTGAACATAGATTTCACAACACAAGCTGATATGCAAGAAATATTCTGTGTATCTAACTTTCTCTTTGCTTTATAATGCTTCCATTAGCATAAAGTATTAACAGCTACAGAATATAAGTACCTTACATAAATTGAGCACATATCAATTCAGATAAAGATTCTTTTTCTTTTTTAAAATCTGACTAAACACAATGAAAAGGAACTGGTGAGATTCTGCATCTTCTCTCAAAACAACATTATTACACTTCACTTTTTGTTAGCTATTCTAGCTGCATGTGCCATTAATCAAGTGACCCATACTTCATCGTTGAAAGAGCAGTTACTTAGAAAAAAACTCTCATTGAAAACTGAAATACTTGTGAAGAATCAGTGACTGCAAAACTGTTTACAGAAAAGCACTAAACTTCTTTATGAAGCTTATTACAGTACCTGTACAACATAATGTATTAATGTATTATAGAGATTCAAAAAGTATGTTTTTGAAGAAGCTCTAAAGTAACAGACTATACTATACGGATTCATGTAATATATACATTTTTTTTTAAAATGTGTGTATATATATATACACACTTGTATACTCACACACATAGATGTACACGTTCACACATGGAGTCTATATCTACCTATCTATACATGTATTCCTTCAGCTAGCCTGGGAATAATTAAAGAGAACTCATTTACCTCAACATTTGTAATCACCATTTCTCTAACAACATAAGCAATTGTACAATCTTCAGAGTGGCATCTGACACGAAAGCTGCCATATTCCATTACATCTGGTGGATCAGGCCAATACTGATGACATTTGGTCTGTAAAGAAAATTAAGCACACATCAAGACTGTATACAAGCACTTCTGTTTCCTTTCTCCCCTCGTATGCTATATTCAGGGAATTCAAGGAATGGTATAAAATCTTCTGGTTTGTTGGTGAGGTGTTTACATCCAAATTGGAAAATAACATGACAAAACAGGCTAAATTCTCTATAAACTTTTGTTTTAGTAATTTATAATAAAAATTCAGGTAAATGACTTCTCAAGGCATAACAGAGAAGAAACAGATGGATTTATTCCATCTTAAGAAGAAAAATGTAGGGGGTGAATTTGTAACTAACTTCAGCCACCTAATAGCAGGTTATAGCGAAGACATAGCTACACTTTTCTTGAAAGTGAACAACAAAAGGACAAAAGGCAACTGAAAAAAAGATGCTAAAAGGGAAATTCTGATTAGATGTTGGCTAAAAATTTCCATGAGGATGGTCAAGCACAGAAACAAGATGCCTTATGAGGCTGTGGAATCTCCATCCATGGAAAAAAATCAAAACTTAACTGACATAACACTGTGCACCCTGCATGAAGTTCAAAGCTGTCCCCGCTTTGAGCAGACAGGAGGGGACCAGGTATCTCCACAGGTCCCTTCAAACCTGAATTATTCTTAGACCTTGAAGCAAGATCATGCTAGAATGCAAGAAGTAGCATGAACCAGTCCGTCCTCCGCCTATTCCAACACCGCAGTCCCGCAGCTGAGGGAAGGAGCAAGGCAGACTCCATTTCTGGAGGCCTGAAGAGGTAGTTCATTCTGCACCAGAGAGGGAGCAGGAAAAAGAATACCCAACAGCACTGTCACCCCTTAACACGCACCCTCCAGAAGTTCAGTGTGCCTGGTACCCATCTGGCTGCCTCCATGAAAATGGTTTCCCTTCTCCTCTCTCTGAAAGCAAGTGGGGAAGGTCGTGAAGTCACCCTAGCAATCTTCTAAAGACTGGTTCTCTAACTTAGGTATTAGTTTTCAGGCCTCTAAATGCTATGTGTTATTTCAGTTTTTGACAGGGATTCACTGAATGGGAAAAAGGTCTTCATTTTTCCATTTGATCGTATTTTGTGTTTTAAGGTAAACATATTTTTAAAACACAGAATAATGCTTATAAACATTAGTAGCAAAAATACTATATAGAAAGTTATCACAAGCTCAATAATCCACAGTAACTTGGTCATATAATGAAAGTTATCCTTCACACTTTCTAGGGAAATCTGAGCTCAGAAACTGGAGGAACCAATGCACAACTTTAGTTCATGTGTGTGTCATTTGTCAGAGAGCTGTATATTTCTTTTCAACATCAGATGCAAGACTGAAGACAGAGATCTTCTTTTAAATGATTATTGTATCTAAATGCTAAAGTTATGAACAAAAGCCCAGAAACATACTTATTGATGCAAGAAAACGTAATTTGCCTTCTACCTCAGAGAGGTTTAATGCAAGGCCATAATGGCTTAACCTTCAAGCTTACCAACATGTGACAAGCAAAGTCATATGTGCATGTGAATGGACCTGATGTACTGTATATGCAGTTTGAGGTACACCAAAATACAAGTGAGAGCTGAAGTGGAATTCAGTATTAAAATTACATCCATGAAATATCCTATCTTTTCTAAAAGAAAATAGATTAATCAGTTCTGTGTACAACCATAAGGAACCATTTTCTCTCCTGTCTTCTGCTGCTGCATAGTAAGAGGTTGATCTTCGGATCCCTACCACTCTACTGCTGAAATTACAAAGTCTTCCCTTTTCTGCTTCACCTTCTAAAGGCAGATAAGATAGGCACATCTAGTCAGCATGCATGTAAATTTTGTAGAAACAATCCTAATACCAATATCTATTCCTCATTTTTAGAGCAGTGCTGATGACAAAGTTTGCTACCTCATTTCCCATCTAATTAAAGGCTGAAACATTGTGGAATAGACTGAACTTGAAAAAGTATTCCTGTGAGATACTAGTTCAGTGAAATCTTTGTCTGCTGAAGACAGCTCAAGTTTGCTCATCAACATAAAGTTTTCAACATTTCATTCCAGTAATTAAATATTTTCATCTTCCATTTCTGCAACTCCAGTCTTGTAAATAATTGCCATCATGTAATGAATACAAGCCAAGTAGTTTCCAAGTATGAGTCCACTGGACTCACGAGAAAGGCGTACTAAAGAAAAAGTCCAGCTGAGCTGTAAGAAAATTCAACAGATTCATAAAAAAACATCTTGACACAACTCCCCAGACACCGTACTGAAAACTTTATAATTGTGTGTGATCAAAACAGCTGAGCTATAGTCGTCGCTTCACTGCCTATATATTTTAATAATAATTGTTACTAGCTCCAAAAGAAACCAAATAAATTGATATTCCCAACATGTTCATATTTCAGCTTTAGTTAATTTGGATTATCTATCAACTTATCAACATTGCCTGTGCCATCTGTAACATTTTTTGTCTATAACTTTTCTAAACTAACACAGAGTGGCAAGAGCTGGAATTTTTGAAATGTTAAAATGTCTTAATTCTACCTTTCCTAAGGCTCAATTTTCAATGGCTTGAAATCCAAATTTTAACCATTATCTCTGGAACTTTTACTGCAGTAGTTTATCTGAAATAATTTCCCCTTTAAATTTAAGCCAAAATAATGCATCCATTTCTATAAAATGAACATTACCAGGGGAAAGCCACCATTTTTTTATTCTATTATACAAATCTTAACACCATTGAAAAGAAATATTCTAGAATGTAAAACCTCCAGGGTTTGGGAAGAGATTTGGCATTTGGAAATGGGGATACTCTGTCAAGAATCTTTTTATATCCCTGAAAATTCACCCACAAACAGGGCAAATATAAATCATCTCTGAAAGTAAACAAAAGTGTCTGGTGTATAGAGGTGCCAGCAAGATGGTTAGAAGTTAGCAACAATTTGCCTCGAAGGTTCCAAGTCACTGCGCAAAGTACAGACTAGTACTAAACTGTGTTTCTCCTCAATACAAGGAAAAGAAAGCAGGAAGCTATTCTGACTGCAATACAGTTGAAAGAAGAAGGGAGCATTTTTGTGCCAGATGATGTTTGTGTTCATGAACAGCTATGTAACCTTTACCATGGTTAAAATCTCTTGTTTTTCAGCTTTCACACGTCTTTCATACATTTTGATGAGGAATTACATTGTTGCTTAACAGTCCTTACTTATGTCTCAATCATTATGCTGTTTAGGACCTCAAATACTCTCTTACTTTCCAAAAACATTGTTTTTTGACTGGGATGCCAGATAAATTCGATAGTGTAGTATATATCACATAGGAAATAAAGAGAAAGGCTACAGTGAAGGCATACAAGAGTCATCATCTTCTCCACCTCTTTAAAAAACCTGTTCAGTTTGCAGCTTCTAAAACTTCAAACACAATCCCTTTATGTATATCAATAATCTAAAAACATCTTTAAAACTACAAAGGATACATTAAATCAAATGTTGTATACACCAGATATTGCTTTAATTTTCACCTTGTTATTCTGAAATTAATGGAATGCTAGAATTAAAAGAATTAAGCAGAATTAAAGGAATTATCAGAGCAATTCTAGGGAAGAACCTACGCCATAAATAAAAGTAAACCCATTAAATTCTGACCACCAGCATGCTAAAACTAGTAAGTACTGCAGTGGCAGACTCTTGTTTGAAGCCAGACTACAAGTTTTGCTCAACCTGCTCAACGTATCCAGATGTCTGCTGAACTGTTAGGACAGCAACTGCCACATGGAGCCCAGTTCCCAGGGAGAAAAAATGATGGCATATAGTACCTGGCTGATCAGCAAAATGGAGTCAATGCAGTGATTTCTGTTTATCATACAGCTGGTTTGTTTTCAAAGAAGTATAACAAAAAGAAAGTTACAGACTATCTCTTCCTGTAAGTAATTCAGAAAGCCTGGCCTTCAGAGAAATGATTAAACAGAATAAACTGGCCTATTTTAGGGTTATTTAATCATAACAATAGGAAAAAAGTTTAAAGGCACAGCACATTTCTTCAGCACACAAGAACCTGAACACTTACCCGTCCTCGTTCAGTGAGAGTTGTTAACATGATGATCAGTGACAACTTGTGATCCCAGACTACTTGCCAGAAGTGTGCACATGTGTGTGGTAGAGGCCCCTGAGTAGCAATGTACCTGTTCACAATGCCCACAGAAGGAATTTCCATCTATAAAGAGAAAGAAAAATCCTATGTAAAGTTTGCTCCCACTACTCAAGCACTATCTTAATTCATCATTTTATTCAAACAGGAAGTTTTGAGGGAAGATTAAGGTGGCAAGCTGAGTAATAACACAATCAAGATCACAATTTGTTATGTGAAAAATCTTTAAATATTTCATTTATACCAGATGTATATGAGATTCTATAATCCTTTATGCTGAACTAGGAACAAACGCTTAATAGTGAAAATCTATTTGAAAACTGGAAACTGCAAAGCTTTCCAAATTTTCTTTAATATTTAGTAAGGAATAATGGCAAGGTATACCAAAGGTACACTAGCAAAAGCTGTTTATTGCCTGATACTAGACATAGTAAGTTAATAGTTGATTCTGTGATTTAGGAGTTTAACTCAAGTATCTGACACAAACATATATACATATATATATATATCTATATCTCCCTCTTTTCCCTATCTCCCAGGCTACACACATGATTAGGGCAATCAGGGCTCTGGTTTATCTTCTGGACCCTTCATAGCAAAGATAAACCATAAGTGGTTCTAGAGGGAAAAAGGCTTAGCTTTAAGCTATAGGAGACAACCTCTGCGTTTTCCTACGGAAAGGTAAAGCAATTTTTACCAGTTAAAGATTCTGCACTTATCACAGTGAATACTACACTTGTATGTACTGCATATCAGGACGGCCGCTTGTTTCACAAGAGATACTTCATCTTTTAAATTATGAATCATTACATCTTTTACATTTACAAATCCCCAAAATATAAAATGAAAAACCCTTATTCCTTAAACAGGCTAAATTTAGTCAGCTACTGTAGTATAGAAAGTGAGCAAATGCAGGTCTCTGTATGACTTACATTCACATAATTCGCATTAATGTAATCTTCATCTCCTTGCAATATTATCCTTGTGGCATCATCTGCACACACACAAAAAAAGAGGGAATAAAATTAGCAATTAAGAGGCATGCTTCCCTTCTATTAAGTCAAAAAAACTGAGGAACTGCAGACACACAAACAGAATACACACCACAATAGATTACCTTTTGGAGAATAAAACCAACAATTATATGTCTTTGACTATATAATGAAATCTTTAATCAAGAAGCGCAATACAACAGTTTTATAAGCTATCATTTAAAGGATAAAGCAAAATAGGCAGAAACTGTACTTAACACTCACAAGGTAGAACATCTTTGTATCTGTTCTTGTCCATATTCTGAGGTACCTTTGCACATGTAACAGCCAACCCTGGTTTCTTTCTATAAAGTTGCTGCAAAACAGAATTGAAAATGGTAGGATTTTGAGGGATGTGCTTATGCTATACACACACACTAAATAGATTCACATAAAAATAGACTGAAAAAAAAAAAATCAGAAGTTATTTTCTTTAATCTTTTTCCTAACCATCTGCAAAATTCACCTGAGAGAATTTCTGTTATTGCTAGCCCATCATCATCTCTAGAAGAATTTCCAGAATAAAAAAAAAGGAAATGGGAGAGTCACTGATATAAACTATTTCCCTGCAAGGTTGCCTTTTTCTTATAAAACTGTGGGCCAGAAGAAAAACAGCGGTTGTGGGTGGAAGAAGTGACCAATAAAAGACATTAGAAGAAAAAAATAGCTGCAGACTGATATTTTCTGGAATCAACTGTAACACAATAAAGTCAGACAAACTTTTATTCTCTGGACTAAGACAACCACATTCAATACTGCAAGTACTCGAAAAAACAAGGCTTCTATGTATCACAATCTCTTAACATATGACTCCCTTTCTTTTGGGCCAACCCTTATCTTACAAACTTTATCTGGAGTAAATGTAGGCATACAAGTGTATAACCAAAATTTTAAGGTCAAAAGTGCATTGAGTGCATCCTACAAGACAAAAAAAGATACAGAGGGGGAAAAACAACAGCAACAAAAAAATCAAGTGTAAATATACATGAAAGCAACTTACATAAATCTTGATTTATTGACTTGGCTGTGCCAGAGTTTTATAGTGAAGTCACTGAACACTTTCCAAAGAGCTCATTATATCTTCACGTTTAATGAAGATTTAGAATATAGTTCCATACATAAAATTGAGTGAAACAAATAGGAGGCTAAAATCCCCTACTTTGGTTGAGAGAAAAGGAACAACACACAAAACTTTAATTGACTGTGAGATTTACTGAATCCTGACTCCATATCACAGTTCACCACATTTTTCAACTTGAACAGTATAAATAAGCCATGTAAGAAGAGAACTTGATGATATATGTAACTGAACAACTTCTACTAGTTATAACTCAAGTTCCATTTTACTAGAGCCAAGTTGTGATTTCTGCTTTTTTTTGGAAGACAAGGAAGAATAATTTAATGTTAAGTAACAATTCTGGAGCTTCATTATTGTTGCCTGACAAAAAGTCATTTGCCATTGACAGACTTTGTAAATTCTGCTTAAGTGGAGGAAGATATTCTGGAAAAACTTGATTATTCATAGTTTACTGGCTAATTATTTACTATTTTACTAATGTGAATGGAGAGTTTAAGAGCCACCAAAGTTGATGAGGTGATGCTGCAATTGTGTCTGCTTCTAAAGATCACTAAACAATGAACTCAAAGAAAGAAGGCCACTAAGTTGTCCCCTAGTTTATTAGATTTCAAAAAGGTTTGCGGGTTTTTTTTTGTAACATCAGTAATATCCTTTTATAAACACTGTCAGGAAAAAAGTCATAAAGGATCAAGTACCTATGAAGATTATTACAGGAACTTTATGCAAAAATTAGTCAACAACTTTGACAAGTGAGAAAGCATTGAAAGGCTAGTTCATCTCTTTTGAGTTACTGTTTCAACAGCCAACAGATTCATTGCTGCATTGTGGCCAGTGCTGTGGATTTTGGAAAGCAGCTGTGAACCATAGTCTACAGTTCCTTAAAAAAAAAAAAAAGCAGGGAATCTTAACTCCCAGAACTCTTGAAAACAAAGCAAACCTCATAAAAAGAGTGGTTATGAAATAAGCAATACCACAACTCTTCAGCCACCACCATTAAATCTTATGGCATTTGAAAAAAAAAAAAATCAAAATTGGGAAAAATTGTATTGCTGTTCTACAAGTTTTCAGCATCAGAAAGGGTTGCTCCAGAACTCAACAATGTGAAATTTATAAATCATAATAATCAGGGTTTCTCTAAAGTTGCTATAAATGTTTGGATCCACAACAAAAAACCAAGCACAAACATACATACTCTGTACTCCCTTGCCATTAGAGAAGCAGCTAAATCATCTTTTGGAATTTCTTACGCTAACACTGAAGGAACTAATTTAATAAACTATAAAAACATTTTATTAATCAGTTTTCTATGACATTCCTTGCTAACATGTTGAAGAACATGACAATTAATTCAATAATCTATAGAGCAGTTCTTCAAAGTCTCATCCTATATACAGAGGAATCTCACCTATGAAGTAATCTGCTCAAGAAGTAACCACCAGTGTTTTAGATCGCCAGGGAGAAACACCACAGAACTGGACATTACAAATGACCTGCAAATGGAAATTAACATTCCAAAACTTTCATATCAACCTCTAAGAGAAGATGATGAGGAATGGTCAAGTTGTTCCTGTTATTCCATGAAAGAAGGCAACACATGAGACCTTGAAACCCTAACTTAAGGTAGGAAAGAAGTTTAGAAATGTCACTAAGCAGCACAGACTGACCTCTGTCAAAACACCACTATTCTACTCATAATAATAAAAAAAAATATTAATTTAGTGAGCTTTGGATACTTGAGCTAGAAACATGTTAATTAGAACACATTTTTCTCAGCAGATGATATTTTTATGCAAGACTGATAATTCATTCTTCCCTATCTTGAGAAGTGAAGGGTGAAACTGATGGGCAAGACACATTCTTGCTCTCTTGAGAGAAGACTGCATGGGATCAATGAGATTCCAATTAATTAAGCCCTTACATTATTTGCTGGTCACTGCTACTGGTTATATTAATGGCATTTGAGATTTGAGTATTACCTACCTCAAACTGAATAAGGACAGTCCCACTTTCCAGCCCTCCTCTTAGCTGCTCCATAGACTCCTCCAGTGTATCACCACCATATTCAGAACAGATAGGAAGAAGAGATTCTGGGAGATCGTGGGAATCAGCTTCGTCTTCTGATTTAAGCTCCACAAACTGTTTAACTACTGAAATATGTATCAAAAATTAAAATCCATTACATAGAGCATTCATGTGTTTGCAACACATATTCAAATATATCAGCTTGCAAGAACAACAAAGTTTGCAGAGACAAGGCCTCAGGAAAGCAAATAGCAACACATTTAACTGCATCTTTATATACTACATTACTGTAGAAACTACTAAGAGTAAAATGTCCTTATGACGTTTCAGAAAATGAAATTCTCAAGGTGCCTATCTATGAACGCAAAGAAATTGACTTCCAAGCACGAAGGGGTTTTTGCTGCTACCTTGTCTTATCAAATAAACTGCTTAATAGGCTAATGAACTGCACCATCCACTACGGTAAAAACCAAATGAGCTTTGCCTAAAAAAGTTTAGAGCATAATTCATGGAACATCTCTATAAGATTATATAAGAAGCTTATATAACTTTGGACCCCCAACAGCAAAACGAACATAAACATACATTGTACTCCCTTGCCATTAGAGAAGCAACTGAAATATCTTTTGCAATTTTTTATGCTAACACTGAAGAAATTAATATTAACTACAAAACAAATTATTAGTTTTTTATGACGTTCCTTGCTAACATCTTAAAGAACATGACAAATATTAATTAATCTACACAGCAGTTCTGTCTCTATGAAAGCTATTGTATTACCAAATGTGTCCAGCTGTGGTTATTCTCTGCAATGATCAGAATGGCTCATACCTGCCAAACTTCAGAAAATGGGGAGCTGTTCATACTCATGCCTATACAAACGACTGGCATGGAGCCACAGGTTATTTTTAACTAAGAGCAGACTTCTCTTATCTGCAAGTAGGAGGGGGACTAGAAAAGTTAAGGGAAGACTGAATTCTGCATAGAGCCACTGGAAAGACCTATAATAACAAGAGCAGGACTGTTGAGTGAAAACAAGACCAAGAGCCCACCTGTCCTCCTAGAGACACAGGAAATTTTAAATAAAGTAAATGCTACAATAGTACATATCATTTAGGCAGTTTTATTCCCTCCTGTTTCCCAGTGATGCATAATTCCTTCAGATTTTTAAGTCTTAATGTAATCAGAAACTGTGTGCAAAGCCCTTCCATAAATGTGTGTGTTAAGATCTTACCATAGCTCTTAAGGAAAGCAACTAATAAACTAGAAGTTTCACATCACCTGAAAGCTCTTGGGATGTGCATGAGTTTAAATATGGAGGAAGCAAAACCAAGCTCGATGGGTTCCCCATATTTTTAAATATACAGGCTTAAGACCATGCATGTTTCAGAGATTGTCTCCTGCTTGCTGGCAGCAATTTAGCAAGTAGCCAGCAGAGGTCAAGCTCAGTATTATCATAAAACCCCTATCAACTTATTTGACTTGGTTCATTGTATAATTGTGCTGGGGAACAGCCCATGGGTATTAGCAAACCTGCAGTTGGGGATTTGTGAAATTATGCTATATTTACAAAAAAAACTAACAAAAAAACCTTTGGCTAGGGACTTTGTTCTCATAGATTTTTAGACTTAAAAATAATAAGAAATTTTAACTTGATAGATTCTTTGTTGCAGTGGTAAGAACCTGTATAGTTAAAACTATTTGTACTACTAATTCAAATGCAGAGAGATCTAATTTTGAGCACAGACCTATTCCCAGTGCACTGAGAACACATTTATGTAAACAGAAGAGGGTATACCGCCAAATGTAAGTGCAACAGTCTCAAAAACATTAAAAGTGAATAAAATTAGCCCAGTTACCTTTCCGCCTGACCAAAAGTGCAAGCTCTCTTGTGTGAGATTCTCTGCTGGCTTTTATGAACATGACCACCTGATCATGCGTGTGCTCTGAGATATCTCGGCCATTAATTAATACTATCTGATCACCTTCATTCAGTTTTGGAATGCATTTATCAGCCTGTTTCAAGACCAAAGAAACACATTAATGTCATTGCATCCAGTCATGTAAGCAGGAACACATCAGGATATTAAGTTCATCATGTAAGCAAAGTCTTCAGAGTTCTCCTGACAAGGTTTCATCTTCTGTATCAGAACATCTATCAAAGGATTCAGATCTAAAGCTGTCCTTCTTGCTTCAAAGCCTCTCAATGAAGATGAGAAACAGTTCAAACAGCATATTGATAGCTATAAAAAAATTCATATTTATCAAACAGCCATCATCACGTTGCTCTTAAAGATTTAAATTTCAGACTCTAAGCCTCAACAACCACTGGTTATAGACATTTGCAAATGAATTTCTGGAAAAAGTATTTTGGGCATGTAAGATAATACGCTTCAGTTTTTGTGCAATGAATACTGAGAAGTCCAAACATGATTTTGATGAACATAATTTAAATAATGTGACATTCCTCAGGCATGTACTTCTTAAAATTTAAAGAAATCCGAACACATTTCATATTTTTGTTATTTATCAGATTCTTGTTTGGTGGATATCAAATGATATCTACTAATAGAGAACATTCTTCCCCACTTCAGTCACTGAAAGTTTTAACAAGAAGATGCAGATAAATCCTCAACCTGTGATGCTCAAATACCCTGCATTTGTGACAAATTCTTTTGCTATCTGTGCTGCAGAGAACACTAAAATGAGGTTTTCCCCATCTCAAATAAAAACTTACATTATGTTTTGTCTTGGATACAGCAATTTAGATTAACTGCTGAACCCTAGGGTTTGTTTGGCTTTTTTCTGCCACACTTTGCAGTATGCTTAGCTCTAAGTCCAGTGCAAAGCAATTTAAGCTATGGCCAGAATATGATGATGATGCTACAAAGATGATTAATGGACTAGAGCATCTCTTGTATGAGGAAAGGCTAAGAGAGCTGGGAGTGTTTAGCCTGGAGAAGAGAAGGCTCGGGGGGGATCTTGTCAATGTCATTAATACTTGAAGGTAAGTTGCAGAGAAGATGGAGCCAGGCTCTCTTTAGTGGAGCCCAGCAACAGGACAATAGGCAATGGGCACAAACTGAAACACAGGAGGCTCCATCTGAACATCAGGAAACAGTTTTTTACTGTAAGGGTGACTGAGCACTGGAGTAGGTTGCCCAGAGACATTGTGGAGTCTCCCTCCTTGGAGTATCCAAAAGCCATCTAGACATGGTCCTGGGCACCTGGCTCTAGGTGACCCTTGAGCAGAGGGGGTTGGACATGATGACCGTCAGGTCCCTTCCAACCTTCTGTGATTCTGTAATACAAATGTGCAGGATTCTACAAACTTTGAGCGTCAAGTAGTGTAACAATTTTATTTTCATTGCTATTCTAATTTTTGTCTAGGAAGTCCAGCTACACAAAAGAGTGACAGACTAACACATACACTCCATTTGATTTGTTACGAGACATAGACCTTTACTGTTATTCGCTCTTCATAGTTGCTCCCTGTATTTCCTTAATGCCAGCACAAGTTCCTTGAACTTTATTCATCCAATGTTATAAGCCCTATCAAAAAAACATCACCAACCCCCCAAATGTGAAAAAGATGTTCTAATTAGACCTGATCCCGGTTATGCCTTGCAGTGATGGCTGCTAAAGTAAGTTTATCAGTGATTTACTATATTACCAAGTGAAAAATAGGAAAAGATGGAAAGAAGTGATAATGACATTATCAACAAGAAAAATGCAGAATAAAAAAAGAGGTAAGGTTATAAAGAAGAAAATAAGTTAGTAGCCACTTGTGTCAGAGAATAAAGTAAAAGGAAGGAAAACTTAAGACATGTATGAGTGCCACAAAACAGATAAAGAAGAGAAAGGAGAGAAAAGATGTATGCAAGAGGAAAAACTCCCAAGCAGAAAAGCAGATTAAAAATTTAAAAGGGAATAGTTTCCCCTAACTTTTTCCAAAGAAATAAGGAAAGAAAATAATGAAGATTGACAATGATTAATAAAAAAGACAAATGTAAACAGAAAAAAAATGGGAATTATGAACAGCTACAGTGTTCTTCAACAGTGATTAACTAGGTATTCACAGTTCCCGTCCCTTGACATATTTTGTCTAGTTTACAAGGCAAGACTGAAGAATGCAACTATGAATGATTGATTCATTTAATCACTGTGAAATATTATTGTTTGAGATATAAGTTATTCTCTCTGAAATACAATTATTTGAAAAGATAAGTGATATAAAGACCATATCAGGTCAGTCTAGGAGAGCCAAAAAGTCAACAAGAACATGGAGGGAATGGTTTCTGATCTCCTATATTTGTGCATAATTTAGATTTCTTGGCTGGTTGCTGGCTATTATTCTTTATTACAGAAGGAGATTAATATCTTTGCTCAAAGAAACTTTGTTAATCATGTGGCATGTTAATGCCTCTGCTCTCTTACTTGAATCATCTGACTATATAAAATATATCTTGAAGGAGAATTAATTCCTTCTATGTAAGCATAATTTGTAGATTTTTCAGATACTGAGCTTTTCCAGACAATTAATTATGTCAAAGGCTTCCTGTCCTATTGACATACCCAATGTTTCATTTTATGCTAATCATCTTGTTATTGCGCCAAGAAGTATGAATACTATTTTTCAATGAGAAGCTCTATTAAATAAAACCATAATGGCTTCTTTAGCACCTTAGGACATTAATACCGTTTGTGGAAAAAAAAAAATCAGTATAGGTCTTTAATTAAAAAAAAAACCAAAACCAAAATGAGATGCAATAAATGGTTGTTCTTTAGATATAACGCTCTCCCACAACAATTTTGGCTACTCTGTCCTACAATCTTTCCAGTATACTAGATTGCCACTGTATTAGAGGGAGATTTTTAAAAAAGAACTTTAGGACATGCAAGGGAAAATATTGCCTTATTTTGGCAAGTAGATTTGCTTTCCCTCCTCCGCAAAAAATACAGATCTTTTTGTAGGAAAGTGGAAGAAAGGGATCTACAAGCCTAGGAAATGATCTTAACAAATATTACCAAACAGCATCCCTGAGGACAATTTACAGAGTAATGAGTGAATCTAGAGCAAGTTAAAATAGTTGCAAATACAATGAAGGAAAGGCATCACTGAGCTAAAATAATGTAAAAATGTTTTCCACAGACTGCTTAACTTGAACTTTCAAATATCAGCTACATTTCATTAAGCAGTCAAGAACTAGTGAATTTTAGTTTATGGAAAACAATATAATCCATGTTAATACTGCTATGCTCTAAAAATAAGTTATTTTTTCCTTCTTGCTGTAACGTGATTTCTGTAACACTGCTGTTGAGTATATTGTATTGGATAATTGTTTCCAATTTATTCTCTGACTCTGGATAACTTGCTTGCTTGGTGGCACTAGGCTAGAGAGCTTATTGGCCACTTGCATCTATGTCTATGCCTATACCACTAACTGGAGACACTTAAATGAAGTGTGTAAGTTAGAAGCCCAGTCCTTTTCCAATTCAAGAGAAAAAAACAGATCAATACTTTCCAGAAGACAATCTGAATCTGCTAAAGGAAATCACTGCCTCTGGAGAAGCATCTTTCATTCTCTGATTGTGGAATGAGCCCATTTGACCTACACTAACTTCAGTATCATGAATCACCCTTGAGAAGTTTGCTAGGTTGACTATGAAACATTTTAAGGACTGCTTTATTTTCACTTTGTGGAATTATAATTTCCTACTACTGTATTATTCAAATAATTACTGTAGTTCATAAAGGAGTGCTATGCACTGCTAAGTCAAGCCACAAATCATAAATGTGACAGAAACCCAACTTCTCAATGTGTTTTAGCTTGATTTACATCATGACATTTAGATACTAGTCCTGTGACTATTCATCAAATTTCAAAAGCGTCTATAAGATGTAGAGTACACTGGATTTTTAGGATTAAGTCAGCAATATTCCTATCAAGTTTGCACTGAAATTATTTTATGAGAGTTGAGAAATACACTTTAGAAGAAGGTGAGTGAAAAAAATTTGAGATAACATATGTCCTTACAAATTTATGTACTAATTATTTAGAAAAAAGTTATCCAGAGGTTAAATTACTATTATTATTTCACAATTCAACAGAAGAATTCAATGTCTGTACTGATTCAGATGGATGTTCCACCTAGTCTTAAATACTTCCATAAGCAAAAATCCATGGCAAAATAAGAACAGAGCAAACAAAGTACTCTCCCATCCTATAAATGTTTTTAGCCCTAAGGATTTCCTCAGCCTACTGTGGTTTGTCTATTCAGTAACTGTCAGCAGGGTTTTCTCCCAAGTATGTGCCCTCTCCTGACCACCTACAAAATTATTATAACCACAGCAACTTCTGCCAAGGAGCTTCACAGGTCTATCTTATACATGAAGAACTACTTCACTAAGCATGAAGAACCTGACTTTCACTAACTTAATTTGGTATCCCATAGTTCTTCTGCTGGAATTCCCTGCTCACAGTGCTCCTCATCTTACAGATCCCTACTACATATCCCTTAAACTAGTTCTTTTTTCTAGGCTGCAGGGGCCAGACTACTCACTTCTTTAATGAACACTGCTCCATATCTTCAGTCATCACTTTTGCCCCTCATCAAACCTTTCCCAGTTCAAGATGCACTTTATGAGACAACTGGGGGAAACAAACATGTTTTCTACTAGTATCTTGTTTGGTTAACACTTCCAGATTTTTTCATCTGTAGTTTAAGAAACCACTGGTCAAATCAGTTTCTAAAGAGAACAGCTCAGCTGCTATCTCATACTGGTTATGGGTGTTCAAATTTCTGCGTGTTCAGACCTCTGAGTGGTGGAGACAGTTAATAAAGGAAGGGATTAAGTCTTAAGAATTTACTTACAGGTGATCCTGGAGTTATTCTTGATACCACTAATGGCATTTTTTGATCTACACCACCCTAGAGGGATGTCAAGTAAATAACAGTATATTATTAAGCGTAAATAGCGTTTAAAAGCAAGTAATCACTTATTTTTGTTTTTCTATAAACTTCATGCTCTGTCATTACAACCAGGGTTGGTGAAATTGAATTTCCATCAATAAATGGGGGGAGGGTGTGGTGTCTTTAAATCTACCAATTTTCAGTACACTAGATTCAGTGTCTTTGCTTGGCCATATATTTTAACAGGCAATAAACAGATTGAATACAGCATTTATTTTAACCCTACTCTTCAAGCAAGCCTAATTCAACACCTGAACTTGCAAGGTGGACAGTGTTCTTAGATGTTGTGAAGAAACTCTAAGAGATCAGGTAGAATCAAAGTTCTAGACAACTGTACTCCCTTATTCTCTTCAAATGATGTTCTATCACTGCCCCACCAATAAACGCCCAAGGTGAAAATATCAAACTCTGCCCTGATTTTGACATTATGGCTACTTTACTCTATCTGCTTAAATAGAATTTCAGTGAGGGGATGTCAAAAATCTAAAATAGTCAATTACCAATAGGAATTCTATTTTCTTAATAAATTAATTTTCACCTTTCCAATATGATTTTTTAATAGACATATTCAATTGGCAAGCAGAAACTATTTCACTTGTTTTATAATACAGAGGTCCAACTTTCCAAAAATTGATGCCTTAAATTAGGCTTCCAAATTCATATTTAAGCAGCCAAATAGGCAGTCTGCTTTGGAAATGTGCCATGCCCGTAGTATATGCAACTAAAATCCACAGAACTAGTAGAAGCTTATTTCTGTAAATGTTACTTTAGCATTTAAGGATTAGGCTGCCACTTCTAAAAACTCTCGGTCCATAAGCAATTCCTGTAGGACATACTGCTGTCTCCAAAGCATTGCATTAAAAGGAAAAAAATAACCATGAAGTCAAAGCATATCTCTATAAAGCATTTAAAAATAATTTAAAAATTGTGCGTTTACCTTTAGATTAAATCCAAACTTCCCATCTTCATCTGGTATGATACGCACCAAAAGTAAATCTCCCTCAATTAAGTCATTCTGTAATATATATATATATATAAAACAAACCAAAACTTTTCTAACTTTTGAAAGAAAATATCAGCAAATTAGAGAATACTGCATCCAAATTCAGATGCGTTGAATAATACTCTATGTAAATCCACATTTGAAATAGGAAGAAGCTAAGGTTACAGAATAGACTCATGATTGTAAGCTTTTAAATTGTAAAAATAGCAACATACATAACAGCAAACACATTCTCTGCTTGCTCTATCCTAACACTGTTACTATCATCTTACCTCTCTCAACTGAGAGCTCCTAATAAAATTTTCAAGATGTTGCCTTTACTAAAGGTGACTTAAAAGGAAAAAACGTTAGGTGCAACACATTTGAATCAATTCTACTCAAAGGACTATAAAGTGACTACTTTCCACCCATTTTTTCTCCTGTAAATGCGTGCATTGGTATCTCCTGCAAGAGATGCACAAGCCAGAAGGATTAAAAATTGGCAGCAGCTACTGGACAGGAAGGTTAGGAGGTAGTTCAGCACCCCTCTGGAACAGGCTGGAGAAAGGGGAGGAATGATTCACTACCACAATGCTAGCAGGGAGCAGCTGCTTTCTAGTCAGCACAGAATTCAAAGGATGATGTTTAGCCATCCTGGAGATGCCTGGGATAAAGCAGAGTTGTGCCTGCTATCAAGAAATATAGCAACTTGAGTTATCTGATCTTTCCCTGTAGAGGAAATAAGAATTAATCACATAAGAATTCCTATTCCACTAGAAAATTTCCCTGCAGATGCTTCTGGAAGCCTGGACACTATGGAAATCAATGCAGTTGGCAGGACTGTCTAACATACCATGTACACAACCTTGGATAAATTTGAGTAGACAACAAGATTTATTCTTATTACTGCACAAAATATATGTTCATCCTGAAATATAACCAGGTTTTGTGCATTCTAATCTATAGTTCAAAGCTACATTCAGTACTAGTTTTGACTTTAAAAGCATGCAATTGAACATATTGAACATACCTTATCACAGTAGTACTGACTGGAATCTTCCGTTGAGCTACTTTTTGTAACGTTGTCGTATGTTTCCAAGAACTGTTTATCCACCCCTTCCAAGGGGTAAGAGCCAGAAATGTTACCAACTCCATTGGGAGACTGAGCCAAGGCTTTAGGTGAGATACGGGTCAGAGAACTCCGAGTTGGACTGTTTCCCAGTACATTCCTTCATTTAAAAAGGATAAATAAATATTAAAAAGGTATGGTTATCCAGATACTTAAATTAAATAGTAAAGCATACAAATATACTGCTCATTAAAAGCGTGAGCCAACTTTATACTTAGATTTAACACTACTTCTTGAGGTGCAGGGTAACAGGACTGGAGTATGATCTAAGCCTATCATTTGATCAGGGGACATCCAGAATAACGGACAAAACAAAAATAGAGTAGCAAAAACATTTTTAGCAAAACATTTGGATGTTAGGTATGAAAGACACTGTTGCAATGGTACAGGAAATCACAGTAACATGAAAAGAGCTGAACCCTGGGGGAAAGGCACTTCAGTTGCCAATTCTACCCATGAAAACCTTTTGCTATGATTCCACTCATTATTGCAAAGAACTTTTTTTTTTCATTCCTTCCTCTTATGAGTGCTTTTCCCTCTGGGAGAAGGTGGTTTGCAGAAAAGCTATGCTAAATTGTCAGAGAAACAGGAAATGAAGTGACAATGAAAGGTTTAATTACAGTTAATATAGTCTGTCATTGAAGTAGTTATAACCATGTAGAAGGACCCAGAATTAAACTGGGGTGCAAACCTGGCCTAGTGATTCAAGAACCCTAAAATTCAAGGATAACAAAAGTCAGTAATTAAATACCTCAAATCTTAGAATTGGCCAAGTTGCCTGGTAGTGCTCCAGGACTTTTCAAATGTTCATTTAGCTACATGCCCTCTTATGAAAAGAATGAAATGCAGACCTCTAATGAAACTAAACCCCTTCTTTAATTGGACCAAACTTACAGGTACCATGCAAACTCACTGCTCTGTCTTTATAATACTCTGAAAATCTCTGTCCTGGGGAAAGCTCAGGTATAGCTCAGATGCAGTTTCCTATACAGTGCTGTGTATGGCAGAAACTGAGTCCTAGCTACCTGTATTATCCCACTGGAGACAGACTTTTCACTTACACGATGATCTGTCATGCTCAGTGGCAGTACTTTTTGCAAGAACACTGCACTGCAGTGAAGCATATTTGATCCTTGGAAGTACATGTGCTGTTAGTTATTACAGTTTATCCCCTAAAAGCAGGCTTTTAACATACAGCACTTGCATTGCAACAAACTTTAACAATGCAAACACTTGCTCCTCGGCTTGTGGAAATCTGCAACAAATGTAAATGCTCTGAAAGGTGCCATCAAGCAAATGTATTGTTGCCATAATATTTCGGATATTCAGTTGTAGTACATGTACTTGGCAATGGGGATGAAGTGCTTTGTGCAACATTTGCAGAATTTTCAGTTATTACAGAAGATATTTTTTCAGTGTTTGGAAGATATTATTCACTTAACACTCTCAATAATTTCAAAATACTTTCAAGTAGTGAACAATAACGGTGCTTAAAGGAATTATACTGTCAAAGTTGTGGTTTTATCTGATAGCTTCCAGGACTTTCCATAATTTCTGTGAGGTCACTGTTAAGCAAGGAGGAACACTGTATGTATAAATAATAAATTTTTCAGAACATAGTCATTTAAAAAAAAATTTCACTTACAAATTGAGATTACAGATCATAATGATTTTTCAGTGTAGAAAAAATTTAACAGTACCAGAAAAATATAACAGATTAGTTCAGTTAATGCCTCCTGCCACTATATAGAGAGTTATCAGATAAACTTACCAGTGGATTTTTGTATCATTAAGTTTTTACTACAGTTTTTAACCAACTTTTATGTTAACAGTGATTAGGAGTCTATTAGCACTTAAGACTTTCCACATCATGATCCAAAAACTTAATTTCTTTTTTTTTCCACAAATCTTTACAATCTTCATTGGTTTATACATTTGTTTGTGTCTTGTAACCATACAAGACCACTACACTTTGAAAAATCAGTTCAAGTTATGTATTTTATCACATATCTTAAAGCTAGAGATTCTGTAGTAGAAAGTTTAAGAAAAACTCACTTTGGTGATTCTTGTTCAGATGACCTGTTAAAAAAAAAGAACCCAAACAAACCAGTAAATGAATTTATGTTAAATCTTCAGGAAAACAAGATCTAAACTCTAATAAAAAAAAAAAAAAAACCAAAAACAAAAACCTGCATAAAAGCCAAAAGGTGTGCTCACAGTAAATTAAAGAATACTTAATCCTATGCTGAAAGTCTGAATCAGACAATTATGGAATTTATGAAACAGTCCACAAAAATCCCAGGACAGCTCTAACTACTCACTTCCAGTTTTGGCACAAGCCCAACTACAGACAACACACATCTGCTACCGCAACTTAAACTATGTAGGAGTTTACAGGGGTAATTATTTAGCAAGGCACACTACATCATTTAAGAAAGTTTTAGATGTGGATCACAATGACTACAGATATCACTGACTGCATTTTGTAAAACGTCAAACGTGTCAAAATCTTTATGTATTGGTAACAAGAAACTAGCATAGGTGGCTTCAGAAGCATGAAGTTTCTAACACTTATTCTCATAATGTCAGAGCAGAACACATGCTGACGGAGAACTTTAAGACAAAGCATAACTAAAGCAGAAGCGATTACACAGATGAGGATAATCTAGCACAGAAAATAAAACAAAATTTGCAGTACATAGCATTTATCAAGGCATTCAGTTAGCTTCATCAGAAATCACATGAAACAGTGAGCTAAACTATATTACACTAATTAAAGCAACAGCTGCAATACTAAGATAAATTCGAAAGTAAAAGTTGTCAAAAAGGTGCTTGCAAAGCAAAGTAAGTTTAAGGCAGATGAGATAGCTTTACAAATTTAATTAACTAGTGACCAAAAAACCCAGAGTGATATAAGTCCATGCTGGAAAAACACAAACATGAAGTAGTTTGGTTTGAAGGTACAGTTGTTAAATTGTCAAGTTATATGAGGCAATTCACAGTATACAATTAAATTTTCAGGTTTTGTTCTCTAAAACAACCTTAATACTAAGAATTATGTACTACATTTTATCAAAACTACAGTAAAAATAGCAGCATTATCAGTCTAGCTAAATTTCCTTATATGTATTCTACAATATGAAGAAATTCTTCCTTGAGAAGCAGAGACGGTGAAGCTTGATTCCCTAAGAATTTGTGGACGTTTGGGTTGTGTGTACATTTAATTTTTTTTTAAAGCACTAAACTTCTTCCTATTTTACTGCAGTCATGCCCCCCTTCTGATTCCACTGACATCCACCCCCACTCTCCCCCTCAACCTCTGATTCCCCTTGTTAGCATTCCACATAGTATTTTTACCCCCTAAGTGCCAGCAGTGCACAACATGCACTCACTGCCTGACCAGCCCACAGCTAAATGGAACAGACAACTACTGAACTCGTACTATAATTGCTCAGTGAGAAGAGAATGTCAGTTTAAGGGGGTTTTTTTCTGCCTAGTCACTGACTTTCATTAATCTTGTAGAAAACTTTGCATCTTTGAAACTCGACTCCTACGTTAGATTTGACTGCAATCGTCCAAATGTTGTCAAGTGGGAACACAGGCAGATGGGCAGTGCAATGACATAAGCCTTATTTCCTTAGGAAGTCATGCTAAAAATAAAGAAACATTAAATTTATTTTTGTTTAAGCTAATTGATTTCCTTGTGAGGCAAAGAACAACAAAATTGTACATCTTTTCCATGTTTTACCACAGTAGAGCTATAGCTCTATTATCAAATTCTGTGTAGAATTCCAGTTGCCATAAGTTAACCCTTTCAAAAGTCTTCACCAAAAATTTACACACACAGAATTCCGATTCAAATTGATGCAATGTCTTTATTTTAACATATTATCTCCCCTCTTTCCTCCCACTATGCGAGGTATTTTGAGACAGAAAAAACACAACTTGAGCTTCCATTCATATACTGTGTATAAACATACAGCAAGTTTTTCATCATCTCAGTAATACGTTTTGAGACTTAAATGTGGGATATAAATTCTTCGTAATATTTGCTGAAGGTTTATATGTTGAAATATTGCACTTTAATTCAAACACATCAGCTCTGAAAGAGTTACTGATTCATTCTGTAACCTTTTAAAGTGGAAAAAGGTAACCAAAAATTTGACCTACATAGCGACCAAATTCAAGGCTCAGAAGAATTCATCAGGGACAATGCAGCTCTGTCTTCCTAAAGTCCTTGGTAGCTCAGCATGCTAGAGCTGCAGAATTTTGCTCTGCAACTCAGTTAAACAGTGTTTCCAGCATTTATTTACTCACCAGTATGATAAAGTACCTTAAACATGAATAACTAGATGACCTTTTCTATCTATACAGCATTCCACATTTTACTAATCTATATTCCTCATTTCACAACATATGACAAGCACCATATTTTAAGTCAGTAAAACACAACACTCACCACACCAGCCATTCAACTTTTTCATCAAGAAAGAGAGCCCTTCCTTGCAAGGAGATTAAGCTTTCCATTGGTGCAGCTAACAAGCAAACACTTTAAAACTGCAGGTAATTTCTCTTCCTTACTCCACAATATAACTAAAATGATGCCATTTCAATCTTTCACTCACTATGGATTGCTCTGTTGGCAATCATCTTCATAATAAAACTCTTTACGTTGAAAAGTCTAACTCTCCTCTCTGTCAGGAGGACAGAAAGGAAAGGTCTTAAGGAAAGACCCCTCCTCCCCATTTTGGTGTGCCCTACCAGGGAATTCTGCTATTCTGAGAACTGAGAATGATAAACTACAGTGGAGTAAAACCCCAAGAGAAAAGGGACAACTGAAACAATAGCACTGTAGCAAAACTCCCTCTTCACAAACAACTGAAGGAAACATCTGTAGGTTTTGCCCTTGCGCTGTTCTTGATGTTCTTAAAGCTTCTTTTATTGTAACACCTGCAGGGCTGGAGAGATAGTGTGCCAGCACTTCCATTATCACCACTTTTCTGAGAACTCGCCATTAAAACTGGGATTATTCTTCATACCCCAAATAAGTGGAAGATATTTGCAGCAACACCTTTTTGCTGCCTTTAGAGAAATGTATATACAGATTGTTCAGCATTTCTATGAACAGAATGACTATGTAAGAAGGCCATGTAGATTCTTTGTGTTGCACACTTAAGATTACCATTACAGAAAAACTTGAGGACTTCAGGGGATACACAAGTTTTCCAGTGGTTTTCTATAAATTCCAAACATTCACATTTGTAAGCTGCTGCCATCACCCATAAAAGGATACTTTCAGTTACTCTACATTGCCTCTATTGACCATATTCCAAGTTTACTGACTTTCCATGAAAGTTTCATGTACTCTGCAACGGCTTGGTTTGCTGCAAAATTTGCCTTGTCACAGATTTGCAATTCAATTTTGAGACTTTCTTTTTGGATGTGAAATGATTGGTTTTTTGAACTGGCAAGAAAAGTGTAGTACATTTTAATAAGGATATATATAAAAAGGAATGTTTATATGTAAGCAAAATATATACATGTACTATTTCCATGTATATTTGAGTGGAAGAGCACAGTAAAACTCAGTCTATCAGTAGCAGTCTTAAAACCCTAATTTGAAATTAATTGAAATTTTCTCAGATCTATTGCCTAGTATTAGAAAGACATCTTCCTTGAGAAAGGCTGAAGTACACAAACAAGGACAACAGACTCTTGTGAAACGCAGCAGGTATTGTAAGAACAAGGACCTGATCACATCTGTATATGATAGGATGTATAGGATAAATAACTTAGTTTAAAATGTTTTATTAAATTATTTGCAATTTTCTACTAAGAAAGTAGTTACTAGGACTTGGCTGGATATCTCTGAAGTGTACTTTCATCAACAGTAACGCTTTCAAAATTTTGTTGACAAAAGGAATTACATTTTAGTCAAAATAATGATGTGTTCCCATAGTACGTTCACCAAAGCTCACTATGCAGCTACAGTTTATTGTATATCAAAATGGTAAGCTGAAAGAATTGAACAAATACAGCATACGTTCAGGAAATCTATTTTCAGTGCAATACCTTCACCAGATGATGCATCACACTTATACGAGGAGCGTATATGCACTTCCAGAAATTCACAGCACAGTGCAAGTGAATTTCCTTTTTGTATACTAGTTCATCATTTCATTTCCTTCCCCTCCAACTCTGGGACTGTACACATTATGCAATCTATATCACCAGATAGTTTTAGAATACAAGTTAAAGAGGTTTATAGCTTTGCGAGTATGTTTAAGAGAAAAGTTTATGCAGGAATATGTTGCATTTATAACAAGTAGGATTGTAGACCTAAAGTAATTTAGGTTGGAAGGGATCTTGAGAGATCACCTAAACTCTTGTTCAAGGAACAGCCAACATCAAGGCTGGATGAGAGTGTTCAGACTCTTGTCATATTGCGTTTTGAGGTTCTCAAAGGATGAAAACACCTCCACCTTTCTGTCAATGTGTACAATGGTTTAACTAATCTCAGTGTGATTTCTTTTCCCACCATCTTTTGATCATTTCCCTTGCTGTAACTTGTGTCCATTGGCTCACATGTTTTTGCTGTGCACCTCGAAGAAGAGTTGGCTCCATATTCTTGATAACCCTCTTCTGGCAGAGTAAGGCAACAGTGTGACACAACACCTCCTCACCCCCACCCCAGCCTTCTGGTTCTCTCTCTCATACATCATACACTCACATCTATGAATAACTAGCCAGATTTACCTCACCAATCAATGTATGACTCTAAATATAAGATTTATAATGCCTCATCTGTCAGTAAGTTTTTCTTACTGACTGATACTATACCTTATCACTTAGAAAAGTGTTTTACAATAATCTCCTTTCTGGTTAAACAGAAAATTTCACAGCTAATCTTTTCTGTTAGGCCACTGACTCTACTCTAAAAAACTACCAAAACACTTATTCCTACGCAGTCTGCTGTTCCAAACCAAACAGACATCTTTGGTTTATTTAATTACGGAGTGAACAAGAGACACTGAATACAGTTCAAGTAGCAAGACCCTACACACAGCTTTATCAGGTTACTTTTTCAAGCCAATAATCCAGTTATTTTTTCCCTTGAGATAGCACCTTATATACATAGTTAAATTTATATATTCTTATTAAGTACTCTTTCCACTCAGGAAAGTTTGTTCAAAAAATAAAGGCATCAAGAGGGCCAGCAACAGATATATTAAACCACTCCAAACTATTCCATCTATAGTATAAAAAATGTTTTAAAAAGCACAAGCCCTTAAACATGAATTTACAAGGTCAAAAATAAGCTGTTCCTCATACAAAGGAGAAATTGGTCCCGCACAGGCAACATGAATAAGATTATCCTGAACCGCATGGAAACCTGTTTGTTTCAGTAACCCTTTGCATCTAACACCTTGTCCGAAAGAAACACCAGCTTGCTTTAATGAGACAACATTCAGTTAGGGGGCAAGCGTGGATGTTGGCAACAATGCATGGTCTTCCCACAAAGCCAGATTAAAACCTTAAATCCATAAACAGGAAAGAGTGGAGGATACTCTTCCCTCTTCATAGTAGCTGGTGGAAAACCATGCAGCTTCCTGTAGCTGGGTTCTTGGAGGTTAAGAGCATTAAAGAACACAGTGGTTTTTAGTTTTTATTTCTTGTCATTCATTCATTCACTTTCATTTCTCATTGCACTGTGAAGTGTGAACATCTGTATCACACCTCAGGCACCAAAAGATCCTTGAGAAAAAGGAAAGGAGCATACAGGGAAATTTAAAGTTTAGAGCTCCTTAAATACTACTTGGTTACACGTCTTTATGTTTTCATGGCAAACCTTGGACCTTGGTATTTTAAGTTCACCAAGTGTTTAAAATGCATATTACCAAAACATTTATATCTACAGATTTTTAATTTACAACAAATACTTGAACATAAAGAAAGAAGCAAACTTACTTTAGTCATTTGAATTTTCACTTATTTACTTGAAGGTAAAGGGTAAGCTAGTTTCTTTCAAGTTTTTTTTCTGTTCTTGTAACAGCTCATTGGTGAAGAATCCTACACATGAACTACTGAGCGTGATAAGCATTTTTTTTTTCCTTAAAGATCTCAATACTGAGACCCAGAACTTGCACTGGGAATGGACAATGCAGCCTTTCAAGACAAAACCTAATATCTGATACAAGATCAAGCATGTCAGAGTACTTGATTCTAAAATGTAATCAGTCTATTACCCCAGTTAAAGCCAACTTAGATTTGAAGGTTATTGCTTAAATCAAAGATATTTTGCAACTTTCCAACCTGGTCTTGAAACAATGTCACATACTTCAATATGACTACTTCATTTTCACTGTAGCCTTTTGCCCTTAAATGACACAGTAGCATATAGATTGCATTAGTGTCATAGAAAGGCAAATCAGTAATGAAGATTTGTTCCTCTACACCAGTGAGGCTTTCTTTATTCCAAATTCGGCAACTGCAGTGGTACCTTTATCAAGACAGACTGCAACAGTGGTAATCTTCAGATACTATGCCAGGCTAAAAAAAGGAAAAATTATAATCAAAAAGAATTCCCTGCAGAAGTCCATCAGCCTGACTTTAAAAATAACCAGATGTTGTTTAAACCTGTTCCACTGAAAGCAAAAGGTTTTTCTCAAAGGCAACCTCTTCCAGGAGTTCTATGCAGGCTACCTATCAGGACAGCAGATGGTCAGGATGGATTTATGCCAGGTAGCCTGTTGGTATGACACAACTTTGAAAAAAACCCAAATTAAAACAGCTTTTCCACAGAGATAGCTTTAGAAATAATAAAGCCTCACAATAGAACTTAATTTATTTTCTATCTTAAAGGAAAGCCGTAAGACTTCATAACTCTTCCCTAATGTATATCTCCGTGTTTAAGGATATCTGAAGATAAGATATGTAACCTCACAAAACAGAGACACGTTTTCTACTTTGCTTAAAATAAGAAATGTAGTAGGTCAGTAGCAGCTGGTCTTCAAAGAAGAAAATGTAAATCTCTCAAGAAAAATATCTTCAGGGGAACTGAAGACAAGACTAGGGAAAGAATTTTAACTGAAAAACAGTTATCAAATAAGTGCACCTACTAATTAGTATGTTTTATTTCAAAATTATTCTTGAAATCATTTTAAAAACAAAATCATAGTAGTATCATATGCATACACATGCAGGGCATGGGATAAATACAGTGATGACAACACACAGTCAGAAGATAGACTGGATTACCTGTTCTGAACTGCTGAGGTACAGCCATAACAAAGCATGGTATAACACAGAAAGCAACCTATGAGACTTCAGAAGGTTCAGTGTGGGCTCTATGTCTGAGTTAGTGTTAATTTTTCAGTGGCAGTAGCAGTCAGATGAGATGCACAGCAGCAGGGCAACAAAGAGGAGAAAGAACTGACAGGGGAGGCTTTCTTCACAAAGGCTAAGGGAGCCCTGGGCTAAACAAAAATCCTCTTCAAGTCCTCTTCAGCACTGTCTTTGATGACAGGTTTTGTATGCAGCTATGATTTGAGATAGTTGGCTTAGATAGGCAAACCTATTCATGCCCTGTGAATAAAGCTCTATTTAATATATGTTAATTTGGGATTAGAGCAATTTTTTGTCTATAATACATATGTAATAGACAGCTCCAATCTTTTCTGCAGACACTAATCTCAGAGAGAAAAATTGCTTCCTTTCACTATGTCTGAGCCTCAAATTGTACTTGAATGTGAAAGTACCTTAGATAATTTGGGTAGCAGCAGTCAAGCTACACCAAACAAGACTCACAAGCTTGCCCTGGTTTTCTGTAGTTCACCTAAGCGCATGGTTTGCTCTGTTTTCTAATTTTCTTTTTTCCAGTCAGAGTCTGAAAGATATATCTCAATTTCAGTTAGAAGACTGAACATTCACATAAAGCACATTAAAACAATCACTGTGTTTTTCAGAGAAACAATATAACCAATGACAAAATATTCTTGACCCTCATCTCCAGCATGCTCATTTAAAGTATTTAACAGTAAACATAGTTCTAGGTGTTGACATGTTCATACAGTGCATTTAAAGAAACAGAAGAAGGAATGTTAACTGATATGTTTTATGGTCTCTAAACTAAAAGCTGTTCCACATAATTTGTCTTCTAAATTGTGTACTGTTTTATAGAAAGAAAATAGAACTTGATTGATTCCCTTAAGTGAGTAAACACAGCAAGGAATAAAATCAATTATTAAGAAAGTAATTATACTTGGTATTGTCAGGAGGCAAAAAAATGTATATAGGGAAATTAATGCAGGTGTAGGTAACTCTGCCAGCAGTGGTGGCTTCTACAGTTCTGATACCCACCAAGATTCCAAGCATGCCTTGGTAGGGTTAGGTACACAGCAAGTCTTGTTGTACAAGTTTTACCTATGTATTTGTCTCAAAAAGCACTATATCACAACAGATCAGTCTGAAGGCAGGTCTGCCTTGGACCACTTGTCCTTTTGACAAAAAGGACTTAAGACCTTACCCAGGGGCTGAAGGGAAACAGTTGAAAACTATCCCCCCACCCCTGAAATGCTGACAGCAGCCTGAAAAACAGAGAAGAGCCATATCCTGTGCTAACTGCAGCTTGCACAGTCTTGAGCTTCATATACAGAAACTGACATTTCTGTGAACATATTTAGTTTACAAAATCAAGCAGCTGCATGATTATAATTAAGATTTGAGGTTCCAGACATAACAATTCAGCAGCTAAAAATCAGGGTCTTGCAGTTCTTAGCTAGTAATTTCCAAAAATGTTTCAGATTTTTTCATACCAAAGTTATTAATTAGTTATAATTAGCATTAACTAACACCTTTTTTTGATAGTCTCAAACAGGAGGCTAGGCAGTAAAAAGACAGCCCTCTAAAGACAATGTATGTTAGACTGTGAGAAGCTATGCCTGGCTCTCCTCTAATGAAAAAGAAATATTGAAATTGCAAATCTGCTTTTTTCCATAACATGTTTCAATTATGTCAACTCAAACCCACTAGAGACCAGCATGGCAAAAATAGGTAAGTTGGCTTTAAAAAAGTTTATCAGTACACTGCAAGGTGTTTTATAGTTGATATCTAAATATTTCTGAAGTGCGGCAAAAGTCCAGGACAAGTATCCATATTTAATACCAAAGATACGCAAGTTAAACTTTTTTCTTATAAAATAGATTTAGCTGATAGAGTAAGATTCCCTCTTTCAATAAAGCATTTAGGTAAAGAAAGACTTTACTATGCATATATAACTGATTTTATTTTACATCTTTCAACAAGGGGAGTGAGGCAAGTAATAACTACTGTAAGAATATAAAAGAAGAAAAGCTGGAATGTGGACTGACAAACTGTTGAAAACTTCAGTGCAGAGAGGAAACTTTTTTTATTTGTATGGTTACTGTATATTTTACCTCAATTGTTCAAAAGGAAAGTATCAATGACCGTTTTACTTCACAGAATTCTAACAGTCAATATAACAAGGGATCATTCATTCCATGCATTACATTCTCCTTTCAAAACACACACTTTGAACTTAAATTCATCAGATTTATGTAAACATTTTTTCAGTTACCTGCAGAGTATCAAATATTATAAACATACCCAGGAAATCAAGAATGCGTTGAGGATAAGACATATACAAAATTTGGTTTATGAGGTAATAACAGTAATCTTCTCCACAGTAAGCTCAGAAAATAAATGAATGTGCTATTTTCAAAATTAGAACATCCTATTTTCACTGTCTGAGAAACAGCACAAAAGCAGGCTTTCCCACTCCATTCTCAGTAGGCATAGGATAGCTGAAACAGGAAGGAAAGGAAAAAAAAACTACAGGGGAAGAAAAGAAAAAGGAAAATAAAAGAAAAAAGAACACGCTAACTGGCAGGACACAATCCACCAGTCATAGAACACAGCACGGGAACTTAGTTTTCTGTCTACAGTTTCTACCCTCATTATCTCCTCTTATGGTCTGCCTCACTATTTTTAATCAGAAAATACTTCTAAAAGTGTATAATCTGTAAATGTTAAAACACAAGAAAGACATGGCTTCCTATCTGTGACTTCACAACATCTAAAGGCATCACTTTGATATATTATCATAGCTATTACTGACACTATTAGTACTAATGTTCATCTGACCCAGTCAGAAAAATAGAAAAACACTTTAAAACACCACAGTGACAAACTCCAGATGTTAACAAATGTTACAACATGTTAATTTTTCCCTTCTTTCATAGAAACCTCTCTACTGCAATGTAGTAACATTATGATTGTATTAATATTTGAAGAAAACAGTTTAAATCCAGTTTAAAGCTACAGTTAGTAGTTGCACACTATCAGAGGTAGATGAGTCTTATCAGCTTCCATTAATACATTGCTTCTCAAAATACATCTTGCCTTAAAGTCACTAGCAATCACTAGAAACCATTTTCCTTTTGTAACATTACAAAGGAACCTGCATTTTAATATACAGTATTCTCCCCAGCTGAAAGTTTTAAGGTAGCTGTTTTCTCTTTGAGACTGAAAAATCAATGACTTTGCACATTATTTCTGAAGTTAATATTGTGTTAATCTGAAGTTATTCATTAAGAAGTGCCTCTGTAAGATAAGAGTGAAGCCATATATAAAATGTAATATAAGAGCAAACAAATAATCAGCACACAAAGATAGGTGCTTCAAGCCCTGGAAGCAAACTTAGCAGTGGTTAGACCGATACAGGGGAGAACAAAGTTGATCCTCAAGGAATACAGCAAAAATGCCTCGAGGCAAAAAGCAGACTGCCTTTAGAATAGCAATCTACAGTTCCTCCGAGGAAGAAAGAGATTGATGATCGTTAACATTATGTTCTGGGGTTTACTCAAATGCATTACCTCTTTCAACTGATGATGCTGAGCTGATGATGTGGAACATAAGCAAACTCTTAGAAGACTTCAGTAAGTCTCACCACCATCCCCACCCCCACCCCACCAAAAAAGGAGAAGTTTATAACAGGTAGGAAAGGGTTGCAGAAGCTACTAGGAAACAGGATATTACAGTTATGGACAGGCATGCCTTAATAGATTCTCTAATTTTGCTGCCAACTTAACTGCTGAGAATTGTTTACAGATGAAGGGATGGTTTGTTTTTAACTTGTCATTTTGTATCATGGCATTTGCAGTTTAGCAATTTGTCAAAATAAAGCTTATCCAAACACAAAACTGTTTGAACTCGTTTTAATATTATAACCAATGATGATTGTTTTATACTAAAGCTGTTTGGGGGTTTTTTTGGTGTTTTTAAAAAAATCAAAGTAGGCAATAAATTGTTTGCAGAAGTCCTTACCTCCTCTGTGGACTACGGTTCTGAAAGAACTCTGAATCACTGTCCTTTGATGTTGGAGAGCCCTTATATGTATAAAAAACATCCTCCGTTTCAGTAATATAACTAATCTCATTTGTAAGGTTATCTACAGATGAGTGTCGTGGTTTACGAATTTCATGACGTAGTCTAGGACTCCGCCTTAAAAATAAGGAACACAAACACAAGTTGTAAGATCAGAATAATTTATAAAACTTTATCAAAGTGAAATTTCTATCCTATTGCAATCTATGTGCCAAAATCTTTGTGATAGGCCTACAGGTTTTACTTTAATACTCAATTTTTAAACATTTTGTATGGTATACTAGGCAATCACATGCTGCTAGGTTCAGTACACTCAACTGATTTGGTTTTTTCCCCTCTCTAAAATGCTATCTGTATTGTCAAAGTTTTAATCATAGGATAATCCAGGTTGGAAGGGACCTATGGAGGTTATCTAGTCCAACCTCCTGCTAGTGCAGGGTCAACTGAAGTCAAAGCATGCTGCTTAAGGCTTTATCCAAAAGACCTCAAAAGATCTCAAGACTTGAAGGATGGAGACTGCACAGCTTCTCTAAGCAACCACTGCTCAGCTGTCCTTGTGGTGGAGCAGTTTTTCATTATGTCCAGACAGAGGTGCTCTTGTTCAACACACACCTGTGCTTCATGCTCTCACCATGCAACACTGAAAAACCTGGCCTCATCATCTAGTTAGTTGCCTCCTAAGTATTGCTAGGCCATTATTAGGCTTCTGGGAAACCCTTGCTTCTCCAGGCTCAGTAAGTGCAGTTGTATCAGCTTCTCCTCATAGGGTAAGTGCTCCAGCCTCCTGACTACCTCGGTGGCTGGTGACCTTTGCTGAGCTCACTCCAGTTTGTCAGTGTCTGTCTTGTTTTAGTGGACACAAAAGTGGCTGCAGCATTCTAATAAGGTCTAAGGAATGCTGAGCTAAAAGGGGATAATCACTTCCCTCATTCTACTATCTGTGCTTCTGTTAATACTGCCAGGTTGCTATGGACTTCTCTGCTGCCAGGGCACACCAGACAGCTCATGTACAGCTTGCTGCCTACAAAGATTTTTGCAGAGAGTTGCATTGCAAACAATACTGTTGCACTGGGTTCTTCCTTCCCAGGATTTTGCACTTGTCTTCACTGAATTTCTTACAGTTCCTATTGGCCCATTTCTCCAGACTATCAAGGTCGCTTTGGATAGTAGCCCTGCCCCCAAGCTCATTAGCTCATCTCCCCAGTTTGGTGTCCTCCGAAAACTTTGAGCAAGCACTCCATTGCCTCCTCCAGGTCATAAAAATGTTAGGCAGGACAGGTCCCAAGATAGAATCCTGCAGTACTCCACTTGTTATTGGCCTCCAGGTAGAGAATGACTCATTAACAACTCCTCTCTGAGTCCAGTCATCCAACCATTTTTATTTTTTTTTTAAACCATCTTCTTGTTCACCTTTCCAGAACATAATGTCTTAACTTGGGTATAAAATTTTGGCAGAGAGTATCAAAAGCCTTGCTAAAGTTGAGGTGACACCCACTCTTTTGTCACCATATATATTTTCAGAATAACAATGACTAAATATATAGGTACACACTACTTACTTACTCTGCTACAGCACATACAACTAGAAAAGGTAAGAGGCTGGAAGGTATGGAAAAGGCTGAAACCGGATTTACCAATTAGGGGTAACAGGAGGTGATCGAGAAGGAAGGCTTTTGGTCTCTAGATGCTCAACAGATAAAGATCGTCTCATAGATGGGTTCCAAACCATCCCACCTATAACTTTTCTGCAGTACTGGCTGTTTACAGACCTGAAAAGAAATAAAAAACTGTATGTGAATTATTTTGCATAGAAAACTTAAATGGAATAAAATATGCTTATGAAAGCAAATTTTATAATTCATGTGTTTTAAAGAGTTCCCTGTGTTTACCCCTCCTTATTTATGCATTTATATTCTCACAGACCCGTTTGCTATCCTTCACTTGTGACAATAAAACTATTTGTTAATCCCTGCTACAATGCTAATCACAAGCCTGGGTAAAAATAACTTTTTCTGAGAGTTATTTTTAACCCAATTGTGTTTAAGAAAATGGAGGGGAAAACAGGAAATTTGGTATGTCCTATTGGCACTGAACTGACTGCCTGACAAAACACGGTTCAGATACAGGCAAAAGGTTTTAGGTGTTCCCTGCTAAAACTCATAAAGAGGTAACAATTCACTAATGGCTTCACTGAGCACAGCACTACTTTGGCCATCTACCTGCTGCCTCAGCAAATAAGAGCTACAACAGACCACTCACTATTTCCAGAAGGAAGCCACATTTGAGTGATGTGTTCCTTACAGGAAGAAACCATTAGAGTATTATATAGGAATAAACCATCTGACATGAAAGGGGGATCTCCAAGTCTGGCTGCTTCTTGTGACAAGAACCTGGTAAGAGTTGCATCAGAACCAGAACCTCATCTAGGAAAGCAATAAAAATACCTTACTAATGGAATTTTACATTATAAAGAATTTTTTGAAGTAGATCAAAACAGAGATAAACTAGCTTTTATGCATCTTTTTACACAGCATTCCACAAAACAGAGATAAGCTACTCATCCTCAAGGTTACAGGCCTAGGATTTCTCATAGAAAAGAAGCAACTTACAAATTACAGATAAACCACCTACGGATCACTGAGTCCTGAGTCCTCCATAATGGGAGGCTGGGATAGCAGAGTATGCAAGGACTTTACTACAGAGATGAAATGTCGCAATTTTACATAGCATAAAAAAAGTTGTTTGTGCTGTGGTTATTACTTACGCTAATATCAAACCTTAAGTATGCTTTACATTGTACTGCTTTTTGTTTATACAAATAAAAGAGAAAAAGCAACCCAAAACTTTTTTTACATTCTTAAGTACTTTATGTATCTTGTTCATGATTTTGAAGCAAATTAATTCCTTCATCTTCTAAATGTGTACTTTTAAATCTTCTCCCAGTTTAAAAAAATGAGGGAAAACTTAATATGAAGTGTCTACATATCAAAATCAGTTACCCATGTATGTTTTTAAGCTTAGTAGTCCATGAACTCAGGAAAAGCTTTTGCCTGTATTATCCATTCTATTTCTGTAAGTCTTCTGAATACCAGTGACAAGGCACCAACTGCTCTGGTCTACAAAAACAAAGACTTCTTTCAAAGAAGCCTTACATGGGTGGTGCAGAAAGGGGAAGTGGGAAAAAAAGGATATTTTACAAAAAATGCATCTTGAAGAATTCCACATATTTTGCATTAATCAGCTTTCCTTTTTTACAAGTGCCTGTTCATGCATTTTCCAACGCAGGTGACTTTTGAGGTGCAACGTAACTCGTGTGATGGAAGCCAGAGCCCTAAGCGTAAACCTCTAACCCTGACCACTGAATCACTTTAACAAGATATTCTCTCAATATTTCAGTTAAGGTACATAACAATCTCCTGCAAGTAGCTGCTTTTCAGATATTTCTCAGCAAACATACTGAGAGGCTGCCAATGCCTTCCTGGAATGGGATGTAGTATCTTGAGGTGACGGCTCCCTGCTCCCATCTATTACTGAGGTTATCCTTTGTGAAAAAATAGGTACATTTTTAGCTTTTCAGCAAGAAATAAGAAAGTGCCTAGGAGACGTTATTCAGCATTCAGTCCAGAAATGTTGAATGAACTTACTTCTCAGAATCTGGGAGATCTGATTCAGCCTGCCCTTAGAATAAGGTGATTTACTGCAACTCGGCAGCCTAATTTAAATGGGATTCCACTAGTGCCTTAAGCTAAGAGAAACGAGAAGGGCACAGAGATGTGCAAATAAGAAATTGTACTACAGGGTTGCAAGAGTTCAACTATTTGAACTGATGCAATAAACGCTAAGATATATGCCTCACACAAGTGTAGAAGAATATAATACAAGAAAGCCATAAATTCCAGAGGAAAAATTGTGATACTTAAGGTGGTAGAACCTGAATGTAACCCTCTTCAAGGTTGACAGAAGTTGTAAGAAGACAAGTCCATCTTAAAACCTCCAGGCTGTATGGTATGGCTAGTGGAGTTTTTGTGTGTGTGTTTTGTTTTGTAGGGGTGTTTTTTTGTTTGGTTGTTTTGTTTGTTTTATTCAATGCAAAATTTTGCTCCCTTTCATAAGGGAGAATTCAGAATCCCTTTTTTGGTTATGTAGCTTCCACATGAGCTCAGAGCCATCCTTGAAAAGGAACATGTAAGCTCATTTCATAATCACAAACAAGTAGGAAAGTAAAATTTTTCAATACATGACAGATGACTTTGGAAGCGACTTGTTCACAACTTTTCTTAAATCTTTTGAGAAAATAATTTGCTGAGTGACAGTGACCAAGTTGATAGGAACTACTGAAAGTCTCCCAAAATTACTGTTGCTTCTTATGTACTTTAGCAGTCTCTGATAGCAAAGGTTGCAGAGTCATTTCTGCCTCACATAGATCCTAAATTTCACGCTCGATGCTGGCATAAATAAGGCCAAAGAATGCATTAGTACAGAGGATATCATTAAGCTGATGGAAGATATCACAATGAACAGTTCTCCCTATAGAATGCTTAAGAGCCTAAATAAGCAGTGCACCAGAGATAATGCCTCAGAAGATAAAAATTACTTGAAAAGAAGTCTTTCTTATTAACTTAGTTCAACAATGAGAACTATTCTGCATGCTACAGGCTACTAAGAAATTGTAACAGCAAATTTGTCAAAAATAATATGTTAAAAACTGGAATGATACTAAACTGGTACCCTTTGGAATTCATACTGTTCTCTTTCTTAACATTACAAGGGCTGTGCAATGCTTGTCTGTGCATATGTATATACAAGTATAAGGATTTTTAATCTGTTTGCAAATTTGAGAGAAAAAGGACTCCAGGACATTATGATCCTACAAGCTTTGAGAAAGTCACCTCCCCAAAACCTTCACTATGGGAAGAACATGTTCATATCACTCCATAGAGGAGCTCATTCTCAAAATATGGATCTGTAAAACTTTAGAAAATTAAATTACTGTTTTACAACTACTTTTTTTCACTTGCTTCAGCTACGATCGATTACTAGGTGAAAATAAGGAATTCCACTGCAGCAGAAAACATAATATTTTATCAGCCTTCTTACTGTTGGACAGCCCTCATGGGTTAACTGCTTCATTTACAAGAAATACTAGTCCACTTGGTATGAATTTCTATGGTATCTAAAGAGACATGACAGTATGAAAAGTCAGCCAGCCACCAAAGTCTGGGAAGCTATTTGAAGTATTATGACATCATTCAAAAGTTGAATCTTACCCAAATAGGAAAGAGAGAATCAGTCTGACAAATTAAATGTAAAGTTAAACTGTTAAGGGAACACACTGCAAAAAACCCACAAACAAAAAGAAAATAGTACAATACTTTTCTAAAAATCCCCAGAGCAGGTTTCTAGAGTCTAAAGAGACTACAGATGATCAAAGGACCAAAGAACCCTCCAAAATCTCCAAATCCAAAAATCCCTCCAAAAACAAAAAGAACATTCAGAGAAGATGACATAAGACTTTCTTTTTTGTTCACTATTAATATGAATGATTTTTGATATGTTTCATGACAGAATTTTTTTCAGGGGTATGGGGGTGAGGATGGGACATGGGACAATGACGACACATGACATGACACATTTGTAGCTGAATTTCTGATAAATGAAACAGAACAATTCAACATAATGAAAGAAATCACTGGGACTGACACTTATCAAAAAAATCTAAAAGCTTCCAAGATGAAAGAGCAGAACTACTAGAGTATAACCTCCCACTTTAGTGATTTAATCTACTCAAGATTTCAAAAAGATATTTGACAAGGTTACGAAGAAACGAAGGAGCTAGGGAATACAGTCCTCACTTGGAGGAATTACCTGTTCACTTGTGTCACGTCCCCTCTCACAACTTGTGACATAAAAGAGAGAATAGGAAAAAAATGTTTTAGATTTATAGTGAAAAAAGATCAGCAGTGAAGTCTTAGAGGGATATCTGTTTGGGGCTCTTCTGCTCAACATACTCACTAGTGATCTAGAGAAAAGAGTGAACAAAGTTTGCTGAAGATAATCACACAGGATGGCAAACATAAAGGTCAATTGCGGAAGGAAATCACAGCGTCAAGTGACTAGACAATAAACTGGCAGATGAAGTTTAATGACATTAGGGCCCTGTTGGTGCATATGGGAAGGAACAATCCCAACGTTATTTAGCAAAATGACAGGCTCTGAAATGTTACTTTTGGGGAACTAGATCTTAGATGCCACTATGAAACTACCAGCTCCATGACTAGCAGAACCCAATGAGGCAAATAAAAGATTAGAAGTGTCACAAAAGTGATATCTTGAATGCTTGGATGTGACATTTTTTCACCTCTGTCAGTAATCAGTGGTTGGTATGACGCACTCCAGAAATTGCCCTAACATATTAAACAGAGTGTGCATATGACACTAAGGGCTAAACAGTTCAAAATAAATCTGTTCTGTAAATTCTCTTATCAGGTCATTAGCTACATGACATTTTACTTTCAAGTGTTTTTATACCTCAAACTGAAACAACAAGTTGACACAATACCAGTAAAACTTACTTATATTACAATACCTTTCCACGAAATTATAAGAGAAGTTCTATTGTAATGAGACCACATTGCAGAAACTGAAACCACAGCTATATAACTTGTCAAATAGTTCACATTCAGACTGGGACACAGCTGTGGGCAGAACTGAACTCTGCCACTCCAGCTTCAGCTATCATTCACACAAATCCTCCCATTCCCATTACAAAGCAAACATGCTTTCACACAATACTTACTTTGCTGGATTTCTAGAACCCAGGGTCCAATAATGTGACAATATCTTTTTTTCATGAGGTAGTGACTTCTTTGCCTGAAAAAACGTGTGATGCTCTACACAAGATTTCCATAGATTTTTGCACGCTCTGTAATTTAACATGTTGAAGGCAACAATATGCTCTCTGGATTCATTCTGTAACAATAGGAAATACCATGTTTCAATATATACAAGCAGATCAAAGTTGGTAAACAAGCTCATAAAACAACAATAAAATTACTTTTAGCCTAAATAGGAAAAATGCATTTAGGAAATTAAAAAAAGCTTATAGTAGATTGTAAGCTGGAGATGGCTAAAATCACAGAATCAACTAGGTTGGAAAGGACCTTGAAGATCATCTAGTCCAACCATTAACCTAACACTGACAGTTCCCAACTACACCATGTCCCCAAGCGCTATGTCGACTCTACTCTTAAACACCTCCAGGGATGGGGACTCCACCACCTCCCTGGGCAATCCATTCCACTGCCTAATAACCCATTCTGTAAAGAAATGCTTCCTAATACCTAGTCTAAACCTTCCCTGGCACAACTTGAGGCCATTACCTCTTGTCCTATCACTTGTTACTTCATTAAAGAGACTCATCCCCAGCTCTCTGCAACCTCCTTTCAGGTAGCTGTAGAGGGCGATGAGGTCTCCCCTCAGCCTCCTCTTCTCCAGACTAAACAACCCCAGTTCCCTTTAGAAGTTTAAGCAATACTAATCCTTACAGTGTTATCAAGTATTTAAGCTTAGAGTGGTAAAGATTTTGTATATACAACTGTAATATTAAACACCTAAATATAGTTTCAGGTTTCCCGTCAGATCCTGACCTCTTATGACAAACAAAACTCTTTAAAACATTCCATTAAGGGTGCCATGTAGAAAGGAAAAAAATACCCTCAATCTTTGAATTCAAAGTCTTCAATTCAGTAATATTCTTTCAAGAGCCATACTACGCAAAAAGCATCTGCTTGACAGTCTTTTAGAATATACTAAAGACATTAAGAGTGATCCATCTTGGGGGAAAGAAAGTAGCTGTGATGGGACTGGAGCTGCTGCTACTGCTGTTCAAATCCAATCCTACTTTCTGAATGATAACATGAGGTCACAACGAGGAGATCTAAAGGAAGCAGAATCCAAACCTTCTGTGTCTTGGTGCAAATTCTTACTTGTAACTTCAGTGCCAAAGTGCCAGTGAAACACAGGTGCAATACAATTGTGTCACCCATGTTTATGCCCTCCTCAACTGTAGCACTTGTTGAGCTATTTCAGATCCCAAGAGTTTTGCACAAGATACAGCTTTGGTTAATATAGTTATTGATGCAAAGAAAGTGGAATGAAAAGCAAAGAGGGAAAAGGAAGATAACATGAGACCTGAGTTAGTTCCTATCACAGTTCAGCACTTCAATGAAAAAAAGCAAGTTTTCGATTTCATCGCTCATCTTTTTCAGCTGCTCTGAATTATGACTGAATTTTGACATCTCAGCATATAATTATGCAGGCAACCATCTCAGTAAAGCTCTCTTTCTAGCTCATACTTTGGAGAAAGTCAGGATTTGGGTTGCAAAGCCTTTGTTTTAATTAAAAGACTCAAAGATCTAATAAAGATCTTTCTCATACAGTCCAGCAAAAAATAGAGATCCCACCTGGATAACACCTTGATTTCTAGTTGCCATTGTCCTTTTGTTTGTTGACAGCAACAATCCTGCTGGGAAGTAACTACAGACGATTTTGGCTGGTATACTCAATATATTCTTGTATTCTTTTTATTTCCAGGCAACATTTTACAAATGCCACATTCTGCAAATCACTTTATGACTAGTTCAGAGAATCTATGACTGAAGTAATTATTTTAGAAAACCAATGAGAATTTCAAGAGAAAGATAAAAAGGATTTGCCTCGATTTTACATAGGTACTGCAAAACATTTAATTGACTGCAGTCTTTCAGGCATGTTTTTCCTATATCTAGTAAATTTTTTTTTTTTTTAATTTTTATAAGAAGTAGGGTTTGTTATTTGAGCTTCATGCATACTGGAACCAATTAATCTTTGTCAGTTCAACATAGTTGCTTCTAACTAGCTTATATAAACTGTGCAAGCATATTGAAATTTTAACTCAGAATTTCTTGCAGTGTAAAAAGCATACATCAGTTAAAGATTTAATGACAAATGACATTTCTGACATACTCTCTGTTGGTTGAATACCACTTAAAGTGTTTTAGTACTCCAGAAGACAAATAAGAGAAAGTGTATAGATATTTTTGCTGGCCTGGAGCACTGGCCTTTCAGTTGCCACAAAAATTAAATTTATCCAAACACCTCAATTATACTGAAAAGCCGTAGCATAAAGATAAGGAATTAAGCACACTTAATAGTCTGGTTTTAAAATTAGGTTTGAAAATAGTAATGAATCTTGCTGCCTACATCATAAGTGTGTTCTTCCTAACTGTTATCACAGAACTTTCTTAGCAGCTCCTAGGTGGGCTATAAGTTTAAATATGAACTTAAACTAGGATCAATACTTTCAGAAGTTTCAGAAAAACTTTGTCAATTTTTAAATTGACAAAATCTTTTGTTAACATAACCATCTGACTCACTAACAGGCCACCTTGCAAGTCATGTTATCAAATCTATGCACCGTTTTAAAGGTGAAGAGAGGTCTAGAGGGATCAAAGGATCTAATATGCCCATCATACTTGTCAACTCAAGTTCCAGAAAGAAAGGTACCTTAATAGTTACCAGGAAATGAGGATTAGAGAAATTTGTGGCCATTAAGGTAAAGGGAATAATTCTCAGTATCTAAAGTGAATGTCTTGCTATTTCAGCATCAGGGGAGAACTTTGCATCAGATGTATGCCTATTCCATTCACAGAGAATTTGAAAATACCTACAGCATAGCAAGTAAAAATATATTTTAATATGCAGAAAGTGAAGTTGGTTTTAAGCATTAGATAAGCACACTGGAAATAAAATTTCATTTCTGAAAGCTTTAAAAAGTTGCCTGTAAACCAGCATAGTTCCTATTCCTACCTTTAATCTTGCACCCTTCATTAAGTCTAGATATCATGAGCTTTTATAGCATCAGACATTCACTGATTCATCAGTCTTGCTCCCTAGTCCTTATGTAGCTCTTCAATAGAAACAGAAATACTGCATACTTCTATCAAGTAGCTGATCAACAGACTGAAGTGGTGGGAGGGTAAAAGAGGAGGTGTGTATCAGGGAGAGAGTAAGATAAGGTGAGTCTTCAGAACAGGGACATAAGGAAAGAAAAAAGGAATAAGAGAAATAAGAAGAATAAATCAATGAAACATGGCACATCTCAGATGACTGCAAATTCATAGCCTTTGAGAACCTTCTGTAGATTTTTGTAAAGAAATCTATATATGACATACAAAACTCTGAAATGTTATAGCATTGTTGCCATCTTTGATAAAACCTTGCCTATGAATATGTAGTATCTGCTCTGCTTTCCCCACATTCTTCCATCTTCCTTAACTTTCAGCCTCATTTACCTATTTTCTCCTGTACTTCCAAGTAAAAATTTCATCAATCCAAAGACTTACACCACCTCAGTCATCTGCCTTCACAAACCCCTCAAGCGACTCTCTAGTCTGGAGAGCAGGCCAGAGACTCTCTAGCCTCCCTAGCAGTCCAGGTCTGCCTCACTCACATTGCACTGCAACAGCAAGCTTTTCCAAGCAATACCACTGAAGCACTGCAGGCTTGCTGCCCTGTATTTCAAGCAAAGGGGGCTAACTGACAAGGATGGGTATATCTAGAGATTTAATAAGCACACCTGGTCTGCTTTTTCATATCTACTGAGAAAGCATAAAAAGGTCATGTGGCTGGCCTTATTTTTCCTACAGTTCTGTGGCTCTTTAGAGCATCATCAGCGTGCATTACTGTAATCTCAATGGGTTATGAAGTAAAGAACTATGATCACTTAAGAGAAGATTAGTTAAAAGAATCAACGGCCTTGAAGTGTCGGGGTTTATCAAATGCTTAATTGAACAAACTTTAAGAATGCTGTCCTCTTCAAAGGTCACACAGGTCTCCAGAAAGGGAAATTAAATTTTTGGCAGCAGTCTTTATGCAACGAACACACATATTTTACATGATCTTTATGTCCAGAGACTGTTACATATTGACACTTAATTCTTCCATATTAAAAAATCCCCTGTAAGTACACTCATTATACTATTCACCGCTACTAATGACTCAGAGTTCTGCACCTATGTTTATCCTCACAGACACATTTGAAAATTGCTGTCCATAAGCTTGCTCATATTTGTATACTTGAAGATATTTAGATTTAAAATGACTGCTTATCAGTGAACTTTTAATCCTCAGATCTAGAAGAAGGTAATACTTGCAAGTGTAATATGATTACACTGAATGTAATACAAATACAGTCACACTCACAAACTAGTAGAATGGTTTGCGAACCACTCATTTCTTCATATAGTGAATTATATATGAACAGACTGAGACAAGTTTGCATATAACCAATATATTTAGAAACTTACAGCTTAGAAAAAAATGAAGACACCTCTAGGGTGAGTTAGGACACACTCTCTTAAAAGAGAAAACAGTACTGTTTGTGCATGCTATGTGTGTAAGCATTAGTGCAGTAACACTATCTCTAGAAGTAACTTTGTTTACACGAGACCTGAGAAGTAAGAATGTGTACATACATGCACACTCCTCAAATTTGAAAGATACCCACCAAACTGGGGAAGAAAGAAAGAAAAAAAAAAAAAGAAATGAAACCATTCTCCTTTTTGGTAAAAAAAGCCTCACTAGCATACCCTCTAATCAATGTGGGTCAAGAGGTGGTCTTGTAACATATCTCCTATCAGTTTAAGAGCTCATTTACTACCAGAAAGAGCCTTCATAAAGTTCAGGTATAAGTTAACACTTACCTTTTACTATCTATTTGAGTTCTGTCCTAAACTGAATTAAAATATTTATATATCTGCTGGTTACCAATTTCTGTGTTTTTTCTGTCATATTAAATATTCTTTTCTCTTTGTAAAAAGATATCTTAATTTATCTGTTCATATTGTGGCAGCACAAAACTGTAATCAAGATGTTTTTTTCCCTATTAAATAGACTAATATTACAACTGTTCTGTAAAAAGCACACAGCGTTATGAAGACAACTCTTAACAGTAGAAAAAAAATTACATCAGTTTTATCAACTATCTTCACATATTTTGCCACCTTCTAAAGCCCTCCATGTTACACGCAGCAGGAGGTGCACTATCCCCCTTTCCAACCTCATGTCTTTCGGCTGCAGAGCTCTCCTTTTCTCAGGAACCTTCCTTTCTTGCAGAACTCTGAGCCCCATAAGAAGGGACCTCACAAAGTCCTCCCAGATGGGATAAGCAGCTGTTCAGTAGATTCACTGCATTGAGGAACTCTGCAGGGCAGAGAAAGGATGAAGATCTGCATTTCCCCAAGTCTCCAAGGTAGAAGAAACTTGCAGGGGAAAGATACAGTTCAACAGACTGAATGTGGAAGGATTCAATGTTGGAAAGGAAACAAAAATGGAAAACAGAGCGAGGATAAGAGGACCAGAATAGCAAGGACAAGTTAACAAAACAGAATTTCAATGGCAAGTTAGGACAACAGAGCCTTTTGATCAACATTTTGTTGTCTTAACATTTAAGGCAAAATAATTGAACATGATCACTTGAGCAAAATAAAGTTAAATGACTACTTACATGTTTTTGCCGTTGTTGTATAAAAAACTTTTTCCTTTTAAAGGAAATTTTTAATATGTTCACCCTAAAAGAAAGAAGCAGACCATGAAATACTAAACAAAGTTTAGAGGGATAATACAAGGAAAAATAATACTGTGTACAGTGAGCCCAAAAGATTATAGTTGTTAAATATTCAGTGAATAATATGCAGCCACCTCCTGTGTTAAGTGGCAAATAGATGTCAAGAAACTCAAAGGCAAAATTTTAGCTAAGAAGGAAAGGCCTTTTTAAAATTGAGATTCTTCCTCATTTACTCTTTAAATAGTTCACACAGCAATTCTCTCCCACCAAATCTATTCTTGCAGCAAAGACTTGATGACATCCTTTCCTAAGCTGCACAAATGTTAAATGTGTCAAGTTTGTATAACTTAAGAATCATATGACAACTGTGACTAAAGGAACAAAATTTAAGACCCTAATGACATGACAGGTTTGGTCATACAACATCTGAAATTTACCAGAGACATCACAGAATTGGCTTCATAGTGAAAAACATCATGTACTTGTATTAATAACTAAACAAACACTGTAGTTAAAATCATAACTGTAGAAGGATGAAAACTGTAGAAATGAATGTTAATATATTTTTCACTTCAATTATTAATATTTTTACATGATTTGTGGTAATCCTATACCAAACTGAACACTTCTTTTTCTACATATACATAGTATGAATAAAGATTTTCTAAGGTAAGGATTACAACTGGAATTAGTGCTCAAGCAATTTTCATTTTAAGTATATGCTCATCAGTTTTCCTAAATTAAACAAACTTCTAGGTACCCACGCACCTTCCTACAGCAAAACAAGATTTGTTTAAAATGTCTAAATTTTCTCTTCAATACTTCTACTTCAATAACTGGAAACCTATACATTTTGGAAAAAGAAATCTGTGATCTGTGATCAGCTGGAATCATATGGATGCCTTGGGAAAGCTATTTAAGGTCTGATCAAGTCATATCTGCCTAAAAAAAAACCCAACATGAAAGGGCTTTGAAATGTTGCTGCTAAAAGTCTCAGAATATTCTCATCAACTCATATTGTTTCACAGAACCTTAGATCTCATCAGCTATGAACGATATTGAAGGTCACCTCAGTTCTTCCCACAGTTTTTGCATTGATCTCAACAAGTTGGACAATGGCATATCATTCATTCCCCACTGCCCATGAGAGAGATGTACTTCAGTTATAGAGCAACGTCCTTCATTAATACAGGAGAGTATATTGGACAGTTACAAAGAAGAAAGATAATGTAATGAAAAATCCCCTCTCCTGCACAAAAGGAATTGAAAACTGAACACGTGCCCATTTCTGAAAATGCTTTTCTCCATCAATTACAGAGCTACAAAGAAACAGGAATTTCATTAACAATATTCTTTGGCGACCAGGCAAATTGTTGTGCAAGTTAATAGAAAGTCAAAATCAAATCATATCCACCTCTCCTGTTAGGCCAACTCTTGAAATACTTATGCTATTTGACTTGCTACCTCAAATAGCAATGATCTGTATTGCTCATCTAAAAGTTCTAGATTCTGAACTTCCTGGTAAGCCATATAAACTTTCAGTTGTATTTGCTGAGATGCAACTCATGTATATATAAATCCTTTCTTAATCCTAGTGTTACTCTGCCTGAACTAGTAGCACTCAAGTTTTGTGCTTCTGGTTCTTTCTTACCATATTTCTTGACTTAAACTTCAACCAGTAAGTTTTTTGAGTCATTCTCAACTTATACAGTCATTGTCATGGTCTGTTCTTACTCTAACATAGAGCCAGCAGAAATACAGGACACAGAAAATTAACCTTGCAGACTAAGCAAAAAACCCTCCATCCAACAACAAAAAGGTAGCCAACATCCCAAAATATCAAAACTCTCTCAATCCCTCACCCCTGCTCCTTTTTTTTTTTTTAAAAAAAAAAAAAAAGATTCACTGCATGACCAAATAATCACTTCCAGTCAAACCAGGGCTTTAAGTCTCTTTATTTTGACTCTCCTTTAAAGTAAAGCATCCTTCTCAATTCCATTCATTCTTCTTAAAGTACAACTAAACCTATTTAATTCAGTGACAAAGAACAGTTGCTAATCTGACAGTTTCATTTAACATTAACTAAAAATCATTTGCAATGTTACGCCTACAAGTTGAGTGAATGTTCGCATATAGCAGAATCCACAAAAAAAAAAAAAGAATTAAGGTATCAAAGGATTTAGATTTAATAAGTGCTTGAAGATGCCACATCCAAAACATGATCTGAAGAGGATGTAGTTACTCCTGTTGTAACTGGTGACTCAGCTGCCCTTATCACATCTGTATAGTGATTATGCAACATTTACAAATCATTAAATTTCATGGTTTACCTGTAAAATGGTCAATACTTGTAGCATATTAATACATCTTTTGGGTCCCATCTTTTTATCATTCACAAGGGTCAAAATAGATTTGTCACTTAGCAGCAACAGAATTATTCATTTCTGATCAAATTGGCAGTTCTGTCATAGCACTTCATACTAACACCTGGTATTTTTGACTTGAAGCAAAAATGTTTTTTAGTTGTAAGTCTTATACTTTGCCATTGGAAGATTCAGCAGGAAAGGTTCTATCAAATTTGCTATGTAAGACTGGCGAGCTGGGGTTTTTTAATTTTAACTAGCAATGTAGAATGTATTCCTGTAGCAGCTTCTCTGAAGTTCTCAAAGCAAGGAAACTGCATACACTGAATAGCATATAATACATTGCCTTAACTGCTGCTGATGTTGACAGTGTTTGTATGTTTTTGCCATTAAGATAATATTTTACTTGCACAACAAATTTGGAAATTATCACAAAACAGTTGAGCACCCCCCAAGAATAACTTTCCAGAGCATATAAAATACTGCGTTAAATCCAGAGCTATTTTTTAAACCTGTCTTGACTTGCATTGCCTCTGACTTATCAGTCAGCTCCTTACGTAGGTTGCTTTGATTGAAAATCCTTCTTTTGCCAAGGCAGTACTCTCTCACTGCCTCTGTTCCTGAAAACTTTTGGTCCCCTTTGACTACTACCATATGGCATAGTTGTACTGTTGTCATCCACTAATGCTGCAGAGTATTTTACTCAAAAGTTTTGGAAAAAGTGCTTTGATGGTGTTTGCTGCCACCTTGAGTTCTACCACGGTTATGGTGAAGCTTGCTCAGCCCATAGGAAAAACTACTTACTACAAATGGTGTTACATAAGAAGCCTAAATACCATTTCAGTTATCTGAATGGCGTTTTTTTTCTTTGCGTTCTCAGGCATGTACTGTTCTGTAAGGCATCTCCTTACCTGCACATCTTCAGCCCAAGCAAGATACATTAAAACTCCAGGCATTACAGAAATATATCCTGCTTTAAGGCCTAAAAAGAAATTAAAAGTGTATACTACAAATACAGCACAAGTTAGTCTGCTCTGGTGACTTTCCTTGTTTGCTTGTTTTGGGGGACACAGGGAATGGACACCATTCCTGCATGAAGAATTATGACTAACTCATTCAAAAGGCCAGAAATATCAAAAAGTTGTCCCCTATGCAGTGAGTGTTTGCTCCTTTCAAGTTGAGAAGGTATTTTTAGAGAGAGAGTAGGAAAGCTTGGAACAATTGCATTAGCAGTCAGCTGAAAATATTGCTTCCTAAGCCTCATGTTTTAGACTAGAAATTATTTGAACAAAAATCTGTGGGTTTTTTTCCCCCCTCAATTTCTTTTTGTAAATGAGAACAGCTTTTTGTGAATGATGTTTTAGCATCTGTGTTTTATTCCTCTGTGCTCTCCAGGAGTAAAAGGAGTACAGAAGTTGTGGATTCTTTCTGTCTTGTGTGCTGTAAAGCTCTCTTTCCCTTTCCTTAGCAAATCATGTAGTTCTGGATTTTAAAATGCCATCGGTATGGTTTCCAGGAATAACTATTATCCAGTCATACCTCAGGTCAGTAAGTTGGCAGAACAAGACTTGCAGAAGACATAAAATGTGCCTCCAGCTGGCAGTTTTTAAAACCTGCAGCTATTTAAAGTCACTGAGAGATTGAGACATGAAAGGGCAGAGCTCAGGGCACAAAGATAAAAGATAAAAGTCTTTTATGCTTTAGTATGCATTGGAAGTGGAAAAATACAAGATGTCACTGTGTTGTATGACAGCATTATTGACATACATTTAGGACGGTTACAGTACACACAAGTGAGTTGAAATACAACTCACTACAAAGAAAAAAAAGAAAAATCCAGTGCAGTACATTTTCCACTAAAATTTAGATTGAAACAGATTTTATTGCTTTCCCATAGGAAATACCTGTTAGGTTGGGTTCATGATGAAAGGATGGAATGACTCAAGTATTTAAGGAATATTGCAGGAATATTAAAGGGCAAAAAGCAAGTACAACTCATTAGAACGCACTTTTCTGTCATGAGTAAGAACACTATACTGCCTTAGTGAAAATGCTCTCCAGAAAAACTATTACAAATTATACAAGGAAATTATACATAACATGATAAAGGTATACTTCATGAAGTATACAAAACCAATTCATACTTATTTAAAAAAAAATAAAGACTGGGAGAAATTCTTTCTGATCCAATTCAATACCCTTAAGGAAATGACCAGCCTCCATATAATTTCTAATTTATGTTATCATTTTTAGTATGATATAACTAATAAGGCCCATAAGTACTATAAATAATTACAGCTTAACTAATTTCCAATGTCATTCACGTTAGACTTCTTACGCACATTGCTTCTTCTTAGAGATTATTTTCTACAGCACTATCATGCATTCTAATGTTTTCAGTATCACAGAGGCTCCAAGACTTGTTAACATTATATAGTCTTGTCTGATGACATTTAAAAATTTGTCTAAATTATATTATCCTAGTTCCAGTAAATCTGAAACTCCAAATAACTCATTTTGCATTTCTTTTCTGAGAAGCAAATATCTTCTTGCTAAATGGATAAAATGATCAGACCATTAGCTGTTGAGCTTTACTAGTAATAATGATTTTTTTTAAAAAGACATATTATTGGGTATAACAGCAGCAAGTCTCAGGGTCCACAGGGTCCTCCTAATCATGTACTCACACCTGTATGTGAATTAACTTGATCAAGACTTCACAGTGCAAGGAGTTCAGAAGTCTTACAGAATTAAAAGCCTAGGCAACAGGTTTCATTTTTATCTCAACACAAGGAAATACCACGATACCCCAAATAAAGAACCAATGTATGTATTGTAGGCTTCTTTGGAATAAATACTAAAGCAAATGGAAATAAGATTGAAATGACCAGACATATTTCTTTACTAGTAAAGGAATTTACCAGGGATAGAAGCTTGTGCAGATGAGTTTTCTATATACAGCAATTCCACCGGATGCAATCCCAATCATGAGATCTAGATTATGGAGATCCTGCAAAAGAATAATACTGTAAGAACACAGATGCAGTTTATGCCATTCCCATTTATTTACTTATAAATTAATATTCAAGTTTTGTATATTTAAATTGCTACTCCTGAGGCAAAAATTCAATCATATATTTGGATTTCTTTCTCATGCATCTCTTTCCTTTGATGTTATCTACTAGGTATTACAAACTTTAACTCATTAAACAAGTTGTAATGTTGAACTTACTACACTAGATATTCTTTAGGTCAGTATCAGACTAAATTTTGAAGTTCAGCCTTATTAATTTAACCATGGGAAAGAAGTTGAAGTACTTCAAGATCAGCCAGGTAAATCACAGAATTTTGTGAACTGAACACAAATATCCCAATTCTAAGCTGTTAAAAAGACGAAGGAAATAATTCCTTAATTTTTTCCATAAAGGTCTTGCCAACAAAGACTGGGCAGGAGGTGACAACAATTCTGCATATGAGAGTATGCTAGAGAAGTATATGTGCGCACATGAATATTTGATACAGTAAACTGAATCCACTGTTAACTAAAATGAAAACTGTGCATTAGCTTAACATGCTCAACTGGAAAAATGAATCCATAAGTTTACAATCCTTTATAGGTATTGAGATACTCAAGAGAAAACACATGCTTCCATATAAGCAAACACTTAAGTGAAAAGAAAAAAAGGCAGAGGGGAGGATGCTGAATAGTCAATTTCAGTCTAAACCCAAACTGATGTTACAAAAGTTACAAATCCTGGCTTCCTATTTCTCTAAGATCAACACGTACTAATATGTTATCACACAAGTTTCTGAACAGAGGTGAACACATACATGTTCAAAATCTACATGTAAGTGTAGAACCCATTGGTTAAAACATCAGGTTTGACTCAAAAGTAGTTTCAGACTATTTTGTAAAGAATGGCCAAAGTTGATGGATTCTCTTAAAGCCTTCAGTAGCTTAGCTGCTCCTCTAGATGGTACTCTGTGCTCACTTAATAAACGGTTTTCTTGTATGTCCAATCACAATTTCTTTATTAGTAAGGTACAGAAGAACAGAACAGGTTAGCATGTGCCCTAACAATACTGTGGAAAGTCTACAATAAGTCCTTTAAACATAGTTGAATACAAGCATGATACAGGCATATGAATGAATGAAGCTAAACCTAAGTTGCAACATGATTTACAAATTTCCAGTGAAATACCACAGCAGTTCACAGAGAATGAGCATAACTTATTTAATACACAATGCATTAACTCTGAATACTGACAAGATGAGAGGAATAGCAGTCTTATCTCAGGATAAAAGAAAATCATTAGGTAGGTAGCAGTCCAAATATACTCAAGGTGGCACAGAATCAGCTGAAAGTATTAATAATCCTCAGCAACATGCTGCCCCATTTTGCCAAGAACTGCTGCCAGAGGAGTTGGCTGAACCTTCATCACAAGAAGCTCCCAAACTGCCAGTTTATGCCAGCATAATACAGGAAACCAGAACTGACACCCCTTTAATACTCAGGGAAAAAATGGAGGTATTTCAGGAGATGAACTGCATGGAATTTAGCTGCCCTTGTCATGATACAGCCAACCTAAAGCAGGGCAGAAACCTGTATTATTAGTACTCGGAGATTACTCCGGGTTCCTGCTTTTAAAAAATCAATATACTGTGAAGCAAAAAATAGCTGGAAAAAAAACCACAAAAGAAAGCTGAAAACCTACATGATTTAGCAGAAATAAAGGATTAGCTAAACACTTGATAGGGATTAATTAGGCTAAACTACCCTATTTTCTCCAGGAGCTTTTTCAGAACAAAGTTCATTCCCCACCTCCCTCTGCCCCAGTCCAAAACACTGATCTCCCATGCTATTTGTTATAATGAATTATCTTGTGTTAAACCTAAGAAATACAAACCCAAGATTTTGGGCTGTCATAAAGAAAGAGGGTCTTCCAAAAGAAAGATGATGCAGATGTGCAGTTATTTCCCTTTCAATACATCTGTGCTGTTCAATTGCACAATTAAGAAATAACATGCATATATTTTTGGTTTTACCTGTTTCTTTATAGATATAACCATTAAAAAAAGGTATAAAGATAAAAGTTATCAATCCAGGCATCTACCTAGATAAATACTAATTCACATTTGATTTCATTTACAATTACTATCTGGATTTTTGTAGATACGGAAATAACATTGATTCTACGAATTTCCTATCTTTGTCTCTCTGAGTAAAAATGAAAGATGAGTTAACATCAGACTAATTATTGAGCAGATGAGATAGTGGTCCAGAGTCAAAAGGAGATTAGAAATTCAAGAAATCTCAATACTGTGAATTCAATATTGAATTCACTCTCCCGAGTTTCTTAACACTATTTCATTTTTGACTATCACAATTTTAGCAGTTCAGATTTATCCTTAGAGAAAAGCAGAAGTCTTTGCAGATGAAAAATGAGCTCAGATTAATTCACTAATGGAAGTTTCATGTTTAGCAAGTTGCTAAAAAGAAAGCTCACACTCGACTTCTGAAAAATATTTAACTTTGTATCATAAAACAGTAAAATTAAGGGAACTAGATATTCATCTGTTCTTCAAGAAACATTATCCAAAAGTATCCCACTCTCAATCACCAATACAGAAGCATTAGCTTCTTTTAGCCATTAGTATAAAAACAAGGTGTTACCTGGTTCCTCTACCATTCACAACCTAGAACAACTAAGACTATTTTAGCAGCAAAGAGCTGAATCGTAAGGATCCACAGAGTTACAGCCTTTTGAAAAGCCACAGTTTAACTAGTCCCTGCTAGATCTGTTTGAAGCACTAGGATCTGACAAAACTGGAGGGGAGATTTAAGAGCAGTACTAGGTGGTGGGAGGATATCAGGAGGCATGACAAACTTCTCTGTCAAGTGTGGGGTATAACATGGTAGCCTCTGTGAAGCAGCAGCATATTTGGGGGGAGGGATATAACCTTCACTACAAAACTTCAGAAATAGACTGTTTCAAACTTCAGAAAAGTGTCATTTATAGCCAGCATGGGCTACCAGATGAGACCAAATGTTGAGGCGTATTCTTCTGCAGGACTGCTTCAGTATAGGCAATGCACTCAGCAAATAGAAGACTATCTACCATAAGACAATGCCAAGAATGTCCACTCTGATACAACCCAGTGCTGTCACTTTTCTTATGGGCCTTAGGGAGCATAATCAATGATAACGTGTTGACTGAAAGGTTTGCCTCATGGCATTCAGTCCAAACAACGACTTATAACCGATGTTTTGGAAGTGCAAAACTCCAGAGACAACCAATCACATCTCCACTAATAATGCCCCTTCTCAGCTTCTGGTGATTTGCATCTAGAGGATTTCCTGGATCAGAAGCTTTTTGTATGTTTAATGGATTCCAGTGAATCACTCTTCCACTGAACTGCCTAACTGCTCTTGATACCTATTTCACCTTGGTCATCCATCACAATAGCAGTAATCCCCACAGTTCAGTTGCAGTCATATGGAAAGAGTTCCTTTTGCTTAAATCTGTCTCTTTCTACGGAGACTGAAGATCCTTAAAATCTTTTACTACTAAAGCAAAAAAAAAAAAAGTTCGTTATTTACATTCTACATGCTGTTCACCTTCCATAGAAGGCTTTTCCCTAAAACATTCATGACTGTTACCCTTCTCTGTACTTTTCTTATTCCATTACCCACTTTGAGATAAGGAAGGGGGAGGAAGAACAAAACTCAACATTCAAATTATATCAAAATGCAGATGTAAAGTGTGGCATTACAGTTTCTATTTTGCTTTCTATTTCCTTCCTAGCAGCTTCTAATTGTCTAGATGTTCAGTTCAAGTGCTAGAAAAAAACAGATCACTTCAAATATTTTCAGCCCTCAAAAAACTGAATTGTGGTAAAAATATTAATTTGGACTGAAACAGTAGCAACATGTTCTGCATCATGTTCTGCATCTTAGCTTGGAATAGAGAAGGCTTTGATTCAAATCTGGACTTTGATTCAGATCATAGTTTGGTGTCAGGCAGAGTAGGGGCTCATGACTAATAATTCTGACCACCTGTGAACCCCAGGTCATTAAATATGAAACAATGCAATGGGGGGGGGGGAAACCCCACACTGTTTAAGCAGATGTCTCCAGAAGGTGTTCCTACTCAGATACAGCAGCACAGTACACAGCAATTAAATTTCATTTAGTTGAAAATGTCTGAACCCACTATAAACTATCCTCACTACTTTGCACTGGTGACCACTACTGCCATCCTCCATGTAGTTCGGTGGCCTACAACTCAGGAAGGATGGTAGAAATTGAAGAACTTCCAGAAACAGCATCCCACGAATATTAAGAGAATAGCCTCCTAGTGAAAGTCTTGGAACTTAAGCTGGCCTATCAAAATACTAGGCTATAACAGAAGTTAAAAGGCATAGACCAATCAAGTGCATATAGGGAATGCTCAAGTGTGACAATAAAGGCTTCTTCAATACAGGAGAAAGATGACAGATGACCCAATGACAAACAATGAACCTAGATAAAGTCATATTTAATAAGATGCCCATTTACCGTTTAAAGGTAATCACCTTAGTAAAAATTGGGAAGGTTTTTACATTGTCAGAAGACAAAAAAAGAAATTTGTTCACATATGCTAGATTACTTACCCACAACCAATGCAGGTGAACTAAGATATATGATCACCTTGAACAGTTGTCACATAACAATTGCCTCTCCTGATACTCATATCAGATGGTATGACCATAGGCAGTTAATATTTTGATCACTTCAATTATTTCCTTTCCTTTGTACTTTTCCTCATCCTTAAAAAAGGCCTCTACCGTTTGAGCACTGTATTTCATGAATATGAAAGTAATTGCAGTGGCTTTATGCAGGAGTACTTCTGGAAATCTTAGAAATCTAATGCAACACGCATTTTTGGTAGCGTAAAGAAAAGACAGAAGAAAACATCATCCCAAAAGAAGAAAATTGCCTTTTCTATCCCTTCCATCATTACAGAAATCGATGACTTTTTCATTAAAATTCTCAGTGTCAGGATTATTAACAAATCTCAGAAAAATATTAGGAAAACAGTTGTCATCTTCATTTAGGAAATCAATCATCTGCACTACACTTCATTAAGTTTTTATACTACAAGCTTTATGCCAAAAATGATTTGCTATTACATGAAAGCACAAATGGTAACTTGCACACTAGGATGCAATAAAAGTATTTTGGGGATTCATCTCAGACAGGTAACGTAATCAAACAATTAAATCCCAGTAGTCACTGAAATACTGGGACATGTTTCTTATCAGTGCACACCCTGTATCTGAAAGACTTTAAATACATTTTTAGTGGTTGTCTTCCACGCAGTTATATACTGTTTTGATTTAGCCTGGAGTCAGGGAACACAGCAATAAAGAAAAATAAAAATCTGTATTTTTAACACTGTGTTAGAAATTCAGAGAAAGTAAACGCTTAAAACAGCTGCCAACTACATCACAGCGCTAAAGAGCATTCACTTTCATTCATGCTAAAGCATACATAAACTTTAGTAAAATTATTAAGTAAAATATATTGCAGTATTGAAACAATTGATCTTAAAAATATATTGTTACTCTTTTGAGATCTAGCTTATTTGGTTGAAATTCCAGCACCTATGTTAAACAGAAATTATTGAAAAATTACCAAACTCTTAAAATAAAATAAAATTTAAAAAAATAACACATGATAAAGTCAATACTTAAATGCTACTGTTTTTACTGCTATTAAGTTCACATTAAAAAGGCACATTTTTTTTTTCTAAGTGAAAAATCACAATGTAAACATACTCTACCACTGTGCAATTCCACTCCATAGAATTCAAGTGTTCGTGCTATATTTATGTAGCAGGACTCTGCTTCAGATTGCTTGAGGCCACTAAAGAGGAAAAAAAAAAATGTGGACCATAGTCAAAAATAAAAGACATGATATTTATTCCAAATGCAGAAAACCAGAAGAATCCCACAGCCCCAAGTCTGACAAATCAACCTCATTAACTAGTGCCATGAGCTCAACACTGGTGAAGGCCCTCCTAAATTCCTCTCAAAAACAGAGCAAATTATACACAATGTTATTACCTTAGCTATTCTGGACCGGTTCTTTTTAGAAAAATCATTTGTATCTGTTTTGTTTAAAGGAACGAGGAAACAAATCCACCAGAAAAGCTTCCTTTATAACAAGAAGCTGTATCTGTAAATATTCTATATTGCATAGTCTCTCAGAAGGAATCAATTTAGAAGAAAGATTAGAAGCAGTAATGTGCTAAAAAAATAAGGGGGAGAAAACAGATTAAATAAGTTAGTGATGAAACTCACCAAGGAAAAGCCATCTGAGTTTATCTACAATCTGTAAATCCTAAAATACTTTTCTCTCATGATGCTAGATGTGAAATGTGCTGCCATACTTAGATGGATTCTATCTTCTGGTCTTCTAGAAAGCTTCTATGATTCTGAGACTTTTTTTTTCCCCAGAGACAAGAACTTAAAATCCCCACACCTCAAACAAACAGATTATGTATCTTCATGGAAGAGTGACATGGAATCCACTAGGAGTTTTAAAAACCAAAGAATCCAATAGTAATCCCTACCTAGGTGGTTCTCCCATGCAGTCTAGTATTTATTGATCTGAGAGGAATGCAACGTGGTCTAAACAAGATTCCTTTAGGCATGACAATGAAAGTAGCCCCTTCCAATAAATTGCAGGACCAGTCAAGACCAGTCAAGAACCAATCAGACCAGAGGCAGCTCTAATCTGGAATCTGCTTTAGGCTACTGACATTGCGCTGTGCCCACAGTGATGCTGGTCTCACAACACAGATCAGTGATTCAGGCGCTACGGTGTGTTTGAGTAACTGTAAAAAGAGAAGCTGAGGGATGCGTGTTAATATCTACACATATATAAGTAGAAAAGACATCTGATGTCATCCTATCGTATCTGCAACTAAATGCAGGTAAAAACAACTCTTTGCTAGGTGAGCTTCCAAAACGACACGCATAAAACTACACTAACCAAATGCAAATACAACCTATAAAAAGCTGACATACACTGTGTTATGCTAAGAACTCCAGATACAAAGACATTCCACAGAAGTCAGTAATTATAATTTTTAAAAGGGGCTTTACCTCACAAGGTGGACATCTATTACTTCCAATTAATATCCATCATTTTAAATTCCAGGCCATCAAAATACTATGCCATGAAACAGCTATCTAGGAAATATTACATATATATTTCCTATATATACAATATACTCCATGAAACTGAAAGTTACCTTGAACTGGAAAGCCACTGCCAGCAGTGTGGCTTGAGGATGTCACAATATTGGAAAAAAAGAGCAAAGACAAAAAAAGAGCTGTTTGTCACAATCCTGAGAAACTGCTTACTCAGATCTACACCTACAGTGACTACTGTCACCTTGATTTTGAAAAACATTAGTAGACCTTATCTCTTTCACTGTGTCAGAAAGGTAGAGAAAAAAACCACAAAATGGCCATTTTATTCTACAACAGGATGCTGAATATGTTTGCAAGAGCACGTGATTTTCACTTTTAAATTTTGATCAAGGACTTTGCTCAGAAAGATGGGGAATGTCTGTTGCATACCAAACAAGATACACCTGCAAATTTTATTTCTCAATTTGCATACACCATCTACACCAGACCAATCAAGCCTTCTGTCTCAAATGGCCAACAAGAAAAAAAAAAAAGTATCTCAGCACAGACTTAGTTTTTTTTCTTGTTGGTGTTACACCTCTACTCAATTAGAGATGAAATGAAACCCTGAGGTCTCTAAGCAGGTGGTAGTTAGTCGGCGAGTTAAACAGGCAAGAGGAAACCAGTCTTGGTGTCTCTTTCCAATTTTTATAGCTGTTGACACCCAAGGGCTAACAAACATAATCTGGAATATAAGCATTGTATGAAGTTTCAAATGCATCCTTCTCCTCAAACTGATGTCTGGATCTAGCAAGCACTACGAAACCGTTACCAATTTAGATAATATCTACATCCTAAGACCTCAGGCTGCTTATGTACTAAGCAAAAAACAGTAAGAAAACCTTGTTAGAACAAACTACACACAGAAAAATCCCCCTATGGATTTAGGGATGAACACAGAAAATTTCTGAAGTTATACCTGTTCAATATGACAACAGTTGCTTTCTCAACAGCTACTTACTCTCCAATAAATAGTGTCCAATATGAACATGTACATAGAATTACTTCTATGTACTACATAGAAGACAGTAGTTCTGTACTACAACATACAAGACATGGCTTCTCAAGTCTGTATCATGTTTCAGCAATTTCAGCCATTTAATTTTCCTTTTGTGAAAGCTTCCCAAAGGATAGACACTAAAGAACGAAAAAGGACAAATGTTTATAGGGCTGTCTTTGCAATCCTGTAATCTGAGAATGCCAATTTAAAAGGGATAATAATTCAGAGATATCCCGTATGGTCTACAGCAAATACTATTTACTCCAGATCAGCAGAAATCTCATTCCAAAACAACGCTGTTCTCCTCAAACTCAAAGAAGATAAATGTTCCCTTTCTGTCTTTCCTTCTCAGAAGGCCTGCTGAACACCAGAATCATTCTTGTCAAATATGTTACTGGCACTGATCTAGTCAAAACCATGTCTCAGACGTAAGTATTCGCTATGAATGCCAAAGAAGGATGCAAGAAATACTGCCAGGATATTCAGTAATTTGTCTGCCTCTCACTGCACTCCAAAACAAATAGGCCTGAAGAGCTAAGTTTCAAAAAAGGTGTTAATAAACAAACATTTTTCCCAGTCCAGTCTACTCAATTATTTTTACTCAGAACTTCAACTACCACTACTTAAGAGAATTCAAATACAGCAGTTAAACTTCTCAGTCATCAAGGCTTCACTCTACCAAAAACACTCAATGAAAGCATCAGTTTCACTGAAAGGACCCAGAAAAGAAAGGAGTCTTTCCAACAGACTCCACCACACCTTTGGCTGGACCAATGGTAACTTCTAGTCTTTCCTCTGCAGGACACAACCAGGCTTATTTCTCTGGATGCAATCATCCTAAATACATGAGCTCAACCCAACCGCCTCAAGACTCTTCAGAATGTTCCCTCAGTGGTCTCCAAGATTATTGCTACCTAAAAACAAGCAGATTTATTTATGCCTGTCTACAAGTCTCCCTCTAAAAACTTCTGAACTTATGGGAAACTGCAAATTAATTTGGAAAGGGTAGAGGCCTCAGCAGCTGTGTTCCTGAACATGAACTGCTAGGAAAGCAGTCCAGGTTAGTACTTAACAGAGGGAATGGTTGCAGTTAGAGTTCAGTGGTTATCTATCTTTTTCCCCATAAATGACAAAGCAACGTGCATGTTCTGGACTGCTAGGCAGCACACATGAAGTTCAGAACTACGCAGTACACCCACTAGCAGTAAAGAAACAAGAGGGAGAGGCGAGAGTCCTGAAAGATTACAAAGAAGTCGAGGAATATCAGGAGAGATGAAAATGGAGATGTTTCACAGTTTAAATCAAAGAAACTAGGAAAGGGGAGAACCAGATTGGCTGCAATAAAGATACAGACAGAGAGAGGTCCATAGATATTCGGATTTCATCTGCTCAGATGCTCACAGACAATTTCTTAGGTTGGCATATTTGCATTCAGCTTGCAAGCACCTGATCAACATCACTAATCCTAAAGCTGCAGTCTTACAAGAGAAAATCGACAGGGTCAGAAGGAGTAATTAGCAGCAGACTGACTAGAATAATCTGTTGTAGCCTTTATATTACACTCAGGAGAGTGGAGAGAAAGCACAATGTTAATTGAAGTGTTTAATTTTCTTTTTTTTCCTCAGACAAAAAATATATAGGATTTGAAAAAAGGTCAAATGTCCTTGATCCAAAAAACCCCTCAAACATCTAGTACAGCATTCTAGATGATTGCCATTAATAACATATAATGCTAACTGATCTACTGGTTGTTATAGCTAGAAATTTAAACATTTTAACACATTGGCATCATACTCTGAATATGATTAATCTAGCACCTACATGATAAAACCAAATATTTCACTTAATAGAAGCTATATGAATTAAAACTGTTTGTTGTACTGAAGCTATCAAGAACTTGAGTCTTCCTTTTGGCATCTTTTTTCTTTTTAAAAACTCAAGAGGTGAGAGAGAACTAAAAGATAATGTTACCTGTGTTGCTCATGTAGCGATTCTACTTTGGTAAGAAAATCTTTGTTCTGCTCTGGTATAAAGTTGTAATTTGACAGATATCCTGAAGGATGTACTGAAGCATTATAGTCTCCAAGTTGTGCTGTTAGGAAACAAGAAACATATACACAAAGTTTTCATAGTTAATTCATTATTATCTGGAAGGAATTCCTTCTCCTCATTAAAACATGTACACATACGGGGAAATGCAGGAATTACTAAATTACTTCCCAACAGACAAGCAGTGTTGAACACAGGGAATTGTATGACATCAGTGAAGAAAGATATTTTTTTTACAAAATACGCTTACCATTACTATAATCTCAGGCACTGAATGACTCAGTACTTTATTTAGTTATTTATATAGCCCCTCTTCTGCATCACAGGCTGTAACACCACCAGACAGGCATTACATGCCACGTCGGCATAGACGTGCAGTACTGTAACATTAGAGGAAACCAAATTGCTTCAGTAAGAGACAGCAAATAAAATTAATTTGATACACATTTACGTGACTATAACATATTAGCAGTCTTCAACAAGATTTGTCACTTAGAAAGCATCTACTATTCACACTGTCAGGTAAAAATTGTTCAAACCACCAACTGTGGCTCTGTTCTAACAATTCAATTGTTAATCTTGCCTCAGCTGAACATGAGTTACTTAACAAAGCATGAGAAATAACTGCTGATTTACACATAACATTACCAAGCTGCTATCAAAAGTAAATATATGCTTATAGTCAAATAAACTAAAAAATAAAATAAATTCCCTAAAACTTTGTCCCTTCAAAAAGGATACTAATTAGTAGATATTTTAAAATAGTTACTACATAAAAGCTAATTCTTCTCCACAGTTGGTGGTATATCTGAAAACAAATGAAAATATAAATGACCATGAATTTACAGCCTCAGTCTATGCAAGTTTTCTTTAAAAGTTAGGTCAACATAAGTTTATATCCTGGAACACATGCACAAAAACCTTTTACGTGTTATAAAGATGCAAGGTTTGGGGCAGCAGGGAAGTTGCTTCAAATAAAGTACTTGCCTATTTGCCACAAATTTACCTAATTTCAATTAAGCAAGTAATTCACACCCCATATTTAATGAAATCTGTGTTTTCATGAAATAGTTGAAGAGATTAAATCCAAAAAATGATGGTATGTTTAAGCAAATCATTAGAACCTGTACTAATCTACTTTTTCCCTAAAGAGCATGAAATAGTTATTACAAAGCATTAAAGCTTCCCAGAAGTTATTTGTATGAGTTGTAAATTAACACAAAAGAAAGTACTTGTATAGACTGCAAACAATTCAGCACAGAAAGCCCCTCAACTAACTCAAAGTTAAGGAGCATAATTTTAGGAACAATACTATTACCATTATTTTCCAGAAAATGCAAAGTATAAAAGAGTGATTTAAATGATTCAGGTTGAGAGGGTGAGGGGAAGTCGTGGAGTTCAGAAATAACTTACAGCTACAATAACTAGGTTATCTGTAATGCAGGGGATAACTAATATTCAAAAATATTCACTTACGTATTCAAAAAGCATGATTTCTATGGCCTAGAAAACAGAACCACTGTGATACAAAACAATTCCCAGACAAATGAGGTCAAAAGCTCATACAGTTGCATACCTAATTGTCAGCATCAAGGAAAATATTTAAATAAAACCAGTGTGGAATGATAAACAGTAAGTAATTTATTCTGAAGGCAGACATTCCTGCAATGCTTAGCCCTTTCTTTTTAAAGGTAGCCTGAATTTTAAATTAGTTAGCCAAATGGCTGGCAAAAGACGAAATATTTACCATTAGAACCAAAACACATTTGAACACTCCTGTCAAATAATATATTTCTGAAGAAAACAAAACAAAAAAATGAGACAGAAGATCCAGAAGTATTACAAGAAACTGAAATAATTTTTAAGAACATCTATATTAACAAAAGTCCAACTCTCTGCCAAGACTAAGGATAAGACAATAACAGTAAAAACAAAAAATAAAACAAAGTAGGTATGTTAATAACAGCGTAAAAATAAAACATACAGTTTCAAAGATGACCGTAGTTGATTGAAGACTTTTTCCTTTATTAGCCATTAACACAACCCATCCATTCTATGAAACATAGGGGTTTTTTTAAAATTTGTTGCAGCTAGCTTGAATTACATTCTTGTCAATGGGAAGAGACTAGATTGCCAGAAATAAGACAATACGATTGTCCGCTTCAATTTTATTTGCATTAGGTAAAAGTATTTTTACTGTAGTTTTACCTTCTCTAAAAGAGGGCAACTGGTGTTCCTTCATGCATTATGAGGTAGAGTCTTCTTGCTCATCTTCCAAATATGGAGGTTGCTCTGGTCTTTTTTCCTCTTCCTCCTAGCTACCTGAGGTCATGTCAACAAGGGGAGTAGTTTAGAGTACTACTTGCTTTGCCAACTCCCCAGCCAACTGTCATGGTTGAAGAGAAACTATAAATGCTGATTAGTAGACATCATGGAAGACTAATGATCTTTTGCAGGATTTAATTATCCAAGTAGGAAGAAAAATGTTAGGGTATATCAAGACCTCAGCTGGAAGGAAAACCCATGAGGTTTCTACCTCTTTACTGGATTTCTCCAGAAGAGAGCAAAAGCACAGGAAATATTAAAGACCTATTTCTAATCTGAGTTTCTCCTGACATAGCTTCTGCTCTGATCACATGATCCAGCAGATACAACTCAGTGAGGATAAAGTTACAGTAAAAAAAAAAGCATATTTTCACCTTTCTCCATTCTAGCCAACTGTTGCTCTTTAATTCATTATAGCTTGGAAAGAATATGGAATAAAATGAAAGAAAATGAAACCAAGAGGAGAAATTAAAAAGAGTTATTTGACTAATAGATTCTTACATTTTAGAATTCTATATCTAATATGAAAGGGTTTAAAGAGGGGAACATTATGGACCATTCAATTAGAAGGCCATATTCAATAAAAAGAGGACATTTATTTTCTAACTCTTCATAAAGAACAGTGCAATAGCCAAGTAGTCACAGAATAATTTTCCATGTATGAAGTCCCATGTTGACCCTACCAAAACAGTAGTTGTGCAAGCTCTCAATACAGTAGGAATTTAGAAATGCTTGAAAAACAAATAAAAATCTTGAGATCATATATGTTTACACAGGATATAAACTGCCTATGCCTTACTGAAGCCTAAACAAGCCATCTTCAGACTTTGTAAAAAGCATTTGTTCAGTTAGAACAATGTGATGCCTATATTTTCTCATCTCTTTCTCCTGGCAGCAGAAAGACTTTTGTGCAGGAAGGCATTAAAGGACAGAGCTAATTAAAATGAAAAAAAATTTACACATTTTCATATGATTCAGATACAGAGGAAGGGAAGACCAGGAACAAGTGTATTTGTGTGGCGCTGATAGATTTCAGTAGGAGTTCTATGGGTACACATGCATCTTCCCTAGAAAGAGAAGCTCGAGTACCAGACATATAGCTGCATTAAGGAGGAAAAACTAAAAAAAAAAAAAAAAAAAGGAAAAAAAGAGAAAAAAATAGCTTTGTAGAGAGAACAGCTGACACATATGGAAGCAAAAAAAGCCATTGATGCCAACAACTCTTACAGTAATTATTAAGGCTTCATTTATTCAGTAGTTTCTTCCAAGAAACCATTGGTCAGTTGGCTTATATATTAGGTTAAGGCAGCACTGATCTCATTTCTGTCTTCCACTACTCCAAAGGAAGGCTGCAATAAAGACAGACCCAGACTGTTCTTTGAGTTGCAAAGCACAAGGATGACAGACAGCAGAAATTTCAGAATTAGAAATTCAAAACTGAACTAGAAAGGCCCTGAGCAACCCGATCTGACTTTGAAGAAGCCCCTTCCAACATAAATTTACCTGTGGTTCTTACTCACATGAAGTTATTTTTGACATCCAAGCTTTCTGCTACATGACCAAGATAACTATTTTGAATGCTAACAGTACCAAAATACCACCATTTCAATCTGGCCCAATTTCCACAGGCAGCCTCAGAAAACATAATAGTAGAAAAGATAAGACTTTAACTTTGTATAACTTAAAGGGTGACTGACTTCTACTTCCCATCTATGTGATACCCTTCAAGGTACAGAAGACAAGTTGGTCTCCAATTCTACAGAGTTCCCTTGTAAATGATTAAAAAAAAAGTTGCATCCAAAGTTATAGCACCAGAACCTATTTCTGTATATGGACATTCCAAGTAACTACAGATGTCAGAAGGCAAATGGATCAACAGTTCATTGGCTAAGCATGATGGGAAATCAGTTATAGACAATATGGACAATTTGGTCCAACAGAATGCCTACAAGTTTTGAGAACAGGTTTAATATCAACTTTCTAAAGATCCAAGAAGTGTACAAGAAAAAAATCCAAGTAGCTTCCCATTGAATTCGTAACTTTTTGCAGGGCTGAATATTTTAGGTGACATGAACAAAGCACAAAAGTGAACTGCGTTGCCTGTTTTTAAAAGAGGATAATTACATAAGGAGATCAGGTTCCCAGTGGAACAGAAAATAACCAATGGGTCAAGTCTGGCATACAAGTTATGTAACTAATTTAACTTTTATCAAGGAGCAAAAAAAGTGATTGCTTCTTGGCACAAATAGGGAAAAGAAAGATAATGCACTGCATAGCATAAATTACAGCAGTTACTGTTGCTCAACAGTAAATACAAAGTATTAAGGTATGAAAATGTTTCTGGAATCAGAAAATAATCCACTACATCAGAATTCAGTTTCAAAGAACCAACATAAAAATGTAGACACTTATTAAAGAGATACTAAAATGAAGCACTGAAATGAGTAAAATCCATGTAGATGTAGAGATTCAAGGCACCATACTGAAAATTATTAGAGATACAGTCCAAAAACAACCAAAACTCTCATGAGTGGATGTTGAGAGAAGGAAAGGTGTTTCAACAAGCGGAACCTGCATCCAAATAAGGATGAGAGCATGAACGCTAAACCACTCAAACCACTGAGTAAGCAAGTGTGATGTCCCTACTGTACAAGTAGAATTAGCTATCACGTGGATAAAGCTAACCTGATTTGTAAAAGGAAATAATGCTTCAGGCTCAAGAGCCCTTAAAAAAAGGTTCAATCTAGAGATGACTGTAAATAGCTGCTTATGATCACTTATGACAGCCGGTCACTTTGTGATGAGACAGAATGAGAAATTAGGCATTAATAAAAAAAGGAACATTTATAGAAAAAAATGACAACTATACATCCACAATGGCTGCCTCCAAGTTATCTATTACCACTGCAGAATGAAAAATGAGTCATTGTAATATCTTTTATTAAAAAAAATAATTAAAAACCAGCAGCTCAAAACCCAGCCACAGTTAAACAACAACAAAACAGCACAAGGAAAAGGAAGAAACAAATTAGAAATTAAGTTACACTGAGTTGCTATTTCTGCATCTCAAATACAACATATACTTCAGAAACCATACAGTCACAATCAGAAGTATTGAGAAAAGCAAAGCATAATCCAAAGTACAAATAGTACTCATTTTGAAAAAGTACAGGGATAAAAGACTTAGGCGAATAGTTATCAGTACGTCCAAAACATTAAGAGGTTTTGCAGAACTAATACATCTTAAAATTACTGAGACCTTCTGTCACATGTGCTGTCTTCTCAGCATTCACTACTCATTATCATGAGTATTATACTGTACTACATGGACCTTGACCTTGGGTAACTGGGTTTTTTTTCCTCTTTTTAGTTATGTTACATAAAAATATTTAACAGGTTCATCCACCTTAAAAATACAGAAGAATAGTACCAAGTCTACGAGGCACTGTAGAAAGTCAGCTCATTCAGCTACCGCACTGGCCAATATCCCAATCTGGGATTCTCCACTCCAGAGATTACAACATTGTACTTTTTTCTGAAGTGTTACAAATTCAAAAAATTATTTGTGGCATAGTAGAAGAGCATCAGACAAACAGTACTTGAAGTAATGATCTCCTAAAGTGACCTCTATAATGCCTAGCACAACTGTAAAATATAATTAAGGGAAAACAGGCCAAAACAGCTGGAGAGCTGCTGCATATAAACTATTTGGGCAGTCTTAGAAGAGCTGTTGTACAAACAGATACTAGCAAGCTCAAGAGCAGTAATCTATACCACAGTGAACCATGTGGAATAAAATGGGCATGTATTTCAATTAATCTTTCCAAGCAGATTCTTGTATTGGGAGTTTCATCACCATCACACAGATAACACTCTGGTACTGCTGATGACAGGTACTGTAAGGCATGATAAAAAGTACCTGTGACTGAACAGCATTGCTGCAGGCTTGAGAAAACAGATGGGACATGCACACAATCCTCAGACTGCCCAACACATCTGGTAAATAATTTCAAACACTGGAAATTCAGGTCAAAGTTCTCTTTGTTCATCCAGTCTGATTTCGATTCTGAGGCATAAGGGCTACAGGTGCCCTGAAGAGTAGCAGGAACCTGACTGACCTTTGAGCAAATCTCTCGGCTTACATGATATCTTTCTGAGCACTATTTCACTTCAAAAATGCATAGGCAGGGAGAACACACAGAGAAAAATACCCAAATGCTAGCTATGAAGAGAGGCAGATCTCCATATATTAGCAAGACTGAGGTTTCAATTAAATTTCTATAAAAAGAGAAAGGGGTAAGTTAGAAGAGTCTGGCAAGATGAAAGTTGATGGGGGAATTAAATGGTGCAGCTCTCACTGGGGAGCTGCTGTTGATGCTCCTCTAAATCTTACAGCCAACCTTCTCTTCTGGGGTCTCAGCCTTCTGGCATTCCCAAAATTCTGACAAACTCTCTTATGCCTAGTTCCTGAGGGACTTGCACACTAAGCTCAGCTTTCCTCGAATCCTCACCCTTACCAGCCTTCCTTTTCTTAGAAGATGTTAAAAGCCCATTTGAATCCCAAGTAACCATTCAACCCCTTCCTGAACAAACTCCCGAAGATAGCAGCATGCTAGAGAAACCTCCTGATTCTCAAAGCAGAGCTGAGAGGGGAACAGTATCACAGGAGGTAAAAGAAAGACCTTGGTCATAATGAATCACCGAGCAACTGCTACTCAGGAAAAAGAAAGCTAAGAAGTATTCATAACATCTTTTGTTGTCTTTGTTGCTGTGCTTTAGATTCAAGTCCCAACCCAGCAGAGGATTTACGCGCATAAGAGCATATTCCCACCAAACCCATGAGACTTCTTACATACCAATAGTTAGTCATTTAGATACTGTTCTGGAAACAGGAACTTACTACATAAAGTGATAGAAAACAAGTGGTGCTAAGTCAGCTTTGTGACATTTTAAATAAAAAAGCGATACACACACTGCATAGGTCCCTTAACTTTATAGACTGTAAGTCATTCCCATTTTACAGTAGCAGAAAACAATTTATCATTAGGTTGTTTTTTCAGCATGAGAGTAGCCTTCAGATTTAACGATTTCAAAATTATTTGAAATGCACCTTAATAAGTTCTCCTTAAAAAAGGATTTCAAAATCCACTGATCACTTCTGTCACAAAGCACGTTTACTGATAAACTAACAACTTTTTCTTCAAGTGTCTGAACTGTATTTGTAATCAAGTTTAGTCACATGCTATTTAGACACAGTATTCACACCCACTTGTATTCCCCTGTAATACAGAACCACCAGACAACACAGGGTGCAGAGTAACCTGTCAGAGCTCTATTTCAGAACCACATTGCTGTACCAAAACACTTGTGCAAAGGGCAATACAGAGAAGCAGCACTCCAGCAGCATAACAGACATCACCACCTTTGCAAAACTCAGGCAAAGCCCGTAAAGGTCGACCATACAACTTCTGCATGTGAAAACTATAGTTAAAAAGCAAGAGCAGAAATATCAAAACATCAGACTTCATGCACAATGAAGGACATCTGCCTTAGCCCTCCTGCCAGTGTCAATGGCTCCACCTTTTAAACAAATAACCATAAGGTTCTCAGACAACGATGATTCCCCCTTCTGCATACAAGGGAAGTTACAGAAGCAGAGAGCTGCTTGAAAACTACCAAGAAGTGGCAGCAATAAGGAACAGCTCAGGTAGAACCAAACCATGGCAACTTCAGACAGTGGCTTTTTAATAAGCAGATACCTCATATCCAAGAACTCCTTAATAAATATGATCAAAAATTAAAACACTGTAAGAAAACTATTTAAAACAATTTAAGCCAACAAGAATCCTAGCAAACATGACTAGATAAGGAGACCTATACACACACAGATTTCAGAAGGTCTTTCCCATAACATCATCTTCAGGCAACAACTTGGTAGCAAAACAAAAGCTTTTTTTTTTTTAATGTCTTTCTAGTAAGTGTTTCATTCTTTGCCAATGCAGAGAATAAATATAGGTATCATACAAACAGCAACAGAAAGGCCATCAGCTAGTAAAAAGGAAAGGTGTTTTTTAAATTAAAAAAACAAACAAACAAAAAAACCCCCCGGTAATAATAGCACTATCAAGAGTTAGGAAAACCAGGCTAATAGCTGCATGGGAAATTCCAGAATCCACTGGGAAAGAGAAAGATTAAAACACACTAGCATTCTTCCACAGTCTTCACTGACCTATCATTCTCCTTTAGTACAAATAACTGTAGGTATCCAAAGCACTAAAAAGGGAATGCTCATAAAACTGAAGGGGAAACAAGAATTACTTTGGGATTTAGGGTACACTACCTGGGGCATAATTAATTTTTAAAATCATGTTAAGCCTGACTTCGTGACAAAATATTTGCATTCTTCAGTGTACCGTTACAATTTTGTTCCTTAGCACAATTGGGTCAGCAACACTGCATTTAGCAATACTAAAGGTTCAGAGCATTTCAGCCTCCAAGTGCCCTACTGTGCCCCAGGGATACAGGAGCAGGGACGCATTTCCTTTGGCAACAAAACTGGGACTCATGCCCACTATGGGAAACCTGTTCTGGTTTCAACCATTCTTACTAAGCTTGAATGTGATTAAAGTTACTTTTAATAAAAGGGCACAACATATAATATACTTAAACATAAAAATGAATGTTTCATAGCCACTTGGGATTTTCACAGATACCATAGTTTATCATTTTCTCCTTTGAAAACTATATTTTAATTATTTAATTTCATCCTTATTTCAAGCAAAAATTACCTCAATCATTTCTGCGGACCTTGCTAGACTTTCCATCAAGAAATGGAATAAATGTACATCAGCCAAATAATTACACAACTATTTTAGTATACTTTCCCCGAGAATCATTTTTACAAATATACAAAGTCCACTAAACCCTCAACCTGTTTTGTTTGTTTAATGAGAAAGGTCTTCCTCCAGCTGTTTTTCACTACCTGTTTAGGATGCCTGTAGGGCATAGGATCAGTCTCCATTCCTACAGAAGCTATTTTTCCAGTACCACCCTTAGAATTTCTTTTTGCCAGTAGCAAGCAGATGAGAAGGATATAAGTTCTTGTATGTAGAATCACCTTAAATGTACTGCACAGTGCCAAACAGTTTTACATACCTAACGAATTAAATTCCCTGAAAAAACATTACATAAGAGCATTGAAGCTTCAGAATCATGAGTTTACCTTCCCCTTAACTTGTCTCTAGATGATCTCTTATTTCCCTGGAACGCTTTCCCGTAGCTATTGTAACACACAGTAAGTTTCATTATTTTATTTCCAATGACAATGAAAACCTGCCTTTTTTGTCAGCAGTACAAAAACACATAAACAAGAACAATGTTATTCTCATATCAACTTTTTTTTTTGACAAACCTAGCAAGTACGCTTTTTCTATTTAGACTGTCTGAAGGCTGCTTTAATAACCTGTACCTTCTTTACAAATCATCACCTGCAGCATTTTGAATATTCCACACAAATAGATAAGAAAAGGAATCTTCCCTTATTTTTCCGTGCCGAACAGCAGAGAAGGTAGTTGGTGAAATACATTTATTAACAAAATAATGATTGGCTATTACTTACATTGTACTGCATATGATGCCAGGACAACAGCAGAACTAATGGGGCATGACAACCTGGAAAGAGGGGAAAATATTTTTATCTAGACAGACTGTATAAATGTATTGTTAACAATGTCTCTGCAATTAGTTCAGTATGTGAAGACTCATTTATCTTCAAAGAGCATCTGATTTTTTTTCTTACGAAGTTTGTCAGAGCACAGTAGGACTGGACATTAAAAGGTAGCTGCTGCATAACACCTTCTTAAGTGAATGTAAATAATTAGTCTAAAATGACATGCGCATATTCTTGCTGGATGCTTACTTGGGAAAGCAAAAAGGAGCAGGAATTTTTATGGGGCTCTGGACATTATTTTAATAGCTGCAGTCTGGTGTATTTAAAACTAGACACAAACAGTAAAATTAGCCAAATGCCAAGCAAAGACAGTTCTGATTTCACGACCGAAACTGACTCCATAGAACAAGAAAGCCAACACCTGAAGACAATTTACATTTGGCAGCAAATACTCAGACCACCTTTTTCCTATTTTTTAAATGTACAGACACACAGGAATCTCAGACAAAATAACCACAGGGTATGTGCCCACCATATAGGGCATATAACCCTGAAATCATGAGAAATGATAGCATAAAATGCCCTTTGCCACTCCCTCCTGATTACTGCACTACATAGTGGGTCCCCCACTTGGAATACCAGGCCTGGCACACCATGCCTTGCATAAGGATGTCTCAGGCTGACATTGTACCAGCAGACACACAATGTCTCCTACAGCTCATCTGGAACAGACTTCTACACTGTTCTTAAGTGAACTATGTGAAAATTTGTAATGTTTCCTAGCAATTTGATTTTGTTTTAAAGCAATATTTCACAAGATACATTTTTATAGTAACAATATCCCCAGAAAAGTTTTTAAATTTTATTTTTAAAAACAATTCTAAAGAAATTGAAGATTATTCTTCTTACCTTCCTTCCACAATATCAGTCTTCAACTGCAGGAAGAATAAGTGCCTAGAAAAGATTTTTTGGAAAGCAAACATTTATTTTCACATTTAAAAGGTATGGTTTAAATGGTTACATGTATTAGTTTTATTTTATTAGATTTCCTGGCAAGGTATACAAACAGATGAATAAAGCTTAGTGGCATTTGCAAATATGCAGTTATACACCCTCACACTCTCACAACAGTTTTAAAGATCTTTGGTATTCTGTACTACAACTCCAGGACCACAACATTAATGCCACAACGAACACTACAAAAACCAAACCATTACAGAACTGGGTTTTCTTTCTCCCAGGAATATTCACCGTGGATGTAAAAAAAAACCCCACAACACAAAAAACCCAACCCCAAACTGTGATAGTCTATCTTGAAACTACTCAACAAGCAAGAGACATTTCTCAAGTAGCATATGCTAACAAAAAACCCTTAATTCTCCAAGAGCAGTTCAGTCTTGCTCTTATTAGTGTGGTTGACTATGTGACTTCATAGCGATACTGGAGAGTTGGGATGTGAAGAGCCATAAAGAGCAGGTCTTTAAAATTTCAGTTTAAAAATGCAGGATGGCTTACAACTGCATGATTAGCAAATACCAAAACCAGGTCAATAGCTAAATTTTCTACAAGAATATCATTTAACAAACTGTACTATTTATATTCTGAAGTCACTGAAATTAACAAACAATGAAAATGTTACAAAAATGTTACAAAAATGCCAGATTAATAGGTGCCTGTGAATTTTAAATTCCAAGTTCATGTGCACTGAACAAAACAAGTATTCAATTAAAGCCTTGTGACAAGTTAATTGAAAATCACTTATAATTCATGTAGCCCACCCACCCCAAAAACTCAAAGACAGTTTAAAAAATAAACCTTTAAAGGTCTGCTATAAACTGAAGCATTATAGATCTTTGCATGTTACAAGTAATGGGCAAAATAGAAAACAAGAACTGCTATCTGTTCTTCCCGAAACAAAATAAACACCACCCTCCCACACCCTCAGCATTAAGTTTACTACACATGTTCAAAACTGACTTAGTGTTGATACAAAGCTTCTAACGTAGACTTAGGGCATGCAGACAGTTTTATCACTGAACTTTCCTCTTTTTTCATCATTGCATCTGATTAAGGGATCAGAAAAGGAGAAAAAAGGCAATAGGCAATACTTCAAGCAATGAAGAGCTCAAAAACCACAGGAATCCAAGGTGCAAATAAATCAACTACCATCTTTATACTAGCTTATACTCTGGCTGTATTTTGGAGTTGCAGGTTGCATATAGCAGAAACCATTACGAGCATCCCACCAAGCTGTCAATTCCAAACACATTTAACACAGAGTTATACAGTTATCAACCTAATAAAGCATAGTTTGCCAAGATGTGGAGTTGGGAAAGGAGGGCTTTACACATTCTTAGTTCATGGAAGTATACATCAAACAGAAGTTACCTGGTTTGTTCTTGCTGAAGTGTGTTAGGATCAGGTATAAAAAACCTTACACGAAAACGAAGGGTGCAGGGAAAACCTCCTGCAATATTTTAGAAGAGCAAATCAATTCTTTGTTTAAAAAAAAGAGCCAAAGGTTCTTATTTCTATATTTATAGAAAAAAAACATGAACAACCACATAGAAATCTCATGCGTTTTTCTCACGAAACTAAAAGAAACCACGAGAAATCTCTCCTGATCCCCCAATACCAACTATGAGAAGAAAATACTCTCAAATATTGTGATGCTTTCATTTAAAGTACTTTGTATATGATACTTTACAGAAATTACATTATTTAGTTATTTTTGTCTCATAGGTATTAGAAAAAAGCAGCAAATAGATTTAAAGCATCTCAATCGGGATAGTGCTCAATTCTATCCTACATATAAATACAAGAAATTAGCAGAAGTTCACCATATTAACTTCATGTATTTTTATTTCAATTAATACACAATCTACAGCATATGGTAGAAATAAGAGCTGAAAAACATAGCTCAAGTTTCACAGCACAAATTGGGACAGTGTCACTCAGTCCTCCTAAACTGCTATTTGGCAGGGTCACACTGGCCAGTTTGTCCTTCTTGGTAAGCATGCCATGTTGCCCAAAGCTGTTTATAAACAAGACATACTAGAGCAACACATGCACTTGGAACCATGTGGTGTTGGTTTTCTGTTTGTTTGTTTTTTAATAAAAACAAGCCTAGGTGTTTTTTTATTTTTCCTTATTCTACTTGAGACAAGAAATTGCCAGAACCTATACATTAAACTGGCTCCACTTCCCTCAATCAAAACCCCTCTTCTTTATCTTCTGTATCAGGAGGAACTCAGTGGCACCATGATATGAGTACTGCTTTCATGGCCATGATGTCCAACACTGTTCAGAAGCCAGGTTTAGATGCTATTACAGCAAAGTTAGTGACCTACCAGGTCTTACAAGCACTCAGGTAGCAGTAAGAGAAGTAGAAAGCTCTTCTGAAAAGTCGGGAAGAGGTAAGACTTGCTCTTAAAGATAATCTACCATCTGTATGCACTAATTTACAAGAACTGTATTTATTCTAGTCATAAGGACACAGAAAAGCAGGACTACAGTTACAATCAAGATATTAAAAACAAGTCTTACCTTTTAACTGCTTTCTAATAGGTTTGTTTGGTTCAAGCCATCGCTGTGAAATGAAAAACTATTAGATGGATTAAAAATATTTACAAATAAATACTGTTTACTTATGTGTATGTGTGTGCATGTATGTGTGTATACATACAAGTGTATGCATATATGTGTGTATATATGTATACACACATATACATGCACACACATTTATTATTTACTATACTTACAGGCGAATCTACTGAAGTTTCATTTTGCTGTAAACCAAAATATTCCTTCTCTGTCACACCAAACTGGTTATAGGTCATATCCAACAAAATCTGTCCAGTGTCTTGTTTCTGAAAACAAGAAAACTTTAGAAGTTAAACTCTGCAACACTTAAGATACAATTAATTGAAATAAATCTGTTTTTAAACAAATGTAACTCATGACTAAAAATAACTGCTAAGTCATTGGTTCAAAATTTCTCAGCAATAAGAACTTTACTCTGATAAAAGTTTTTTTTTCTTTAAAGAGGCTTTCTTTCCAAAATACGTTAGCCATGTGAAATCTCATAATATGAATTGACATGAACTCAAAGTCCTTGAGGTCGGTCCAGCAATTTACTTTTAAGCAGACAACTCCTCCCTTGACCACAGTCTTTAAGGAGCAATGCCGCCCTCCGCAGCTGTAGCCTGCAAGGATGGCTTATGGCCACATGGGGCTGCTCTAGCCCCTGCTGTCACCACAAAAGCAGCGCACTCTTTCCGTATCAGCTGTCAAAAGGCAAAGTCAGTACACATTTAGGATGGGGTAAAAAAAGTAGAAAGATGCTGTGCTCCAGCCATAAGATTCTGTACTTCAACCTGAACTCCCACCTGCCCCTCAGCCTCCACATGCTCAGCTGCCATTCAGCCACCCCACTTTCTGCCTAGATGTCCCTCAAAACAGGTATCCCAGAAGAACCGGTGCAACAGGGAATTACACAGGCAGCAGAGATCCAGAAGCATAAGCATGGTATAATTTTCCCCAAACCAAAGAAGTATCTCCATGCCATGGCACTAGGGAGAGCAGATTAACCAACTTCTGCCAAAGAACACTGTAAACCAATTCTATTAAAAAAAACAACCACAAGAAGAAACAAACAAAACCCCTCAACAAGATTACAATCCTAAACATGCTAATATGTAATAAATAGCTTGCAAACCTCTATGGCATTTTAGGTCTAGATTTTCATATGCAAAATTGCTGGACAGAACAAAAATCATGCTATTTGTTTGATATCTTGTCTATTCAAAAAATTCTAGCAAACTAATTTTTCATATCATCTTCCAAATCTCACTCTTAAAAGTAGAAACAAACTGCACACATACAAAAAAAAAAATCTACCAGAGGAAAATTATTTAGAGTGCAAAAGACAAGCACTTTGTTCTGAAACAAATTTCCTAAAAATTAAGTCCCATTTTAATCAAGTTCTGATTTCTTAAACAAATTTCTTAATTTCTTAATCTCTTGAAACAAATGACAATGTATAAACATGATAGTGACCACATTTTTGTGGATGGCCCCAGTCTTACTGCATGCATAAGAGTCCTCACTTAATAAGCTAAGAACACAATATCATATTCAGTTCTTTGTCTAGACCTTGTTTATTATACAACACTCAAGTCTTGTTCAGAAGACAGACTTATCTTTTTTTTTTTTTAAACAGGGTACCACACTGTTGTAATGAGTGCTTTACATAGTAATATATTCCATAGTCTTCCTCTATCTCATAAAAGAATTCTTCCTATTTAAAAGATGGGAAAAGAACAACACAGATCCAAGCAAAAAGACACTCATCTGGCTACCTTATTTTGGAGGATGGGATGATATTATCCAACTCTTCCTATTGCTAGAGCAGAACTCCTAGTAGCTCATTTGTGATTTGAATGCTACATCAGTCTCCAGATGCAAGGTAAGGTAACAGCCAACTATTGGCCTCCTGTGAAAAGCTGTGCCCATTTTTCTGGAGCAAAGTCACATACAAAGAAAACTATGTAGGCAACACTCAACTGTCTTATGTATGAGACTACTCTTTCCCCTCCAACAGTCTCCCATCTTACTTAACTTTCACAAGAAACATCTGAGGTCTTGCAAGTCCACTCAAAACTGTAAATCTGTGCAGCCATCAAAAGCAGCGGCTCTGTCCCCTCCAGCTGCACATTCCTACTCCCTCCTTTTGGATAGGCTACTGTTCCTTGGGATATTCAAACCACAGCACAGATCAAACCCATTTTTTTTTCTGAAATAGTGTAGACCTAGATCCAGCTTAGAAACTGGAATCTCAGTGACAGGTAAGGACCACACATCGCCACAGTGCCATGCATCTGTCAGGCAGTTCTGTCCAGCACCATCAATGACGTGGGCTCTGCTATGAAGACTGATATTTGCTATCAGAGATAATCCATATATGTACACAAGAGGGCTCTATGAAAACAGCAGATGCCGCCTTAATGCTCTGAAATAATGGGCATTTCCTGATGTGAATACATTCATCTGTAGCACTGCCTTACTCTACCTATCATATTCGTTTCCCCAGGGTTGTGTTTTTATAAGCAGAATGTTAAAACACTTTCAAGGGACATCACATGACATCTGCACAACTTAGAAGTGTAATTGCACATCTATGGTGCATACTCCTGATACAAGCTAAATGAGCAACTGTTGTGACCAGAAGTAGCAATAACAGGGGGTAAGACATACACTTTATTAAAAAAAAAAAGTGTTCAGGCATCTCAGGTTTCATTACAAATGGGGCAGAAGACCACAGAAAGCAGATTCTTCTGCTGATTTTCTCTCTGAATTTTGACACTTCTGACTTGCTTCAGTCTCCTTTCTTTGCAAGCATTATCTCCTAATTCCCTTCTCATTTTTCATGCTTCTGGTCCTTCATGCCAATTCAGATGCCTTCACCTTCTGTCTCCCTGTGCTCTCCCAGTTGCATCCCCCACCTCTCCCCGACACACATGAATTGCTAAGCCTTCTTACCACTTCCCTGTAAATAAGGAAATAAGCTCCCTACTACAATATTCTTGCACAGCAGTCACAATCCTCTTTGCAATATTCCCATGGGTCTCCCAACCCTAAACCCAGCTGCTCAGGCAACACCAGTCTCTTCCACCCACGTATCTACTATTTCCTTCTCTTCCTCCTCTTCACATTTCCTATCAAAAGCAATTTCCAACACTACTTTTCTGTAGCTCCAGTTCTTGCTCTCTGGTATTAAAAGCACAAAACTTCTTCCACAGTGCCTAGATCAAGGTACCCACTCCAGAAATCTAAGCTAAGTACAAAATGGAATTTAAATTGTTAACGTCTTCTTCACTTGTTAAAATTCCCAAAGCTGAAGGTTTTTATTATTTTTCCTCAAGAAAATCTATATTTATTTGTCTTTGTCTTAAACACCTGAATTATTTTTCAGCCTATACACCTAAAAATAAAGCTACTACATGGCTCATGCTGTGCAATCTTCAATCTATTTTGTATATAAACAGTTTTGAGATCTAGGTGTAAAGTGAGGCAGGCTAAGCATGTCACATCACCGCTTTTGAATTTTGACATCCATTCCAATACAGTCCATAGCCACAGTGTCCTCTATACTACAGCATGTCAAGTGCTTTACAATACATCATATTCTCTCTCCCTCAGCCATAGGAAGAAGGCAAAACAATATCAACACCGCTCAGCTAAAGTGGTCATTAGAACCAAGTTCTTCTTAACCCTGACAACCATTACAGCAAGTAGTTAAGATATTCTTAATAAAGCTCTTGCTTTTCTACAATGAGGTAAAACAAATGATGCATTTTCCACACTATCCTATTCTGTTACAATAACACAAGCTCTTAAGATAATCTTAAAAATTTTCAAGTTTTTCCTACTAAAAAGACATTTCTAAGAGGTTTGCGTGTCTCCACCCTGAAAAGAAATCTCCATTTATTTCACCTTCCTGACATCTACCAATCCTGATTCTGAACTGTTAAGTTTTTCATCAACCACCTCATAACCACACACCATTCACCTCCATTTAAATCTGCCTTGAAATATATTTCACCTTTATGTTGGATAGGCCAAAAATTAATATTTAAAGCAGTCATAACTAACACCTATTACATTCTGCCTGTGTCACAATGATTTCCTGTTATAATTTAGATTAGTCAAGTTTAATTTCTAGTAAGCTACGTGATTTTGAAGAGAAAGAACCCCTTCACTATTTTTTATGTCAAGACTGCCTAGAAGCTGGGGAGTTCAAGAGCCACTGTCCTAAGAACTGCATAAACATGAGTAAGGACTGCTAGTTCTTTGGAGTGGAGGGGTAAATATGCAAGCAATCCTTCTCAGTTTATCATTTTCTACAGGTAAGTGGTACAAAGTGACACTTTAAGAGGACAGTGCAACATATAGCACATCTACCTGTCCCTCTCCTCTGCAAAAGCTTTTATCCCACTTTCTGGCAATGATAACCTCACAGTTAAGCACCACCTAAGCTTTTGCAAATTCAGTCTCACTTCAGACACAATACCCATTGCCCCTCATGTGCTGTTTGAGGTCATCCTTTCCTAATTTAGCCTGTAACAGTCATCCACCACCAAACAGTCTGTGTCCTTTGGTCCCAATACGCCTATAAGGTTGAACAAAGTGCTAACTTCTAACTTCCACACTAATTTTCCACACAGTTAATTTATTTGCTCTTCTGCTAACTGTCCTCTTCTCTTCCTGGAATTTATTTACTCACCTGATGCTCTTATTCAGAGCATGCAAGATTTTGTTTAGGTAGAATAAACAGACCGGTCTCTTCTTTCTTTAGGTCCAGACTTTTGCAGAGCATCCTAGCTGTACTTTCTATGCCTGCCTGACTGGAACTTCCCACTTTTGACTGCAAGTAGCCAGCATCCACACGTGACATTCCCTGGAGGGTGGCCTCAATGCCAAGACTAACACCGTTAATACTTCCTTGACATTGGCTGAAGATTCCTGCCTGGTGCATAATAGCACTCACCTTTTTCAAAACGGTAACACATGAGCAGCTCAGCCTGCAAACTACCAGTGTTCTCCCCCTCTATTGTTTGCAACTGAAAATTGAGCTTAAAAAAACCCATTACCTCATCTTATGAAAGCTATTAGTTTACACTACTGATTTCCCTCACTGCAATTACTCCTTGTTCAAGATAACCTATCCACTACCTCATATTTCTGTACTTTTTTTATTGTTAATAATGCCTCAAACCTTACATTTTTGATTTACTGAAAAAGATTCAATAGCAACATGTTAATTAAATTTGTCAGGAACTCTATTAATGTCCTTGCACTGTTTAACAGCTCCTTTTCAGCAAGATCTACTGCTGCCTCTCAAGCCAACTCCCTGCCCATCCCGTAACTCTTCTAGATTCCATACACTCCAGCGCAGTATTTTCCTGTATAAAGGTCATACAAAATATTTATCCAAGCCCACAGAATTTTGACCCACTGCATTTCCTCTGCCTCAAAAATGATTTAAAACAAACATATACATGACGTTAGTCATTCCAGTTCTAACTGGAAAAAGCTCCCCTCTGCTCGTTCCTTCCTTCAGCATTTATTATGAAGTCAGGCCCCATGAAGAGCTACAACTAACAAGCCTGCTGTAGGTCAGATCACTTTCTCACTGTCCTCAAAGGCATCATCAAATTTCATACTGTCTTACTGTTTTCCAGTCATAGAGTATAGAGTGCTTCACTATAAAACTAAATATTTGTTGCCAGCCTGAAACTTCATACAGCAGTTTTTTAAACATGCAGGGACACAGATTAGCTTTAAACTGTCTTGTATTATCAAACAGTATCCAGTAGGAAAACTTAGTGACAAAGATTTAACAATTCTGCATCATTGCATTTTACTATGAGTGGTTTAAAATTATAAAATTCATACCCACAATCAAAAAGAACCTTTAAGACTTGTATCTCTACCCATTATTTTAAACCTACCAATAGTAATTGTTGGTGTTAATTGTAATAATCATGTTCCTTCTCAAATACTGGAAGAAGGAACTCAACTGAGATGGTGGGGAAGGAAGAACATTCCTTAGAATTTGAATCTTAAGTTGTGCAACTTTTCTCACTATTAATGCCTAATCATTTTATTTCTAGAAGGAAACCCTATTACTAAAAGCCAACTACTCTAAAAGCAAAAATCACAGGTACTAAGACATAAGTGTCAACTCCAATGCAACACAGAAGTGATCTGACACTAAATTTTAGCTCTTCACAAAAGTCAATTTACTGAAACTTCCCAAGTGGTCATCCCTGGTAAATGAGTCAAAATAGAGCAATAATGGAAAATTGCTGCATGTTTATACCAGAAGTTACAAATAAATTTGCATTATTGCTCAACATACACTTCTTAAACACACCCAAATATGGTATGTGAGCACATTCTGTAAGTGTTAGAATGACAACTAACATCTTCCTAACATGGAAAGGTTATGCATTACAGCAAGACAAAGGTAATATAAGAAAGAGAAGTAAATTAACCTTATCACAAAATTGAAAGACCTGGAATTTATTGGGAGGCTTCAAGAAAACCTGGATATAATTAAAATCAAGGGCAACGCTCAATAAAGTGCAGTCAAGTCTTTGTCTCAAATGTGTTTTTGAAAGAACATTTCTAACTCTTAGTTTACATGCCCCTTCTATTTTTTGCCTGGTCTCTGGACATGTTCCATCTAAATACCAAAACCCATAATGGGGGAAAGACAAGAAAGGCCATTTCAGCCTTGTGGACTGAACATACATTTCTTATTTGGAGTGTAAGCAATGTAGCGGAATGTGTCTGTCTGTACTCCCATGCGAACTTTCTTGATAATGATGACCTAAGAACAGTACATAACTCAAGTTACACTGATTAACTCTGTGATACCATCAACACAAATTTCAGATACACCAAAACTGTAATATAAACACCTTTAAATAAAAACAATGACTAAAACAGCCTATCACTTCACTACTCTGTCAAAGCCAAAAATCCAGGAGAAAAATGGCACTGCTCTCTTTAAATTAAGTATTTACAGTTGGTCAGGCTACTGATATTCTTTGGGATAAGTGCTTAATAAGAATAAATTTGCAGGAATCAAATTATGCATCTATCTTCAGGTTTCTCAATAGATAGAAAGTGCCTCAGGTTATTTCCATAAGCAAAATCTACCTTCCTTTTTCCTTTGCCTAGTTTTAGGATATTTGGTTTTCATTCACATTGATACAGATGCACTGGGGAAAGAAAGTATCATGTGGCAGAATGACAATGAGACCTATAGCTATAACTTTGAAAGTTTCATAAGCCCATGTAGTTTACTAACAAAGTCTGATGTGGGCTCTATAAAGATACTGTTGCTACAGAATGAAAAGAAAGTCCTATCTTTATTCTCCCTGTTCTCTAAAAGATTTAGTATTTGGAGATACCGTGAATGTTCTACCATCATTTTAAAGATGTCACTTAGTACTAGTTCAAAATTTCAAAATACGTAAATTGCTCTTTTCAGTGTGTCAATAGGTTGTAAGTTTAGACTACTTAATCTGCCATCTTTGTATTAAATTTAAATTCATCTCAAATTTACTAGCCTTGAGCATCTGTGCAGTGCCAACAAGACATTAAACTGACAACTTAGGAATATCTATTTGCTTACTCAAAGCAAATTTATCTCAAGTGTCTTCTTAGCGGTGATGTTTCTTTTCTTTGAAGTTATTTTTCTGTATAACCCCCTATGCCTTTGAATGAAATCCTCTTGCAGTAAGAATTCTGTGTTCAGATAGCTGCTACATGACAAAGCAATGCTCAGTATTTTTCAGTCTGTTGTCATCAGAATGGGAGGAGTCTCTGATTTCATTTATTATATTAAATGGACAAAGGCCAAGCTTTGAGTATTCTGCTTTTCCCCATTCACTCTCCACTATTTGTGCTAGAGAAGCATAATCTTGTATACGAACATAAAGCACACATGTATACATAAATATTAGTCTAATATTAGTTCAAACTGTAACATATATCCAAACTTAGAGCTTTGATAAATCACAACCAGATACCACCAGCCCACAAAGATATAACTCTGAAAAACTCCCAACCTCAATGTTCCAGTGATATGTTGAAGTTCTTTTAAAGAGAAAACACTACACTCTATGCTTTAAAAGAGGTGTTTCTGTTCAGTTCCAATTCTCCAAACTCAGACAGGAGAGAAAAATTCAACAGATTTCAGCAATAACAGTAAAAACTGAGACAGTAAAAAAACCTAGAAAACATTTACAACATTCACAAGACATAGTATGTCTTTTTATCCATGTATTTTGTATCTATGTCTAGTCATTTCAGAAAGCACTTAATTTTAATAATGTATTACTATGTTATTAAATACATTGCTGTTTATTTGTCTTATGGATAATCATGCCATGTGATATGCATATTTAATTTCTTAAAAACATAGAATTATCAATTGATCTGGCATCCAGAAATTAGTAACTAATGGAGAAAAATCAAATCTATAAATCAATGTCTTGATGTGAGAAAGTTTCTTCAAAGCAACACAAAAAGACTTCACTAGTGGGGAAAATCTGTTCAGAGCAAAACTTATTTTCTTCAATACATGACTAGCTGATTCCCAGGCTGACCACAGACCTGAGTTACTCTTTGCTCACAGGCATAAAACTGAATGATGTTGGCAATTAAAATAAAAACACACACACACACACACAGGCACAAACTTCACAAAGCTGAAGTTTTCTGTTAACGTAAACTGAACCTGGATACAAATTTTCTGCAGCTGGCTTCAACCCCTTTTGAGAACTAGACCTTGCAACACAACCATAGTGCAGCAAAGCCTGTTCTCAGGCAGTCATCAAGGTTAGATAATCAAGAAGGGCCATCCCAGCAGATAAGTGCAGGCTCCCTCAGTACCAGTATGAAAGCTCAGTACTTGAACATAAATCTTCTGGTAAACCTCTTCCTTGCATTAGCCTGTAACATAGCAGGGTAGCCACGCTCGCCGCCTCTTTTCAATAAAGCAATAATGGGTCCTGCATTACCCCTATGGCAGTTCAGCATTACAGCTGCAGCAAAGGAGGCCCTTCCAGTTCCTGGATGAAGGGAGTAACCATCAGGGATACCCTGGGGCTATGCTGAAGGCAGGGAGAGAAATCAGTTGGGTCCGGAGTTTCAAAATGGTTCCTATTTATCATACTGCACTCACTGCTTAAAGGATGAAATGAGAAGCAAAGTTCACTCATACAGTGCTGGTCTTCAAGCCAAGCCCTAAATCTAAAGCTGTGTAAACACTTGTTTACAAGGAAAAATATACTACTATGTATGGATTTCAAAAACTTTTAAATTCTTCATTTTTCAAAGATCATTGTGCAGGGGGAGAAGGCAATTTGCTAGTTCACTGACTGACAAGGCAATCCTATAGGGCATGCTGGAGGCAAACAATGGAATTTATATACTAATGTGTTGTTCTTTCTCTTATATACCTACTCTTCTTGTACCCCACTCCTCAATGTTAGTTACTTTATATATACACACACACATATACACAGACATATAAATACACATATATAGTATATATATACTATATATACACACTACATATAGTATATAAAATATATGCTAAAATGAGACTAATTCTGTATATATATTAGAATCAAAATCATCTGTTTACCTATCAAATAATTTCTATTTCAATAAATGTCCAACAGACAAAGTTCAAAAAAATCAGTCTGCAAAGAGAACTGTAATAATACTTAGGAAAATACAGTTTTCAGGTGAAGTTTTGAATCTCCTATAAGAAAGCATTGCACAGTCTAAGATATCCAACAACGCGGGTTCCTCAGCAAAACACTTCTCAAATAGAGTAAATTGGATAAAACAAGTATCATATACACAAATTCACACAATTGTACTTAAATTCATCTACAGTTTTTCTGCACGGTCAGATAATTCTACCGAAAATTGATTGAGGAGTGAAGTTATTTCCTTTGTTGTCATTTAAAAACAAACTAATACTTTTAATCAGTACTGAAGGATATAAACCAAAATATTTACAGAATAAAATACAGTAAAGAATGTAGAGTACAAACCTCCGTTAATCCCCTTTCCCTCCCTGCTCCCAGATAAAGAGACTACATTGAAGTATAAAAGACTGAACAGAACTGTCCTACTAAGCCACGATGTTTTCACTATTTACACCATCTCTGCATTTCAGAAAATATGTACTGACATCACTACAGGAATTTACAAGGCCTTCTCCTTTTAGCACTACCAGACTCTTGATGGGAGAAAAGGAGGAGCACATCCAAATTTGGGCGTCCCTTTCAATATGAATTACTTATTCATAGCTGATAACGATCACCAGATCTGTTTCCTCATGGTTCCCATATCATACAGAAGACCTTTTTCCAGATAGAATCCGCATGCCATGATTTTATGACATTTCAGTTGGTTGACTCTGAAGAAAATTAAAATAGCACTTTATATATCCAATTTCATAACCAGTAATTCTGCAATTTGTAACGGCAAAGCTATATCTTCATCATCTTTTGGAAATTCCATGCCTCAGGGTCCTATATTTGATCTTCAACTTTCAAACAAATTTCTATATATTTAAAAAAAAGTAGTTTTCCAAACTTACGTTGACTTTGAAGCTTTGTACTGAGCCATCCAAAAAGTGGACGTTACAGATTATCTCTGATCGGGTTTTCTCTTTTGGTAGTTCTGATGCTCGTATGTTATTTATCCTCCCACCTAAGGCTCGTAAACGGGAGTTCATAACTATTGCTGAATAACCTATAAAACAAAAATTATGTTTAATAACATAATTCTTATAATTCACTATGTTTCATTTATGTTTTTTCGGAGAAACCCACAATATCATGAAGACCTGATTACACCCCAAATACCTATAGTAACAAATGCTTCTTATAGAAAAGAATGATTTGTAAAACTCACGCACTGTAAACCAAAACATAAATGCATATATAGAGGGGCTTCCATGTTCTAAATGCGAACATTCTAAACAGAATCACAGGTAACCCCTGCAATGTACACTTAGGTTAGGCATGGGCCATTGCCTTAGTTTAAATCAGTAGAAAACCCAAACACCTACTATAAACCAGGAAGGCAATGTCAATACAAGTTTTTATCATCTGTAACTAGTAAATCCCTCATCCCCTTATAGATTTCCTACATATTTCTATATTTACCATACAAGTTTCACTACAATAAAGCAATTCTGTTTACTCTCAACTGACAAAACAGTCTTGAGTTAATGCAGATCACATTCTGTCAAATACCATTTTGTTTCAGGAATATATATACAAACACCATATGTAAGGCAACCAAAACTAACATTAAAAGCATGTCAATATTTTACAGCCTAGCATACATAAATTCATGAAGCCAGAAATTTATATCCGTTAAGAACATCCCACCAAAAAAAAAAAAGTTGCTCTGTTGGAGTATGTTTTTTTCTTTTTTGGAAAAATCTTCATGAACGCCAAAACTCTGAAAACCAGTTTTCACAAATGAAAAAAAACCCAAACCAACCCACCCCCCACAAACAGAAAAAAGCCATTCATTGAAATAAGAGATGAATTAAATATAGTCAAGCCTGTAAACATTCCAAGCTTCTCTTCACTGGATCAGTTTACCAATTAACATCACAGCATATAAAGCCAGCTGGCAAGCGAAGCAGAGGATAGTTTTCCAGGTTAATTACCATACCAATTACCAAATCATGCCTTACTTATTGGAGACTAGCTACAAGAAAACTTGCAAAATATGAGTGTTTCCTAGACTGCTGGTCAAGCTAGACAGGACCAACATCAGGACTATTTTGCAATCTCCCCTTATTTGTGTATCTACCTTAAAACATAAGCTGGCTTTTCTTTTAAGCAGCTAAAGAAACTAAACAATTTATAATAAAAATCACCTAAAATTCTGAAGCATCATATCTACTCACACATCACTACAAAAAGCAAATGTGAAATGCACGAGGTGCCATGAGATGCATAATTGTATAGAGCACCAAAGGCAGCAAAGCAGTGCAGTGATCCATGCTTGCATAACAATGTATAATCTATACTTAGAAGCAGCTAAAACAACTCCCTTCTCACAGAAAGCTCAGAAGTCAGACACACAAAAGCATTCATCAAGTACTCATAATTTTTGTCAGCCAATTGAGTTTGCTATTGCATATTTTCTAAAATCAAAACTGTAAGTTGCCAAAACTCATTTATTTAGCCAGCACATTGCATTTTTTCCTAGATCAGCAGTATTTTACTACTTTCCCAAAGGTATGGAGTTTGGGTTTTGTTTGTTTGCTTTGGCTTGTTTGTTTTGTTTTCTTTTGTTTTTAAAGGAGGGAAGAAAGGAAGAGGTGATCTTTAGGTGAATTCTGAATAGTATTTACATATAAACCACTATGCATTCCTATCACTTTGAAATTGTTCTTGATATACAGTCCGCAGCTAATCATACTATGTTAATTTTTTTTTTTTTTTTAAGTTCCAGAAAATGGGCTTTCTTATTCAGGAATGGTTGTTGCTAAATAAAAAATGCCATTATCTAATTATCAAGGACATACCAAAAGGTGAAGAGAGATTACAATTGCATACAAAGTTTTCAATCTCACATTCTCTAATCTTCTAGCAGCTAAGTTTTAAACTATTTATTCAGCACTGTGTTGATCTTTCATCAAAAATGCAGGTGACTACACGAACTATACTGCACAGCCTTTTCTCCCCTTTCCACCCTGAGGTCAAAAAAACCCTTTTCGCTTGCAGAAATAGCTCTCTACCCATTAGTCCACTGATGGATGAAAGGAGAAAGCTACTCTTCGCTGTGGGCCAGCCACTAGATGAGAAATAAGGTTTTTGGTTGCCAGGTTCAAAGCTTTGTCAGGCTGGCCTTCAAGGCTCAGTCTGCGCTGCGATGCCTAATCTCCTTACAGATTTCTCTGCTCTTGCAAAAATGCTATTTGACCCTTCTGCTCATATTTCCCAACTTTTCCCACCTGCCACCTCCAATGCTTCCTATCTTACACTTACAACATTCCCTTTTTCCAAGTATGTTCTACTTCTCTTCCACGTCAGCCAGGCTTCAGCAGACAGCCATGATCACAGAAGTCTCCAGTGCTCAGCTCCTGATCTGCCTGGAGAAAGCAAGAAAATCGATCTCAGCCCCTGCACTCCTAGTGCAGAGCGTGCTGCAGGATGAGCCATGCGCTTGGTGACTGCAGAAATTTTGATATCCGATCCTAATCGCTCTCCAGCAGAGCATTATTTTTTCGTGTCACAATATAGCTAGATCTTGCTACTCATTTGTTCAAGCTTCAAATATAGAAGCTGATAAGACAGCATCAATAACATTTATATTTGCTATCCACAAAAAAAGCCAAAAAACTCCAAAAACCCCAAATCTTCTGTAACTGTGAAAAAATAAACCTGTATAAACAAATTGATGATTTTTACTTAACTGACTGTGCATAGGGCACAATTAATTACAGGTCCAGTTCATTCCACAGTCCCCCTCTCTAGAAAGCCTAGCATGTCACCTGGATAATCTAGCCCATACTTGAGGTAGATTTGGTAGGCTAGGTCTAATTTTCAGATTATGGTCCCCTATGTTCTTCATAACTTAAACCCCTAACATTTTTTTTCCACTTACGTATCAATTTCTACAGGAAATTTAACCATTGGCCCTGATAAACCGTATTATACTCTCCAAATCCAAGCCTAGGTCTTCATTGAATGCTGTCAACTAGACACAAGAGATGACAGGAATTTTACCTTAAAGCTGTCTGCTACAAGAATGAAATTCCATTTTAAAGTTTTTCACAAAATAACGAGAACTGTGAATGCTATCAAAGACATCATATAATATGCATTGTTATTGCTGAACTTCCACATGTCCTCCAGCAAGTCAGACCTGCTCTTTTCTATGCCATAAACAGCCTGTCTCTCAGCATCCACAGAAGCTATCCAAGAACAGTAACACATACTTACATACTGCTGTTCATTATAAAATCAGAGGTGCTTATTTTTAGATTAAAATTGCAGTTGTTTTTTATCTTCGCAGTACATTTGGTTTAGTATCTTCAGATTATATGCTGGATGCCCCAACTGAAATAGTAAGTCGGAAATTCGTCACAAGAAATCCAAACCTGCTAGTGTGACCAATTTGCATTGAGTTCACAAATGAAAACTTGGAATCCCTTGATTTTTACAATTTTATGTAAAATAAAACCAGTAACACAGTTGGAGTTCATGGTTTGTGTTTACAGCATGCAAAGAGCCTCAGCTGAGGCTGTCCTTGACAGAGCCAGCTGACCATGGAAACTGTGCCAAGGCTGGGATAAACAGCTGACTGTTTGGACATCACAGCCATTAGTCAACTGGAGCTCAAATGGCCTAATCCAGCCCCAGGAAACTGCCACCAGCTGGGTCTCCTGAGCAGAGAAAGACAGGCTCTCTACTTCCCACCTACATGGCCTTCAATGTTACTCTGCAGTCAGTAAGCTCCCGAAGGAGCTATTTTACAGGTGTCACACCACAGGCACCAGCCTAAGTCATTTTCCATGTCCTAGCTTAACACATTATACACTCAGTAAGTCTATAAGGAAACAACTTTGCGAATCCCTAGTCTAAAGGGCAAGGGAAGAAGAACAGGAGAGAGGTGAGCAGCTGAGTTATGAGCAGCTGCTCTACTACTTTTCTTCCACATATGACCTGTGTTTTAAACTGTATTCTAAATGGGCCCAGATTACTGAAATGGGTTATCAACCCCAGTGCAATAAAAAGGGGTACGTGGAAGCATATGAAGCAACCTGCAATGGCAACTGCTTTTGGGATAGGCAGAGGGTCACTGAGATCTCAGGCAAGATCAGATGCCGGCTCTAAACACCAGCAATCAGCCTCCAGTCCTGAGCAACCAGGACCAGCCATTACATGCAAATCCCAGCTCCTGCTTTGTAGCCTCAGGCAGGAGACTAATTCACAAAACAAACCAACAAAAAACTGTAAGACAAATTTGAACATTATCAACAAGTGCATAGTTTAATAATTACTCCCCTTTCCCTAAAACAAGCATCTCAAATCCAGAAAGCTGAGAGTTACATTTTAATTAAAAACCAAACAAAACCACCCCCAAAACAGAGTTATTTTCACCCTAAGGTATAAAAGAAACGTGGAATTCTATCCCATAATCAAGCCACGCAAGAGGCTTACAGGAGCAACAAATACAGCTACAGAAAGTTAATGTTTTCCAAGTACATTAGACACATTTCTGGACAAGTTCGGTTATGCATGCCTTCTCCGACAATAACATTGCAGTCAAGCAGAACAAAAATAATGTGTTTTCCTCATCTTTTGTATTGAAGACTGACTTTTGAAAATACTTTTTCCATACCAGCATTTAATTTCTTTCCAACTCACTTTGGAATTGGTAAAGAAACTTATGTCCTGATTCTCAGTATAACTACCATTAATGTGTTTGTTACCAAGCAACTAAATCAAAAGCAGATTTGCTGAGTATATACTCAAGGACCTACTACATATAATCACACCATATATAAACTGTGAATAGTCTAAAAAAAAAAATCATTCATTACCACCATTTCATTGGGTAAATGGGGATAATTTTATTCCTGCAAGTGGGTGCACTTTTTTTTTCCTAGAAGGGGACTACCACACTCTAAGTGTTCTCAGAGTTTCTTTACAGTCATGACTGAAAATGTATAGTTCCATGTTGGGGTCTTGAAAATCATAAATATTACAGTATCTGATTATCATAAGAAAAAAACCATCCCTAGTAAACCTGAAATTTTTGTGGTAATCTATATTCTGATTATTCTTCCCATGTAGTTAAGAATTATTTACACACCTCAAAGTCATATCTATCATCAATGCATCTTAACGAGGGTTAAGTTATCCAGCCAGATTTTCCAAATAGAAGACCAAAGTTTAACTCAACATCTATGAAAACCAGCTTATGTTTTCACCTTCTGCACAGGAAACGCTTCATCTTTTCTACATTCCCAATAAGAAACTAGATGTCTCCTCATTAATATAAAATTCAAATCTAATATTTTGTAGCAAAATCCCATGAGGTTTTTAACCACAACATAGTATTTGCAAGCTTCCATACAAATTACCCGGCATTAGTAAAGCAACAACCCAAGTAAAAGATAAACTTCATTTTGAGCACTGTGTGCAGGTTAGCACTTGTTCTTTATCTATAATTATTTCCCACAAACTTTTCCTGACACATTGATCATAAATTATACAGAAAGTAAATTTGGAAGCCAGAAGTATCACAACGTGATGAAACTTCACATCAGCTGAAAAAAAATCAGTTGAACTGTAAGTATAGAACAGGCATGAAAGCCTTAGATGATAAAGCATTACAGCTTATGGTGTAAAAATACCTCCAAATTGAGATACAAAGAATAAGAGACTTCTTGCAGCACCTTCTTACTTAGAACCCAAATAAAGATTAACATCCACATTGAAAGTTTGTGTGTGCATGTGTCATATGCAATCTTCAAAGCAGCAGCTGCAAGTTTTCCAACTGTCACTCTTAAAACAGACAGCAGTATCATTATAATAGAAGCCCTTCATCCCAAAATTAAAAAAATTAAAGATTCAGCTTTCTTATATTTGCTCCCAGTGGTTAACATCTGTGATATACTGCAGCACACCAAAATTATTTACCTGTCATATAATTAATGAATAGGTCTAGCAAAGCATTCTGAGACTATGTTATCAAAAATTTCATGAACCAGGTTTATCATTCTAGTTATTATCTTAAGTTTTCCAGAAAAACAGATCTTATGGGCAGAGATTCTTTACAGAAAATGAGCCCATTAAACAAAAAAAAAATAATTATAAGCATAGGTGATTTAAAGTTATACCTTGTACATGTATGAAAATACCTATATTAACATATATTCTTGCACATATTGCCAGCCTAATATTTACCAGAACTAGTACAGAACAGAGTAAAGAAAAAAATTTCTTCCATAGTAAAATATAATGATTCTTCTTCATCTGACAGCTCTTTATGCTGGAGTTCATGCACAAATAAGCCTTCAGGGTAGACCATATATGTGACGATATCTCTATTTGCTTATTTAGAATGTACTTGAAAGCATTTTAGTTTCAATTAAGGTAGTTACAACAAAAAAGCCACGATTTAAAAGCAAAAAAACAAACCACAAGTAATTTTGAATACTCTTTCCTTTGCTAACCTCCACAAAATTGGAACCTAACTTTTTATTTTACTTTTTAAAGCCAATAACTAAGCAGACAAACTGTATTGTTCCTATGTCAGGTGCCTACCTACAGCTCAGTAGTCATTGCCTCTAAGAAGAAAATTCAATATATACAGCTGAATAAATTAAAAAAATCCCCACACCACTACAAGAGGTTAGGTGCTTAATTAATGCAAAAGATTGAGTTAAGTGCTTTGTGAGCCTTCCCTGAACTTCATTTAGCTTTCCATTATTAGGTATCTCTGGTAAACTTGTATCGCAACGTGTTTTCAAGGGAGATCCAGCAATGTTGAACCCTGGATTCAGCAAGACCACACATGAATGTCAAAGACTGACTGGAGGAGGTGGGCGGGAAAGGAAATAAGCCTGAGTTTTAGTTCTAGCATTACAGTATGTCCTGATTGACATGTCCCTAAGATCCAACTAAGACAATAACATACCAAAGGTAATGCAAGCACTGTGAGAAGCTGCAAATACCTGGTGCAGAATAGCCATGCAGCACAGTAAGCCACCCACTCTTAATTGAATTCTGCTGCCTGGTACATACGTACACTCACGCAGCTGGACTGGGCACAACACTTCTGTTGGGGACCATCCAGTCTCTTGATAGATGGCAGAGAGGGACTTGATGACAGACTCTGTGCTCTCAAAATACTGTATAGATGTAACAGAAAATGCTTTACTCTCTTCAGAGTTAAGTTACAGAAAGCAGAGCTGCACTTACAGTGACAGAGTAATAACACTAAGTAAATGAATTGTCCTTTAAAAAAGGTATTCATGTCAAATATTTGTTATATATATTATATATATATCCATTCTAAAACAAGTTTTAGAGACAAACACTCTAATTTTTCTGAGATCCTTCTTCTTCTTCCCCCTCCCCTTTTCCCAAAAGGTCTGCATTACCTCCATCCTACAGATTTTTGTCTGCAAAGTCTTAAAATGTGCACAGCTTCAATCATACACTCATACAGTTCTTGCTGTTAAGACTGAAGAGGACGCAGACTGGCTAGCAATAAAGCAGGACAGGCTGATATTATAGCTTAATAGAGATTATTTGACCAAAATAGTCACATTGTTTACACAGTCATAGTCTTTATATGTGGGGAAAAAGAGAATTGTCCCATTCTCTCAGCAACATGTTCAACAGCAAGACTGGTTATCTGAAAACTTAATCTTGAAATCAGATAACCTAGAGGTAATTAAACTCTAGAAGAGCTTACTGGTAGAAAAACAATACTGACCATCGATTTCAGTACTGGGGTTCTTAATATAATTTAATCCAATTTCTGAGGAAAACACTTTGGTCACATTTGCAAAGGATCAAACCAGATTGAATGAATGACCCTTCAAACTCCAAGGGTATGAATCTGGTCATGCCAACTTCAGTGCTGCTACTTAATGTACATAGAATTAAACTGTGCAGCTAAGTCATGGCAGGATCCAATGTGTCATCTTACACAGCATGAAGCATTACTGTTAGACCTTAGATACTGGATTAGCACTAGTACAGAGATACCATCTACTGCATGCACAATGACTGAGAAGAAAAACAAATGGGAGGAAAAAACAACTGAAGTAATAGCAGAGACCTGCTCCCTACACTGTTCAAGTACAATAAACGACAGATGAGAACAAGACACTTGTAATGCTTTCACATTTTCAGTAGTTTTTATTGCTCATGTAAGAGATCTTTATGATGTTTATTTTAAACACCCATTTATAAAATAACACCTTAAGCCAGTGTGTTCAAGGCAATAACAGCTCATTGCTCCATTCCTTGCACCGTGCCAATTGAAAAATTCAGGAACTCTACCGCTTCCTCTATCGCCTGCCTCAGCTTTAAACAGCACCACAGCACAAAAGAAAACCGTTTTGATGAAAAATGCAACAGCTATCACTGATTTATTTCCTAAATAATGCCTTTTTAGGGCTACAAACAATGTTGCATGAACTCAAATGAGAAACTGCGGATTGAAAGTCAAAGTTCACCTTCTTTAACTTGATAGTGTCTTATATTAACAACACGGAAGAGTGGAAGAACATGAAAAGCTGAGTCAAAGTAGAAGCTGAGCATTGCAGTGCCCAACTACCAACATTTCCCATAAATAGTTCAGGACAGACTTAAGTACACGAAGGTAATTTTTTAAAAAAAAATTACCTGACATGTTGTAAAATCAAATATGAAGCTCTGTCCACACCTGCAGTATTTGGGTAACCAAATAATGCCATTATTTTATATAAAATAATTTATGCCTTCAAATTTTCAAAACCAGTAAGTGTAAAATTTGGTGGTGAATGCTTAAAGACAAGCTACTAAAACATTCTGAAAACTCAGGTATCGAGTTAATTGCCATAACAAAATTTAAATACAAAAAGACCTCATATTCTATTAGCAGGCAATGAACTGTATTTCACGAAACTCTTGTATGACAGATGCGAACCATCATGTCAATTTTACTGCCAAGTAAAGTTGTGATAATTAAGCAGAATTTTAATCATCTGCAATACAGTTTCAGGAAGGGATGTAGAAAAACAAATAACCAAAAGCTCCCTCTATGGATTAAAACAGATATATCCAAAAAAACACTTTTAAAGAAGAAATTCTACCATTTTACTATATCCATAGTATGATACCAGTCAGGCAGCCTAGAAACTACCTGTGCTATTTCTACTGATTTTAAAAACACAGGAAAAACAACTTAAAACAGGGATTATACACACAAATATCACATTATCCAATAGGCTTGCAGGTCAATACTAATCTCTACCTCCTCTAGTGTAAAACAAATAAATAGAAATTTCACTTTTGAGAAGTCAGTGACAAAACTTTGCTGAGAATGTCAGAAAATCATCAAGTCCCCACATCATGTTCCCTTTGTGAGACATGCTGTTTTCTGGTAAGAGGACAGCAGTTTAAAGTTACTATTTATGGCTTAAGGCTACTGATCTATGCTGAAACGATGTTTCAATTGCCAATGCAGCATGATGGCCTATAAATAAAAAAAAAAAAAAAAACCACCCCACAGCTTGCAGTTAATAATACCTCTTATTAATTGACTCTCACAGGTATGTTAAAAAAAGCTTTCCAAAACAAGCCTCTTAACTGTATGTCCAAAGTAATTTTTTTCCTATATATTAACCGGTCCAGCAAAAAACCTCTTTCTGTAATTTTTGCCTCCAATTAACACATTACATTTTCATGTCAAAACTACAGTTACCAAACATTCTTTTCAACAGGATTGATGTCATTGTACCTCACATTTCATCCTCTTTTTTCAGAGTAAAAGAAGTTTCAGCTGTTTTTTAAAGAGTGGGAAAGAAGCAGTTCATAGACAGAACAGAGTATAGACTCAACACAAGGCTGTGAATCTAAGTGTTCACATTCTGTTTCTGATGTCACTAATGGCATTTTGTGAATAGGTCACTTTCCTCCTCTCCAAATTGAAGACAGATCATGATTGAAGTAATTGCCAAAGCATACTTTTTAAAAACTTGAAAAAGCAGGCAGCATGTTGCAGGTAACTGGATTGTGAATAAACAGTTTAAGAAGTTGTTACAGTGCTTCCATAGCAGGACCGAAGAGAGCTTCTATGAAAGAACTGAACAGAGCTTAAATCCGCCTTCTCAGATAAATGCTGCTGGCAGTGGTGACTGCCATCCGTTGTCATGCTGGGGAAGAGAAGAACAAACACCTTAATCATAGCTGTGAGAGTATTAATGCCACAGAAAGCTAACTCCACTTTTTTAAAAAATGGAAATTCCATGCAAATTTCAGTGATGCATTGTTTCAAAACCCGATAAATAGCCTGAATTTACAGATGACTGAGGTTTCTTTTTGCGTGGGCACAGTTGACTAGTGGATCAAGACTGTGAAAGCTACTTGTCACTTGAAAATGGGATGAAAAGCAAATAGAAAATAAAGAGCAAGAGGAGCAAATTCAGAACATCACCACACACAGCAGTATGCAAAGCCTGCACTGGTGAAGTTTCCACCTTAAAATAATTTTGTCTTTTCAATGAAAGTCTATCTGATCAACACATTCAATCAATGACATTGTGAAAAGTTTGGAAATGCTGGGGTTTCCAGCTGTCTGAGGTTCATTTCAAGTATTCAGATATAAAATAAAGCCATTAGTAGCGATGTCTTCACAAGCTTACACACATGCAGCATCAGAAGGTCTCCCAATATCAAAACCAAAACTGCCTATCTGCCCATCATTACTGTTAAAGATTTCTAATATTGCCCACACATTAGCTAAAACAATTTTTAATTCCTTCACAAACCTCAGAAGCAGGCAAGCAGCAGCCACCAAGACCAGCAACAAAAGTTTTCTGCTGCGAATGGTACTCAGCTCACAAACTCAAACAGGTTAAGTAATTTTTAGCTATATGCTAGATTTTCATCAGAACTCTTGATCCCACACTAGATAAACCCAAATTAAAGTTTTGTGCTGTCACCCAGTGTTTTCCATTGATGGTCATTACTCAGTTTGCTTCTCAACACAACAAAGGACTGTGTGCTATTCAAACTTGGGAAGTTTCATCACTGGCAGCAAAAAAAAAAAAAAAAAAGACCATATATTTGCAAGAAAACATTCCTGTTGGAGAACCATCCAGATGTCAGAAGAAAGCCTATCTTCTAAATTGTGCTGATGAACAAAAAAACACTCTTCAGTATTATTATGAATTATCTTTCTGCAATCAGACTTTTCTTTCAGACCTTAAAGCTTCAAACTTCACGGAACTGTCTTCTATACATCTTCATCTATTTTATAATCCATGTTCTGTCACAAGCTTTTAGAATATGTTCCCTCAAGCATGACAGAGGACAACTTCTGCCGTAAAGCTTACAGCCACAAAAGGTCCCCAAAGGGATATGGAACAAAGCACTGGAAATCATGCAGTTAACCACAGAATACTATAGAAAAAGATAAGATGGTAGAATAGCCTAACCACAGCAATTCTTCCTTTAAAAAAGGAGGGACACAATAACAATCAGAAAATTGAAAGCTGCTATGTTATGGAGGGAATTTAAAACCGACAACCTAATTTCAAGCTGTAAGGACAGAAAAAAAATTTTCTTTTAGATACTATGGTTGTATTCAAGTTATCCTTCAGGACTGTTCAAAATGACACAAATTCAGAAGATCCTAAAGTCTCACAAAACTAGTTTGTTTGAAGGAATTACACAAAGTTCTACTTCTCAAACTACAGGAAAGAACTTGAAAATGTGTTGCAGAAGTCTTGCAACTCAGAGCCAGAACCTAAACAACGTAATGAAGTTAAAACACCTCCTGATACTTTGATCATAACTGTTACATATTCAGATTAGTAAAACTGAAGGTGTTCATGTACAAAGTTTATTTGCCATGTGAGGGGACTGGGGGAGAACTTTTCCAGAAAGTTTACAAACATGATGTTTTGTAAGTCTTCAAGAAGAAAAAGCAAATGGACACTGTGAAAAGCCAGCCTACGAACATCTGCACTTTGTAACCAGCTGTATGGAAGAATAGTTTTCTGCTATTCTTTCCTCCTCATCTTCATCTCATCTTCCTCCCCATTTATGACTAGCTGACAAATTTATATTTTAAGCTTGTCAAAGCACACCTCTTTTTCTGCCCCTTTCGGTTTCTTGCAGAGACTTCAAACATCTAGAAACACATCAATTTGTTATCTTCTATCTAGTAAGATCAAACTGTTTGCCAGGGCCTGCAGCAGCACTGACTGCATATAGCTTTTGCACAAGTCCTCCTCCTGCATGAAGAGAACAGATAAACAAAAAAAGAGCAACACTGCCATGCAAAATGGCTAGCCATTTTTCCGACCCCTGCACATGCTTAGTTGTCCTCACTTTAAAAGAAGCAAGCAATTCCTACAGACAGTGAAGAAAAAAAAGAGTAAACATACAACAGGACAAGTCCTAGCTTGCAAACAATCTGTGCTTTCTGTTTTCCCGTCAGCATTTAAACAGTGTATGCTTTAGACCAGCAAAATCTAAACATTTACATCTTTACATCCCTGTTAGGCAATTTTTTCATCACCCTACAAGATTAACACGCACCTAGTGACCACAGCATACCGTACTGCAAGGGAACCACTCCAAAAAGCATTCATCTAGAATAGATCCTCCTGTGTCTTCCCTTCACTGCAAACACAGCAGCAGCTATCTTTTGGTCGGTTCCTTCCTTTCAACAAATTAACTCACTTAAGCCCCCAAACAAAGCACAGCCGCTCAGTCAGCATGCAAGGCAGCTTCAGCGTCAAGCTTAGGCACAGGCTGTTGGCTGGCTGGCCAGCTGGGTCCCTGGCAGCACGGAGCACCACTCTGGACCAGGGCAGGCAGAGCACCCTTCCGCCATCACAGGGTGGGCAAGAATATTGGGCCAACTTTTAGGCAAACACCTGCTAAACCTTCTGCCATGAAACTACCAAAGTGATACACTTACCTGTCTCATTTGTGTGAGCTTTTAATTCACCATGCTGGCAAAGAGGTAAGTCTGCCTACTCCAGTTGCTACGAATGATGTGAACAGGCACAGGCACTGTTCTGACAGCTGGTGTCCAACCCCAAATCAAGAAGAACATACTGGGAAGCTGGAAACCTGAAGCCAGTGAAGGGGATACCCAACAGGAGGCCAAGGGAAGGTGGCCTGCATTCCCAGCAAGCAGGAGCCATGCAAGCCACGACTGGAGTTTGGGGGAGTAAAATGGAGGAGAGTGGAGTGTGATTTTGGAAAGTTGACTTGGTAAAGAACTGCTTGCTCATGAGTGGAGTACTCCTTTGGGTTTGGTTTTTTGTCTTCTTTTAGGGTTTTTTTGGTGTTTTGTTGGGTTTGTTGTTTTTTATTCAACTCTCCTACTGACGTATAGTGCCTTCACAAGTAATTCAATCCTACTTTGGTGCTTCTTGCTCATTTTTAAACACAGCTATCCAACAAATGAGCATTTATAACAAAGCTTCCTGTTGCTATCTGAAGTAATGCAAGTCTCTTGAACCTTGTATTTACAAGCTTGTTAAAACTCCCATGCACAGACAGGCTCACATAATTTACAGAACTAAACAACCTCCTTGCTTGAGAATGCATCTCTATTATCCACTATATATGAACTGCTGATATTTTTCAGAGTTTTAAACTTGGAGACTAGTTTGGTTTTTAAGTTTCAAATCACTTAATACACGAGGCAATGCCAGGCATTTTTAAATAGACACACACAAAATTTTGCCAAGTAGATCTGACATTCCCCAGTCCTTCCTATTTCAGCTTTTGTGTTCCTGGCTGGCAGGTAGAATATTTATCTACTTCCCGCAAAGCAATCTTAGCACGCTGTGGCAACAGATTACGAAGGAATGCAGGCACTAGGCCAGCATTGCTGGTTTATACTGAAAGAGGAGCAAAAAAGGGAGTGCTCTGCTTACGGTGCTGAGATCCAGTATCTCCCTCCCCACTTCCCCACCATTAGATGCTTTTACATGGCAGTGATAACAAGTAATGGCTCCCAACAGGCAAATTCCTCAAAACTTAACGTGGAACGGCTGGGAGATGGGGGAAGAGGGAGGTGACTGTAGCACCTTATCAGGTTAGAGCTATGATCACAGAACTGAGAAATAGGACAGAAGTCGACAACTACTAATGCTTTCTTTCCTTAGTGTTTCTTTCACAACGCTGCAATACATCAAAAGTATATTTTAAAGGAAAGGCATCAAAACAAGGACTACTTGAAAACACAGTACTGGGTTTCTGGTTTTGCTTAAGACTAGTCAATTGACCAAAAGCAAGCGATACAGAAAATCAATGACAAAACAGCCCATTTCGCTGGAAAAAACTGATTGTCACGAGAGCTATAAAGGAAAAATGAATTTGAAATTGATTCTTCAAACAATGTTGTCAAGCTTATTTTACCTCAGTAACTGAATACAGTAGATTAACAAGTTAATTTTGAAAACTATTAGCTAAAGCTTTAAATAGATTTCTAATATTTAAGCTTATGCTGTGATCAGTAACAAAGGTAATGACCCCTACTCCAGATTGCCTACCCTAAATTGCACCTGTAGAGAAATATTCAGCTTAGTTTATTCAATCTTAATTGCTTTTCTAGTGCAAAATGTACCTTGTCATGACCAGGTTAAGTGGTCTGCTTGACCACAAAAGCTTTCTGAATGCGACATCAGTATTTACACACGCTGAATGCACTCAACCCCCACCTGATCTTTGGAATCAAAGTACAAATTCTAGCCTATGCCACATACACTTTCCTACTATTAATAAAACGTAGAATTTCACCTAAGCAAGTTTGTCCCTTGCAAAAAATGGGGTGGGGATTCAACTTCAGCATGTAATGGGAATTAACTGCCAAATCTAGCTAAAACTTCACTGAAATTGATAAGCAAGGCATCTAACCTTAAACCAGGGTAAATTCATGCAGTAGTGTACGGTCACCCTTATGAAGCAACAGGAACCCTTTCAAAGTAAAGTCAATTTGCAAGACTAGACACAATAAGCAGTAGAACAGTTTTGTTGGGGACTGAATGCAATGACAGACTGGCTGCCTACCCTGAGCCAGCAAACGCAAAACAGCCAAAGAGAAGTACAGCAGCATGCTTGAAAGGGAAATTTAAAAGAACTTCATAGCAGAGCTCTGGCTAGGAAGCAGTTCAAAACCTTGAGGAAAACAAAAAAATCAAAGGGAACACTACCTGGTTTACATCTTATGGCATTCATGAAGAGAGGGCTCCCCTTTCCATAAATTTCAAAAACATTGTCAGATAATGTTCAAATGAAAAAGTAAATCAGAACTGATAAGGCTAATTGAATCAATGATTATTGCATGCTCTGAAGAGTATAGGGGGTTTCAAGTAGAATAAGCAGGCATGAAAATAAGTACTGTATGAATAAAAGCATAATGCCATGGGTTTGAACAAAGCAAACAGTAACAACAGTATGACAGCAATGAAGAGAGTGGAGGAAGAAGAAATCAGGTAAGATAGTGGAGGAGAGTTATCTGGCATCTTTAAAACAATGAATAAAGTTTATTCCTCAGGAACTAGATCAGAGACAGGCGAAAAAAAAAAGTTAGAATGGGTGATGTTCTCATTTGTACAAATTCCTACTAGCACCATTGAAAAACAAGGAGTGGGAGGTTTAGACCATCAATTACTGTGAAATACAAGATGGGGGTTTGGGGTGGGTTTCGGGGTTTGTTTGGATTTTTAAATGCCCTTTGAAGTTTCTGCATCTTTTGTGGGTTTCCCTTCATAAATATTAGCTAGCATGATTTTATGCTGAGCCCAAAATGTTTCCTTGACAGCACTGCTTTTTAGTTCTAGTCAAATATCAATGTTATCTGCACAGTTGGGCAAGGAGTCAGATGCATCTCATTCAACTATTTGGCATTCCCTTACTGCTGAATTTGTCATCTTTTTCTCCAACATTACTCAGATACACGGTGTACAGACAGCTAACAGTGACCACACATGCACATTACCTTCTGTGCCAGACATGCACTACTACACTTAAATACAAACCTTGTTTTCCAAACAGATAAAGGTCTGACCTGCTGAAGTATCAAGTATTTTGCCAGCATTCACTTCTAATGCTTCCAGACCAGTTCCTCAGCTCCACCCTATTATCATCCCCAGAAAGAGAAGGGAAGGAAATGAAAACCTCAGAACAATGACAACTCTATCCAGCAGCATTATTACAACCATCATCATAGACCATACTAATTAATTTCTTCCACCCCATGCTTCCAACCATATTTCATTATACAACAGTTTAGCAAACTCACTTCTTCCTACCTCCAGGAACTTTATACTCAATGACCAATATTAAACTATTAAGGAAAAAAATGGCAATATTGTCAAAGATGTACAAAACTAAACTAGTACACTGTAGTGTACTAAGCTTGTAAGAAAGAAATGTGTAGATACATGTGGACTATCTGCATTCTTACTTGAGTGGGTTGAATTAGAGGAATTGTACTGTAATTTGCTCCATAAGACAAACAATATTAACTTAACTGTTCTGATTACTTAACCATTTGGAAGGCAAAGGGAGCACGATACCAAAACAGCCAAAGTTAAGTCTTTAGGAGGCCGTAGCACCTTTTCCTAAATTTGTGAGTCCAGCAACTTCTAACTTTAATCCAGTCCCCTCTTCGTCAACTCTACTGTTAACAAGTCTAAGAAATTCAGTATCAAAATACAACTCTCATTACAAATGCAGTAAAGAAAGGATTAAAAATGTTTGAGGAAAGGAGTCATCTATCTTTTGTAACAAAAGTGAAAGCTGAAATTAGGGAAAATAAAGGAAGAAAAGATAAAAATTAATTTTAATTTCTTACAGCCAACTAAGACTTCATTTGAAGTATTACTCAGGAGCTTAAAAAAACCCCCAAGAAACCCCCAAAACCTGCCTCTTTTTCTGGGTAAAAACCACCTTTCTCAAAAATCAAAAATGTGGGTTCAGATGGCCACTTTCCTCTGATTTCCAGCCATGCAATCCTCCAAAACTGGACCACAAACTGGGCTCTAAAACTGAGTTTGGAAGTGAGCCCCAGCCATGCTGGGCCCCCACCCCACACCCCCCCCAGAGAGCAGCTCCAGGGCCCTGAACCCCAGCACACCCCTGCCCATCCTGCAGCAGCAGTCCGATGCTATCAGACTGCGTTGCACTGCTGCTGCTAAAGCCCAATGCAGGAGGTTCAAGCAACTCATTAACCACGCGGCCATAACTCCCCTCCAGGGCATGAGAAGCAGGTTCACAAACAATGCCAAGAGATGGTGGCTCCAGAGCAACTGCTCTGCTCTGCACTGATGGCGGAGGTTCACGGCCTCATCCCCCAGAACAAACCCCCGGCAAACCCTGTGGGCCACCTGTCTGGAGAAAATGGACTCACTGCCAGTATAGGCATTTAAAACCACGAACTTCTTTATTTTAGGGCTAGTCCATTTGAGGATCTCCTTCCTTCCCTGCCCCACTAAGGGAAGTTGTCACCTAAATTATATTTGTAATTGTGCAAACAATAATTAATTATAAATCTAGCTATCAATACAGAAAGGTGACAGTGTGCCAGTGCCTGAAACGCTGCTATCTGTTTGAACACAGTCTGTGATGGCTGCAATTATGCTAAGGAATCAGGGAAGAGTAAGAAACATCTACATTGAACATCTCACCTCACAGGGAAGCACAATGGAAACACCTTGCTCCCCACTTCAAGAACAGGTCTTAAAGTGGTTAGGTGCCAGGGGAAAAAAAGGTATGGTTGATATAAATGCAAAGAAAAATGAAGATATCAAACAATAAAAGAAAAAAATCAACAGCAACAACACAGTACATAAAAAATAGAAAGTTTTTACTTAAGAGAAATGCTGACCTTGTAACTGTTTTTCCCTGCTGAAATGCTTTTATTAGCTAAGACAACTGTCATGGTTTCCCTTTAAGGAAAAAAAAAAAGAGCATGAGAGCAACAGCCAAATTCAGAGGTAAGGGAGAAGGAGTCATAAGACAGATTTATAAAGTATATACATATTTATGTACTTGACTTTGCAGAGTTAAGCATTTGAAACAGTATCCAAAAGTTGCTAAACTCAACCCAAACCATAACTAAACCAAGTAGTCCCTACACTTAACTTTACGTGCAAGTCAGTCACAGATTAACACACAAAGTTTTTGAATATTTAAGTATATTGTCCCATGTAGTAGCTTACAGGACTTTGTTATCTCCAGTAAGAGATAAGTTCCATTCTGAAAGTCACATCTAAATTTTTAGGTTTTCTGCTGCACTGTACACATTTCACATATTATATACACAGACATTACCATGCTAACGCAGATTTTAGGATTATTTCCTGAACCAGTACACAGCAGAATTTTCTCGGAAAAATCTGAAAGGCTAGTTAGCATCCTGTTACAGGTAATGTCAAAGAGTACATCGACTTTTGCTGGGACAAAACCAAAAAGACTTGCTGCAGGAAGCCTAACCACTACAGTTGGCCATTTTGAAAAAAAAAAAAAAAAAACAAAAACCAAACTGGATTTGTCTACCTCAAAGTGTCTTGAAATATATATTTCCACTATTTATAAGTTTGTCTTAACATGCTCGATTTGTTCTGCAACAAATATATCAATATGTATATTATGTGTCTATGCATATATATACACATGCATTCATCATTTACATACAACCAATAATAAATCAAAAAAGTATTTGGTACTACTAGTCAAACACTTCCTGATTATATTTGAAACTTGTTTTTTGAACACTACTCTAGCAGCATGGTGTGCATCAAAATCCTATAGAAGGCAACCTGAGAGCTCTTTCCTCATTTTAGACTCTGCTCTCGTATAAATAAAAATAACTAAGTATTGGTATTATAGCTGTTTCTCTAATATAGAACAACAGTGTCAACTCCCTTAATAAGGGTATCATTGTGTGGTGGTAAAGTTTTGCATTGGTGGACTAAGTTATTTCCCACATTTATTTTCAGAAGAAAAAAACCCACCATTATTTTAACACGATGTTAAATGTTATTTTCATTATTAAATGTTATTTTCATTAAGCTATCACCAATATTTTAGAAAAATATGGCTATATATGACCTAGATCACAGAATCATAGAAAAATCTAGGTTGGAAGGGATCTCTGGAGATCATCTGGTCTAACTGTTCTTCAAAGCAGGGCTTTAAAATAGATTTTCCAAGGTCTCATCAGGCCAAACCTTAAATATTTCCAGCAAAGAAAACTCTACCACTTGTCTAGGCAACCCATTCCAGGTTTAATAGTTCTCAAGGTAAAGATTTTTTTTTCCCCTTATATCCAGTCATCCAATTTAAAAAACAAAACAAAACACAAAAAACAAGAAACAACAAACCACAAACAAAAACCACAAAACCCCTCCAAATGAAAGAAGGATAAACAGGTAGTTTAGTACACTAACAATTTCATCCTCAAATTACAGCACACTAACCTAATGTCTCACATTGTCCGATAACATAGTCTAAGTATGAAGCGAAGACTGAAATCTCCTCATCGTAGAAATTATCCAACACTGGACAACTGTCATGTCTTAACACTAGCAATGCAGCAGGAACTGACGGGCATTAGAAGTTAATGTCTGTAGAATATTTATTTCAAGTAACTACAGTTTAATAATATATGTCACTGCTCAAGTTATTTATTATTGAATAATTTGGTAATATAGCAGTGATCTGTTTGGTGGCTACCTCTGGCACCATCACTGTCCTACTGAGTTGCATAGGCATGCCAGGATGCCTCTGATCATATATGTACTACTACTCTCATCTCTTAGGATCCCAGGCTGCCACTTCTCCAAGCCTGAGCTATTCCTCTCTTCTGCTCCCAGACTCCAAGCCTTCAAGTCCCACACATGCTTCCATCCTGCCAGTCCCTTCTCGTGTCTTGCCCAGCCATTAGAGGATGTGGAGTGAGGCAACACAGATAGTGGTCGACCCAAAGTCAAGCACCTGCTCACTCACTACCCTGTGGGCAAAACAGTATATACACCTGAATATATGCACCTCACACTGAAGCCCTATCCTTAGGGCAGGCACTAACCTTTTTATATAGTTCACAGCTTAACATCTTTAAGACATCTCAATTTTTTTTTTTTAATAAAATGTATGGAAACTAACCAACAGTCAGACAGTACAGGAGTAGGGATGGACAACCAGTATGCTCTTTAGACAGCAAAACAGCCTTGGGAACTGAACGTTGATTTGATCCAATGCTGTTTTAAATCACCTGACAGAGCATCAAAGTTAAAAGTACTGAAGAAACAGAAACTTTCACCTTGTTTACTTGTCACACATCAACTGCCAAAAGGGATCTCAACGGATGCAAAGGAAGGACACTAATAAAGCCAGGATTGTCATGCTGTCTCACCTTATCTGCTGGCAAGAGGCATATTCGCCGATCTCCTTGAAGCTGCCATCTAATTAATCCAGTAAAACAGGCTTTTTTTATTACCCCTGTTAAGAGTTCAACTTTGCCTTATAGCATGCAGCAAATAGTTGTAAAGCCAGTTTTTCTCCTCACTGCCAGAAAGAAAAGCAAACAAGCTTCAATGAACCATGCGAGCCATCTCTAACCAAGAAAGGCCATTACACAACTCTGGGTACGTGCACCTGGCAGCTGAGGACCATCAATACGCTCAGGACTGACCCACTGCTGTGACCATCCACACAACCGAGGTGACGCCTACAGGAACACTTTCTTCAGAGCTTCTGTAGCATTTGACATACAATCTGCTTTTGCAGAGAATGTTATAAGGATAAGCATGTTATCTTGGGCTTAGAAGTAATTTTACTTCAATAAGTAGTGGAGGGGATGAAACTAAATTTGATGTTTAAGTTAATGTGTTCTGTTTACAAATGTTTGGGGAATATGACGCAGAGGGAAAAATGGGACCAAAAAAAGCTACTTTTGCCCTTGGTAAATGAGGTGATAAAAAAGATACAGTGTTGGGCACTTGGTAGACTAAACAACATGCAGATTTATTTTCTTCATACTATCTTAACACAGATTGTATTTCCTTTGGCTGCTTGCTTTGACACCCAAAAGAGAAATTTTAAACCAGTTGTCTTATACTGGGAAAGATTTACTTCCTGGGTAATTAGGAAAAAAAAAAAAAAACAAAAAAAAAACCAACAAAACAAACACAGATGACCCTAGCACACAACATGACACTACTCCAAGTCAGTCAAACATAGCACATACTAGTTAACAAGTAACAGAGTTTGTAACTGATAATAGTAACAAAAATCTGGCTCTTGAGAGTAACCAATGACAGAGCTAACTTTAGACTCCAGTACATCAGATTCTAGAGGCTCACTTGTTAAGACTGCAGTTCAATTCATTAATCTCAGCAAATGCTACTGGAAAAGTATGTTATCCATCAAAACTTCTTTTAATAAAGGGTCAGAAACATTCTTCATAATTTAAGGAGAATGGGTAGCACAAGTAAGCTTGGTTTCCTATATAAAAAGATCGTAACTCCTCTACAATCATTTTGCTCCAAAAGGATTTTTTTTTAAGAACTATTATTTATATCATGTTTTCAGAATCAAGAATTCAACACAAATAACAGCAAGTTATTCTAGTAATTAATTACCTTTATTACTAGGTCTATTCTAAATATACCCAGCTTTATATTCCACTGAATCATGCTGTTTGATTACCACAAAACCTTCAAAAGCTCACGAGTCAGATATCTAACTGTACTTGGTTTCTAAAGAGATGTAAGCGACACAATTTAAAACCAAATGTACCACTATCTCAGGATCTCAAGCCAATATACTCAGCTCAATATAAATTAACATGTAATAAGCAGGGTTTACCAATTTACCACAGATTTTAAACAACGCTAATTGCATTCTGTTCATATTGATAAGAATAACTAATTTTACATTACAGAACAAAGTGTAGTACTTCCATCACATCAAAGTGAAAGAATTTAAGAAAAACAAAACAAACAAAAAAAATAAATTCCCCAATGAGAGAGTCAGGAATGTGTTTCAGCAGCCAGGCCAGGAAAACCTGTTGCAGGGCTTCCAGACATTTTGCTCTATACTCAGGTAACAAAACAAGTAATCCTTGGAAAGAGGAAACAAACTTCTTCCTAGAATGCTCAGTGAAACACTTGGATAAAAAAGAAAAAATGAAGAGTCTCCCATCTTTACCTAAGGAGTTAAAAATTAAGTGTGTAAATTCACCTTCATGTTATGTAATACATTGATAAGGAAATAAATCTCTAAGGAAATGGGAAAAAAGTACTTAAAGCACTGTATTTGTGCTTAGGCATTTACCAAACATGTGAAGCTTGTGTCAAAAGGGTAATATCACAACACATAGATAGTTTCACTACAACAAGATGTCAAAGGTCCTACACCAAATGCAACTGCATATTTGTAAATAGCCAGTTGGGGGCGGGAGGGGGGGGGGGTGTGTGTGTCATCATGGTGGTGAATTATTGTATAACAATGTACCAGAAAAGCACATGCTATTAATATAAGTTGTCTCTTACCATCACGCTGGCAGATAGGTGTTTGTTTCACACATTGATTAAACACGATGTTGCAAGCCTATGTATGCGTTCAGCTACAACCAAAGTATGAAGCTACCTATTCATTCCAGGGATACACTAGCAGATATACACAGTGCACTGGCTAGAAGCAGAATTATGTTAGTCAGTTAAGCGCCACTTAATTGACTAGTAACAGCATCTCACATGACCTAACAGTTATTTGGCACCTTTGGTCAAAGGTACCACATATCAGGACAGAATGAATAACAAGTTTAATTATTGATCTGAAAAATAAAGTCGTATCTGCTCAGAAAAACCATAAGACAAAAAAAAACCCCACAGCCTTTCTCATTATTAAACACTGAATCACTTCCTAGTTACCAAAAAAACAGTGTTCCCCTTAATCCTGGAGCCTTATCAGCTCCCAGGTGCCAAATCACCAGCTTCCTTCAGATAGATATTGTTTTCTCCAGGTGTGCATTTTCAATATGAATAGGAAATATACATAACCAAAGCTGGAGAATAAACTTAAAATCCACTGAATTTAATGAACAGAAAGCTACAATTAAGACAGCTGCTTTACTACAAGACTATTGCTGCGGAGCTCTGAAATCTGTCAGGGATTTTTGGTCTCTTGCCACATCAGTAGTGTGCCCTGACTGGTACAGTCCCACAGACTTTCCCTCAGCTTATGAAACTTTCTGGCAACTACTTCAAAGAATAACTGTTGCTAAAGTCAAACAAATCTGAAAGCAAGAAGAATCAGTTGCCAAAGGTTTTTTGTTTTTTAATAAAAAAACCTTCACCATGGTTGCAAATATAAAAAAACCCCACACTTGTGTGCAGTCTTATTAAAAGCTACTGTTAATTTAATATACATGAAGAACACTGTCACAAGTATTTTCACAGATGAAGAGCTGCCTGATTATTTACAAATCTGAATTTTCTCAGTGATACCTCAAATTGCTTATTACTTTTGGAGTAAAATGGAAAATATTGATTTCCACACCCACTCCCCCCAATTTTTCCCCACAATTATAAATTGTAAAAAAATAGTTGTAATTATATCACTGGCTTTCAACATTGCAACAGCCAGCCATCAAATTCTGCATACCTCGACAGCCTAAACTGCATTGTTTACTATTGCTTTTTACAAATTATTTCCTTAAATACACGGCCAATTTAAGTTTTTAACTAGGTATTCAAACTCACACATGACTAAATTCTTAGCAACTTTTTCAGATGTCACGGAAAACAAATTATACTTACAGAAACATGTTTTGAAGGGAAAAGGGTTTATGATCCTTAATACAGTAAGATCTTTCTGTAAAAAGATTCCCTAAAGACACGATCCCTTTTCAGACTAATCCTGAATAGAATAATGTACAAGATGATTTTGAGAGTGGCTTATGCTCTACCCAAACTAAAGTTCACCAATGAGAGTTTCCATCAAGCAAAAATTGTGACACTATTTTTACCAGGCATCTGAGAAAGTCATAGTTGAAGGTGACAATGGGCAGAACAGAGACCAAAATTGCAACTGGGCTTACTGTATGAACCAAATTAACAGGAGGACAATTGTAATAACTAATTGCATCGACTCATGAGTGAATTGAGAAAAATCAAGAATTAAAATTGAGCTAGGCATACGCAAGGGTGGAAATCTTAATCAAAAAACAGTAGACTAGAGAGCACCATGTGAAAGAGTAAACTATCAAAGTTCAAAAATTTTATCTCCTTAAAGCCTTCTGATAATTAACGAAATATATTGACACACTGGACCCAGAAATAAGAAGGCAGAGACACAATAAAAGTTTGAACTATACCATAACTATGGAGTTAATCCACACTGTAGGCCAGGATGTTAGCCGAAATTTTTTAAACAAGTTTCCAAGGTGCTTCAATAAATCTTTAATGATATATATATATGGCTAGAAGTATGTGCAAAAGCTAGGAACTGTCCCATCCTATAATCACCACTAAAAGCCAGTCCCGACAATTTGTGCTCACTAGATTGCTCAAAGACGCCTTTCTTTCCCATAGTAAACATGGACTAACACGTTCTGAAGTAACAACATGAAGATAAAGCAAGCTGTACTTTAGCATGTGCTAGGTCTTCAACTTGACCAAAGTACAACCTGCTTTATCTACAGACTAGAGATTTTTAATGTGTTTAAGAACATTAGCAACACATTCAAGAAGTTACCCTCTTCCAAACAAATCATTAGCATTGAAGCAGCCACAGTAATCAAAAAATCCTCGAATGTGCTTAACTTCGGATATATGTCAAACTTTGCCTACAACCAAAAGCTGTGGCTCTACCTGTGCCATTATAGTTCAAGAAGTGCAGTCCTTTCCCATCTATGTAGCAATATGAAAAAAAACCAGAAAATCGCAAATTAGGAAAATAATTTTATACTGATACAGATGTAGAAATAGAAGCCAACTGCACATACATCCAATACCTGGGATAAAAATATTAAGCTTTTAAAAAAAAAAACCAACACCAAAACTCAATGAAAGGGCAGAGATCAGACCTCCACATACCCAGGGTCAATCTCTGGGAGATGCTGCATGTTGAACAACAGGATCCACATTCACACAACTGTAGGCAAAACAACACAAGAACAACACTACAGTTCAAAAGCCCACGCGAATACAAGTCACAGCTCAGGCTCCCAGCTTTGATTCATAAAATGCGTCATTCCACAGAGTATAACTATATCACATAACTTGCTAGGGAAATAGCCATGATTACTCATCACAGTTTGGTGTTATGAACCGCTTGCTTTCCATAACACTACACACACCAGATTAAAATCTGTCCGGGGGTGGAGGGAGAGGACAGCGGGAAATCAATGAACAAGATGTCAAATCGTAACTAGTTTGGTACTTTAAAGTGCAAATAAAACAGTGACTTAGTAGTCAAATACTTTATTGTTGATTTCAGCTGCTTACAACTGTTCTTCTTCCAAAGCTATTTTTAAAAATCTTCTTTAGGTTAAAAAAAACCCCACCTGGTTAATAGTGTAAATAATAAATGACTTAAAAAGGAGCTTTCTGCTTCTTACTATACAAAAAATGAAAAGGTAGCTTTACTTTGTTCACATGGCATGTTTTACTTGATATTTAAAACATACTGTTGAGGCATCCCACCTTGGTTAGTAGTACTGGCATCTGTCAGAATCACTAAAATTAAAGCTTCTACCAAACCTTTGGAACTGCATTTGAGAGCTACAAAGGTTAAAGCATTTTATGATTTCACACCAATTTTACCATTTCTTCTCTTTCAGAAAACAAAACATAAAAGTGAAGGACACTTTAGTATTCTTCACCTTACCATTTCAGAAATGAAACCTTTTAGTTTGTTTGAAGGGTTATGTGAATTTAAGAGTAATTAGTTTCATATTACAAGAGAAAAACAGAATTATAATCACTTTCCATACATCCAGTTTTTTCGTTCTTGCAGAGAACATAAAAATATATTGATTTTGTTTTCACCTCGAACGATGAAAAACATCTTGAACCCCTTGTAAAACTTTACCATCCACTATAACAACACACATGTACAAGTTTGAATTAAGGACTGACTTTTGTTCCCATTTTTCATGAATTTCTATGAGCAATGTCACTAAATCTTAGTGGGGAAGTTCTAAAAAGAAAAACAAGAGATCCCTATGACTGGTAAAGTTACTACCTTAATACTGCACAGTATTAAGAATAATTAATTATGGCTAGCAGGTTGAGGGAGGTGATTCTCCCCCTCTACTCCACTCTTGTGAGACCCCCACCTGCACTGTGTTCAGCTCTGGGGCCTCCAACATAAGAAGGACATGGACCTGTTAGAGAAGGTTCAGAGGAGAGCCACAAAGGTGATCAGGGGGTTGGAGCACCTCCCCTGTGAGGACAGGCTGAGACAGTTAGGTTGTTCAGCCTGGAGAAGAGAAGGCTTCAGGGAGACCTTTAGCAGCCTTCCAGTACTTAAAGGGGACCTGCAGGAATGATCTGGAGGGACTCTTTATCAGGGAGTGTAGGGATAGGATGAGGGGTAACAGTTTTAAACTGAAAGAGGGTAGATTTAAATTAGATAGAAGGAAGAAATTCTTTACTGTGAGGGGGGTGAGACATTGGAGCAGGTTGCCCAGAAAAGCTGTGGATGTCCTCTCCATGCAAGTGTTCCAGGCCAGGTTGGACGGGGCTTTGAGCAACCTGATCTAGTGGAAAGCATCCCTGCACATGGCAGGGGGGTTGGAACCAGATGATCTTTAAGGTCCCTTCTGAACCAAACCATTCCATGATTCTATTCTATAATTATGTAAGAACTTCAGAGTGCACAGGCCACTGGGTTTAATTAGGAAGATAAAAACTGGTTGTTGATAAAGATGATAGAAAGTAGGTGGCCATGACAAGGGTTACTACATTACCTCTTGAAACATACTGACTTGGTCAATACAAGCAAGCATGCAACACTACTTTGGCTGTATTTCTACTTTGTGATGCAAGGAAAAGTATCTGGTTCACTTTTGGCAAAGCAACACCTTTCAAAAAACCCCAAATACCTTCTGCTAAAAAAGGGATTATGATCACTTAGCTTGAAGAGCTCCTCTCAATTCCAGATTCTAAAAAAGTTTCCTCAAAATTGCTTTTAGTCATACTTCAAAGCCTGGGACACTCTCTCATACACTCAACATACATTGCTGTGAGTGCTTATATGAAACCTAAACTTCCAAGAGAGGGAACTGATGAAATTAAAGCCAATATGGCAGATTAACATATCTTGTTCCATGTGAAAACTTCACTGTTTCTTGTGATTTCTGTTTTGTCTGTACAACTGCATTACTTGTCTACTGTTCTTTCACCTTCATACTGAAGAGAGATTTGCAGAAGTTTAACAGGGGGAACCTAGTCACAGAAATCCATCAGATTAGCCAAGTCCTAATGATCTTAATTTCAAACAGAGGCAATTAGGATAGTGTGCCAGGTTCAGACTAAGGGGCCTACAGACTGCAGAGATCCACCACATCCCTTATGCAGTGATACGCTCCCTCGTTAAATCAACGGTGAGGATTCTTGAACATAAGAACTGCATTTCCTAAAAGGAGAGGTGTTGTTATTGAATGAAGACACATGCTGAGACAAGGCAGCAAGGCCATGTGTGAAGAGAAGGCCCCTGAACTGTGGAAGCATGTCAGCCAAAGCCAGAGGAACTCTCAGAATGGTGAAAAGGTGGATACATTTCTGCCTGTATCTCTTCCAAGTTTTTTTCTGGAATCTGATTTAAAAATACCTCACATCTTATTGAGGAGTGCCAGATGGAGAATCTGTATTCCAAATGTATGCCCAGAGCCCAGATCTTGCTTGGACTTCTCCAACCTGCAAGCCAAGCGCACGTGGGACTCACCAGATGAACAACAGTATAGCAGTGCACCAAGCACCTACGAGGTTTTGAAGTGGCCCAGCAGATGGGAATCCCTTGTTGCCATTACTCATGCGCAATGTTTAGAAATCTAAAACACAAAAGCCAGCAGATTGGCATGACCAGGCTTCAGCATCATGGTGATTTTGGCACAGCTCAAGCAACTGAATTATGTAAGAAACCATCAGTATTTTCCTTAGGGAAAAGGCTCTTCAAGATTTTCGACGCAGTTTGCCAACAGGAGTAAGAATTAAGACCAAAAAAAGCTTTATAAAGCAAGCTATTGGAGGATGTTTTCTATATTATCTGATTTCCCAGCATTTCATGAAGTATCTTCTGTGCAGGGATATGAGAAGAAGAAAGAAAAGGAATACAAAGGCCTATACAGGACACATGACTAAGTTTCATATTACAATGCTAATAATAGAAATAAGAACTCAGTAAGGTTCAGTACATGCTGATATGATGGCAATGGTATCTTAGGGTATGGGGAATTAAAATAAATTATCTCAAGGTAAGTCAGGATGGAACTTGCAGTACATGTGTTACTCTACTCCAACTGCTTCTGCGCCTGCTCTTTCCCCTCAGTAAACACCCCAACAGAAGAATAACTTACCTCTCATTAATTCACACTTGTCATGAGGTAAGACCATACACACCTTCTGATTTTTATGCCTTGATAACAAGAAAACATTATGCCTCATGAAAAGCATCCAACTCCAAAACAAAACTTCAGGCAGAGTGCTTCTGGCTGATACTGACACTTCCATGTAGCCTGGACTAAGTTGCCTAAACCCTGCTTTTCTTTCAGGCTTAAGAGACAACCCCAGTTCAGAATTACCTGTTGACTAATTTGGGTAGCTTCCTACTCAAGTGCAAGCCATCCCATGTTGTAGTCCAATGCTCCCATCAGGGGGTGAAATATCAGAGTTATAGATCCTCACCACAAGCCAGACACCTGCAAGCTGGATGCGCTAGAGCTCATCAACGTTGTGCCATATCCCCCCTGTTGACTAACCTCACACACTTAACACCGTAGAACAAAACATACATTGCACTGTTACACACAGGTAGCTAGAAGATAAGAGAAACCAATACTACAAACTAACACCAACTAATATGAGGAGGAAAGAAAATACATATTTTTTGCTTAGTATACTCAAAGATGTAGTTTTGGGAAAACAACTGAAAAAAGTTGTTCTCTCACTTTTTCCACTTCAGTGCAAACTTTTCAGTAGATGACCACACACTGTGGCCTCTAACAGCAACCAGTTCTCAACTTCATGGTTATAAAGTTTACAGAATTGTACACACCACAAGGTTCCTACAAAACTTACAATGTATATTTACCATATTTAAAATAATATGGCTGGCAACAATGGTCCTCATCACCATTAAGCTTCAGTTTACTTTTAACTGCTCAATTTGTAATGAACAAATAGCCTTATGTATAGATGCCATCATTACAAATATTATTTATGAACAAAGTGACAAAATAAAAGAATTGTTCACTGTACCTGCATTTAGTCCACCCTAGAGAATTTAACATTAATGACTTCTGTACACAACACTTCTAGTGTTGTGCCTATGTAAGGTTACTCTTTCAGTGTCTATGTAAAGCTATCATTTACTCATCAGTACAAAAAGTAGGTCACAGCTTAGAAATGTAAGGACAACTGTCTCTACTATAATAATACTATTAATAAAAGCCACCCAAGATCTTTAGAAATTGGTTGCTATTTTAGACCACTGGAGTGGATGAAAACAAGACTTGTCATGGGACTGTGACAAGTCATAAACATATGCAAGAAGGTGATGTTACTACCACACTGGCTTTTTCATTATCATCCTCTGCATTAAGCATATTACACCTATAATACAAATTGATAAATTAAAAAGCAATTAGGGAGCGTTCTAGATATGCTATTAAATTACAAAATTCACTTAACTATAGTATTATTATAGTCTTAGTTTGTACTGAAATTATTTTGGAGGCACAGGGGTAAAAAGCGTTGTACAGTAGAACATGTCACTGTGATATTACCCATAATTTCTGTCCTGAAATCATGAACTAACTGTCCCAGTCTTAGAATGTGAAAAAAGGTGGTAATGGACACATAAGAAACACTTATTAAATCACAGAGAGAGATGACAAGTGTTAAGAGTTTTTCCAGGAATCTACTGCCAGCAATATTAGAGTGTTTAATGAAACAAAATCAATCTTATCAACACAAGTTCGTTCTTCAAATCAGCTGTTCTGTTAAGTGTACTTAGAAATATGTGGAATATCACATTTTTTCTTATGAACTAACAAATAAAGATGTATTAGACATTTGTCACAAACCCATCATTTTTGCCACAAGACAGTGCCAGAGAATTTCAGCATCATAAAAATTTAGCATTTGTATTTCATTAGCAAGTTTTTCCAGATACGGTAATTAAGCAGACCTTTCTTCCCCACATTCCTGTTTGTTAACGGTTTCCTTTACGATCAAAACCGCTCAGGTAATAGGGACTATTTGTTTCTTCTACAGATTAGTTTCAGAGAAATTTTTAAAAAAGTGAAAGCGCAGCTCCGCTCCAAAGCTAAGCAGGTATTCTATACATCTAAATTCACTTTTTATAAATAATTTTTCTATGCAATACCATGCAAAATTAGCACTTCAGTAATAAATATATTTCTACGGAAGAGACAGGTTTGGATGATCAAAGTAGCAGTACCAGTATTTAATACTATCAAAGCACTAATTTGTTCTGATTTCTATTACGTAGGCATTAGAGCAGTAGCAAATTGTATGACAAGCTGTACAGCCACGAGGGAAGCAAGCATCCTAGCAGGGAAAAAACAAAAAAAAACCCCGTATCTTCAAAAGAAAGGAAAGCAACGAGCAACAGAAGGAGAGGCTAATTACTTCAGATAATCTCAGTAAAGAGAGGAAATGAGAAATGCTGTAAGATGAATGGGAATTTTATATTAGAAGAAATATCATGCTTTACTGCCGTTGCATCTGTTTCACACCACCACTAAGGTAACTTGTTTTCACACTTCATGTATATGTATATATTATACATATGTTAAACATATTAAGTTTTGGAGATTTATATCTCTCCACACTGTAAGTCGGGACACAAAATGCTGAAAGTAACCACCGTGGAGACCCGGCAGCCTTTGGGGCGAGGAAGCTCCTGATATAGTACCACAGACTAGTTATCTCCGGGCTTTTGAGTTTTGACCCCTTGGCAGACCCGCGCCGAGCGTCCGTCCGCCCGTGCGGGCAGGGGCGCGGGCAGGGGCGCGGGCAGGGGCGCGGGCAGGGGCGCGGGCAGGGGCGCGGGCAGGGGCGCGGGCAGGGGCGCGGGCAGGGGCGCGGGCAGGGGCGCGGGCAGGGGCGCGGGCAGGGGCGCGGGCAGGGGCGCCCCACGCCCGCAGCTCTCCGCTTCTTAAACCCTCCTGGGGCACACTGTGCTCGGACGGGCTCCAAAAAACTCCTCGGCGAGGTGCTCCGCCAGCGATTTGGGGGAAGAAAAGGTCGGATGAGGGGAAGAGTCAAACCAGCCCTACAGTCAGCAAAGGCAAGCGCCGGAGCCAGCGGGGACGGGACGAGACCTTTCCCCATTCCCCCCTGCCCAGCCGCCGCGACGCAGCGCCCTCACACCTCGCTGAAAACACACGGCGCGGAGGGGAACAACAAACGGGACGGACCCCGCGGAGCGGAGCAGCGCCGCGCCCCGGGGCGCCCCGAGCCGCCCGCTCCCCGCCGGCACGGCGCGGCGCGGCGGGTGCAGGCTGACAGCCAGCCCGGCACCGCCGCTCACCTTCCCGCTCGCTTTCCCCCTCGCCGCCGCTCCAGCCCCGTCAGCCGCCGGGAGCAGCTCCCGCCCCCGCCGCCGCTCTCCCGCGGGGCCAGCCCGGCACCGGCGCGGGGCCAGCTGCGCCCGCCCGGGCACTCCGCTGCCAGCCGAGGAGGAGGAGGAGGAGGGAGGAGGAGGAGGAGGAGGAGGAGGGAGGCGCCCCGGCGGCGCCAACTTTCGCCGCAGCCCAGCTTCCGCGCCGCTCCCGCCGTCCCGCCCGGTACCTGCCGCGCCGCTCCCGCCGCCGCCCCGCTCCCCCAGGGGGCGCAGAAAGCCGTTACGGCCGCCGCCTCCGCGCGGACCGAGACAAGCAGGTGCGGAGCGCGGGACCACGGAACCGACCCCGCTCCCGCCGCCACCGGCTCCTGCGCCTGGGCGGGGCGGGGCGGGGCGGGGCGGTGCCCGCGCGCCCGAGTCCGCCCCCTAGCGGAGCGACCAGACGGGCCCGGCAGCTCCCCCGCCCCCCCGCAACTCTCCGCTTCGGCTCCGCTCGGATCCCTTCGGCACTTTCCGCCAACTCTGGCGCGGGGAACGGGAGAGGCGGGCGGGGGAGCGAACGGGAGCGGAGTCACGCCGCGGAGGCGGGGGGTGGGCCCTGGCGGCGGGCGCGCATGCGCCGTGGCGGGGCAGCTCAGCGGGCACCTGTGCCCGCGCGGCGGGCGGCGGCTGTGGGGGCCCCGGTTTCTCCTGGGTTCCCGCCCCAGCGGGAGGGGAGGGCCGGGCCTGCTCCCGGAGCTGCCGTGCCTGCGGCGTGCGGGCCGTACCTCCTGGCCGCGGGGCACGGAGGAGTTTCAGGGCGAGGTTGGCGAGGCCCGCCTCAGCCGCTTGAGGCCCAGGCCAGCTGACGGGCTGCGCGAGGAAACGAGGAACCTGGCGTCAACTTGTGCTGTCGCCGGGGTTAGTAACGAGGCACATGCAGTGATAGGCGAAGTATCGTCAAAGCAAGCGGTCTGGAACACACCCCGCCCGCTCGCTTCTCCTGGAGGGCGGTGGGCTGAGGTCCCCAGAAGGCGGGGGCAGGTGTGCCCTACCGCCTGCTTTCCTCTCGCTTTCCTACTTAGTACAGGGCACGCCGCAGCACGGTGCGGAGGGATTAGCTCAGGTCTTGCAAGCGGTATAACTGTGTCAGAGCAACTCTACACCCATGCTAATTAACTGAACTTTTCAGCAGAGCTAATTAACTGAAGCAGAATACCTCAATGGCTAGGCAATCCAGTGGTATGTTTTCTCTAGTGGCAAGATCGGTTAAAGAAATTTCCAGATGCCTGTTCCTGCCCTTGTGGCACAGTTGTGCTGATACAACTGTAAATGAGATCAGTTAAACAGTCCAGGTTAAAGCAACACAAAAACTCTCCAAAAATGTGTGAAACTTGGATGTTACTTTCCGGGTCTCTTTTAGCCCCTGTCCTCGGACATCCCTGTTAACACAAATGCAGGAGCTGGGTGCAGGGAGAGGGTGAACTGCTGTGCCAGAAGCAACCTGCAAGACACACTGATCCAGGGAAAACCAGAGACGTGACAGAAAAAAAGCACATCAGACTATTCCTTGACATGGCTATATTGTTTCAAATTCCAAAATTACTCTTTCCAACTTAATTTAGGGACCTCTGTGCTGCATTACATACTATAAATATATGCCTGCAGTGGAGATGTGGCTTTCCAAAATGCAGCTTGGCTCTTGCAGTCTGCTCTGCATAGCTCATCTAGTCAGCCATTCCTTCGTATGCCGCTTTGCTGGCTAGTTTGGGTGAAGTAACTTGAAGGTAGCAACTCCAGATGCAGTGAAGGCAGGACAATGGAAGCCAGGTTACACATGTCTACTCAGTACTGCCTATCTAAATTTGAGTACTGGGAGGAGTATAGCTATATTGCATGTTTTCCCAGCAGGGACAATGCCCGCTGCTGCTCACAGGGGTTTTCAGATTTCCTGCAGGTTTCTCTGGACAGTTCTGTTTTATGCTCATAAACATGTTCATTAATACCTACCCTAAAGATCAATCTGTCCAAAAGACTTGATTGAGGAAGCCATCTAATAATCTAATTTCTCTTCATTTAGAAGAGCTGCATAGACTTAATCTTCCACACGTTTAAATCCCAATGAAATATTCAAAGTCAACAAGCCTCATTCTAGTTAACTGGTTCTGAGACTCAATGGGAGTAAGTTCATTTGTTAACTCTGTAACATTTCTCCAACATGTATTTAACTCTGGAATGGTAGAGTTTGTAGAAGAGCACTGGCATTGCCATCCCAGATCAGCCCATTAGGTCAGTGTGTTTCCACCAGAACCTCTCCTACTTAATGACTGAGGATGAGACCCCTCTAACACTTTGTGTGCCACTGAAGGAAGTTAAACTTCCTTTAAACTGATACTCTGTGTTTTCCCAACAGTTGAAGTACTTTGTAAGCAATAGTCACCACCTCTTCCTTTAGAGGGAATGCAGTAAAATGTGCTACATAACAGACACATGAAGTTAACACATGGCCAAGGGCCAAGCTGCTGCTCCCCACATTAAAGGTTACTACATCTTGTCTTCCACATAGTCCCATGCTCCCTACAGGAGCATTAATTTAGGAACATGATAGCCAGTACATTCCAATTAATCATAGTCAGGGCCTGATGACTTTTAGAGATGAACTATGAGTGTATTAGGCATTTGATTTAGTTGTACAATTCCTATGTTTCCAGTAGGACCAAAGCTGTGCAGAGACAGTGCTTTCATTACAACATCAGAAATTAGACTGTTGGACCTTGAAGGAAATTGCATAATCCCAGTAATCCCATATGTCAAAACTTATTACCTGTTGTATCAAGTACTGTCAGTCATACCAGCAAAGAAGAGTGTCCCCCGGTCTGTGACTGGGAGTTGTAGATTTAATGGGAACAAACAACAGCTTTCTATTACACACAGTTACTTACAGCTCTGAAATTCTGTTCTTGGAAAGCGCTTTCCCAAATTCCTGGGTAATATGGAAAGGCAGAGAATCCTATACGGACTAAAAGCAGGGAAGAGAAGAAGGAATATTATAGCTGTGATTGCCACACACAGGATACCACAGGAGTGCTAGTTAATTTCTCCCACCAGTTGATGATCTCTCCCACCAAATGTGATATCAGCTAGTAACAAAATAGCCTTTTCAAAAACACTTCTGTATGTGAATGTTCCTACACATCACCTGCTTGTTAAAAATGTGCTAAATGAGATAAATGTGAATTCATTACCTGTAAGTCATTTTCCTATGACAATCAAAAATGTGGATAAAATACTAATTCCATGAAAATAACAGCCTGAATTAAAAAGCATCAATCCACTCAACCCCCCCCTCCCCCAAACAAAACAGGATAAAGATTTTCTCTGTTAATTTCACCTTTTTGACAGAGACATTATTATTATTTTCTGTAATTACACAAACACGCTATTTTTTGCAGGATTGTCTCCCATTCACTGCATGTCTCAACAGCTGCCTTCACTGCACATGTTAACACACTTGGACAAACTGGGTGGCTACTCTTATCCTGTTGCGTATCCAGCTGAAGAAGTCTAGGACACGGTTCTTCAACTCTCTGTTCCTGCGTATGTTTATTCACATTTCTAAGCACTTATTTAAATAAATAAATCACAACCTGAACCTCTGTTCAGTTCACTCAGAAAAGGAAGGTGTTCAGTTACTGATCAGAGGGAAGAAGTCCTGCTGGAGTGACTTCCTCAGCATCACCCAGAAGTGCTGTCACAGTAGCAAACATCTCTGATGATAGCAGTTTGTGCAGCTACCTAGCCAGGGATCAGGTACTGATTAAAACTAGGTAAGGAAAAAAATTGTGGGCAGTGTTTAATATAGATAAGTTCTCCAGTTAGGTTAACTTGTAGTGATAGGAGGAAAAGTGGAGCACTGTAAAAAGTTGAGGGAGAGGGCTGCTTATTTAAGCAGCATAACTGGCTTATGGTACCCCTTAGTGAGTTCATAAAACCACAGTCTGATTCCACAGCTTAGACTGGCTTTCTTTTCTCACCATTAGTAGCCAGGAAGAGATTAGCAGGAAAAAGTCCTGATGACAGCTGGACTGTGACTTAGATGGAGGTAAAGCACAGAGCATGTTTTAAGAGGGATATAAAATGATTCTGTTACACTTAGTATCCAGTTTTGGACAACCTGGAAGAAAGAAGCATGAATAACTGATTTAGCAAACAAGTCTAATGGGTAAAAGTTGAAAGATCTGGACAGGCTAGGGCTGGGCACAAGACAACAAGACAACCGTCTTCAGTCATGCACAATGTCCCCTGTGGCTGGGATGAAGTGCAAACAGCTTCATTCAAAGGAAAGATTACAATTACATGTTAGAACAAATCTTTCTAGATATAAACCAAGCTACCTAGGCAAATGTCAGAACCTCTTTCACTGCATGTTTCAAGTGCAGCTGGAGTAAGTGTCCCCTATCTAGGGACTGATCCCTTACTAGAAGAAAGAAAAAGTCTTCCTGAGGTCTCTATCCATGTCTGTAGTCTGTATGACCTGTGGAGGGAAAATGCTCTAGGCTTGTGTTGTCAAGACCAGCAAGCCTCTACTGAGTACATATATATATGTGTGCGTGTATATATATATGCACACACACAGATTTTCAGAAGTTAATCAGCCAAATTTAAGAGGATTTCCTTCAGGTCAGCAAAAGACTCCTTGCTGTTAGAATCATGGAAATGCTAAAGCTTCTCAATAGATAGTTACAAAGAGGAGGGTTGTGTGTTTGTTTTTAGTTAGCAATTCTTTATCCTAACTTTTCTTCTTGAAAAGGCTAAATTATGCTTAAACTCAGTTCAGCTTGAGGCAGAAGCTCATGATGGGAAACTTCATCCCAAATAATTAAAGTCTGGCACAGTTGTAACCAAAACTGGAACTTTATAAGAAAAATGTTTGGCAATCTGAGCTGTAGGCACTGTGGTCACTCTGCCTTATAGATAGATCTGCATATGCATGCACAGAATAAGCTTCACTCTACTTCCACAGACATTAAAGTTCTAACAACCATTCTTATCTCAAGTTCACAAGATGTATTTTGAAGTCTCAGTCTTTTAAAAACATAAACCAACAGTGAACTTTCAAAAAAACCCTAAGTGGCTTAAGGTTTGTTCACACTATCACAAAATGCTGGTTTAAGGGAATACAGACTGAGAGTATACACACAGGCAGTGAACGTCGCTCAGCAGTTAGACAGTAACTTGTCTGGCCAAAGTAATTTATGTGCTTGCACAGTCTTCATGGATGTTATCCTCCTCCCACACCTTGGCTGAGATTGTCAAAAGTGCCTACATTTACTTACAGGCATGTATGAGGCAAGTCATGTTACGCGCTGATTCGTGAAATATGCGTGATGAAATAATGGTTAAACAGAGTGGAAGGGTACATGAAAAAAATTACACTGGGGGTGTACCTACAATGTTGCACTTAGTCTTAAGCAGTGAAAATGCACCAGCCTGTAAAAACGTATTCCTAAGGGAAACTGTGAAAGTACAATCAACTCACCCATTTAAATTTAGGCAGAACGTTGTAGATTAAAATATGTTGTTGGGAAATTGTGCATACATGTATAGAAAATTAAGTAATCATTTTTATCTCTACTTTGATTATCTGATAAGTAGTATGGTGAGTATGTATTTACATGAATATTGGCCTTTCTGTCACTGACAAGTATACATCTCAAATTATCTTTTTGGATTGGTCTTCCTGTACTACTCCTTATGGCTACTCAACGATTTGCTCTCTTCAGCAATATATAATTATTGTAAATTATGAGAGGGAGATATATCGTTATAACTCATATTTTTCTTGCATTCACCTATAACAGTATTTCCCTACTTCAGGATATATCTTTCTGAATCTAAAAAAATACAATTCATAGGAAAAGTGTCAAATAATTTTTGCTTTGTCTAAAATTTGCAAATGTTTTACATTTAGCAATTAACCATGAAAAGCATATTTAAATGAATCTTATTTAAATGAACCCAGTGTATATATTTAAGATAGCCACACAAGAGAAACAACGTGGCACTATGCTAATTTTCTGTAAAACATTTTGTTTCTTTCAAAATTACCACTCCCTAAAGTATAACAGGAGCCCATTTTAAGTTCTGTGTCATTTGAATTTGAGATGGAACATAGAAGAAAGCTGCTTTAATTGAAGCTTGAAAGATATGGAATTGAGCCTTCAGGGATTGTTGGGCACTTTTCTTGTCATTCTGGTTGATGGATTTGCATGATGTAGGTGGGGAATGTTGTTGATCAGGCTGTCCATTTTAATTTCGTACTGGTTGTGTCAGCTTTAAAGTGAAGTACGAGCTCAGCTGTAAAGCAAGGGGCGAGCATACAAGCTTTAGAACAGGCACCGTGCTGCAGGCCAGAATAAGTAAAATAGCACCATCTATACTCTTTTGAAAAGTGCGATATTTAAGTCAACTAAGAATATCATATGCTGCAATACATTATCATTAGTCTCCTGTATTGAATAAGTGCCTTCTCCTTTTTTTTTGTTTTCCGATTCACATGTATATGAACAAGCTGGAAGAAAAATCTTTAAACTTTAACACATCATGTTGCTGGTTCCTTGAGAAATACTGCTCTGAGTTTAGCAGACAACCAACAAGCCTTAATGATGAGACTTGATATGTCCCCTAAAGGAAAAAAAAAAAAAAACACAAAGCTTATTTTACTGTTCCGATTTACATTGAAATGTATGCCAAACCTAACCTGGCTGCCATCAGATCACCGTGTCTTGCCACTGCTTGATTTCCTGTCAAATCATTCCATTTAGAGGCGTTGAATCAGTCTCCTAATTTGTTGCTACATGCACATCTATTGCAATCAGACTTTCTTTAAAAAAACAAAAGCAAAACAACTCCACACTTACTAGTTTTCTGTGAACCATTTCTGCCCAGCATATTTAACTGGGTAACTGTTCTTGCTGCATTGCTGGTAGTAATGCTGTGACCATCACTAAAAACAAAACCACCTTCCAACAGATGGCATATAGGCCCGTTAATGACATTAGTGCTTTTGCGTTATTTGGCATCCTACATGAATGGAACAAATAGCTTTTCCTTTTGCCTGTGATATCATACAGCAGTGTTCATTAATGCTCTCAAAAATGGAAAAAAAAATCAGGTCCCTCTTCCCACCCACTCCCCACTGCCTGACAAGGAAACCATATGTTTCAGGAGATTAGTAATAGAGCAGCTTCTTTCTGAAGGTCACAATTAATGCAAAAAATAAAATCTTAAATATACTTTTTTAAAGTGGTTGCTAATGAAATGTGCAAATGCCTTAGCATTTTCATATTCAGCACAATTCAGTCCAGTAGCACACAGGGTTATAATGTACCTAAGGGGAGAAGACATAAAGAATTAGGTCTGGAGTCTGGGGAAGGCAACAGCTTGACTAGACTAATTGATTTCCAGACTGATGTTTTATAAATCTATACAGTGAAAATACTAATGAGGCCCTGTTTTGGAGGGAGGAGAAGAAGAAGTTCTAAATTTAACTATAAACTTTCAATAACTTTCAGTAACTATGAGGTCTTGTGCTCCAGGTAGTTAGGATGTAAAGCAGCTGGAGAGGTTTTCTTCCTATGAGCCCTCCAAACACATCTTGTATATGTCTGGCTCTATTTGTTGTGACATGCACAAAAGGCAGTATGTGTCAGAGGACTTAAAAGCTGGATGTCGTGGCATTGAACTTACAGGTGCCCTGCTCTGGGGTAAAATCAGGACTCCTACATGCAGCTCTTGGGCTGCTTCAACAGAATATGTAGGAAGAGTTTTCCAGCTCATGTTTTGTTGGAGAACTGCCAACACACTGAATCGGGAGTGCTTGGTCAACGTCTTCAGCAGAGGGATGCCAGTGTCAGTGGTGGGAAGTGCTCCCTGAACCGGTACTTAAGTCTCACATCTCTGCCTCAGGTGCTCCAGAGAGGCACCTCTGTTTGCTTGGGATCTATTTCCTGAAAGTGTGCTCTGGAACATAGCTAGGATTTATGTCCTGTATTTCTGGATTCTAATCAGAACCAGGTTTTACCTGAGCTGTGGTTTCACAGCCCTGTTGGTGCAAATGTGAGTGTCTGCAGGAGTGCAAGTCAAGGGACATAGACTGTGCATTATCAAAATCAGGTGCCCTTAAAGGCTCTGATTTGCTGCCTTGTAAACACTAAGGCTTATAATGCAGGAGTTTTAAATGTAGTCCAAGTCCCACTCTAGGCTTTCTAAACACCCATGATGTATTTGGCCTTTCATGTTGTTCATACTTATCCTGACTCTCATGAGAAATGTTCTGAAGCTCCGAAAGGGCTATCATCATTCTGTGGATTACACACATAGACAGAGAAGAATTAAGAGAGCATTAAGCCTGCAGAGTCATGTACCCCCAAATTAGGAAATATCAGTGTTAAAATTAATCACAGATTTATAATTCTGCTCTTGTAGCAAAGTTCTCAATTACAGGGTCCCATTTAATATTGGAATGTTACATATTTCTTGTCACAAAGCCATCTTTTGGGGGTTATTGAACCCTTTTGAAATATTGGCCAGTTTTGAGAAGGAACATAACCTCCTGATTTTTTACGCTTTGTTGCAAAACCATTTCTCAAGTTCAACATGATTTATCAAAAGTTAGAATTTGGGGCAGTACAAAACTATCCAGACAACGGTGATTAGTTTCCCTCTCCCTGAATCACCTTGTGATGGGTTTTGTGGTGACCCTGGTGTCCTTGCAAGGCAAAATAGGAAAACACGTCCAGAGAGAAGGCAAAGACGGTTGTCACAGCCTGGCCTTAGATTGGCTTAGGCTGCCCTGGTTCTGTGCTGAATAAGTGCTTGTGGATGATAGAAGTCTGTTGGGTGAGAAGCAGTGGGAGGGCAAGGAAAGGAAACAGGAGGAGGAAAACAGCCTTTGTATATCTTGTATTAAGTAGTTTGGAATGGGGATGTTCTCAATCTTATTTGTCACTGGCTATTTCTTTTGTTAGGTGTAAATAGAGTCTTGGTTGTCTTTAGACTGCTATGAATGTTTCTGTTACTTTTCTGTGCAGAGTGGGCCAAGGGATGTAAGCGCTTTACTGCTCTTTCAGACTCTTAGGTCCATTTAGGTCCATACTTTAGATCCTTAGATTGACTCATTTCTTTCCAGAGTAAAGAGGAACAAGATTTAATATCCAGGTCCCGGCACTGCAGTCAAGTGCTCTCATTCCTAATTATTCCAAGCAGAGCGAGACACATTCCCCAGAGTGACCAGGTGCCTAAGCAACCTTTTCAAATTGCTTTAGTTAGAGAAAGAAGTCAAATATAACTATTTCATACTTTCCTAGTAAAGGATCAAAGCCAGCATTTCTAGATTAAACATGTGGTAAGAGTGGCATCTAATGGCTCTGAAATCCTCGGGATGGTGAGGGTGAGCATGCTGATTTTTGAAGGATCGCATATAGATGTTTTGCCATTTTTATGAGGAACAAAACAAGGATTGTGGATGCCACCGGGTGTCTAGTTCCACCAGGCACTGCATTTTTCAATGCTCAGATGCATGTGGATCCTGTGTGGAGCTAGCCTGTGGGTATGAACAGTTTGGGTACTTTTGGTTAACTACCATTTCTATAAATAAACAAGTATATAATGCCATCACATGTTCTTCCTTTCCTGACTTCCACTCCATATGGGACTTTTATAATTCTAGAATTACAAACATGACGTAATCACCAACATTTCTGCTGGTTACATTACTATCTCTGTAAAGCCCGATAGCTAACAAAAACTGTTTTCAAAGCAGAGCTGATCTCATTGCTGATGCTTGTGCATAAAGATGTTTTGGCACGATAACCTCCTGTATAAACTGATGTGTTTGTTATTGTAACATATCTTAAGTTTTTGTATCTATTCAAATGGGAAAAGAAAAAAAAAGATAGTAACTTCTCTCCTGGATGGAAATGGCAAAGCAAAGGATTTTTGAAATCTTTTAACTGCTGAAAGATATTTTAGGTACAGAAAGAAACAAATAAAGCAAATAAGAGCAGGCTATTTGTCCTTTATGCAAATAAAATTCAGTTGTTTTGCTGCAACAGAATTATACGATTCCTGATCCTTCTCCTCCAAACCTTCCTTTATGACTTAATAGTTCCAAGTAGCAAACACCAAATACTGCTGTAACCTGGTATGCTACTCTCTGGAAATTTCAGATTAGATTCTATCAAAAAAACTCTCAAAGAACAGACCACAAAATAAAGAGGGGAATTGCTTATAGTGGGTTAGAGCTTGCTGTTCTATTAAGAGAATTAGTTGGAGCACAATAGCTACAAATATAGGTAGGAACTATAATGGGAACTTGAATGAAATATATATAGTTATATGACCCACTAATGACTCCAAAAAAAGCCATACGATGAATGAGTCACAGACTTTTAAATATAGTTCCCTGCTGCAATAGTTTTATCATCAAACAAGGCTCCACTTGAATTAAAGGGGAGCAAGGGCTACATGATGGGGTCCTACAGCCATGCCTCAGTGATTCATACACTGACAACAAAGGCAGAGGCTACACAAGTAGTTTCTATTATAAGTGATGTAAGAGAGAAACGTTTGCAAACGGATGACTCACTGATCAGAGGGCTTTCAGTTTGACTGTGATACAGTGGTTCAGATAAATGCATTCATTATTTTCTATAGCCTGCGACCTTTCCTGATTCATAAATAGTAACATTTATTTTTCTGCACGATATTTATTTTAACATCATCCCTATTGATTTCACTATATTTCATCAGTTTGTATTCATCTAATTGTAAAGTTAGGCTCACTCGCTAATATAAGATCAGTAGCTTTCTAAAGGCAAAGAAAATAGCAAAGTCGTGCTACGATTTTAATAGCTGGGAACAGAAATAGCCTTTGACACAATGCTTTTAAAGTAATTTTTTTACTACATGACACAATTTGTTTTTAAAGAACTGTGATGTGTCTTACAGACACATGTCTGGCAAAGCAAAGTCATGAGAGGGGTAAAACAAACAAAATGACCTCTGTTCTGCCAGCCACCAAAACAGCACAGGCAAGGAAATGAAGAATTTTACAAGGTCCTTTGGAAACGTAAACCCAGAGACAATATTGCAAATGTTCTTACTGTCAATTTGCAGTGCTGTCTCTGAAGGTCATTTCTAATTTCAGCCACAATTTGCCAGAAGTGAAGAAGTAATTCAGGTAGCCTGCTAAAAAGTTTGTGGGTTTGGGAGATCATATATTGCTACAAGGAGCTTCTGAAAGCTTATATGCAAAAGTATGTCTCACCATTTCAGGAGATTTTCTTTGCACATTTGAAGAAATGAAAGGAAACTTAAGAATAATGATAAAAAATGGTAAGCTATTTCTTCTTTTTCCCCATTTCCCCTGTCCTGCATATTTCTGAAGAGATAAGAGGAACAGACTTCATTGTCACTGAGCTGCAGAAGTCTGTAAAACAAACAATGATTTATTTCTCAAAATAAAGAAAACGTAGAGCAACCTTCTTTCCCTGGAAAAATTTGGCATCATTTACTGATATGAAACCACAAAAAGCATCTGTATTTAAAAGCTATTAAGAATGCAGCCCAGCCAGCCTTTCTCATGTCTATAGTTCAGATAAATTGTCTTACTCTTCTCAGTGAACATGGGATGAGAGCACAGGGCTTGCCTCTCCGTGTGGGTGACTGCTGCACACCATTGCCTGAGTTCATCCTGTCAAGGCAACAGAGCTCAGAGTTTAAGCTGCCATTCAGTCCCTAGTTTAGCACAAGCTGTTTATAAGCTCTCCGGTAGCTTGTTAATACAACACCATTTACATTGGTTATTATGACACCAAAGCAGTAATTAAGAGAGAATATTTTAACTATACCTGAATTTAACTTGTCTTTTGTTGCTATTCAGATCATCTGGTGTGTATATAATCTCATGTTGAAAACATATATGTAAAAATAGAAGGTTCACCGATAAAAGTAGTTCAGAAATATAACAGTATTATGTGTGAGAGTGTGCAGGTCTGGCTAATTTGTTCCTGTCAATATCAACACAACTGTTGCATGCACAGTTTCTTTGAGTTAGCATGCTCAATAAATTCAACCCTGTCAATAGCGCTGATGTCCAGCATTAGGGTTACAAACCATACATCCATAAAAACCTTTTCTCCCATCTATTATGAAATTCTGGTGGTGCAGCTCAGAGAAATGGAAGAGATATAGCAGGCCTGAAGCAAATGATGAAGAGCTTGCAGTCTCCCCATGCTTATTTATGTGACAAGTCCTAACAACAAGTGGGCATTTCCTGCAAGTCACGTGTGTCTGGGAGTCTTTGGAGATTTGTGGCAGAGAGGGTGATGCATCCTTTCGTTTGTAAGCTCTGCATGCCTTTTAGGGGTTTCATTGGTCTAGCCAGAGCTCCCCCGCAGTTAAACTTCTTGATGTCTTTTCCAAACACTGAGCAAATGCCACAATGGAAGGTGCGTGTGTTATACATTTTGACATATATTTGTGGAAAGTCTAGTATTTTTAAACCCATGCATTTTCAAATAACCTGCTTTCATGCTGTTCATAGCTTAGAATTAAATAAAATTTGTCATCCATGCTAGAATCGGAGTATTTAGAATGTGAACTGTTTTGTGGGATATTAACTGTAGAATGCTACTGCCGTTATCTCTGCAAGATCAAACTTGACGGAAAAAATTGGTTGATACCCTCAATATGAAACACCAAAATATTAATTGTTGTAGCACAGATTTTCACATCAAAAGCCTATTTATTTACTTTTTATAGTTAAGAGCTAGGGAAAAGGTCTTAAGTAAAATATTATAACTGTAATTTTTTGATGGGCTTATTATGAGGAGCTTGGTAAAGTTTTTTAAAGAATTATTTGAAGAAATTGACAGTAGTAATTTCTTTAACATTGGACCAAAAGTTATGCCATTTTCATATAAAAGTAGATCTCTTAGAAATATTTTTTGTCTGTTTTGTGTGCAAAAGAGAACTTGTTTCAATGCAATACTTTACTGCTGAAAATAATATTCTGCCAAGGGTGTAAAACATAATATGACATGAAGATTGATTTTAATGAAATTTTCCAGCCAGGCAGACCTTGGTATATACCAGAAATCAATAACCATACTCTCTTTTAAATCTTGTTATTTATTTCTATTCTAATAGAGGGAGGGAATAAGAAGCCCCCTGGTGACAAAACTAATATCTTTGTATTGAAATGGATATTAACAGAGCACAGTATGTACTTAGGGACTCTAAACTGCACATGCTCGTGTGCTTTGTTCTGTTCCCATAAAGAGTCCCGTGGAAGCTGAAGAGGACTGTTCATATGCATAAAGTTAAAGCATATTCCTAAGCGCTTGTAAACTGAAGGGCTAGTTTAACAAACGCATTAAGGATCCATCATCTTTTCCCCTCTATGCTTATATGTCCAGTGAAAAGATCATTCGGTATCTTAAATCTTCTTCATCAGACAAAACTGCACTATAAGTCTACACATCACAGAAAGAGAAATGAAATGCAGGAAATAAAAATCACTGTCAGCTCAATTGTATAACACGTTTACTGTGGGACATGTTGTTTCAATATCTTAAAGCCACTCCTCCAGATAGCATTTCAGGGGACAATGTGACAGTATGAGTTTAGAAAGTGACACCAGGGCTCTGAGCACTGGAAAGCATTGTCAGTCACTTCTGAGGAAAACTTGAAAAGGATTAATGAAACAAAATAAATTGAGCATGAATTCAAATGACTTGGTCAAGCTGAATCAGAGCAAAAGTTTCTATGATGCCGACTGCCTGGGAAACCAGGCCTTGCTGTTTTGTAATGGCACTTTTTCAAAAAAGGCAACAGCATGTGTTGCTGTTTTCTGGTAATGCCAAAAATCGTCTTCTACATGGAAGACTGAGATTTTGTGATTTAATAGCCCACTTCAAACTGCAGGTGGAAAACCAGAACTGCCTACAAACTGTAATTTTGATTTATTTTGTCATTTGCAGAAGTACACCATTACAGAAGAAATATCTTGAAAGGCAAAAGATAATTGGGCCCATAGATGTGTGGAGTTCCACACTTAATTCTAGGGTTTTTGCTGAAAGGAATTGACCTTATAGTTAATATAAGATGGTATGATCAACCACATAAAACTTTTTATTCTGCAGCATGTTTGTTTGGAGTACATGGAAGAGGGGAAAACACTTTTAATATGTTCATACATTTAGCTGAGAATGAGATAGTAGATTGTATTTAAAGAATGCTTTTTCCTGGTGGCAGCGAATAAGGTTCAGAAACAAATCCCTTAAATTGCTATTATTAGCCATCTCAGAGGACAGAGATATTTTATCTGACTCTGCCCCAGTTTGGAGACCTCTCAGTAATACAAAGAAATTGAAGTAAAACTATATGAAAGTCATTTGTCCTAATTTCTAGTGCCTACTAAAGTGATCCATATTGAAAGTCTAATCTGGGGAATGATGCTTTAAAGGACTAGTTCCCTGTTCCCAAATGTAAAGCATTCTTCCCATCAGCTCTTCTCCTTTGCCATAGAGAGGCTGTTGTGATTTTGTTTTATAGTTCCAATATAAAGGTAATGCTATAATCTTAATAGGAGCTGGGAATATTTAAAATTCAAGATGCAGTTTTTCTGCATAATGGCAGAATTGTATTGGGTCACAGTCTGTAAGCATCATTTTATTTTCTTGTTATGTTAATTCATTTGGTGGTAGGTTAGGTGTAGTCTCCTGGGTCAATTTATATTCAGTCAAATGGCTAAAGAAAAAGCCTAGCAATTAATCTGATGAGGTGATAACTCTTCAGAAAATCCTCTCCTTCAGAAAACTGCCTCCTATGTTCTCAGTACTCTGGAAAACAGATGGAAAATACTGTAAGGAGTGAAAATTACTGGAAATGTGTGGCAATTAAAAGAAGAGAAAATTAGGAAGCATGCGTGAAGATGTAGTATAACATTTCCTATGATGGCAGCAAAAGCGTATGAAGATTTAAGAAAAAAAAAATAAAATTAAACAAATCTCAGGGTGTCCTGAACGTTGTTGAAGGTGTTTGAGCCAGGAAAGCCACTAGTCATTTACCGCCAAAAATACTGGGGATTTCTGCCAACCTTGTCTTTCTAGGTTTGTGTCAGTCCATATTTTCCCCGTCTTTCTGTTGGCTACTTGCCTTTTCAGTACTTTAATTAGAAATAAAGCTGTACTTGGCCAGCAGACCATACTGATGAGTCAATACACTGCTTCCTTGGAGGCCAAAAATACCTTTTGCATGATGTAATCATGGACTTTTATTTTAATTGACAACTAGTACTTATAGTAAGTGTCTATGCTAAAAACTAATGATCTGGATACTTGAGGCACAGAAGTGCGGAGGAGACAGAGGAGCTCATAGTCATTACTTACCAGTGACATCCAGTCAAATGGATACACTGTACAAGGTAGCTGCAAAGATTACAGGTTTCTATTGGATTCCAAAGGGTAAAATTCAAGAAGGCAGCATTTGTAGAGAGAAGTAAGATTTTATTTGGTAAACTGATAGAGGTCATGGAATCTCATGGCTATAGCACATACCAGCAAGGTCTATAGCATCTTTCTAAACAGAAAAGATATTGTTTCCATTTCTGGCTGCACTATGAGGATTTTAACCCTGTATTTACAAGTAATTTACAGTGCTTGATGATTAACAAGAATGGGATAAAGCTCCTGCTCAGCCTTGCTTACTTTCTAGCCCTAGCAGAAAGAACAGTACAATCTCATTTTGGACACAAAAGGAAATATCTGTTGAATAAAGTCAACACTTGAACAACAGTAGATAGATATTTCTGAGTAACTTTGTGTGTGAATGTACTGGCTGTGAGAGAGGAATGCTTTGTTGCAGGTGGGTAACTCATGGATGAGTCAGGAGCCACTCTGGTGACAAACCTGCAGGAAGTGTAATTCGCATAATCCCTTCACGTTAAAAGTGCCTTTAAAAGTATGTACGTCTGTCTGCAACACCAAATACTCTGAATATCCACAGCAAAAAAAAAAATCTTCACAAATCAGAGAGCTGAGGTCAGTCAGACCACAAGAGACAAGCCTGTAAAAATGGCCTGAAGTTACCAAAAGCATGTAAGAAAGCCACGAACAAAATTATCATTCTCAAAAACAAAAAAGGAGAAAAAACGTCTTTCAGAGCCCTAGCACTTCTGAGAGTCCATAAGGCTATGGAAATGCTACTGCAGTTTTTCTTTCTTTTTTTTTTTTTTTTTTTTTTTCCCCCCCGCAAAAAGGAAATGAGAGCATGAAAGAGAAATAAAATTAACTTTTCACCTGAAAAAAACTAATTCACTTGCACCCTGGCTTTGATAGAACATTGCACTTATTTCCTGTTTTACAATTATACATTTCTAAGGCTCTTTTTTCCCCCTTTCAGCCCCAGGGAAACGTGCTCATGTGCTTTTCCACAAGTCCTTTGCCGCCCTCTGGTGACCGCCGCCCGCCTCCTGTCCTGAGCTGAGGGAGACGGGCGGGAAAGGGACCAAAAAAGACCATTTCTACAGAAAGTGCCCGTGCTGCTCTGTGGACGTCGGGTGGTACTTACAAAGGCTTGTACCTCCTGAGAAACGCATTCCTTCGTTTGCTGTAGGTGTGCCCTTTACACAGAAACGGACCTGGGTGTCCCTGGCAGTCCTTCAGCTTCCTCTTTTCTGAACAAAGTAATTTCCATAAAGCTCCAAATTTGCAGCCCTCCAACTTTCCATTTCCTGTAGAAATGGCTCAGTCTTGAAGCTCTCAATCAAACAAGAAGCTGGAAACGGGATGCCCGGGACTCCAAGCCCAGCAAAGCCTTTCCCGCGTCCAACGCCTTTGGAAGACATCCACGCTGCTGTTTGTATTGTAGGACGGCCTACCAGCCTTAGTCATGGGCCAGGAACCTGTTTACACTACGTTACAACATGGTAATAATAATTTACGACTTCTGGAAATAAAGGGGTTTTGATTTGGGTGGTTTTTTGTTTCTGTTTTGTTTTGTTTTGTTTTTTAACTATATGACATTAGCTGTAAAGAAAACAGTGGAACTCCCAGCTGTATTAGCCCTGGTAAACTGAGCTGAGAGTTTGTTGTTGCTTATGCTTCTGTGGTTTCTGGTGTGTTGACACTGAAATCATGTGCAGTAATAGCCAAAATAGTTAAACACAAAATACAAATCCCGTATCTAAGGATCTCATTCCATAGCTCCGTTTTTACTCTCTTTGCAAATCCCTTTCTGATGTGTATTGCAACCCTTGCACTGCAGTTTTTTCTTTCAAGGTTATCTTCAAGAGTTTTGCCTTCTTCCACAGAAAGCAGATTACCATTTCCCAAGAATGCTCCCAAATGCTCTGCATCTCTTTTGCTATTTATCTTTGTTATGATGATGCAGTTTTACAAGTGTGTTTGAGCTTTACAATGTAGATCAAATTATATTCCCTGCAGAGAGGAAGTAATGTAAATTAAAATGAGGGCAAAGGGAAGAGCGGGTGTGTGACACATGTTGTGTACTGAACTGCCAGAGGTAGTCAGCTGCTCAGCAGCAAGTAGTGCTCAAACCAAGACTGAACAGAGGAGAGGAGTTAGTAGCAGAGAGCGGAGCTAACATCACAGAAAGAGGAGAAATAAGAGCGTGACTACCCCATCATGTGGCGTGTTCCTGTCTGTGTCTGGCATGATGGGAGAAGGTACATTTTTGAGCAAGCCATGTTTTTCTCATTGCCTATAATTACAGGTACACCCATAATTGCACACACAAGCTTATCACAAAGAGGATTTCACCTCCCTTTGGACATGAGCAATGCTACTATAGTTTCTGTTACAGGCAATACCTTTGTGTAGGTGCAGTTCGGTGGAATTCTCTGGAAAGCTGTAAAGTCTGAATTTAGTTTTCAAGACACTGTGGTAAGCTGGTCTAAATTATTCAGTGCTGCAGCCCAGATACAAATCTGTGTCACCTCATGTGATGGTGACCCTCTCCGCTCACAGAAGTCCAACTATAATCGCAATATATTTGTATATTTGGATATGTACAGACATAATTGGAGGTTATGTGCACGATAGCCCTGTCTCTATCTCCCTACTGTTTATACACGTGCAGTCTAAGGAAGAAGTGCAGCTCATCAGTCACGTATAGATCACCTGTGTTTGGGCAATGCCACACAGTTCACCTTCTGTCACCTGCACTGAGATTAAGAGGCTAGCTATTGCTTCATCTACCTTGCTGGTAGGACCAAGGGTTTCCCTACCCTGCAACTCTGAGGAGATTCAAATCCTAGCTCCAAATAAGGTATATTGGAGAAAAAAACTCCAAACATCAGTCTCATAACTGTTTATGCCTTACTTCTGGTAAAGACATCACCTGTCTTACATGCCTATATCCAGTGTCCGTGGCTGTAATTCTTCCAGCCAAGAGCTAGATTTCTAGCTTTCTCCCAACTGCCCACTCAGTCCTTCAGACTTCCCTTGACATTTCCTACTGTGATAACCATTTGGCTATTTGATCAGTAATAAAGCTGACAATGTGTATAAGGTCTTGCTGGACTTGGGGTTGGATCCATCTCTCCCCTGAAGGCAATAGACTTCTTCCTGACAGTGCTAGAAGTGCAAAGGAGCTACATAGATCTAGCTAAAGCAAAATGAAGAAGAATACACCCCACACATTCTTTCATAGCATTTTCCTGCCCTAATACTGGATAAAGGAGTTGTCCTTTACCACTGAGCGTTAAAATCATTGCAGCTAGATAATATTATTTTGTGACATTGAAGAAACAGCTGGATCAGCAAAATGTATTTGCAACAGGCTTGACTGAGTATTTATGAGACTCACTGTTATTTTCTAGTCATATTTTCACCTTTCGCTAAGATAGTTAAAGTGAATTGGAACATGGTCAATACAAGCACAAATTTTCAACCTTCTATTTATTCAAAACAAGGTGTATTATGTTAATTTAATACGGGTTTTAAACATTAATTTATCTCTATCATCTTTTGATGAAATTATCTTTCAGTTTTAAATCTCACAAAGTCAGTTTCAAACATTCCTGTTGTCCTGTTTGTCCATGACTTCAAGGAAGCTATAATTTTGATTCTTACTTAACCATTGAAATAAAGAAACACGGGCAACCAGGATAGTGCATGGGTGCTTTATATAGCCCCATATCAAATATACTTCTGTTTTCTTTCAACAGAAGTCATTCAAGATCCCCTGAGCCTGAAAGTTTCCTTCCATTTCTTCTTAATCCTTCTCCTACGCACTTGTTTTCATCCATGCCCAAATATCAAGGCATACAAAGTCTGTTTATGTGGGATGAGATTAATGGCCAAGACATGAGCAGTTTGAAGGTTGCTACCCTGCTGATTTCTGGATTTTAGACCCAAGTTCAATTTTAAGCTCTTCCAGTTGTTGATTCTGAGATAACAGTCATTTCTCCTATTTTTAGCCACAAACAGCTTTGAAATTAACATTTATTTGGTGCTGAATGTTGCATTTGTTTCCAGCATTAGGAGTAAGATTTTCCCCACATGCATTTGGCTGTGTTGAGCCTTAATAAGAAAAAGGAAAGAACAGATGCTCATCTTTGAGAATTCAGTTAACATTTGCTTGCACTTCATTAACTAATGCCAAATGCAGGAAGGAAGTAAACATTCCATTCTTTAAGAAAATTAATGAATGAAAGTGTGTTATAATGTGGAAAAAATAACATAGGAAACATTATCACAGGCAGAAAGTGTATTATTCCAGTTCTGACACTGGAGAAGGAGAGGGAAAGTAAAGTTCAGTTTTGGTCAGCTCATACCATTACCAGTGTTGTTTTACAGTAACATTTGAAACATAGTTGTTTCCATAGAAAGGAATTCTGGGTCTGGGTTTACCCTCACTTTCCCTGGATGTACTGCGCACTGCCTGTGGTAGCAGTGACTCGAGCTCTGCCTGCTCGCACTCTGCTTGCAAACCTAGATGAGGTGCTGGTGAAGTGCCAGGTGGCCTGGCTGCACTGTCATTACTACAGCTGCCGCTGTGGATAGATGAGCTCTGAGTGACCTGCGTGGACACAGCCAGCCGTGGCTTGCTGGAGCTGTGAGGTTTTTATCCATGGCGTTGTCTAGAAAGTCATGCTGCAAACAACCTAGTACTGTGATGAGGTGCCAGCGTCTGAGCAGCGATGATCTCCAAAGATAAAACTGAGCAACTTTCCTCTGCTCCCAGTCATCCCTATCAACCAGTAGCTGGCAACAGCTGTGTTGAAATCTGATGGTGAGCACCGCTGTGATGGCTGTGCCTCCATGATGATCCCTGCCTCCCCACTGGGCTTGTGACCGGTGACTGGGTGGTGAACTGCTCCACACACACGTAGAGCAACAGTAAGCCTGGATATCTCATCATCTGCATACAGCTGTTTATAAAACTGAAAGACTAATAGTAACACTATCCAAAACAGAACTGAAGCAAGGATCAAATGTATAATGCCTCTTGGGATAAATAAATGGTGTGAGTCACAGGGAGCTCCAATAGCAGAGGCTGTTGAAGTTTAGAAAGGAGCAGGGGTGTAAATGTCACGGCCTTTTAGGGACTGCATGCTTGAAGGAAGATGCCTTCACAACATGCTTTCCTTTACCTCTTCTTTTTCTTTATAGGTTTCCTGAATCTCAATAATTTTGTGCTCAGCTGAAAGGAAAATCCACAAGAGCATCTTGTACCAGGGTTCTTCAAACTCATAAGGCTGTAATGCTGACTGCTTTTGTTTTGGGGATCAAAAGACAGGGTCTGGTATGTCCTCACCACAATACATGGCCTGATGAGAGTAAAGTGCAACTTTGTTTCAAGGGCTTTACCTTTTTGCAGTTGTTTATGGTGCAAAATGTCTTCAGCTTTCAACAGGCAGAGTGCCCATAACCTTGCAATCACAAATCCCAAACCTGCTGCTGTGGAAGCTGAAGCTCCAAAATTAATCAGGGCAGAATTTCCTTTATAATTTTATTTTCCATGCACAACTTTCAGTAATCTGGTGATACTTGTAACAGTATAAAAGCACTGGTAAAGAAATATTCACAATGTGCAGTCACTCAGCTGTGTTTCTACATCACATTAAGAAAAATAAACAAAAATACCTTTCTGGAGGCAATTAGTATCTATAAGTACCTGAAATACCATCCTGGGAAAGGGTGGTCACTGTAGAAATGCTTAGCTGTCTGGCTAATCTGTAGCTTGTCCACTGGAAATGCTCAAACTCAGTAAGGTAAAGCATCGCTGAATGCTGGGCTGCTACTTCACATACCGGCTCATGGAAACTCCTGATGGTGTCTGGAAGCTGTGGCCTGGCATGGACTTGCCCAATCCTCTGTATTAGGGACATGTCCTCTTCAGGCTTGGGTGTGTCTCCTCAAGTTTTACACCCATTGCTAATCAGTAAACAATATGTGAATTTGAGGAGTGGGTTTGGAGGACAGTGATGATTTGGGTGCTGCACAAAGATAATGTAACCCCGTGGCTTCCTCATCCCTAAGACCACTGGAAGATGCAAAGTGATGGAGCAAGAAGCAGGAAGCTGGGATTTAGCCCTGTACTGGATGCTATCCTTTTGGAAATGAAAGAACATTCCTAAAGGTATAAGCCTTGGCAGGGCTAGGTAGCAAGGAAGCCTGTAGTTTCCTCCTCCTGCCCTGCACCAGCTTGGGCCCTGGTGCTGGAGGGACCACATGGGACAGGATGTGTGAAGTGCACTCCAGGGAATTACAGCACTGAAGCCTCCAGCATTTCTTCAGGAAAGCAGAGAAGGGAGCGTGCAGAAGACACCCCACCTTTTACCTTGTCTATATGACTTGATCCTCAAGATGAACTGATGTGAAATAGTAGGGTAGCCTTAAGAGAACAGCTGCTTTATTTTTTAAAAAAGAGATATATTTAATTACACAATGAATCCAACACTGGTTCAGTGATGACCGCAATATCACCAATCTTCCCAAAGGTAAAAGCACAGCTGGAATTAGATGTACAGCTAACATAATCCACGAAAGCTTTATTGAAGCCCATGCTAATTTACATGGCTTCATCTTGTGTGATATGTGGAAAGACAACCTCAGAATGGCAAAGCCGCTAGGGAGGAAAGGACAAAAGAAAGTTAGTAACCTTCACTTTGAGGTTTTTTTTTTTAACTTTTGCAAGTTTCTGCCTCAAATTAACATTGGCTAATGAAGTTCTTTGCTGTGAACAATAGGTCGATTACTGTAAGGATTACATTTGTCTTTAATGAAGCGAATCTTACTGCTATTGCTCCTGCTCAAGGATATTCTAATAAATGAAGTCTCACATCCTAATGACTTTCAGCCATATTAGAAAATTATGAATAAATAATCCAAAAATAATTTTTAATTACGCAGGGATTGTTCCCAAAGTGAATCCACCTCAGACAGGAAGGTGGCTTTACATACCTGGTGGTTTAAGAAGAACCATTTCCAAAGGGATCATTAGAAAATTCATCTTTTACAGATGCAACACTCATGGCACCAATTAATTAATGAAGCTGGAAATTAGCATAACTTTAGTACAAAAATAGGTACAAAGTAGCTCTTAGAACACAAGCATCTAAACTAGAAAGTCAGATATTTTTGTTTATACCAGTAAAGCAGAAATTAGACTTTGGGCTATAAGCACTTCCTTATAAATAATCTTTCCTATCTGCAAAACTAAGACTGTGAGATGAAACATACCTTAGACAAAACCACTTTAATTATTGTGAAGTATCAAAGCATCACCAAAATAACTGGAGCTATACCAATAAATCCCAGCAGAGCACCTGAACCATCTGGGTTTCTGTGCAGAAGAGAACTGCAGTTTGGTACCTTCCTGTTTTATGGATATTTCAGTCTGTGTGGCTCTTCCTAGTACTAAAATGAGACCAGTCTGAACCCATCAGGCATTTTCCTTGTTAACTTGCCAGTCTCTGCTATCCTGTTCTCTGCTCCTGGTTTTAGGTCTGATTTTGCATTTAATAACAAGTCTGCTCATCTCGGCTGAGTTAAATAGCTCTGGTTTTGTACAGTAGCTAGTCCATCTTTGTGCAGCCATGCGAAAGTAACACTGATAACTACCACAGTACTTCTGCTTCAGCAAGAAGGCAACTAAAGCCGTGAGAGTGGATAAAGTGCCTCTGAACTCATGTCCATAGGGTATAAATCCAAGCTGGAAAATCCAACCAGACTTCCACCTGAGTGGGAGGAGGCCTGGTTAATTTGATTAGAAAGTGGCTGAGGTGCCCATTCCTGCTACCACTGCTAAAATAAGAGTAGATGAGGGGAAAAAAATGAAGATGACACATTTACAAAGAATTTAAAAGAAGCAGTCTCCAAATTTACCTGTTCCATGACCTTCCAGTGCATTTACAACAGGGGATGTGGGTTTTCTTAGGACTGTTTTTCCAACAACAGAAAATGACTTGATGTCAACTTCTGTTTTCGAATGGCATGGACCGAGTTGGGCGTAGGAGGAAGAAGCCAGCCAAGAGGAAATTTGAGGCTTTTTAGTTTCCCACTGTAAGCAGGTATGCATTGACTGTACTGCTTCCAAAGGCGTATGCTGCAAGTCAGCATTAATAATAGCTCACAAAAATGTGGCTAAACCCGTATAATACACAAGATGTAGTCATAGCACCCTGTAGGACAGCACCCATTAGAGTGCAACCTCCAGGTGTCTAAGTAATAAATCCTCTACCTCTGCCAAGTCCACCACATTTACACCCTATTTGTTCCTAAAAATCCTCAGTCCCAACCTTGAAAGAATGAACATGTCTGAGAGAGGCAGCAAAAATCAGGGTGATTGGGGATTTTGCAACAAAATGTTTTTACTAGAAAATTCCATTTCTGAGAACTAAAATGTTTCTCTGAAATATAACTGTTAAAAAAATAAATCAGCCAAATCTGCCAACAGAACAAGATATCCTGAGAAGACACATGATGGGCTACGGTGCTCCCATAGCTTGTAGCGCTTGTAATACTTGTGGGTTTTTCAGTAAGGTTCCTGCCACATGGAAAAAAAAAAAACCCTCAGGTCCCTACCACAGAAACAAGGCTCTGGTAACCCTGGGGAGTTTAGCTTCACTGAAACTTAGCTTTTGACTCTGCAGTACAGAGCTTGCAAGCCTCAAATCCCAGTTGACTCAACCAGTGATTTCCAGACTTTTATCTCACAACTGGTCCCTCCTCTCACTGGATCTTAAAAGCCACATGGAAGCCATGGAAAGTGGACTTTCAAGCTCAATTTCGTTCATAAACCAAACATTTTGATTGTTTCCAAACCTTTTTCTTTCTGCCACTGTGAAACACTGTGAAACATGGGTTTTTTCCCTCTAGAGTGAAATATTTGTCCTTTTTCAGAATCTTTGGATTCCTAATAAACATGGAAATTCTCATTTTAATCAGCTTCAGCTGAAGTCCAAAAGTGGAAGGAAAGAAGAAAAAAAACCCCAAACCCCAGTAGCTTGGAAAAGCTGTGGAGCTTTCCGTTCCTAACAACAGAATTGCATTGCTGGTTAGAAAGAGCAACACCCAGAACAGTTTTGCATTGGGAACATGGATGAACAAGAGCAGCTACAGTCTTTGTCATTATAATCAGAAAAAAAAAAAAAAAAAAAAAAAAAAAGACTTGATCTCTTTATTTACATAAGCTAAAGATTTTGTATTTCCCTGCTTTTCATTTAAGTGCTTTCTTTGAACCTTGGCCAGTGGTTAAGAAATTAGTCAAGAGGTTTGAGATGATGTGAAAAGAAAAAAAACATCTGCTACACCTGCCTTTGTTCAGGTGTTTGGAACTTGTAGGAGCAATTAGTGCTTTGCTACAATTGAAAATGCTTATCTTCTGAGCTGACATACTTGATGCATGAGTCCAATTCCTTTATGTACTTAGTAAGGATTAAAAGAGGAAAAAAGAAAAAAAAAGTAATTTTTTTTTTTCCCATACAGGGCTGCAGGATTTTGAAGAGGGTTATTTTTCAATTTTTGTTTTACTTAAGAACAGAAGGCTGCAATATTCTCAAGTTCTCCAAAAGTCAGTTCCAAATCACTATTGTTTTGGATTCTTTGAAATGTTTCCCTTCAACAAACTCAAATTTTGACATTTTATTCAGATTCACTAAAATCTTATTTTGGAATATTGTGGAGGAGGAGAAAGTTATCTGTGGTACACTTTGGTCTGGTGTCCTAAGGAAATAAGGATTACATTACCATGCTCTCAGTGTACTTCTCTGCTTGCCTGTCCTCCTCCTCTCTTCCCACACCCCCGTAAGGTTTTGAATCTAGTTTTGATCGAATCTGTCAGAAAGTTCTGCAATTCTTACACTACCAGGAAAGCAGGCTGGTGAATAAAGTTGGAAAAGTAATACTATTAAGACACCATTAAGAGTAGAAAAGCAAATATAGATCTTATTAAACATGGGAGAATTTGCACCAGAGTTTCTCATTATGGTCCCACTGCTTACAGAACAGTGGAGTTCAGGCTGTCTGCACGATGGTCTCCTGGTTGAATGCATAGGGTTAAACCAAAAGCTTTTAAGAAACAACAAGAAACAGCAAAATAGAGCCAAGGATAAAGCTCTGAAGAAACAATAGGGAAACCAAATATTGAGAAATTGCCTTCAGCTGGGAAAGGTCTAAAAGGATGTTGTCTTCCCACAATTCATCACAGTGGGGGAAAAAAAAAAAAAAGAAAAAAAGGATGATCCTAAACTGTTGCTACATCTTGAATCTAGAAATCTAAGGAGACTAAATGATCTGTGAGTATTACTGAGAAGTTTCAAGTACACAAAGAGAGGCCCTGGAAGATAAGAAAAAGCGTCCCTATCACACAGCCTGTTGCTCCCAGCTAGTGGTGGAGATCTGGGTCGAAAGGAACATATGTGTATTTTCGAGCAAATATTCAGAGATGGTGAAGTGGACCTGTTTTGTCCTTTGCTGTAACACATTGTGTATGTGAGTAGAAGAATCGGTAATGCTTTGAAGATACTGTTCACAGGTTATGAGTAAATCACTAATATTGTCTTCCACAGAAGTGACCTTAAACCCCCAAATGCGGCTTGGCTTTTCTGTGAACTGGCTGGACAGGGTATGGCAATACCAGGATTCCACTAGCAACGGTTGCTCTAGGTGGTTATACAGCCCCAGGCAGAGAAAGAGTAAAGATCACATTTGAGAAGGGTTGAAAGGAGGGATTAAAAAAAAGCACAGGTTGAACCACAAGCCTGAGGGAAACACGGTGTTAAGTCAAAAGCCATTTTAGGAGAAAAAAAAAAAAGAAACACCAGTTCTTAAAATCATTGCTAGGGGATAAAAGTCTTTCTTGGTGTAGCCTTTTGTCCCACCCCACCATTTTCTCTTCAAAACAAAAATCGCCAACGTAAGTGGTTCTTATGCAAGTTTGCTGCCTGTGTGCTACATTTTAGGGGCAGTAATGAGCCAAGTGACAGTGTGATTGCCTGTGCAAGGCAACATAAACAACTAGGGTGTACGGAGCAACTGCACTGCGACACTATTCCCCCATAGTAAGCAAAAGCAGGATAAACTAGTCTGCAATTACCAAGTGGGTTAATGCACTCCTTTAAACATAAACATAGATCTAAAATGAGATTATATTACATCAGAAACAAGGTGAAGTTTGAAGATATTTGTTGGACTTTGGCTTAATGACTCTTTTGTCATTGTAATTCACACCTTTCACTTTGCTAATATCTAGCAATTGCAAATTGGCACCCTACCAGAAAATGAAAGTAGCATCTTTCACCTGTCCTTTCTGTTTGCTTTATCTATTCTTTCCTATTTTTTTCCACATATTTTGCAGACATGGAGGATTTTCTCTTAAAAGCTGCTAGTCCATTTCCAATTTGTAACCACCATACAGCCAGCAACCTGTCATTTGTTTTTAAAATGAGCTTTTTTTTTGTTAAGCTTATAATTTCAAAAAAAACCTATGCAACTCAATGCATTTTACACTCACTGGCTGACAGTGGATTACACAAAAGACCCCTGATTCCTTATTATGTTATATTTCTCATGACACATGGCCTACAAGTGTTTTGTTGAAGACGACAAAGAAATTCATGGGGACTGTTTCCAGAGGTACCACAAGTTATCAGAGCTTTTCTAAAGCCAGCATGGAGCCAGCACCCTGACCATGTCTTTGCAGAGACTCAGAAGGGAAGCCCGAGCCGCAAGCAGGTCAGCCTGTGTATGGAGTGCTATGCAAGGGGTCTCCTGCCACGAGCTCCTCCACCGCGGGATGGGTAGAGCACGTGGCTGGCAGCAGGTCTGCAGTGGTGTCGGGATAAAACCCCTGAGATACCAGGAAGGAAGCCAGCGCAGGCTGTTTTGAAGGTAGTATTGCTGAGCTAGGCTGGGACCTAGCTGCCTCCCTAGCCTGGTCCCCTCCTGCAGCAGAGAGCCCACAGCCCTGAAGAAGATGTTATCATCCGTTAGCAACAATTACTTGCAGAAATTCTCCTCCCTTTAGTTCTCCAGCAGATGTCTTGTGGCTCAGACTCAGGAAAATCCCTACACCCCTCTTGGACACGGTAGACACATCTTCCAGTGGCACAAAAAGCAAGGAAGGAATTTGCCATGTTCTTATAAAGTCAAATTTTCCATGTACACACAGTCACACAACTGCTGGGCTAGGAACTGCCCTGTTTCACTTAATATGTGCAGGCTGCGCTGCCACTGTGCCCAGGGCACCATGGTAACACCCACTGCCCCTATATATCTCTATGACCCATAGTATGTTATTAATTAAGTATTCCTGCCCAGCAGAATCGTCAGTGCTAATCAGGCCAGAAAGGAGAGGAGTCCCTTTTGCCAGGAAGCTTATCCTCTCAGGATTCCAGTTTCATGAATCAGATTTCTGCTTAACTCATTTTATCTGACACAAAACACAGCAGATACATTCTGTGCAGAGAAGTAACAGTGGGAAACAATGCAAGCATCTTTCTGGAGGGAAGAAACTAGTATATCAAGTCCAATTTGATAGCTGTCTGTCCTTCAGGCTCACAGAACTTACAGAGTAGATGCACTCTGCTGTCAGTTGTAGCTTGCTTTCTTTTCCTTATCACTCTGTTGGGAATCAACACTCGTGTTTTGCAAACACCTGCACCCCAGTTTAGGAAAGGACTATGGCTATGGGGGCAGCAGGAAGAATCTGCAAGGGTTTTGTTATGGTGCTGACATGTTCTCAGCAGATATAGGGATGTACTTGATTCAAACAATGTCTTGCAGATCTGTTTTCCTCCCTTGGTTAAGCAACATTTAACCTAATAAAATGCATGGTAGCCACCTTTAAGAAATATATGATATGAATATACCAAATTGTGTATCTGAGATTGAAGTACAACTCTGCCTTTCCACTGACAGTATGTGGTGCATGCTGTTTGCTTACTCATCACAGTAACTAGTCTGGTGCATCTTCCCAGGTTTTCATTATTAGATTATCTAAGCATATAAAATCAAGATGACAGAATGAGTCACCTGATAGATTATTGCCTAGTGAAAAAAAGCACAGGCTTGTCATTATATTTGCCTACAAAGCACCATGCACACCAAAAGCTAACTGATAAATACCAGCGGGGTTTCTAGTGGAGAGTCAGAGCGAATCACACCAGCAGGGCGGTCCGAGTAAAGCTGCAGGACTCCAGCCTGGCCCTTTTTCTTCCAAAATGATGGAAAATGTTACTTGAGGTTTAACAGGCAATGAAGACCACCTTTCCACACAGCTTTTGACCGAGTGCTCGCAGCAGGGCTGGATGCCTCCAGCTGAACATGCAGGCAGCAGGGAGGCCAGGCACGTTTCCCCACCACCAGGCCTTTGGAGGTATAAGGCATCTGTGGTGGGTTGACCCTGGCTGGATGCCAGGTGCCCACCAAAGCCGCTCTATCACTCCCCTCCTCAGCTGAACAGCGGAGAGAAAATATAATGAAAGGCTCATGGGTCGAGATGAGGACAGGGAGAGATCACTCACCAATTACTGTCACGGGCAAAACAGACTCAACTTGGTGAAATTAGTTTAATTTATTACCAATCAAATCAGAGTAGGATAATCTGAAATAAAAACTAAATCTTAAAACACCTTCCCCCCACCCCTCCCTTATTCCTGGGCTTAACTTCACTCCCGATTTCTCTCCCTCCTCCCTGCAAGTAGCGCAAGAGAAATGGGGGTTGTGGTCAGTTCATTACACATTGTCTCTGCCGCTCCTTCCTTCTCAGATGGAGAACTCCTCACACTCTTCCTCTGCTCCAGTGTAGGGTCCCTCCCATGGGAGACAGTCCTCCATGAACTTCTCCAATGTCAGTCCTTCCCACAGGCTGATGTTCTTCATGAACTGTTCCAGCTTGGGTCCCTGTCACGGGGTGCAGTCCTTCAGGAACAGACTGCTCCAGCGTGGGTCCCCCATGGGGTCACAAGTCCTGCCAGCAAACCTGCTCCAGCATGGGCTTCTCTCTCCACAGGTCCACAGGTCCTGCCAAGGAGCCTGCTCCAGTGCGGGCTTCCCACGGGGTCACAAACTCCTTCAAGCACTCACCTGCTCTGGTGTGGGGTCCTCTATGGGCTGCAGGTGGATCTCTGCTCTACCATTAACCTCCATGGGCTGCAGGGGCACAGCCTGCCTCACCATGGTCTTCATCACGGGCTGCGGGAGAATCTCTGCTCCAGGGCCTGGAACACCTCCTCCCCCTCCTTCTTCACTGACCTTGGTGTCTGCAGAGTTGTTTTTCTCACATATTTTCACTCCTCTCTCTGGCTAAAGTTGCCATTGCACAGCAACTTTTTCCCCTTCTTAAACATGTTATCCCAGAGGCGCTACCACCATCGCTGATGGGCTCGGCCTTGGCCAGTGGCGGGTCCATCTTGAAGCTGGCTGGCATTGGCTCTGTCAGACATGAGTAGCTCCCCACTACCAAAACACCTTGCCATGCAAACCCAATAGAGCATCCCATCCTGGGGGAAGGGGAGATGTCCACACAGTTGGCCACCAGCCCTCATCCCATGTCTTCTCCTTCCATGGCCAAAAGTGGGGCCTTCACTGATCGACAGTGAGGGGAAGCTGGTATTGTAAAGGAAGAAAAAGCCAACAAGGAAGCCGGGGAAAAAACAGCAAACTATGATACTGAGGTGTGGAAGCAAGGAAGACAACTTGCCTGAGCCCTCCCACAACATATAAACAAATGCCACAGGCAAAATCCGAAATGGCAGAGCAGAACCACAATTTTCATAGGCTTTTTGGTCATAAAAGCTGTGACTACTAGCTATTAAAACAGACTTAATGGCCAATAGCTTCCTGTCATCTCAGGTGGTTACAAAACAACAGGGACGCAGGCACTGCCAGCCCGTCCTGTGTCATGACCATGGCAGATGTCACCCTGCACACCTAGGGAACACCACCGTTCTGGAGCTGTAATAGTCCCTTGCTGCTCTCAAGGACGATCCCCATGGGTAGTACAGCACCTCCTACAGAAACACACTTTTTTTTTCCCTAGGTAATTTCTCTTTAATGAAGCATAACAAAATTGCCCAGTATTGATTTCTCTGAGCATGAACTACTGCTTGTAGGAAGATTGGGTAGCTCCTTCCTGCAGGACTATGATGGGAGGAAAGGATCTGCCCTCATTTATTTAATAAGTAAAATAAAATTGAATGAAAATGAAAAATATTCTTAATGAAAGTTGTTTGGGTTTTTTTAATAAAAAAGCAAAATACAAATAGGAAGACTCTCCCAGATAATTCTGATAAACTTCAAAAGTTCCACTCAGTGTTGAAGGAAAAGAGTTAATGAAAAACATTTCTGAAGCCAGAGAGAATTCTATATTTATTAACAGGAAAAGTTCAAAAGATTAATCATGCAGATTCTTTGACATTTCATCTGGCAAAAGTATAATCCTGATAAGAAAAACGTTTTGGCAAGAGTACCGTCACTGTTGAATACATGATGGTTACTCTGGAACAGGGAACAAGAGCTAGCTTGTTGAAATGGCACTGCAAATGCAGAAGAAAAGCAGGTTTTACTGAACACTGGTTCTAGACACTTCTGTAGATGTTTGTCTCACAGATGTGAATGAATTGGCAGCTGCAGTCTGAGTTCTTGGACTACCTCTGACACAGCATCAGCGTGAGGAATGAAGGTAGAAAAACCATCTCATTCTTGCCATTTATTTTTTCTCTCTCTCATTCCTGCTGCTTTTAACATTGGCAGAGAATTCTCTAGGGGAACCATAAGGCCGTTTGTCTCTGAAGCACAGAAATCAATGGGCAGCGCAGCAAAAAGCCATGATGGGGGAAGAGAAATCCAAACTGCAAGCCAGCAAGGTGAATTAGTATTTCCACTCATGGTTTTTCAGGGGATTAGCTATTAATAAAGATTTAACTAAGCTCTGCTTGGCCTGTACAGCTGCAATATTAATAACAGCCATGCATCTTGTAGGTCTGCTGTATTTCCTCCACGGCAAGTCTGCAGCAGTGAATATAGCTCTGGACTGTTTCTGTATTACTGAACTTCACATCATTGTGATTAAAAAGAAAAATGAAGACGTTGTTCTTCTACTCACATGCTGCTGTCACTCTCCATGCCCATGGTATATCATCTGCCTCCTCATTATCTGGACCCTGACAGTAAAAGTACTGAATGAAGCACAGACAAAAACCCTGGAGCTACCTTAGAATACTTGATGTTGCATATTTCCTAACTAGCCAGCTTCCTTTTGGAATCAGATTTTGATCTGATACCATGGCTGGAAATCTTGAAATTGTTTTTGATTCTGACCTTACTTCTGCCTCTCTCTTGTTTATGTACTTTCATCACCTCTAGAAGATTTGAGATTTATTTCCTTTGTGTTGATTCCACAAATATTCTTACTCATACTTTAGGTTGCATGAATGTCTGAGGCTTCTAGAAAATACTTAACCTAGGGTTTCAGGATAGTCACAAACTTCTAGTGCTATATTAAACCTTTTTTAGTAACAACCCATAAAACCTGCATCAGTATGGAAATTTTTGGTTGATAACTTCTTCTTTTTTTCTGAATAGAAGGTATCTCAAATTTCAGGGTGACTTAATCTCTGGCCTAATAAAAGCTCCTAGTGCTATTAACTCTACCCCAAACTCCATTCCTGTGTTGTCTCAGCGTGGGGAGGAGGGCAGAGGGGTGGGCATCCATTACCTTCCTGGCAACACCAGAGTAGCTGCAGGGGCTTTATTCACAGGTGGCTTGGAAACTGGCCAGCTACAGTATGTGGAAGCCAAGTGAAATGCATGTGGAAGTCTTGGTCTTTTGAGCTGTTGTGTTCTGGTAATATGACACCAAATGGAAAAAAAAACCCAAATCATCAGGTTTGACCTTCTCTGGTTCTGGACAAACAAGCATATTATCAAGGAGGTTTTTGGCTTTCATCGCTTTTCCATCTAATATATACCTCCCTAGTAAATGCTTTACAGATCCCAGTGGTTTCTGTGGAGCAGAAACAAGTATTAGAACAAAAAAATCCAAAGGAACAGGTTTGGGTTTTGGTGTCTTGAGGTGTTTTTTTGTTTTGTTTTGTTTTTTAATCCCCTCTTTAGTCTATGGTCCAGAAATGACAAAATTGATTCCCAACTTGGAACACAACTGTTTATGACAATAAATCAGTTGACTTCACTGCTGCTGTGCCATCCAAAATGACTTTGTAAGCTGGAAAAAAATAATTGTGATGAGGAGAAAGAGAGCAACGGCCATTTCCCAGGCTTTTTTGACCTTCTGAGCAAAAACTGGAACTTGCCTAGTGGTTTAGATGCTAATCTGTCTACCCAGTGTGTGGGTGTGCGCTGAGTCACAGCCAACATGTGCACTCACTTCTAAAATAGGGCTTCCTAAATATTTTTGTAAGGGTAACTTTTGTTTAACTTTCATTTGGCAGAGTCCCACACTGGGAATGGTCAAAAGCTCAGGAAGGACCATCTGTTGTGTGTGGAGCTGCTAAGAACAACTTTGAAAGTTTTCAGACCTTTTTCTCTCAAACTGAGGAAGAAAAGCCTCACCCCTCCTGCCAGTATGAATTAAGATACTGATTTTTTCTCACCCACTTGCCAGCAAACCACATCTGTCAGGCTTCAAGTGTGCAACAACAACTGTCTGTCCACAGTGAAGATAAATGTCTAATTTTTCTTGTGTGTTTGCTGTATTTATTTTTGTAATCCATGCCTAGTTACTAAAACTCAAGGGGCATTCTGCTGAGGATGTTCCAGGCAACTGTAACTGTGCAAGTACTGAGCAAACAGGATACAGTGGCCATATACAGGCAGCCAGCACCATAGAGATTTCTGCAAAGAGAAGTCTTCTTTTTTTTTTTTTTATTATTGTTCTGCTTATTACATAACTGGGAACATGGATAATGAACATGTTTCAGTCAAAGCATCACAGGTGTTACAAATTGCTTTCTCTCTTGAAGGCCCTGTTATTAACCCAGTTACTGCTGGTAATAATACTGCTTCTCTGCAAATAAGCCTGAAAAATGCACTGGGGCCAGCCAGATTCAATAAAGGGCTTAGGTGACTCAGCGTAAGTTGGTGTAATAGCCCGTATTTAAGATCTCAGACCTTGAGTAGAGTCTGAATCCTGAGCAATAGATCTATAAAGTGCACAAAAAGTGTTAGGTGCCTGCAATAACAACCCCAAGCAGCTTAGCAGGCACCTGCTTAGATCTAGCCAATAAAGCTGGCTGGGTGGGGAGAGGAACCTTAAAAACCCACCTGGCAGACCTGCAAGGAGATACTTGCATTTGGTCAGGATCCACAAACAAGATCCCTTCCAAAATATAGCTTTGTGGGCTTTATTTATTGTTTTTTCTGTTCCTTCAGAGAATTGAGCAGGCCTTACACTTTTTAACATTCCTCCTTCGCCACGGTTGCCACACATTCATATAACACCCTGCTGCTAAAGCTGTAACCTGGGAAGTGGATATCCTAAGTCTGGTTCCCTGCTTTGGCTGCACAGTGTGTGTGGGAGGGGGGCTTCACCCCCCCCCCCCCTCCCCCTCCCCAGGGATTATGCAATTAGCAGCTCTAAAGTAGGTCAGTGTGAGTGGGCTGGAGGTTCGTCCTCCAGCTGCAACTGTGCAGAAAACAATTCAAGATTCATTAGTCCATAAAGAGAAAGAGCATATTAAGCAACTGAGTCGTGTTTCCTCATGCTCAGGACAATCACCTGGCGTGAGGGCAGCCCGGTTACTGGCCCTTGTCTATGCTTGATTTTCTGCGTTTTAACCAGTGGTGGTTGTATGTGAACTACAAGTCAAAGAGGTCCCAGCACGGGAACTAAAACTCAAGCCTGTCCAGCTCTGCTTGGAGTGAGTGCAGTAACCACCACCAACCAGGCTGGTGACATGGCTGGAGCTGCCCTGCCCATTGCTAGAGTAGCCTCTCTCCTGCTGGCCAGGCTTCTCTCAAGAGACAGAATAGATTTGAACCTGTATATATTTGGGTCCAAATATATTTGAATATTCCCTATTCAAATAGGGAATGAAAATTTCCAAGTCCTCTAAGTAAATAATCAGGCTACTATGTAGTGCTCGGATAGAGGAGAGGAATTTTGCATTTCAGCAGCAAACAGCAACAGCCACCGCATGTGATAAGGCGAGAAATCGGTCCCTGAAAGCTGAGCGTGACCTGAGGACATTTGTGGGACTGACTGTCCCTACAGTAGGCTTAGTTAGGGATCTGTACAAAGCAAGCCTTCAATTGCTCATTCAACTCCACCAAGACCGGGACAACTCAGGACATGCACAGAAGTACAGCTCCAAGCTCCTGGTAAATTTATGAGCAAATAAGTCCTTGAACTTAATCACCACCAGCTTTGTTGGGATTTTAGTCTTAAATGTCTGAGTTGGCTCAAGTCCCAGATCAGAAAATCTTGTATGGATTTGACACCTAGCTCCTGTTCCTATGAGCAGCAAGGCATAGAGCCCCCTGCAGACTGCAGTGCTCCAAGCTAGACCATCTCTCTGGAAGAAAACACCATGCAAACTTTTGCTCTCAGTTACTCCATGACAACTTTGACTCAGTGGTGATGCAATTGACAGCATAACTGGGCCAAAAATACGATAGCAGAATTGGTTTGGTTTTGTTTTCTAGGAGGCAAGGCCATGCTATAGGATGGTGAGGATAAATGGAAGTAAGCAGACCCTTTGCTACCAACATCTCCATGCAGTCAATGCAGCAGAGCCTCTATCCATTGGAAACCCAGCACAGCAGAAACCTCACAGATGTGATGAAGAAAAACTCTCCAGAGAGTCAGAAACCTTTCCAGACCCTGTAGTTCAGTGGACCATAGCTGTATGTGTCTTTGCAACGCAAAGTGTATGCTGAGTGGTACAGCAAGCATATTCCAAGTCCATTTTAAACTTCTTTCTGCTGTTTTCTTCCTTAACGTTTCTTCCTTTCCTTGCAAAGCCAGCCTAGGCCAGCCACTCACTGTCCCTCAGAGCCCATCTCCCTGCATAGGGAGCTGAACGCCTCCAGCTGCTGGTAGCATTCCCACCCACGTTACCACAGCAGCAGAAACAGCAAAACATTAAACACAAGGACGCCGTGTGGGCAAAATCCCTGCATCCTGCGGGTTCGTGAGCAGCCTTTATGCAGCTGCCAGGCCGCCAGAGGAGCCTGCAGAGCTCCGGTGTTTGCTCCGGCTCCTTTTCCAGCTGAGCCTGCCACATTTCTGGAACAACTAAGATCATCTGTGTGCGAAACGAGTAGCCAGCACTGGTTATACCCACTTTATGTGTTTTTCAGAGAAGCATTTTAGTGGCCCATCTATTCAGAGTGAGCATAACTTAAACAGTTTCCCCAAATATACTTCTCAGTAACCTTTGACTGGTACAATTGTCCTATTTCTACCTGGGCTCCACCCTTGAATTGCATAAGCCCTTCTTCAAGAGATAAGTCAACACAGAGGAATTAAATGGAAATATCTTCTGATGTGGTGTTGAGATGAGGAGCATATGAAGAGCATCTGTATTACTTTTGGCTTGTTTTCAGTTTATTTTTTCTTCCTTTGGACATATCCGATCTTCAAAAGGTAAGGAGTGATAGAGACTTCATTTCCTATTAGCTGACTACAGCTATAGATTGGATTGACATACACTGATGTGTTAATTTGGCAAGTTATCAAAAAATCAGAGCCAAAAAAGCTGACAGTCAGGCAGCACAGTTCCCTGGAAAACAGATTTCCTTAAATAAATCTTTTGTTTTGACAATATGACAGCTCTGTTCGAGAACAGTAACTGTATCAGGAGAGTATATTTTGATTTCTCCAAGACACTCAATTTAACACCACATGACATTTTGATTTAAAATGTGCATTAACTGGAACTTACAGGGTGTGCGTTAGATGGATTAAAAATTGATTCCCTGATAGATCTTTAAAAGGTAGCTGTCCATGAGGAGATAACCGGGGCTGTTTTTCTTGTGGTCCACCTGGGACCAGTTCTTAGTCTGACATGATTTAATATGTCAATCCAAACAAACAAAAAAAAAAACCCTGAAGTCTTTACTCGCAAAGTTAGTAGGTGATTCCAAAAACTCAGTGAGGTAGTTAATAGGGAATCACTGCTGCTTTGAGAGTGATCATTCATTTAAATAGTCAAAGTCTAAAATTGCATTCTGATATGATCAAACAAAAGATGTGAGATTTGAAAATAGAGAAATGAGGCTGAGGATTAGCAAATGTCTGGGAAAACTGTTCCAGAGGAGGACTTTTTAAAGACTCCTCCTAGACAATCACCACATTTTTTGACTCCTCAAGACATATAGAGAACAGACCTCCCACATTTTCCCACTGGCACACACGTAATACCACAGCGATGCTCTTAAGCAGTGAGAATGAAGTATATTAATTTTAGAATGCTTTTTCAAACCTGAAATCTAAGTAAGCATCCTGAAAGCGCATGTTTGACATTTCATGGCTGGGAAAACAACAATCAAAAACAAGCAAACAAACAAACAAAAACCCCTTCAAACAAATTCTTTTGGGTTGAAATTTCCTTGCTTTGTTTCAACTTAAAGGTGATTGGCTTTTGGAAAGATTGAAACATATATTTTCAGTAGTTATTAATTGTGTGACTGATAATTAAAGTATGAGCACAAAAGTTACTTTCTTTCCCCTCTTTTTTGTTTTTTTGTAAAGGCTTAGACTATTTTAGTTTTGTCATATATTTTTTTTTTTATAACTCTAAAAGAGCATATCTGGGCTCTGGGAATATACAAATATTACAAAGAGGAGCAGACTAACAGAAGATATTCAAAATACATGAAAAAATATGAAACCATTATTAAAAGGAACAATAACAGAGGGAGAAGTGCAAAAAGATAGCTTCTATTTTTTTTTCCTTTGAAATTTACATTTGCAAACAGCTATTTAGGAATATCTAGGACCATGTCACATAGCTGAGAAGTCTCTTTATGACTATTCCAGAAGAAATTGCATTTATTACATACATTTCGCTTTCTAAGAGGAATAAAATCCATTGTAATGGCTGATTTAGTGTATTTTCCTTTAAAAACCATCTCTGCCAAGAGGGGCTTTTCGAATGACTTGGAAAAGGTTAATGAGGAAGGTGGTGTGCTGAGCTTAGTTAGGTGGCTGTGCCTATATGCAACATGTACACCTCCTACAACATTGTTTTGACAATTAATAGTTTTTCCAGACAGGAAAGAAAATCACAACAGTAGCAAGAGATGATGGGATCTTAACCCCTGTGCTGCTGTTTCAGAACAGTTTATCTTCTTGGTCTTGTCATATCTGTGATGAGACAAGCCTCCTGGAGAGATACCCAACACCAGACTTTACCAGTCAGTAGTTTGCCCCAGCTGCCTGGTGAAACAGAGTGACAGACCCCAGAAAACCCCAGCTAATATTCACAAGAAAAGAGCAGTATTCACCTGTGGAGTCAATACCCTGGCACTACAGCACCGGACCTTCATTGACCTATGAAAAAACATGTCCCATAACTAACTATGGGCTAATTTTTCAATGTTGTAACCACCCTGATGTGTCTTGGAGGACAAAACAAAACAAAAAGAAACACATAAAAATGTCTTAGTTTTTCCTTGAAAGACATTTGGGGAGACAAATGACATTAAGCAGAAGACACATGGAAATGAGTCATCATGGACAACTAGACCATAAGTTCAGGTACAAAGTTTTGAGTTTCTTGTTGACTTCACGTAGCAACAGATACAAAGCCAACAGATCCCAACAAGTAGTTGCAGACTCCCAAAGATGTACTGCGCCCATTTTGCTTAGCAGAAAGGATTTCTTAAAAGACTTAGTTTTTATTTGTAAGCTAAAATCTGCAGGTTGACCTTTTGGACCAGTCCAATAAAGCACTTAGTTTTGAGCTGAAATGCGTTGCCTGCTGAGGCACAATTTGATCCTTTACAGTTAGAATGGTCCCATTCAACAATTTGTCTTTTTAACATGTCAGATACACGCATTACCTGTTTCTGGCAAGCTTTTAATACTGTAAATGCAATGAGGTTGGTCCTCCACATAGTCCTTTCTTCAGCCCATGGGGTAACTCCATTGGCTTCGGGGGGGTGGGGGGGGTGGGGGTGTCACTGCTGATTCATGCCACCACAAGGTGCAACTAGAGGACCCAGCTCGTCCATCCTGAGGTATTACATGGTTTCCTTCCTCCTATGGATTTATTTCCTTTGGGTTTGGTTTGATTTTTCCATGCAAATTTTTCAACATCTACAGTGCAGCATGGCACATTTCTGTGAAACTGAGAGCCAAACAGATGGAAAAATCTCCCTTTCTCTCTTACACACATGCAAAAACAATAACACACACTATAAAGTTACATTTCATACACAAAACGGAGTAATTTGAGAGCTCCGGTTACCTTTTATGTCTTCCATAAAAGGCAATTGGATGATGTTAACCCAGTATGACTTGTTTTCTTTTTAACATTAAAGTGAACAACAGAAAAGAAAAAAAAAATGGTCCATGAAAGAGAAAAATGCTCACTTATATTGCTTAGATTACAGCAAAGCTAAAAGTAAATTATTATTGTCATCCTGCTTTCTAAAAACCTTTAATAGGACACTAGACAGCAGAAAGGAAAGCATCACTGGTTTTTTTTAGCACAGATATAACTCCAGGTTTCATTTAAATTCTGTTACAGTCAGTTGGTTACGAGAGGGCTGGCTCCAAAGGCAGCTCAGCAGGACACTGTACGTAAGGAAGATTTTTAACTATCTGTCGCCTTTTGCATATGGGACTTTGTAGGGAGTAGAAAACAAGACAAAATAGAAAACATCTCTCCACAGGTAAACTGCATCTTTGCTGACATCCCTGTCCTATTCAGCTCTTGATAACCAACATAAAGCCCTGTACAAAGTGACAGTTTTACATCCAGAACTAAGACAATCCTTCCCTCTGGAGTAAGTTTTAAATAACGTCCTCGTGAAGTTGCCAAAACAAGCCAGGCCATTCAAAAGGCAAAGTTTCTTGAGTTCAAAGAAAGAAAGTTTTTTTGCACTGAACTTTGTTCTGGCAGTGTGTTGAAGTGGCTTCAGGACATACTAGTTCCGTTTCTACCTTTGCTTAGTATTTTGTTCAGACAAGTCCAGTCCAGACTTAGTTACCTGACTTCATTGTAGTCAGCTACATTTCTACCCTTCTGTCATACTCATCTTTGGCACACTGGAAATCTGACTTGGTGTTTTTCAAAAGTCTTTTAAAACATTCCTAACCATTTCAAAAGCCAACATATACAGATTTTTTTGGTTTTGTTCTTTCTTGCCTGTGTTACATTTTCTAGTAATAAAAATAAAATTTCTGGTTAGCAAAGAAGTTCTGTGACAGCTTCCTTTGGGGGAGGAGGGATGGATTTGGGAATATTTGCACTGTACCATCACTGTCAGCTGACATTGGGATAAAGTATTAGAAAGCTTGCTGATACCTTAGGAAAAAGAGGTTTTGCATTGTGAGAAGAAAAGACATTGTTTTTAATCATACTATGTCTTTCTAGAAAATGCTTTCACAGCGCTCCAGTCTGCCACTCAGGTTACTAAATCAAAACTCATTGTTCACACTTTCCGCCACACAAGCAGCCCCATGCCACAGTGCTTTACAAATACAAGTGGAAAGCCAAAGATTAAAGCAGGTTTCTTCAAGATGCTTTTATATCAGAATTCTTCTTACCAGCGTCCTTTCTTTTGCTTGTAAGTACACTAATCATATTGCAATTGCATGTCTACAATATAAAGTTAATAGCTTCCTTATTTCCTTATTTTAGCATTTCCCCTCTACTCCCTCTGTCTTTTCAATTATACTAGCTAGATCATTTCTTTCATTTCCTTTCTCCAGTGTCCTGTTTTCATTTCTTATACAAAATGATATTTGGTCACTTACACTTTTCTTGAGGATAAGCACACGGCAGCAGCATCTCTTGCTCCACCATGGTACTGTCTGTTGCAGAGGTCAGTGGTCTTTTAAACAGCGCTTTAAGAAAATGTTTTGGAAAGCTAAGCTCACTCATGCAGGCTTCTGATCTTCTCCAGTACTCTTGGCTTCTGTGTGTTGTCACATGTTATCCTCCCTCCTGAGAAACCCGTGAAACAGGTCGGGCAACACACATCTTGTGTGTCAGACCAGTTTTAATTGATTCATTGCAACCGGTACCCACCCTCATTAAAAAAAAGGTGTTGAAAGGAGTAGTCTCTTAGCGCCTCATTTGAAATTACAGAACCTACCAAATGTCACAGCTGGTGCGCTTTAAAGGGAAACTACTTGCTGGGTTTGCGAATATACAGGAAATAATTTAAAATCAATCTTACATGCCAAATAAACCACAGCTAGCGGTATAATTCGGATGCTCCTGCTCTGTGGGAGAGCAGGAATCCTTCCGCTGTGCACCAAAGTGGCAAGGGCTGCCACTGCCTCTCCCCAAGGCACAATTTCTTGTGGGACAAAACAACTCTACATTTCTGCTACAGAGGCCTCTGACTCTGTGAACAGAAACTCTGATTGCTGCTGATGTGAACAAACCGTGTGGACCTGATTTCTGAGAAATGCATCCCCAGGAACACGAGGTGAGTAGTGCCTCAGTGCTTACAGAAAGGATTCCTTCATGCAGCAACTGCAGAGGTTGCTCTGCCTTTCAGCAGTCCCTGTCTACCCATCCAGGGCTCAGTGAGGAGCCCCCAGCACTGCCCTGCAAGTTCCTCACAGCTCAGGTACCATTTATCAGCTACCCCCGTGTCCAAAAGGGATTGCAAGTGGGCCCTCATTAACACCTGTATCAATTTCACTTGAGGGCGCATTTCATAGTACCCCCATAGCAGTTTCCTGCTGCTGTTGCTCTTGCAAGCTGGTGATACCATTGTCAAGTGCAAGCAAGGCTGTGGTTAGCAAAGAACCAAAAAGCAGGAGACGTGGGATTTATGCCTGACTCTGCCTTTAATTTGCCCTGTCACCTTGGGCAAATTGCTTTACCTCGCAGTGTTTCTATTTCCCCATCTCTAACACATCCATAATTATAGTTCCCTTTCTTTGGAAAAATGCTTTGAAATCTATGTACAAAATGCAGCATGAAAGAGGAAGCTATCATTATTGCACACTTGTAAAATATTGGGATGAGGCAGACAATAAGCAGCGAGCATTTGAGATTTCACGCATGTAAAGTGTTGTATTTTAAGAGGAACATGACCTGATTGTAATAATGATTTTTTTTTTTTTTAAAAAAAGATACTCCTACAGAATTTGGCAAAAGTTCACTTTCTGTTTCCACAATGAAATGCTGAGAGAAAAATCTAAATCAATTCTCACTTCTAGGAACATTACACCCTCCTGGAAACAGCAAGTCCACCAGAGGTTCCTCAATGGAAAATGACATAATATGGCAATTTCCTGCTTTTCTCTCAACTGGGTAAATAAAATCATTTTGTAGCCTGTGAGTACTTACATTATACTCAATAGGTCTAAATACTCATCCTCTTTCTCTTTCTTTGAAAACTAAAACTCAACAAAGCTTACAAAGATTGGTTTTTTTTTTTTTTTTTCATGTGCAAGTAAGCTTGAACAGATTGATGTAAAGTTGTGTTTTCCAGAGATTGAATTCACTCACATGGGAGCCTTGTACTTGTTTTAATACTACAGCAAACTAAATGAAAGAGGTGCTTGTATTCACCCCACTTCTACAGTGTTGCTCATTGAGGGGTCTTTCTCTCATCCAATTGTAACGGGCATGACAGTGAATTAATTTTCCCCTGGAGTTTAAAGCAGATAATTTTTCACATGCCCTACTCGGGAAGGCAGCAGCTGCTAGGCTGTGAAAAGTGCAAGACAGAGCTACCTTGGCTTTCCTGCTTCTGCTTCCATAATCCATGAACTTTCATTCTCAGCTTGAAGACATCTCAAGCGATAGCAACACTCTTGAGATGATATACTGATACAACCATATAAATTTGAAAATTAAGATAAACTTGCAAAAACTTTCAGGAATTATATTGTCTGTGTTGTCTGTGAAGAAAAGTTACTGCTTTTTTTCCCTCTGCATCCTTTTTCTGTAAGACAGTTCTCAACAGAAATTTGTTTATCCATCGTCCTGCTTAGACTAGAATCCTGGGTAATTCTTAACATGGGTGATAGCCCAGAGATTAAGCTGGGCAATGCTGAATTGAAGAAAAGCGGCTGTGGGGAAATAGCTTTTTGTGAAATGCCCCTTGATTGCACGTTAATACTGGCACATTCTGAAACCTTACCCGAGTCTTAAAACATAATTCTCTACATGACTTAACATGGCCAGCCAGGTTTATTACAGACCAGGACAATGGTAAACGTATAACCTACTTGCTTCTTACTCCATAATCCATTAACTTCAGAGCCATGTTCTAAGATGTCCTGAGGTTACTGCACTGACAATTTATACTAAGAAGTGAATCATTTAGAGCTGCAAGCTCAGAAACCCTTGGAAGTACATTTGCAGAAGGGTGTGCATTTATTTGTATTGTCTGAATACATACAGTTGCGGTAGGTGACTTCTCAATAATCACATTCTTACAACCTTAGCAAACTCATACTGGGTATCATGTTCTGATTTGAATTTCAGTGGAAAGGACTGTTATGAAAAAATAAAGGCTTCTTGTAGGGAGATAATATAAAAATTTCACAAGAAATCCTTTGATTTTTTTTTTTTTTTTTGTTTCTGTGTTGAGCTGTAATTCTGCCTGTGGATGAAACAGGTCAGGAATTAACGCTGTTACCCAGCCTTTGGAAATGAAACGCACAGTGTGAGTTGGTTCCAACTTTTTACAGCAGAGAAGTGAAAAATAGCAATTGAAGCTAGGCTTTTTGGTGCTTGAGATAACATTTGGATGAGCGAATGCATTTGGTTAAATGTCAAATCCTAAAAATCTGAAAACCATCTAATGAGCTAAGTGAACCAGTACTGTCAACTGCAGCAAAAACACTAGGAAGAGTCAAGTTTACATACAAGAGCATTCTGTTGTAATCATGAAATTAAAGTATGAAGTGATAGCAGCCATTTATGTTTTTGGACAGACTCCAAGCATTCAAACTGATGCATACATTTGTATGTGAATTATTGCAAAGAGCGTTCAAATGACAAACATCCCATAATTGTGGTGCTTGATCTTCCAAGAAGCTCATATCTATAATTATAATCATTGTCTGAAAAAACAGTGCAGGTTTACAGTAACTGTGCAATTGATGCTTGTCTCCTCTTCTGTCACTGAAGTGACAAAATAACCAAGTCATGCTTGCATCTGCTTCCTTATAATGCTTCATTTGTCCTCACCCCAATATCTGCCCATAACGTACAATTATGTGTCATTAGCTTTCCGTGGAACTGATCAAAGGTTGTCCAATTCAAGGCTGATTTGGGAATATGCCAAAGCCTGAGGGTGGACCTTAACTGGCATAAAATGGAGCAGGTTTAAGCAATTGTTTCTTTAAACAGCACATGTTTCCCACTTCAGGTAGTAACTCTGCTACCCAGTGCAATGCGAAGATGAAATCCTGAATATATTGGTCTGCAGAGACATGTGATGGTGTCATCCAGACCATTTGGGTAATCTTCACTTTTCTGTTCTAACTGAAGCACCCTAAAACACTTAATTGGGCAGAATAGTGTTTGTTTGGAAAAGGCTTTCAGGTATTACTGCAAAGCATCTGCTGCTTGCACAGCAAGTGCTATAGGACTGCAGCAAGGGGAGGAAAGGGAGCCAGTGCTCTCTTTGGAAGGGATGAAGTCCACTTGGGGAGAAACAGTGCTGAAACTGCTGCCTCAACCTGGAAGCAGTGAGCTGTGGGGTTATAAAACACGAAGATGCAAAGTGTGGTGTTAGCAGAGTACACATCCACAGCAACCATGTGCAGCTAAGAGGCACAACACTCACTGGACCCAAAAGGCTTTAGGAAGCATTATCTTGTTTCATCCACGTGTTTAGAGTGAGAGGCGGCTTCCTTGCACTTAGTTTCAGACACTTGGAGTGTAGATCCCTGTATGTGAGGTGGTCAGCTCAGGCTGTCGCCATAGCTAGTGGAGAGAACTAGGCATGCTAAGGACAAGTCACCTGAGCTGTTCCAGACATCTCTCAGGAGGAGATGAACCATGCCCTAGACCCCTTTGTGCACTGATTCGCTCTCCGTTGTCAGTAAAGGGGACTGACTGTGACCATCTCTGAAGTGAACCTCTGCATTTACTAAGATGAATTCTGCCTTTCAGACACTTTCATTTCTTTTCCATTCCTTTTCTCAGACAGGGGAATGAACGGTTTCCACTAAGTTGTGCCCTGAGGACTCTAGGATGACCTTGGGACATACTTCACCCTCCTGAGACCTACTACTTGGACCCTAAAAAACAAGAGGAGCCACAAGGCAATACACAACAATATCACCGCTGAACATGTCATCGCCTAGAAGCAAAAGTAGGGGACCTGTGTGGAACACTTGAAAATGATCCTAGATTTCCTGAAGATAATATAAACCTGTTGTAATGTTTGTGGGTTTTTTTAGTTTAAGTTAAACAGCGACTCAACATTTTGATTTCTCAAGATCACAAATCAAAAGCCATCACATACTTTGAGGCAAAATCTAATTCAAAAATCCCCTGGCAGGGTAATTTATGTGTGACACGTATCCGTTGTCAGATACAGTGCAGATTTCTGCAGAGCAAACAGCAGTAAGATAACTTGGCACACTGGCTACTTCATCTGGAGTCATTTCAAGGAATGGAGCTTTAAATACTTGCCCATTCAACACTACTATCAAAGTTTTTCCTCCTGAAGTGCCAGTTCCTTTAGATTAATGAGCAGAAAACCCGTCAGGCTGAAAGGACCATGAGAGTGAAATCAGCCTGCCGAGCTGCTGCAAAAACCTGAAGGGATCCAGGGACAACAGGCTGCGAGGAAGTGATGTGCTTTCTCACTCTCTTTGAGGGTGATGCAACGTGCTGTTAATGCAGCACTACTTTTTTTTCTAGCTTCAGCTTCAAGGGATCAACAGACACACCTGAAGGCATGAGGGATGTGTTTAAACAAAGGAGATGTGAACCTCAGACTTAAAAACAGTCAAACAGAAAGACTGCATAAAGGCAAAAAGGAGGCAGTTGCAGTAATTGCAAGGGCAAAATCGTGCAGAATAATGAATCCAGTAATAAATTACTGCCAGCACACACAGATTTCCAGTTAACTCCGTGTGCCTTTCCACTGCCTATCCTACCTGTTGAGGAGGGCACAATCTGGAAGTTTGTTTTTTAAGTATTAAGTTCTCTTTCCAACTTGTTTTCTCTTTGTATTTGGTTATGTTCTGGTGTGAGTTTCTGGTCGATGGGCTGGTGAGCCAAGAGGGCTGATGCACTGCGAGTCTGCTTCTGCTATATGCTTGCACTTTCAGCAGGTCCCCTCAGAGCCCTAATGACTGGCTTCATTACTTAGGGCTTTGAATCCAGATTCAGGATTTCCCAGAGTTCATCTGGCCATTACAAGGAAGGTGCACCGAGATGATTGGTGGGCCAACATTGCTCAGGTCTGTAGCTGTTTTCTTTGCCAGTAGTAAATCCTACTAGTCCCATATGGATAAAAGAAAGTCAGATGTAAACTGTGAAAGTACCATGTTAAAGTCAGAAAAATCATACTCTGCAGGTCAAGATTGTTCTTGCTGAAAAAGGTAGGGAGGGGTAGATATCCAAGTGTCAGCCCTGGAACTCTTTATAATGGTAAATAAAGGCAATACATAAGTTCTTTTTTAAAGCTCCTGCATTAAACAAAAAAGAAAGGACTGCATTAGTTGCTTCCATTCAAAATGTATTGATAGAGAACAAGGTCTCCACCACTGGTTGTGCTTGGACCATTTTCAACAGTTAACCTCTTCAGATCACCCTAAAACAAAGGAGTTGGGAAGCCCAATTAATTTAATTCAAGAAAGGAGGATAGCTTGAGAAAAGAGGGCATGGATAGTTGCCTTGGTCATGGAAACCCTCATTTAGGTGTCCTCCTCAGAGCCCATTTGCAGCTTCTCCCACCACTTAGAGCATCTAAGTATATATCAGGGGCCAGAAGTCTCTCTGAGCAGTGCTGGGTTAGGGGAAAGCGAAGCTGGTTTAAAACCACTGCTGTACATCTCCTCTCACTGCTTGCCATTTTATGTGATTGCCTGGATTTTCATCTATTTTTCAACTACAGTTAGCATAAACTGGCACTTCCTCACCCTTAGTGCTGAAAATTATTTTTGTCCGGAACAAAAAAACCAGAAAGGTATAATAACGAGAGGAAGAGGATAGTCTTGCCTATTAGTCAGTGCATGTAGCCAAGTTATTTTAGAAAACAGTAATTAAGCATAAATAGATTAGATAATTCTAATCCTTGCTGGCAATGATAGGTTAAAACTAGAGGACGTATTGAGGGCATTAAATATGCAGGAGATCCCTAGTATGATTGTATATATGTGAAGTGAAAAAAGGGAATTATTCCAAGGGGGGCAAAAAACCCCAACCACAAATGGTCATTTAAAAAAAAAAATCATAAAACTTACCATTTAAGGTGCAGGAGATTGCTCATAGTTAGTTGCAGGGTTTAATTACACTGTATTTCTTGGATGAGTAAGCTTCATGACTTCTTTTCAATGTGCTGACCAGAGGACATGTGTAAGCTTCACTGTATTTAGTAAATACCTTAGGGTAGACGAATTCCAAGTGACGGCCACATGGTTTCATGCAGCAAAATGGTGATTTGTCATCACCATCAAGTTGTCATCACACAAAATGTCAACAAAGAAATAGCTAAGTTACTGGCAAGTGAGTGTGACACCTTAATGACACGGAATGGCATTTTGCTTCTTTTCCACAGGTATAACCCTCAGAAGCGTGACTCCCTCCTAACTTAGTTTTAAATCCCATCATTTCTTTTGTCTTGAAACTCATTTTTACAAGCATGACTCTTGCACACTCACTACAAGCAGGCAGCCCCTGTTAACTATATCTTCAAATTTTAAGAAGACCCAGGCACCAAAGGAGCCTGAACAGGGAAAAGGCCCTGCGGAGGTAACCCAAATTTAGGCAATCTCAGATTAAAGCTTTAACCCTACTACATAATTTGTGCCATGTCCAACAGTTGAAAGGAATTTGAAGCTTCACATGCATTAAGCTTTACGCTTAAGGAAGGAGATAGAAGTACCCCCATGCAACTCGATTCTGGACTAGGGAGCCAGATGTGTCCATGCAAACCAGCAAAGAAAACATTCCCCACTCAGACAGCAAGATGACGGGGCATCCTCTATTTAATCATCTCACTAAGAACTGCACAAATTGTGGTGTGGCTTCAAAAATCATGTAAGTGTTCAGTTAGATATTTGTAATATACTTAGATGAAAGAAAGTGACACGTTGGGTACAAATTAGCTCAGAGAAGGATAGCAAGAAACTATTTTTATCACTGCATAGGATCAGTATCTCAAGAATATGATTTTTGGAGATACGTTTGCTGAATTTAATCAGTCTTCACTTATGATCATTACATATAGATGCTGCTTCATCTTATGCACAAGGCTCCAGCTTTCTCACATCTAAGTACAATATGCTTAATAACTCAGCACTTTGAAGTACTGTGTCTACTGATGTCTTTGCAGCTAGCCATAGACCTGTGATTTTGAGAATTCTTTTATATTTCCAAATACTCTGCAGCGGGGAATGACATCTAGCTTATGATCCATTCTGCTGCTGATTTCTTTGGCATCTGTGCTTTGCTTGCTTGGGGATTGGGAGATTTGATCAAAGATGTAAATTAAAAATACAGTCTAGGCTCACCTTTTTTTTTTCTTCATTCAGGTAACTTAGATGTAAAAGTTCAATATGCTGTACAATAGAAGAGGTTGTTCTAGAAGGTGTCCATGACCATTAAGTAAACATGACCGTTTAAATGAGAAATTTTTAATGCTTGATCTGACATTAACTTTTGAAAGGCGAAATAAGTTATTCACGTAGCTATTCAATTTAACTTCACTAACAAAATAATTCCAACTCAGTTTCTTACAATTATCATGCTGGTTTTACGGTAGAGTCTTTTTACTGAAGAAAATAAGAAAAGCTACAGTTCTATTTTTTACGCTACTTCATGAATGTATACAGTTCTAATATTATGCTTCAAATAGCCAAAAAAATGTCATTCCTTTGTGGCTTATCAAAGGAGGTCTGTGATATAATGCCAACATATACCCCTCAGTATTTCTGCTGTTAATTACCCTGATCTTACAAATCTAGACTGATGCCATGATTTAAAGTCTTACTGTTCTTGATGAAGTCACACACACCAGCATGGAGAGTGAAGGCATTAGCTACTGGGTCTTACAACTGTTTTAAAAAAATCTGTGTGAACACTAAATTTTAGGACCTAATAGAATGCCATTGCAGCAGAAGATGTTAACGCTTCCTGGAAAACAATCCAAACTTGCTTATTATCTGCACAAGGTTACTTTTCTGCCTTTGAAGAGAGTGCATCAAAAAGAAAGCACAAATATAGCACTGAAGAGTTTGAAATACATTGTCTTAAGGTGCTTTCTTGCAATGTGCTTAGTATTGCAAACTTTCTACAAAATTTGCAACTTAGGAACATTTCGCGTTATTTGGGGTAGGTCTATGGTATGCTCCAAGTGATGCCTTTAGTTTCTCCTTTTGAAGAGTATGATTTTTTTGTGACTTTATAGAACTGCTTTAATCTTTATTAGCAATGCTGCTGCTGACATGTAAATGAAAATAGGTTTTTGCTCAGTTTGTTATACTAGTCTTGTAAGAGTTACCAGGAATTAAAACCCAGACTTTTAGTTTTGAGACAGGCACATAAAACTTGACTACTCGTCACACAGAGTGCATTGGCTGATTTAAGCATTAAGCATCAACTCTTAACACAAAGACAGTAAGAAGTCCAACCAAAGACGATTGCAGCATGATGCATTGCCACAACATGATGAAGACAAATGTTTTACTCTTTTCATAAGTATAACTGAAACAGATTTTTAGGGTGAGGAAACTCAACATAACACTTGCTTACTTATAAAAGCAGAGGGGGGTTGTTTTCATGTTTTAAACTGTAATCTTACCAGTATAATTACTCTAAATAAAAAGATGTTATGACAGTCAAGCCTGAAAATTTTCAAGTCATGAATTGCTACCAAAATAGGTGATAACACAGGTTATTCTGTGAGCTGGTGGAAGTGTTTAATTACTTTGATAATCTTCAGCACCTTGTTCTTACAGTGACAATGCAGATGTTCTGTTAATTTGTTTTTTTATTTTATTATTTTAAAATTATTTTATTATTTAAATCATTTATGTTTTCCAGTCTGGCCTTTTTTGATATGTCCTTAAGGTCTAGGTACACTCCGTAATTGAGTGAGTTTGAAAAACAGAAGTGGAATGATGGTCCACTGGTAAAGTTAAAGTTAAAGTAATTAACAGGAAATTGATCCTATTCATATTTAGCATATATTGTATGCCTTGAGAAAAAGGGATCTTTTTGTGTGTTTGCTGCCAGATGTAAATACCAGTGGTGTAAATACTGCAGTCTAAGCCCAGTGCTGTGTAGCAAAGGCTTTAGAAAGAAGTGTGAACTACCACTGTGTATTGTGCATTTCTGCTTTTAAGCCCAGATATTCTGTTCAGTGATTTACAACAATGTAATATTTGTTCCATTAACAATTTTTACAGAGTGATAGAAAATCAGAGATAAAAATAATAGAGAATCCAGCTGATACCCTGTCTTTGAGCAGAGAACCACTAACCAAAAAAATCCAAAACCCTTTTGTAGGATGCTTTGGAGAACTTGTTTCATCAGTCAGCGGTACCTCAGCATATAAAGTCATTCAACAGGTAATGATATAAGCAGATGGGACTTTTTGCTAGTGTGATTCAACTTCATACTCATGATGCGTCTTCATTAACATTTTAGTCCAGATCAGGCGGGGGTTGCTGAAGTGACTCTCAGCTCCTGTGCTTTGGTTTGGCTTAAGAGAGCATAAATTGCAACAAACTGCATCGACAAATAGACTTTCAGTCCATGGAGTAAGAAAATCCCTGTGACAGAGATAGTGGGGATGCTCTTCAGAGCCACTCCTACTGCTCTGCACTGATTGCTAATGTACACATGGCCTCAGAGGGCTCAGCGCTACTCCTTTGTTCAAATACTGTTTTTTTTCCTGGTGATCAAAACACATTGCCTGCAAGAGAATATATTCCATAAATATAAAATGCTTTGGGGGAACGGGCCATATTTTTGGAGGGAAGGGATGGGAGAATGATTGAAACTATTCAGTACTGTGGAGCTAACTGGGGTGTGGAGGTTGGGGGCTTTTGCAATTGACTTGCTTTCAGTTTCTTATGGGATTTTAGCTTTTGCTGTATATTATGCAAAGAATTTGGGTATTTTAACATTATCAAAAATGTATTTCAAAGTTATTTTTCTGTTTCTAAATAAGAATATTTTGCCTCTAAGTTAAAAAAAAAAACAAAACAAACAAGTAAGTTTTCACATAAATCTGTGCTAAAACTCCCACACTTTTGAAATATCAGAATTTCTTATGGGACTAAATTTCATTTTCCAGAAAGCTCTCTTCTTAAACTATTGCTGAACTGGCACTAGTATACCATATATGGCTGAGCACAAGTTTCATAGCAAAACTATATACTGCATTTCTGTAGCCGCTGCTACCTAGAAGTCCTTTGGTCTGTTGTGAGTTGTTATTTTCCTGGAAAAGGCAACAGAAAATTAACATGTACATCCGAAATTGTGGTAAATGCCCAAGGAACCTCACCTTTGCTCCTGTTAGCTTGTTCTCCTACAATAAATGATACAGTGCTCTGTATTCATGAAGTTTTGTGCATTTACAAAGAGTCAAAGGAAAGCAAATTTCTTTCTAGTGGTGCCAAGTTCTGTCCCTTCCAAGGAAGCGCGTTGCTGAGCATGCAGAAGAGCAAATACTCCCTTTCTTTCTTCGCCTCATGCTCTGCCACCACCCACAGCATTTGAGCTCCTCCCAAGGCCAAAAATGACAATCGTTTCTCTTCTCAGCCTGAAAGAAGTGGCATTAAAAACATTGACATGAAGGTGTGTGAATCTTGGAGAGCATGGAGCTCAGCTGCTCTGCCAATGCAATGGAAAGATTTATAGTTTCTAATTTATTTGGGTTGCACCACTTTTAATGTGGTAAAAAATGATTGCTTTCCTGATCCTGCTACTGCTGTTCCCATATAGGAATAAGCAGATGCTATAGTGTATTTTTAGGACAGCCGAATAACAGTGTGCACAATCAAGTTTGTGCTTATACAATCAGTTGAATAATTGTCACGGTACGGAATCTATGTGCAAGGTTTGGGGCATTTTGGGTGAAGAACGGGCATTTGTCTCCAGTTACGCCCATCAGTCTGCAGGCATTCTGGTTTTATTGGGCACTGTCTTAGCTCAGTTTCTGTGCACTTTCTCCCTCTTACCATCCAGCAGGCAGGTTAACATTTCTGGTGAAACAAAACCCTCCTGTGATTTCAGCTTGGACACTGAGGAAGAGATGGTGAGAGGGATCCCCTCAAGGAAGTGAGGACCAGAGGAGGAAAAGATGCTCAGTATTAGGGAAATGATGCTCAACTGAACAGTTCAGTCAAAGGCAGCCCACAAGAAACTGGAGCATGTTTTTTATCATCCTACCATGAGTGATGGCAGCTGAGGCTTGATCGATCTCACGAATACATGAGATGCAGTGGCATGATCAGAGCTGGAGAGGGCCTGACTCAGCCTCCTGGTCAGCAGGGGTGGAAGTGCCGGGGCTGACCTGCTGCGGCCATTTGGGTTAACCCAAAGGCAACAACCTCGCTTGAGTAATGCCAAGGATTTCAAACAGTTTCCTAATCTGTGGGCAGCCACCTTGCTGTGTCAGGCTGTTAAGGAGAGAGAGGCGTCTTCTCCAGGAACGGCCACCTTCCTTTTCTCCTGGTTCAGTGTCAGCAGCTCCTTTTCCTGCCTTTGCTGAGGCAGGGAGAAAAAAAATCTGCATAAAGCTGCTGTTTATACTGGAGGGAAAAGAGAAGGTTGATATATTAACAACAAATTAAAGAACTTCCTGAAGGTCATGTTAAAACATGCTTCCTGACACTGACTTCAATTAGTGAATGGAGTCTCAGATTGCTTTGGAAATTTGCCTGTGTCTAAGAGCCTTCTCTTAACCCTCAGCTTGACTAGTTCTCAAAAATGAAATTGCAAAGGATTAAAATCAGTTTGCCAACACTGTGCGCAAAGCAAATATTACTTCTAACTCCTGCTAGGAAACAGCCAATCAAAATGCCCTGTGACTCAGTTATTCATGAATTGGTCTAATTTTCCTGTGAAAACTATAAAGAAACTTTCAAATTGCTTGTACACCTCAGCAAATGCATTTTTAACCAGCTCAACCCTATTTTTGGAGCGAGCTCTCATGAGCACATAACCAGTCAGTCCTTCTCATTTTTGTATTTTTCATTTTGTCTGGGTTTGGGGGAAATATGTGTCATTTATAAATTAGCTTATTATAGCCCTGTATTGAGCTCATATGGGGAGCATCACTGATATAAATTAGATTCCTTCATTATTTTAAATTGTAGCCCTAACAGAGGAGCTAGCAGCTAAATACACAATTATATACTCATAATAACATGACTCTGACCAAAGGGCAGTGGGGAGATGTAAGATGCTGAGTGAGCCAACTGGTCAAGCAACAACAAAAGTCCTTTGTACAGCCAGTCATTTTCCTCAGGGCTTCCTTGAAACTTAAAGAGCACTGTTTACATTAGAAATGCTTCTTACAAAGGAAGCCCAGGCTGGGTTATGACCACTGGCTAGCCATTAGGTGGGGATTTCTCCCTCCCTTCACAGCTCTGGTGACACCCTGCAGCCTTGGCTTTGCTCTGAATATTGGACTGTCCTTCAGATGCCAGCTTCTGTCCATGATGCCCACCTATCCCTGTGTACAGGAAAATATATGACTGTTATAGAGCAATGACTGATGGGTTTCCAATAAAGTATTATACTGGCTCCCTGGGACTTTGTGTTAAAGGTTATGATGCTGTTTTTAAGGAGATCTGAGATGGTTCTGCTCTGGGAAATAGGAAGCTGAACCCAAGCAGCCAAAAGCACTTGGTGCTTACTAGGCACCCTGAAGGATAGATCCTGCTTGGAAAAGTCTAATGAACTGAGAGTTAATCATTCAGAAAAAGGGGAATGATAGCAACAAGATGTAGGTCATGCTCTGGAAGAGCAGATTAGGGATGGATCATTTGCAAATGCCATCCAGCTGGCAGCCTTTCTCTCCCTCTTCATAATAAAATACACTTAGTATTTGCTATCAGCATGAACACAGTTTAAGATTATGTATAGGCTGGACTTGCAAAGCATGGCTTTTCCAGAGGCACAGAATTTGTTAGCTTGTCTTCACCGCACATTTGGTAGTATGATACACAGCCATCAATATCTACTACAGTGTAGGATAGGGTAAGACATCCATCACATTTGTTATTGAGGTGGTAGGTAAAGGAATTCTTTATTCCAGAGCTCCATTTCATCAGCATTATGAGACATTTCTGATTCGTGAGAAGTCTCATAATATATCTATACACATGCATTTATATAATGTTCTTAAAATATATCTCATCAAAAAGTTGGTGATGAACTCAACTCATGAAGAACTGCAAACCTCCACACTACTGCACATTTAATGAAGGAGACAGCAGAACATGAGCTCAGATTTTACGCATGCTGTGCTTAAACTACTCCTCACTTAGAGCAATGCAAGGGAGATTAAAACAAGAGCCCAAATTGTCACAGACTCATTGACCACTGTAAGAGGAAGAAGGGGATTGTAACTTGCCCTCCCATTTTATTCCTCCCTCTTCCTATCAGGCAGAAAAATTTACCTATGCAGGTGCTTATAGCCTTATAGCATGGAGGATAATATAGCCTCCATGCACTCTGAGCTCCTTGTGAGACATCCTGCCCTCTGGGTCTACTCCAACCCTGGGGGAATAGCCTGGAGCAAAGGACGTAGGGGTGTGTTTAGTTTGCATGACCTACTCCTTTGTGACTAGAAAAACAGGTGAAAAATAATTTCCTCGGGGTCTTTCCATTGATTCTTACTTGAAGGGGCTGTAAAAATACAATACAAGAAATATAAATATTCAAGCACCACTCACAGATCCGCTTCAGAATAGTGTGAAGAAGAGAGGAAATAAAAGTGCTTAAAAAGTGGGGGCATGGATGATTACACATGTATCCAAAATACCAGTATTAAAAAAAAAGGAAACAAAAGGAGAGTCTAAACTTGAGTAATGCTCGGCTGCAGTACACAGCAACCACAGCATAATTCACATACAAATCTGTGAGGAAATATATCCTCTTCTCAAATTCCCTAGCTGGCACATTGTCAGAGGCCACTGTTTCCTTCACTGCTTATTCAGCATAAGAGTCAGTAACATCATCATTTTTCTCAGCAGTTGCACGCATGTATTTCCAAAAGATTTTCCCGCATTTATCTGGATGCTTTGGGGCACTCTGACCTTGAAAGAGAAGATCTATGTGCACCTATATATCAGTCAGGGGCTTCTTTTAATTAGGGTGAAAGAAACACCTGTTGTGTGAAAACAGTAAGTTCAGATATTGATTCTTCCTCTATGCCATGAGGTAAGTCCAAGGCCATCTTGCATAAGGGCATATCGTAGGGACCTGTGGAAGATTCAGTCCCATAGCACGTCTCCATCCAACACCCGGGCGAAGGGTTAGCACGTCATTTGTCAGTCACACTGAGGAGCTGAGAGCTAGAGGGCAGGGATTCCCAGCACCCTGTGTCAGTTTAAAGGGATATACTAAATATATGCAAAGGATGTGAAATCAGATGCGATAGGGAAAGGCTGATTATCTATAGACCTTCTAGAAGGCTGTGCTGTGCCGTTGCCTCAGGGAGCAAGGAGAAGGCTCCTCGGGACACCATGTGCACTGGCTCATGCTTACTGTGTCCTTGCTTAGAAGTAGAGCCAGTTAGCCATTTTTTTTCTCCTTCAGCAGTAAATCTGGGGAAAAATCAAGAGAAAAGGAAGTCTGTTGGCTCAGATCAAGCGAGATTAAGTTATTATAGCTTTCTTGACAAAATAGGGGGAAAAATGTTCTGCACAATGCAAAAATATTGATAGTGATGGCTGAAATTATATTGTCATGCATGTTATGTAATGGCATGTAAAGACATGACACATTCTCCTGTTCACTATCATTTGACCCTTTGATTCACTAAAAGTTGGAGGAATCAGATTAATCCACTTCCCCTGCTATTTTGGGGGACAGTTGATATCTGATCACAAAGTGCTCAGAGGTGCATGGTGACCCTAAGCAGAGGAAATCCAGAAAACAGGTCTCTTGGTGCCCTGGAATAGTTATGCAAGAACCAGGCACAAACCACTTAATTATCTAGGGCAGGCACAGTCACCAGGGAAGTGAAAGGCGGGGAGCTCAAGGCAAGAAGAGGCACTGCCAGGGACATAAGTGTGCGATGCATGGTGGCAGCAGAAGGAAGCCGACCGTCTCATCAGAGAGGAGAGATGAGAAACTCCCTCGAGGTGACTCGGCTGAGGTGTGATCAGCAAAACTGCACAGAGGGTCTGGGCATCCCTCTGCTAGGAAGCAAATCCTGAGAGCTTAGGTAAGCTATAGGCAATTTCTGGGACAAGACTATTTGGAGGATGAAAAGGCGAAAAAGGGAGACAGATCACTTCAGGCAGAGCAAGCAGTATGACTGGGATTGTTATGTATGTGTACAGCACTTAAAGATTACTCGGAAATTTTATAGAACAAATAAAAGTCCACAGTCTGAGACCCTTACAGTCTAGTAAGAGGCATGACAGAGTGCACGACTTAAAAGAGTGGAAGGAAATGGGGGTTGAGGGATGCAATAATAAGTAATGTGTTGAAACAAAGACAGGACAAATTTCAACTGAACATTAAAATTCAAGTAGATCATTAGGGCTATAGCAAAATCTCCCAAGACAATTGATTAAATATTCCACACCTGAGCAGAATGACATATACAGTATCACCTGGGAAATGAATGAAGTGATTGCTCACTGGAGGAGTTAACAAACTGCTTCCTGCAGATGAAGGAACACAAATGAAGTCTCAGCAAGGAGCACAACAGAAACAATGTGAACAGTGGAGTGCTGGACACAAGTGTCAGCCTTTGCAGACATTGTTTCCTTTGTCCACAGAAAATGCAGAATAGCAGCTACCATCATATAAGGCCCCCATTACACCAGTGATATATCACTAGAATAGGGTTTTCATAAATACCAGGAGTATTTTTGGAAGCTTCATTTCTGTTGTATGAAGCATAAGGGCTGGGACTGTATTTTGATCTCCAGAGAGAGAGAGATGGGCTTGATTCTTTGCTGTCTTGCTTCCCAATAAATCATTTAATACCGTGAAGTCTCTAACACAATTCTGTGTCACAATACTACCATCACACTTCATAGACATCCAAAAGACAACCTAGGGTGCAAAATAGCTGATCTTTATTAGCATTCTTCTGTCAGATTTAAATACTGGATGCACGCAAGACCAGACATCTTATGGCAATTTTATGCCAGGAAGTCCACTGGAGTAATTTTTAATTACACAGGAGTTAGATGAGGATCAGCTCTCAGGGCAGTTTTATTGATTTCCTTATTCTATTTCAGATTCCTTACATTTGTTAGCAACAGTGAAAGTAATGATCAGCGTTAATACCTAGAAAAGTTGAGGCAGAAAGAGAGAAAGACCTCCCTCACATTCAGCACAGCAAAATGCCTTTGTGAGTAAAGTGGACAACAACTTCATCATTAGGTGCAGTAAAGAGGTTTGAAAAATATGTCATCTTTCAAAGAAAATTTCATTATTGTACGTTCTAAATCATATTCCACCAGTAAACACATTTCTTAGGGACGTGATGCATCATCCATGATTTTGTTTCCCTACAGCAACTTGCTTAGCACTTTAGGAACTGGTATTCCAGAACTGATTGAATGGTCCCAGTAGTGGAGGATGCTTTTTCCAGTGTGGCTGAGCCTGAACATACTTGCTTTTGAATAGATAAGATAAATAGAACAGATAAAGTTTGCCATCTAGAGGAACTGTACAGAAATCCACTTTTCTTTCTACTGAATCTGTTCTTGCAGTTACTCATGGGAGCATGAGCAGGCCAACAAAAGCAAGTGACAGATTTTGGTACTGATCGCAACTAGCCAACTCCTGAAGAGATTTAAACAAGATGATAGGGACACCTGACTTCACTGTGGTCTTTTTGCCATCCAACTTCTCCCACTTTTTGCATCCTATAGAAGGACTCCTGCTCCATCTTGCCCCACAAATATTCAATGATGATGCCCCCTTCCTACATCTTTCTGTGCAATAATGAGAAGGGACAGGAGAGGGGTGAATCTCTGCCCTGACATCTTGGTGAGATAGAGTCCGGAGGATGGACAAGATGCGCCCCCTGAAGTCCCAGCAAGTCTGTTATCCCATGGTCTGATGGAGCCCTGTGGATGTTTCCTAAACAAGAGACATTAGCAGCTCCTCTTTTGCAGAGCTTGCCACTACCAGTAATGACACATAATATGAAAGCTTGGGGCTCAATTCCCTCATCTGCTTCAAGGTACTGAATTATCAACCTCTCCCTTTTCCAGGACATTATCCTCTGCTCTCCACAGAAAGACAAAGTCTTTAGACCATGGAGAAGGTCAAAGGACAAGGACACCCTGCCTCATTCACCTGTGGATAAATGGAAATAATTAAGTCCCATCACTTGTGTGTTTTTATCTCAAACAGCACAGAAAAAAAAAAAAAATGTAAGCAGCCCTCAGAGCCAGATATGTAACAGGATGGGTCCTAGACCACATGGAGTTTATAGATCTTAGCCAAGACATCTAAATACTAAGACCTCAGCTCTGAGTAACCTACCTTCTGAAACAGGTTACTCGGTGGACAATAGGTCTGTGAAGTGCCCTACTGCACGGCCCAGCACACTCCCCATGGGGCTTGCTGCCATCTCTCACCAGCCCTAGCATCCTACTAACCTCCAAGAAGAGCTGCAAGCTGACTGAGCTGCAGGTGTTACCCCTGGAGACTGACAAGACCCCATACCTGGGTGGAAAGGGCAGAGGCTGGCAAATGAGACCTGCAGATGAAACAGCAGATTATGGGGCAATTGCTTCAACTGGGAGCACAGGAACAGAAAGGGATCCAGGCCACAGGGTATTGGAGCTGCCTGAAAAATGCAGTTAATAAAGGAAGGGTAAGATGGTACAGCTGTGGTCTGGTAAAATCCCGCAGGCACACCGCAGTCCCTGGATAGGACATGCCTCTGTGGTGGGAGTCACAGAGCAGCTGCATGTGGCTCATTTGATTGGTAAAGCCGATGGGATTTCCAACCCTGCAGTGGTATGTGCGGGAGGGAGTGGAAGGAAGGTGACCATGGTGGGCAGACATGAATGCATCCAGGCAGCAAGGCCAAGGAAAATCAGGTCTCCTGCTTTTGAGGTGAAGGCAAGTTGCCCTGGCTGTGTGCAATCTAGTCGAGGCTGCTGTGCCACTCACTCTCGTCAAATATGCAAAGGGACTCCCAGCTACTTTCTCTTGCATAAGAGTGTGTTAGGTAAGCACCAGCATACAGCATGGTGGTGCAATTATTTGTCTAGGTGCAGCGCTAGGCACAAGGTCATTGACACTGTTTGTTAAAATGCCTCTATTTCAGACCTTCGCTTCTGCCTCGAGCGCAGATGCTTCAAAGAGATTATAAGAAGAGTGAGTACCACTCTCATTTCACTGGATGAAAAGTAATATCTCCTTCCAGCTTTAGGCACAACAGGGTAAAACAGTAAACAGAGCTTCACATTAATTTCCATTATATTTAGTAAGGAGGACTTAGTATAATTACACAAATAGCTCTGTCCTGCTTCCTTTGAAATCAAAAGGAGTTTTGCCATTTACAGAAATTAAAACCAGAAAAATGTTAGATGTGCTTTTGCCTTTTCATGGGCACACTGATATCAGAAGAGTCATGTCCCAGTGGAAGTCAATGAGATGCTGCCATCTTACACCAGGGGCAAATGCTACTGATGGTGAGCTGTCATTCCTCAGGCTAATTACAAACTCATCAGTTCAGGGATTCTTCTGAGTTCACTTTTAGGGATCATTGTGATTAATCCTCTGAACTGTAATTTTTAGCATTGCGATGATGTACCTCAGGACCTGTGTTTAACCCTCCTTTGGGCTGGGAAGCTGACAACAATTAGATGAGTTGTCCCCAGCTGAGTGCTGGCCTGGTACCTTACCCACCCTGCTGTACCCTATTGTTTAATCATACCTCACTCCTCTTAATGAGACTCATTTATCTTTCTTTCAAGTTTCATAGTATTTCCTGCTTTACTGAGATTTATGATGAAAGAAAAACGCTGCTAATTGATCCCCTTCAGGTGACATTATCTCTTGCAAAAGCATCAATCAGTGGTGGCAAACATCTGTTTGATAAGAATTTTGCTTTTTATATTCCACTTTGGAAATTTTAAGAACAGCCAGACCTCTGCTGATAAAGGATGAGCAATGCACAGCCTTCATCTGAGAAATTACAAGTACAGGGAACATTAGTAATAGAAATCTCTCAGATCTCTGGCAGCTTGGTGGTGATTATAAGATGTAGTTGACCAGACCAGCAAAACCCTTCCATCAAGAGCTGCCCTTTGCACATTAACCTACATGTGTATAAGCCTCTGAACACAACGTCTGCAATAGCCTGCGTGCACAGCTGTGTCAGCCTGTGTCAGCCCACAGACAACAAATTTTCCAAGTTCAGCTATTTATTGAAAGAGCAAGAAAGGAGCAATCGCTTTGGTCCTTGGCCCACATCAGTTATTTGGCAGCTAGAAAAACACAGGGAGAAAAGCAGTGGAACTGACTGACCATGGCATCCAGGCTTGTGCAGAAGAAGAATGACCACTTTGCTCCTTCATCAAAGTAGTTATTGCTGCTTTCTGGACCAGATGGAAAATGATCCTGACTGTCACACCGAGTGAGCTGTGTGTTTTAAAGAGCCATTCTCCCTAGGTTCAGGCCTTGAGGGCACCGATACACCTCAACTGCCCTAAGTAGGCTCCCAGGGACTAAGCAGTCTCCCAGGGACCCCCACTATCCCTGCTCAGCCCCAGGGATCCAGCTCAGCTCTGTCTGGGCACCTCGTCCAATCCTCCCCTATGCTACAACAGGCTGGGGCTGTATAATGACAGAATTAGGGATCCTTTTGATCTCTTCATCACCTGTCAGGAGTTGCACAGATATATTTGACACTGGCTCAGGGCTGAGGGACTGATTTGATAATTTCACAAGGACCCCCCTCCCTCCATTTTGCTATCCTTCTCTAATATATTGGGCTCACGTTCATCCTTGAGAATCGATTGCATTTCATTGCAAATATTGAATTCTTGGGAATCTTCCAAGTCATCTGCTGGAAAAGCACAGCTTTGTGCATCTCCTCTGTAGTTCAGCTAGATAATATGCATATAAGGATATCACATCAAAGAGAAAAAGAGCTCATAAAAGCAAGAAATGTTGACTGACTTACTAACAACCTATGTCTGGTTATAAAAGACTTCGCTGCAGGGATACCCTACTATATTTTCAGATTCACAAACCTCAGCTGCTATGCTAGCAACATTAGCCTATCCTTGTAATATTTCACAAAAGAAAAAAGAAACAAAAAAGTTGGAAATTATTTCAAGCTTTGCAGTCTCAGCAAAGATTTTTGGCTCTACAACTTCTTCCCAATAAAACCATCCTACTGATTCTGGTTCTTCATCACCTTGGAATTCATGTAGGTTATTCATTGCCTGAGCACGGGGATTTTAGAACGATACTGAGGGAGCATTCTCTGCTCCCATGTGATTATGGTTTTTATACATGGGTTGCACTGGGACAAATAAGCATCCCAGGTGCCAGGGAGAGAAAAATGAGTCTGTTCAATGGTTCAGCCCTTATTTCGTTCCTGTGATTGCCTGAAAATCTCATTGACCTATTCTGCCTGATTCACATTTTTTGCATTGTATGTGCTAAAGACAACAACACAACGATAGAGTTGTCAACAGCTGTCAACCTCCTTTTGCCTGCTGGCAGTGAAAAAGCTGATTAACTGCTTTCAGATGCAGTTAGTTTAGTAAATTAGGAAGTGGTACATCTTTGTCTAAACTTTCAGAAGTTCTTGGGCTGCACAGATATTTGATTGTTTGACTGTTCTATTAACCTAATTTTTATTGAGTGTTCAGCTCATACTTCTAGAAAACCAAATTTGTTAAGTATCCAAAACTGAGCATACAGAAATGGAAATGATTCAGTCACACAGCAGCTTTATGAATATTGTGAAGATCCATTTAGACCATACTGAGGGAAGCAAATATGATTACTTCCAACATTATAGAGGAGACAGGAGTTTAGCCAGCAGAGAGGAGTTTAATTCTGCTGTTGACTTCACTCAGACCAAGACTTCAGCAACATTCCAGCTTTGCAAAGTCCCTGAAACTAGAAAAGCAAACTTTTCCTTGGCTGAATCAAAAAAAGGGAATCAGCCAGTAAGTCAATGGTAATAGACTTATACCCTGAACTCAATGTAAGGTTTCATTTAAAACTAAATTCAGAGTCAGTCTTCGAGGAGCAAAGTGGATGTATCACAGCCAAGTCTCCAAACTAATGGATCCATCCTTATAATAATGTAACATTTTGACCTAGCTTGCCAGAGAAACGGTACCTGCATGAACTGCACAACCCTCCTCACTCATTCACTACAAGAGCGGATGGATATTTGAAGTCACTCATCATACTTCTCACTGGAGAGGAAGGTTTGAGGATTGCAGCACATGATGTATGAGAAGAAACTGAGGGAGTGGGTTTCTTCAGCTTGGAGAAAAGAAAGCTAAGGGCAGGGTGTAAAATTTCCTATGGGTGGGGGTTACAGAGAAGACCAGAGTCTTCTCAACAGTGCACAGTGAAAGGGTAAGAGGTGACAGTCAGAAGCTGAATTTCTGAAAGGACCTAAAGAAAGATTTCTTCACCAGGAGGGTGGAAAAGCACAGGAAGGGGCTGCCCAGAAAGGCTGTTGGAGATCTTCAAAACTTGACTGGATACAGCCCTGAGAAACCTGATCTAGCCCTGAAGCTTGGAGCGGCATGTTGAACTAGGGGACCTTCAGAAGTCCCTTCAAACACAGCTATGCTGCCATTGACAACTCGATAACCAAGAGGCTAACCAGAAATTAATGAATGTTAATAGCACTGAAAACAAAATTTCACATGAATGGATTCACGCAAAGCCCATCATACTAATTTTTTTAGTCTTATTAAGTTGCTATTGCATTGCAACATACTTTTTGGCTGATTAGATGAGAAAACAACTCATTTATAATGAAAAAGGAATCACAGTGAAGTCCACATCATTGTAGTCTGATGACATTGGTGTTCATGCAGCTTTATTTTTAGATAGAAATAACTGAAACTTGGACGAGAGAGAGAGCTCACTTTTAAGGCAGCATTTCCCAGTTCCCAAATCCATTCATTAATTTGTAGCCACATTTCCAGCTGGATTCCTGGGCTCATGGCTCGTATTGCCCTAAGGGCACCAGGGAGTCACAGTCTCTTGTTCTACTGACAGCCTCTTAAGAGATTTCATGTCCTCTGCCATTCATGATCACACATCCTCTTTCTGACAGCTGCAGTTATTACTTCCACAGAAAATCCAGGTTAAGAAAGGCTGAGTGTATATCAAAATAATGTCAGCATCAAGAGGTCAAAAATCATGTTGTTTCTGAACCAGTAAGTCTTGCTACAGCTGAAAAGCTTTTCAGCTTTTCATTGCAAGATTAAGGTCAGAAGTTTCCTCTCTCTGTGAAAAAGTGTGTCCCTTTGTGAGGCCTCCCCCTCCCAATTCTGCATCCAGATATGATTTTAAGGTTCATGATTTTAAGGTGTACTTTGTCACGTAACTACTTTGATTAGTAGCTTTATCATCATATCCATATCCAGCATGAGTCTCTTTTACAAGAATAAGCTGACACATGATTTCAGTGACTTCTATCCAGGATCTGGCAGTTAGTGGGCTGCAGTAACAAGAACTGTTAGGATGAACTATGGTATGGAGCTTCACAAACCTAGAAATTACTTTTATTTATATTAATGCATTCTAGAAGGCTTAGATAATTTTAGTTAATTTCATTATTCACTTTTTATTTTCCTATTCTTTCTAAACTGAATTTTGATGGGGTTTTTTTTGCCTAAATAGAATGCTGTAGGCAGCAAAAGAATTCCATTATTTCATAAACAATTTCATTATTTCTCTGTGTTCTGGCACTTGCCACCTGACACCACTTTGCCTCTCAACTTCTACATGTTTCTTGTGGCATAAAGCTTATCACCACAGACTTCAGAAAAATAACAACACATACTTAAGAAAATTTCCTAATATGGGCAGTTTCTGAGATATGTGTGCATATGTTAAGGGAATTGTCTTCCAGCAAGCATTCCTCTTCATACATAATGTGACGCCTGAGTGTATGCCTTCCCTCTAACTGCTGAATCTGGATTTTCTTCTCTTTGACAAATGTCACAGCTATTTTTCCAGATGATCAATTGTGTAATATCACTACATGGCTAACTTATAGTCTTTCAACTCAGAAAGCTGTACCTTTTTTAGGCTTTTTCAAAGCTAAATTCCTCTTACAAAAAGGAAATGATAATTCTTAAAAATATTTTGCCCATCAGTATTTTGGGGCTGATGGACAAAAGTAGAAGAAATACAGTGGGGGGTAGAATGACTCTCCCAATCCAGATGTTCTTATTTGAAGCAGAATATTTATTTAATGTAAGTGTAGATAAATACGGTAATTGCAATACCTGACAGTTTCATTTAGATCATATATAGCTTCTTAAATGCATGATTACTTAGCTTCTTAAATACATGATTGCTGACTTGTATTTTTTTTTGCACTTAGAAAAAAGGTCTGGTAGGAATCCACTTGCATTTTTCATAATGTTTCATGCATGCCTCTGATACACACAGCTCTCACTCTTGCTTGACTAATCTAACCGTTTCAGGTTACCCACTCAATGAAACGTCAGATTCTCTCTTCCTTGACATATTCTTCACTTCGAATGTAAATAGCTCCCAATTACCATGCAGTGTCAGCTGGAAAGGCATGTGGGATTGAATGAATACCAAATGACTCCATGACTCCAGTACAAGACAACATAAAAAAGCATAAGAACTTGACAAAGCACTTCCCTCAGATGGAACCATTCACAACTAGTTAACGAAAAGTCCTCTGAGTTTAGCAAGCTAAATTAGCAATGTCTTGGCTTTAAATTGTTCTAAGAGTCTCTGGCCACAATATACAACTCACATTCTACAGCACAGGCCAGCAAGCAGCAGTTTTCAAAGTATCCCTGGGACAAATTTTGAGCAGGGCACAGTGGAGCCAGATCACACAGTGTCTGGAGAGGGACAAGGGCCCCGGGTCCTGAGTCCATACTCATGCAAGCTCAGAGTTCAGTCAGCATATCTGTTGTAAGCTGTTCCTTAGTGTATGATGAAAGAGAAAGGGTATAAAGCTGCATGACAAAACTTGATTCTGCACTATTACATGTCTGAGGCCTCATTCTGCTTGCAGGGACAGCAGTGGTTTGGTTGCCAGGGGTACCACTGTGGGTCTGATACAAAAGATGGGGTGCCATATCCCGTGCTCCCTCAGAAAAACTGCACATCCTTTTTTTCTGAGTATTTTCCAAGACAAAAAAATAAAATAATTTAGACTATTTAGACTTCTTGTGCTTGAATAAATATATATGAGTAGATGCAAACTCTTCTAGACAACGACTGTTTGGAAGCTGTGCCCAGCTTCAGTAGCTTAGGTCTTTTTTTCTAATTGACTAGACATTACTGAGGAAAACTGTAGCTTTTTTACAAGTACTGACTGACAGATAAAGCAACTTGGACAAGAACTTTTTCTTTTCAAGTGTATTAAATCATTACATTAAGCTTTAGACAGCAAGTCAAACACAGAAATCTTGCATTCTTGTTCCTTAAAACAGAATAAAGACAAACATTTGACATAACACAAATTCAGTTTCATTTCAGTGTTGAAGGATTTGCTGGAAAGAACATTTTGAATATGACAGTAAATACGAAGGCTCTGAGGATAAGCAACAGTCCAAAGCATTAGGCTAAAACAGTGAAATTACAAATATCTAATACATGACTCACTGGGAATTACAGCAACGAACGATGGATACCTCAGAGGCTCTTCTCCATTTGTAGAAGTGGATAGATGGGTTCAGCAGCGCAGTGCCTTCTGTAGTCTTCTAGTTTTGTTTTGCTTCCGGGAATAGTAACTCACAAACTTTTCAACAGCTTTGTCTGATCCAGCTATTATAAGTACCAGAAAAGAACAGACCTGACATTAGATCATGGCTGGCTTTTCAAACATAGGCACATGGAAAACACAGCCCTTTTAGAAAGCAAAAGCTGATTTCACTTCTGGACTGAGGAACCATCTCTGCATTAGCAATCCTGGCCAGAGTACTTTAATCCAGATGGGACACTTACCTCTGAGAAACAACAAAAAGCATGAGAAGGGCTCAAAGATGGAATACGCTGGTTATCTGGGAGAAGCTGATGTTGACACCCAGATCTGCAGCATGTTGACAAGTTTTGATTGCAAGTCTGGAATAGATCGGCTCACAGAAGAAACTGGGTTTAACGTAGAAATGCACCTAATTATAGGCTATGCATGAGCCATGCAAGGCAAGAGGCTCTTCATTTGAGATCAATGTCCTTTCAAATTTGCCATGAAAAGGCTGTACTAAATCAAATTCCCTGATTTCTCACATTTTGTCTTACTTGGTGGGTATTTGAGAAGCCCCTCAGCAATTTTCAGTGGCAAATGCTGCAATGAGCATTTTTTGGTTTGTTCCCTTTTCCCATCCTGCCTTTGCCATGGTCTGTTCCCCTACAGCACACTTCTTGAATATCACCCTTCCAGGATGACTTCACAGTGCCAGCAGAAAAATGACTAACTTGTTCTGTGACACATATTTCTGGGACTATTACACAGAGGTTTCTGATGTACCTCTGCACATGGCAGTGATACTCAAGAATGCCCCATGTCAAACCTCCCTAACATCTCTCCCTGTCTGCAGTCTTAAGTGAGTCAGTGCACTCCTTATGCAGATCACCTGCTTATTTTATTTTCCACTGGAAGTGACCCACAACCATCATCACACTGAGTGAGCAGCCAAGTAAGCTAGCTGACAGAAAAGGGAGGGAAGAGAGGCCTCTTAAATGGCACCTTGCTTAAGAGGCACTTCTCTGTCGATGACTTACTCTGAGTTCTCTGAATCTGATTTATGGGCCTGACAATACCTACGTCCTTTCTTGACTAAAAAAATTACAAACTGGGTGGTGAAGGCATGTGTATCTCTACTTTCTTTTAAACTTTGTAGGAGATGCCACTGTTCTTTCCCTCCCACATATTTTTTCCTTTTCACTCTGGCCTTGTGACTGGTGCACCTATCAAGAAGTCAGAAACATGGGTTCATTTACATTTTTGCTTTTGAGGAGTCAAACTTGTGTTTTCCCTAATGGACTATTCCAAAACATACCTGGGGTGTTCTCCTCTATTCTTGCTGAAGTTCCACCTTGTACTTAAATGCTGGTGGCTGGAGGAAGGAGACAAGCCTCTGTAACCCACTGTCTCACATGCCCAGCAGACACGGAGTGCTCTGCCTTCTCCTCCCTTCTCCAGGGGCTGTGTCTATGTTTTGTCCAAGTAGCTGCCTCATGACGGATGTATAATCAGAGAGACAGGGACGTACCCACATCTTTCATCTCCATAGGAGTGACCTACCTGTTGGGTTACAGAGTCATGCTCTTCTTCCCCTCCCACCCTCAGTGAATCCAAAAGAAAATGAATGAGTAGCTCAGAGTCACATGCGGATCCTGCCTCACTGTGCCCATGTCTCTTGCTCAGTGAATCACAGTTCATTTCCGTGAAAACCTCATGAGAAGGGAGGGACAAGCCCTCCATATGATTCCCACACACACTCCGCTCTGTTAAGTCCTCAGTCTTGCCTACTGGGTTAGGCAGAGGAGAAAGATGGTGTTGGATCCCTCCAGGCAAAGGAGAGGGAATCAACCTTCTCCTCTCCATCACCCTTGATGAGAGCTCCAACCTCTGGATAACAGAGATGGCTCCAGCAGGACTGCCTCTGGCCATATTTTAAAGGAAACCTGTGATTATTAGTGCATTTTGTGCAGGGCCTCAGCTGAGTGTGCAACTATTTGGCATGCTGACTAGACAGACAGAGGCCATCAGCGCAATAGCTGGAGGAACATCTCAGCTGTGAATCCCAGCAGCGATGAGACATCCCTTCAGTTCTGAGCCACATACTCGACCCATGAGCCCAGCAGTGCCTCAGAGCAGAACTTAGCATCTCATGAGCTCAAAGGTCAAGAATGCAACCACCACCAGTAGACACATCAAGCACAATATATAATTTATTGGTTTCATTTCCAAGAAAGTTAAAACCAGACTGAAGAAGAAATGCATAGCATAATCTCTACAATTTATGAACAATCACATTTTTTATGCAGTCCTTCCTTTTGATTTGTGTATAATTCTGACAGAAAGGTGACCTAAAATTTTGACCATATTTTGAAGGATGCTATTGAAAGTATATAAATCATAAACTGTATCTAAAATATCTTAGCCATATCAGAGAACAGAGTTCAGAGGCTTGTCCTAAAAATGCTGATTTCTGTTCTGTGATTCCAGCCTCCTGGCTATTGTTAGAACCTGTAATAATCACCATTTTTGCCTTGAGATTTGGGAGTTCAGTCCCACAGAAAATGGAATGTGTCTGAAAAATTCATTGTGAGGAAATATGGATGTAGTTTTCAAATATATAGAGGACCTTCTATATACAGCATTCTGAAAATACTGGAAGTATATTTCTTAACCATAGAAGGTAAAAATATATCTGCAATTAGTCCAAACATTTAATTTTGCAGCAATGAGAGTACTTAGATGAAAGAGCCCAAAATGGTCTTTTTCCTATATACCCTGAAGACTGAGAAGTCACCCCTTATAGAACATACAATCTTTCCATGTAATACATGCAGTGTTTTGAAGTGTTTATGCCCTTTTTGTTCCTGCAGTACCTGGGTTTGCATTATGCTAAGTTTCTTCTTTCTCTGAATTTTTTTCACATCATGGGAGGGAAGTTCTTTCTACAAACTTACAGTGCATGTCATTTAAAGTGACTTTTCCTACTTCAAGATTTTCCACAGATCATTGGCACTGAGAAGAATTTGTCTTCGTTGATGGGAAGACGTATCAACACTGGCGGGAACACTCCACTTACTAGAAGGGAAATATTATCCTTTGTTGAGATTAAAAGATTCCTTATGTCTCTTCCATCAATCTGAAGCATTGTGACATTTCCTATCACTGTAGCACAAGGATGTTCCTTCTGGGAAATGCACAGAGTATACTAATGAGTATGTTCATACATCAGAGAAGATCTTTTTCCCCCCTGTAAAATGACAAAATTATTCTTGATCTAGTATTACTAAGCCACAGCAGAGGGAAAGTGTAATTGCCTGTAAATAATAGGTCAAAATGACCAAGCATGACATTTTTAAAGTTCAAATCCTCTCATCCTTAGTTATCATACATTGCATTAAGGCTATTCACAAACAGTATTTGTCAAGCCACTGTGTACTGAAGTGACTTATTTTGTAGTAAATCCAATAACAAGTGAAACAGAGCTTGCTGAGGTTTGCTTTCAATTTTCTTTTCTAACTTCTGTGCCATTTTAAACAAATGACATACTGGTGAGGTGAAGAGGACAGAGCAAAGCACCAGAGATCACCTGAAGGTCAGCATACAGCAGGTCTCTTCATATTAAATTTGCCAGAGCTGCGCTGCCTTTCTATCCAACAAAACAATGTTCTGCATAACAGAAAGGCAAAGAGTGAAACAGTTAAGAGATTTCGATACCAGGAAACTGCTTTTCAAGGTTCCAAAAAGCCTGCTCATTACAACATCAGATAATTGACTATTAGACAGATAAAACCCCTGCTTTTCAAAGCAGACATCAAGGAGCAGTGCTTGGGCTCTGAAGTGGAAGGTACAACTCTCAAAACTGATCCTCAGTTTACATACATATGAAACACCTCTCTCTTTCCGTGTATTTTATGGCAGGTTGTAAGAAACAGATAATGTCTCTTCTCATTTCCATTACAAAGCTCTGCTGAGAGACTAATAAGAGTCTGTTCCAGCTGAAGTGAGTAAAACCAGCTCTTCAAAAGAACAAAAGAAAAAAAAAAAAAAAAGAAAAAAAGAAAGAAGAAACCAGTTTAAAAAAAAAAAAAAAAAGAAGAAGAAGAGAAAGAAAAAAGACCATCTTTGAATTCTGATTTGCACACTGGGTGATGCGTTTCCCTTTTCCCATTGTACACTGCTCTGCGGTAGTCGCTCCCCTTTCAGAATGAGTGTTTGACCAATTCCTTCACAAAACTGCCCGCTCCCCTCCAGGCATATACTCAAATAACTCAAGGATTGCTTCAGCCAGAAGCACTTTCACACAGTTTGAGCCAAAATTGCCCCAAGGAAGACCTAAATCATGCTGGATGAGAGTTCTGACGGTGCTTTTAACGGGTCAAAATTTCACTTCCTAAATGGCAATAGAGCACCCAATCTAGAAGAATGTCCTGTTCCAGAAGGACTTCCTGGAAGCATGAATCACCCTGTGGCTAACTGGACACATGTTGGGGGTCATGAAACACCTGGACTCAGTGTGTTCAGTCTTGCTTTACATTGACTTTTCATGTGTTTTTCTGCTGTGTGGCTTGCTTTATTTATTTTTTAAAAATTTTCACAACAGTTGATATTTCAGACTAAGTCCTAAATTTCAGATATTTTCTCTCAGAAATCAGAAAACAAGAGTCATATTGAGGAGAGTAAAGAACTCAAAAGCCTTCTAAGAAGGCCATTATCAAATGCACAAAGACTAAGAAAAAAGAATACTTTGACCTGTTTGGGATGGAGAGGCATCCAAACTTTCAAGAGTTCCTTTAAGTGGCCATTAAAGACCTCTGAGGATAAATAAAGTTTGTATAGAAAACATGATTGTATTAGTTGAAAAATCTCTAATTAGGAAAAATGTGGCAACATCACAAATACATAAGGAAACAAGTGTGTGGGAAGACATCACATAAAATAAGTCAGATGGAAAAGCAGCAAATGGGAATGAGAGAAAGAAGTCAAGAACAAATGGATGAAATTGCTTTACAGGGAATGTGTTTTGCAAACAGCATAATGAATCTTCATTGATTTTTGCAGCTTTTGGCATCCTCACACACCACTTCTGAAGAGGGAGACACAGATTTCCCAATAAGAGTTCCCTCTTCTCGAGTGCTTTCCGACTGTCTACACATCACCTTCAGTTTCATTTTTGAAAAGCTGAATGCATTGCTACTCTCATGCCATTCTCCCACTGTTCCCTTCCCACCCACATTGTTTCTAAAATATGTCCTGCATCCTCTCTCCCAATTGTGGTTTTAACAAAGCAACATAAGGAAGTAGTGTATTGTTGTGCTTACTTTCCTTCATTGAGATGTGGGTTTCTGACAGCAATGTTGGGCTTGTTTTGGGAGTCATCCACCAGTAAAACTTGATCAAACTTGTTGCAACCTGAAGCAACTGAGCAAAATAGAGTTATGGCTGCTGTAACCTAATCACAAGCAAAAACATGTAGGTGAGCTGTAATTATCAAGGGTTCTGCCATCTGATATCATTTACAGCAAACAGAAAATTAAAAGACTTAAACCAGAAGCAAATGAGTGGAAGTTTTTTCTTTCTTTTTGAATAACTGACTACCGACTTTTCACTGGAGTTGCATATAAATTTCATCTCCACCAGAGAATCTATCCTGAACATTTTTCTTCACTGGATGTCGGGGGCTGAATTTCTGTATTCTCCTTCAGCACTGGAAGAACTTGACACCCAACCGATAAAATATCTGGAAAGGATGAGTGCAAGGGCTGGTTCATCAGGTATATGCCAAAGTTTGTCTGAAAAAAGCAAAATATTTATTGAGATGCAAGTCATGTTAAATTAATCAGATCTATAGAGGATCTCACAACCCAGATATGTTCAGAAAAACAATCTTGCTTTAAGAATAAGGAGGTATGTACTATCTCCATGTAATTAAGAACATTTTAAACTAATTAACTATAATAGACTGGTAAACAAAAGATAACCCCATGCTATTCAAGAAGAATACCTTTAGGTGGATAAATAACACAGTATTTCATCATGAGTTCCACAGTATCATACACGTTATTTACACTCCCTCACAGTCTTGTCATTTAATGACTGTTTTGGCTTCCTGACAAATACAGTTAATGCATTATCACAAATAAAGACTAGGCAGCACAAGAGTGCATGTATGTTCAAACAGTGAGGAAAAGTCTTGCATCTTCTACCATGAATTATTCGCTTAGTTAAGAGAACTTTGTTCTGTCTAGTCTTTGTGAATTTCCCTTCATTTGTTTTTATGAATATTTTAGTATATTTTACAGAAAATATTCAGAAAGTTTGTTTTATTAGGACTATCACTTGTTATCTGTCATTACCTGTGAAGCCACCCTACATAAATATTAGAAATATTTGGATACGTGTCCTTGTGATACTGAATGATAAAGAAAAGAGGAACAGAATAACCACTTCACCCACTGGCCATACAACCCTTGCAGGCACTGAAAACCTGATCTGAGTGTCTGCACTCTTACGTGTGGTCTTGATCTTACGCATGTTGAACGTTACAGTTGGAGCTGTGAACAGCTGGGTGGGATCTGGAAATGTCACAGTAAGAGACTGGTGTGTTTTTGTGGTTTTGTTTTCCAACAGCGGAGAATTTAGAAATGCGCAAGAAACAGACTTGCACTCTCATGATAATATTTTCCAAACAATGAGATAATAGTTAATTAAAGAAATATGTAAAATAAGAAATAAAGGAATGCCAAAGACCATGTTAAATCAGTAATTGATTTGTAGACTTCACAATGTCTTTGTTCTTCAAACTGAGGACCTTGGAACCCAATACTAATTTTTTTGTCCTTTTTTACAGGTTTCAATAAAAAGTATTTTGTTTCAGTACGCTACAAACAAAATGTACCAGTCACTCTAAAGTGTAAAGTAAATAAATAAGCAAATGAAATTCATTAAAAACAGAACTCCATTCTCCTTCTCCATTTCCTGATTACATTTACTGCCATTGTTCAGATCGATGATCCTGAAATTGAGGGAATTACATTTACAGCAGGTTTAGAAAAATATACTAGGTAAAAGGAATTGCAATAAATTAAAAAAATAGTGTTAGCTGAATTTAAGGGAGCATATTTGACAGATTAAATATGAAGGCAGTATTTTTTCTCCTGTTTTTGCACCATATAATTAAATAAAGATACAGTAATGAGGTAACATGAAACAGCTTTTAGTTTTTGAAGAATTTGCAAGAGGTAAGGCTGAGACCTACTCCCAAGTAAGAGAGATCTGTCCAAACATGACCTCAGACTCTGAATTTAGGTCTTTCTGTTTCATTTCTAATCCTAAACATTAAAAAGAAAAAGGTGGCCCACAGAAAAACACTCCCAAGCAGAGTTTTTTTGGCTGCTTCTGCTATTCCTTCATCTTACTGGCATTTCACATATATGGGGTATGAGCTGGACCTGATCAGGCCTTTCCTATTAATGACACTTTTTGGATACCTGTGACCATAATGGTGTTAACACTGGTTGACACAGGGTAGATCCTTATGGTCAGTGTTCTGGTATTTAATGCTGAGGAATGACTGCAGCACAGTAAGATCCCACTCCTCTAGCACAGTGACTGTGCTGGATCAACCATGATGCTAAAATTGTATCTTAGTAACTGTTTCATTTAAAATATTAAGGTGCACAGATTATTTTTCTGGTTTTGCTTTTCTCTTGTTTGTTGACAAGCTGTGGCTTCTCTATTGGCATAACTGATGTGTTTTTCAGTCTTGTGGTTAATAATCTGGATTTACTTCCTATACCCTACTGCAAAAATGACAGTTGCCATCATTTTATTGTTTTAAAAAATCAGGCAGTCACAAAACAGATGTTGTAAAATGAATATTAGACAATGCAACACATTTCACACAGGAAGAAGTTTTATAAGTGATCTGTGTAAATGAACTTATTTGATAAATGAGAAGTTTTCATTTATTTTTACTGTATTGACATCCTGATTTATCTTAAAATGAGACTAAAATAAACCTGGGCAGATTGTTCACTGTGGAGAATTTAATTTACCAATTTTTCTATTGTTGTGAATAATTTAGCAAGATTTTTTTTCTTAAAGCACTTTAAACCATCCAGAATTAGTTAAGAAAAGGCATGTGTGAATACATCTTTTCAGGAGTTCTCAAATACTATTTTAATACTGGTCCTTAGTATCTCCCTATTCTGATTGGACATCTAAAATCTCATAGTATTTTCTTCAGTGCTAAGACTGGGTGATGCCTAAGGAGTTTTCAAGGTGATGGTATACTAATGGTATACATATTTCAGTACTAATACCTGCTTGGAATTGCTGACCTCTTTCTTTTGTGAATGTTCTTAAGATCAAAATTTAGCTTGTGATTACCAGAAGTGGATTTAATATCTTTTAAGTAAATTTCCTTGTTTTTTCCATAATTATAAATATTGACTCAGCAAATACTGATAATCGCACACACCCCCAAGCACCCACAAAAGCTGTGCATCCTGCCATTTTCAGCTCTGTTTCAAGAGAAAGATAAAATATAGAAATTGGCCCTTCTTGCATTTCACTGTTGAAAAATGAGGCTTTCAGATGCAGAGATTACAGCATGCAGAGTTATTACAATGAACCGCATAATCTCCCTCTGCTGTTGCTACCTTTTCCTGACTTCAAGGGCATTTTATTCTGCATATAACCTCCCCAGAACACACTGAAAGCTGGGCAGGGAGTGCTGGACTATGAGTTCTGGGGCTTTATCCACTCAGTCTTCTGATGGCAGTAGGGGCTCTTCCCATCACTCTTAAACTTCACAGGGACAAAAAATGTAAAGCTTCTTGATTAGTAAAAAGCACAACACTTCACTGCTGGGAGAAATAGATAAAATGTACTTATTCTTGCCAACAGTGAATCATATGATAGTCATCATACTCACTTAAAGGAGGAGCTATAAAATGCTGTCATTCTTGCATGTTGTTTCAAGCACATTTACTGGATCAACAGTAACATGCACTGCTTAGATATTCACTGACAGAGAAATATCCTGGGTGCAGTATCTCCTTTTGTAAGACAGAAACCCGAGGTGCTACATCTGACAAAGGCTGAGATGAGATGCCTTCAAGCTACAGCTCCTAAACAATCTGTTAATTCAGACTAGCACTTGGTAGGGAAAATGCCCTGCTAGAATGTGTAACAAACACATAAGTGATACTGTGTGCTAAAACTTAGCTTTGGAAGGATGAGTTCTGGGTTTCGTTCCTGGATGCAGCTGTCAGCTGCCTCCGCCTAATAGATATACCTGTTCATGTCTGCTCATTTCATTCATACAATAACACAAGCTCCCTTCCATGCAAATGTTTGGGAGATGCAATTATTAAGGCCTTTTTTTTTAAAAAAAAAAATGTAAGGTTGTTTTATTAGCTCTGGATTCACCAAAACTTATTAGTAAAGCCTTACAAAATAGGAGAGTGGAAGTGCTCACTTTCAAGATACTGATTTTTCACATTGGAAAAAAGGGAAACTTTTAACTTGGTGTCAAAAAACCCCATCTTTGTCTGATGAAAATATCTAGACAACAGAGGGATTTCCTAAGAACTAATTTTCCTTTGCTCTACCTTAAATAAATGCATTTTCCAGTTCAGTCACCAATGAGAAAAGAGAACCATTCTATTTCAGAGGTCTATTAATTACATCAATCACTGTTTGCAAATGTTCCAGATCTTTTGATGAAAAGCATCGCACAGTGTAAAGCCCTGAATTACTATGAAAATTGTGATGGTGCCTCAGATAAGAAAAGTCATTTGCTATCCTTGCTAACATTTCAGTAAGCAATCCAAAGGCACGGAGTCTAATTCTGCAGGGAAAGAAGCTCTCTCAAGGCACAATGAGATACATAAAGGAGGATCAACAGCCTGCAGGAAAAAACACAAGCCTTTTAGTGTATGAGGGCATGTGCAAACATAATGGATTTTCCTTGATGTACCGCTATCCATACATTTATGCTGGGGCAGACTGCTAATGCAATTCGCTTTGCTGCCTTGACAGCAAGTCCCAGTTTATAGCATCGCTGCAACTCTACCCACAGGGCTTCCGCTATTGTTAGCATTAAACTGAATCTGCAAAACACAGAAGACAGGCAAGAATTCAATGTTCTCTCCTTTCTGTCTATGTGTGTTTTGCATCAGGTGGTGACGCATGTGAAACAGCGTGTGGCTATTTTTATGCTATTTGCTTAATGTAGTTATCTAGTCTTTCGTAGCCTCCTGCAGTAAGAGAGAGAGCTCTGTCACAGAAGGAGAGCTCATTTTTCCTTTTCAGTCAAAAATTACAGAAAGAATCCTTAATGAGTGTTTCTTCAGAACTGATGGCAGCAGAGCTCAAGTTCGCTTTGTAGAGGTGTTTGTGTTTTATTTCAAACAATGTGATAAAATGTTTCATAAAAAGTAGCTGGCTAGGCTTCAGCACCCTGCTTTACATTTATTAGGAAACATGCAAATAGCTTGTGTGGCTAATTACAGATGTTGGTTCTGACTTTCAGCTGCAATCCGTTTATGCAAAGCCTCAATCTTTCACTTGGAACACCCGGTTCTCATCATCTCAGAGGGATGGAGAAAAATATGATTTCAGAAATAAATATCGAACTACCTCTTACAAGCCTTACTTTACTTAGCTCATTATTGAAGTTCATTGTCAGTGCTGTCATTTGGGCTATCACTTTGATAAAGTTAGATACATTTTTCCAGGTTGGTGTTCTTGGAAAAACAAAACAAAATGGTAAATATTGACATCTGGCTCTCTTGTTAAGTGTTCAGGATTTGCTATCCATTCATATGTGCAATATCTTTAATATTTTGGAAATCGAGCAACTACAACAGCCTTTCAAAAATATCAGTTCCCCTTGTACTGGGAAATCAGCTTAGATCTTATTTTGCTGCATTTGTTTTTCATAGATCAAATTACATTATTGACAGCTGGGAACAAACACTGCTAAATTCCTTCACTTAATCTGTATCTGATAAAAAGAGAAAATGAAGTCTATTAGATGACTCCGTAACAGAAAAGCGCATGCTAGAGACATGAGTCACCAAAGGATTAGCTCTGCAATTTAAGAGAGTCACATGAACTTGATGTTCTTTCTCTCTCCCCACTGTGAGCTGTGAAAGGTTTGGATCAATGTCCTCTGGAAGGTCTGCTCAGCACACTGAAGATGCCATAGTCCTCAGGTGCTACTCACTGATAACCAGCTGGTGACCATCAACGCACAGATGACTTGCAGGAGGGATGGGCTCTGAGGCTAAACCCAGTTCAGGCAAAACTACCAGTTCACACTATCTCTTTCAGCTGTTAAGCTAACCTGGAGGACTCGGCCTTATGCAGAGCCTACCAGATCCCATCTGCTAGCAGTGTTGAAGGATGGGAAAAATAAAAAAAGCTGAAGGCCTGGTTCTTTGCAGCATGAATATCGTTGTGCAGCTGAGGGAAGCAGAGCACTCCCCTGCTGTGAATAGCAGCACTGTGCTCTGCAGCGCCTCGCCTTGCCACGCGTCTTTTATCTGGTGCCAGGTTGTGCTCAAGAGGCTGGATTGTTCTCTCTGCCTTAGTTCTCTCTGAAAAAGTTACTTGGTTCTAGGAGTGCCTGTAGCAAGAAAATCTTTGCGTTGCTGTTAATCAGAATGAAAGAGAAGCTTATCTTTGCTGCAGGAAACATGCAGAAGATACTCTAACTCTTCTGAGTATCTGTGTCCCAGGTAAGGTTTTGGTGTCATTTGAGAAGGTCCCTGAATTTCCCTCTACAGAGGATTCAAGTCATAATTCAGTAAAACCCACATGGGTAGAGAAAGCCTTCCGCAAACCACACTCCATGGGGCAGCTGGGCATCCCTGCCCAGAGTGCCAGAATGTGCTCTAAAGTGTGCCAGGTGTTCCAGCTGTGGGTTACCATTACCTGGAGGGGGCTCTTGTCCTCAGGCTACCCACCACGGCCAGGAGCTCATCTCACAAAGGCACATGTGCTGTGGCGATCTGGATGCCAGAGCCTGCTGTGCAACCCTAAGTCATCTCAGGTCAGCTGGAAGCTGTGCCTAGACAGCCGGCCCCTGACTGCTCGCCTCTGCCCCGTCTCACTCTGCACCAGGCGGCTGGCTCCGAGATGGAGCCGGTGGAACTATTCACCAAGGATAACATTCATTGAAAATGTAGCCCTTTGTTTGCTTAATGAGTCACTGAGATGAATCAATTTATTATTTTTTTCCCCCAAAAAGAATGCATTATTTATAACTTGTTTGTGCATTGTTTGGGTGAATGATTTTCAACCTATTTGTTATTGCTCTGCCCCTGTGCTGTGCCCAGTCTCTGGTGTTTGGCTGGTATTGGCAAGGCTTCCGAGTCCTGACTGGCTAACTAACTTTTACAACAGAAGCTTAATTAACAGGAAGCAATGAATTTAGAGTAAAGATTTTCATCTAAATAAATACTTATGAGGAGATTTGTGAAACTTTTGGGATGCCAAACTGTCTAACCATCATCTGAGCACTCTCAATTCCAAGAAGCAATGCAACCTTAGGAAACAGGACTCCAAATGAACGCCTGTATTTCACACTTATTCCCCAGTCACTTTCTTAATCAATTACTCTCTGCTTTGACTATATTCACACCTGCTCTGTTTTTCCGGCTAAGTAGTTTCTCACAGTACGAATAAAGTTTAGTCTTATGAGCTAACTGTATCATTTCAAACACTTTCTGATTTTTCTGCAGATTTCTCTCCTTGAATGACATCAGTGCATCAGCTCATGTTTTTCAAGACCAAAATAGACACATTGTAAAGCAGCACATACTGAATAAAAGCAAGCACAGTAAAAAATAATGCATATTAATAGGCAATTTCTGAATAAAAACCATGTTGAACACTTTATGGAAATAAACCATGTCATATCTGGGTTGTAAGTGCATCCTCTTTTTACCGAAAAAACAAATGGTAACGATTAGCGTAACGACTTAATTGTGAATATTCTCTTCACAGATACTTCACTAAGCACGCAATAAAGTAACTACATCTTTATATACAGCTATTTTGGAGTACTGTACTGACCTTTCTACCCCTGGAAGCAGACAGAGACTGCAGAAATTCTTTGTTTCGTTCCCCAGACTGTTGATCAATGCAGATTATTTGACATCTGCTACATGGACCCATAACCTGAAATTTTAGTTAAAGAACGTTCACAAATGTATATCAAAGCAGTACAACACAGCACAGTACAAGCTTCTGACCACCATAATATCTTAAACACGTATCTTTCACATACCTTTCCTGTGTTCTTTTATGCTTTCATTATGTAAGAGGTCAGGCCTATTCACCTAATACAGTAGGTACATTTTCAAAGGGTCTACTTGTGAAGGTCTCACTGAATTTTTAATTCACTTTTTTCTTTTATTTTTTTAAGGAAAACTTTCCCAGAGACAGAATCTGAGAAATACCCAACATTTACATATTTGTATTTCCTGATGGCTTCACTTCATCTATGGGCTGGCAGGGGTATTTGCCCAAAGGAGAATTGAATACAAAAGTAAGCCAGCACGTCAGGATTTAACCCAAGGAGGATTTTCTTGTGTTTGTTTCAGTGCAGCTGAAATGCACAATACCATTCTTATATGCATGTCACTTGTAGATAATCAGAATACAAAATATGAATTTTCACAAGTTTACATAATCGGAAGGAATAATGAGATCCTCTAGTGTAACATCATATGTAATACAGAGCATGGATCTTAAAGTTAATTCTTGTTTGAACTAGGGTGTGTTTTTAGGGAAAAAAACTCTGCAACAAATTTATTCTTAAAGCATTAAATGAAAAAGGAAGACACATTGCAGTTTCACTTAATATTGCATCCCTAACTTTAGCTTAGCTGTACGTTATAGAAACTAACTGTTCTTACAGTATCCCAATATTCTACTTTTGTAAAACGTGTCATAAATTTCAAATAGGGCAAATAATTACACCTTCTGCTGCAAACATTTTTATATGCTGACCTGAAATGCTATTTCAGTTTTTAAAGATACATCTAGAACTGCTTGTACAACTCTTCAGCATGATCCTCAAAACCATACATTTGGCTCAGCTTTTTCAGAAGGTGATTTTCCACAGCTTTAATGTTTTATTAAAAGAACAAGAAAACAAGTCAGAGAAGGAAATATTTTTTCCTGCTTTGCTTTGTTCAACAGCTTCTTCTACCATTTTCCTGGCATTGAGTACCATTAACATAATTTCTACTGTTACTACATCAGTATCTGAATAAGGACCTAGCAGAGGCTGGAAAAGACAATGCAAGTTGCATAAGCCTTTCTATTTTTGGCTTGAATTCCTAAAGTATTTCAATGCCAGAAACAGGAGCGAGTTTCTATTTTTCAGTATCTTCCACAACAGGATCCTGAGCTGAGTTCCCTAGTGCAACTCCAGCCTCCAACAAGCCATACACCAAGGATTTTGTCCTTTGTGTTCCTCATCTCCTACCTAAAGAAATTTTTCCTCAATTTTCTGTAACTCATATTACAGCTTACTGATCAAAGTACACATAAGAAGAGAGCAGAAAAGTCATATTTTCCACCCTCATTGAAAAAATGACCCCTCTGTTTCTTACAGTATGCTGACCAGAGAGAAACAGGAGTGATGTCTATCACAGCTTCTAGATTTGACCTTAGCAATTCTGTTACACCTTCATTATCATCCCTAAGAAAACAAAGAATAACCCACTTTCATATCCTGGGCAATGCATTTTCAAATACATATTTCATATCTAAGAACCAGACAAATCCAACAGAACATGTAACACGTGCATCATTCCCTTAGGTTTCATGTGTAGCGTCTTCATGGATCCTTTGTTGAAGTTCTTCTCAAAAGAATGTATTTGCCAACAAAGTCTGACTCTTCAGCACTTTCCTTACAGTACAAAGTACATTATGTTGTTAGATATGATACGAAGCATATGAAAAAACCCTACCAGGCTAGACTTAGAAACATGTCTTGAATGGAGATTAAGACTAAATGTGTACAACAGAGGGCAATAGACAGTGATTGTTCACTTGTATTCATGTCCAGTCTTTTGGCAATCAGTTGCTTGATGTGCAGCAATCCGAGGTTACATTTGGACTATTATGCTTAACAGCAACCGGTATTCTCTCATGACATGCTGTCTAAATATTTGCAGCAAACTCTGCCTCAAAACAGTCGTTATTGTTCTGCTCAGTTGGATAGAGGTGGGAAATTTTATGAATTATGAAATTAAAAAAAAAAGGTGTGGAGAAATATGTCAAAACCTCTCGTTATATTGAAGCATGTTTGCCACAGGTCACAGCATGTTTTTTTCTTTACACACTTCATAAATTTCATCTGCACAAACTGTGGTGCCCATGTTCCAGTCAAAGCCTTGAAAAAATTGCTCTGTCTCCAGGGGTCAAAATACTTCGTGACAGACTAGGACAGGAGAGATGAGTTCGCACCTGGAATCGCAGAGCACCTATTGAAATCTCAGCCCACTCTTCTTCTTCAAAGGACTCTGGTGCACTGATGACAATGTTGGCACGGAAACGTCGGATTAATTCCTCTATTTCCAATGGCTCTTCCAATCTGTCTCACAGAGTTGGCAGAGAAAAAGAAAAAATAAGGTTTATTAACTAGTTCTGCACTAGATGTTTGTGCTGTAAGAATCTAGTGGCTAATACGATTCAGCAAAAGTTTCTCCAGAACAACCTGGACTGAGTTTTATTACAGAGGCTATGAAAAAGGCACAAGGTATTTAATTATAATCTGCAATCCTCTAGGTGGCTTCTTCAGAGGTGTAACCTGGAACTGTAGGTATGAACGTATGTAGACAGGTGATTGTGAGAAAATTCCTTATTAGTTATCACATTTAAGGCTAATGGTAACAAATGAAAAGATCTTTGGAGTTAGCAATCATTTGACTTGTTAAATGCTTCTAAAAAGAAGGCAAATAGAAACTTATTCTGCACATGCTGCAATGGCAAAAGGGACAAAACCAGCAGATGCTGAAGGTGAAAAAGGCCAGTAAAGGCATTTTACGAGAGAATGTATTCATCACATTATTATTATTTGCCTTTGGGATGCAGCAGATTGCACCAAATGATAGGTGTTTTGAAAAAAATTAATCTCTGTGTGGTGATATCTCCACCTCTTTACAAGCATTTGAACTGCCAGAGTGTAGATTTGTGTCAGTGCGGAGAACATATATGAGGCAGACAGAGCAGCAAACTGCATACAAATATCAGAAATCTGGCTGCACCCTTGAATTGTTATTCTTTACTCTTCTTCTAAAGGAGAACCCAACCAGTACCAGAAAAAAAGACAGCCCTAAAATTTGCAAGAGAATTCTCTCAGTGCTGTTAGAGAGATGTTGAAGAGCATTTCTTTTTGCATTAGTGATTATGGACATGAACAATTTTTGATACTCCATCAGCTGTGGTCTGACAACTTTGTGATATGACACCCTACAGCAGAGGCAGAAACCTGAGTAAGTAGTGAGGAGAGAAGTTTGTATTCTGGGAAAAAAAAAAAAAAAAAAAAAAAAGGACATACAGTTTAAAATGTGTTTTAATTAAAGTGAAGAAAAACATGCAAAATCAAAGTACAGGGAAAACTGTTCACATCAAGCAGTCTTGCCAGAGGAGGCTTGTTAGGTGAAAAAAAGAGTTTGATTTTATTTAAAATAGTCTAGATGATCTTCTTTAGCAGACAAATGTGCATAAGGATAAACTGCCTGTGCAGACTTTCAGTCCAACCACACAAACCCAGCTCCATCAAGCCTTCACTGTTCACAAGGGCCCGGCAGCCTGGAGGTAGAAAGTGGGATGGGAAGCTGAAGGGCTACAGGTTTTCCCTTGAGATCCCACAGGCAATCCCAAGGCTGAAACACAATTCGTAATGACTGCAGGAGATAGGAGCCAACAGAAGGTGTAGACTGTGCTGATGCTCAAACAGACAAGGAGGAAAATAGCAGTCAGTCATGAACAAATTCAGTTACGCTGTTGTGCTTCCCAGCTCTGCCGTGGGCTCTTGGAACTGGGGTGCTGTGTAGCCTCTAGTTTTGAATGCATTTTGTGACATATAAGTGCCTGCTACACCAATCGGTACTGGTGGGGGCATCAAAAGCCCCAAGTAACCTCAGAGCTGGGCCTGCAGTGTCCTGAGCCAGCTGCTGAAAACTGCTTTTAGTTTCTACTATTTATCCCTTGCTGCTGATCCTCAAAGACTGCAATGCCCCTACTCTCTCCCTTCAACCTGCTCAGGCTCACCTCCAAAATACTTCACCTCTCCTGCACCTATCCCCATCACTCAGAACTGCTTCTAATTACTTGGTAGCATGTATCTGAGTAAACTGCCATTATTTCCCCTCCCTCAAAACATGCATTGGTTGGATGGAGTGACAGGCACCTTCATCCTGCAAATCTCAACAAGGATCTGTCAGTGTAAAAGCCAGCCTAGGTACTGTGGACTTTTCACAGTAGTGGGCCCTGCAATCCAGAACACATTACATATATTTAACAGGTAAACTTGAAAATTAATATTTGCATCTTCAGGGGCATATTTCTAACAAGAACATTTGAGCATAAGGCCAAGCCATGAGGATTTTCATGGAGGGGACCTGTAATGGTAACACCTGAGAGACAGATGTCTCCATGTACATGTAGCTCTCCAACAGTATGTTACATTCTAATTTTTAGTTAAATTGCTGTATCTGTTTTAGATCACCTCTCAAGAACAAAGTGCAAACTGGAAGATTAATTTTTACTTACAGAACATACAAAGAGAAATTATTAAAAATCAACTGAAGATTGAAATTGTTTTATAAATCTTAGCAGGTTTCCATTAAACAAAAAGAAACCCACATGCCAAGAAGTTAAATAATACTTTCTAAAAAAGAAAACACATTCAATAAAGACCCATATGTGCAGATTCTTGAAAGTACATTGCACAGTTCAGTATTTGGAAAGTTCATACAACATGATTTAGTAACAGTGCAGAATGAGGATGCTGCATATCTATGCTGAATTCATTTCCCCAGCACTCTGAGAAAGCACTGCATGGCAAAATAGGGAGGAGTTTCCCAAATTTTGCTGCAGAGTGGGAAGCAAGATGCTTCTCAGGCATCATGGCAGCTCCAGTCACATCTGGAGTTTCTTTTCAGGAAAAGGGGATTACAAGCCTAGTTGTAGTGGGAGGTGTAAAATCAGTGGATCACCTGACACTGCATGTTTTACCAAAGTTCCCTGTCCTCCTTCATCCTCAGTTGCTGCTCCCTCTGGTCTCTTACTCTTCTTCTTTGCACTCAGATCTCATGTCTGGATGGTTCCTCACTGAGTCTTACCGTGTAAAAAGCCCAGTCTGAGTAAGGGATGCCTGCAAGTGTTCTCCCAAGGAGTAATAACCCAGCCAGTCAAGCCTCAAAAGAAGGCATTAACTGTCACTGAGAAAGGGTAGTCAAAACAGCTGAGAGATGGACTGATTCAAAACTTTTCCATGCTTTTTTTCCAGAGGAGCACTGCCATGATATCCTAAAATTGCCCAACTGTATTCTCCTAAAGAAAGAAAACCCTCAGGCAAGCTCCAGTGGTCTGTAGCGATACTTCATTCAGTCAGTGGTTTTAAATACTGAATCTATATACGTATCCTCCTACAGCTATATATATATATTTCTCCTCTGCTCAAAACAGGAATTTCAATGCAGGGGGCATGTTTGGTGCGTGACTAAGAGGAGAGATGACTCCAAGCAGAAGCAGGGAAGTTTGGTGAAATAGGAAAATGAAGCTCAGGGACAAATGCTGGGGCTGTGGAATGCACAGCTATGATAGAGGCCTTAAGGTCAGACTTTCTGTGGAATTTGAGCCTGTCCTAGTTACATTTAAGAAACAACTTTCTATTGTCAGTATATGAAAATTTAGTTGGTAATGGGTTCCTTATCTTTGAACTGTGGGCTGGCTTGGTGTTTCATTTGCTGCTTCTATCTCCTACTTTATACAAGTAAAGCCAAATTCAATTAAGAAATGAAATTAATCTGGTCCTGCAAGTAGTTTTAAAATATTTCTCTTGTGAATGTTTGCTCTAAATCTTAATCCTTCCCATAGGAAAGAAACAGGTAAGCAAGCAGCAAGATTTTGTATTTTCACCTGCCAGATTATTTGTGTGGAGAAAACCTAATTATCTTTGTTCTTCCCACAAACAGAAGTTGGCTGGTTCCCAACAATCTCCTGCCACCAAATCATTTGACAAGAATTTTGTTCAAGTTTTCCTAAAGATGACTGACAGACAGATTACGTTCAAGCATTTAATTCAAATTTTCAGAAGTCATACAGGAATTAATAATTATAGCAGTTTAGTACCTATATATATGTTGAATGTTGAATAGTAACTATCTCTACTTTTCCAGATCAAACAGTTACATTGGCATCTTATGGCTAGATTCTGAATCCAAGACTGCTGAGAAACATTTGGAGACAGAAGGATCTTACCTTGCAGAAACATGTTCTTTCAGCTGCAGAATGCTTGCTACATTTATCAGGAGGTATTGTGCTTCATTCACAAGAGAGAGTGAGATGTTTGTAGCAGATGACAAACCTAAAAAAAATGAATCCAAGATTCTAAAATGATTGTTAAAAATCAGGAAGATTATACTAGCAATTTCACCTTATCCTTCCTTTGACCTCTAATTCATTCTCATTAAAAAATTATTCATTCAGCTCCAGACACTACGGAAAGATTCCAAGAATCCCCTCAAATCTGTAAATGATAATAATGCAATGCATTTAGAAACTGAGATAGAGCTGAGATTTTACCAAATTTGTAAAACAATTTACAAGAGCAATATCTATTTTTGATCTCTTTCAATTTGATCCTTTTTTATAATAAATTCTTTGTTTATAGATTTTTCATGGTAATTTTTCAAAATTATTATTGAGTTTCCAGACAAAATCATGGTCACGATGATAAAAATACCAAGACTGGTTATCTGTACATTTTCACTAAATGTACCAAGTAAAAGGGCAGCATAAACACAGTTTGGGTAGAAATGAACCCTTTGAAACCTACTAGATCAGTATTGAATGACTCCTTCACGCTTTATCAGGGTAATTATATAGTCAGTAAGAAGTCCATGGGCCATAAGAAATCACAAATTTTTAAGAATGAAATACCTTTTGTATTTTTCTGATGAGACCTGTTTTTCATGTCTGAACTTTGTCTTATCAAGCGACATGGACGACCAAGAAACAAAGAGAACCAGCCAGCAATTCCTTCTCCACAATCATATGTTTTTACCCTGTTATAAGAAAAGAGGGACTTAGCAAAATTTGATTGCCCAAGCATTAATTTGCAAAACTGAAGATGAATTATGAAGATGTTTATTCTGCTTCTTCCAATACAAAATCTAGAATTCGTATTCTCTAATGAGTGATAAAACAGAGATGTGAAGTTCTGCATAATTTTATCTCCCAATTTCCTCAACTTTACTCTGTGTCTTGAAGTTAATATTCATGAGATCTAATTTAGTTTTATACAGAAAATTACTGTAGAATAAAGGAATCGTAACACTCGAGACACTGATTCTGAAGTACAGTAACTGGTAGCCCGTATTACAATATTACAATACAGTATTACGAAAAAGTTAGTCTCTGGTCTGTGCTTTTTACTAAAACAGAGAGGATTAATCTGAGCTGAATTTAAGATTGCCCCACTGTGCCACACTGGGTGTAATTTTTAATGATCCCACCATGTAGAATGATGTTAATTCCCTAACTTAATTCATGTTAGTACAGACACCACATTAAAACATGGCTCCACTAGCAGAGCCCAGGTATCTCTCAATCTAAAGATGGTTTCCATGACTAGTAAACTGTCTAGCAAGTTATGCAAGGCTGGCAATAGATTTGCCTTCTTTACCTGGATGTCATCTCTCCTAGAAGGATTTTGAGATCACCTCTCTTGGTTCAGGAAGGGCACAGATCAGACCACTGGGAAGTGATCCTATTTGCCATCAGATTTCACAGCCCTGAGTAATCTTAACTTCAATCTTAAAGTAATTATCTGCGTTCCCCTCACAGATAACTGAAAGAGGTAAGTAGTTCCCATCTATATTAGACCTCAGGATGTGATGACACTTACTCTGGGAGTGTTTAACTCTCTTTATTGACTACAAAAGGAGATTTGACTGACATCTAATATTTATAAACAGATAAGAGGAATGCAAATTCCTGTGACGATCTAGGCAGGATTCTTGCAGTAAGGAAAATGAGGTAGCAGTGGTCCTCTGCTCACCTTTTTGTCCTATCCAGCCAAAGAAATTGATCTGCATGGAGACCATCTGCTCTGTGAAACAAGAAAACAGCTCCTCATAGCAGAAGATGCTAAGCCCTAGGATAGAGAGACATGGCTTGGCTTTACGAAATGCTTTGTAGGTTCAGCTGAGTTACACAGGTAGAAAGCCAGGACAAGTGAAATCAAAGAGATTTGATCCTGCAGGGATCAGATATCTCTTCTGTGGTTGTTCTGAATTTTGATTGTGATGCAGCTCTGCATCCTCTCCCCACTCTGAGACTGGATGAATGCCAACCACAGCTGCATTTAGCCAGTGATGCCCTAGAGCTGAAATGAAGCTCTGGTATTATGAGATGTAAGCACTGTGGCAAGAAACAATGGACAAAAGGTGAGACTCCACATGGATTCTATAGTCTGAGCTGAGCAGTTCTTGTGTTCTTGCTGGTCACTCTGTTAGGAAGAAAGCTGCTAAAGAGAAGGCATGAATCTTTCTTGGTAACAGTACAGGTGAAACAAATTACCCAAATATTTTTTGCCCCTCAGAGGTGCTAGGGGTATTTAAATTTTCTCCTGAGCCAATGACCTCTAGCAGCCTGCTAAAGCTTAATACTGTATAAATCAGGATCAAAGTTTTGCCCGCTTTTTTATTTGCTTACCATTTTGGGTCTCAGTGGCTGAGTTAGACACACAGAGCATTCTTCGTATTTCATCAAATGTCACTGTGTAGTTTTTGTGTTCCAAGACTGCTATGTTTTCAAATTGCTTTCCCTTATCGCCAGACCATTTTCTGAGCAAGTACCATCACCTCTTCAAGGTCTTATTCAAAGTCTTTCTGTTGTAGCTCAATTCTACTCATTTTCTGCTTATGTTTATTTTTGTTGAGTATTACTTTACATCTATCAGCATTAAATTTCATTTGGCACATGTCAGGCAATTTATAAAAGAGGGCCTAGTTCTCTCAGTTTTTACTTGACGTTTGCCTTGAGTTCCCCACTCATCTTCTTATTATGTCATTCAGCTTCAGTGTGTTACAGCTGGTCCCTCTAGCTAGGTAATATATAGAACAAGAAACAAGGACAGCTGAAGTCTGAATATTGATTCCAAGGGATAAAATACATACATTTATGTGAAACAGGCTCAGTTTACCTTGTTATTAACTATACCTTTGTCTTCTACCACTGATACCCTTCCTTTGATCTCTTTCATATTGTGGTCTGTCAAAGAGGAGGCTGTGTCCTGCCTATTTCAGTAGAGCAATAACCTTGAGCATTTAGGGTCTTCTACAACATCAATAACCTTAACACCACTAGCTTCTGCTTGCTTCTGTCCACTGTTAGATATTATAGTAGAAAGCCATGTCCCTCTGATGTGAGCAGCACATGCCCATGGACAACCCCTGCTGAGATGAAGGCTAACACTGATGAATTGCTTCACATGGGAAACTTGGGCTCATTAAACTTTCGTGGCTGCTCTGAAATTAAACTTTCTCATGTGACTGCTTGCAGATTCTACATCATGTGCTATGCTCAGCCATCTCTGTAAATTCAGAGTGACCACCAAAGCCAGCTGAACTGGATGAAATCACAGCATCAGAGAGCAGAATTAGTAAGTGGAAAATGCCTTCTGTGGAGGTTTCTTTTGAATAAAAGCCTTTTAACAAAGACTTTTGGTCCCACTGCTCACCTCAGACACTTTGCAGAAAAGACCCCAGACCACAAATCACCTGTCCTACTGTAAACCACTGTTTTGCTCCTATTTCCATTTTTTGGCCCCAGAGGCTCCCCTGCTTCCTGGCATCAGTGCTGTTGCATCTCTGAGCAGTCTGGGAGCCTCATCAGTGTTGTCCACTCATTCCATCTTACTTCCTGCCCTGTTTATTTGCTAATTACAGTCCACTCTGTGCAATTTGTCTTGTACCTCCCCTTTGTCATTCCATCCTTTTCTTCCTCCTCAGAACTCTAAGCAGTTTCCCATGAAAATTTCCTGTTTCATATATTAAAAATGACAGAGTCAGTGACATGAAAGACAAGCTACAATAAATAGTATGGCAGCCAATTATATGCACACAGAGAGAAAGATAACCTAGGCTATTTTACAGCCTGTAATAGATGGGCTAACCATGGGGAGGCTAAGGATGAGTCAACAGTAAGGGAAGTGGGACAGATGGTTTAAACAAATGACTCTTCGGTGAATTCCACTACCTGAGGAAAATACACTTCTGAGAAAAAGATCATCTTTATCATCTGAATAGGTACTAGAAAAGAAGGAGAAGATCATTTCCTGCATGGCTCCGTGGGGAAAATGGCCAGGTCTTCTGCTGGTTTTTTTATGTGTTACCCTCAGACAAGTAAATGTAGAGGGTTACAAAGAATTAGTATATCTTGGTTAAAAGAAGACATAAATCTGTAAGTAGCTCTTTTAGTTGAACTTACCAAAAGACTGTAGTAGATAATGCAAATATACTTTAGGAAGGCACTTGATACACTGCCACTCAGAAAACTTAATGAGACTGGGAAGTACTTGGAAAATATGATGGATAAACACTTAAGTTCACTCATAGGAAATTAATTTATGCATAATGTTATATTTCACTGAAGTGGTATGTCTCTTGATTAGAGTTACTATTATTTCACATACTCACCTGCCATCTTCCCAAGATTGTTAAGGGGACACTGATCAACATAGGTGGTCAAAACAAAATTAAAAAGGGTTGTAAATATGGAAAGCTGTTTATATCCTCAGTGAGTTCTAGCAATTTTGAATCCACACAGCATGAAATGTGCAAAGTTGCCAGCATCGTTACTGTCAAATGAAGGAACTGAATTCTAGAGTCCTGCTGGGGCCCCAACTTGGCATTTGGAAGTAACCTTTCCTCTTTCTCATCTTTGCAGCAAGTAAAACAAAGATCTCTCTTATTCAAGTGAGTGCCAAATCATCACAGTCTCTTGTACTGTCCTTCCCCACCTTTTAAAATTTTTTTTTTGGTGTTTTCTACCAGCCATGCTGGGCATGTCAAACCACCTGTCTAAATCTGTCTTCTCTTGGTCCACTAAGTCATTAATTGCTTTCCCTCCCCCCCTTTTTTTAAGGACTTCTGTGTGTCCATCCAGTCATGTCCTGAGTGTCATTGCAGTGATTTTCAGCTTTGATTCCTCTCTGCTTTTACTCACCTGTGTGAACAGACTTTACTCTCACAGATAACAGCCTCTTTTCCAGTATTTTCTTCTAGTGATACAGATATTGGGTCCATGCCTAGATGAGCAGAGAGTAAACCATGTTTAAAAAAACACCTTTATGCAGAAACATAGCATCATGAAAGAAGTTCTTATCTTTGCACCTGTTCACAATCACAGCAGCCTCTCAAATTCATGTGACAAAAATCCTTTCTTTTTGCTAGAATTATATTCTCTGCCTGCAGGTGGCTCCAAATGATAATGCAAAGAGCAAAGGCTGCAGATGACCTTGGTACCCAAAACACATTAAGGAATATACAATTTCAGCTTTGAGTAACTTCATTCTCTGTGTATCTCGGGCAACAAAACTGCAGAGAATTACTGCCTCAGTCATGGTTTCTATTGAAAGGATGAGTTTATCACTGTTGTGCCCCCTCCAGCAAATCAGGAGATGAGGTTAATCGCTGTTGGTTTGTTTTTTTTTGGAATGGTGGGATGGAGTGATCAGAAAGATGAAAGATGAAGGGGGGGTAGAAACAATAAGCACAGGCTGTTCAAGGAAAGAAATATAATGTGTCATAAAACTACAATAATTTAAAGATAAAATGTATGGAAACCACTAATTAATTATTCCCATCTATCCATCTCAAAGTTTAAACCAGATGAAGAATCTCTGGTCATGATCTGTGTTAACAGGTTCTTCCATACTTTTCTTATCTTTAACAGAACAAGCCAAAGAGATGGAAAGGCTACTGCAGCTTACTAGTACTAAAAGCAAAGCTGTACTATTTTCCTTTCTGTTAATTGAAAGCAATAATCTGAAACGACGAACAAAGGGTTTTACTGTGTGGCTACAATGAATCCAAGTCTTTTCCATTATACTGCAACATAAACCAGCAAAGACTGATCTCCTGTACTCCAGCTTTATATCAGCATGTTTCAATTTCACTCATTATTTCCTGTTTATATTACTGTAGTGCAAATAAGAATCAAGCTCTACCAGCTCTGTGATATGGCGAAACCAAGTTGTTTTATTCTCTTCTGAAAAATAAAGAAATGTAGTTCAGATTCACTATATCTCAACTGTTAGCTCTGTTCCACGTGAGTTTTCAATACAGAAAGATGTCTACTCTTTTTTTAGCTAATGTTAGTATGCTTCAGAAGCAATGGCAGAGGAGGAAAAGCTAGGTTCACTTAGGAAAATAAAGCATGTGTAATAAATGCATTGAACTTGCTTGCAGCAACCTGAAAAAGAAGCCGATGTTATCATCTTATAAATGAGAACTAATGCTCTTGTACTTTGAAAAAGTTAATCATTAACATCATTCCCTCTGGAAAAGAACAGTTTGAAAGGTTTAATCCTGTATGCATCCTCAGCTGTTATGTCTTTCAAGAATACTTTCTAAGCAAGGCATGCTCACAAAATTTCTTAAAATAGAGTCTCAGAGCTTTAAAAAGCCCTACTTTTATACACCAGCAAGTGTATCACATTTTTATTGAACAGTACACATTTTACAGTGATGTTTAGGTCAGTTAAACATTGTTAATTACAATTTTATTCTATCTTAAGGCAAAAAAATAAAGCAGAATATTGCCAGTTACTAAAATGTAAAAGCTGTCATTCTCCATGGTCATTTGCTTGATAATAAAATTCACAGATGTGCTCACAGTATTAATATAAAAAAAATTATTCTTGTCTTTATAGCTCCTATTTTCAGTCAATGAGAAAAATTAGAGGTCTGTTATTTCAATAGACTGAAATATAAACTATTCATGTATATTCTTTCATCAGTGTATGCACTTAATTCCCATTATTTTTATTGGCAGTAACATTTATTTGAAGGCACAATAAACTCCATAAAGTGTAATTAGTTGCTCAGTTTTGCTAGCATCTTTCTACTCCAATATTTTAAAGGGCCTCCACAATAGTCAAAATTTCTCCCTCTGTTCAGTGGCAAACTAATGCCCAACTTGCCAGAGTAATGCTGATTGTTAGCTAAAATGGAAAGAGAGAAATTAGTCTTCTACAGAAATGTATTCTCAGCTAAATTCTGTTTGGCTTACTTTTATGTCAGTCAGGAACAAGACCAGTGTAATCTGTGCTCCCATGTATTTGATGGAGCAGGACAACAAGATCTCCCTTGATTCCCACTCAGGTAATACGGCTTCTAGAAATAAAGGAACTTGCTCCTGTCCACCTTTAAGTTGCTGAGAGCCTAACCAATAACTGCTTCAGTCGAGCCTCCACAGAGGCTTATTTAAAGTTACACTGATTTTCTCAAAATGAGTCCTGTGATAGCAAGGGTTAGTTACACTCTTCATGTCAAAAAGAACAGGAAATGCCTGTTAACAACCACATAGCCCAAGAAAATAATTGTGACAAAATTCAGAAAAGCAGTTTCTCAAAATTAAAATCTCACTCCCTCTACCGAAGTAAAGTATGGCCAATGAGAGACCAAGCACAAGCCCTTCCTCTCCTGCTGCTCTCACTTACCCCCTTACCCAGGGGAATACCTGGAGCTCCCCAGCTGCCATGCAAGCCAAATAATTTTGTAGGCATGCCAGTGAAGGATCCTAAGCCTTTGAGCAGTTTTGCCCTTGTCTAGAGCTCCAGTCTGATGTCCTTGCTACACACAGACACAGTAGGATCACACAGCCGGCTCAGACAGTGGGTCTGCCCATCCAAGGCTGGTTGTTAGATGGGCTACAGAGACTCGCTACACACAGGGGTTAAAGAAAGAACATGAAGTGGTGCCTCAGCACACAGAGGATTCAGCAAAAGGTATTAGAGTAGTTACTGTCATACTAAATCATGCTGACAGTTTTATTTTGTTGGACAGAGAAGACAGAGAATATTAAACCATATTGAAATAAAATAGCCATAAACGAATTTTCCACTAATGAAAAGTTCTAGAGGGAGAGGAGAGCATGTGCCTGGAGGGGGAGAGAGAACAGACTCATTATGTTTTAAAAGTGGCACAGCTAAAGTCTTCTCTATAATCTAAGGGTGTAACAGCAAAATGTTATTTAAGAATGCTGCATAATTCAGCTATGTGGGATTCACCCCACTGGGCTTTAGGCACCTAATCCAGCAGCACGGTTGCCTTAGGCTCTCTCTATTGGAGAGAGACACCTCCAGACAGCAAAGCGCGCTCTAGATGGAGATCACTGCCACAGCCTGCTCTCACAATGAGACTAGCACAGATTACAGCAGAGAAACTGGTAGAGAAAGCAGAGTGGTTACAGCCTCCTTGCAGAGGAGCAGGAGGAAGGCAGCTAGCTTGACTGCAGTTGTCACCCGGTCAGTGGGGAGCTGCTGGGTTTTCACATTCAGCAGAGCAAGAGGTGCAGTAAAGGTCTGCCTCTCTTTTTTTCACCTCTGTTGCCTCCCTCACCCACTCCTCACCACCAGAAATGTCCCCATCACACCGAGAAGAACAGAGGAACTGCAAGGGGAGTGTGAGGTCAGGGGGAGTAGAGGGGGAGTAGGAGGACACAAAACTCCTCTTAGAAAGACGCATGCTACTGTAGCTGAGGAAAGGCAATTCGGGTGGGAGGCATCCAGTGGGAGAAAGAAACTTTCAAAGCAACAAATCTGGAAGAGCCCTGGAGGTGGCTGTAGTCAGCAGGCTATGTGCTACAAATCTGAAATACCACTAGCCTCAGACGTAGGCCAGTGAAGGCTCTGACCTGCACAACGAGTCTGGCTCATCAGAGGGCTACTGCTTCTCACTGCACTGATTGCTGCTCCAGCTACACACATGGCGTTCAGCTTCGGGTACTACATTAGCAACAAACTACTGACCAGCTGGAGAGAGTAGTGACAAAAGCAACAGTGATTAACATGGGATTTTCAAGGAAAGAGTCAACCTACTAAATTTAATTTGTTTGCCACGAAATGATTTAAGTGGAAGATATAACAATGACCTATGTATGTGAAAGGATAAAAGAAAGAATTAAAAATTTAACATCAACAAATAAATCATGCATTTAGACTGCAGGTAAGAGGAAAGAAAACAGAATAAATATTGGAACAACTTCCTACAGATTTATCTGCTCAGTCTTACCCTGTCAGTTCATATGTGTACCCATCACTGTGCTATCTTATGAGCAGCAACCTTTGGAATAGTCTCCCCAAGCAAATGAGAGCCATTATCTCAAGCATTAAAAAAACCCCACAGATTTCAAGTACACTAAGAGAGTGAAAAATAGCAGGACTATCATAAAAAGAGGGCCCAGACCACCTTATGGGCTAAGATTTTTGGTATCTAGAGTCATTACACAAAGAATAAAATGACTCCAGTCTTACATGCTGGCTGTATCAAAGCAGGCTATAAATAAATGCCAACCATGTTTCTGTTAGAGCACACCGGAGATCTGATCAATCACGTTGGGGCGGAAAAGTGATCCATAGACTTGGTTTCTAGATGGAAATGTTTCTCACTTTCGTAGGAAAAAAGGTGAACGACAGTGAAAACTCCAAGAATGACACAAAGTAAAATGTAGGATTTAAAGGTGAATTTCACCCTGGCACTAACTATGGCAAGAGACTGTAAATCTCAGTGAGAAATGGGCTCCTTGACTGTCATTTTTGTCTGAGAAAACTTCCTGACTCTCTGAAATATGTCAGTGTGGGTATTATTGACAGGCACACATACTAATGCATATGCACTTGTCTGAACAATGTGGTATTAGCAAGGAAAAAAATTAAGGACACACTTAGAAGAGCAGAACAAAGCAATCAAAAGGTGCAACAGAGCTGAACCTCTGAAAATGTGAAGGATAAATGGAGAAGGTTTGGACAAGACTTCACATTGTGCCTGCAGGCAAGAGGTACCAGCAGAAAGAAAGAGAGATGGGAAGGAACTGGATTTTTAGAAATAGTTCTGAAGCACTTGTGAATTTAAAAGTTGTGAAAGAAGGCTGTCTATGCAACTGTACTACAAAAATTTGAGGTGCAAGGTGCTACACAAAGAATTGACATGAATTGACCATACCTTTTCAAAGAAAGATTATAAAGGGAAGAGTGGAAAATAGCAGCATTTGTGCCAATGAGCCAGTCTGGAATCCCTAAGAAGAAACTAGATTGTGTTTGGGATCTGAAACACACACAAAATCACACAAGACTAGTGGAAGTACCCAAATGTACATTTGAGAAACCGATTCCAGACAAAAGAAATCAACTGGTCAGACTTAATTTTATGGAGAGTACTCATACAGCTGGAGAGGTCAACAGCTGTAATGTACAAACAGAACGGAGACTGTATCACAGAATCACAGAATCACAGAATCATCTAGGTTGGAAAGGACCTTGAAGATCATCCAGTCCAACCATTAACCTAACATTGACAGTTCCCAACTACACCATATCCCTAAGCGCTCTGTCGACTCTACTCTTGAACACCTCCAGGGATGGGGACTCCACCACCTCCCTGGGCAGCCCATTCCAACGCCTAACAACCCGTTCTGTAAAGAAATGCTTCCTAATATCTAGTCTAAACCTTTCCTGGCGCAACTTGAGGCCATTCCCTCTTGTCCTATCGCTTACAGAATCACAAATCTGTAGTTACAGATCCACACATATAGGTTTCTAACAAAAGGTAAAAAATCTGAATACCGATTCCCTTGTTTTGCTCTAGCTGCTGAAAATGCCGGCACATATATTATTAATGGTTAAGACATACAGGCTGAGTAAATGTTAGACCCAAGGGAAATCATGAACACCATTCAGACACATGCAAACTTGGCATTAATAATGACTTTTGTGGAATACAAACCTGTTCCAGTGTTCAGTGCTAACAGCACTGTTAGCAAAATAAATAACTTGCACCCCCAAGTAGCAAAGGGCTTTCCATAATACTTTCCATAAGTTTTTTTTTTTTTTTTAATCCTCAGCAGAGAATAAAAAGGGTTTTGATAAATCCAGAGAAGCCCAAACGTCATGAAATATTTGCCTGCTGGTGCAAGTATTTAACTGAGCTAAATAAAGTCTGGTCCTTATTTTAATTCATGCTGATTTCCACTGAAGACTCTATCCTTCTAGTCCCACAGCTGGAAGGAGGAGGAGAGCTATAAAATGGTAAGGTCTTTGGCCAGACTGTTTGATGTTAGACTCCTATTCCTTTACCTTTGCAGCAATAACAGTCCCTTCAGGCTGATGGATTTCATGATGTGGAGAGATAGACTAGTCCGTAAATTTCCATATCTGTCAATTCCTTACTCCTTCCCGGAGCATCCACTTAACAATTGCATGTAGGAGTCACTCTCTACTCTCTGCCTACAAGCTAGGAAGCTACCCAGGGCTGTATATTACAGCCTAGGCTTTCTTTGCCCACAGCTGGCAGCAGAATTTGTCCCTGAAGTCAGTAAGCATACACAGCATTCAGTACTTTGGTGGGAGCATGCAGGTGTCTCTGTCTAGATGTTTGACACGAGCAATGAAGGGGAAAAAAGGATATTGTTTACTAACCTTCTGCCTGGATGACCATAATGTTTTTCTTCAGATCAATCGAGGGATTTACAAGACACAACCTTGGTTCTTGCTTCTGAGTTATGCAGACTCCATTCTGGTTTACAACCATCCAGTTACGGTCATACAGCAAACCCTGGTTTCCCACTGGCCATTCTGTAACCTGGAAAAGCATCAGGAGGGAATACCAAGGTTTAGAAAATGCTATCTGAATTAACAGATTCATGCTGAAAAGAAAAGAGAGGGAAAAGGAACTGTTAAAGAAATACTTTGAAATCAGGAAAAATTGTGCAAGCTGAGAAACTTTAATTGCAAATCAAAGATAAAGATACCACTGCACAAGGCTGGCAAAACAAAATGGAGTTATTATAATTTGATACATATTATCATCACTTTGGTTTAACAGAGCTATGAGAATAAATAACCTCTGAAACACTCCGAGAACTGCTTTCACTTTTATACTCACCCATTTTCAGGACCTTTCCCCCCAAAAATTTTCTTTTCATTTACAAATCATGGACATTTAATAGGAGTTGTATGAATTAAGACAAACCCAAACAGACCAAAAGGAAGAAAAATGTGAACTTCAAAATTCTGAAAAAACTTCTATATTTTTCATAAAACTGGAGGCAGTTTATCAGTAAATCCATTTGAGAAAACCTCCACCACTGAGGTTTCTGGTTTATCTAGGAGCATAATGTTTCTCCAGATCCCCTTACAACAAAACACATTGTCTTCTTTGCTATCTGTTCTTCCATTACTTCTATAACACTCTTTACATTCAATAGCCCATACAAGCATATTGTCCTTGCTTTCATGTACATTTTTCTGGTGAAAAGAACATCTGTTACTGATGCTACACAGATGGTAATCTTGAAATCCAAAAAGAGAGCAATTTTAGTAATGCCTTTGGGTGATATTAATAACTGCTTTCTCCTTCGGAATGTTAAAATATTAATACCATTTTTTTAACATAAAGCTGGGCATTTAAACATATTGCTTCGACTCATGTATGCTTTCTAGTCACAGCTGAGTACGGAGAAAAGTTAACTACCACTGAACTCTGTTGAATTCTTGCAGAGAAGCTTAGTGCAGCTCACATGAATTAACTGGCAAAAGACTAGCAAAAAGTATTAAGAAAAAGATACATCAGGCACAGTCTGATGCTCTGAAGAAAAGCATGGCTGGAAGCTGTCGTTAGATTAATTAAAAATCACATTTTTGTTTAGCATGTGCTCTATCCAAAACCCTGCAGAACCACAGTATCCCATTCTTATAAATTTCTCCAGGTTTTATAGGAGCCTGCAGCAGTAGCTTGACACTGGCAGCCTGACTAGAGAAAGCTGAGGGCAGGCACTCTGAAACTGAAAATTTAAAGCATTAAAGCTGAACTCTAAATAATTTGGCCACAGTGCTATCAACTGTATTGAATACAGAAAATGCATGGAAAAAATTTAAAAATAAGAAATATTTTTTATCAACCTTCTCAATTTATAATATTTGGCCTTTTTTTAAGCGGGTGTGGATGAAAAATTCAGTCAAAAATGGAAACTTTAGGTCTGACAGTGTCATCTGAAACTATGCTGTCCAAGCGTCTCAAACTGCCAGTACCTAAATGATGTGAAGCTTTGCTCTGTCTTTTTAGGAGAGGAATCATAGCCCAAATACTGCAATATCAGCTGGAGAACAGACTTTTGTCCTTGCTGGAAATTATTCTTGGGAGAGGTCAGTATTTTTTGTCATCCTGTATAATTAAATTATAAAATGCATTTGAACAGCTGGTGATCATCTGAGAGCTGCAAGAATTTCCTGCTAACAAATCTCCCTTCCAAAACAGAAGATCATTAATCGGTAACATATCCTCCTATGGATCCAACAGATCTTTACAGGATTTGCAAAACATAATGAGCAGAATAAACTAAAAGAACAGAAATTAGAAAAAAGAGCATGAAGACAATGATTCCTAGCTCCCTATTGTAACATTTAGTTGTTTTGTTTCCACTTCAGGACAGCAATCTTGTTCAGGAAATAGCTTAAGTGTTTGCTTACCCTTCACTGAAGGTAAGAGGTCTTATGAGCAAAACAACTTCTCTTTAATCAGAGTTTCAGCTAATGCTTACATGTGGATAGGTGTTGTGGGGAAAGCGCTGCTGACTAGGTAGCAGATACTTGGAAATAATGCACAGTTTCCATTCAAAATACCCCTGGTAGGTCCAAAATAACAGCAAGTAACTCAGTGCTCCACTCTGAGATGCAGCACATGACTACGGGTCCTCAGCCTATTTTTCCCCTTCCTCTGGGTATTTGCCATTGTAACAAGAATCATACATACACGTGAGTCCCTGTACTCTCACGTATGTCCCCCGTACACTGTCAAGTGCCCTACTTCCTCTCCAGTTTTCAGCTTACTGTATTACACGTGTTGCTAGAACTCCAATAAATAAAGTTGCAACAACAAAATAACTATGTCCCCTGCCTTAGAAAGAATCACAGACAATCATGAAACAGAACTGGTTTGTTGCTAATACTGATACTGGAGACGAGCATGGAAGAACATATACATTTCTACTCTTAGTACTTAGGCATGCAACCTGTGCAGACTGTCTCCTGCCATTATTTCAAAGAGGCTGAAGGGGTTGTTAAATGATTGAAAGCAACTGAATTAGAGCAGTTTAAGCAAATTCTGTCTGCTCTGCTTTCATGTGAGACATGAGAAGAGTGGTTTGATTTGGCTCCCTTGGATTACATCTGAGATGTTTGCCCAAGGCTAGCAGAAATGATCCAGGCTGCAAAGATGATCCACATCCTGGTGGACCAGCAGCAGGAGGTCAGTTAGGTCATCAAATGTCACTAAATACCTATAGTCAGGCAACAAATACAGTGAAGCAAAGGAACCAGTGATGCTTATTGCAAAGTAAAATAAAACAGGTTAGTGTACACTGCAGTAAGCAATACTGTATTACATAGCTTCTAACTTGATTCCCTGAAGTTGTCTGGCCATCTCTGACTACTGAGACAAATTAGAAGGGGGAGGACAGAAAGAAATCAGGGACACCATGATTTTACTGATAGATGCTAGCATACACCATCATTCCCAGCATGGAAGGTGGGCTAATCATCCAACATAAGGTCATCTCTACTTGTCATAAGTAAGGATCACTGCATAGTACAGCCAGTACCTAGTATTGTCCTGTCTGCTTTAGTCCATTTTTCTTCTTGTAATGTAAAAATATTCTTGGCAAAAATGTGTTTTTATTTTTTTCAGAATTTTCTTTAAAACATTTTGGGCAGCATTTTTCAGCAGTTCACAGTAATGTCATCATGAAGGCTAACACAATTTTCAAACACATTAAAGGAATCATTGAATAGGTTCTAAATTATCCAAGTTTAAAAATGTTAGTGGTCTTACATATAATTTATCCACTGATCACTAGAAATCTGCATTGTATTTTACATTAAGAGCTAATTTGTCTTCTGTGTTGAGATGCGATTTTTATACTCTGACATCTACTGCACGAATAATAAAGTTATTAATGTTTAAAGTCCTAACCTTTTTCACTGGGCACACTGCATTATGTAATTATGCAAAATTCATTGACATGAGAGATGTTCATGTTTAAAAATGCATGTTTAAAACACATTTTTATGTTGGAAAAGAAGAAAAAAATGATCTGGGATAGAGCTTACTCTTCTTCTATGCTTCTGTCCATTTAATAATATAATGGTAGGGAAAATAAAGCACATTTAAGAAGTTGAGTTAGAATATTCTGCTCTCTGCTTCCTGCGTCATGTGTACAAACCCCATGGAACAACACTGAACAGAAACCGTCCTGTGGCCAGGACCATTTTATAAAAGGCACAAGCTGTAGGAACTAACTGACCTGCAGTGAGCTGATGAACTTCATGCCAAGCTTCATCCTCCCAGCTGCCAAAGCACTCTGCGCTCTCATTCTCTCTGGAGGTCAAACACCTCCCATGCTAAAACACTTAGAATACAGCAGAAAAATCAGAGTTTAGGAGAGGAGGAGATTATGTGACTCTAAAGAGGAGATGAAACAGCTGCGAGTTTGTACTCATATCCTCATCAAGTTTGTCCTCCCTCCACTAATCAAATCATCTATCCTGCAACCAGTAATTCAGCAGGCAGACTTCACTGGCAGAGGGGCTGGGCCCTGCACACACAGTTAGCTGGAATTTTCCACTGCACATATTATTTTAGGAAAACTCAAGCAATCATGTACTTACAATAAAGCCCATTTACTACACATGCTAAAGGTCTGACCTGCCATACCAGCTGAAGGCCTGCACTTGAACTTACAAATCTATGAGATTCTGATCTCAAGTATCCAAGTACATGATGAGTGAATTTATTGATGCCCAATATCTAAACCACTTTCACCTTTCCACATCAACTAGCTTAGAGCTACCTTATAACTGACAAAAAAGGAGATCAAATTTTTAATTTTAATTTTTCTAACTTTCCAACAACTACAAAGCATCTAAAGGTATTTTAGGTTTAAAACATGAAAATGAATTTCAGTTCTTGGCTTCTAACTGAAGACCAAAGAAACCACAAGCTACATGGTTATTACTTCAGAAATTTATGAGTTTACTAAACTAAGGAGATAATATAATATTAAGTGTGAGCTCTGTATGATAAAGACCACTAAGAGACTTGCAAAGGAATACTTTTCTATGGGATTCAATCTTTTCATGATAAAGCCTAGAAATGCTGGTATAATCAATATTTTAAAAGGCAAAATGGTTTTCAGGATTTGATTCCATTTAATTGTGGTAAGGTTTCTCTAGCATGGCTTGCTTCAAACTCCAGTGCGATGTGGCATGGGTTATTTTCCCCTTTCAAGATGATACAGGCTAGAGTTGCAGTAATGACATACATAGGTTTGTGGAGGGTGATGCATTCTGCAGTTAGTGATGATGTGGGTTCTGGCAGCACTGGCTTTCTATTCTACTTTTAGCCATTGGGAAGAGAACAAGATACTGCTTGATTTAGAATGGGATTAACTGATTTTTACAATTTTTTTGTAAAATTACAAAAAAAAATTTGTAAAATTTTTACAATGATTCTATTACAAATGGTGGGCTGTAAGTTGACATTTGTACCTTTTCTATAGTCAGACAATGAGACTGACAGATCTTTCTCAGGCTGGTTATAAATGTATGACAGGTCTAGAAATGTCACTCATACATTTGGGAACAAAAACCTGGTGGTTTTGGGAGCAAATGCCTGGTGGACAGGAAGAAGATGATAAAAGTAAACACATTTTCTTTGGGGATTTACTTCCATACTGAAAATAATGAAAATCAATTAATCTTTTGGCTTCATTTCCTGGCCTGATCTCCTTATGCATTGAAAGCCCATTTTCATTGTATCTATTAGGTCAGCTTCTACTGTTCTTTCACATGTACTCATGTATCTTCTATGAACTAAGTGGAAATGCACAAAAAATGCTCTTTGAAAAGAGGAGGAGAAGAGTTAAATGCTATTGATAGTGAACTTCCAGTCCCTTCCAATATCATATACTAAAGCCAGTATATATTTAATTGTATATTATTCTTTGGCAATAAGAATCTGACAGTGCTTAGCTTACTGGGCTCTAATATGGCTGATACTTTCTTATCAAAAAATATCAAACCAGAATACATTAGACTTCAAAAATTATTCTAGGCATGCAAAATTAAACCTCATGATATAGTTGCAATTTTAATATCTGTATTTTTAAACTATTTAAATCAGCTAGTGTTAGCTGTGCAATCCAAGCTGCCTTTGATTCCTCCCGTAGTCAATGGAAAGAGACAGAAATATCTAGGAACAATTCCTTTCTCCTCTTGCAGATGCCTATTTTATGATAAGATGAATTAGCAGGTATCCAACTCTCACCGCTTACAGAATACTATCTAACTTTGGAGGGGTAAGTTGAGGTAAGATGAACCCTGCTTTCATGCTGGGTCCATTAACACATGCCTGGCACAAGAAGTATGCATGAGGAATAGGGATTTTCTACCTCCATATAAAATTGCAGTTCTGTCTGTCAGGGAGTACCAGGTTTATATGAATTTATCACCTAGATTCGTTTCCCCTCACAGAGCTTGAAAAGAAGAAACCTGGCTCAGCTTGTGGGGAAACATAAGCTGTCTTTCATGCTGAGGTACGTTTTACCTGCTCCTGGGCACAATCACTTCAAAGCCTTCCTAGACTGAATGTTGTGGTATGTATCTCACAACACCAGCCTGCACGTTAAAAATAGAATTTAACCCCAAAGGGGCCTGAATACTGCTACAACATATTTCAGCAGCTTCTGTAGTGGGCCTCTGTAATACAGCTATAATAACTGCAACACTGAAACAAAGGTTAAAACATTTTCACATGAAATGTGGGATTACTTTGGTTTTCTAAACAGTTTGATTTAGTGGGAGGTTAATAAGGTGTGGAAATTGTTTGTTCAGGTCTCATTTAACGCTCAAAATTGTGCCAGTAAATTAAAGCCATCATAAGCCAAAACAAATTTAAAAATACAGATGTTTTGTTGATCATTTAACAGTCTTTAACTCCCCAGCCTCTTTTTGCATTAAGAAAAAGAAAAAAAAACACAATCAAATCAGTTGAGATGCCATATTTTAAATGCAGGTGATTTGTCACTGGATCTGACCCCAGTTTTCACTCAGATGTGAGACAGTGACCTACACCAACAAGTTTTCATAGGGAAAGTTATACCGATATTGACATTCATTAAATCACTTGCCAGTATAGTTCTAAGCAGAGTCACATTCTAGGTCATGTGTGGGCCATACACCTATTTCATCATGCATTATTAAAAAAAAAAAATGTCACAGCTAAGGTGCCGATATTATTAACTTGGTAAAAAAGCAATTAAAATCTTCAAAGAGTGAACTTTCAAATAGCGCAGCAACACTTAAATGTCATATTTCTGTTGCAAATGTATTTTTAATGATAACATTTCTTTGTAATGTAAATCAGCCTCCTCTCAATTATAACATGTTAATCAAGTTATTTCTCAATTGCTGCCTACCCATCAATGCCTACAAGTCCATCACATGTCATTCTGTAAAAGCATACTAATTACTTGATTATATTTTAGTCGAGTTTTGCAAATCCAACTATTTTCTTCAAGACTGCATATTATGTGCAGATTTGTCTGTTGGCAGGGCGGGGAGAGCAGAAGACATATTTGCATCCTGCAACTTCAGTCTAATTGAAAATCCTTCAGAATACCTTAGCATGCAGGATTTGATGCCAGAAACTGGAGAAAAGGAAAAATGGGTACCCACGTACTGCTTCCTAATATCTCATGCACATACTACTCCTGGTTGACATGTTTGAGAGGGGTAAGGAAAAACACAAGGTTGATATGAATATTTAAGAATGATTCAAAGCGTATACCTCAAATGCAGAGCAGGATTTGATTGGGTAGAGGTAAATGTTGGTGACTGTGATGGGCTTGCCACCTCTTCTACATGTTGGTACTGCAGTCTCAGAAACAGCTGCCCTTATGCTTTCCGCCTCAGCCTCTGGTGGCTGCCAGTTGACAGTCATCTTTGTCACAGACGAATTATTCCTGAGTTCTCTGTCTGAGATGTGTGGTATTGGAGACAATTTATCTGCATTGTTAAAGGAAGGGTGGTCATCTGGGACAGACTCTGTTGTCAGCTTTGTAACAGAGGACTGGAAGGGAATCTCAGTGTCTGACGTGGAGAGTCTGGTGGCTATGATGAATTTCAAAAAAGTCTGTGCATCTTCAAAAGAAGACATGTAGCCAAAGGATATTCTCACAGAACCAGTGGGACGTCCATCAACTAGGTCTATATCATCTCCACAGACATGGCCAGCCTAATTTGAAATAGGAAGAAAACCAGAGAGCTATTATGACAAACTTTGCTTTATTTGCCTCTAATTTTACATAGTTATTAACAAGTCTCTTAATTCTAACCTGAAAAACTGTTCTCAAAAGTATAAAGTTAACTCATGAATACAAAGAGAAAATGGGGAAAGAAATCCCAACTATCTTATTAATTACTCAAGCTGGGAAGAAGATAATTTTGAGATGCTTGTCCTGTTCTACCCTAAGGCAAGAGAGACTTCTCAAAAACATGTAGAGAATCAGAAAAAGTTTGTATGTCCCAGGATGGCCTGTTAGCTAGGACAGTCTCCAGGTATATTCCAGTCTCATCTGCATAGTCCACTGGGATTTAAACTGGGATATTACATTCAGATGAGTGAACAAACCATGAGGCTGCTGATTTTTCTGGGGCATTTTTCTTGATATTCTGTCAGAAATTTCATTTTATACTATCAGTGGCTTATTCATGGCTTGTGTTAAATAGTCCAGTGGATAGCTATACATCTGAGAACTGGTCTGGGATTTTAGCAAAGCAGAGACTTGAATCTAGAGCTCCAACATCCAAAGTGACTTCCCTCATCATTGGGATATGCAGTAAATCTGTCTTGCTGATTCACTCAACATACTACTTTGAGGATGGAAGGAACCAGCCTTCCCCCTAACATTTCTTCCTTTGAAGAACACAGGTTGCCACTCATGAAACATCTTTGCTGAAAAACGCTTCAGATACCCTAACAGTGACCTCCACATAGATACCGCTTCATTTGATATGTTTTTCATACATCATTCTCTGGAAAACTCTCCCTTAGAGCAGAAGTTTCTCCTTAAGTAAGTGAGTCAGTGAATGCTGCCTGCCACTCACCCCCAGTGAGATAAGCCAGAGACCCCCTTTGTTCATCCATCTAACATTATCTCACCAATGGACACAAGATTTAGTCCTAAGTCAGCATCCTTATTCCTGAAAGTGCAGCACCTGTTTTTTTTTTTCTTCTCAGAATTTAATTTATTTACGCATTTCTGTTACATAAAAATGGAAGTGTGAATAGATTATTTACATGAGGGCTTTTTTAAGCAAGAAATGTCACAGTTCAGTGAACACAGATGCCATTTATGCAAGGAGAAATTAAAAAAAAAAACCTCTATGGCAAAGCATGCAATACAGTGGTAAATATTTTAATGCAGCGTGATGTAGTTTTTATCCTTGACAATAGAGCAGAAGCAACATTTGCAAAATTAGGTTGCATCTGTTCATATACATATAACCCTTCTGCCAAGTATTGATTGATTGACTGAGGAGAGAGGTGCCTGCTTTGCAAGTAAGTAAATGAGTTCCTACTAACATCCTAAGAAAACTAACCACACTTCTCCAGGGACCCTTTAGGACAGAAAGTCCTCCCTTACAGGTATTTTATGCAAGGAAATCTTCATCAGGGAAGGAAGAATACAGTCAGCACCCTGGGAAAAGGCAAATAATGTGATAAAATATGCTTTCCCCTACATGGTAATGTTGTCAATAACTCATCCTTCTCAATATTTCTCATTCTTCTCAAAGGACTGATGAGAATGTCACAAAATAATGACTGCTTGACTGCATCACCTCATCATACCACTTTGGGCAGATTAAGTGGCTCTTTATAAGTTTGGATTTGGCCTATCACCATTGAAATGTTCAGCTTTATTAACATGATACAGACCTATAAGAGGCCACCCACTCCTTAGCAAAATCTTCCTTATGTAAAGAGATCCAAGAGCATTGTAGCTGGTCATTTGGCATTTTGCACTTCATCAGAAGGGTAGACCTTTTTTTCCTTTCTCAGCATATCTTGGGGAACCTGCTCCCCCTCAAAAATTCAAGCATCACTCACCTGCTTTTAGACAGATTATGCATGAGGAGACTATGCACGTGGAGCTTTCCATGGTAAATCAAAGCAACATTTTGCCAAAGAAGGTATAAAGAGCTCTCCCCCCTTTAAGAACTTGTGCTATCAATCTTGCACATAAATGTGTTTGCAAAAGTTATCTAAATGTCTCTGTGAAATCGTAAGTGAGCTATAATATCAATACAGCCATTATAATTTTTTATCTTTTGCAGAATACCATTAATAAAATTTTGGATTGTTCTGTATTAATTTACTGTAATCTCAAACACTGAAAAATGTGCAGGCATGAAGCCTCCCCCACTTCATTGTAATACATCCTGCTATACATCTTTTAATGACAATTTATGGAAAGTATTAGTCATCTAGAAAACAGTCTTTACATTCATGTTCTAACAATCTAACACACCAGTAATCTAGGTAGATGTCATCTAGTCTCATTCACTCTCTGAGATTCACTGTGTATTCTCATTTATAGTTTCTTGTCCAATTTTTGCATGCCTTTTAAACTGTAACATCCAAAGCAACAGATCTATAACACTTGAACATTATTAAATATAGTTAAGGATACTTAAGGAACAACACAAGATGAATTTTCCAGGAACTTCCATTCTGCAGGAAGTTTGGATTTCGTGTAACTCCAAATCAGAACAAGAAGCCACACAAGTTCATATTTTCCAATGAAATAAAACCAAGCAACACATACTGCTTTGGGTCCATCAAATGATTTTGTTTCGACAGCCCATTTCAATGTATTGAATTTCAGTTAATTTAGTTCTTTAACATGGCAATTGACTTGAAAGGTCAGGGAAAGCAAATCAAATTTACCTTCATTCTTAAAATCACAGAGACTCAAAACCACAGGACATGGTATACCTACTTTAGCTTTTAACTAATTAGGGATTTTTTTTGATAGAGACAGATTTTCTTTTCCCTTTCAAACCTCCTATCCTTAGGAAATTCAGAATTGACAGCCAGAAGATGTCACCTGGGTCACTGATTCTAGGTATTTTTCATGGGTAATAATGTATCATGTAATCTCATTCAGAAACTAACCTGTAGGTTCCTTTGGATGTCCTCATTGCTTATACCCAAATGCAACTGGCAGGCTCCTGTATTACAGAAGCAACCTGTGCGGACATGTATGTTGTAAAGACTGGCCATCTTGTCCACCTTCCCAATTCAGCAGGAGATAAGACATAGGAGAAGAACAAAACATTGACATTTTAAAGTTGTGGTAAACAGCATACAATGTTTTAAATGTACAGTTCAATTGGAGGTAAATTACTTCTCTAAATTATTAACAACTTAGTGTAGCTTTTAGAATTCCCATACACATTTAGGATTTTCCAGCCCTGTTATTAAGAAAACAATGGTGGAAGCAGAAGTGCTTACCTTGGCATTGAGAGACAGTGCACGCAACACACACACACACACAGAGCATACCAGTTCAGGTCCTGATCCTGTTAATGACAGTACATGTGCTTAACTTTAAACCTGTGAACACATTCATTCACATCAGTAGTGCTAATTACCAGCCTGCAGTCAAGTGTCATTCAGTGTCTCAACAGAACCATCACCTACAACTGCATCTGCAGAGATTGAAGAGAGGCCTGGGGCATCTCTTCAGCTAGCTGAAGAAAACCTTGTTTTCCAAGGATCTGAAACTGCAAGTCCTCATTACAGAAACAGACTGTATCTGTGGGATTTTGGCACACAAGTGCTTGAAGAATCAGTCCCTCAGGAAGCAATAACATCTGACAGGGCAGGGACTAACTAGAATACCTCCTTGAGCCTTCTACATATGACCACTCAGTCCACCAACTCTCTGGTGTACTTTTTCCTCGTGCTTTGCTGTGCTGTTCTGTGTTACACCCTTTCTTTACTGTCCACTAAATAATGAATGGGCAGAAATACAGTACTTGATGACAAACTGGCATGAATAAATTATGTGAAGGAATGAAAAAGATGTGCAAAAAGAACAGAAGCACATGTCTATATGTGCCTTGGAAGGAGATACATATATGCATGCACTGGCAGGACGGCACTGGCAGGACAGCACTGCAGAGAAGAGATATGGATTGTCAGGGTTTCAGAGCACAGCTAAGAAACAACGGAAGCACACCATGGGGATCCTCTTAGCACAGCTAAGAAACCACAGAAGCACACTGCAGGGATCTGAAAATGCTTTATGTTGATTTCAAAAAGCAACAACAGCAGCTAGTAAGGTTAGCTGAGCAGATATAGCTACGGACAGTTATTTTTTTGACAATAAATGATGAACATTCTTGGTCAGGACTGGGAGAAAGGACAGTCAAATTGTCAGAAAGGTAGCATGAAACCTGGCACATCCGATCTCTACCACAGACTTCCAGAACAACCTCACACAAGCTGCATTAATCTCTCTGTGCTTTTGCTCCTCTTCTGCAAAATGGAGAGCCGAGAGCTCTGATAATAACCATGCTGCAGAGTGAGAGGACCCCACCATGCCAGTGACACAATCCCCCTTGCAGGGAGCTCAGGCTTAGCTATAAGCAGAGCAACAGCTAAGCCCGAATATGCAGGAATGGAACTGTCGACCATCTCAAACTAACCACTTCCCAAACTGTGAGCTCATGCTTTATCTGCCTGAGGTATCAGTGTAAACATTCAACCTAGCTTTTCTATCTGTCTTAATCTCTATTGGCTTTTATTTTTTTTAACATAAATTCTCTTTCTATAGGATAATAGCCCAATATATGTAGCAAATAATTTCTGTCATAATTCAGCCTATCTTCTGTCTCCTATCTTCTGAAATCATCAATTTTTCAATGTCAGCCTATCTTCTGACATCTCAGAGTTTGTGTGAGATACCAAGCACCTTTAACTTCACTATCTCAGCAGCTTGAAAAACCAAGCCCTCTGTTACAACTGACTCCAGACTGAAATAATTAAACCTAAGTAGTGTTTAGCTCTGCTAAAAGAAGTTCAAACTGCATTACTTTTTTTTTTTTTTTTGTCATGTATGGAGCACAAGGTACTCCACACAAAAATGTGCTGTATACACAGATGAAATCCTACAACATTATAGTGCACAAGTTCTCAAGTTCACACTTAAATATCTCCTGCCTGACTAGTTCGGTTCAAAATGGTTCAGTTCTCAAATAGAGATACAATCAAAATAACTCCATATATCCAGACTTGGAAAGCAGAGAATAGAATCAGTCCCAAGATCCCTATTCACGATTAATGCCTTGGAAAATATCCTGTGTTCAAAGCATGTTTCTCAAATCAAAGTTATAGTAAAAGGCATCTGTTGAGAAAGACTGTTGTGGTGTCATTAGCTTTGTTTTGTCAGAAGACTTCAATCTGAGAAGAGTGACATTTTCTTGACTTCTTTTTTCATTTAGATGAGAAAAGTTGTCATCCTGGCATAACATGGTTTGTCATGGTGCTAGTGACTCGTGGGTGGATCTATCGTTCCGTTAATGATGACAAGCAAGGCAAAAATCATGACAGATACTTCACTACTGAATTCGTACAGTGTTTGGGCTTATTTGCTCAGTATACAAAAAGCTTTAACATATATAAACTTATTATTATTTTTTGAAGAAACATTGCTGGGGCAGCCTTGCTTATCAAAGTGTATGTAGTGTAATGAAGTTTCCATGACCCAACTTCAAGGAATTGCTAACATGAATTAATTAATTTTGTCAAATAAATTATTACTGTTCTTTAATGAACATTCTAGCTGTGCGACCCAATGCCTTTCTCCAATTACACTTTTAATTGTGATATATATTAATCTGCATGGTAGGTAAAGATTATTGATACATAAAAATGTATGAACATTAGAGGAATATAGGGGATTGTGGTTCAAAAGGACAAAGATAAGTTATCCATAGCTTTAGCATTAATCGAACTCTGTTATCACCAGTGTGGTAACGCACACAGGTCTTGAGAATGTGATGTACACTTTTCATTGCAAACAATGACAAAATGCAAAGAATCAGTAAGGGCAGCACTGCAAATCTACCTGTCCCTTGAATACATGCTTGACTTTCCCTTGGACATATGTGTCAATTTCTTCTTGTTTAGTTTAACCCTAGAAATACGCTACTTGGGGACTTAATTTAATCTCTCTCTGCAGTGCTAGCACATAGCAAAACAAATAGAACGCAAAACATCTGTTACAGTTATTCTGATGAAGAAAAGCTTATTTAAATAAAGCACATCTTTAAAATTGCCATAAGGAGCAATAATCAGTATGGAGCTCAGGGTTATGAAATAGAGAATGCTGCTTGCAGCTCTGTCTGTACAGCAGCAGCTGACTTTCTGGAGCCAGGAATGTGTTCATCAATGAAGGCACAGAAGCATGAATGGTACTAATGGTAAGTACACAGCTTAATGTACTCAGATTGTCAGTTTTGGTGATTCCCTGGGTCTGATATTTGGAACTATTGTGCCGTGGTCTTTCAGAGCTTAAAGACTACAATTAAACTGCAGAACACATGCAGAAATCTTGCAGCATTTTTACCGATTTCAGTCAGCAAGGACATGGTAATTAAGCCATCACAACATCTTGGGGTCCTGTCTGCCCCTTAGAGCCCCTTTGCATTCATTACTTTTTGTGAAGCTCTTTACTGTGGGCCAAGCCCTGCAGGTTGCTTCACACCCCAACACTTTTGATGTCAGATCGTCTTGATTTTTGACAAGCAAAAGGTGCATTTCACACTTCCAGGCTGTGGTCTTCAAGTTTAATATAAACACACATGAATGAAGTTCATCTAAATTAATTTTTAAAATAGTCCTTTTTTTTTTTTTTTTCAGAGACAATTTCTATTTTAATCACAGTTGTCTTCCTCAGTGAGCCTTCCTGTAGTGTTGCCAGGTAGACCAAATGCTCACAGTTAGGGGTTTTTTCATAGTGCTCTATCTGATAATTATAAGAATTTTTTTTTTATTGTTTTTACATACAAAATATTTAGGTAGAGCGGTTTTTTTTCCCCTGGTTTTAATGCATTATCCTACAATAGTCCCCCTTGGATATCTGGTATTTTAGTTTACACTCAGGAGCTGGACAGCTCCAAAAATAAATTTGATTCTGGTGTGTTCTGATTTCCTGTTCTCTGTCACACAGCTGCATGGCTGACTTTTCTGCCTTTGCTAAATGTTTCACTTCTGCTATCCATTTATTTCAGGGCCTCTGTGGTGGTCAGCTGAAAGGTGTAAGCTTTTCTCTCGCTTCAGGCTCCACTGAAATAAATCTGAGAATGATGCTTAGTGTAGGTAGACATATACTAAGTGATAGTAAATATTAACAAATAGCAGACAGTTTTGCATTATTTCTAATCAACTAAGTCTAAGATTTTCACTAAGAATGATGGATTTTTTAGGAAGCCCTGCTGAAGTCACTCCTATAGGATCCAATTCTGTAGCTCTTATTCAAGCAAGTACTTCTTATTTGTGCAAGTTATTTTACTGAGTATCACAAGAATTATTCACATGAATACAGGAACTTTTTATAATAGATCATGAAGTGTCCTGAAAAAAACAAAATCATGTAAGTCAATACTGGCAGGTACTGTCCTTCAGGAATTGGGATTGGGATTTCTCATTCTACTTTCTACAATGCTCAAATTTCAGAGCAGTTTTTCTGTCTGACGGATTTGCTCATTACAGGAATTTCACTGCACACCACTGATGGCTGGTTATAAAACAGGCTTCATGACACTGTTCTCCACATCCACTGGTAAATTAATTCACTGATTCATGGCATGGAATTGGAGAGAAAGTAAGCTAGCTCTTTCTGTCATCCAGCATCTGACTGTGAAATGTTGTTGCTGATGCAAATGCATACTTAATCTTGTTTAATACAATTTAATAAGAAGTAGGTCAGGGAAAAAAAAAATCAGCACTTGTTTCCAAATCATTTAGTAGGAGGAAAAAAGCATTTTAACTGAGTTACGTATACTTAAACTAGTTTCCTGCAAGAGAGGCATTTTTTCCCATCCCAGGGAAAGAAATTCTGCGTGGGCAGGTTCCCACAGTATTGATGAATCTTATCCTCTCCTCCTTACTGCGTCTCTAGTTGTTGACAATGGTTTAAACTGATTGGAGAGAGGATGTAAATCTCTCTTCAGTCTACACCTATTCATCACTCACTCTGAACAAAACCACTTTGGTAAAAGGCAGTGAAATATTAGACAGAGATACTGAAACTTACTGAAATTGCCAAAGTCAGTGTCCTGATAGTGGAAATGCTAGCTTAGCAGGATATTTGCAGTCGATGTGGTAATTTTCTCTGCTGGTTCCAAAGACAGTCAAATATCAGCTAAGATCGGATGGGAGAGAAGCAGGCTGGAAACATCAACATAAGTCAGAGTATGTGGGTTGCTATTCTGCAGGAACTCTCACTTAGAAGATGCCACATACATAGCAAACTGCAGGTCTTCCATGCTTAAAGAGTAACAATAATTTTACATCTCTGTGATCCAGAAGCTAGAACACTGGGGATGGGGTGGTTGTAAGGAAGAAATGAAACACAGTCTTGATTGTTAATGGATGACCTCACATTTTTTCAACTGCTTTTTTCTTCTCTGTAGTACATGGGGTGAATTAGGGCATGAACTTATTTGGATTGTACATAAACTTTGTGAGACCAAGATCCAGGTATTTGGAACTGAACAGGCTGATGAGTAGGCGAAACACCTTGGTTTTCTTTGATGTGGCATCTCAGTGGCCACAGGTCCCTCCAACCAACGTCATTTTCCCTTAGCTTTTTCTTCTTATTTTTTTTAAACTGCACTCAATGACAATGAAAATCTGGTTTGATAAAATGACATCAGGGAAAGGATGGATTCCAGGAAAAAAAAGCAAATCAAAGGAACCCAAATCCCTCTGGCTTCCTAACCCTGATTTCAGCAGAGCACTCCCTTGAGAGTCATAGGAAAAGGTTTGTGTCTCTGCATTCCATTGTGTATCCCCCAGCTATTTTGTAGGCTAAAGGCTTTGGGTCAGACTGCTACTAGTCAGAGAAGTGGAAACCAGATGCAAACAACGCAGAAGACTAAGCTCTAATGCACAACAAGAAGGGATAAAGGGGAATATAGCAGATTAATACAAGTGGAAACAATGCTTAGAAATAAAAAGGTGCAGTGCATGATACTGAATGTCTAGTTACATAGATTTAATTCATGCCCCAGTCAAAAGCCTCTTCACCTTTTCCTCATTCTCTTAAATCACTTAAATCCTCCTTTGTCTGTATTTATCCCCAGAAAATAGGAATAACAGATCACAGGGAGATTGTAGGGTAAAAATGACATGATAGACTGTGTTGAAATATTAATTACATCCATACAGGTTCCTATACAGGATTTGTATGTTGGGCAGGAAGATGCAAGCAAAGTAATAGAGAAGGTGGAGCCAGGGTCTCTTTGTCTTTGAAGGATTTAGATGGTGGATTGAAACTGGACACTGCATGGGTTCAAAGGCAGCTGATCTGCTTTTACCGAGATCAAGAAAAAAGGAATCTAGCAGAGGCTGTCAAAAGTGCAGTCCTTTTGCTGCTACCATGTGGTTTCTTTTCACATTTCTCCCCTGTGTAACAAGGTCTATAGTTTAGAGCCAGTTTGGCCCTGTTACTAAACAGAAAATATTTACCCTCCCTCATTCATCTGAGATTCTTTCATCTGAACAACTACAAGTATCTTTCTTTTATCTCCTTTCCAGTTTCCTTAGCAACATGCAAGGACACTCCAGAGAAGCAGTGTCAGGCAACACCTTCAGTCTAGGCTTTCATGAAGCTTTCTAACCTTGACCAGCTCTGATGAACAGTTTAATAGCAGGCAATTTCAAGCATACTATCATCTCACATGCATCTTTGTTCCCCCTGCAGTGAGATATTACAGAAAGTAACTCAGTCTGCACTCTGCCACTATTTCCTCAGCTAGAAGAGAGATTCATTACCTACTAACTAGGTCTGCAGTTATCACACTGAGTCTCTCAAGTACAGCATCTCCTTACGCTCAGCAAGTAATCCCCTTCCTAGAGAGCCCCTTGCTGTGGGGGCTGCCTTTGAGTGCCCACTGCCATGTAACCAAATGTAAGCAGAGATCCAGATTGTAATGGCATTTCTTGCCAGTTTGAAGCAACAAGGTGCTATTTATTGGCAAACCAGTGTGGTTTGCTGCATTGCTGCTATTTCCCTGCTTACCAGACATTCACAGTGCAACTGGAAACTAATTGGAACCAAGGAAATTAGTGGACATTCAACAGGAATCTTCACAATAATCTTTTTCTCCTTGTAATCCTGTTTGCATTCTATTGTGCTGGTCCATCTGCCATCCCTGGCTTCCTGAAATCAACGGCTAAATCTATAGCTAAAATCAATAGTGAGCAATCACCCCAGCAATTTTTAGGTGGCTGTTGGGAAGATGGCCAAAAATCCCATTAGGCATGTTAAGAACTCTTTTCTTTCCCTGAGTCATCAACATTAATATAATGAGTGGATATGCTTCTAAAAGCATTAGTGTAACTAACTCAAAGTTGTTTGACCATCTTTGCACAGACATTCTTAGCTGGAATTAACAAATGCTGGATTTCCATTTTCTCTGGCCCAGATGAAAAAATGCTGCACTTCTCCACCTGCAAAACTGAATGATTGTTTTACACAGAAGTAAGAAGTAACAGATGGAAAAAACATAGAAGGATTACAGTTTGAAGAACAACAAAGATCTCCTGCTTAATATCTTTCTATGAAGATTTATTTCACATAGATTAAATAAAGTAGAATTTATCCCTCATTGTTGCTTAACAGCAACCTACTTTCTCCTGTAGGGACATGGTATGAATTTCCAGACAAGTACTGATAGCTACTATCAGGCTCCAGTCAGTAGTCTGATCAAATTGACCTGGTAACAGCTTCCTGTGCATGTGAAATGCTATAGCTCCTTTTTTTTCCCACTCTTCTAATTCACATGTTGTCGCTGCTCTAATTCTGTACCTATATACCAGATGTACAGTGCACTGGAGCTAATCTACCAGTGAAACAGAGGGTACCATCTAAGACACAAACAGCAATTATTTCAAGAAATCTACCCACTTCAGGTATTGCCTAGTCTCTTTTATCATGTAATGATAAGTGGTGATATGAATATGTATTCAACCAGCTGTGTGTATATACAAATGTATCCGCCACTTGTTATCTGAAGATTTGCCAGTATTTAACATTTTCACTCCACTCCTGTGAGGTTTGAGTAAGTGGGGAAGACAGACATTGAATGCCTCAAGGTGACACTGAAAGACTACAGCAGAAGGAGGGGATTTCACCTGCCCATTGCCAGGTCCTGGCTACTGATCTAGGTCCAGCTAAGCAATTCATTAAGACATTGGTAAAGAAAAAGGAAGGTCTTAAAAGAAAGCATTGTGAAACTAAAGCAAAGGAAGTGTATTTGCAGTATGAAGGTGCTTCCAGAACTCGCTATCACCATTCTATATACCTTGAGCAATTACTTTTAAGTGCATTTCCCATCCTGCCTCACACCACTTTGTCCCGTGTTACTTCTGTTTGCAGACCCGTCCAAATGCAAACAGACAGAATAACTTCTACCTGCTTATTTTGCTTTGTCTCTTCCCTGGACACACCTCTCCCATACAACACTGTTTCAGACTGCTTGTCCAACTCTCCTCTGCCTCTGGTATCTGGAATCTCCTTTTTTCTGCTTTCCTGTCCAAATTGGTGTCTTTTTCTTTGCCCAATCCATGTAATAATGGACTTTGGCTGCATGGCAGGAAATTTAGGTTAATCATTAGGAAATATTTTGTAGTAGTGAATATAGCTAAGTTCCAGAACAAACCACCTCCAGAGGCGGCAGAAAGGTTCAGGTAAAGATGATCCTATCTTGGCACACTGATGATAGGTAACCTCTTATAGTCCCTGCAATCCTAAAATCTATTTTTATTCCTCCATATCTTCTCAAGCCACAGGGATGAATTTGGCTAGGCTGCTAAGCTGCTTACAAGACAATTCACTGTCATAGAATGCTTTGGATGCAGAAGGATAAACGGGGTTAAAAAGAAAACAAAATTTTTTTGTTTCTTGGCAGAGTCTCATTCTGTTTTTGTCCTCTTCTTACACTGCTAGCATGTGAACAACTGGCAGAAAGAGATTACCAGGGTAGAGAAGGTGCCATGGTGAGATCCTGAGTGGCTATTCTTACATCTAAGTGATTCTGATGGAAGACCCTGGTCTTCACTTCAGAATGATACAAAGTAAAGGCAGGAAAGGAAAAAAACAAGTGGGTCATTGAGTTTATCCTTACATTAACTCAAGGGAAGTTGAGATAGAAGGAAAGTGGGTGAGACAGTGAGCAGATGTCATAATGAGCAGTCATCAAATTGCATTATAGATTTGTGCTGAGGGGACACACACTGGAAGTTATCTGGTGAGAGGTGTTGATAGATTTTTATTGAAAAACAGATGAAGAAAGGTAAGTTCAAAGTCTATACCTCCCTTCACTCTATCTGGGTTGATGAGAGTGAGCCAGGACATGCTAATGTAGTCTCCTAGACAAAACTGATCATAATCTATCTGAGCAGGGTTCTCAATCTTGAGAGGCAAAACTCATCCATATGTAACACTTCAGAAGAGCCTTCCTTAGGCAAACCAAAATGTTTACATTCTCTATCTTTGGCAACTGATTCCTGTTATAGCAGTTTGTCTATCACACACAAGTGTGAAGTGGCACGCAAGAAGGCTGAGACTGCTAATGGACTGATGCTTGTTCCCTTCCTGACAGGATTTTTAGGAAGCATGGCAAGCATATATGGATACCAGAAGAACTTTTGCAGGTGATACAATCACAGCAAGCTAATTCTGTTTAGCTTCAGGCTCCAGGCAAAAAAGGCAGTGTGAAAAAGCAGGGTGGGAAAGGGAGCTGGTAATCCACTGCTGAAATGATGGCCATTTTTCAAAAGATAGCTATGATGGTTTGCTGACTTCTCTAAGCCCATTCACACAGGAGCAAAAAAATATTGTCTCAGAAGATGAGAGTGAAAAAAGAAAAAGTTTGATAAGGGAAATGCTTTTTTTTTTACTGGGGGCAGAAAACACTGAACTGGAAGATGTGACTGTGTAAGAACTCTTCAGTGCATACAATTTAACAAATGTTTCAGGTGAAATTCCATCTGCCCATCTCTGCCTCTTACCGCTTTCACCTCTTCCAGCTCCCAAACTGACTTTGCAGAATAAAATATGAAAGGATTATAAAATTACTCTGCAATTATCTACTGAATGTACAAAGAACATTTCACAGGTCTCCTCTCCCTATCAGAACAAAGAGGAAAACTTAAAATAATGTTAGCACAGAAGATCCCTCATAGCAGAGATGGTGATTAAAAAAAAAATAATCTGCAAATGAAAGAGAACATACAACTTTGCACTTTGCCATGATTTGGAAGAAATCCACTTTTTTTTGTGTGTGTATGAGTGTTGTTTCAAATGAATGTTGTTCTCTTTCAGCTGTTCCATCTCCTCTTTGGTGTTCAAAGCAGGCTGGAACCTCACAGACTTGTATGCAAGGTTTTGATAAAAAAAGATGGCAAGGATGCAAACTGAAGCTGAGTCATTGCTGTCAAACAGTTTTTCAGATTGGAAGGACTTGGGGATGTATAAATACATGACATTCATATATGCTGAAGACTTCAGATATTGACTGTTAATAAATGAGCTAATGGTGATTCTCTGTGTGAAAAGACTGCAGTATTAGCTCATCACTGAGCATATATGTAATGCCTTTTTCATGACATCATAACCCCCCTTTAATATTTAGGGCTAATTGCTTCTTTTTCTGGTAGCCTCACAAGAAAGCAGAAGATTGCCAGCTTGCTGCATTAATGTCAACTCTGCTGCTTCCATCTTGCACCACTGACATAGCAGAGGTCCTTTATCTCTACCCCTGTACTTTCTCACCTTTCAAAATCACCACCCTGTCATCTGTCCACACTTCATTAATAGCAAAAACTATAATGCTGGAGAATTATCCATTCTTAACTAGACAAGTATATATGAAGAAGCTGTTTGGCATAAAGGCCATCTTTATGTCCTGGACCTGTCAAGTACTCATCATAGTTTAACCCCTGTTCATAACCAGGGCATTTTGGTGCTGCAGTGTAAATAAACACATAACATAGACTGACAGACGTGCTACTGCAGAGGACAGGCAGGTTGCGTGAAGAGAATACAGGTATCATCCCAAGTAATTTCAAGAACAAATTACTACCAATGGTAGTATACAAGACAGCTTTACTGAAGGAAAAAATTTTCATGGGAAGTATTTGGTGCAGCTCAAAGGAGGAAATTTAATGTAGTTTTAGTGCCCAAAGACAAGAGGTTTATGGATATTTCAAAACTGTAGTAGTTTTATCCCTAGATAAAGAAATGTTTCATGAAAAATCTGAAAACCCAAGCTTTTGGATGACTACTGGTGTTTGGAGCCTGAAAGTCCCTCTTCTTTAGTTGTTTTAATTACCATTTAGAGCAAAATAACTAAACCAGTAATTAAACTGTCAATTAAACCAATGATACATATAGTATACAAAGCAAGTTTATTCCAAATATAATACTCTAAATCAGTGATACCCTTCAAGAATCACAAAGAAACATTTAAATGAAAAAGCAATAATAATTCAACATCCTTAATTATTTGACTCCCACCTTATCACTTCCTAACATCCACATGTCCTATATCATACATATTGGGACAGAAGGCTGTCAAAAACGCTGCCATCCCTAAGAGTGCAATCATGGTATGGTTTCATTTGTGTGTCTCACTTTAATGAAATACCTTCATTTGATCTTGAGTGCTGCAATGAAGGTTTTACTCAACGATGAACCTGAGACTATGGCTATTCCCTACTGGTGCAATTGACCCCATGTATGTAATTGTAGCATGTTTGTATTTAGTGGCACAGTCTTGTTCGCTCTGGTAATTAAACTCTGATAACAGTGGGAAATGGATTTCAATAATAGAAGCAGGTAAGAACAGCTTTCCCACCAAATGCTACACAGATGAAAGACATCATTTTTTCTCTGCTTTCATATTTCAGTGGCAGTGTTAAATGTCATGTATTTCACTACACGCCTTTCACATCCTGAATATCTTGGACTTAGTTCAGAGTTTTGAATATCATGTAAATTATGTAAATCTTGAGGCTTAAATGTAAGCTTGGTATCCTCTGAAGACACTGTCTACTTATGAAGTCCTTCTTGCCAATCTCAAATGTTCTGAATAAACTGCTCCAAACCTCATCATAATATTTTCTCTGGAATCAGTTAGTCAGATTGTCCTTTCCAGGCTAGCAAATGCTAATGTCCAGCCACACTGTGCTCTCTAATAGGCAATGGGCACACAACAATTACCTGTCAGAAAGACAAATAGAACTTGTTGGATGCCTGGTTATAAGTAATTAATTATAGATGGGATATCATCCATAAAGGAGTAGGGCATTCTGTCATTTCTTTTTTAATATACTAGCGGAAATAAAACCTGAGTCATTCACTGATGTCCACTAGTAGTAGGTGTATCAGATAGAAATGTCATCCAATTTTCTCTTCATTAAAAATTCCCAAAAATGTTTTCTGGGAGACTTCTGAAACTGTGTTCTCCTAAATCCACTAGACTGCATTCAGAGATTGACCAGTGAATCCACATGAATGTGCAGATCACAGACATGACCAAACTAGAGGACACTGTTTCATATCTGAACCATTCATGGAAGTATTGGATTTAACTTTGATTTGAATAAACTAATCTAATTCTAGACATGCATACAGGTATGAAGATGAGATTATATTGTCAGTTTGATGAAGCTCAGTCTCTGCTGTATGTATTTTCTTTGTAGTCATAAAGAAGAAGCAAACATTTTTTCCCCCATAACTGCTATAAGATGTCTATGAAAGAATTTAATGCCATAAAGAAGCCAATTATATATATATATATATATGTCACATGTATTATAGCTTTGGAAAGAACCGTGCTGTTGCTTGCTAATTTCTAAAAGTCATTAAATTGCACATTATTTTAATTAAACAAAGTAATCTAACAGGGACTGCAGATGTGACTGGTATGCATTTGAAAACTTTATAGTTCTTCATTCTACATACTCATGCCAGAAATGACAAGAACCTGGTGAATGGCACAGTCCAGATGATACAGATCAATAAAGAAGCTTTTTATGAGCAGCCACTGCAGCAAACAGGCACAATGGAGGCATCAGACTATAAAATATTTTTTTCTTTGAGTTTAAAAAAGTGAAACAGACAAGAGCCATTTTTACTAAGAAACTGTGAAAATCAGAAATTCAAATAAAAGTTTTGGTTTTAACCAATGGACAGAAGCAACACCAGTGTGTCTGTGGAGTGTTTTGCCAACCCAGCTGTGTTAACATCTCCAGTCTTTTCTGAACACTGCCACACATGTTCAAGACTGTATAAATGGCTAATTCACTCCTAAAATGTGGAATTCTTTGAAATGAAATGTATAAATATTTGAGACTATTTGGTCACACAGTCCAAAAAAAACACATATGGGAAGAAGAGCTTCTCCAGTACTATACATTTGTTGTTCCTCTGTTCATCAGTGTGGTAAGTGCTTTAAAAAAAATTGTAAAATTCCATATAGACAGACTACAAAGTAACTGCTTCACTTCTGTTCTCTCTTGTGTATATATGGATCTCCTCTTGTATTCTCACAGACATGTCTCTGCATTCCCCTCGTTACCCATTTTTACTCCTCTGGCAGAGGAGTGTTGAGGAACGCCTTTTGCAGTGCTCCTGCTCTCTCCCTCATGGTTCAGAATTATCAGCTTCCAAGAGCAATGTTACTCTGCCACTACTGCTGGCAGAGGGAGGTAGCTGCTGAGAAAGATGGTACCAGTTACTGATGGCTTTTAAAAAAATCAAGGTCATACACTTGAACTTGACTTGTGGTCTTACTCAATTCTCAGACAATAAAAACCAGAAGAATTAAGCAAAACTAGAGCACTGTGTTTTTTCTGACTTCCACTGATGAGCAAGTGAGCTGCGTTACCCTGTGTTACCCTCTGCCTACACAGTGCACAGTTATGCATGATTATGGTTGTACATCATTACCTCTCTACTGAAGGCAGAAAAGTTTAACAGTTTCATCTTAGAGATACTCAGTATACCTAATGGATAAAGGTAGAGAAAGCTGTTGAGAAAGACGGCATTTAAGGATTTTTTGAGCTTGAATCTCACTCCTTACACCAATTATTCAACTTTATCCAGTGCTTCCTCAGGAATATTACAAGAATGTATTTATTAGAACTGAAGGGAAAAGACAACTTCTCTTTCATGGGTGACTGCAATATTTTGAGATCTGATTTTGTTTCTATGTCAAAGCTCCAAGGCAGTCTCTTATATGAGCTTTTGTAGACATGCTCTTCAATTCCCAGTTTTGAGTACTCTAGAGAAGGAAGCCAACAAGAAACCCAACTGCCTAGTCAATGCAACCTGTTAAAACAGCCCACTTTCAAACTTCCTACATGTAGAGTATTAAATCTGTAAGATACTGGCTTTGGCTATTAAGTACTTTGCATTGTGCAAGCACTATTTATTGGATTCTCCTTCTACTACTTTAAAAATGGTGTCTGTATATTGTGCACAACTATGAAGAAACAAACCCAAAACCTCAGAAGGGACTACTATGGACAAAATATTTCCTTTAGGATAAAGAACTAATTGTGAATATGCTTAAAATAGAAACATGACACTCAGTTAAGGCAAGGGAAAAACGTACCTGTGAAAAGCCGATCACTTCTCCATTTTCATCGAGCACATTAAAATTAATGATTGGGCCCTGGACATCAGGATTGCTGAAATCTGTATCACTGTAAATACGTACTACAGGAGCCCCATTGGCATATTTTAAGGTAGACAGCACAGTGTAGGTGTAGTGAGCTAATGCAAAGGTATGCTGTTTTATTTTCTCCATTCCACCTACAAAAGAAAAGTACATGTACATGTCAGATTCCTTATTTTTATGGAAATGTAAAAAAAGGATGATTTTTCAGAATGGTGTAGCTGTGAGGTAACTAGCACAAAATTGGTAGTTTTGGGGTCCTTTAAATGAATATACAATTTGCAAATGTTTCTTTCCTCATACTAAAGCTTCAGAAGCACTGTTGCACCAAGGATTTACCTACAATTAATCTACTGTAGAAATCTAAAGCTACACTGAAGAGGATTCACATGCATTACAACATTGATAGGTCCAGTCTATACATATCACTAAGATGTGCTGACACAATTAATTTGAAAAGCAAGTTTTGCTCCAGATCTGGCTCATGTGAATGAGGTATCAATCCTAACAGAACACAGAAAGCAAATTGCTATGTTTAAGATAAAAATAATAAAATTCTAAATGTAATGACAAAATACAAATGTGAGCCTACGAGGAATTTACTTGAATATTGAAGAAATACTCTTTCAAGCCTGCTCTTCTTTCTGTAGAAGAAAAAGAAAGAGGATATTGCAAACACTTCACTGACTATACCCATGATGCAATCTATTTGCTCCAAAGAAGCTTTGCAGAGAAGTTTTCCCAGAACTTGGCTTGGAAAAAGCATAAAGAGGAAATATGTTGTCTATATCTTTGCTGTTTTCCTTTTTTTTTTTTTTTATTTTGCACTGAGGAGTTTGGACAGGAGAACTGCAGAGATTTCCTGACAGATGGAGACCTCTTCTACATCTCTGCTTTCTGAGAGGAGGTTGTGTCTTTGTTAGATGTCCCTATTGAAATGGCTTCTCATTTTTGTGCTCAGCAGATATGCCACAGGATGATATACCATGGTCACCCATGGCTTTGGGGATATTTTGATTCTCTGTGAGAAGCTAGAACATAAGCTTCAGATACAAAACCAGCCATTTCAGCCAAAGGAGAACATATGTAGTCTGAGATGAAGAGGTAGGTTGTGATACTCACTGGGATAAACTGCTGACAAGAGACAAGTAACTGGGCATGACAATGAATATTGTATGAGAAAAGGAATAACCCTAACCCCAACGAAACAGTAATTTATGATGTGGAAGAAAAGTACAAGTAATCTTCAAAGCAGAAACTGAAAACCTATAAATTTGCATCTTTATGGAAGACAATTACAAGATAACAATATGGTCTCAGAGTATTGTAAGAAAGACAGGGAGATACCTGAAGGCTGACAATTGTTTAAGCCCAATCAAACCTTCACTGAAGACAAGCTTGAGTTTTAGCTGAAAATCCAAAGTAGTTTCTATTATGCATACTATGCATTGCACTATGGTGGGCTTACATCATGTGGAAAAAAAAAAAAGGAAAGAATAATTTCCTCAAAGGCCTCTTGAAGTAGAACAGTATTTTTCTGCCTGGGTTTTAGACCCAGAGTATTTTCTGTAATGTTGAGTATCTTATTTGAGGTACATGAGCATTTCTGTGACTAAAAAGATGTTTGACATTTTCCTTAACTTTTTTTTTAACTGCATAACTATGAATCTCACACTTACTTCTGTGCATACCATTTGTACATCTCAGTATCTGGAAACTTCTACAGTCTGATATAACCACCCTTGGACAGAAATCTTGTAATCTGTGTGTTGACTTTTTTGTTTTTACTCATAAAAAGACTGTGTCATTTATTAATATCTATAAAGGAAAAAAATAGGGTATCTTCTGACATATAGAAGAATTACAGCAACTTCTCTTATTTCACTTTGCTTCAAGTTTCTATATTATGTGCTATCTCCTTTAGATAAGCTAGGATAGCAGACAGTAAAAGCACAGAATAGATTAGATATAAGGTAGAAGTACATTTTTTGGCACTAAAGAATAATAAAGAGGAATAAGATATTTAATGAGATACTAACACACTTTCAAGGAATGTTGCCAGAAGCTAATCAGTAAAATTTCTAGATGTTAGCCACAGTAAACTTGGCAAGCATCTCCAGAACATTTTGGTCTGAAAGACAATTTATATTTTCAGAGTCTTTGAGAATAAAAGATTAGCTAGTCAGAGATGTCCTAGTCATTGTTTGGTAGAAGTTGAGAGTCTTGAAATAGTAAAAAAGAAAAAAAAAAAAAAAAAGTAGTTATTTCTCAGCATTTGCCAGAAAGAAGTTGTCTTAAGAGAAGTGACTGCCTTGTCAGCTTCTGAGATGTCTGTAATCTCCTGATTCAGAGCTTTTCCAAATTGGCAGGAATCTTTTAATGGAAGATTAAACTACTGTCCTTGTGTCTTGTTGAAGAAACCTCTTATGCAGAAATTTCAGTCTCTCATTCACAGCAATCATCCTGCTATCATTTCTATATTGTCTTCAGCCATTCTCTCTTAAAGTTGCTTAATCACATTTCCTTGTTCATTAGGGAGAAGCTGATGAGTCTCTTAATTATTTATTCTGACAAATCCAAATGCAATAGCCCGCAGTTGCGTTGTTGCCCTGTAATTGGAGAGACGAAGCCATGTTGCCAGGGTCCCGTATTTTTAAGTAGCAGAATAGGTTGTGATTAGGTCTGATGTCACAGAAAACCTTGTGAAACAACTGCAGGCAATCTGAAATTTGTTCTGACAGAAAAAGAGGTATAGTCAGAAAATAGTTGTGATTTATTTTTATATTGCTAAACAAAATGATCTATGCTGCATCCTGCATAAATCTAGTGCTTACCTCATCTCCCTCTCCCCACTAGGGAAAAAAATATGAGGAAGAGAAAATAAAAACCAAACAAATCTTTGGTCTGTAACATGATCTGAGGACTTGCATTATTGCATCCAGCCTCATATTTGGGGTGACAAGAATAAAACTCATTACTTGACTGAGCCTTTCTAAGGTAAAGGAGAAGGTAATTGTCTATGTTATGGTTGACTTCATATTTATTAGGTTATTGCATTCCTGCATTTTATCTTCTCTCTATATACTGGGTTTTATGCCCAGTTCCTTAATTATGAATACTTGGAGACTCTTCTCTAGCTGCCTGTTTGTGGATAAAAGAAGTAGCACACCCTAAGCCTTTTAAAAGACATACAGCTTGGAAAAATCATCAGTACTGCATGTTGAGAAGGTGCTGGGAAGGAATCAAGTGTCCTGACTCCCTCTCACTTTATGGATTTTATTCCTTATCACTGCATTGTTTCATTAAGGTGAATTGCACCTAGTTGCTCCTAGAAATGATTTTAAAATGAAGAACAATTTATGTGTTCTCTAATTGGGATCAGAATGAATCTGATGTAGTCTAAATTACACCAGATGAAGTCTATCTAATACCATTCACTGTATTTATGTGTGTAGGAATACATTCAACACAAAGGATGCTCACAGTCCACAATTTGCACTCATTAATGACTTCTTCCTATGGTAGAAATGTAAAGACTTCCTTGTTAAAAGGGAAACTCCTGCATTTCTGTGTATTAATATGCCTCATTACTTTGTCTTCATGTGTGTGTTTTAATTTTACATTAAGCCAGACATGACCATTTAATGAATCCTTCTTCCCAATAGCACCTCATTTTTCACACTATTTGTTGCCACAATGAATGCCATATATTCTTGCAGTGGCAAAGTTATTGAGCAGAAGAGATCGACAAAGAAAGCTTGTATTTTTGTGTACAAACCTCCTTGCCAAAGTACTCTAGTAAACTGTAGAGATGCTGTTAAACCTCATATTGCTGATGTATGTTTGCACGCTACAGCATCCTGTCAGGTTAGCACCATCTCAGACCTGCCTTTCCATCTTATACTTCAGTTTGGATACTATTATGGAAACTGATACTGTTCCAGTATGGAAAATTCAGAGTACCAGTGCACTGGATAACACACAGATAAATTTACAATGTCTGCTCTTCCACAGGAATTGCATGTGTGCATATGCCTATCCACAGAGACTGTGGGACAGTTCAGTCATCTGGAAGAGACAGGTAAGTTGTCTCACATTTACAAGAGGGTTCAAACTATGTGCATTCAAACTATGCACAATTGTCACCATGGTACTGTAAATCCACTGTTTGGCTTGCCTGGTCATAACGTCTTGTATTTGCATTACCTCTGTTTTACTACCTGCTTGTTATATGCAAAATACAGCATGATTTTATTTTTCCAGTGGAATTTTATCTAATCAGAGAAAAACGAGATACACGGATGTCCAATAAGTATTCAGTATGGAATGATTTTGAGTTAGTATAGACCAGGTTTTGCATTACGTAAATAGCAAACATGTAATGGCATACAATCTCCTCTCTGAAAGAACCAGAATTTCAGTAGCTCCAATGTTCAAATGTTAGTTCTTCCTGAGAGAACTGTAGATAGATAGGCGTATGTCAACATCTATAAAAGATTTTGAATAAAGAGATTAAGATAAAGCAGAAACTGAAATTGAGCCTCTAGAATGAAAGCTGTGTGCTTAAGGTTTTCAGGATGCACTCAGAAACCTGTGATCTACAGTCAAATGTATTTCTTATCTCTCTTATTATAACAAATTAAATACTGGAGATAAGGAAGAAGAGAGCCATAAATCAAATATACAGTTATTGTTCTAACTTGATGTGAAAAAAACAGAAATTGAGGTTTAAGTGAACAAATTCTCTGTTACTCCAGTAAATCTAAACTCACATATATCTTTGGATAAGAAAAAGATCAATGTGATTCATTATTCTTCAGCATTACCTAACTGATAGCAACGAGGCAGAGAGATGATGAGCTGAAATCTCAGCAAACCAATCAGCAGGGAGTGAAACCAAGATGTAGCCACCTTCTAATAAATCCCAAACAAGACAGATCACCATGTGGGACCTGTGAGTCAATGTGCTAATGAAGCCATGGAACCTGTAAATCCTGTCAAACATTTGGAGTCCTTCCTTCACTTCCTCCACGAAGCGTACATTAAGATTCATTTCTGAGCTTTTTTTGGTGTTCTTTTATGCATAGAACTGAATGTCTCTGACTGAAGTCTGCCACCTACTTAGTGTTATTCTCCTGAAGAACACCTTTTGAAGATGAACTTGGTAATGGTCGCTTCATATATCTCCTTTGCAAATTTGAGTGCTTTGGTTTAAAACTGCATTAAACAATATATTCTAATCACTGCTATTTTTTTAGCAATCCTGCCTCAAACAAACCACTGCAAACGTGAAAATGAAATATTCATATGATGATCCAACCCCCTGCCACCAAAGTGCAACCCTGAAATGTTACAAATACAATACTAGAAGAGCAAGCAATGAGAAGAAAATGTAATCAACTTAATGAGAAACCTTGATCACTCATCCTCTGGTAGGGGTCCTACATTCATCAATAAAAATATTGAATATACACATTCCTAGTGTGTTTTTTTTCCCCTAAATTATGAGAACAGCTGTCCTAAGTCAGAACAAATCTAGCTACTGCCTGTCTTCCAGAGTGAGAAGTAGATGAAAAAATATATGAGAAAAAGTATGTAACTTTTAAGCAGCTACAACTTGTAGTTTAAAGATTCGATAAACAGAATATAAATAAAAAATACATGAAAATGAGCTTACTGGTTGGCTAGCAGCAAGTAAGCATTACTTTTAAAAACTGAACTAAGGGTATAAGAGCCCCTCATGGAACTTAAGCATTAAAATTAATACATTAACATTTCCTTGGAGTCAACAGAAAGGAGCTCTTCTAATGTAATAGCATTCCAATATTGGTCATAACTGTTAGCAAATCTAGTTCATTAAAACTCAGAATAAAACACTGTAAGTGGCTTATCAGCAAATTCATGAAACCATCCATCATCCACACTCAGAAAATGCATAAGGCATGGACAGATTGCAAATCCCTTATTCACACTGACTCACATAAACAGTCCAATCAGCTTGATCTATAAAGCACATGTAATAAAAACTGATTTGGGGAACACAAAGTAGGGTGGACCCTTTCTGCAACTGAGGTGACTGCATTTGTGAGCAAGGAGGGAAAAATCTGTGTCATTTGTACTTCCAAAAAAATACTATCTTGCCATGCAGAGACTAGAGGAGGCTTCTTTCTGAAGTTAAGATGTAACAAAAATTACAGAAAAAGGAAATTTCAGTTATGAAATCATGTAGATTTGTTTTGGTTGAAAAGTACATAGTTTTGTTTGAAAGCACATAATCGAGTTGCAAGAATCCATCTCACAAGATCAGTGTCCAACTTCAGATGGACTAAAATGGAGAGCCGTGTTACACTCTCAACACTACTAAATCCATGCAGAATTCAATGGGTAATAGGGAGACCTTTTACTCTCTCAACACTAATTCTTTGCATAATAGCTTAAATCCTTTTATTCTCCTCCTTCTCCCACACCATCTCAATAGTTTAAGACTGTGGGAAGCAACTGCTTAATCCTCTATTCAGAACGTTATACCGAAACCAAACATGAAACACATATTCGGTGTTTATCTTAATGAACAGAAGGCTCTTTGATGCCCCATCTCCCACTCCTTTAGAGTAGTTAATTCAAGCTCTGTTTTCAGACAGTGAAGGAAGTTAGAAGTCTTTGTTCTGAATAAAATGAGCAGCACATTCTGAAAGAAGCAGGTCCTAATTTTCAAACATCATAATGAAGAATACTTTGCCTTGTTTTGTTAATTTCTCAGGAGTAGCATAAGAAGGGGAAGTTGTACGTGCCAGCTGGCTGACTCACTTTTAGTATAACTATCTTAATTACAGGTACAATTCAATTTAAGTTAACTGCTTGTTAGACTGAAAACTATCTAAGAATTCAAATAAGCTCCAGGTAAGATACATTTAATTTACTGTGTGCTATTGTTATGAGATTTCTTTGTTCAGCCAGGGGAGGGTGTGTGTGTCTTCTCACCCTTTTTTGTCTTCCATGAGCCCAAGCCATACTCTCAGCAGAGGAAATAATTTTGGGATGACTTTTCAAACCATAAAACCAGCAACATAAAAGATGAATGGGGAGGCTTTCTTAAAAAGGCAGAGTGTTTTGCACACCTCATGGAAGCAGCATTCAAACTGCATCTCCAGAGTGCTGGATGACATGAGCCCACAGAGGTTTCTGCGAGAACAACAGAATCATCCCTGGAAGTACGTATTTATGTGATACTTGCATTTTACCTCTAAAGGCTTTATCTCCCAAGGTTTTTCTCAGTCCAGCAGAACAACTTCTGCTTATGATTTTGTCATCTTAAGGACTAAATGCAAGAGAAGCTTGTACTATAAAAGCGCATGAATTCTCCTGGTAGCTGTTAGAAACCTGAATGTAACATAGAGGCCTGTTTTTCTGCTTTAGTATAAAAGTGGCTCTGTCTTTTGTTTAATGGAGCCTGCTATGCACAATTCCTTGAAGTCATCATGTGAAAGTTTTACTACTGCTTGTTTCCTGGTATTTTTAACTCTCAGCAACTAGACTGCTAATATGAGGCAGTGCATGAAACTCTTCGTCTCAAAGCTACAGTCATAGGGATTTAGAAAAGGTAAGATGGGACAGTAAGTCTTACGTTTTCAAGTCAGTAAGACTAATTCAGCACTGACTTTGCATAAACATTTATTTGTTTACTTATCTGAGTCGGCAACAACGGTCTGATCACCTTAACATAGTAAGAGGAAACCCCTTCTCATCTTCTGCCTAGCCAGAGACAATGATATCATCAGGTCTGCAGTTAAGTACAATTTTTCCCTCAAGTAACTTCTGTAAGACCCAGTCACCAGTAGTACTTGACTGTCTCATGGCTTTCTAATGGTTCTGCAGTTTTTGGGGTTGTTTGTTTTTGTTTTCCCCTGAGGGGAGCTGCAGACCAACGGAGACAAACAACTTGCACCAAAAATAAGCTGAATGTAAAGATAAATCCAAATGTGTTTTTCATAGGAGGAAATCTCCCCCTCAGCATCAAGAGAACCCTTTAAAATGTTCTGTAATCCCAGACAGCTTCTTTCTTTTTCTCCCTAAAATGACAGGTCCCAATCTAAAGCCTTGTTAGGATATAAATCAGTTCTGTTTCAAAGCTCACCATGCCTGCATTAGGTGAAGAGGAATGGGTAATCAAGTGCTCAAACCTCTCATTTCAGTACCCACTGGTTTGACTCTACCTTCCTACAGGTTTTACATTAGCAATCCTTTTAACATAACATTTCTGGAATCTCTTTCTCAGTGAAACACTTTGGTGCCCAAGGCAGCATATCAATTTGCAGTCCAGGTTTCCTCTGTCTGATAATATTGGTTGGACACCTTTCCTCTTTTTCTCTGACAATCTCTGAACCAGGGCTGTGGCTGCCAGTGTATGGAGTAGTGGGGATGCTCTACGTCTGCTCTTGTGCAGTCTTCGTACCAGACTCTAAGGCTCCACAGAACTTGCCCATCACAGCAATACAGGAAATACCACAAGTTCATTTGATTAAACCAAGACATACAATACACAAAAAGTTTCCAGACAACAAATTCTAAGGCATGATGTTGACTAGTGATGGGACAAGGAAAAAAATACACTCAATTTTTCCATTCTGTATCTGTAACATTCAGGAATATTGAAAGTTGGTAAAATAAGCTCTAGCAATTATTATTAAAAGAACAATATTCTCCTTAGTGAAATTTTGGATTTATTGATATTCATAATTTTCTCATAGCCTGAAAGGAGGCTTTGCCGTTTGTTTTGCATTCTCAAACTAGGTCTCTGATGGGTAATGTTATTATAATAATGGCTACCATGGAAGGAACAAACAGTGTCATTCATGAAACAGAGGTAATAAAGCAGCTACAATGAATTCTAAAAAATGCTTTGGAATTTCCTTGATCTGATGCCTTAATCATAAGGAAGCATGCAGTCAATATTGAAAAGCACTTTGAAAAGCACATTCTTGGACCTCATCTTAAACTGAATTATACCAGGGCTTGTCCCAAGCTTTTTAAACAGGCAAATGTTGTTTTAATAAACATCTACATTAACACCACAAGAGAGATCTTCAGCTAAACATTTCAGGAACCCCTGAATTCTTTAATTTTTTACTGCCATTTTTATTGACCCTGCCCCAAAGTCACAGCATCAGCTCTGCTTTACCTCACTCACTGTTCTCGTGAGGACCAAAGGGTGACCCACTGACACACTTTCCTTCATGTGGCCATCTTTTCTGCCTGGATGTGGCAGGGTCAGGTCTCTTGAAGTTCATTGGCAAGGTCTGTGAGTCAGTGAGGTGTGTGAACACACATAAAATTTCACAGATAGTGAAAGTAAAAACTGAGAGCAAAAAATGGCTACTTTGCCACAATGCTGCACACTCTTAACATACAGGTTTGAGCAATGATGTTACAGTCCCAGTCTCACTTCTCAAGAGTTTGTTCAATAAAACTGAGATGCCAGTACTTAAAATACAGTACAGTTCTTAAAGTACAGCCATTGCTGTGGGACACTCAGCAATTACCTCTGTAAAATAGTATCAGTGTTTTTATAAGCAGAATGTCCTGCAGTGTTGTCTATCACAAACTAACTTTTGGCAGGTTGTCATTACATTGCTCATTCCTATAAGCTTCTGAAATCCACTGCACCTAAAATACTGTGTGGTCTCCAAGTCATGGGGGTGATGAGTAATAAGATATTGTGGTGGATGAAGACTGTAATTTTTTTAATCTGTAATTTTGTAAACTCAGGATTGGTATTTTATTCAATTGCAAGTCCAGTGTGCAGATCTACTAAACAGAAGACTGGAAGAGAAAACTAAGGTAGAAAATATGAGTATTATAATTTATTCTAGTTTTTGATTCCTTCTAAAGACTGTAGGTAGTGTGCTTCAGAAAGAATTAACCACTTGGCATTACATCAGCTTCAATAAGATGTAACACCATAAATCAGTCAGAATCTGTACTTCAGATTCAGTTCAGAAGAGCTGAAGTATTTCAAGACATGAGCAATTCTTATGTGTACCACTTGCTGTCTCATGCTGTAAATCAAGATCTACAGTAAACTACAGAACAGCCTCTGAAGACAGACTTAGACAAATTTAAAAGAAAACACTGATCTGAGCAAGGCATTGGTGAAGGATGAATGCTACCAACTCAGAGAAGAGCCACTGTCAGGGAAGAGAAGCAAGGCAGCACGCACTTAGGAAGCCTGAGCTCTGCAGAAGTGAGGGGAAAAGAGTAGGGGCTGCTGCTGTTGTGCCAAATGAGGGACTTTGCACTTAAGGTGTAAACACAAAGATTAAAAATGGCTTAAAAAATAATTTTCCCCATCATTTCCATTTCAGATATTTTTAACAATAGCAAGGTTTTAGCAAGGAAGGTCCAGTTCAAGGCACTGTTCACAAACTTCCCTTTTCAGGTGAGGAAGAGAAGGCAAGATGGCAGAGGTTTCCTTCCTACCAAGTAGGGATGAAGCTACAACACTCGAGGGGTGTGAGTGCCCAGATTCACTTATGTCTTCCCTTGAGGAGCTTCAGACTCTAGTTTGTCACCAGGCATAACAAGAAAACAATACATTTTACTTCCCTGGTTTCTCTGGAACTCTCAATTTTTTGCATGCTTTTTCTTATGTCCTGACACAATATCACTAAAGTGGTGATACTGGCCACTGCTATTCAGACTGTTCTATGAGATCCATATTTTAAGATGTTAAAGAACAGTATCAGGGCTAATGAAGGGAAAAATCAGAGATACAGCTTTTTTTGTGTTTTCTGGTTATTTACTATTATCTGCCATGGACTTCTTTCTTTCTTTGATGCAGCATATTTGACAAAGATATCTACAGTGCAGAAACAGGTTCTTTTTATTATTTGATAAATGGAAATATTCAGAATATATTGGGTGCTTTACCAAAGAACAAAGAAATTTAAGGAATAAATACATAGATAATCCTTGTTAATTTCTTTTCCATTCTTGCTCCACCAATGAAAAGTGCAGTCTTGCTACTAAAAATGAAAAGTATGACCATGAAAAGAGCTTCATATTTAAAGCACCATGAAATAAAAATCTTTAGAAATTAGTAACAGTACACTGAGTGCTATTAGTATCAGCAGAGAAAGTTGACACAAGCTTAGCTGCATGACCTTTTGCTACACAGAGAGCTGCACAACAGGAAATATACAAATTCCATAATATGAAGCAAAGAATCTCTTTTATTACCTTAGCCTCGAATAACAAAAACTTGTTGAAATATGTTCATCTAATAGCCTTCCTTTTTTTCCACCTTGAAAGATGCTTAACTTATTTAGTCTATTTTGTTTATTAAGTGAGTTTATGCAACAGATAACCTCTTCTGAATTGAACTAACCAGAATGGCTTTCAGGCTGCCCAAGATTCTAATATTTCTAGAATCAGCCTCTCGGGTCTGACCAGGTCTTTGGTGGTCTTAAATCTCTAGGAGACGATCCTACAGGAACTACATCACCCTACTGTGGCACTTCACGAGAGGTACAAGACAGAGAGATAATTCAAAACAGCAGCTACCTTCAGACCAATTAGGACTGCAGTGATTAATCAAACTGTTCAAACATTTGACTGCAAACCCAAGAGGAAAACTTTGATAATTAAGAAGTGTGAATTTAAATGCATGGCAATGCATTTAAGGGCTGCATGTATCAAACATTTATGTGGGTGAACTTCATGCAACATATATTCATTTAACTCCCTGAAACTCTTCTGTCTTGCATATGGCAGCATATGGGGGAAAGCAGTATGCAAACAATCAGTTCTGTTTCATTTTATGACAACAATAACAGTCCCACAACATTTTATGGGTTCCCACCTACAAAATCTTTTACTGGTACTCAGCGGCATTTTTCCACGGACCTCCTCAATAATTTTTAAGAGTTCAAGAACATCTTCAATGTTTATTATAATGGTTTGAACTTATTGAGCAGTTTTTAATGGGGAAATTTTACTAAATCAGTAAGACCAAAAGGCAACTACTAGCACATGAACCTTGGTATGTCATTCATTTTAGGGTGTCCTAAAGTGACACCATGATCAGATGAATTGTTTATCAGATAACGTTAGCCTGGATGGTGGTATGGCTTCTCTACCCATTTCCCTTTCATTATAATTCCCATTATGACTCTCACCGGAGAGCTTTCTTAAATGAGAAGGCATCAATACAACTACAAAGAGAGATCAGAAAGATGCAGGATGAGATGGCCTTTCGTGGCCATGGCAGGCAGTCAACTTGAACTCCCTAGGAGAGACAGAGTGGTACTGACAGCGACATAGCAAGTTCTTTTTCAGCAAGCTGAGTATTGTGTTCTATCCCTTTTTTAAAAAAAAAAAATTCTTCCTACCTATTCTAATATCAGCCTCCACATAGTGTGAGAAGTGATAGAAAACCTACATTTTGCTCTTAACAGAGACTCTAGTGTCCCAGACACTTCTACTCTCTCACATGCAACTCAAGACAGGATTAAAACACCCCATGCAAAGCTGGAGAACAAATAGATAAATAAATAGATAAGTAAATAAATGTTGGCTCAAGTACTTCTTTCCTTCTGTGTCTCTGAACACGCAACAAATAAATTGATTAATATCCTCAAGATGAATCCCATGATTTTTCGTGTAGAAATGGTGAAGTTGGAACACTTCACCTGTCTTGAAGACAGAACAGAAAAGGAAAAAGGAATGTATTATAAATTGAAGGGTCAGAAACATTGTAATTTTATGGTCCTGCTCAGACTTGGCTCACCCGTAAGGTCAAACCAATCAAGCTTTCTTTTTGAGGCCTTGACAATGCAAGTCTTGCCAAATGTACTCATTACAGCTCTTCCCTTTTTTCTTTCTTTATCGGAATGATGCTGTCAAGTTCAGTATGGGATCTACTATAAAAGCTTAGATCCATCTCTATCAGAGCAGATAACAAGATATGTTGGTAACAAGACAGCATGTTGATTATTTCTAACTAAAAGTTGAACCTTAAAGGCTCACTTTGTTCAACAGCCAGAGACAGCAACTGCAGTCTTCATTTTCTCCTGCAACCTACCAAACTTTGACTCAACTCATACCGTCCTTTCTTGTAGCATATGATGAGCTCTGTCATGAAGGATTAATTTGTTTCTCACATCTTATCTGGCTCTTTCTCCTCCCTCATTTCCACATCTCTTTATGGATAATATTCACCGAACTTGGGTATGTGCAATATGTTTGTAATTTTAGCTGGAGATATTCTGCAAGACAGAAGTTAAACACATCACTATACTGCTCTGCTATTTTTGCTTTTTGACTACACTAGTATTAACTTCCTCCACAGATTTTGCCTCTTGATCTATACGCAGGGAAAAGACGAAGGCATGTGTCAGGGGCATCAGGCAGTTTAACGTCAGTTGCTTGTAAGCCAGGTTAATGAGTAATGTATTCAGAGCCTATTAAAGCCAGCAGGATCCTCCACAGCTGTAAAGCTCTCCTGCCACAATCAGAAAGAACATCTTTCCATACCCTATGCGCTGCTGAGATGCGGACCCACTTTTGCAAGACATTTTGAAATTCCTCCATGCTAACTGAATGTGCCCCATCAGACTTTAGTTCTTTATTTTTTGTATTTTGTTGTGCAGCAGAGACAGTGAGTATTTGACCCAAAGACAGAGGCCAGATCAGCCTGTTTCACACAGCTGCTTGTTGAGCGGACATTTATTTAAAACTCTTCCTGTCAGAACAGAATGATCTATTAGTACCACAAAATGGCACAACGCCCAGAGACAGATTTTGAGAATTTCTGCTTCCATGAACAGGAAGACATTTTCAAGACTAATTTATGAAATGGAGAGCAAAATATATCTTTAAAACCTCTTAATACAGCCATAAAAATATACTGCTTTTAAACACCCATGATGTTATTCAATTAACAGATTGGTATTACTACTCTCAATTTATAAATTCCAATTTATAAAATGCTCAGCCTCCTTTTTTCTACCCTTAGTTTACCCCCTTCTTGTTCTCATGCTCCCCCTTTTATTAATCTCCAGCTTTTATAGATTATTAAAGAAAATCAGGAAAGTTCTCTGGCAGTTACACTGAATTGTATTTTAAATAATGTACTCACTTTTCCCCTTAGAGCTGAGAGTCAGCTATTCAGAACTTGGAACAATGTAAGGGCATGTCCATTTGTAAAAGCAATGAAATCAAATATGCTAAAATTATAAAATATGTCATTAATTAGTTTCAGACAGAAATTTATCCATTACTGTTATATAGAATTCTCACTTTTAGTTAATGGTAGTTGGAAAATGGTATTCCGCTTATCAAGAAACTGATAGTGGTATTTTCTAAATCTCATATCAGGAAGAAAGCAGAAATATCCAGATCTGCTAGCTAATAAAACCTCAAAGAAATGTTTGTTTCAAAGACATTCAAATATTTCATTTCCATGCAAACCTTTTGTGAATACTGAAACACAGGATGTATTAAGTAAATACATTTAAAATACAATGAAATAAATACTAGGTACTATATCTAGATTGCCTGATAGAATAATTTTAGACTTTCTGCTGTAAAATGTTATATCAAAATAAACATATTTCAGTAAGACAGGTGTCCACTCAGACAACTCTCCAGTGAAAATTATAACCAGTTCTAGTCTCTTCCTCCCTCCCAGTCCATTTGCTTATTCAAAAGATTGAGCAAATCAAAGGGGGAAAAGCTGATTTATGATTACTGTTACTATTATTTTATATTTAGAAACCATTATTTTAGGAAAAAGAGGATTAGAATGTGAGAAGCAATTAATCCTCAGACATCCGCAATAGCATTTCCACCAGTTTTGTTTAATTTTCTATTTCAAGGAGATGCCCAGGTCATATAAAATATTTTCCAAAAATAACTCAAGTTTGGCTTGTTTTTATAATATTTTTCTCTTTATCTTTTTTTGCTTTTGTTGGTTTTGGTTTTGGGTTTTTTTAAATAACTCTTGTGATTATTAAGGGATCTACTCTTGTCTTTGTTTCTATGATAAATTCAACCAATTTTTGGAAAGAAAAGTAGCAGCCCTAAAAGAAAACCAGAAACAAAAAGTAATCTGATGGCTAGTCCTTTTACATGCACTCCCATGCAGAAATACACTAATTGTGATCAATAAAATACCATTTGTCAAAAACATGTAATGTAACTCCTAAGGAAGTCCTAATGAGTAAAAAATGGAAAAAAGTTTTCTTAGTGGGATTTAGTGAAGGAAGACTCATTTAGCAATCACTTTCTGGTTTGTGGATTAAGAGGGGAGCTGCCACAGCCCAGAGAGGTATTATATTTTGTCCTTACGCTTTTCAGCAGTACAACTTTTTGTGTCGAGTTTCTCCTTCTGCCAGGCCTCCTTCCCTCCCTCCCTCCCTCTCAAGCATTTGCACATTTTTCTCTATCAGTTCTGTTCTCATACAGTTGTTCTTTTCCAGACCTTTCATGTACCAGCAGTGGTAAGGCTACTTGCTTCTGTTGTTAATTCACATTATATTAACAATATCCACAGAATCATCCTTTCTCTGAACCTCAGAAGCAGACATTCTTTGCACAAATACAATCAAAACCAGAGTTGGAGACCTTATAAATCAAGTTCAAATCATAACTTCCAATACATATCTTCTTGTAGTGGGACCAGAAATTCTGAAGAGGTCCCTCCTAAGTCCCTTGGTCAACACCTGACACATAAGTGTGCCAGTGAAATGCATGTACCTTCATTTTTTTTCCCATTAAATATTCAAAAACTTGCTTGAAGGATGGACCATGAAGTATTATTTACCACACGTAGTCCAAATAAAATTCTATTCTATAAAATAAATAAATCAAGACTGGCTTACAAGCAGACAGATGATACAAATAATGAACATTGGGGTTTAAAAAAAAAAATCACATTTTCAAGTTCTTTTCTATAAGCACAAGGACAAGAAATGTATTCTCGTTAACATAATAAAATTAAGTATCACTTATACTCACAAGAGTCTAGGCATTTGCTATTTAGGAAAGATATCACGTAGCATAAGACTATGAGAACAGTGGAAGAGTTAGAAATGCTAGGCATCAGTCTGTAGCTTACTGTACCTGGCTTGCCCCATACTTTTTAGAATGGAAGTTCCTCCAAATAAAGATCACAGTCTTTTTAAAAGCAAACCAAGGCCATATTGAGATCTCATTTAAAGTGGTATCAACCTAGGAAAAATCCATCAATCAAATTTAACCTTATCCCTATTTTCCGTTGCATTCATAAAAAATTCTTAACATACATACAACTACTCTAAAACTACTTAAAATGCAGGCTATTTATTTTCTAAATTATTTACACAGATTTGGTTTTATTCCTTTACTAGTTCTCCCATAACTGTATTTCCTATTTATTGCATGGGCTTTGTTCTTTCTACATTGCTAAAGTTGTGCATTTTCATAATGCAGAAACTTTCAAGTGGCAAGGTGATTCATAGAATACTTGGAATGTTACTTTTTAGATGCTTATCTTGGGGAGGAATAAACAGGAATGAGAAATAATATCCCAAATCTGTAATATTTTCAGAATCTTCCAGCTGATCTTTTTGTTTACCAATATGTGATCACACTGCCTCTGAGAATGGATGCAAAGTAACAGGGAACAATTTCTTTAAAAAAAAAAAAAAAAGAAAAGGATTTTTCAGAAGTCAGTTCCAGTGTAGTTGTGTGAGAGATGAAATAAATACCAATGTTTTGGCAGAACTCATAAATTTTAGTCCTCAGGGCTTGCTGTTACTTCTTGCCTTCTGCTTTCTGAATATCGATAGCTTATGTTTTCAAGCTTTTCCATGAAATAATGAGCTAGAAAACAAACTTTTTTTTTTTTTAAAAAAAGGATGCTCTTAGTCACATGACTATAAAATGAAGATTTAAGGAAAATGTTAGTTATGTCAGACATGTGAAAAAAATCTGAACTGCTGAGATCACTGAACCTGCACTCATTTTGAAAGCATTCTTAAACTGTTGATCCATTACTTCACATGTGTAAATATATACATGTCATATCTTGTGCATATTAATCCTATAAACTATGCTGAAACAGAGTAGCACAAAAGTGCTCCCAATAAACACACAAACACAGTGTTTCAGAATATGAGAAATCAAATGGGCCTTGTCAAACACTTGGGGATTCAACAGATCAGAACTATAAGATGTGAAAGGAAGGAGTGAAGGGACAGTCCCACAAGATGTGGCAGTTAGCCAGACTTAACCTAGGTGCTCTAGAAGCACACTGTGAAACAGGCACTGCCCACAAACACACAGCATTCGGATAAGCTGCGCATCAAATATAAGGGTTTTTTTAGCTGCAAAACAGTTGCTCCTAGGCTCCTAATAACACAACTGGGAATCTGTATATTTGTGACTATTCTGCAATATTAAAAAAACCAACTAAAAAACCCAACCCAAGAACACACACTCCCGAGTGGCTTGCAGCCTGCAACAGTTCACTGGCCATGCCCTCGCTGGCTATAAGCTCTCCTTACACAGGAAGCCTCAAATGCCAGCAAGAGTCATGCATGGCCTCCTGTGATGGGACAGGTCAGAGGCTCCAACCTGGCACAGCGTACCCAGCTACCCTGGCACAACTGTTTCACTGGCCTGCAAGGAGGGTCTTAGCAGAGTGGCCAATCTGACCCAGTGCTTGTGTTGCCCTTGCTTTATTCCCAGGACAGTTCACAGGTTGAAGGTGACAACTCTATTTTGGTCCCTGCGTAGCAGCATAAGGTCTCTCAAACCAAAATACTTAGATATTGCAGGCAGTTTCCTATATAAATGTGGAAACAGAACTAGAAGGAAGAGAGAGATTTCTGGCTCTTTTCTGTATTAAAGTAAGAGAGAAGGCGTGACAATAAGCAAGTGCACAAATACATGTATTAAACCTCTGTAAATTCTTCCATGAATATTATGCAATACATAACACCAATAAAATTTTTAAAATATGGCACTGAAGTAATAAAAAGTCATATTTCTCTTAACATATAAAGCATTATGTTTTACAAGACAGTTTCCAATTTCCACCTCCAAACAATACTACTTTCAAGTTGAGAATATTTGTGCCAAATTTCATCTTAACCTCCCTTAAAACAATTGCAGTGAATCAAATCACAGTGAAACTTTATGTCTTCCTATCCAGGCACACAGCTCCCACTGAATGCCGTAGGAATTGGACATGCTCAGAGACAGGCCATACTCAGCTTCTTCAGCTTGACTATGACCACAGCTGCATTGTGTATCTTGGACAAGCATGAAAATCTCAAAGAGAGCAAGGCTTCTTTTGCATGGGCTCTAGTTTCCATGACTCACGGGTAGATCAGCTTCCTTATGCTTCTTCAAAGAGTGCAAGCTCTGTAGCTTCCCATTTCTTGCCTGCTCATTTGTGTGGTTACACATCTGTTAAACTGTTTCTGAAACCAAAGGCATTCAATGCCTAAAACTAATATTCTTCATGATTAATAAATATAAGAATGCAGGTTTTCAATACAAAAAAAGCCTTTTCATAAGGTGCTCAAAATAAGGGTGGTAAAAGCCCTTCACAAAAGAAGTTAGACAGCAGCAGCCGAGTTTCTCAGCAGCCAAGTCGCACAGCTGCTGTACTCCACTGCAAAAGCTCATCTTCCTTGGCTTCAGTCCTCAGAAACATCTCACCAGAAGAATGTATTGAAAAAAGTGGACCAGAAAAAAGTTCCACTCCTTTTTGAAAGCCATTAGATCTGTATCAGGTAATATGATACTCCGCACTTCTAAAAGTAGTTGGCAACATGATTTCCTATTCAAGACAGCATTATCTCTCATACCGTGAGTGACAAATATTGAACTTTGGTACTTTTGTTGGATCGTGGGCTGGAAACTACCTTTTTTTTTTTTTTTTTCCCCTAGTTTTAAAAAAACAGGTGTTCAAAAGAAATAATGTTATAAAAAGACAGAGAAGGGCTGAAGTGTCCCACAAACTGTATCTGAAGAAATGCTTTCTTGTGTTGACTAGCAAACAGAGAAGTAGTGCTGAAAAGAGAAATTAAACATTTATAAGGAAAAGATGAATGAGCTTTTAAAAATTTATACTAAAGCTGTGCCATTTGTCAGGGTTTTGAAGGAATCCTGAGAATGAGAGCTTCAGGGCTTTGAGTAGCTTGTTATATAGGTTTCCCCCTGCCCTGATTCTTGGGGCAGCTTATATTTTGCAGCTAGCTTTCTTCAGACAGTTTTGTCAAGGACTTCGTCCTTCTGCTTAGAAAGATTTTATTCCAACACTGTTGCAGGTGGTCCACATTTAAAAATATTAGCTCTGATTTATATTTTTACCACAAATATTTTGCCAATATTTTATACTTTTTCTTTAATGAAACAGACAATTTAGTCCGATTAACTGAGTGGTTGCAATACGAAAAATGAATTCAAATAAAAAAGTTTCTAGGTACCTAATCTGAGATAAAGTACAGTTTTAAATTTCAGAGGATATTTTTATTATCTCTAAGCAGGTGACAGCTACTGCCAGGTATAAGAACTATCTTTCCTCCTCGACTCCAGCCTTCAGTCTTCTTTAACTTTTCTAAGCTTTGAAATGAAGATGTTCTTAATACCAGAGAAAGAGGCTTTGCATATGAAACAAATTATTAAACTCACATGAGATGCATCCATTTTGGAGATGAGGGATTGCATGAAATAAAGATACACTGTGATCTTTTCCTTCTTGTCACTTTCATATTAAAACAAATGCTGTATCATTATTGGGAAGGGTTTGTCCAAGGTCACTCAATTGTTCAGCACTTACAAGCTGGCAGCCCATCACAGGCAGAAGCGGCACATATAATCATTATTGATGCTGGCAGTCTCCACCCTCGTTAATGCTACTTGCTCTGTCATCCAGTCCCTGGCTTGTCGCGGGTGAACGTAATTATTCTTTGAGCTGTTCCTCAGATCTGCAGTTGAAGGGAGCTGTTTGATGCTAGACCACAACTAAGTACCAAATGGTGTCATGCCTATTACAGAACATGGAAGTCAACAACTACTGTTTAATTAGGCTTAAATCCTCCCATCCAAGGCACAACATGAACACCAAGCCATGTGCTGGGGATCTCTGAAGGGAAGTACGTCGCCTCCTCCCACGTGTGAAATGGCTGAAGGGCTGCCTTCTAGATGCTGTTGTAGCCCCCAAAGAGGGGTCCCTCTTGGATGGCGTTGATCCCATCTTCAGGATATGAGTGAATGACTCAATTGCTCAACTTCTGCTGTTACTGAGGCAGAACTACACAAGTTACAGGATTTCCTGGCTCTAGAGACTTGCAAAAAATTCCCTCTGCTCTACAAACACCAAAACCATTTTCTCCCCATTTTCTTTATTTTTCCTCTTCAAAATTTGTAGCTGTAACTGAAGCTGCCAAAACTTGACACTATTTAAATGAGAACTGGATTTATTAACATGAGACCAGGTATTTGAGTTTTCACCCAAAAACTCTAAATAACTTTAGAACATGAACATTTTGGAGATGAAAAAGAATTCTGTTTAAAAGACTCATAACATTACATTGACTATCATTTTAACCGCATTGGTCAAAATACATGTCAACTAGTATATTCAAAAACAGGAGAAGAAAACAAGCGTTTCACAAGCTGAAAAGCCCTGAAGAAGTTTTGCCTAGGCTTTCGGTAACAATTATATCATTCTCTACTTTTAAGGGATTTCATCCCTGTATGAAAAACAACTTCCTGAGGTTCATTTGAACTTACTTAGTTCATTTGAAAATATTTAGATTTTTATTTAGATTTTACTACTCAAAAATTCCAGTGATGTATGATTTAATAATATTTTTAAAATTACAGCATGCTCTTTCAGTTAATGTGTAGCTCACTGAATGTGCCAAATTGACAAATACACCTGGAATGCCATACACATTATATATACAGAGATCAAAGTATGCACTTCTGATGCTGTTTGTCTGCTACGAACTGCTGTTCTAACAAAAAATCCCATAAAGAAAAGCCTCCTCCGTGATGTTAATAGAAGACACAAAAGCCATCGACTACTAACTTCTTATAGTTATGCTTCTTTTCAGTAGCTTGACAATTCAAAATTAGCATTGATTTAAAACTCTCCTTCTGGTAAGGATCAATACATAAAACATATCTCTGTAAGTCTTGTTTACTGAGGAAAACATTAAAAAACGATAATAAAGATGAAAGCACTTGTGAAGAAATGCTGGGCTGCTTTTAGTAAGACACTTTTTAAGAAAGAATTTGTAAAGGGGGCATATGTATTTTTATGTAGATAACTTCACACTTTGCAATTATGTTTGTTTTAACATATATAAGAGTTTTACCTAGTCTGAGCAAAGCTCACTATCCACAGACTGCTCCTTTTCCCCCTTTGCTATGACATACATAACAAATTTTTAGTTCGATGTATAAGCAGGTGTATTTTCCAGAAAAAGGTTTAATAAATGTGCTCTAAAATGAGGACATTCTGCTTATAAAATTGCTGCATCAACACCACCCCCTTTAACTGCTTGAAAGTAAAAACTTTATTAAGATTTCAATCCTGGAAATAATTTATTAAATATCATTAATAGTTATATTCTTCTAAGAGACTCTTTATAGAAAAGCCCAATAAAATCAAATCCATTGGGGTGACTAGCAATTACTGTGAAAGTCCAGATAGTTCAACAGAGAATTTTTCCTTTTTAGAGGTTGGGGGCTTTTCTTGCTTTCGTATGGGGTTCTATATCCAGCTCATAACTCTCTTCTAATTGCCAGCAAATGGTCAAAAATGTAATAGAAAAGCTTTTATTTTCTATTAAATCCTTGATAGATTTTTCAGGGAGGGCTAAACACTAAATATTTAAGATTAGTTTCAATAACCATTTTTAACTATGCCCATAAAAAGCTTACATGCTCCACTTCTTCCCTTGCTATCATTCCCATGCATGTAGCACAGATTTTTCCCCAAAGGGTACACTGACCTCATGAATCACAAGAATAACCCACTTCCTGATTCTGTGCTCATGGAAATCAATGAGAATTTTTGTAGTGATTTAAATTAATCCTGAACCAGATACACAGTCTACACACCCAAATGTCCATTTTTACCCAGCTTTTCAGAAATGCTCCAAATCACAGTTAGGATTAGTCACTGCAAAAGTTTGGTTTTAACCTGACAAGAAAAAATCAATTTCAGGTCAAACAAAATGTTTCAAGGATCACCTTCTTCAAGCTCAAGAATGGTCCATCCCAGCAAGCAGAAAATGAAGCAAAGGTAGCAGGAGACTTGCATGGATGAACAAGGAGCTCACTAAACTAAAACATAAAATATAGAGAGGTGGAAACAGGGCCAGGTGACCCAGGAGGAATACAGAGCCATGGTCTGAGCATGCAGGGATGCGATTAGGAATTTGGTGAAGGATGTGATGGGTAACAAGAAGGACTTCTACAAGCAGAAGCCCTGGTGAGGAAGGACACAGAAAAGGCCAAAGTCCTCAACACATTCTATGCCTCAGTCTTTACTGGTGAACCTTGCCTTCAGGAATTCCAGGCCCTAAGGCCAGAGGGAAAGCCTAGTCCAAAGAAGAATTACCATCAGTAGAGTAGGATCAAGTTAGGGAACCCTTAAAATAAACTGGGCATAAACAAGTCCATGGGCCCTGATGGGATGCACCCATGAGTGCTGAGGGAGCTGGTTAATGTTACTTGCAAGGCCAATTCCGATAATCTTTGAAAGAACATGGTGACTGAAAGAAGTGCCGAAAGACTGGAGGAAAGCAAATGTCACTCTTATCTTCAAGAAGGGCAAGAAGGATGACTCACGGAATTACAGGCTGGTCAGCCTCACCTCAGTCCCTGGAAAAGTGATAGAGGAAATGAGTCTGGAAACCATTCCACATGAATGACAAGAAGGTGATGAGGAGGAGTCAGCATGGAAAATTTCCTTACAAAAAGGAAAAATCATGCTTAACCAACCTCATAGCCTTCTTCAATGAGGCAACCGGTCTGGTGAATGAGGGGAGAGCAGTGGATGTTGTTTATCTGGACTGTAGTAAGGTTTTTGACACTGTCTCCCATAACATCCTCACAGACAAGCTGATGAAATGTGGACTAGATAAGTGGACAATGAGGTAGGCTGAAAACTGGTTTAACTGCCAGGCTTAGAGGCTTGTGATCAATCACACAAAGTCCAGCTGGAAGCTAATCACTACTGGTGTACCCCAGGTGCTGATACTGAGTCCTTTGCTGTGTAACAACTTAATTAATGATCTGGACAATGGGACAGCATGCACACTTGACAGATTTGCAGATGCTATAACATATGATTGTGCTGTCATCCAGAGGGACCTTGACAGGCTGGTGAACTGGAAAGAGGAACCTCATGAAGATCCACAAAGACACATGCAAAGTCCTGCATTTGGGTAGGAATAAACCTGGGCACCAGTACAGGTCTGGGTATGACTGGCTGGAAAGCAGCTTTGTAGAAAAGGATCTGGGTGTCTTAGTGGACAACGAGCTGATCACAAGCCAGCAATGTGCCCTTGTGGCAAAGAAGGTAAATGGCATCCTGGGCTGTATTACACTGATGGAGGTGATCCTTCCCCTCTACTTAGCACTGGTGAGGCCACAACTGCAGTGCTGTGTCCAGTTCTGAGCTCCCCAGTACAAGAGATATGGACATACTGGAGTAAGTCTAGCCAAGGGCTACAAAGACGAATAAAGGACTGGAGCATCTCTGATATGAAGAGAGGCTGAGAGAGCTGGAACTGTTTAGCCTGAAGAAGAGATGCCTCAGGAGGGATCTTCTCAATGTGTATAAATACCCAAAGAGGGTATCAAGAAGATGAAGCCAGGCTCTTCTCAGTGGGTCCAGTGACTGGACAAGAGGCAATGGGCACAAACTGAAACACAGGAAATTCCACTTAAACATCAGAAGAAACTTGCCAGAAAGCCCTCAGCCTTGAGCTAGGAGTGCTCTTTGACTTCATTCCATTGAGCGACACATTTATGTGGGTCTAGAAAAGACATTACAGACTCACTCATTGATACAAGCAAAAGGCAAAAGGGCCTACCTATTTTTGCTGCTAGTTTAGTTTTCTAATGATAGATCCATTGATCTTTTATATGGACACAGCAACTTACAGTTTTAATAACCTGTGAGCAGCCAGACTTGACTGAGGGACAAGGAATAGGAAAGAGGCTCCTATGCAGGCACATAAGGACTTCTTATGGACTTACTGGAAGAAGGAAATAATCTGTGTAAAATACCACCTCATAACAACATCACATGGTTCTTATGGATTTTCCACATTTCCTGGAAGAATAGCTTCAGTGCACAGTACACTTGGACATCTTGGATCATTACTGCTGAGTTAAAGGGGAAAAAAACCTTTTCTGGAGGAAAACACTTGCAGCTCAGTTAAAGGCAAGAAAACAAAGATCTGAGACTAATAAAAGTTTCTTCCTTTATAGAGGAATCCTCCCTGTGGTGGACAGAGTAACATATCTATTTTGTAGTAAAGCCCTTCTCATAAAGATCTGTATGCCATGGATAACTGGACATAAACTTCACTAGCTCCAAGGCTATATAAATTGTAATAAATCCTTCTTCAAAATTATCATACAGATATCCTAATACCATTTTTACCTTTCTTCTTTTACTTCCATATGCCCTAAGCTCAGTACTAAGCACAGGTCATCCAGACTCAGGTTTCACCTGCACCAGCTCACCAAAACCAACCTGAGGTTTCTTATTTCTATATTCACTTACTGAAATAAGTAATAACATATTCAAAGTATTGTGATACCTTGGCATCAAGCAGGCTCAATTAAGATGTGAATACTGGATTAAACTGCCATATTTATTTGGAGCAGGGTGTTATAATTTACCTGCAACATAGTAGTACTTTATAGTAAATCCAAAGATTTCTGCTACTGCTATTCAAGTCACACTGAGATACTAAAAATTAAAATTACTGAAAAAAAAGAAGCAGTACATACAGCTACAACAAATTCTCCATAACGGTAGTCTCTGGGGTCCTGGGAAGGGATCCCGAGCTCAATCTCAGCACTTCTCACAGCTTAAAAGCAATGCCAGCTGCTGCCATCAGACAATGCTAACTGAGCCTGGCATTGCACTCAGCAGCCTCTGCTTGAGGTTGCCGTCCAAGGTCCTTACAAAATGTAAATGTTTTATTCCATCACCGCTAGCTGATGGACACAGAAAACTGACAAAGTCCACTGAACAATCCACTGATGACAGACTGCTGATGTGTATCTCCACAAAATCTTCCCAGTAAAGAACCACATGCACACAAACCAATTCGGAGTGGTCATATACCTCACAGTTGATGCTTACTTCCATTCTTTTTCCCAAACAAGCACGCTTTAGCTCCAGAAATACAAAGGACCCACACAATTATTAAAACCTGCCAGTTCATATGCTTTATGCCACTCCTATCTAACCCTTCACAAACACTTCAAATCCAGGTATCTCAGATTTATTCATTCCCTTTTAAGGATGTAGAGAAAGCAAGTGACAAGAGGAGGCAGATGATACCACCACTCAACCAGCTCCTTTGGGGGCAAATAAGACCTGCAGCAACTTAGAGAACACTTCTGACTGCTCAGTACAGTTGGAAAAATTGGGATAAGGAGTTAATAGCACTTTTGTCTGACTGCATTGGGCTTGTGTGGCGAGGCTTTAGCAAGGGAGGGGTTACAGGGGTGGCTTCTATAAGAAGCTGCTAGAAGCTTCTCCATGTCCAACAGAGCCAATGCCAGCCGGTTCCAACACAGACCCACCGCTGGCCAAGGCTGAGCTCATCAGCGACAGTGGTAGCGCCTCTGGAATAACATGCTTAAGAAGGGGGAAAAGCTACTGCATGACAGCAATTGCAGCCAGAGAGAGGAGTGAGAATATGTGAAACAACTCTGCAGACACCAAGGTCAGTGAAGAAGGAGGGGGAGGAGATGCTCCAGGAACTGGAGCAGAGATTCCCCTGCAGCCTGTGGTGAAGACCATGGTGAACCAGGCTGTGCCCCTGCACACATGGAGGTTAAGAGGGGAGCAGATATCCACCTGAGGACCCCACGCTGGAGCTGGTGGATGTGCCCAAAGGAGGCTGTGATCCCACAGGAAGCCCACGCTGCAGCAGGCTCCTGGCAGGATCTGTGGACACATGGAGAGAGAAGCCCATGCTGGAGCAGGTTTGCTGGCAGGACTTGTGACCCCGTGGGAGACCCACGCTGGAGCAGTCTGTTCCTGAAGGACTGCACCCCGTGACAGGGACCCACACTGGGGTGGTTCATGAAGAGCTGCAGCCTGTGGGAAGGACTCACATTAGAGAGGTTAGTGGAGGACTGTCTGCCATGGGAGGGACCCCACGCTGGAGCAGGAGAAGAGTGTGAGGAGTCCTCCCCCTGAGAAGGCAGAAATAACAGGTGATGAACTGACCGCAACCCCCATTCCCCATGCCCTTGCGCTGTTGGTGGGGAGGAGGTAGAGAACATCAGGAGTGAAGTTAAGCCTAGGAAGAAGGGAGGGATGGGGGGAAGGTGTTTTTAAGATTTGGTTTTATTTCTCATTATCCTACTCTGATTTGATTGGTAATAAATTAATTTCCCCAAGTTGAGTCTGTTTTGCTTGTGACGGTAATTGGTGAATTATCTCCCTGTCCTTATCTCAACCACGAGCCTTTCGTTATACTTTCTCTCCCCTGCCCAGCTGAGGAGGCGAATGACAGAGCGGCTTTGGTGGGCACCTGGTGTCCAGGCAGTGTCAACCCACTACACAGACATAGGCACATACCACCCTTCCCTACTCCTGTTGTTTTTTTTGTAGGAGTATGTAGTGTTACACTGCCTTCGAGGTAGAAGGAAAGTATCAATGATATTGCCTATCTTTTCACTCTTTTCCCCTTGGCCTCCCAGGCCTCAGTTCCCTTTTAAATATGAGCCCAGTAGAAGTTTGTAAAAATTGCTCCCAATTCACATCTGACACGAATATAAATCACAAAAAATGAAAAGGTAGTTAAAGATTGTTAGCAGAGAAGTGAAGCAGTCTTTAAGTGTCTCCTCCACCCCATGTTGTAAAGCAGATACGAATGCTTTCTTTAAATCTCAAGGCATTAACACTGCTTCATAGTCATTCTGCCAGTTTCATTAATTGCACTTCTTTTCCAATCATTTCATAAGCAGACTGTACTTATAATCTGGCTATTTATCCTAATGTTTGATGTTTCTGACTCACATAAATACATTAGGTTTGAATGCAGAGAAGTACTTTGCATGACAAATTTGAGATTTCTGCCGGAAACATTTGACTGAAATTTATTTTTGCTATCCATAGGGAATAAGCTTCTACATTATTTGATTGTTATTCACATTTTGGTAATCGCATTACGAACCTCTACTAAGAAATGAAATGGCAGTGTGCCTTCTTTTCCTATAAGAGCAAACGTCACCCTCCCCCTCCCAAAAGCACAGACCTTGAAAAAGCATTAGAAAATTAAAACCCCAACAGAAATAAAATGATGTATCTACGCTTGAATATTCATTAAAACACGACATTGCTTAGTCACTGCTCGCCATTTGGATGATGCATGGTGCTTAGGCAAGCTTAATACAACAACGGGAATTCAGTCTTGTTTTTATGGGATGGGTGTAGACTTCAGTGGACAGATTCCTAACAGTGCTCAGCTGTCGTAATGGTATTAATATTGTTAGGCCAGAAACAACCTTACATCAGTTGATGATCTAACTTTATGTTGTAAATAAGACCACAGAGAAGTAGTAACAGCTTTCATTTCTGGGCTTTATTCAGATCCGTCTTGATATTCCTCATTCTATCCAGCAGCTGCTCTACCTACAATGCTTTATACTAAACACCACATGCCTGAGTTGTCTACTGGAGTTACTTGCCCTTGGCATTGTTTGCCCTTTGTTTCTGTCGTGTTATACTCTTCTCTCCCAGAGACTTCCTCTAGCAGTTCCTGCACTGGCAGAAAATTTACCGCACTTTATCTCATTCTGTACAGCTATTATCAAACATCACAAGCACAAAAAAGGATGACATAAAAATATCTTTGGGCTACTAAAACCCATGAGTCAAATTCATCTCTCGTTTCACCTCACAAATCGCAGCGATCTGTTAATTGTGTCCCCCACTGCTTTTAAATTTTATGAGCACCAAATCACAGCAAGTTTTTTCTCTGGAATTGCTGGAAAAAACTCAACAAAAACTACAACTAAACAAAAAATGCTGCCTCTACTCTTACCCTTTTTAACATCAGTTTTCTAATCTGAATATCTGACGTATTTCCTGCTCCCTGACCATTTGGCAGCACTTGAGATTCTCCTTTGCTTTGTTATTCTGTCCTGAAACTCCCATCGATCACCAACTAACTAGCAGGAAACCCTCATTTTCTGTACTTGGAAAAAATACAAACACAAAGTCATGGTGGAAATGGAAACCCAGGAGAACACACAGCCTCGCACCCCAAGCACAGCTTCTCCGCTTAACCAGATGTGCCTTTGCTCAGTGTGTGAAGAGGAGGCTGTTGAACTGCACAGCACCACGGGCACCTTTCCCAGCTGTGACGCAATACCTCAGGCTCAGCCCCATCATAGGATAGCATGTGGCAGACATAGGCCCCCACAAGACATCACCTCCCAGTAGTGTCTCACATACTGGAACAGAAATAAGTGGGAAGATTTGATATTTTTTTATTTATACAAATAAATTAGTGGGGGAGGAACACAATGCAAATAATAATTTTGTCCATGAGCTCAACACAGACCTGGCAAATTCAACTCACTAAATATCAAATCTCATCATGAGATCTACACAAATAATTCCCAGGTAATACCTCTCTGCAACTGGGCTTGCTTCATACGTATTTTAGCATATCACCTTGCTTTTTCCCATTCTGTAACTTTCTGTGCTGGATGCAGCCATTGGCCTGATCCTGTCATCCTCTGATTAGCTGGTGACAGATGCTGCTCCCCAGCTCTCCCCAACCACAACTCAGGAAGCCAGCCACATACCCTTCTCACAACCCTTTATGTGATACATATGCTTACAGTATGACTTGAGATCTTTCATGTTGGAGAGTGAAATAATTTGAAGGCCTGTCAAAACCAGGACTTTGAAAATCACCCATTATATTTTAGCTTGTTGCAGTGTAAAAGATAAAGCACAGTTGCAAATCGCATATAATATTGCTACTGATATAGATATGCTAATTTATAAGAGCAAAAATCTCAGATCATAATGAAAAAGTTATGATTTATTCTAGAAAACACACAAAGTTGGGTCAAATCCTGCACACCTTAATGAAAATTGTTGCTCAATTAAATGAGGCTGGTTCAACCTTTTGCATTATCAGTGTATGACGGATGTGCAGAGCTATCTAGTTTGCTTAGCCAATACTTCTGGAAAAGGGTAAAATTCCTTCTAAATTTGTTATCAATGCAATGTCCACTAGTCATGTAGAGCATATTAGTGCTAAAGACAGATAAGTGGCTTAATAATTTAATGAGAGTGATTAATAGAAACATGTCAACCCATTCAACTGGGTAATTATTATCATTGCATTACATTTCTCACAATTAAACTAGCACAATCCAAACATCCACATGAATTACACACATCAAGAAAAAGATATTTCGGAGTTTGAACTTCATTGTTTTCCTTAATAATTGGATGTACCCAGCAGTTCGACTGCCCAGATCAACAGTGCATGTTGGCTAGCTCAAGGCCCCCTCATTGATCGTTTCCATGCATGGTAAATCAGTCAGTACAACAGCAGCTTGCAGCCCCCAAATCCTTTTAATGTTTTGTTCTTATTGAATCAAGTGGCATAGGAACAATTGGATTGTCCTCACAGTTTCTTTTCCTATTTTTCCCCCCCTTTCTTGAACACTGGTTTAATTCCTCTGGTGACTTGCTTCTAAGAATAGCAAAGGCCCTGTGGAACAGCAAGAACAGGAGGCACAATGGGGATGCTTTAAACAGGGCAAACACTGCAAAACCAAATATATAAGTGGGAAAACACACATTCTGTGTTCTGCTAAGCAGGGTTTTAAATCCACACAAGCATCCTTTTTTTTTTTTTTTTTTTTGATAAGCAGACAGACGTCCCTAAAGGATGTGATTGATTATTTTAGTCTATGTTCATGTGAGCACTTTTGTGCTGCTGTTCATCGCTGAGCACCCTCCAGTTCTGTGGATGTACTTGTGTGATGAGGTAATCAGGACTGCATTACGTATTTTGGATTATAGAAACCAACTGATTTATAGGGTGGCACTTGAGTATTTTCCATATTATTCTTCAAGACAGTTCATGCAGCTTCTGTTCTCCACCCATATCACCTTAATATAAAATTATGGAAGATTTTATGCCTCAAATACCTTTGGACCTCACTTATGTTTTTTAGATTACATTGACATGAAATTCAAGCCTCTGCTTAGCAGCTTCCGTCAGACTACACAACACACTGGCTATAGAAGAGGCTATAAGCCAGAAGTGGCAAACTCTGTTACTGTCACCCATAGCCCTAACGAGGATTGTGAATTCAAGTGTTCAGCCACAGCATTTAATAACTTTTATTTATGGAGGCAGAGGCAGATGAAACTTAGGTTACTTGGTTGGGCTTCCAACTGCCAGAGCTCAGAAGTAGGTACACTCAGCACTCAGGTACTACTCAGTCTCTAGGCATCAGTTCTGGCCAAGATTTGGGGTTGATGTCTGGAAAAAGAAATGTCTTAATCACTTAAACAGCAGTGAGGATGGTGTATTAGCAGATCTTGCGACCCAGAGCCTAAGTGAAATCTAAGTGAGTTTCATGTCCCTCTAGAAGATCATGTTACTTATCTCAAAATAAAAATAAAAAGTAGATATTCTCATACCAAATCAATAAAGTGGAGAAGAAAGAAATTACAACAAAAAATCTGATTATACTTGTTCTAAATGAAATCAGGTTGAAAAAATAGTTGAAAGCATGTCCATGAACAGAGACGATCCCAGTTTCCAGAAAACAACAACAACAACAACAAGCTGCCACTAATGTGAATAGGAAAAAAATAAATATAAGAAAAAACAGGTGCCTGGAAACACTCTGAAAAGGCACTGGCCAGTTACCCACATAACATCTTTTCTGGTATATTTTAAGAAAGTAACTTACTCACACTTGGGCCCAGGCTCTCTACTAGTTAGAAGCCGAGTTTCACTCAGGATGAAAAATGGGAAGATAAACGTTTGTTTTGATTATGGGATCTATATCGGAAAAGAAACCTTTCAAAACAGACATCCTCGTCTGTCACAAAACAGGTTCAAACACAACATCTAACTGTGAGCATCCAACTTACCCTGTCATCTGCACACTCATCTAGAATGAATTTGCCCCAATTTTTCTTTATACAGTCTGGAAAAAAAATCATATCACTCTAAAGAGTTATCAAAATTTATGAAAATTTATTTATATAAAGAAAGCCAGCTCAGTAATTCTGATCCCCAGCCTTGCCCTTTAGCTTCTGGGATGAAGTTCTTTTAGCGTGTGAACTCGTAGCTACGTCCAAGGAGTGAAACTAGCTCAATTGTTAGGGGTCAGTACTTAACCCCACCTATAAATGGCAGCATTTTGAAAGCATCTCTATGATCTTGGACAAAGATTTAGGGGCACGTAGTGTCAACTATCAGAATTCCACTAACATCGATAAACTATGGCAGTTTATACTGGGTGATGACTCCCCACAGGATCATGAATATTGGTTGCCTTGCACAGTGCTGTAATTATTTAGGCCATTAGAAAAGGGGTGTAGTACGCAATCATGTCAGAAGTGTGGCATTTTCACTTTATTTTACACTGACTTGGAACATCATGCCTGAAACATGGAATTGTGTTGCTAGACACTCAGAAACGAATAGCTTTTCATTCCTTAAAGGTTTTGCTGGTGTGGTTATGGTATCAAAATCCTTCTAACATAAAGAGGGTTTACACCAGCTCTTGTGATGACAGCTCAACCTAGTTTGTATAGTGAAATTATTACATCCAACTGAGCAGACCTTCTGCCAGCATTGCTCTACTGTAAAAAATGAAAGTCCTCTGTTGTAGTTAAGCTGAGAAAATTTGTGTTGGCAATCTCATCTCCCTAATTCCCTGTGATTTGTACTATTAATGATAAAATTAATTGAAATTAGAAATCTCCTCATTCTGTCCTTATTTTTTAAGAGAGTATCAAATTTTTTTCACAGACTGGATAACCCAAGAAGTTTTCATTACATCTCTGTACACTCAATTTATAAAGCTAAATGTATCTTTTATTCAAATACTATCTTATGACAGAATTTTTCCTGCTCAGCACCATTTTTTGTTGATACTTGTGACGGTATCATTGACATTAACCTAATACTTATGAAATAAATTGATTTTTATGACTGCCTTAAAATCTTATGAAGCATTCAGTAGGAAGATAGCTGAAGTTCAAGCTGATTTGCAAGTTTCTACTTTAAAGAAGAAACTAGGCAGAAATTTTAGTGTGCTGGGGTTTCAATTAATAATGTGAGTAAAATACCAAAAGTAGCAATTCTTGGTCAGAACAATAATAAAATGGAAATTTTAGCATCAGCTTGAGACAATACACTCATACTAAAAGACCATAAGCAACAGACAAGTTAAACCAACCATTTTTAAACCTTTTATCAAAATACTTGTAAGTTCTTTAAAAGAAAAAGATGAAAAGAAAAAAGAAAGGAAAAAGAAGGGGAGAAGAAAGGAGGAGCAGAGGAAAAACTTACAAAAAATATTTTTCCAGCTATCATAGAACTGCAACATTTGCAATTAAAGAGGCTCACAAGCGGAGATCCTTTGCCCAGTGAAGTCTTCTTTTCATGGAAATTAGGATGTGAATGAAAATGGGTGAACAGGGGATGTGATATGGGTGAGCAGATGTCTGGATCTTAAATCTGGAGTTTGGCTGAGGTGCACACATAGACCTGAAAGCATAGCAGTCCTAAAATGGCCATTACAAATGCCATATAAACCTAAGGTAAAACAAAATTAATACTTTTAGGAATGTAGCACACGAATTGATCAAAATAGGTTTGGTGAACATTTACTTCAGAGAATAGTGTCATTTTACTTGAATAAACTGATCTGAAAAATTTCACTGCTATAATAGGCCTTGTAAGAGGGACTCATCTCTTTTAAAATGATTCAAGTGTCCTCTGAGAAACAGACATTAGAAGGCAGACAGGTGTTTTTTAAAATATATTTTACCAGTAACAATTGTGAGAAAATATGCCCACTCCAACTAGGTAGATAGGATGCTTCTTAGTGTCTTGAATCCACAGGTCACCTGAAAATGCAAAAACTGATTTTTTAAATATTTAATGATCTTTTTCTGGGGGGATGTAATCATCCATGCTCTTTTAGTTCTGCTTTTTCCACCTGTGCAAGGCTACACCCACACACCAAGGTACGTGGGTATCTCCAGGGAGGGAAGTGAGGCTGGACCAGAGAAGAAGAGGCAGGGCTGCCAGGTGGACTCCCAGGGGCCCCTCTAGGGCCTGAGACCAAGGGGGACTTGCTGGTGTCTCCATCTGTGCAAGCACCAGGCATTTGCTCATTCCACCACGGATGACCTCTAAGTATTTAAAATGTAACTAGAGCAGCTAGCACACAAGTATTGAAACCATATCTAGAATGGCTCTATTGAGAGCCATTAAAAACTCAGTAAATGTGACAGCTGAGGCAGATGTTTATCGATAAAAAACTTCGAGTGTGGAGCAAGCATTAGACATGAAACCAGTCACTGTAGGTGGAATAGCTCATCTGATTATATCCTGTAATTGCTTTCTTTCCATTCTATATTGACTATATCAAAATCAGTGGAGACTAACTATGATTATTATGTGATTTTCAATTAGTCCTGTTCATCTACAATGGATCATAAATTCCTTTATTCTCTTCTTCTCTGATATGCACATCTCCACTAGTAGTAGTGTAGTAGTTCAACAGGAAGTAACCTTAGCGAGACAATAGGAAAATTTTATTTTGTCTTTATTAATTTTGTATCTGTTGATATACTACTTAATTCTTCTTCCAAAAGAATAAATTTAATGTTCCAGTACATCTAAAAGCTTCAAAGTACTCATTTCTGTATTAGCGGGTCTCCCTGCAGAAGTGTAAGAAATGGCGTTGTAGGACCTGAGGAAGAAAATGCTAGTTAACATTTTGCCAGTAGATGTCTCTGCTAAACACATTGAAGGGAACACACTCAGTTTGAAGCTGGCAAAATGCATGTGGCAGTTTGCATCCTTCAGCTGAAGAGTAGGGGTAAAACCAACTAGGTCACTAGCAATATCTGGAGACTATTCTTACATAGTCACAATAAAAATAGGGTTTACCTAAAACTCAGTGACTCCCAAGTTAATTAAATATTAATTTTGTCTCCTGATACTATTTCACTTGAGTAAGAGGAATTCATGGAAGGCTAAAATTATGTGTTAATATTCTTGACAGAAGTAATGAATGTAGAGTCTTGGGGGGGAAATATTTTTATCATTTATATTCTAGCTTTTGTGAAAACAAGTCAATTCCTACCTCCAACAGAGAACTTTCTTCTTATTTCTCCTCAAACTAAAAAATCAGTATCTAGAAGAATAAATTTTGGTTTTAGGTTGAATTAGTGCATGGCAAAATAATTATGCCCCTGATGGATGAGTTCTTACATTTTCTTTACATCTATATGTTATTTGGCAATGGTCTTATTTGCAAAAGCACAGCTTCTAAGCAAAGGAACTAATATTAGTTTCTCATAATTGGCACTTGCCGTTAACATACAGCATGATTTTCTGATTAATAATGAAAAAAAGATCTCAAAAGGAGCAGATCAGCTGGAAAAGCATCTGCTTAAAATACACACACGTAATTAGGAGAGGACGTCAAACAGACTTGATTACATATTTCATGGGTATGTGTCAAAGAGTGTAAAGCATTTGACTTAACCCCAGGGTGACTTCAAGAGGATTTACTCTATCTAGTGTTTGTGATTAGCACCATATAATCTGGATCTGCTGAACACGTAGAGTTTTACACAATATGCAAATTTCCTTTCGCTTTAATTTAGCCCCTTTGGATTTAGCATAAAATCTCCGTGTTGCATGAAGGGCTGAAACAGCTGGATCCAGTTAGCTAGGAAATTAAAAATGTAATAAATAAAATAAGGTAATCCTTTCCATGGTAGCCATCACACACTATAAGGGGACCATGAGATCTGCTGAGGGATGGCTGAAGTGCACACCCCTAATGCCAGCCAGACCTTCTGCAAATGCCAAAACACTGAACCTCTCTCTAATCACGGTGTGCTCTAGCTTTTTATATAACTAGACTTATTTCACCACCCTGTCAAGGTTTATTTTCCAGGTGAATGTTGGTAAGAAAACTGTTAACATATCAGTCAAGGAAATTAGTCTCCACAAGGTAACATTTTATTTCCTTGTAAGTGTATCAAGATGTGGCAAAAATTAATTAGCAATATATTGTTTAAAGTGTAATGTAATTAATTTATGTGTAATTTTATTTTCCGTTTTCTTTTCAGTTCTGATTTTTAGCTGGAACTATACAGAGACAATTTTGAGTATTTCATATATAGGTTTTAAGAATACAACTGAACAAGATTTTTACTTTTTCCCAATTTAAAAGCGTATTCCAAGAATAAGAAGGACCCTAAGCTAATCAATCAATTTAGGTATCAAAAAGTCTTTGGAAAATCTGCATCCAAGTCTAAAAGTCCTCAATTCTATTCTCCTTTGAAAAATACAGTCCCACAGGACTTTATATCTATCTCTTAACAATGGTAATGATAACCTTATAGTAAAAATGACAATTCCTTCAGATCCTAACTATATCTGACAAAGAAAATGATCTAGAGAGAAAGGTATTACAGAGAGATATACTTCTCCATAATATCCTTTGGCCTTGTGTAGGCAATTCTGGATCATTGTAGGAACCAGGGGATCAGAGTTTCATTACTCTTGACTTCTGTTAATATTCCTACGGCCTTTATTGAAGGCTTGGGTCTTACATTCTCTCTTGATGTAGGCTACAACAATTTCTCCCACTTTATTTATTGAAAATGACAGTTTTCACAATGCTATCTTAGGCAGAACTGGGAACAGATTCTGTATCTACAGTAAAAAAGGTAGGCCACATCCATTAATTCAAACTTGCCTTCCAAATACATTGTATGTGCTTGGCTGTACTTCCAGACAGTTGCACAAGACTGCCTCACCTACTTGCTCATTTTGTAATACTGATTCTTTAATTGTTTTAATTTCATCTACAGTCATTAGCAAATGTGTGCTCAGTTGAGCATGTCTTTCCTATTAAATTAATCACAGTCCCAACAATGGCTTCTTCTGATGCAAAAGAACCAACTGAGCTTTCTTTCCTCCTAATCAGCTTTAACCAGTCATTTGAAATGAAAATGATCACAGACTTCTGAAGTCAGCTATACATATACACTCTTTACATAAGACATCTTTTTGACTGTTTTACCAGAACAGGGACATTATCATCCTGAAGACAGAACATTTTTTTTTTTTTGCTTTTGCAAGACAGTTTGTCTGCTATCAGACTGTGAGCCTTTCCCTCTCAGAGAAAGCAACATCTACCTGAATAAACTTGGATTTGAAGCATGAAATATACGTTGTAAATCAGAAATCACTCATAAAATAATAGACAGATGAGAGTTTCACAAATAGAAAACCTCATGCTGAGCCTTCACTTTCCTTGGGGCTCTTCTAGCACATTCCCTGTTCTGCTTTACTGGTTTCTTTCAACCACGAGAAAAGTAGAACCTGCCCTGCACAATACAAGCCACAGATCTAAGGGAACGTAAAAAACCCAAACCACTACTTCCACCTCAACTATCTGACACTTCAGGTTTCTAGTTCCAAAGGGATCATTAACAGGAAAGATATGTAAAAATAAAGAAATGTCCTACACCACAATAAGCTAATCATCTAAGCTCCCTTAATAGACAATGGGAAGAACTGGTATTACTGGATGTAACTCCTCTTGTTCTAAGTTTCCAAAAAAGGTCAGAGGGATCAAGCCGGTGAAGTACTGTCTGTTCCACTGATTGCAATGGGAATCTATATGGTCACCTCAGACATAGGTGCTGACAGCAACAGAAGATAAATCCCACCCAGAGATTAAATGCAGATCTGGAAACACATTTAGTTACCTAACTCCCTGCTCCCCTGAAGATTAGTATCTATGTGCTTTAATAAAAGTCAAGTAAATTTCGTGGCCAAGGAAAGGAACTCACGTCTCCCAAGTCTCCATCTAGATCCCTGGCCTTACATTAGCCTTCTTTTTGTGGCCCCAGTGACTTCAATGAAAGCATTCATAAGAGTGTCCACACAGCTGAGGTCCTCACAGTGAAATGAAATCTCTTGTTGCAAACCTGAAAGTGATCAACTGCAGGTAATTACTCTGTAAAGGTTCTGATTATTCAGTATGTCAGGGCTTAGTTTCACAGCAACCATCTGATGTAAGGCAGAAAACCCACCTTCCTTATCTTATCCCATGTGCAGTGAGGTACACAGAATTGCAGGAAATTTAGACTGTACAGTTCACATTAGTGAAACATTGTTCAGTGGATGATCTGAATAGGAATGAGGCTCCACAGTTTAAGTCAGGGATAAATAGGATTCACATACAATATCATAAAATCATACACCGATTGCTTAGTCATTGCTGTACTACCGTAAAAAAAGTCAATCTCTGGTTAGGAACACAATGGTTTATTTTGAACTAAATAAACAGAGTAGATATAGAAAAAGATTAATCATTGCAGTTTATTAAATGTTCTCCCATCTTGCTTTCCTGGTTGCATACTACTGTATACCTCTCCTGATTTCAGTGATAGGGAGAGAGCAGGTCCAGGATTTTATCATTCTTGTTAGATCACCACCCATTATCTTGAAGAAACTGAACAACTAACCCATGGACAAACTCTACTCTTATCAGCTCATGGACAACTCTGATTTATAGCTACCCCAGCTCAATGGGGACATCCACATTCCTATGTTACCAATCAGGATTGGGAAAAAAAAGCATTAGCACAGACAGAAAACAGACAAGAATGTGCAACTAATGACCATACTCCCGTCTTAAAGCCTGTATTTGGGAAGGACCAGTGTAGGAGTGCAGTTTGCCACTCCTCAGGATCCAGAACAATAGTTCATTTAAATTCACTCGGTCTTTGGCATTTCTGCTGGCTTTAGGAAAGTCAACACTGTGACCTGCAACCCAATAAAACTGAGGATACTAACATGTTTGGCAGCTGTCATATTCCCTGTGCAAATGCTGTCTTCCTATTACTTCCCCATGTCTGACTGTTTTTGGTTTAGGCTTTTTCTTTTTTTTCCATTCTGCAATGATTTAACCAACAGTTAGATGAAGGTGTATAAATCATACCAAAAAGCAAAGCGCATACTGTGATGTTAATTATTAGAGGTTCCAATAACTTCAGAGGTAATTCCTGATCTACAATATGAAAGTAACTAGGACATCCAATACTTATGACTAATCTCTTCTTCATCTAGGGATTAAACTAGACACATAAAGAAGGACAGAAGAGGAAAGGCAGGCACAGGTCACACTAACTGGCATACAAGAGAGTCCTCTGCTGCCAACAGGGTGGGGGGTTAAGGCTTCCTTGATGAGAAAAGTGAGATCAGTGACTCCAGCATCCTTTCACGTGGAAACACATAAGGCCCCCCCAAACAAAACTGCCTTAAGAGTCTCCTTGTAGTCTTTAATATTTTGGACCTGCAATGTACACAGCCCTGCCAAAGGAGAAGTTCTCAGCAGCTGCAGACCTCAAAAGCTCAATTATCCCTGGACAAGTGAGAAGCCTGTCAGTGTTGGACACTGATGCTCCCTTCCATTTCTTGCCTCAGCAAGACACAGCCAATGCAAAAGCACCTGTGGGGATCCCGCAGTTATTAGCTACCCCAGCTTCCTTTCCAGAAGTCTCCCAAGCATGAAAAGACTGCTGCAAATCTCTCCCCTGTAATAACACTGGATGCCATCAAATGCCTCCACCACAGAAGTTTTGCTAACTCTTTTTCCTGAACACAGAACAATTACCTCTTGGCAGAAGTATATTTTCTGTCAGCTGTGCTGCACTTTTTCTTCATCAGCTCATCTTATAATAAAGACATTTTCCCCTTCTTTTATTTCCTAAGAAGCATATTTTTCTCTCTAGCTGTATTATGCAAAAACACCCAAGACATTTATGTGCAGTACTACCTCTTCCTGTGTTATCTCTACAGGTCTGAGGAATGACTCTGACATTTTTGGCCCTTTCCTAGGCCTCTTTACAGATTAGGCAGTTTGTGAACGCAATCCACATCAATATTAGCAAATGCATATTAAAAGAACCCAAAACATAAAAGCAGTTTATTTCCAGAAAGAAACCTTATATACACATTAAAGTCTGCAAAGGCAGCCTTGCCAGGATTTCTTTTGGCAACTCACTTTTTCAAAGCTTCTCAAATCATGCTTTAGCTGTTCCGCTCTGCTTTCAAGGGTACCAAGGATGTCTAGTTTGCATTAGTCAAGTCACAAAAGAAAGTTAGGAAAACCCGGACTGACGTAATGTGCTAGCAGCGAGAGCTGTTAGCAGTAAATAACTAACTTTCCTCCTAGTTTGTTCTCTAAACCAAGTTCATCTTGGGACACAAATTTAAGAACAGAAACAGTCACCTCACTATCTATGAAAGGAGAGGAGAAATTTTTGTCTTTTGGCATACCAGTAGTGTCATTATTTGGGAATCAGAATACCTTTGGATTTTAAGCTCTTATGTACTCTCTTCACATCTAGAAGTCAAACTTTTCTTTCTGGTGCCAGAACTTTAAATGTCTTCTCTTTAGTGTATTTATATTTTCCTATTTGGAGCATGGATGAAGCGTTTTCTCTTTACTGTCAACTTGTCAAACATTTTTTCCTCAGAAAAAAAACCCCAACAATCCATAACTCTCGCTCAAGTACTGTTAGAGAATGTGTTAGTTATAAGCATAATCCTCTGAGGTGAGTATTGTAGCACAAATTGCCCAGGTTTCTTCTACATTAAAGTTCATCTTGTGTCAAATGGTAGGCATAGAGAATGTAAAAATTTTGTCAATGATTCATTCTCTCTCTTAAACCAAGGGAAGAATTTCCTCCCAATATGAAGAATTTCATAAACTTTGGCCAAAATGGAGCATCCACTTCCAACACACCTATACATCACAAGCCAGAACACATGTATTAATGACATCTTTAATCTTATGATTTTAAAAAGAAAAACCCCCAATACATTAAAATTATGAATGAAAGCAACACCGAGGATGAAAGCAATAAAATGCACAAGCATCATACCCATGGTCCAAGTTTAGGTGACATGCCCAGACAGTGGCACGATGAAGTCACAAACTCCACACAGGAGAAGAAATCCCAGTAATCCTTGCCAATCTGACTGAGGAGAAAATTCTTTTCTGTCCCTAAACTGGATGCCTTGCATAAGTCTAAGTGTTTAAACAACACACATCAGAACCTGTGCAGTAGCACTAAATGCAGGCTGCCCAACATCCCATCACTGGTTGCAACCAGTCCTTGATGTATCTAAGGATGATAAAAATTATTAGAGGGCAAAACACAACTCAAAAGTCCTAAAGACCAAGTTAATAATCAAAGTTAGCCTCACTATTTAGCATCCTGCATTGTATTTTGCTTTAATTGTTGTGTGGTATAATTGCCTTTATAAAAGTCAACACAACTTTTACTCCAACAACCAATCAAGCATCCAGTGAATTTAAAAATTACTTTCAATTCATCATCCTTAGGAAATGTAGTCTGCATTTTAAAATTTCTTTCAATACTTATTATATTTTCTTGTGAAGAGAATTAATGTTTCATGAACAGACATTAGAACTAAAGTACTCCTTACAACATAATTACAAATGATGTACCTTAGTTTCATTTGTAAAACTGATGAAAATTTACTAATAAAAATACATACCAGCTAATGTTAAATTTAAAAATTATGCAGATGCAAAATATCTGAAAATTGCTTAAATACACATACACACATCATGATGTAACTCTGGCATGAAATATGCCTGTTATTAAATGGAAGGACGAAAGGATTTAGTCAGATGATATCAGACTCAGAAACAGATCTGTTTTTCACAACACTGCCTAACTCTGAAACTCTGATTTACCTTCCATTAGATCTCTCCCCATCTTCAATAATAACACCGGTACAATTCAGCTACAGTACATCCCAAAAGAACTTCAGCAGTGCTTTTATTACACAGGACACAACTAATAACAACAATACTTTGTTTATTTTGCTTGTTTCTACTCCAGACTATTTCCAACCCAGAATGAGAATCATTGTGTTGGGGCAGTGCAAAGCAAGTAGTTCAGGAGCTACAGCAAAGTGAGATTCAGAAGTGGTTAATATCTGACAGTGCATTTTGTTACTGAAAACTCTTGACAGTTAAAGTGGAAGAAATATGCATAAAATGGGTTAAAACAAATCTGCAGTCCTTCTGGATTACAAAGTGTTTCTACAGCATGCAATGGCTTTGTTGTATACACACAAATGCCAATAATCTTTGTTCAAAAGGAACAGTGGACCTTTGACAGAAATTGAATAACCTGCAGAATTCCAATGTTCAAAATGATGTGCAGGAGAGAAAAGGATGGTGAGAGGAAAATGGCAATTGTGAAGCACTGAATCTCTTGTTGCATCGGTCGTGCCAGACACAGATATATCCAGTGTCTATACAAATTGAAGAGCTAAATATTTGGAAAGGTAGATGAACTGCTCTGGACAGTACATACTGCTTTGTAGGCTGTGGTGCTACACCGCAGGCCCCTGGGCAGCCTTGCTCTCACAGCCAACACAGAAGAGCCAACAGAGATGTGACGAGGCTGAGCTAGCTGCAGACACCCTTCACATAAACTTCAGAAAGTGGGCACACAAAATGCATTTTATGATGGAAAAACCCAGACATGACCCTAGTTGTACTGTATTCTACTATCACATTTGCCTGGTGCTTGTTTGATTTCTGTATGATTAAATTCTAACTAAAAAACTACAGCACATGGAAATTTTTGTACTTACATGCATATACTCCTAAGCATAATCACATGAGTTTTAGTATGAAGGAAGATGTTGAAAGTTCGTACTTATCTGGAACACAAGCTTAATTCATCTTGGGTCACGGATAATGGTGTAGGACTAGCCTGGCTTGGCAGAAAAGTCTTGAATCATGTGTGATTAAAATCCTTTACAGAATTCAATTTCTTCTTCCACTATGGATTCCTGTAAGTTACTCTGGTCTCTTGTAGATGTAAGGAGGCAGTGCTGGCACTTCCGTTTTTCAGCGTGGCACTCCAGAAGTTGACTAGAGACCACCAAAGTACCTAGGCTACACCAGCAGTGCAGAAGTTTTAAAATACAAGTATTTGTCAAAACCATTTTTTATTTAATTTTTCAAACTTTCCTCAGAATAGGTTTCTTCTTGTTTACTCTTTCAGCCTATATTTTTATAATCTTTCTTTATTTTTCTACATTTTAGAACTGTGAAAAAATACATTTTTAAATTGAAAACAGAAATATTCCTAGATTTTTTTTTTCATTTTTTATGAAAGGATTATAAGTGTGAAAATTTGAAGCCACATTCACATTTTTGGCACCTGAAAGGTCTCAACATAGTATTTATTCATGCTTCTATTCCACCCTCTCATCCACTGATATCCACTTTATTCAGGTTCAGGGCTAAGTATTCCCCTCAGTCTAGCATTAAGAGATTTTTCAATTGTTTAGCTGAAATAGGTACCAATAGAAGGTTTAGATGAATGAGAAATGCAATGGAGGAGATGTTGTCATCAGCTCTCTCGTTACAGCAGGCAATGCTCCTACCCATTAAAGCAAAGTAGTCAGCCCTGTTTACAAGTGAAAGTGTTTGTTTAAGACTGCACATTTTTCAGAAGCATTTTATACTACAACAACATACACTAAAGGCTGTTTTCTGATCTCTGGTCTCCATGCAGAGCATCATAAAGCAAAACATCCTTACTTGTTGGGGCTCAGTCAGACTCCTATTAAAGTGGGTGAAAACTCTGCTATTGATTTCCACATAAGCAAGACCTTAAGCATCTAACAGAATACTCCTTACAAAAGTCTTGTTCTGTGAGGAAGAAGAAACTAGAACCCTTCAGATAAACCCTGACAACAAACCTCCACAGACACTGGCTGAAATTATACCAGCCTGAAAAATACATAGTCAATGTCTCTCTGGACTCCAGCCTCTTTTACACCATGATGCACTTTTATGCCTTTATATAGGAAATAGAAGAGTGCACTGGAGAAGGGAGGTTCAGCCATTACACATTAACTGTGCACATACCTGAGTATGAAACACATATTTCAGGAACATGTTTTGTTAACCTGGCACACTCCACATGTGGAGGCATGCCATGGCACAAGTCTCCTGCACAGCCAGTGGTGCAAGCTTCCCTGGCCAGGTGTCATCTCCTGCACCTTTCAGGAGAATCACTGACCCACAGCAGCAATCCCAGAGAGCTTGTGCATTTGGGATGCTGAGCCAGACAAGCAGCAGGTTATCCTAGGGTCCACAAAGCACATGAGTGTCACCCTTCACATCGAGCTTCTGGCTTGAAGATCAGCTCAAAGTTTTATATGGATCTTTAGCATTAACTCCATGTTAAGGGCTTCAAAGATACTCAAACAGTGGGAGCCACTCAGCTACTTTCTACTGTTACTTTCCTGTTGAATCTTTGTGAGCATGAAGCAGACTAGATGTGCTTGATGTACTCAAGTCTTGTGTGTGTATTCATGGAGAACAGTCTGAATACATTTTTTTTTTCCAAACCAGGCTGGAATAATCCAATACGTAAGACCTGAATAAACCAGTTACACTGAAGTCTGATCTTCACACCGATGAACGTGGATAGTAAATCTAGAAAGGAAAATTAAGCTACAGCCATAGGAAATATGATCAGATGTGCCCTGAGTATAAATCTGGAACTTCACTCTTCAGTATTAGAGTTATGTTAACTGACCTGTGAGTTTTTCCAGAACATCAAATCCATGTTTCAGAGCAATGATATCAAGAAAAGAGACTGTGCCGTCTTCAAACCTAAGGAATGGAATAAATGAGCACAGTAAACAAATCATGCAGCTACAGTACAGACTTTAAATCTATTTTGAGAGTTATTATTTTATATTCAGTGAATCTAACTTGCAGAGTGGGAACGCTTCCCTTAGGAATTCATCTTCCAGTCTTGTAGTGTCCTGTGAAGCAAAAATATATTCTTGAAAACTATAGAGATTCATATGAACAGTTGCTTGAACACAGGAAGTTAGACTTTCCCCTGCACGGGCTACTTGTGGGTTTTGCATTTTTAAAATAATGGGTAGCAGTTATGTCTTATGAGCTAACATCACAAGGTCCTACGCTACCTTCCAACAACGTTAGGAACAGGTGAGGAGACAAGTGGAGACTTTGTGTTTGCTCCCTCTGCCCCCGCCTCCAAAGTGATTACATCTAATACAGCTGAGTTAGAAGGCAAGAAGGGACCTTCCTTACCTGGAACAAAGAGGAAGATCACTAACAAGTTTTCCTCCATGTGCTCCTCCTGGAAATTAAAGATAACTGACCTATAACAAGAGCACTATACAAGGGTGGGGGAAAAGGCGCATACCCTACAAACATCTTTTAAAGGAAACACCAAATGGAAACAAAAATGTGGGAACTGATGAACTACTGCAGTTATTCCCACAGCTCAGAAGGAGAAGGTGCAGCTCCAAGGTTGGGATGTATTCAGGAAGTGGTGTCCAAGAGAATTTCAAGGGGGAAGAAGGGACACCATATCAAGTATCAAAATATCTTTTATTTAGGCTTTGTATGCACCACAGTCCACAGGAAGTTTTAAGGAGTAACAATTCAGCTTGCTTCACCACAAAGGGGAATGCAGAATAATGCTGACAATTGATGAAGTCAAAATTGTACAGAACTCACTACCATGTAAGGCTGAACCTGGGGTCACAACAAGTCTCTAAGAAGGAGGGTGCTGTCTCCAAAACTGTAACCGTTAATGCTGGAAATATAATACTTCACACACACACATAACAGACAAGAAAATAGGGGATTACTTTTTTTTTCAGCTGGATGTATCATTTTTCATAATGCTTGTAAATAGCTTTTGGTGCCACAATTAAGTATGCATTGTGAAAAGGCTCAAAGGTTAAAAATGTCAGACTTCAAATGCCCCCTTTTTTTTTTTTTTATAAAATAAACCTCAACAGAATAGCATAATAGCTCACACTTCTACAGTGATTTTTCTTGCTTATCTTTTATTTCATTTTTCCGTAGTTATCAAATAACTTAAACACTGCAGATGACAGTCAGGTGAAGGACTTATAAAGCTTTGAAAAATATTTGGTAAAGTTCCACACAAAAGAATAATGCAAGAGTATTGTGTATATATGGTAATATGTTCAGCTGGGATGAAAGAAGACAGATAGAGGCAGCAAATAATTATAAACCAAGTGATAAGACAAAAGTGGTGGACCACTACGAGGATGAATGGCCCGAAAGAGACCACTCATGCTCACATACTTCAGCACAACATAGGCCAAAGAATCCTTCCTAGGAATTTCTGAATCTTGCCTAGTAATTGATAGCAAAGTCTATTGCTCCTGAACTTCAGGGAAGAAACCTTATTGGTTGTCAGTGATGAAATTTAAAATGGCCACTTGTGATCTGAAAGAGACCTAACACCAGGAATATTTTCACAGAGACCTATGGACCAGTATCATGAGGGAAGCAACACTCTACCCAAAAAGCCAGAAAAACTGGTGGAGGAGGAGGAAGAAGGGATCAGGCAGAGGCTTATAGTAGTTTTGGAACTAAATGCAGAAAAACATTAAAAATTTGTATGGGCTGCAGGAAATGTCACAGTGGTCCCACATGGCTGCCAAGGAGAGATTACAGAAAGGATCTGCGAGGAGGAATTGACCTGCCCTGCTCAGTTACTGGAAATGGCTAGCAAAGCAAATAAAACACTGGGAACTAAAGACCAGAGCAGAGACTGTGGCACTGAGCCCATCAAGAAGACTGCACAACCCTCAACAACCGTATCATTATCAGAATAGAAAAGAACTTGAAAGGGCAACAAAGGTGCTGGCCTAGATCTTCAAAGGCCTCCAAATCCTACCTATAGTAAAAGGGGAAGTGAAAATTGGATTTCTGTACAGTAGATGTGATTATTAACTAACCAGACAGCTGCAGTACATCCATTGCTAACCAACAGAAGAGATGCAAGAACAATGTTACTGTTCTAAGATCTTAAAGATTTTTATGTAAATAGTCCTGAGCTTGGGAATCTCTTTCCATTCAGAAAAAAAAGAAAGCAAACTCAATTGTGGGGTTTTGGTCAAACATTATGCTTCAGAACAGCACAATCATTGTGGCAGTATCAGCATCCCGCATTGTTTTGTCAGTCCCGTGTTATTTATTCTTTTCGAATCACAGAGAAATTGCCTGCTGGGAGCTCCATTGCAAGAAACAGAAGCCATGAAAGAATTGAAAATAATGCTAAAAATATTTGCTCAAAGATATGGGCAAGTCTCTCTTTTTACAATTTCAATACAGACTATTTTGCAACATTCCTCTCATATTTTATATGCTCACACGGCCCCCTCTATTTCTACATTACCACCTTCCCATGTCTGATAAAGAAAGTACTAACATTTTGTTATTCTTATAATATGTATTTTTACACTACTTCCTAGTGCACTTGACTCTCAGATTCACTGAGCATCTGTTTACATCTCATATAAAAATTTACAGGTATTATCTATAAATTCTGATATTAACAAATTAATCCTTAAGTACTATAGCAATTTTACTTAGTACTCCAGCAAAACATGATGCTATGAAGGGTAGCTATTCCCCTCTTGAAATACAAAAAGCTCTCTTCTAGAATATTTAACTGTATTTAAGATTGAGAGCAAACATGCTCCCTGCATTGCAAAACATTGACTTCAATGGCTACTTTTCTGTTTGATGCAATTGATGCTTCAAATAAATTGTTTCCCCACTCAACAGCAGTTCCAGTGTTAGAATAATCAGTTTAGGATAAAGATCATTTGAATGCTAGTCTAGAAGCCATTTCCTAGAGTAAGAAAGGTTTTGCAGTTGATGATGTATAAAGGATACTTACAAAGGCTAATACTGTAGAATACCAACCCAGGAAACAACAAGCTTACCTCTCTTATCTAGTTCTTATAATTGATCCCACTTAATCACATGTGGGATGAGCTTAATTGCTTAGCTGATTGTGTTTGTGAAAAGCTGATAGCATTTCACATCAACCTGCTATCTGACAAACTGGTTAAACAGCTTTGTGGCATAGCAAAAAAACCGAGCAGCCTATCTAAATCTATCAAGGAGTTATGAAGCTGATGAGCTGCTCTTTTCCAAGTAACATAAGACCTGTGCTTCTAGAAGCAGCAATTTTTCCTTTGAGTCATGAGAGAAAACTACTGCTTACAGAAAGAGGTCTTACCTTTAGTATCTTCCTAGGGATGGAGATAGGCTGGTGTGTCTTTGAATCCTTGTTCAATTGATTGTTATGACACTTCTCTGTTAGGCTTCTGCCTCTCTAAAGCCACCATCCCACATTTCAGAGCAACTGAAACAAGTAAGGCAACCGTGACATCTTGGGCAGTTTGAATTCATCCTCCCCTTAGTCAGGTCACCTTTACATGGAAATGTGATGACAAGAGTAATGGCCTGGACAGATGTGATTGGAAATAAAGTGCTTAAGGGTTAAACAAACAACTGATGTTTAAAGAGAAGACTTATGAGTAAAATTTGGTGGAAGGCAAAAAAATTACCCTGGAGTTGGACAGCACTGACTTAAGTCAGGAGTCCAAAAGGGCCCTCAAGATCAATCAGCCAGTGCTGAGGTGGTGAAATATCTTGCATAACATAAGCTATTCTGTATATGAAAAGTATACAAGTCATGGCTTTTAGATATTTTTGGGTGTGAGCACCTGCCTCTGGATTCTGGGAAGGCTAACTTGCTTAGCAGGCAGATGAGTGATTCAGCTGCTTTTTCAATTCATTTGCCCAGACAGAGTAAATCCAGACACAGAGCCACTGCGCATGTACAATTTCTGTCCAGCACACAGCCCAGAGCTTTGAAACTTTGATAAAAATCCCATCACAAGGTCAAAAATAATCCTGCTCATTTGAGAGCATTGCTGAGTCAATGCAAAGTGCAAGGAAGGAGCGCTGGGGGGAACATCACTGTCAGCCAGCTTCCATTCTCCTTTACGCTGGGGTAATGACTCCATTTAGGTCAAATGAGCAGAAGTCAATCCCGAGTTTCTAAAGCAGGTAAAAGTGAAACCAAATCCACAGAGAAAGCATATTTCTTGAATAAGCTGCTTTTCTTTTCTTTTTTCTTTTTTTTTTAAAACACTCCTCAAGAGTGGAGCTGCCCTTTGAAGTGAGATGTTACACGAGTCCCTTTCATCTTTTCAATTCATTTATTTTCACCTAATTAAAAAGTACAACAATACTGAGAGGTTCTTGGTATGCATTTAAAAGTAGTTCATTCAGATCCTATTTTTCACCTCTTAGAGATATTCTATATCACCTCCACATGAAACAACTGTCTTGGCAAATGTAATTTTTACATTTTTTAGATTTACTTGTTTATTCTAAATTAACATTTGCTGGAATTACAATAGCACCAAGGGTCAAGCTTATGGCTGTAGGAACAGACTGTTTTCAGTCATATTCATGTTCTTAGGTTAGTAATTGCCATCTCTGATATTAGCAGGGGAATGGATCTTAATTGGTCTCACTGCTTTCCAACATCAAAACCAACATTTGCAAAAGGAGCTATATTTGTTTTGCTTTTCTTTAACTTAAAATACATCATTAACAGTCTGTGAAACCTTTAGGGTCCTGTTCTGCTCTTTAGCATATCTATCAACTCCTCCTGAGACAAAGTTCTCAGGTATCTTCCAGGGTGTTTGTGGCTTTCCAGAGGACATGCTCCCCTAGGTCTGGCTGTATACCACAGATGATGATCTTAACTTTTAGCAATTTGCCAGCTGTCCGTATTAGTCACCTTCTTAACTGCGTGAAACCCTGGTCACATTAGCACCAACAGCTGAATTTTAAGGAGGCATCACACAAGAATGAGCATGTATCTGCAGGCTTTTTGATCCTCTACTAGTAAAACCTTTGTAACAGGACCCAATCCCCAGACCACTAACCTCAGGTACTCACTCCCTTTGGACTAAAAATCTTTGTTTCACACGATGAATGCCAGTGAAGAAAGTAAAAAATTAGGAGATAGCCTGTTGCAATGGGCATGTATGCTATCATTACACTATGCTTTCATAATAATCTAACTTTTGCATAACTGCCTGCACAGGAGCAGTAAGCGAATAATTTAAATGCTAGGAGGGCAATAATAAATTATAGACCTCTGAATAAGACACCTACTCTCACCACTTCAGCAACTCCTTTTACCTGTTAGTGACACATTACATTCATGAGCAATGAAAGTAGAATGCTTATCCAGTGTCTGAACAACTGCCACTTGTGGAGGAGAAAATTGAATGGATAAATCAATCCATTTTTATTTCTCAAATGTCCCTGTGCATCTCTCCCTTATGTGCAATTTGGTGAAATTCTAACTGGTACCTTTGTTCACCACCTATATCTAGAAAAATCTTCCCCTTTTGCACCAAAAGATTAGCAATCCTTGAGTCCATTGCTCATATCAGTCTGAATGACACATTCTGATTTTGCAGATTATCAGCTCCTCAGGGCTCTGCCTTCCACTAAAAATCACACTTCAGACAACTATGCATCACAATTACTTTCAGTTGTATGCAATTTTAAAATAAAATTAATTTCTCCTACTAATGCAATTTTTACATCTAACAGTTTACAATACATTTTAAAAAATATTTATACTAGAGCTTTCCCCATAAGCATTTAAATCATGCAACAATTAATAAATTCTATCTCAGGGCTAACATACTCCCCCCACTAATCCCTACATGCATCCTCCAAAGTCAAAGAATAATAAAACTACTTTTTTTCCCCCACCAGAATGGTAAAAACCTGCACCACATTGTCACTGGCCAAAGGTTCCCTTCCAAATTCAAAAAACAGGACAATGTGGTTTCATTGAACTGACGGGGCAGAGGGGGGGAAATAAAAAAATTTTTCTCTTTAGAATTCCATTGTGCAAAGGGATATTTCCTTGAGGTTTATTAAATTTAAGCCTTCAGGAACATGAGGTCTGCTCATTAACTGGCCTCAAAGAATAATATGTTCAACTATCAGCTAGTTAGCTTGAAATTTATACTCATTCATCTCAACTTGTAACTTATTAATGTCAACAAGAACTCCATTAAGGTGCAATTCAGCATGAGCAAGTGTATTGCCAATGATTTCTGTATCTGTCTGAGTATTTAACATTTGATATGCATTATTCTCCCATGATTAAATATCAATAATCCAAATGTTCACACCTCTGCTTCCCATGGGAAGGTAATACCCAGATATAACCCCAAGTAATGGTTAAAGGGAGCAATTTGCAAAGTCTATTTGCATAAACTGTTCACTGATCAGTTATGAGTAATGAATCATTAATAAAAAATCAAAGCCCTTTCTTTGATTTTCTTCTTTGGAGGAAAGAAAGGATGAAAGACAGTCTAGAGATAAATTTTTCATAGGCAATAATCTGACCAGCTGTAATCATTTGTCCATGTTCAGTATAAACAGATTTGTTTATTTCCTCATGAAGATTGAGATACAATCTTTCATCCTTAAACAGGTGCATTTGGGGATAAAGAATAACTTTGTAATGGACTGCTAAAGACAGATCAATTTAAAATTTGGCAGACAAAAAAGGCTCCACTTGTACATGAATTATTCTTAAAAATCCACATGTAAAGATACTCTAACTATGTGTGTCAGTGAGGCAGACCCAGATCAATGACCTCGTATAAGGTTAGCAGTAACTTATCCTCAGATAATAGAGAAGAATCCCTATGATTGCTTTCCAACGGGTGGGCTCCATTCTACTGAAAGGGCTGTGCCTCAAAGGAGGGGTTACTGCAGTGCATAAGCCTTATTTCCACTGCAGATAAAAGTGCACCCAGCAACACTTCTGAGCAATTTACTTCCTCAGCTGGGGGGGTGGTGGTGGAAAGACTTCTCTGATCCCATCCAGAAAGCTTCTTTCTCTAGCAATAAAAACTCTTTCCAGACCTAATTTTCTGAGGCAATGTATACCCAAGATTAGTAGAATCCACTGGGAACTGTGAATGAAAACAAGTTCTTCACTATTAAGCCCATCATGTTAAACCATTCCATGTTGAGCCACCATTTGGGGCAGATTTTCTCTTTCTTCATGACAACCTGAAAACTAATTTAAAGAATTTCAAATGTTGGTACTGTCAGTAAGACAGTGGCTCAAAAGGTGCTCATGATCATGAGGGATCTGGACAGGCTGGATCAATAGGCCGAGGCCAACTGTATGAGGTTCAACAAGGCTAAGTGCCAGGTCCTGCACTTGGGTTACAACAACCCCAAGCAATGCTACAGGCCTGGGGAAGAGTGGCTGGAAAGCTGTCTGGTGGAAAAGGATCTGAGGCTGTTGGTTGACAGCTGTCTGAATATGAGCCAGCAGTGTGCCCAGGTGGCTGAGAAGGCCAATAGCATCTTGGTTTATATCAGAAATAGTGTGGCCAGCAGGACTAGAGAAGTGATCGTCCCCCTGTACTCAGCACCGGTGAGGCCGCACCTCGATAACTGTTCAGTTTTGGGCCCCTCACTACAAGAAAGACATTGAGGTGCTGGAGCATGTACAAAGAAGGGCAAGGAAGATGGTGAGAGGTCTACAGAACAAGTTTTATGAGGAATGGCTGACAGAACTGGGGTTGTTTAGTCTGGAGAAAGGACCTCATCCCTCTCACCCTGAAAAAATATTGTAGGGAGGTGGGTATCCATTTCTTCTCCCAAGTAACAAGTGACAGGACAAGAAGAAAAGGCTTCAAGTTGCACCAGGGGAGGTTTAGATTGGCTACTAGGAAAAATTTCTTCACTGAAAGGGTTGTCAAGCATTGGAACGGGCTGCCCAGGAAAGTGGTGGAGTCACCATCCCTGGTGGTATGTAAAAGACATGTAGATATGGTGCTTAGGGACATGGTTGTGGTGGACTTGGCAGTGATAGGTTAACAGTTGGACTCAATGATCTTAAAGGTCTTTTCCATGTCCCATTTCCAAATGATTCTATGATTCTATGATAGTGATACCACAGAAAAGAAAAAGGAGGTGGGAGACTAAGGATTCTCAACAGAAATTAGTATTTTTGCTGGAAGGCAGGAAAATAAAAAAATAAAAAGAAATAAAGACTTTTCATCTTCCTCCATCACTGTCTATTCTATTAGTTTCCCAACTAAAAAGAAATACAGATAAAGTTCCCATCTATACTTTTCTGATGCAGCTACAAAACAATCTAAGTTAAAACTCATAGGGACAGGAGTGTTTCTTGCAAATTTTGCCTTCAACACGGCTCAGGACTGAGCATAATCTCCCCAGATGCCAGGTCTTGCTAAATTACAGTGAAACTTCAGGTCCAGATCTTCTTCCACTGGAAACCAGGGAACTGTTGAAGGCATCACAGGCCAGCTGGTCTCTGAACCACACATCCTCGTGGCAGCTGTCTTCATGGGAAACTACACACCACTGACTCAGATAAAGTACAAGCAAGAAATAGTTTTCTTTTTTATAAAGTGGAATGAGTATTAAGTGGATGTTAGAATCCTTCACGCATGTGCTGAATATTTAATGGCTGTCAGCAAGAATATGATCTTATCAGTGCTTGTTGTCTTTTAATTCTGATGCAAATGTGCACGTATGTGGAACTGCCTGTAGTTGGTGGCATATGCCAACTACAAGTAGTAAAAAGTAAGTACTAAGCAGATAAATTCAGTTTAATGTATGATATATGTACCAACAACACCTTGTGTATCCAGAAAGGCTGGCAGCTTGATAGGACTGGCATTATTAAATTAGTGCTATAAAACAACTTAGGTTCAGAATAAGGTCTGCTTAGCTAGTTTGCATCCTGAGACCTCTGTGGTAACAGTAAAGTTTTCAAAGCAGAACGAGAAGAGACAAATCCAAGGAAGATCTCAGCTAATAAGGCACTGCAAGGTATACATGCAACCTTTTTAGGCCTCAGGACGCAGCCAACTGAGACGTTCATGAGGAAAAAAATGTATTCTTTCTGCCCCACTCTCACAGGCAGATATGCTACACCAAACCAGGTGCATCCTGGCAATCATCTTTTTTACTGTAAAACCTACCAAGCTATCTTTCCACTTTGGGACCACAGGACTACTATAATATGCAGACCTCTTCTGTAGGAGTCTGGGCCGCGCTGGGAGAAAGTTAGTGCAGACAGAAGAATGCAAGGACGAAGACAAGGCCAGCAAAATAAGGCTGGCAAAAACACACAAGACAGCAGATAAGTGAGAAACACCTGTGGTCAGCAAAGGCACACCAGTCTGAGCAAAACAGGGTATGAGATAAGGGAGTTTTGGCAAGTTTTGGGCTTTACGTGCTAATTGCAATTAACCAATGCAAATGCTTGTAGAGGCGCGTGAACAGCGCGTGTAGATGACCTGTAGCCTATTAGAAGATAGATGAGTGCGTGTACGGAACTTAGTAGAATATAAATGTAACCAGAAAAGGAATAGAAAAAAAACCCCAATAACTATAATAAAAAGATGGACGACCTGATCATCACATTGGTGTTGCGTCGTTTCTGTTCCCGCACGGAGAAATAAGGACCCCGGCTAATGGTGACTCCGACACTCTTCCAATGTTTTTTTTTTATTTTTCAGCATTGTTTTGAGGCTTGCTATGACTTTGCACTACCCTGCGAGGTCAACTGGTAGCATCTCACTCATAAGATGAGGATAGGGAATTTGAAAAAGTAAGTGACTTTTCTTTCCAAGGACCTAATCTAACTGATTTGTCAAGCTTGGTCTGGATATTGGGAGTTACCAAATTTTCAGAAAATTGAACTTACAACAGTGATACTGAATTAGCAAGTACTCCTAATTTCTCACTGGTTTAAGTAGTCTGCAGCTTGTACTGAAGAAAGCCACAAACCCTTTCCATGCAATTGCCTCTTTTCAACAGGAGAATAGTGATGGAGACCCCAGGAATATACATGTCATAAACAAAGGTAACTGCTTTAGCATTCACAGGTGTCCTGGACCTGCATTGATAAGGTCAGTAAACTGGAGGAAGTTCTGAAGGTCTTCCAGTCATCTGAGTCCAGAAGAAAGGATCACCTCAACTAACAATTCCTTCAAGGACTCAGGAAAATTCCAGCATGCTACCTGACATTGCTGATGTTTGAAGCAGGGAGCACAGAGAGATGACTCCTATCCCTAGCTTTGACAGAAAAGAACTTGAGTCAGGTAGACAAGGAGACAGCATGGTAAAGAAACAGCAGAGGGTTATGTGCATCAATAGAGTAATAAAATATTTAATATTCATAGAAGCATTTGTTATGTAATATCATCCCAGCTATCATCCAAATAAGGATAATGAGTGGGTGAAAAAAGCAGAGATACTTATGAGCTAAGACAAAGTACGTGGGCTACAAAATGGAGGGATTAGAACCTCTGTAGGACACTTGACATTAGTATGTGGTACAAAAATAATCACAAGCAGAAAACATGTGCTAAAGAAAACACTTGAATAGGAGAGAGATGGTGGTGAGGAAAACAGAAATGTTTTGAATTGAAATCTCTTTGGTAGATGTTCAAAACAAGCAGGACTAGTTGCTGAGATTCGGCTATAGACTATGTAGCTATGCAGGAAAAAACGTTTTTGACTAACAACAGATACTTTTCTATCACTCTCACAAAAATAAATACTACCTTAACTTTCCTATAAGCAAAACCAAGATAACAGAAATGGTTGAGTTCAATCATTCCTTAACATCAGAGCCAAAACCAAACAAAACCTGTTAGAAATAAAATAATTATCTGAAAAATGGCTTTTACAAACAGTTATACAATACACAATGGAAGACTTTGATGGATAGGAATCCTGGTCAGAGGGATTACAAGTTTACGTGGCACAGACAGATAAGCAACGTAAATGAGGTTTTGAATGTGATGGGCAAAATGAGACATTAATGAAATTACTTGGTCAGGAAAACTGAACTGAAGTCATCAGATACTTGCATATAGAGGACACCTAAAATTACCTGATGTTCAAAAATGCATGGAATTTGCATCCCAAAAGAATGAAAAAAGAAAGAAAATGAGCTTTAGAGAAATCCTCCAGCAATAACCTGCACTAAAAAAAAACAAACTCTGAAGAGAAATTTTAGCACTCCTTATAAAAGCTGACATAAAATCAGAAAAAGTGTTGCTCAGCGAAGGAAGCTACTGTTGGAACGACAGAAAGCACAGGGACAGAGTGAGAATTCCCAAGAGTCAAGCACTGACAAAGAAAATTAAACTGAACAGGAAATTATTCTTTATATAAAATAAAAGGAAAATATAAATAATGTATAATAACACACATAATATATAATGAAATAAGAACTATAAATAAAAAGAAAAAGGACAATGGTTGTTACTCAAGAAGTAAAGAGCTGGAAGATGAAAAAGGGTCTGAAAACTAAATAAGTACTTGGCTTCCGATTTTAACAAGCACCCTGATGAAAAACATAGGTCAGGACAGGCTGACTCATGGCTGAAACTGTGTGGAAAGTGTGAAAATTGAGTTACTGCAACTGGTGTGGAAACTCACTTCAAAGGTTTTAATGTACTTGAACACAGGCAGACAGACAAACTATGTCCCAGAATAGTAAGAAATTGGCATGAAAAACTCCCAAGTCCAATAACACAGGCCAGTAAACAAATTTGTCAAATCAGGAATGGAAAATACAAACCAATATTTCTACTGAAGAAAGGGAAACAGAGTGATCCAGGCAACACCACATCTGTTAGCTTGACCTCAGTGTTATGTACATTCTGAAAACAAGTTCTGAGTGAAAGGACAATTAAATGAGTAAATAAAAGCATGTTCAAATGCACCATGGATTGTGCCAATGGAAAATCAAGACCAGAGAGGCTGCCATTTTAAGAGCACATTACTTTTTTAGGCAAAGGAAATGCAGAACTAATTTATTTGAATTTCAGTAAAACATTACCTCTAGTGCCATATGAGAAGCTATTACAGAATAAGGGATATTAGAAGAGTGCTACAGAAAGCTAAGAAATTGTGTTGAAAGGGTAACTATTAAGCTAGGAAAAGGTTACCTGTTTGGTTCCTCAAGCACTGGTTTTGGGACAAGTATCTCTTTTAGTAGTCTCAGTAATGATCCTGGCATAAAAGGTGGAATGGGAAGATAAAACAGGCTGCTGACCTGAAATCTGGAGATTGTCAATGCAGAGGATAGGGCTGTATATTGTGTGCAGTAAGAAACAGATAATGTTGAAAACCCTAAAAACAGAAACAAGATTAAATGTATAATATGCTATAATGCATAAACTCTATTATGCAGTTAGGGATTACTGACAGTAACTTCTGCCACAAACTGGAAGAGTGTCATCTGAAACATCAGATTTATTAGTTGATCAGATCAGTTATCAGCCATCAGCATGACAGACAAGAAAACATATTACAACTTACAGATAGAAAAATATTAATGCCATTAATAAAGGCCTGATAAGATTTTCTGTGGCATGCTGCATATGATGATCAGAGAAAAGGAAAGCCCATCTTATAAAAGTGTTGTGTTCACTTAGTATGGAAATTAAAGCTAAGTAGAATTGCTCTTGGTAGCTCTACAGATGGAAGAAGTGGGTAATAACCAGGGAAGAAAAAGAGCTACAGGACAAAATGCAGATAAATGACCAAACTGACCACAAGATAATACAGACTGCAGAAGTCCTGTGTACATGCAAGATATGAGATTACAGAAAAATTTTCCAACAGGTGTATAAGGAACAAACCAAAACCAACATACCCTCCGTCCCCTGCGACAAAGGCCTCCCCTTATTCTGCACACAGGCTCAGTATAAAGGAGGGATTATATAGTGTGGGTGTCTTTGACAGAAAACAAGTTGATTACATGACTCAGAAGGTTTTTGCCCCTCCTAAAAATCCAATAAATGGCAATGCCAAAATAGCAAGTCCTTTCACTTTATGAAACTGCATATGAAAATAACATAAATACAGAAGTTTGGAACTTTGGGAACCTCTGAAAACCCTGGAGTCATCCCCCTTGATGATTTTCCTCTGACCAAGCCAGGTCCATTTGACACCCAGTTAAGGTGGCACTGTCTTGTGCAACATCAGTTGTGTAAAGATACTACTGAGACAAAAGAAATGCACTTACTAACAGCTTTTTTGTGCTTATAAATTTGTATCATGTCCTACCAGCCTAACAGTATGGTGTATTGACTGGTTCCATATGCTTCCAGTAAGGAAGGTCTCTGGTGATGGTAGTGAGGAATAAAAAGAAAAATTTATTTTTACATTAATTCTCATGGAAGTAAAAGGTGATCTTGTCAGATATATGATTTTATAATATGAAGTTAACACAGTAAAAAGAGAAATACCCACCTCCATGAATGTTTTTTTTTCACATAAAAGTACAGAAAATATCTGTCTCAATCATCCTAGACACAAAAGACTCATCAAAAAAGGAAAACTGTACAGTGACATTGCAATATAAAATACTCATTTTAAAAATTCAACATGCACCAATATAGTAAATAGTCTTGCTTATCAATAAAAGCACTTTCAAAATTCAGCTCTCAATGAGCGTATAATCCTCCTCGTTAGAAATATATTGAGTTTTTGTATATGTTATGGAGAGTGTACCAGTAAGTATAACACAAAATGGTTGCATGCAAGTTTCACAGCATCGCATCCCCCTCCCCTGAAAAATAGGTATGTTTCTATAAAAAGCCCACTGGAGAATTGTTCCTCGTAGTTCATTTAGCAACCAAAGACTAACCAGGGCTGAAATGAAGCTACTTGCTCTTCCACTACTTTGATGCTTCAGGTACAGTACACAGGTATTTCAGGGACATGCAGCCAGGTAACTGACGTTTTTAAAATAATAGGCAGTGAAGATGCAGTCTTCATACCAAGTCTGGTATGAGTAGAAATATCCAATAAAAGAACCAGCTGAGGTTGCTCCAAATAAGTCTCTTTAGACTTGCTAACCTCTGGAGACAACTAAATATGGCAGAAAGCAGGTAGCTCTGCATGCAGGGAATTCATAATAATATACAGAGGAAAGAATAATCACACTTGAAAGTACGCTTAGTACTATGAAAGTAATGAAATACTTTGCAAAAACAGAATCTTAGGAAGATAGCAAACAAAGTAAAAAGAAATTCACATTTATTGAGTTGACATAGGCTCTGACTTGGCCAAAAGGGTGCTGCAGTGTTGTATCACAGCGTGATGGTAAGCAGCCCACAGCACTCCTGCCCACAGCTTGACTGCCAGACTCTTGAATTTCCCAGTACAAAGGAAAATAGCTTGCATTAACAGAATGGGAGCTCCCTGACAGCAGAAAGTTCCCCAGTGGAAACCAAATATGAATTTGGAGAGAAATGGCACATGGAGTTACCATTCACAAATACCGTATACAGTTTTTAGGGAAATACAGGAAGCATAGTAGTATGAAGCCTAAAATACCACCCATCTAATATTTTGATGGTCAGAGGAATCCATAATTTTAAATTTAGTTCAATACTAGTCTTCTATGTCACAGAGCAGCAATCGGGGATTTCATACGGCAGTCTCATGTAGCACCTTAAAATGACACATTCAGTAGGTCACTGCAAAGTTTTCCCTTCAAAACAATTATTCACATAATGAATTCAAAATATATTTTGGATATTTTAATCTCTTAATATACATAGAAAACCCTATATAAAACCTAATAAGACTTGTCAGGCCATTCAGTATTTTGATATATTAGCTATGCTTTTGGAAGACTTCTTTCCTCCACCCTCCTTTCCCCACATATGTTAATGTTTGCTTTACTGGATATAATTACTGAAAAAAATCCAGTTGAGATTAGATTTCAGCTATAATTAATGATGAATGTGTCAAAGTATTATGATGTTGTTTATCACACTGCTTGCAATGTAATTTAGTGCAATAATACTAAGACTTGCTATGTGACAGTTATTTAGCATTTAAGTCTTCCTAAGATGCTCTGCAGAGTATCCTGAATATTAACTATGGGAAGATTATTTTATACAAAAGCAGCTTCAGGCAAAATGGAGCGACAAGTTGCTAGAGCCCAGCAAAAGCTCTTAAATCTTACATCATCTACAAGCTGAAATATAATAATTAAATAATCTAGATATGTTGCAAAGCTAATGAGAAATCCAAAGGATAAAATTAAAAATTGACATTAATAGGGCAGCTTAACGATATGAGGAAAAAGCCAGTCTTTGTTCTTTCTGATACAATTTCTGAAGAGGTATCTTCCTTTTCGATGTGTACATGCACACAAAAGATTGAAACCTAACATCCTGGGGGAAAAAACAAAGTAATAACTTTGGATGCCATAGACAGAGAACTCAGGGTATTTTAAGGTAAGTCTTAACTGTCCTGGTTTGTTATAATTTTTTTCTTTTCTCTCTGTAGCCACTAAATTAATTTTGTTTTCACCTCAGACATAGTTCGAAAGAATTTTCTACTCTCAGGGGGTCCCTGCTGAGTATTCACTTGTATGCTTGTGGATCCTGTCACTGGCCTTAGGCCGCCTTCTGCGATGAATGTGCAAGTTTGCCCTGAGGAGCTGTGTCCCAGCATAGCACAGAGCTGCTCTCACTGGCCTCAGATCTGAGAGGAAAGGAATAGTTTTACATGTGTTGCCCATGATGACTAAACGAAGATAACTGATTGCCACATGTCTTTACCAGGAAAGTATCAGGCATGGAGGGAAACAACAAAGAATATGTTCATTATTTTTGTAGTTAGTGTGGTTAAAATGACAAAGTTCTAATGCTCAGTCTAAGTCTAGATGCAAGGTCTAGTTTAAGAAAAACTGTACAAGTATATAGAAAATCAGTTCATTTTGGGATATTGTTTTCAAGTTGTGACATGCTGAAAGCTCATATTTAAAGTTCAAACTTCACAATGGAAATTGTTTATTTTGTTGTAATTTCTCACTGTGCCGTAGCATTCTGTGCACATATGACATGGCATGTGCAGTTTACTAACATGTTGTAATTCCATCCTCCTAAACACAAACATACTTCAGGGACATAATTCTAGCCTCTGATTAAAAAGCACAGTTCTCCACAAACTCTTCTGAAAACAAACCAAATACTAAAAGTGCTTACAGCTCAATTGAGACATAAAATACACCTAATCTTTCATTGAGTTCTGCCATTCTTGTAATGATGGTTTAGAATTGTTTCTATTCAGTATAAACCTATAAATAAATATTACTAACATCTTTTGTTATGTCTCAACTGCAAAAAAACCCTACCTGCAATTTCTTTTCAGTCCCAACCTACTAAAATATCTGAGCACCTGTTGTTTCACAACAAGCATATTCTCTAGATTTTAGGGTGTCTAGCACACTAGTCCTTTTGAGGGTATTTTGTGTCTAATATTGTATATTTTTTTGAGAAGGGGTATACCTGATAACACACTGTCAAGAACATTTTGCCTAATGCAGTTTTGCATTTACTGAAGTTTTTAAAGCTACATTTGTTATTGGAATTCAGTTCTTCAGATACAATGTTTAATAGAACTTGACTAATGTTTTTGTTCAATTAGCTATCATACCATCTATTAAAATTCTGGTGTTCTAACTCACTGGAGCCATTTCAAAGGCTCCTTTGAGAAAACCTGAATACATTAGTGAGTTAAGTGGAAGATTTTCAAGAGGTACAACATCTGATATTGGCACATCCATCAGCACAAAAAGCTTGGGAAATTTTAAGCTATGCAAAAAGAATCAGCAATTTTTCCCACCTTCTGTCACAACAACCCCCAGCAGCACTACAGGCTTGGGGAGGAGTGGCTGGAGAGCTGCCAGTCAGAGAGGGACCTGGGGGTGTTGATTGACAGCCGGCTGAACAGGAGCCAGCAGTGTGCCCAGGTGGCCAAGAAGGCCAATGGCATCCTGGCTTGCATCAGCAATAGCGTGGCCAGCAGGGACAGGGAAGTGATCTTACCCCTGTACTCGGCACTGGTGAGGCCGCACCTCGATTACTGTGTTCAGTTTTGGGCCCCTCACTACAAAAAGGACATTGAATTACTCGAGCGTGTCCAGAGAAGGGCAACGAAGCTGGTGAAGGGTCTGGAGCACATGTCGTATGAGGAGCGGCTGAGGGAACTGGGGTTGTTTAGTCTGGAGAAGAGGAGGCTGAGGGGAGACCTCATCGCCCTCTACAGCTACCTGAAAGGAGGTTGCAGAGAGCTGGGGATGAGTCTCTTTAACTAAGTAAGAAGTGGTAGGACAAGAGGTAATGGCCTCAAGTTGCGCCAGGGAAGGTTTAGACTGGATATTAGGAAGTATTTCTTTACAGAACGGGTTGTTAGGTGTTGGAATGGGCTGCCCAGGGAGGTGGTGGAGTCCCCATCCCTGGAGGTGTTCAAGAGGCGGGTTGACATAGCGCTTAGGGATATGGTGTAGTTGGGAACTGTCAGTGTTAGGTTAATGGTTGGACTGGATGATCTTCAAGGTCTTTTCCAACCTTGATGATTCTGTGATTCATAAAAACAAATGCAAATGATGGAAGGGACTTAAGGTAATATTGATTATACATAGAGATGGATATTGATTAGCCAGAGAGATCCTGGTAAAATCTGACTCTCAAGAAGACTTAGCCCCAGGCCTGGAAAGTCTGGCTACTAATTTAAAGGTGAGCCCCAGAGCTTTTGAATTGTTCTAATGACACCCTTGTTAGCAGCAGCAAGCTGTATGGGCAAATTTATCAAGGACTGTAGTCAGAATTTGTAACTCATTCTCCCTCACCTCCTCCCTACACTAACAGGTAGATGTCACCAAGTAGATCTTGTGCAGATAGGCTGAGAAAGAGCACTGTGCTGCTTGCTGATGCTTATAGCACCTGTGTCTGCAGAGGGAGATGGAGCTTGAGGGGTTTTCTGGGGAGACTGGCAGGGATACACAATGCAGGCTCCTACCATGGGACGTCCTTACGGGGTACTGGTGCCTATACACAAGTTCTCTGTCCTTTAGATCTTGCGCTTTCCCTTGGGCTCAATAGGTGTCATCTGCTAGGTTGACTTTGCTTGCACTTTTTCCTCAAAAATATTGAAGCTACTATTTCTATTTTTTTTTTTTTTTTTAAAAAGGGTTTTAATTAATGTTAAGGGAGTAACCTTGACTTTCTTTCCTGCTTTTGGGCAGATATGTGGCATTTGGTTCAGTTTATGCCTAACCTAAATCCCTGCAAACCATCCATTGATGTGGAGAAAAATGACTTGAGTCGTTTCAGATTTCCTTCCTATATACCTGTGAGATATACATCCTCAGTATTTATCCTGATTTGAGTAAATTGGACACTTTCCAAACAATTGTTCACAAGCACCTGCTCAGGAACACGTTCAATCATTCAACTCAGACAGCTACTTTGCACCAATCTGCACGGTAGGTCAGCTCAGTGCTGCTAACTACAGTGAACAGGTTATAAATTAATACCTTATGTTGTACCATGAACATTCCCATAAAGAGATGATAATGAAATACAAGCAGTGTACATTAACCTAAATGCAACTGTAAGTTTATTATCTTCATTTGCATGTTTTCCTCAGTCACTATTTAAAACCAAATCTTAGGGAAGCTCCCACTGACCTTTTTGCTGTGCCCACATACAGAAGAAAAATACTGCTCCTCTGCATTCTTAGAAAGAAAAGATCTGTGGTTCCCATTTTGAGATATTATGGGTTCTGTTTTCAGGTGCTGGGAAGAGCTACTGTTCTGCCAACTAATGTCAATGTTGGATTTCAGAGTTTAACATGGGCTGGGGAAATAAAATCTGCTGCCACTTTAAAAAACTGTGTTAAACAGCAAAGATACTTATCCTAAATTCAAACAAATAAAAATTTTATGGAACTTGAAAAAGAAAGATGATCCAGATCTCTTAAATCCTAAGAATTTCCTTTAATCATAGCCTATAACTCTGTGGAGTCAAAGTACACTGGCAGATTGCATACTGAATAATGAACTGCAAGTAATCAGTATTACGTACATCTAAGACACAAAGCTGCACAGAGACACTTCTAAAACCAGGATTTCATCTGGAATAGGACAAGAATTCCCTACAGTGAATAGAGAAAGAGAAAATATTTAGTCTCAGAGTCTCTGAAAAGCACAATTAACATGACTGTTTAACATGCGAGGATTGCTTTAAAGTATCAAGGGACTATTTGAAGGCAACATAAAGAAGACACCAAATAAAAACCATTAGAAACAACAATACCACCATACAGACTATGCTGTACATAGCCTCTCTTGTCAGCAAAACTGCATACCATTTGAGAGGCATGTGACCAGATAACATGATCTTGATAATATCAGTTGAGCATTTTGAGTCAGAAGAAGCAGCAATGAAGCACCACAGAGCATTTCTTATTTTGTAAGATGCAAAATAAACAGTCCTTTCTTTTCTAGATTGCTTGTTCTCTTTTTCTTTTTATAAAGGGCTGATGAATCCTTCCAAAGCAAGACAGTGTAGATGCAGTTCTTGGGAACAGCAGGTACATACATACGTGCTCTAAGCAAAGCAAGCTATCACATCTTAGCTGTTATACTTCCTGAGGTGTTTTGATACACACTGATTAGCCCACAACTATTATTTATGCTAAATATGGACCAAGTCTTTGCACTGCTCCTTCTTGGAGAGCCTGGGTCCTCACTCAATGTTCTGGAAGACTTTGTGTTTCTCTGGAAAAGCATCTGCTGTGTTTAGTCAATGCAGCAGCCATACATCTGTCTTACTGTTTAAGTACAAATTAACTATGCTTGCCAGGTATAAGTAGTATTGTTAGGTGCAAACTGTCTCTCTAACCTAACTGAAAATAAACTCTACATAAGAAAAAAAAATCTTCATTTAGGAGTCTGCCTTGAAGTTGAACCAGCTAAACTGCCTTATCTTCTGGTGAGAAAACATGCTGATAAAACTCTTAATTTAAGCAAAATATGTTGTAAAGGACAGAAAAATCCATGTTTACTTCGAACACAGTCAGCTAAAACCTCATTCTTCAACAATGAACACATTATGGCAAGAAGAGGTTAGAGATAAACTAAATTGAATATAGCATAATTATATATAATTGTAATTGTACTGGTAATTATTTTTCTTAATTTGAGTCTTTATCAAATGGCTGAGGAAATATTTATAATGTAATTGTTATGCACACTGGTACAATTGTAATTCACACTGCAAATACAGGGCATTCTCTAAAGCTTTTCTTAAGAGTCAAGTATAATCAGGGGATTGCAAAACAAAACCAGAAAAACAATGGAGTGAAAACAGAATTATAAGTCAACATTTCACTGGCATAATCTTACAAGGAAGATCATAAAAATGTAATTTATAAAAAAGTCTGCAAAACTGTCACTAGTATTTAGTCTGAATGTCAACATTTTCTACAAATGCAGGGTTTCTGCAAACAGGATTATTACTGATGCATCTCATATATGCCAAGAAGGTCTTATTCTCTTAGGATGCTGCTATAAGGCAATGCTAAAAAGGAAAAGACAAACTTTGAACTTTTCAGTCATAAAGAAATTCTCATTTTAAATGGTAATCAAATTGCCAGGATGAAAAGGATTCAAGGTTTTATCACTCTGTTGACTATATTTTCCCTGCAATAAGGGAAGTAATTGAAATAAAAATATTAAGACTGAATGTTAGAAATAGTACAAGGTAACACTGTCTTCTCAGATCTGCCCAGATACTGGAAGAAGACCCAGCAGGGACCTGAACTTCCAAACCTAATTGGGGCTGTCTAGGTATGTACATTATTAAACAAATAGAGAAAACATGATAGACACCATGCCTCAGTGAATTTTAGTTGCCTGAGGTTGCAGAATCAAGTTAATCTTTGAGTGTAAGATGCTGTCTAAAAATCAATCACTAACTTAAACAATGTTCCCTTACACTAGGTATATTGAAATAAGAAAAAACCCATAGTTCTAAAATGATACTGCTAACTGTATATTTTCTTCCTTTCAGGATTAGGGTTTATTCAAAGATGTATTATAAAGGAGATTATCTTACTTTTACTGTGCAGTTTAGCTTAATGTCATGCAAAGACTGTCAAAAAAGTCTTTTTTTTCCTCCTTTTTTCTGCAAACTGAAAAAGATGCCAAAGATATTTCCCCCTATGGAAATCAGACAAATGGCACTGTCATTGCTTTCTTTTTTTCCTGCAGATCTGTAATGCATATAGTAATTATATCACCATGGGATGTCAAATCATTGTGATATATGAAGCCAGAAAGTCTCTGCTGCAATTGATAACTATATGTTCCGGTACGAATGAAGTTATACTGTGCATTGTTTTAAATTTAAGAACCAAATTTCATCTCTAAAATAAGGCTATTCCCCAGAAATTAAACTTTGTTAGAATTCTGGTTTTGGCTTAAGGAGAAACAGGCAAGAAGCAGAAGACAGTGTCTGGATGTCTATTTATTTTCTGTGGAGCACCAGGAAACATAGCCTGATTTAACAGTGTCTAAATCTTGTAAGGCAAGTTTCGTAAAGAGAGGTAAACAGATTTCCCAGCTGCGGCAGTTGGTCCAATAAATTAGGTTACTGCACCTTATGAGCCTTGTCTCACTTGCATTTTGGACTATTGTGACTACAGTAACTCCCATGTCCCCGAAGTCTCAGGGGCAAGAATTTGGCTGAACACTTCTGGTTACAGCACCATGCACAGAAGCAGGCTTAAAACCTACTACTCCTCTGCTTGCGAATGCTGTGGTGCGGGTAACCAGAACTTGATAGAGGACTTGGCATGCAAAATGTTTTAAATAATATGATATAATGAAGCCAATTTTCTCTTAATAACATGCTTGTGTTTCCAAGAAAGTTGAGCACCTTCATCATTTTCTTGTTTGTATTCTTTAAACTGTGTTGCTTATTGTAATTTCACAACAGAGCACAGGTAAACATTATTAATGAAATTGGTGTAAAACTTTAACTCCAGCCAAGACAACATCTGAATGTGTTCAGCTTCTATACAAAATGTGAATAAAACTGCTATGCTTCTCTCATTAAAGGAGAACGGTCTCCTAAATTGTTAGTGTGCCAGTTTGTAGCAGACATCCTAAATATTTTCTGTAAATCCTTCTATTATGGAATAAAGAATATGAAGATTAATGTCCACAGTATGAACACACCTGCAGTTTCATTTATATGAAATATGTATAGGGATGTAGATATATTCATTCTGTGTTCCCTAAAAATTTCTCTAATACCCGCACGCTATTAACATTGTCACCAAATCTTTAATGTCATAGTATGCATACTTTAGTGGATGTGCTACCTTTTAAGATCAACTATATGAAATTTTCAGAAATTCAGATTATTTGATGAATCAAATTTACAGTATAACTATGGTTAAAGTATAGCAAATATGGGTTTTATTTCAGTTCTCCATGTGCAAGAAAATGTAAATTAACACAAACTTCTCCCATGCAGGGAGTACAGAATAATTTCTCATTTAATCTCCCTTCCTGTCTGAAGAACACAAATGCTTGGCAATCAGAACTGTGAGTCAAAGATAAAGGAATATTTCTTATCCTAGCCTGGTTTATTTAAATTATGAGCTAAAGGGGGAATGTGAATCTTGAAGAGATCATTTTGTAGTTAATGAAGCAGTTGTAACAGCCAACGAGATCTACCTTCAGCTATTTAAATGGCCGCAGGAATGTTAAAAATTTATATGATCATAAGAATTCTCAGCAGAACTTCTTATTTAAGTAAACTTTTCTTCTCTCTGCTGCTTTCCCAATTTAAAGATTAATAATCCATTAATGTAACATTTCTGAAACTTTTTTTCCTCACAAACACAAAGAATTTAACAAGGAAAGGCAACTATTGTTGAATACTGTGTGGGGTTCATTCAGATACTTTTTAATCTATAGTGGCATATTGAAAAGGTGTGAAAATACTTGACAAGTCTGTCAAATTTGCTCTTGTGTGGATGTCCTGAAGGGGGTGGAGGAAGAGTAGTATTTGCTCACTATATTTTTGTCCACAAATTGCACTGTCAACACATTTTCAAGGTGCAAATTACACGTACAAAAAGGAAAACCCTATAAACACAAACAAGAAGGAGAGTATGCCACTACTGAGCTTTTTTCATGGAATTACTATCTAAACAATAGCTAAGCCATAGGAATGGACGCAGCATATTGCATGATGAATATTTTTTCGTCCAACTTAAATTGAGAACTCCTTCTTCCTCTGAGTCTACTGGAGATCGAAACCTGTAGCTATCCAGAGTAGCAGAGGTGTAGGACCCTGTGTCTTGTGACTGGTTAATTTTTCAGTTCCACGTGCTCCCGTGTGTAAGACCTATCTTCATCCTTTCCCTTTGAATTCTGGCTGGCCAAACAGGGTCTCAGGCAGTGACCTGGCAAAGAGACTGATCAGTGTGCATGGTCAGAGGGTGAGTGATAGCTACGACACTGTATTCCTAACTATTTCTAATTTTGCTGGCCGATTTGCCCTGCCTTGCTATCAGCATGTCTGTGGACTTAACTGTACAGAAAGTAAAAACAGAAGCCATGTCTCCTCCTTACCTTTTGTCTGGGCTGTGCTAAGGTGCGTATTGATTACAGCTACAGATTAAAGTTTAGAAAACATTGGAAGAACTTCATGTTACAGAAAACATCAGTATATCAACTCAGTAAATTTGCAATGGCTTGACTGTTTTAGGGCTCCTCATGATTCAAAAAGTCTTTGAATGATGCTGTCAGAATAAATAATGTGGATACTCTTTCTGTAATAACAGCTGATTAATCATTTAATTTCAAGCTGATAATTTTCCAGGCATACACTGCTTTTTTGAAGTGCTAATACAAGAGTATTTACACTGTTCTTGTGCCGGTTCAGTTTCCATTGAAAACCTAAATACATGACAAATTCTCTAATCCAAAGTTTTCATGTAGGAAAGAGACTAAAACCCAAACACTGAACCCAGTTGTTTAAAATTTAAAATTGTACCTTGCATCTCTGTGTGGAAAACTGTAAACCCACCACTTGGTAACAGAGAACAGGAAGAGTTACAGCTGCATGCAGTCATTACAACTGGAATGCATACTTACATGCAGTCAAAGCATGCAGGGAGGAATTTTTCCATAGTTATCTGTCTACTGGTAAATCAACTACAGTTTATTACTTATGTGTGTTCTTATATATATTCACATATATAAAATCCCAAATTCTTTAGAAAACATCAGCTAAAGTGCATGGTCTGCTGGGTTTTGTTGATCTAATTTAATTATCACATTCATTAAATGGCAAGAGTGTAATCCTTATGAACTTCTTATGAAGAGAGGTAGTTTCCCTGCTCATCCTCAATTCTGTAGCAATCTGGAAAATCAACTAGAAATGTCTAGGTAGAGAATCAGTGAGAATTCATGTATGTTTAAAATTGATTTAAATGATAAAATAGATTAAATTTGGCATGTAGAACATAATCAAAGGTCTCCTGTTAAGTCCAACAGGACATGAATTGTGCCAACAGGTCTCTACACAGCAGTTCTGTCACTCTCCTCCCAAAGAGCTTACACTATTCTCATTTACTGCGTCACATTTTTGAAAGCCTGTGAATGCTCTTCCTAGGCTTTTAGCACAACAGAGTACAACCTCTTTGGGGCTAAATGTGTTGTGCTAACAAAGGGTCATACTGAAGTAAAGTGCAATAAAAAAATATTTGAAATCTTGAAAGTTATAGTGACAGGAAAATGAAAAAAATACTTTGACCTTGCAAACATTACAGCAGCTTCAGTATTAAATTATTAGTAAGTATTTCAAGCTAAATATGAAAATATGACTAAATATTAAAACTTACACAAAATACAATTTACATGTAAATTAAAGGAGAACATATGAAGTTTCAACCAGATATTCCATTTTGACTGAAAGATGTCTGCCTTTTACATTAAGAAGTCACCTAAAGTGATGCTTTCTCATGAAATATTTGCATTTCAGTGAAACAGCAGTCAAAATTTCAACAAATGACTTTAATAATACTTTTCAGAAAGAGCAAGATGTCAAACCTCATAGAGATTCTGGCTGGCAACTTAAGAAAATAAGTTTTAAAAAGGAAGTGAAACATGACACTGTTTGTAGAATATTTAATACCTTTAGAAATATGTCCATGCATTTTTGGTATATAATGCAGAAACTAAAAACTGCATCCAAAAACTCTGATGCCTAACTAATTAGATTAAGGGTAGAAATCTCTGACAAGCAACATTACTATATCATTATTCAATGTGACTCTGCAGAATAAGATTTTCCATATAGGAAGAATGGTTTAAGATGAATATGTTTTAAAATAACAGGGAGCAAATATCTGATCTTGGGTAGAAAAGCAGATTTCCAAAAGACAGATTTTGTATATGATATCTGTAAAATTCCAGAAACAACCCCCCAGTAGGATGGGGGAGAGAATCAAAAGAGTAAAAGTGAGAAAACTCATGGGTTGAGATAAAGACAGTTTAATAGGTAAAGCAAAAGCTGCACATGCACGCAAAGCAAAACAAGGAATTAATTCACCACTTCCCATTGGCAGGCAGGTGCTCAGCCATCTCCAGGACAGCAGGGCTCCATCACGCGTAACAGTGACTTGGGAAGACAAATGTCCATAATGGTTACTTGGGTGCATGAGCAATTCAGAGGAGCATTTATACTTCATGGAAAGCAAGGTGATTTTTAGGATGTCCACCTGATCCAGCTATATTAATGCAAATCCAGAAATGAATAGACTAGACTAGACTAGACTAGAATATTTCAGTTGGAAGGAACCTACAACAAACATCTAGTCCTACTGCCTGATCAATTCAGGGCTGACCAAAAGTTAAAGCATGTTATTAAGGGCATTGTCCAAATGACTCCTAAACACTGACAGGCTTGGGGCATCTCTAGGAAGCCTGTTACAGTGTTTGACCACTCTCTTGGTAAAGAAATGCTTCCTAATGTCCAGCCTAAATCTCTCCTGGCTCAGCTTTGAACCATTCCCACGTGTCCTATCACTGGGTACCAGGGAGAAGAGCTCAGCACCTCCCTCTCCACATCCCCTCCTCAGGAAGCTGTAGAGAGCAACGAGGTCGCCCCTCAGACTCCTCCAAACTAGACAAGCCCAAAGTCCTCAGCCACTCCTCACAGGACATTCCTTCCAGCCCTTTCACCAGCTTTGTTGCCCTCCTCTGGACGCATTCAAGGACCTTCACATCCTTCCTAAATTGTGGGGCCCAGAACGGCACACAGCACTCAAGTTGAGGTTGCACCAACACTGGATACAGCAGGACAATCTTTTGACCCAGAGGTTGTGCTGTGTTGGATGCACCCCAGGATGCAGTTTGCCCTTTTGGCTGCCAGGGCACACACTGCTGGCTCATACTGAGCCTGCTGTCACCAGCACCCCCAAATCCCTTTCCGCAGGGCTGCTCTCCAGCCACTCCTCTCCCAATTTATACTTGTGCCCAGCATTACTCCATCCCAGGTGCAGAGTCTGGCATTTCAACTTGTTAAATTTCATCCCATAAATCATTGCCCAGTGCTCCAATCTATCTAGAGCCCTCTGCAAGGCATCTTGTCCCTCAAGAAACTCAACAGCCCCTCCCAGTTTGGTATCATGAGCAAACTTGCTAATGGTGCATTCAACTCCTGCATCCAGGTCATTGATAAATATATTGAACAGAACTGGTCCTAGAGGTGAACCCTGAGGAACAACACCGGTGACTGGTCACAAGCCAGATGTGGCCCCATTCACTACAGCCCTTTGAGCCAGCCAGTTCTTCACCCAGCACACTGTGAACCTGCTCATCCCACAGTTGGACAGTATGTCCAGAAGGATGCTGTGAGGGACAGTATCAAAAGCCTTACTAAAATCCTGAAAAACTACATCCACTGCCTTCCCTTCATCCACTAGGCAGGTGACCTTATCACAGAAGGATATCAAATTAGTTAAACAGGACTTTCCCTTTGTGAATCCATGTTGACTGTGCCATTATTCTTTAAATGTCTTTCAGTAGTACCCAGTATAATCTTCTGTGTAATTTTTCCAGGAACTGAGGTTAGACTAACAGGTCTGTAGTTCCCTGGATCTTCCCTCATGCCCTTTTTGTAGATTGAAATAATACTGGATAGCTTCCAGTCAGCCCTCCCCAGACTCCCAAGACCTTTCGTAGAGGATCAAGAGGGGTCTTGCCTTAACATCTACTAGCTCCTTCAGTATTCTGGGATGAACCCCATCAGGCCCTGCAGACTTGTGAACATTCAGCTGATACAGCTGGTCCCTTAAAATATCAGTGTCCACAAATGCAAAGCCACTGTTCCCACACTTGTGGTTCTCTAACTCAGGGGACCAGGCAGCCCAAGTTCTATCAGTATTATTATACACCTGAGGCAAAAAATGCATTGAATGCCTCCGCTTCTTCCTCATCCCTATTAGTCAGATGACTATCTTCAACAAGTGTTGGTCTAATGTTTTCTTTAGACCTCCTCTTGCTATTAACATACTGAAAAAAGCCCTTGTTGTCTGAAACAACACTAGCCAGTTTCAACTCTAATTGAGCTTTGGGCTTTCATGTCTTCTCCCTGCATATACAAATCACAGCTCTGTAATCTTCCTGCAAAGCCTGACCTCACTTCCAGGGATCATACAATTTCTTTTTCCTCGAGCGCCACGAGGAGTTCCTTATTCAGCCTAGCTGGTCTTCTGCCATGCTTGCTTGACTTACAGCACAGTGGAATTTCCTGCTTCTGTGCTTCTAAAAGGTGGTTCTTATAACAGTGAATAGCTAAATATAAGGGGACTGTTTCCTACTCAGATGTGCGATATCCAAAAAGAGAGCCACTTCCAAGTTTATGATACTCAACAAAACAACATACAGCACCTTATTTTTTTATACAAACCAAGCTTTAATATTCAACACCATTGGACCCAAAATGCTAATGTCTCACTGCATTACTGGCCCTTTCTAAACTATGCTGGCAGTCAAATCAGCATGAAATCTATTTCTTTTAAAAGAAAGAACAGTCTCATGTGTAAACATCTGATGTATAAAACCTTGTTTTGAAAGATTTCTGTCACACAGAGATGGGATTTAAACTATACCAGAACCGAGTAGTCAAGATTACACTAGAAAAATGTTACACATTATTATGAGTAAAAGATGATTAGAGATAACTTGTTGTCCACATATTGGTATTCCACAGTGAAGGATTATATTTCTTATATGCATACACATGCTTTGTTTAATTTGATAAAAACTCACGCATGGTTTATTTCATCTTTCTCAAGACAAAGTCAGAAAATCTAAGGCTAACTGGCTCTGGCTCTTTATTTTGATACGGGCCTTCTAAACTAACTTATCATGAAGAAATACAGGAAAAATGTATATACACAACAAACAAGATCTGAACATAATCAGACACAAACAACATCCTTCTTTAATACTGATGAGGACTTCAAAGCAGCTGCCTTCATTTGTATACTGACAGCAGAAAAACTTAAAAAAAACCCCATTTGGTTTTGTTGGAAGGGTTAACTGGGTTACTGTTACTTAGCATTGATTTATTGTTTTCCCCAAGAGGACAGACCATGCTAAATATGTCACTGACAAAAGCAGCGTGCCATTTTTTTCACTTAAACTGGTCATATATTAGAGTAGCTATCTTAAGATCAACCAAGACACCTCTAATTTAGGCCAAAATGAGTGATACGAAGAGTTAATTCATACTAACCACTTTTTAGCGGTGGGTGTTATGAAGAAAATCCATGCAATCTATATGGCTGAATTTACAAACGTGGTATCAGGAGCAATCAAAAAAAAATAAAAGGGCTACTTCAGAGTACTACCTGAAAACATAACTGCAAAATGTCTGCCATAAAGTATGAAATAGGAGATACAACCCTTTCAGCATAAGTACTTTCCCTGCTGTAACTCTAAAACTTTTTATCATAAAATTCCCTGAAAATAAAGCTATTACAATCATTTGACACAGTTATTAAGTCATAGCAGATGTTATTTGATAATATAAATGCTTAGATATGGAAAAAGTAGATTATAATAATGCTAGAGAATCCCTCTGAATTTTTTAATTGAACATGAACAGACCGAAATGTGACAGACAAGTGTTTAATCAAATCTGAGTATTTCCTGTTTTGGAAACCTGTTGTCTATATGTGAAAGTCAAGAAAGACTGTAAAACCTTTTCTTCTCAAGAGCATCAATATTTTCCTTTTTCTTCTGAATTAAATCTGTTTGAGAAGCCTGTAGATTTTTTTTTCACAGGTTCCCAAGAGCACAACTGCCAGATGCACTCTTGCATATATTTGACTAGTAAGAAGATGAAAAAAACCCACAAACCCGTGCTTGTACTTGTAATCTTCAAATACTATCCTGAGTGGTATCATCTAAACATTTAAACTGCGCTGTTTCCATGTATCTCTTTTTCCCCACTAGGAAGCCAATGACCACTAAACTTTTTAAAAAAGTAGCTCTCTGTAGCTTAGCTATAAATAAAATATAAAATAATATGAATATCAGATAAGAAGTCACATAATATGAGTCATTAAATTTAAGATGGTTTTGTAAGTCTTCTGCTATTAAACGACAAACGTTTATGGGCATTTCAACGTGCTCTCTTGTATCCAACTTTATTTAGACTGCAAAAATACACCCTTCTCTTAAATTATAAGACTTGTCTCTGATGCTACTGACAGGAGTAAGTCTGATCAAGAATACCTTTCAAAAAATATTTTAGAAGCATGATTCTGAGTGGAAGTCAGTGAACTAAAAAAAAATCTGATGAAGGTGAAGATCTCTTCTGAAACATACATATATGGTTGCCACATAATATATGAAGGTGTCTCGGTCTCCTTTTGTGGAACCTTTATGGTGAGTTCATGGATCTCAAGGGATCCATGCACAACAGGCTGAAACCCACTGAATTTTAGCACCTTCTTCCTGGAAAGGGCAGATAAAAGTAAAGAAGAATGGTTAACATCAACTCATGACACTACAGTGAATTAGTATGTTATAGCAGAGGAGATGCTTCATCATTTGTGGTCAGGCATTTCCTGACATAACCTTAGTATCAGTTTCTATTAGAGGAGTGTACTTTTTCATTGTGTAATGATTATTTGCATTAAGGATAAAATGTTAATGGAAATGACCTAGCCCTATCCTATTTTGAAAGAACTAAATTTGGATTCATTCAGCCAGTAATTTTAATTGCCAGGCACTCTGCCATGCCTTCCTCTGCCCCCTGCCCACAGAAAAGAATAACCCCAACCCATAGAAGTAGTAAGGGGGCAGGATCTGCTATAAAGGGAGAAAATAAGTATTTCCTAAGAGTTTTGCTTCCAAAAGGATCCGCACAGAAATACAGCACTGCACTTAGCATAAACCTGTTGTACTTAAAAGTACAAGGTAAGTCCCTGTTAATGCTCAGAGAAGTTTCTGAACTAGAGATTGACTTAAATACATATGCTTCAGTCTTTTTCTGAATTGGAGAACAGACAGCAGAATTCCCCTCCCCACCACTTTCATTGCTCTGCATTATTCTGTCTTAAAACCCAACTCAATACTCTTTCCTAAGTCTAAAAGTTGTTCCTCTACACAGTTCCCGCAGAGAGACCTGTGTGGGTGATTCCCACTCTCCTTCCCCCACACCTCCTCCTCTGTGCATCCAAAATGGTCCTTGATTTACCTGGCACAAATATCTCAGTTTTGTGTGAAACTCATCCCTGGGTAGGGAGCTGAGCAGCAGAGATGGATGGGGGTTTATGATGCAGCAAGTTTCAATGGCAAAAATGACAAAATTGTTGAAACCAAGATGGTTCGAAATGCAGGGTTTGTGCGGCCAGACAACCTTGCTCACAGGGTGTGTGTCTCTGGAGATGTGCCCACAGACCTGCCATGGAGATGTGCTTGCAGAGGCACCAGCTCACCATCAGCCCTAGCAAATGGACTGAGATAGGGTTCATGGCCTCGGTTGCTTTGCTCTGCTCGGCAACAGAGAGAGCCGTAAGGGTTTCAGCTCTCATGCGGACATGGGAAATTAAACTTCATCTTCACATCTATGAACAGGCAAGCCTGCGAGCCCTGACTGCACATGGGAACCCGTGTGTCTGCATCTGTGGTGCAAAGTCCACCCAGCTGGCAGAGAGCCTAGGCGGTACAGCAACCAGTACGTGCCCAGGAGTATCCTGCAGTTCGGACTCATTTACTCCCCAAAACAGAATGACCTGTGGAAACCATAGATTGCAATGGTGGCTTCGGAGCCCACTGTGGCAATGTCCATGCAGAAGTCATGTCAGAAGCTTTGGTACATGCCAACAGGAATGGCCTTGACCCAAAACTTGTGACAGCTTCTGACAAGCCATTGCTACCCATTTGCAGATTGGAGACATGCGAAGAAATGGAGACACTGAGCCATATTTCTAGAACTCCTCTGCCTGCTGAAGAAAACCACTTCTCAAGGCAGCAGCCCTCCCCATCCTGCCTGAAAGCGCCCCCCTGTGTGGGTGGGTCAGCTCCAGGAGCAGACCCGCCTCTCCCAACGTAGAGCTACCACCCTCGCAGCAGCAGCCTCACATCGCATCTGAGGCTCGGGGCTGCCACCCTTGCAGACATGTTTCAACTTTTCCTCTGTTTCTATCATCTGCGTTCAACTTTTTCTTATTTCTATTCACTCATGCCTTTCTCCCACTCACATCATGTAATGCTTTAAAAAAATCCCAAAATGAAAAAAATAACCCCTTGTCATGGTCATTTCCTTGCCCTGATGACCTTCTTATCACTCTTCCCCTGCTTGGGCAGCAGAGCTACTATAGCACAAGGAAGGAGGAGGGAAGCCCCCAACAAAGGTTAGAAAAAGCAGTAATTGCTTTCCTGGGGAAGGAGGGAATATGTGAGAAGGATTCAACCCTTCCTGGGTGGTTCTAGAGAGGCGTAGGGATGTGCCCCGCACAGGGCCAGGCCCACGGGCAGCACACACTGCAGCCTGGGCTCAGTGCTTTCTGCACATCTCAGGCTTCAATCTGTAAACCAAGATTAAACTCACTCCAAAGGACCCAATAAAGTTTCAGTAGCCAACTCAGAACAATTTCAGCATCACTGTGGAAGTATTTAAAACACACACACACATGCTGGAGGATTCAGAGCACATAAAAACTAGGTTAAAATAATGTTAAATATCTAAATTGACCCCCTGATACTCGTTACAGCTCCTCTGTATGCCTGCCTTTGCTCATGCTTTTGTCTCTAAGACTTCAGGAGTCAAACGAAGAGCATTATACTAATTATATACTATACCATGGAGTATTTACAGCAATTCCTGTACCTAAGAACTGCCTGAGGTAAAAAGAGAGCAAAAGCTTTAATTCCTGCACTTTGAAGTAAATCAATCCCTTAACATTACCTGAACAGGACTTGTATGTTATAAATATTGTCTGGGTCAAAAAGCCAGTCTCACCCTTTTACGTGCTAATATTAAGATATTCTAAGTACACAGTATGAATGGTGAAGAAAAAAATGTGATTTTTATGCCAAACAAGTTACCATTGTTTTTCCTCATATATCAAACAGGTTAATCAATCACAAACGTAAAATCTACAGAGCACAATAAGAAGTGTACAATAAATTTACCACCAGAAAACAAATGCTGTACAATCCCAATAGCTGGTGCTAGAAATTCACAAAGCCTCTTGAAGAAGACTTAGGGAAAAGGTTTGATTCTAAATTTAAGAACTCCCTAGGGTAAAACCATGTCGTGACAATTTGCTAGCCACAATGACTGCAAAGATACATCCTAGTTCAAGCAGAATTTTTACTGTATGTGATCTAAGGCAAAATCAAGTCCTGGTATATAACAGAATTCCTTTCTTTCTTGCTATCATCTCAAAACACTTTATATTGTAAGAAAAATGCCTTTTCTAATGAGCTCCAAATGTCTTTCTTTTATTTATAAATGCATGCATTGTAGCTCCCTAGCAATTTATAAGGTTTATTACATAAGTCAATAACTTGGTGCCAGTCGTATACTGGGATGGAGGTGCTTAACAATACAGATTGATGCTTGATGTGATTTACATGAGCCTCTGTGCGCTAGGCATGTGACTACATTAGGCATATGATTACTACTGGCTTTCAATGAGATTTTGGCAATGAAAGAAGAAACATGTTAAGTTCAGCCTACTTGCAAGAGAATCCACAGTACAGTTTAAAATTCTTTGCATTTATATTTTTTATTAATTTCTTTTTGCTGAACACTGCTAAAAAGTTTCAGGATCCACCACCTCCCTTGCCTGAAAAAACCAGTATTTATTTCCATACTGTAGATTGCAGCCTAGCACAAAGACATTCCACTGTGCCTAAATGTAGTATCTTCCTCAGAGGCAATGTAAATTGCTGGCATGGATGTCAGTGGCACTGTGGCTACATTGCATTGAGGGCCTGAACTGGTTTGATTAAAAGTAGTTTGGGAATCTGCACACTGTAACTGCATGCTGCAATAAACCCAAACATTTAGACATCAACCAATATGATGCCTATCTTTTTGGCTCATTCCTAGCATTTACAGCTCTAAACCTTGTATGTGACCACTTCCAATTGGGATTTCCCAACTGCACAATAGGAAACACCGAGGATGAAAAACCAACTCAAATCTTATTTCTCCCTGGGACATAGTGAAGAGTTTACTTAAGAGTACCTCCTTCTGCGACTCAACTCTGATAAACATGGGAGCAGGCACTTCAGGAGTATAGCAGGAGGCAATTCCTTTTTTTTCCTAAAATCTCTGCTGGAAGAGCCTGGTAGTTACAGCTGACTTTGTACTCCAGCAGGTGTCTGTCTGAACCTCCGCAGGAAGCACTGAACTCAGGTTTTGTATAACCTGGAAGACCCTAACCACCAATCTTCTCCAGCTGTTTAGCTAAAAAGAAATGCAACACCAGCTGCTCAAACAAAAACTCAAGAATAAAGGCTGTCTTCAAAACTGATAGGGGTTTTTCCAGGCAAGAAGTTGAGAATACAAATAAGGACATCCAAGAGTTGTACAAACAGAGGTGGGGCTGACTGACAAAAGGAAGCCATCAGTGCCAACTTTATTGCTTCTCCAATGTTTTACTTACATTGTTGCTTCTCTGGGTGACTTCCTGCTAATCCAAGTTCACAAATATGTTTTCAACTGTTTGGTTGGACTCTACAAGCATTCATCAGAGGTACTGCTTTCAGTTTATCCCAGATTCAGCAATTTAAGGTGAATCCCATGGCAAATCAAGATCAAAAGCGGTACCCACAGGATTCCATTTGTCTCACTGCTTTACAATTTTCAGTTTATTCTGACTATGCTGAATTTTCAGGCAATGAAATAACTTCACTTGAAAAAAATAATCATCTGGAGGATTAGAGTGCATAATGACATATGAATGCCTCCTTAATGGTGGGAGTTAGAAAAAAAAAATTAAGCAAAACTTTCCTTTGCATCAAATACTGAAAATCTGGCTGGCTGCAGTGACAGCTGGCAGAAAAGCACAGGAAATGTCAACTTCCACTTTGGATATACTGAGAGGTTAACAAGACAGACTGCATGAAGCTTTCCAGCAGATATACACTTCAGCAGAGAAGGGAAAGAGTAACGGGTTAATTGAACCTTCTTATAGTTACTCAGAAAGCAAAAAACCTCCTCTTTTATTTTTGCACAGCTCTTGTTTTGAAAAACAGTTGTAAAAGTTGTCAGAATTAAGTTCTATCAGCTAAATGAAAGGACTTTGCCTGCCTTTCAAAAAGGAAGAGCAGCTGTGTGAGAGAGAGTCCTACACAGTTCTACTCAACGGCCTCTGGCCTCTCATCTCTGCAGGATGGGGTGGCACTCGGGGGGTGAGGAAAAGGAAGCAACTTGCTCACCCTCTTGCTGCCTGTTCAGGCTTACGAGTCCCTCTCAGTGGCTGCCATAGGTCTGACAGGTGCAAAAGGCAACCTCATGGTGCAAACGTCTATTAGAAATTAGATGAAGACCCCTGCCACTTCTCAAGTATCTCATCTGCAAGTTATTACTGCTGGTTGAAAGGATGTTAGTTCAGGAATTTTATGGATCTGGAAATTCCCCTGGGAGTGGTCCTGTTTGGAGATCTCTGAACATCACAAAAACATGGAAGCAGCATAATAAAATGCTTGACCAAAACGTACTAGTCAAGAGGGTGATATTGAAGCCCACTTACCACATAGAAGTAATCATGGGCAGATGGACAGAGCCCCTGAGTGTGGGGTCAACTGGCACATGCTAGACTACAAGGTGAGTATTGTTTTCTTCTAAATATGATCCAGTCCTTAGGTGATTTCTCAGCACTGTGAAGAGTTTCTATGGAATAAACCAGCACCTGTCACTATATTCTTTCTTTCTATGCTGACAGAAACATGCAATAATGCTAAAGAGACAACTTCAAGCAGAAGACCAGCATTTTGCCAAGTGATTCTTGAGCTGCTCTGTATCCAACACACAAAATCCTCAGGATTTTGTCTCCAGCTCCAGCTCTTGGGATCCTAGCAATAGCTGTCATCCCTACCTTTCTGCCTCCATTTTCCACTCCTTCCTTCCCTTCCCCTCAGCATGCAACTGAGGATCTAAACCATATCACTATACACGTACCTACACAGGCATGCACAGAGTTGTCCCAGTGATCTCTAGCATAGCTCTCCACCATAGTACATTGGTGGGCCCTAATTAGGGACATTTCCTGCAGAACTTAAGGGATCTAACCCTTTATCTGCAGGTCATATATATCAGACACTGAATCACCTCAAAAATAAAAAGCTACAGTTTCAAAAATAAAGAAACGTGCTTTGGTTAAGTACAATGCATCACAGACTACTAAAGTGTGGGTGCTGCTTTGGGACTGTTAAATCATTCAAGCAGCAGAGGCAAGAGCCACTAAAACTCATCAGGGACAAAGTCATGCCATCTGGATTTCCAAAGCTTTTGAAAATGCATTTGGAAATGAAAAACACACAACAGCTAATGCACTAGATATTTCACACCGGTAGACTAAGATGCAGATATCCAATTTACAGATAACACAACAGCTTCTTTTCCCTTAGTCATAAATTCCAGGATGATCAGATTCTGAATAGCACTCCCAGATACAAAAGAAAAATAGGGCAGATGATGAATATTTTATCACTGAATTCTTGCTATACATAATCATATTATTTTATTATCTCATGCTGTGCAGAAAAAAACATGGGAAATGAGGCTAGATTTGTGAATGATAATAATAATTTGTCAAGCTGTTTGATACAAGGATGAAAATACAATAAACATGATTTTAAAAGTTGAGATAGGAAGACTGGCTACTGCCATGAAATGGGAAAACGTGGAAGTGATTTAAGGGTATTAAAGGAATGTAAAAGAAACTACGATAGAATAATTTATATACCAAGAACAACGAAATACAGTGCAAGGAACACTAGCAAAAGCGGTATCCATTAACACAAAAGGTAACCATTTTGACAGTCCTAGGAAGGAAAGATGAATAAACACCCTCTCATTACACATCTCCACTCAAGTTTCACCTTGACTTAGAAAAAGCTATTTGCTTAGTACACTGCACTTTTATTCTGCATGGACAGGGAATACTTTCCGCTAACGGTATTCAGATACACATATTCTAATCCGCTTTTCCAATGGTATTTGTTAGAGTGCAAGTTTTCTTACGAATTACCACATGAAATTACATGTTTCAGTATATTCAATCCCAATGTTAATCCAGAACGGTAAACAAGCAATTTTAAGAAACCAACCTTTTGAAATCACATGCCTAAAGAGAGAATGCAGATGGCACTCGACAGACGTGTGCAGAATCAATCCCAGAAGCACAGAGGCTGGAAAGGACCCTGGGAGATCTCAAGTCCAACCTCCTGCCCAAAGCATATCCAGCTGGAGCAGGTTGCTCAGGGCCTTCTCCAGTTGGGTTTGGATACCTCCAAGGATGGAGGTTCCTTCCTGCAATTTGGCAGGGATGAGACCTGGCTAGAGTTGCTGTTTATATGATAAATAATGATTTATTTATCATATAAATATGGTGTTTCAGTCACTAGCAAAGAATGGAAATGTGGCCCACAGATAAGGTAATCATACTAGCTTTGGCCATGGTGGCCCAGCATTTCATTTGAAGTTTAGTAGTTCTGTTCCTAACTGCTCTATCTCTGTGTTTTATTAACAAGAAAACACTTTCAAAATGTAACAAAGCAAAACTGCATAACATCTGAAAGAAAAAAAAAAAAAGTAAAAATTTGGATGATATAGCTTGGAGGATATTGATCAAGAGTTTCAATGCTGCTGTTTTTGTTTTTTCAAGAAAGTAGTTACCCTCATTCCTGACCTCTCTTTGAAAACTTCAAGTCTCTCTAGGTAGGACTGTAAATCTCCACAGTTCACTAGGGATTACGGACAGCATCAATAATGTTCTAAACATGAACTTTTAAATACTAGGTTTTTAAATAATAACCAAAGGATTAGATGAGGACAAATATAAATATCTATGTACAATGACTCAGACTGTCTGCATGACACTTTGGTGTCTAATGGGAACTAGTGTTACATGCCTGGGTATCCAGCTGTCAGATATGATTATTTTAGTTAGGTTCTTTCATACCAAGTTTAGACACTGTACCCAGCCTGACTGAGAAATCAAATTGGACAAATTCCTTTGTTTATAACTCTGTAGTAGAAAAAGGTTAAAGCAGGCCCTTCTTCTGATCCAATAAAAAAGGTTTTTGAAAGCAGTAGGAGCCTGAAAAACCTGAAAGGCTTGTAATTAGTCAACCTCTGAAAACTCCTGAAAAAGATACCAGAGATAGAGCTCCCCTCAAGGTTCCCACATACCTTTCCCCTCTTAATTAACAAAAAGTATAAAAGCAGAATTGAGATCTAAAATGAATTTCAGATATTTTTATCTGCTATGCAATCTCAGGAGCCTTGTGTCAATTACCTCTAGAAAAGCCACTCAGAAATTAGAGCCTGCCCATGTCAAATTAAAGCATTCTTTCTCCTTGGCTTGCTGGTGGCACAGGAGCACCCTAGGATCCTGGGATTTTCATGCCCGTTCATCCTGACTTTCAGTGCTGCACTTCAAAGCCTTTTTGGTTTGAAAAACCAGAAACAGAGGTCAGAATGCCAATATTTCCCTGTTTTTTTTTTTTTAATTTCTAAATTAAAAGATTAACTGGACATTCACCATTCCTGTTTCCATTTCAGAAACAATGCACAGCCTCGTATAGCAAGAGAGCCAGGCTAACACGGCTAGCCTCTGCATTTACCAGTCCGGAACCAAAACCCCACAGCAGCACTCAGAGCACACACATAGAAGAGGAGCACACACATGAAGCATCATTATGCATTACTACATGTACACTGAAAGGTCAGACATTTACATCATGGGAGATGCTGGACATTGTGCTGCTGAATACATATCCATAAACAAATGCAAGGCATTAATGGCTCTTTCTTTTCACTTCCAGCCTCTCCCAAGGACTATAATTTAGTATTAAATGCTGAACTCAAGCATTCCCTTTGTGCAGATGTATTGGATGTGAGGCAGGAAGGAAGACCCTTTACTGCGTTTATGTAAGCTGTTGCTGGCATGAGGCAGAGAGGCAGGGAGACCAAGCATCATTAAGAGTGGTGTTTCAATGTGTTAAGAGACTGGGGAAGCTTATCCATTGCCCTGCATTCCTTATGTGTGTATGTTTTATCTCTGTTTTTCTGTAGGAGAGCTTCACGGCTTCTCCAGAACTTCAGTCAGGGAATAAGAGCACTACAAATATTTGTGCTAGGTAATTTATCTTACTGCACACGTTATTCTGATAAAGCTGCTCTTCAGAGTAAAGCGTAACACCTTTCCAGTGAAATACATGGACCTTACTTTCCAATTTCACTGAGGATCATTATACTGTGTGATCAGCCTTGGCCTGGCTGCTTCAGGTGCAGAACTTCAAAAACAAATCAGGGTTCCACTGAGGTACCTTAGACATAAATTAAAAAATGCATGGACTGACCTTTATGTCACTGAATGAAGCCTTATATTTTTACCAGTTTGACAAAGTAGATCAGGGAAAGAAGGTAGATATTTCAGATGATGTTCTTTAGATAGGAAAAAAAAATACTAAGAAGAAAACAGAGTTAGATGTGAAATACCTATCCAACTGCATAAAGAAGCACAGGTGTCACAGCCCAGTGGACGCACCAATCCTAAGACATTTGTCTGACACAAACAGTATCTGCAAAAAACCCTGTTTTGTTAAACAAAGCCTTACCTTTCTGCTATAGATTTCTTTGGGAAATAAAAATCCTCTCCTGCAAGGTAAGCAGCTGCAGTTCCACCTCCAAAATAGGTTTTCCTCAAGAGGGGGGCAATCCGGTTGTTTACCAATAATGCTCCTAAACCAGTTGGAAATCCAAAGATTTTGTAGAATGAGATGGGGATAAAGTCAGCATGGTGAACTCCCAAGTCTAATGGAGAACTGCTCACATATGAAGCTGCATCTAGTAGAACAAACCACTTCCCTGGTATTTTCATGGGGCAGAGTTTTCCAGATTTTATGTCCTGTATCCATGAAAGGGGATATTTGGTACCAGAAAAATTGCTCTGAGCTGGATAAGAGAAAAGATGAGGTGTCGTGCAGTTTTGTTCTTCAGCCAGTAACCTGTTTTTTTCTGATAACAAGATTTCCTTTGGTTTTATTGGAACAGACAAGACATTCATTGAGGCAGTTATCCCCCTCATACCCACCACAGATGTGTGGCTGTCAGTTAGGTAACAAAATCGACTGCTGGTTTGCTCTGTCCCTTCAGGTATCCAAGGGAATGCTTCTGCTACCAGTTTAAGTGCAGCTGTGCATCCAGATGTGAAAATGATGGTGTAATCTTCAGCAGTAGTGTGAAAGTGTTGCAATATTCTGAAAAATGGAAAAAAAAAATCCAGTTACTTTTCTGATTTTTCTATTTTATTGCTGTGTGATATAATTTGTTTTTCCTCAGCATAAATTCTTCCACTCTGACACCTGATATGAATAGAAGTAGACAGGTTTTGCCAAATAGCACAATAAACTTCAACAAGTGTAACCCAAATCATTTTGCCCACAAGAGACTCTTTCCAACGCTGCAGTGAACGTGGCTGTGTTTTTAAGGATAGAAGCCAATTCTGCCTGTCTCTGAATAGAGTGGCCAGTCTGGTCCCTCAGTGGGATCAGAATCAAGCCTGCATATGATTAAAATTACAGTGTCCTTGAGAAAGACCAGTTTTATTTGCAAACTATTAGGGTTTTTAACTTATGAAGTATTTGGAGCAGACAGAATATCTTTCAGTTAAAAAAAAAAATCTGCTTAAATACTGGGCATCCCAATTAAGGGTCACAAGATTCAACAGGGAAATCTTAGCATACAGCTTTGCTCTTTGCTTATATTATAACGACAGACACAGAAAACAGCAAGAAGCACCATATGCTTTCTATGTGCCTTATGCACATAAGGCTGTAATCTCTGTAGTCCACAAAGATAGCCTAAACCAGAAGCAACCTAATGTCTTCCAGCGAGTCAGACTATGAAAACTTAAGCAAGTTGGTCTCTTGAGACATGTCTGCACTCCGCACTCATTGATGCCTGGACGGCCCCTTGTTGGCTCTAAACTAGCTTTTCTGAACAGCGTCTAATGCACCTTTTGGTACCCATGCTAGCTTGTGCTTCTATTACATTTTTGCAGTGTGCAGGATGGGTCTTTTCAGAGACTAAGGAACAGCTTCAATTCAGTCACCTTTCTTACCTTTCATAAAACTCCTACTGAGATTAACAGAAAATGTTACAACCACCTGAGAGACACCAGCTTCAGCACAGGGTGCAGAGCAACCCAAATTGAATCAGAGCATAAATGTTGCTGCTCAGCAATGCTATCTGGCTGTCAAGGAAGGTAAGATGTAACAGGGTTTCTCAGTGCATCTCTCCTGCTGCAGTGTTTCTGTGAGCAACATAACAGTGTTCTCCAAGCAGCTGGCACTCTGATCTGTGTAATTCCAATGTACAGACCAGCATTTGGAGAGTCTATGAATTCTTGTTCCCAATGTGTATCATTAAAAGTTTGCATGTTTTATATAACAGGAGATTCCCTTACCTAGGACAGGCAGAAACTGAAGACACAGTTGCATTTAAATGTAAGTTGTACAAAAGGCTACATGACAAATTCAAGCTAAAATTTCCTGAACCATAGGACACCAGAGAAATGCCTTAAAGTTTATGTGTCCAGTCTGAAACTGAAATGCTACAGGCAAAGGGTGGTAGAGCTGGGTGCATGGGGTGCAGCAGTCAAAGGTTAAACACTGGAAAAGAAAAAATTACAATTACTTTGAAGACTAGGACTAAAAAACACCCTGCAAAGGCCCACTGAAATGACACTCTTCATACTTCTCTCAGTTGAAGGGAAGTCTTATTGTACTGGGAAGTACAGAATGCAACAGATGGATTCATAGGCCCAAATGAGACTTGAGTTTCTTCAGAACTTCAATTTTTGAAATGTGATTCAATTGGTAGAAATTTTGTGTCTTCTGGAAATGAAGAAGGAGTTTCATCTTTTATGAAGGACATGAACAGGTCATGGATTTAAGCTTTAAATGTTCTGAGAAACTGTTTGAAAGAATCCATAAGGATCTTTCTGAAATAGATCTGCCAGGGGATAGTTGCTGCAAGAATTCACAGGTCCAGACATCATTTTTAAAGACCGTGTTCAGAGAAACCAAACTTTTCCATTAGACTTTAGAAATCATGTTAGGGATGAAGACGGGGACAATCACGGAAGTTTTTGTATTGGGTACTGAACAGACAGCCTGCCTTATTCATCACTGTGACCTGCTCTCTCTGGTCACTGAATCACATCCACTCTCCCTTCCCCGGCTTACTAGCTGTACAGCCTTTCACACCACCACCTGCATTACAGCTTGAAGGACTCGTGTGTATCATATAGGATACCTGACTGAAGGAATATGAAACCCTCAACCCAGACAGCAGCCTCTGTTGAAGTTAAGCTAGCTATAGGGTTACCACTCAGAGCCATGCCCTGAATTTCAGTCCTCATACCATTCTGCCTTTAATCTCCTTTCTCTGCATTCACCTAGATGCAGAAAAGGTGAAAAGCAGGGCAAGCAAGAGTCCTAACTTTGTCTTCAGGGAGAGAACAGGAGAGCATTAGACTCTTTGTTTCTAGGACAAAGGAATTGTGGAAAGTGGATTAGTAAGGAGGCTGTGTCTTTGTGGTTATGGACATAATTTCGTATGTATTATCTGATGTGGCTTATTTTTGCATGCACTACAGTCATAATGGATAGGTCTTGGAATCATTACACTGATATAAACACAAATTACAAAAAGGTTGTGCAATTCCAGGAAAAATCAACAATTAAGAATCCAACTTTCTATGTTTCTACCTCTGAACACTAGGACAAGTCACGTGTATGTGCACACACATAAAAACCTTTTGATTTAAAAAGCTAGGTGAGAGAAGCAAATTCTTAATACATAACGTCTTTTCATAAGAGCAAGCTGACAAGAGCAGCAACAAAAAGCATGCGGAAAACTCTTATCAAGCCTCCTCCTCTTCTACTCTCTACGCTTTCTCTGCTCTCCTCCTCAGTCAGCCTCTTTGTGCCACACAAGCTGAGTGGGAGGCGAGACACAGCTAGGCAAAATGTCAAATTTTGCTCAGGAATAACAACCTACAATTCCTCTATTGGAATTGTACTCACTTACCACAGCACTTAATTTGACCAAAAGACACTGTAAAATGACAAAAACTGGGATGCAGGAATTGTGGATTGGGGCTTAATAATGGGATGCTGTTGCCCAACCATGAATATCAGAGCCAGTGAGTACTTTTATTAAACATTTTCACAACTTTACAAAACAATAAATATTATTTTGGTTTCTTTAGGCTCACAAATAGTGACAGCTCTATGTTTAATTCATAAATGAGAGAGACAAAGCTCATGCACATCGGTAGTACTTTGAGTATATTTATTTTTAAATCATTCAAAGCCAGAAACAGCTGAACAATTCTGAGATAAAATCCATGACATAACACCGATGTTATGTCTATTCAGTTCAATACCAGAAATTGATTTTCACATGGAAAAAATCAAGCTTTAGGGTAAAATTTTCAAAAGTGCCCAAATGAACTACAGCCATTTTTTTAAAGGCATTTAAGTTCCTAAAGCTAGAGAAACAACCAAGTTACATTTCTAATTGACTTCAATAGGAAATAGGTTCTTTTGTGAATCTCGTTGGGTACCTATCTGCATTTTGTGTTTCTAAATGCCTCATAAAATTGCTATGACTCCAGTACTTGCAAAAGAGGTAGAATTTTCAAAGTCAGACTTACATTTCATCTGAAGTATTTCTAATGTTAAAAAAGGAAAATACATGAATAAAGCAATAGCAACTGAGTTAAGGGAGTTTCCTTCTCCAGAATAACTTGTGATGCACAGAGCAGAAGAGCTGCGAGCACCTCAGAATACGGTTTACAGAATGAATACCACAAACTCCTGAACTAGAGCAGCACTGCTATGATAGAATCAGAGTACTTAGGGATAGAAAACTGCAATAGGTCTGAATGACTTCTACAGCCCACAGTACTACATCCTCTGTTTTGACATGAATATTGGGAAGCACTGGCTATTACACACAGATTTCCTAATGCTCTACGTCTTTGTGTAAGACATACCCCATTACAGTGAAGCGCAGTTCACCTTTATTACACTCCTGGAAGATTTATAGCCATATATAAGGTTGCTGTTGGCAGCAGGACTAAAGAGTTGCAGGAGAAAACTGATAGCTTGATCTACTATAGCTCACAGATGCAAACAGCAGTGATATTTTATAGTATTACAAATTTTCACTTGTCAAAGGACTCTTTGGAAGAAGCAACTAAGAAGATAATTGTTTCATTAAAGATACTGATACAGCTGTGCCATCATGGGGAAGACAGCAGAAAGGCTGAGAAACCTGACCCAGCACCTTTCTTTCAGGTTGGCAAGGTGGGGGAAGAAGTTCCATTCTCCATCTTTGCAATACACTGAAGACCCACCACGACCAGCCACCTCTTTTCCCCCTCCTCTCACCTCCCCAAGAGCACACGGATCCCAGCACAAGGAGGTCAATAACGCGTGGCCAAGAAGCCTGTCCAGGGAGAAGCACACTTTTTCCAATTGGTGCAAACATTTCAGTTCCTAGTTGGCAAGATCAAAATACAGCCAAGGATTTTGTGATTTTCATGTTTTATATTTGTACTCACATTTTTATTTAGATTGTATATGAGCTTTCATAAAAATTGTCAGTACAATGATTTTCTAGCCAGTAGCTGATCCAGTTAAAAAAGTCCACTTTTAAAAGTTTAAGTATTGCCATTGTAACAAGAGATTCAGATTTGAAGACAGAAGCAAAAGTACAAGTACTATTCAACAGCACGAATTTATAAAGCACTTTATAAAGGCTAATTTTCGCTGCATATTTACATATAAAAATTATTTCTTATTATAAATTTTTTCTATTGTCACATTACTCAGGAGCACAAATCCAGTTTGGACTTGTATTGACAGATGCTTCGCTTGAGCCTCAGAAATTTCGTCACACTATTTTCTGCTCTATAGAAACTCTGAAAAGATGTAACATACTGTTTTTTAAGGAATAGATTTTGTACAAATGATAAAAAAAAAAAAAGACTTCTGAGTCAAAATATTGTATTATGATTTAGATTTTTTTTTTAAAGTTAGGGGGTAACACTTTTCATAACTGCCATTTTAATCCTTTCCAGACACAAGTACAAGTCAGAAGTATAGACTGCTGCATCTACATTTCTGGGTAAGAGCATTTTAACCTTCCTCATTTATTAATTAAGGGTCATCTGCAGCTATCAAAGCAGTCAATTGAGAAACTCCCATCAATGTTAGTGAGGGATCCTAAGGTGTTGTAAACTGCTGTAATTATTACAGTCACCAGGACCCGCACCCTGCTTTTAGGCTTAACTTAATGTGCAGCAGTAGTTCTGTACATTTTTCTTTCCATGTGTATGAAGAAAAAGGAAAAGATGTGGGTCACCTCATTCAAGCCAATGCAGAAGTATACCGTAAAGAAGCACACACTGCTTAACATACAATCCAAATTTTCCTTAACTTCTCTCACTGACAGAAGTGACAGCTTAGTTTAACTAGTTACAGCTATATCCATAAGGGGAATGCTCTAGTTTAACAAATGAAAAAGACAAGCCATTTGTGTATGAAAGGGCTTCTATTTTATTTTTTAAAGACAAGATCTATTGAATCCAGTATGTCACAGCACTGAGTTATATTCTCATTGTCAGTTCCCAATCCAAACAAAACCAAACTGAAATCTATGCATACTTTTAAGAAACAAATATATTTATGCAGGAAAAAAATCTATCAAGTCTGTCCTTCTCCAGCAAAACACTAAATAATGAAAAAAGCCCTTGTAAATGTTTCTTTTTTTTCTCTTAAAGCAAAGTTTTTAACAGAAATCTATGTCATACCATATCTGCAACCTGTGCAGCTAACCCAGTGGAGGTTCCTCAGATTGACGGATTTGCCCATGGATTAATGCCTGCATAAGAAAGAGCACTGGGATAAATAATCCTTTATAGTTTTCTCTCAAAGTTGCTCAGTCCCCTTTTCTGTTTCAGTTTCCTTTCTTATACTGACAATGCACAAATTTAAACCTTTCAGAGCACGTGCTAACTGTGAAATAGGTATACACTGCTCTATTTATTCTCACTGGTTACAGCCACATAAACTTGCTTTCTGACTATTTTACTCGAAAGGCACTCATTATGAACCCAGCTTCTTCCCATTTCTGCTTGCATGAGAATGATTAGGATCTCACCCATTTACACAACTGCTGCTTATGGCAACACTGAAATTAGTTCCCCGAATGTATGCAATAAATGATTAGCTGGAATGCACCTCATAAACTCCACTTGGCATAGGTAGGTGATGGAAAAATCCCTCCCTTCCTTTCTTTAGGCGTTCACACTCAGCCATCTAAACTAAAGCATTTATTCTCCTTGGCACTGCCCAATTCACTGGAGACGTGTTGTGGAAAACCTGTTTGCTTACAAAGGGTCATAGTTGGTCTTCACCGAACAAATCCCCTCTCCAGTTCTGCAAACCTGGCAGCACAGCAGAATGCCTGGAGTTTCCCTCGCTCAACGTCTTTAGAAGAGCAGGAGCTCTTTAATGGCTGCAAAATCTCTTCTTGCAGGAAAAGACAAACAAAGATGAACAAAGATGAACAAAGATGAAAAAAAATGAAAAGATGAACAAAGCCCATGAGAAGAACATATCCTGACCGAAAGGTGTTAACCTGCACATCCAGAAGGTATTCAGTGTCACAGTGGGCATACTGACAGAGCAAACTAAAATTTAGGGTGGTACTATGGCACGGCATATAACCAGAAGAGCAAAACAGTCAGAAGGAATCATGAAAACTGTAAAATCCGATACTGCAGGCTACCTGTTGGTACAGTTTGTTCTAACACACAAATACAATTCCTCTCACTGACAGAAGCCTGTAACTCCTGTAACTTTCTAGATGTGGCAGAAACCCCTGGGTAGCTGTTTCCTTTGAAATTAAATAGTTATTTTTCTGTGTAGAGAGGGAAGATCAATAGCTACATGATTTTTAAAACCACTTTGTGGGTATTTTTTGTGAGCAAGATCAGCCAGAAATGTTTACTCCAGTGCTTGAACAACTGCCAATGATTTGTAAAAACATTCGTGAATCATGGTATTTTCATTAATTAGAACACAAATGACTCTGAAAATTTATACCATAGGTCTTTCAAATTAAAATTCACCACCCGCTATTCAAGTAAACCAGGAAGGAAATAGAAAAAATAACCCGTATTTTAGGCAACCATTTAAGGAGGACTAGCCATAAAGAGCAAACAGCCCATGAACAAACCATTCCAAACTGTATTTGCACAAACTAATCACCACATAGAAAACTTTGAATGAATCTGAATCAGTTTGTAAATTGTTCAAGTATTAGAATTCAAAGTTTTTTTGCAGCAAATCTTAGAAGTCACCACAAGGAAGCAAAATTAAAACCGAACACAGGAAGATTTTGTACATGGACTAGCGTATTACCTCAGTTCCAATCTAGGCAACTTCAGCATGAGATGCTTCCATCACAGTATTTTCTTCATAAGATGCACCAAACAACTAATGTCACTATATTTTCCCTTTCCAAACTCCTCTTACCTAGCACAGACTGTTAAGTTTTTTATTTAGATATCCCCTGAGCAGAATCAAAGAATGCATCAAGATTCACTTCAATGGTGAACACTCAAGACAGCACAGTAACCAGCCAGAGGTATCACTGCTACCAGTAATAGGTGTAATACCCTATTCAGAAGCTAAGCGAACAAATTAAAGGGGGTGTGTATGGAAATTCCTATCACCTTAAGACATCTACACTGTGGACACCAGAGCACATCACCCTTTAGAGTCACTCAAAAGCCACAGGCTCTACAGCAAGCAACTCATCTGACCTAACACAGAAGTCTACTTCAGACTGAGATGTCTCATCCTGAACACTCCCAGTTCTTTCCATTGTCTGCCAAAGGCAGCTAAATGCCTTGTGCATCGTACACAGCTACTCTTCTCCAGCTTAACCTCAGCTTCAGTATTTTTGGAGCACAACCATCCTTCTCTCCAATCTTAGTAAGTCCTGATCTCTAACCTTTCCACATGTTCTGAGATCCTGCCAGAGAGCTTCATTCCTCAGTGTTGTGGTGTCTAATTAATTCTGCTAATGCCAGCCAGCATCACTGGCATGAGGCCTGCCTACCTAGCCTAGGGATATTTGCTGGTAACTGGTCAGAAGTTACTTCACTTTGTTTTCTGATTCTTGGAAAGTGGAGCATGACAGTTGGCTATTTTCCAGCACTGTAAAAAGTATAAACTTGCAAAGGCTGTTTCAGAAAAAAAAAGATAAAAAGAAAAAAAAAGCACACTCCAGTGTTCTGACGATTCCACACTCTCAAGTTTTTACAGTGCTTAACCTTCTAAGTAACCTCAGATAAGAAATTAAATATTCTTTAAGGTGTTAAAAAGAACTTCATAAGCTAGACTTTTTTTTTCTTTTTTTGTAAAAATAACATACCTTTGATTTCAATCTTTTTTAACATTATTCTTTGTTTCACTTTTCTTTAATGGAATGTATTTCTAGATCAGCTTTGGCCTTTAAACTGTACTTCTGTGATCTCTCCAGCTATGGTGGTTTTTTAGGTTTTTTTTTTTGTAGTGGTTTTGCAACCAGTTAAAAAACTACAGCAAATTTTTTTCTGAAACAGTATGTCATGTATTCCAGACACCGTGACCCCAGTCAATCTCTTTTCCCTGTTGGTGCCAAAGAATGGACATGTGACAACCAGTAACTGTCTACGACCCATTTACGAAATGGATTTGCCATCAAAACCAAATAAGTTTGACTTATTTGCACATTGCCTGGTATTTTGGATTGTAAAGTGCAAGTAACTAAGCATAGCTTCAAAAGCAACCCAACATTTCTCCTACTATCCAGCAACAGTTAGGCTTATTCTGTGGTGCAGGAGTCAAGCACAGACATATGTTTATTACTTTTTGAGTCTTCCATTACCTACTTAGTCTTTGCATTTTACTTTGGGGTGGTATTGCCTGGGACTAAGGTAGGTTTGAGCGGCTGTAGGAGAGCAGTTGTGTAGATGAGCCCGGGCAATTCCCGTGTACTGAGGGCTTCTCTGTGCCGGCTCCAAGCAAGTCCATTCCTGAGCTGCGCTGGGGATCAAAGCACAGCAGCTGTGACAAGGTGTGCCAGTCCCAAACACTGCCAAATGGCTAGCAATCTCCTTCCATGGTATTCTTTCTGAACTTGAAGGACTCGTGTGTCTGACACATCTAGACTCAATCACTGTTATTTATGGTTATCAGACAATGGATACACCAGAGTCTATAGCCTGTGAAGAGTATAGCTGCCAGTGGCTGCACCACTTGGTAGACATCTTCCCAATGCTGAGATACACCTGATGGTTTTTACTCCAATTCCTGCTCAGAAAAAAAGCCTTGATCCTAGTCTTGAAACATATCAACAGCAAACGAAGATAGCTGTACCAGTGATCACATATGCATTGCTGACTCTTTAATATTAACCTGTTCCTCTGGAAAAAATGCAAAATACAAAGGGCAAGGAGACAGACAAAGACAAAATGCTTTCATGTCAAAAGGAGTCAACTACATAAAAAGGACCCATAGCAGTGATGAAGTACTCGAATCCCACATGTCCAGAACCTCAGAAACTGACCATTTCCAGCATAACCTCTTAGATCCACCTCTTAACATATTTCCACAGTATGACTGATGGCCTGACTACAAAAAAATCATTTCATCCCTAGCCAGAGCTTTCTTGCTCAAGGGTAAAAATCCCCAAAAGATAAAGAAGGGATAATTTCTTGCAATTCATAAAAGGCCTGTACAGTGAGTTCACATTTACTTGGGAAGCACTTGGGCCCAGAACTTCAGAGGTACTCAGGTGCTTAAAGAGGAATTAGATGATTTTGTCAATCTGGGCCTCAGTTACTATGGTGACAGGGGCTATGGCAAACACTCATACATAAATAGGACTTATTTCATCAAGGGTTGCTTTTCAAGTACTATGCTTTTGTCTGGAAACAGCTTTAGATGAAGATGTTAATCTGAAATCACCTCAGTCTGCTTTCAAAATACAGAGGGCTTATGTAAATCTATTTCTGCATTTCAACAGCATTTTACTTTACATGGCATAAGTATCCCAGGCAAATTAGACAGATTATCAACAGCAGTTTGTACTTCCCCTTGCTCTGGGGAAAAGTGACAAGAGTGAAGTCTGGAAGACTGATGGCCACCATTTATTTGCCATTTGTTTTTCATGTGGTGTGATGTCCCACCTCAGCAGTGTAGCTCTGATTTTGCTTCCTAGGAAGAACATTGAAGCATTTTACACAAAACCACAAAAACCTCCTATCAGTATGAAGGGCAATGACAATAATATAGAGAGCAGAGCCAGTAATCTGTGGCACGTAAGTTCCTGAAACCTGCAGGACCCTTATACTTTGGCAAAACAGTGGACTATCTGATCACTTGTGAGTTAGAAATAATACGATACCATAAATGTTAGTAAAACCACTCTGGTGGCCATAATACAGAAATACTCAAGAGTGAAAGGCTTTTCTGCTTGTTTGTTGAGCTGACCAAAGGATTCTCGGTGTCAGTGTGCACTCGCTACACACTGTTTGCACTGAGCCACAGTCATGTTTTGGCTCAAACAGCCCCAAGACTTCCCAGAAACTATGAATGGATGTTTGTTCATATGGGAAACATCATTTCTGCCTGTCAAGTCGCTCTTGATTCACTTTAAATCCTGACAACTGTGCTTCCAGTGCTCCTGGCAGTTGAGGGAGAAACTGTTCTACACATGATGGATGCAACAAGGCATAAATGACTGTTGAGGGATACTCTTGGCTTGCCTTAAAACAGAACCTGGTTGCAATCTATGACAACCACATTAGGGAACAAGGAACAATAAAAGCATTTTAAGAAGCTCACAAGTGGCATTTTTAGAATCACAAAATGAAAGCAGGTTAAAGGGAACTTAAAACAAAAACCATAGCATCACAAACCCTTCATATAAATCCCATTGCTTTACTAATTGAACAGAAAATATTAATCAAACCCAGGAACCAGCCACTGCATGTGAGAGGGAGCTAAGAGAAATATTTTGTAACTTGCTACAGTACTTCCCATATTGTCTGAGGATCATTCTGCTCAAAACAAAATGGCCATGGAAATTAGAAACTGAAAGTAATGCCATTTAAAGTGTCCCATTAGTTAATTCTGATATAAATTAAAACTGCTATTGATTAGAAAGTTCACCCCAGAGGAAGTATGTTAAGTAACCTTTCCTTTTTGTAATTTGTGTTGCCTGGCAGCAGAAAACCTCATGAAATCAAAAGTAACTAAGTAGTATACCAACAACCATAATTTTCTATAATCCTTCTACACTCCATCCTCATCTTGCAGAGCTGCTAGGCAGAAAACCTGAGCCAGAAAATGTAGAAGTGCCTTCGATTTCTCTTTTTCTCACTATTTAGCTCCTAGGAGATAGAAACCTGACCCAGGAGGCCAGGAAACCCAGATGTGAGATGGTCAGTCCATATGTGGGAAAAGACACCTATGTCCCATATATTCTGCGAAACATTCCGAATAGCAAATTCGTCATTGCTGTGAACCACTGCAACTCACTAGAGCAAACTACAATAGGTAAGGAGCAATACTTATGAGCCTGTTTTTGACTTCCCAAGTATGTCACCCTGTATAGCAAAGCCACAAAAAAAATCAGGTCAGGGAAAAATTCTCAAAATGAGCAGAGGACTACTCACACGCATAGGATATTGCCATGCACAGGATGACATAACCCGCTCAGCTGAAACAAAACACTCAGCACCTTGTGGGAAGAGACCCACAGATTACATCTTCAAAACAGTGATAAAGTTGACTTTTTAAGTTCAAGATTTTTTACAGAATAAAACCAGAAAAAAACAGGATGGAAAAACCTCAACATGTTTGACTTCTTTGAAGGGTTATTTTAAATGGGTTGATCAACATTTAAGAACATTTGCAAAATTTCTCTTTCTGATTCCAGGTATCAAGGACCTTAAAAAACCAAAAGAAAGTAACATGTTGCAGCTGACAACTGAAATCTGCATTGTAGCCTTTCAGCACTCATTGACATCTACATGTGTCAAGCTAGAAAAGCAGGAAAACTCATTCTTCTTGATTACACATAGATACACAGAAATTGCCAAATTCAGACTTGGCTACATTCACAATACAGTCCATGCTCATGCACCAAAAAAAATTTTGTTCCTCATTACAAGATTTCTTAAATTTTGTTGTTGTTGAGGGAAGGGGTTAATTATTCTTCTTGTTATTACTGGTAAATTTGCAGTCATTGCAGCAGAACTAACAGTTGTGACAACATTGATGCAGTTCCTATCAGCGTATGCACGTGTAGGGGCACACGTGCTGTTACATACTCACAGTTGCATAAAAGGAAGCCCTCTACCCTTGATTAACTTTCAAGGAAAAATATGGTATAGAATTTATTACTCCTGGGATCCAAAAGTCCTGGAAGTATATTCAAGCTAAAACGAAAGACCGGGTACATTCATGCATTACCTTGTACAGTGATGAAACCCTTTTGGGAAAAACATAATTGAGTGAATAAATCTTACACTAGACATGGATTTAACCTATAACCCTCTTGCATTAGTGAATCTAAGCATTCTACAAATTCATCAAAATTGGAAAGGTTTATTAATGGCTGAAAAAAAAATTTCCATGAAAACTAGAAACTGCAGCAGCCTCTGTTTTACTCTGCAGGGTCACATTACAATAGGCTAGCTGTTGGGAAACTGATCTCTTCTCAAATACAAACCAGATGGGATGTGAGCAGTAAGATCTGATTGGAGATTTAGAGATCTACCAAAACTGTCCTCCACAGCCCTGGGTTCAAATTCCAGCACGATCAAGTTAGATTTCATACCCAGAAAGCAGGAGAACAGAATTCCAAGATGGTTACTTTACAAAGGTTTTTCAGATAAAATCTACTGCCTTTTATGCTCTGTGTACTTTTTAACTCTTCCTATCATGATTTCAACACTATTTCTGAAGATTTGTCACACCTCCGATGCTTTGACATTAGCTTTGGTAACATCCAATATCACAAGGAGCAGAATGAAAAGTGCAGCATATATTTGATGAATATTTATTCAGAGTTCTAAAGACACTCATGATACGTATGTCTGTGCCCTTTGTACATTGCTTTCTGCAAACATTCCAGCAAATGTACAGTGAGTATGAATGGTTACAGAATGTTCTAGGAAAGTAAATACCGAACTTATAATTGTACGGTAGAAATCTGATTCTAAGGGCTACTTTAAAAGCCAAGTCAGGAGCTTAACATTCATGCTGTTCTCATCAAAGGGTTTAAACTTTGAATTGCAAGATCTCAAAATGAATTGCTGGCAAGCACTCCATCCAACAAGGATGTCAGCAGAAATTATCTGGTGAATAACAAACCAACTGAAGAACAGTCCAATTTTATGGGCAATTTCCAGAATAAGAGATATGAAATTCCTAACACAGAATAAATAATTATGTTCTTTGCCCAGCTCACTGTCACCAGCACACTAGGAATTTGTCCAGAAATGGACACCAAAAGGCAACTTTTTTGCACAAGTCATATTTAATAGACATTTAAATCCCAGAGGGATATGTGAAGGTCCATTGTATTACAGTACATATTTTTAGCTATTACAATTTCAGATTTCAGTAAGTGTTTGTTCAGTGTGACAGGGCAGCAGGGGATAAGTGCTCTGGTGTATCGTTTCATACTTTTTTATCATCTGTCTAGACCATCTGGCTGCAACTCAACACTCCATGCTCCTAAAACAAAGGTAGATGCATCAATTGTCAAGAGACACTATCAAAGTAAGTTACCAATGAGTATTAGCAGAAGGAGACAGAAACAGTAAGTGGTCCACTATAAAAAACAGAAGGGCTCTTTCCAAATGTACTTTGCTTGTGATTCCAAGACAATTAAATGTGATGGGTACAAGATATTTGTTGCGACAGATATTTTATATTGTTGCTGCTTATTCACATTATAGATCTACTGAGCTCTTTTTCATTATGCATGATTTTTAAACAAGTTTTTGAAAAGGGCAAGAATTGCATACATATTTTCAAACTTACGGTTTAATTCTCTTGCATAACAATATTTTCATAGCAATATAAAAAAAAAAGTATTGTGATGGCCTGTTGCACAAAACTTTAAAGAAAGCAAATACCTTTACTTAGACCAAACTATTAGACAAAACCTTGCTCTGTTGATATTGGGCAGCCATCAGTCAGGCTTACATTGAAGATGTGTAGATGTTGTCTGCTAAGTCAGTGCTCATCACAGATGTTTGACACTGCATGTATTGCTACAAGTCTGTGTGGCTCAGAGTAGCCTTGGCCACTTTACTTCTGGGTGCTTAACCCTTGCTACTCATTAGAGAGCTGCTATCAGGCTCACCAGCAAAGGGTTAGAACTGGGAATCAGCACTCAGTGATTCACTCACCTGTCTTATAATATTGTTTAGACCACTGTCCCTATAGAAAGATTGCTGAGACTCCAGTTTAGGAGTTAGGTTAGGTTCCTACAGTTAGAGTCAGGAACCTAAGAGCCCTTACTTTGTACCCCCAGATTTTTCTGTTCTAAAAGAACCTAGCAGTATTTTTGGTAATTTTTTAACTCCCACTAGCCAAAATCAAAATAGTTACCTTTGCAGCAAAACAGCTCCCTCTCAGCAGAAACCAGAAGCAGTGAGATTCACTTAGTGGACATCTCTGTTCCACGGTGTTGCACTTGCCAGGAAGCTCCTGAGGTTAAAGGGGTGTTTCTGCATGCTGCCATGAGCTGGGCAATTTCTGTACGCTATTGAGACCTCCCTCGAAACCATTTACTCCTGCTGAAACAACCACCACCATTTTTAGTGTACTCTTTGTGTACGCTTTGGTTAGAGGTCCACTTATATCAAAGTGTCACATTGCTTGTAGCAATCCAGACACAAGAGCTTAACAAAAGTATATGAAAGATATAAAGCTCTGTTTATACTTATTGCTGAGGTACCGCTGCAAATTTATATAGGGATGCACTACTGTTGATATCCCACCTTTGTACCATGGAAAGAACTTTATACAGCTCTCTGAATACCTCTCTGAAGGCAGAACACCCACAATGGTTGGTTATAAAGCAGATTCAGCTGCAGCGTGTCAGTTTTCATCTGACAGATGTTGGACAGGTTCTCCAATTCTCTGCATAGAGCTACTGATTGATTTGTTTCTTTTCTTGAAACAGGCAGGTTACTGCTTCCTCTGCTGCTGTCTTCCCCTCCTCCCTCCCATTTGGCAGGTATTATAGAAAACTCCGGCAGCAACAGCTATCACTTCAAATCCTGTCTATTTTTCACTGGAAGCAGCAGATGTACCCATAACACTTCACTAAAGTTAGTAAGGCAGTGTTGACATGACATATCTGTACTACAAGATCACTGCAGATTTATTGGGTGCTTAAGCCTTGGTTCAGGAGAGTATTTAAGCATGTCTTTAACTCTTGATGCTTACCCACTGTTTTCAATTTGTCTACAATTATATATATACGTAAAAGCCTTCTTGAACTGAGACATTACACAGTAAGCTTCTCACATTCATCCTCATTCTTCCTCAACCCACACAAATTACTCAAATGTCTTAAATGTCATAACAATTTTATAAGTGATTCAATATTTTTTTATTCAGTGTTGAGCCATACTGATTACTTTTGTTTAACGACAGGTCAAGCAGCAAAATGAAAGTAGACTGTCACTCCTCCTACTGCCAGCAGGCTGGCAGTAAAGGGGGAAATATTGAGCAGACTTGTAATGGTTTCTGGCATAGCCTTTTTTGCTTCTTTTTTTCTTTGTATGAACATCCTATTGTGGAGGTCTCAAAGAAACACATGTAGAGATATTCTAGATAAGAAAAGCTACTTTGTTTATAATATTCCTTCAATTTCCAGTGCAAATGTCTTCTAAAATGTCCATACACAATTCTTTAAATGTAACTTATCAAAATAATGCTTCTTTCCAACTTCTAAGAATAAGATTTTTATATTTGCTATTATTAATAATAGAAAATATTATAATTAATATAAATTTTATATTCACTTTTTAGTGCAAGTTTTTTGAAAACTGTAACATTAAACATTGTAAACAATGAAAAACTGTAAACAATGAAAACATGGCCTTCATGTTTCATCTGACTGTAAGATTAGCAGATAAGGGCTGAGCTTAAAAAAACCCACCCCAAAAACCATCTCCCAAAATCTCACTTCCTCTTACTATGAACTGGTAGTAGAGACACACACATTGTTGTTGTTTAATTATTTGCATTCTTTTAATACACAAGAAGCTCTGCTCAGCCACAAGATCCCACTGTGAAAGATGCTGTATGGACACAGTACAAACTAAATTCCTCAAAGAACTTTGGAATGGTTCTGATCACCTTCTGATTCCCAGGAAAGCCTGTGTGTGCTGCAGAATCGGCAAGGCTTAACGTCACAGCCTTCAAAAACCACTTTACAACTAGGCAGACTGCATGAAGCAAAATCAAGCAGAAATCTTGTTTTGCTTAGATACATGTCAGATACATGTCTGTGTGCATGCACAGAGACAAAAAATACTTTAAGCTAGGGAGAAGCACAAGTAAATAAAAAGAAAATTACTCCAGAATATTTGTAAAGCTTTACAAGATTGTAAAAGATATGCAACAGAGCGTCTATGTGTTCCCCAGACAAAGCTAAGTGACTGTTGATTTAAGACAAAGAAAAAAATTACACTCTTGTAGTATCTACTTTATTCACAGAATCACAGAATCATCTAGGTTGGAAAGGACCTTGAAGATCATCTAGTCCAACTGTTAACCTAGCACTGACAGTTCCCAACTACACCATGTCCCTAAGCGCTATGTCGACCCTACATAGGAAACACCTCCAGGGATGAGGACTCCACCACCTCCCTGGGCAGCCCATTCCAACACCTAACAACCCGTTCTGTAAAGAAATGCTTCCTAATATCCAGTCTAAATCTTCCCTGGCGCAACTTGAGGCCATTCCCTCTTGTCCTATCGCTTGTTACTTGGTTAAAGAGACTCATCCCCAGCTCTCTGCAACCTCCTTTCAGGTAGCTGTAGAGGGCGATGAGGTCTCCCCTCAGCCTCCTCTTCTCCAGACTAAACAACCCCAGTTCCCTCAGCCGCTCCTCATACGACATGTGCTCCAGACCCTGCACCAGCTTCATTGCCCTTCTCTGGACACGCTCGAGTAATTCAATGTCCTTTTTGCAGTGAGGGGCTCAAAACTGAACACAGTAATCGAGGTGCGGCCTCACCAGTGCCGAGTACAGGGGTAAGATCACTTCCCTGTCCCTGCTGGCCACGCTATTTCTGATGCAAGCCAGGATGCCATCGGCCTTCTTGGCCACCTGGGCACACTGCTGGCTCTTGTTCAGCTGGCTGTCAATCAACACCCCCAGGTCCCTCTCTGACTGGCAGCTCTCCAGCCACTCCTCCCCAAGCCTGTAGCGCTGCTGGGGGTTGTTGTGGCCCAAGTGCAGCACCCGGCCTTTGGCCTTATTGAAACTCCTACAGTTGGCCTTAGCCCATCGCTCCAGCCTGTCCAGATCTCTCTGCAGAGCCTCCCTACCCTCGAGCAGATCAACACTCCCACCCAACTTGGTGTCATCTGCAAACTTACTGAGGGTGCACTCGATCCCCTCGTCTAGATCATCAATAAAGATGTTAAACAGGAGTGGCCCCAAAACCGAGCCCTGGGGGACACCACTCGTGACCAGCCGCCAACTGGATTTAACTCCATTCACCACAACTCTTTGGGCTCGGCCATCCAGCCAGTTTTTTACCCAGCAAAGTGTGTGCCCATCCAAGCCGTGAGCAGCCAGTTTCGCCAGGAGAATGCTGTGGGAAACGGTGTCAAAGGCCTTACTGAAGTCAAGGTAAACTGCACCCACAGCCTTTCCCTCATCCAATAAGCAGGTCACCCTGTCGTAGAAGGAGATCAGGTTTGTCAAGCAGGACCTGCTTTTCACAAACCCATGCTGACTGGGTCTGATCATCTGGTTGTCCCGCACGTGTTGCGTGATGGTACTCAGGATGAGCTGCTCCATCAGCTTCCGGGGCACCGACATCAAGCTGACAGGCCTGTAATTTCCCGGATCATCCTCCCGACCCTTCTAATAGACGGGCGTCACACTGGCCAGTTTCCAATCTGTCGGGACCTCCCTGATCAGCCAGGACTGCTGGTAAATGATGGAAAGCAGCTTGGTGAGCACCCCAGCCAGCTCCTTCAGCACCCTCACGTGTATCCCGTCTGGTCCCATAGACTTGTGTATGTCTGTGTGATGTAGCAGGTCACTGACTGTCTCCTCCTGGATTGCGGGGGGGTTGTTCTCCCAGTCTCTGTCTTCTGGCTGAGGAGGCTGGATTCCCTCAATACAACTAGTCTTGTTATTAAAGACTGAGGCAAAGAAGGCATTAAGCACCTCAGCCTTCCCCTCATAACTTGTTTCCATGTTTCCTCCTGCATCTAGCAGGGGTTGGAGACTCTCCCTGGTCTTGCTTTTGCTACTGACATACTTATAGAAACACTTCTTGTTGTCCTTGATTGCTGAAGCCAGATAAACTTCCAGCTGGGCTTTAGACCTCCTGATTTCCACCCTGCATAGCCTCACAGCATCTTTGTAATCATTGTGAGTGGCTAGCCCCTTCTTCCAAAGGCTGTAAACTCTCCTCTTCTCCCTGAGTTGCAGCCAAAGCTCCCTGTTTAGCCAGGGTGGTCTTCTCTTTTGCCAGCTTCTCTTACAGCACCTGGGGACTGCCTGCTCCTGAGCCATAAACACTTCCTTCTTAAAGAGTGCCCAGCCTTCCTGGCACCCTGTGCCCTTCAGGACCATCTCCCAAGGGATCCTGTCAAGCTGGTGCCCAAACGAGACAAAGTCAGCCCTTTTGAAGTCCAGGATGTCAGTTCTGCTTCCCCCTCTCTTGGCCTCTCTAAGAATAGAGAACTCTATTATTTCATGATCGCTGTGCCCTAGTCAGCCTCCAACCACCACATCATCCACCAGTCCTTCTCTGTTTACAAAGAGGAGATCCAGCAGGGCACCTTCTCTGGTTGGTTCTCTCACCAGCTGCGCCAGGAAGTTATCTGCCACACATTCCAGGAATCTCCGGGACTGGTCCCGCTCTGCTGTGTTGTATTTCCAGCAGATGTCTGGGAAGTTAAAGTCTCCCACAAGAACAAGGGCAAGCGATCGTGAGATTTCTCCTAAATGCCTATAGAATATTTCATCCACCTCTCTGTCCTGGGTGGGTGGCCTATAGTAGACTCCTACTACAACATCTGCCCTGTTGGCCTTCCCCCTGGTTCTAACGCAAAGACACTCCACCCTGTCTTCACTACACTTGTACTCAAAGCAATCACAACAGTCCCTAACATACAGCGCCACCCCACCACCTCTCCTTCCTTATCTGTCCCTCCTAAAGAGCTTGTAGCCATCAATTGGCACATTCCAGTCATGGGAGACATCCCACCATGTTTCTGTGATAGCCACTACATCATAATTTTCCTGTTTCATCATGGCTTCAAGCTCCTCCTGTTTGTTACCCATGCTGTGTGCATTGGTATACATGCACTTCAGATGGGCTGGTGTTTTGCCCCCTTCCCCCTTCAAATTTAGTTTAAAGCTCTGTCAATGAGCCCAGCTAACTCCTGCCCCAAGATCCTCTTCCCCCTCTGGGACAGGTGCATCCCATCTAATGCCAAAAGGTCTGGTGCCCTGTATACCAACCCATGACTGAAAAATCCAAAGCCCTGACGGTAACACCAGTCTTGGAGCCACAAGTTCATCTGTTGAGTTCTACGGTATTCTTCTTCATCCATCCCCACAACTGAAGGGATGGAGGAGAACACAATTTGTGCCCCCGACCCCTTAATCAGTTTCCCCAAGGACCTGAAATCTCTCTTCATTGCTTTAGGACTTCTCCTGGTAATGTCGTCACTACCTACCTGAAAAACCAGGAAAGGGTAGTAGTCCTTGGGTCTCACTAGAGCAGGGAGTTTTGCCGTGAGGTCCTTGACACAAGCCCCAGGGAGGCAGCAGACTTCCCTATGAAGCGTGTCCGGTCCGCATATGGGGCCTTCGGTACCCCTCAGAATGGAGTCACCCACTACAATGACTCTCCTGGGGTTCTTTTTAGAACTGGTTTTAATACCTGGTCTAGAGTGACCCAGCCTTGGTGGACCTTGGTCTTCCTCCTTGTTTGTCTCATTCTCTTCCTTCTTCTCTTCTTCATTCAAAAGTTCCAGGGCCCCAAATGTATTGTGAAGGGACACAATGGAGGGTGAGGGAGGTCAGGAGAGGATTTTCCTGCCTCCCTGAGCGGGGACCTGTTTCCAGCCTCCCCCATCTCTTAGGTCAGTGTGTAAGTCTTCATATGGACACATGGAGATAATTTGTGGCTTTATTGTCCCTATTGTTCTCATAAGGATTAAGTTTATTGTTATTCTTAGATATTGCTCAGCAACATCACAAAGGAACAAAAAAAATATACAACTGCCACAAAGTTGCATTCCTTTATGATCAACATAGGTACCATTATTTCATTCTGAATGAGAAACCAAATGGAGGTTTGCTTTTAAGTTATGATATATAGGTGCTAAAAATGTTTATTTATTTTGTAGAATAAATCAATAAGCATTTTTACCTAATATTGTGAGTAGCGATTGAACAATCACGGAATTCAACAATTTAGGGCCTTTTTTCTTCCCTGATCTCTCTTTTCCCCTTCTGCTCTTGCAGAGCATTTGGTAAGTGATGCTCAGAAACGCAGGTCAGAAAAACACAAGCATCACACATATTCTATTGCTCTTGTACATCCACTGTTATCTACAGCAATCAAGGTACACTGCAGTTTGATCCTTTGCTATTCTTAGAAAGCTACAATCTGAAGTCCTTAACAGGCTAAACTCTTCGCCTTTTCTCTGCATGAGTGGTAACATTTAGGCCTTTATGCTATTAAGTGTCATACACCAGATCCTGGCGTATTACTATGGATTACTAGCAATTCCACTAAATTTGTGCCAAATAAAGACTGCTAAGATAAGAAAAAGCTGGTGAGTGCGAGCATTTATTTCTCTTAGGTTTGTCCCAAACAAATTACCAGTATTATTTAATTTCAAACACTTCTTTCCACTAAGTCTTTTGACAATAAATAAATCAATAAATAAATCAGTGTTTTGAGTCCCTCTAAGCTTGAACTAAAGTGCATTTACAGAATTTACTACCATGTCCCAAGGCTCATCTGTTTCTATCTGTCCACAAGGGCAAAGTTTCTAATAAAACACATCTTCCCTAGCATGCTCTCCTCTGCCTTTGGCATGACTCCCTTGTCCTACTCCCCACTATTCCAAATTCTACTGCAAGAAAGTTTCCTCCTTCAGCACTCTGACCAACTTGTTGCACCCAAGTAGCTCACCCTCATCTCAACTGAACTGAAAATAGTATTTTGTTCTCAAGGCTCATTGTGGTCATGTTACACACTTCTCATCCACTGCCAAGGCTTTGACTCTTGACTCTGTGCCACAAACCTCACCACTTTCTCATGCATTTTCAAATGGCCCATTTCTGCTCTAGAAGAAGCTTGTAGCAAACATCCATTAGCAGAATATCCACTTACGGATATTTGATTACAAGTCCCCCTTGTTGCATCCCACCCCTACCACTCCCCAGAATAAATATTCTTTCAGCATGTGGGACACTGGTATTGTTACTTCTCATGTTCATCTCTCTTGTCTGCTGGGTCTACTATGCTCCTTTAAACATCTGTACCCACCTGTGGTCTCTGCTTTTAAACCTAGGTAATAAATTTTTCAGGAAAGAGACTACCTTCCCCAGACTACCCAACACACAGTACCACAGTGTGCATCAGGTATTTTATGCAATATCAGAGCACAAATAAAAAGAGATATATGGTAAACATTTGTGCCCTAAATGTTTGAATGCAATCCAAAACGTACATAAGCCATGAAGATTTTGGATGCCTGATTTAATAGCCCCTCTGGAATTCAGGCTCAAGAAATATACCTCTAGCACCTACTAATGTTGATAACAGCTTAACACACTTAACTGTTTTTTAATCAATAACTGATTATATTTTAAAATTATTTTACTTTAACTGGTAATTTTATTGAAGTGATTCACTCAAGAAATCATATAGAGGATGTGTGAAAACGTAGATCTCCTCTCTTCAAATTACTAGATAAAGCCTGCTTCTGTCAGCAGTAGAATCTGAAATGTTTCATGATTAGCATAATGCTAAAGAGGTACTTAGCAGTACCCACAAAAGAAAATAAAACCTTTTTATTTGAAAGCTACCCAGAGACCTATAATATTTTTTAAACCATGAAACTTAGCTACATCATCTACACTTTGCTCTCAATATCAGAAAGCAAGAGTATACAAATGAGCACAGCCAGAAACTATTAAGATAAATTATTATAAAAGAATTCAACATTAATAAAACGGGAGTAACTGACCAAAAACCACACATATACACACAAAAGGAAAAAGTTCATTGAAGACGCTTCATTTTGTGACTACAGCAGAGTGGTTTCAAGTCATGTATTATTTTCTTTGGAAGTAACAAATTGTACTGCTGAAGTAAGACATCCACAGGGAAAAAGAATCTTACTAATGATAAATTATTGTAATATAAAAGCAACCAGATTAAAAGAATACTTCATTAAAAGATACACTTTTTTTCTGATAAGACAAAAATGCCATCAGAAGAAACACTCTGCAGTACACAAAACCCCATCTCTTCCAAGAAGCCTCTGAAATGCTAAGCTATTATTTCCAGATACCAAATGTAATTAAAGTACAACCACTTTAAATGCAGTCTAAACTGGATTAATCAATAATGCATCAACCCCATGCTCAAATAGCAGGTCACTGTCACCAGGGATTAGCAGGTATCACATCTAGGAAAAACTGAGCACGGAACATTTACAATTCACCAAATATACAATGGACCAAACTCCACAGCCTTTACACATTCCAGGGTCAGGCAAGTCTTGTAGGAGAACAACTGAGCACTTGTCACTGAGTGAGGCCAAGGTAATTCTGCCAAATGTAAGTAGTTAACCAGGTCCTACCACTGGGGGCTTGGTTAGTTCTATAAAGTTTTAGTAATCAAGTAACATTCCCTTTCAGATAAAGATATAAATTTACACAAGGGAACATGAGCCAGTAGGACACCCTGGCAGCCAAGAAGGCAAGCAGCATCCTGGGCTGGATGACCAGAAGCACAACCCCATCATCTTCCTCTACTGATCAATCATTAGACCACATCAGGAGTACTGCAGTTTTGGGCCCCCATCACAGGAAGGACAATGATCAAGTGAAGCTAGTTGATGTTTCAGTGGAGGAACATCAAGGTGGAGTACATTCACTACAGGGAGAGGTTTTTAGCCTGGAAAAGTGAAGGCTTTAAGGGGATCTAATAGCAGCCTTCCACCACCTGTGAGGAGGTCATCAAGAAGACAGAGCCAGGCTCTTCACAGTGGTGCAGCAGGAGGATGTGGGGCAAAAGATGTCAAATGAAATGAGAGAGGATCCAACTGGATAGAAGAAAAACATTTTCACCATAAGGGCAGTAAAGCAATGAAACAAGCTGTTGAGAGGGATTGTGCAGTCTGGAGTTCTTGGAGGTTTTCAAATTAGCATGGCTTTCAAGAACTGGATAAAGCCCTGAGCAACCTGGTCTTACAGCTGACCCAGCTTCAAGCAGGAGGTTGGACTAGAGGCCTCCTGAGATCCCTTCCAACCTGAACTAAGGTGTGATCTTATGATTCTAATAAAAAGTCAGCATAAGGTTTCTTCATTTCCTCCTTATCTCTTCCTCATCAGTACAGATCCCATTCTTTTCATCATGTACGAAACACTTTCTCCTTCTATTCTTCAGTTAAGGTTCTCTACATTTAAAGCACAAGGGCTGACTGGTATCTTTGGATATTTTCTTTTGCACTTTACAGAAAGAAGAAAGAAAGAAGTAGAGCAAAAATGCCTCCCAAAGCTGACACTGTTTTCCTCTTTGCAAGTGTGCAAACAGGTTTGATATATGCCATACAAACAGAAAAATAAAAATGGTTAAGTCTTAAACAATTAAGAACCTGAAGTCTGGCAATTCACTCCAATTGGATATGCTGCTGTTTGTATTCAAAGCCGACTGATAGTGCAAGCATGCAAGACAATTTCAATATTTAGAAAAAGACTAGTCAGATTCTTGACATGCACTCACACTTATGCATGTTAGATGACATGAAGAAACCACTATAATGCAGAGCAGAAGAACAGATAATTTTACTCACAATTCATATTAGCAAAGGGAATAATAAATGATGTCCATGTAGGGGGGAGAAGTACTTGTGGATAAAGAGCTGGAGTGATTTAGAAGGGCTTGAGGTCCCTGGCACCATGGGTATGGTCTAAAAATATTTAGGTTACTAGAATATAAAACAAGTCAGAAGTTAAAAACAAAACCCTAACACCCCCATGCTATTCTTCTCTGTGTTTCTGTAATTAAAAAATAAAGTCTGCTTGAAAAATAATAAATCTATTCTGAACAGCAGTTAAACATGTGCCTAGTTTTAAATGTGGACTTGTGTACTACCGAAGCAGAGGCTTGAGATTTTAACTGATGCTTATGTGTTATCCCAGACAGCAACAGATAAAAGGAATTATTTTATGGAGTGAAGGTCTGACACCATTTACCAAAAGGGAAGTTTACGCAGGATAACAGCAGTCCATTAAAACCTGTCCGTATCTGTGTGGGTCTTTCTGGTATCTACTACCAGAGCTACCTGCAAGTCCTACAGGAGAAAAGAGAAGGCAGCAAAAAGGCCAGTGCATCTAGTCTTCCACTGGTGCCTTCCAAAACAAAGCATTTAAAATCATCATTCACTTTCTGTCCACCTTCTTCCTTTCTGATGGCTTCAGCTCTGTCTTCCAAGTTCAAAATCAAAGGAAAAGGGTTTGGAATAAAGTTTTCTGTGGCCTGAGGTTCGCATATGAGTATATCTTTCTTCATCAGTTAGTCCTACAGAGGTAATAATTGTTCTGAACTAATAAAACAATTATGAAAATCTGGTACCAATCCACATATTTTGTATAATAGCTTTTAATGTGTTTTTTCTCAGTTTCCCAGATTTCACTGTATCACCTTTGCGTATAAGTATTAGATCTATGCTTGTAAAAATTTGAATCCAGATATAAAAATCAAGGTAACTTTGCATGTACAAGATGAGGAGTTCTGGTAGCAAATGAATTTTTAAATACAGACCAATACAAATTTGTAGAAGCCAGAACAGCTTGTCACTTTCTGTAGTTTGTGGACAGATTACAAGTTCCCACTCAAATCAGTCTCTGACACACGATTTCTATGGTTTTTAACCATTTTCCAAGGAAAAAAAATGGATGTTTTTGCTGCACTTTGCATAGCTTTTTGTGAAACAGCTTATCAATAGGCATGATTGAATTGGCTTGTTGCCGCTCAAACAAACTGAGAATGCACTTGGCTGATTTTAACTCCTAATAGCACTCAGAAATTTCCTGGCTAATTATACTTTTGCAAATGTAGAAAACCCACGTGCAACATTCTAAAGACATTAAGTTGCACTTCTATTGCACTGATGGCTTACTGATTAGCAAAATGTTTTACACATACAAAACCAGAAAAAAAATCTCTGTATCTGTGTGTAGGAGAGTCCTGTAAGAAATATTGTATATTCTTTTAATATGACTAAGAGGGAAGCAGCCAAGAAAATAGCAAGCTATATTAAGGAAAACATTACAAGAGATGATACATGAAAAGATTTTTTTGGAAAAGATGTCTAAAGCAAACACCATATATTGTTAATCTCCAAGTTATCTCCAGCTATATAGCTCAGACTGTACTTTGATCAAGGAATCTACTTTTTATTTAAGGGATTCAACCAATATAGTATTTAAATGTGTTTAAACATGTCAGTTTTCAGACTCATAAATTTTACCTAAGTGCAGGATCACTACAGATGCAAATCATGGGGGTCGAGTCCTCAGATACAGCAAGTCAAGCAGAAGTTGTTGAAAATAATCCCTGCCGAAAGCAGTCACTGACATCAGTTGAGGATGTGGCTTTAGTTTGCATGGGTAAGCAAGAGGCAGAGAAATTCTGCAAGCATCCCCATTACGAGGATGATTTATGAAATCACCCCATTAGCATAGAGTAAGCTGCATCTTCTCAGCTTCAAGAAAGTTTGACTCAAGAAGACAGTTTAGCTGGACACATTTTTACATTTTGATTATATTATTTATCTTTTCATTGAGACAAAGAAATTTTCTACGCTTACAGAGACATCTTGACATTGCAATAAAGTCCAAAATGCTAAAAGCCTCCCTCAGTTTCACCTTGAGATAGAGTGGGGTAAACCACTAAATATTTCTCCAAGGGCTTTGGGAGCTGGACTTGCTGGGAGATACAGGAATACAGGATTCACAGAAAAGTTCAGAGCAGAGAAGCAACATCTCTTTCTTTAGCAGCTTTGGCTGTGTAGTGGATATCAAACATGTGTGCTTATTTAAACAGCAACATGCTTTAGATAGTAACATATTAAAAGTTTAAAATCATGAAGCCCTATTCCACTGTCTTCTGTTGTAGCTTACCTGTAATCAGCACCTCTACTTACCCATGTTTAACTAATTGGTAGTCCTATTCAGAAACGTCAGCAAGAAATACGATTACTTGAAAGGAAGCACATTTGTATAACATTACATCAACAGCTAATTAATGTAGCAAATAACAACTGCATTTTCATTATAATCATGTAATCATTCTAAGTGTATTGGTTATAGCAACAGTCAACTTTATTACACAGATATATCTCTGTTTTGATTATGTTGTTAAAACATAACTACACAGCTCGCTGTTTCATGTATTAGAATATTCAACAGCCTAATATCATGTTCTTCCACCTGTTCAAGTTGATATTCATTTGGTTGGGCTTTAAGATGTACCCCTGGAATTATCATGAGCATTAGCCGATAAAGGAAGAGAACAAGACATATTGATGGAAGACAGACTAATGCAGTACCACAGCATGCTCATGCATAATACAGACAGCCATTTATTTCCCTCAAGTAACAATAAAAAGGTTCATAAAGATGCTAAGCATTGCTATTGTGCCTGTATGGCAAATTTTAGCACATGTATATGTAGCCAGAAGGGTCCTGCAAAACTTCCATGGCAACCAAACAGGTCAAACCATTAAGAGTCCTAGAGATGACTACTTTATCATGTATAAGCAATCTATTCCAAAAGAACAAGCTATAGACTTGCCTCCCTATGGTGCTGACCAGCACTGAGACCCACTGTACTGCCCAGTAAACCTTTTACTTGTCCAGAACATCAGGACTATCTAAACTTACATCAAAACATCTCCATTCCTCTAAGCTGATCAGAACTGTGGGCATCTACCCATTACCCAGTCCCTATCCAGTGGGATATACCACTTCCCTGCTTCTCAGCAGTGGTATTACTCACAACACAGAATGGCACCCACACTACCAAGCAAGAAGAAAAATGCAAATCACATTTTCAACCTGCCCAGGCTCCTAAAGCAATACAGCCATGTGAGGAAATGTACCTACTGAGCACAAATGTACCTTTCATATCACAGTGCTACTTCCATTTCTTTGATACTACCTGGAACTCTAGCCATAGAAACATCAATAAGGTGATCAGGAGTTAAATAGATTAGAAGAGGCCTTCCTAAGATGAGTTCTTAGAAAACTGGAGTGAAATATAGCTAAATCTGTCATTACAAATTAAGCACTTGACCAGGACACATCTTCTCCTCAAAGTCTGTTTACCAACTATTCCTGACTTTGCTCCTCAGAAGCTTTTTGCAAGTAATTGCTGCATACTTTATGTGAACAAATTTCTGTCAATTGCAAAAATTCTCTTTACCATTTTATAAACTCTCTGACTATCCTTATTCATGGTATTAAGTTCAGTCACCTGAGCCACCACAGTGGCCCTAAACTGCTAAAAAAGAAAAGAATCAGCTAGCTAAGCAAAAGATAACCAGGGTCTATGACCTTGTTTGTGGACATATTACTGTGTTTACATGGAGTGACCACCATTTGTACAAAAGGAAGAACCCAGTATACTACCCCTGTTGGCAAATGCCTAGACATTAAATACTTGGTGGAAATACAAGTAGGTAGGCTCATTTCTGATGGAGCATTCACAGAGGATCTCAAGATTGCTTTGATTCTTGCCAGAGACCTGAAGGTCCTAGAAGCTATGGTGAGAGGAGAGCCTCAGAATCTGGTCTCGTGAGTTGAAATTCACTTTCAAGATGCTGAAACAAAAAGCACAAGGTTTTTTTGGTTTTGGGTTTTGGTTTTGGGTTTTTTTTGGTTTTTTTTGTTTTTTTTAAGTGCCTAATTTAATTTCCTGCACATACAATTCCAAAACATTCTGCTTTTGGAGAATTCAGCTAGTCACCTAGTGTCAGATTCATGACAGGCAGCTTTTCTACTGCCTGTGAAGAAAGAACAAAGGGAAAGAACAAAAAGCCAAAATAAAGGTAGAAACACTATAGCATGGTCATCAACACCCTTTCTGTGGTGTTGCCTTTTTCTCTGGCCAACATGAATTTCCAGGCTATTAGGAAGTAATTCTCCCTAATATTGCCCCATAGTTTTCATGTTTCTGCTGGGAGAAAAATTTCTTCTGAGCAAACAGAAACAGTCAATTCAACTCATAACAACCGCTAAAAAGACAGCAAAAAGAATGAGACTGTATGGGAAAAAGAGAAACAAACAACAATAAAAAAAATGTTCACTGCTTTCTGTGATTAAATGATACATCATCACACACTGAATTGAGTAGACCCAGGATATTCATCACAGGCAGAGAGGTCAATATCTGTCCAAACTCATTTTCATTTGGCATGAGACGTGATAGTTCAGTGGGATTGATTTGTCAGGTACCTAACATTATTATGGAGACCTTGTAGTCATACCTACCAGGTAAGCTGTTCCAATTAAAGCAGCTCACTTCAAAATCCACTGCCACATACCTTGCCATTTACCAAGGACTTTGGAGGTGCAAGTGCCAAGACTCTTTGAAACCAACTCATTTATTTAACTGTGAATGATATCACTAAACACAAAAAAGTATTATTAAAATTCTAAAATACCCTACCTGGCCCAAGAGTTCCTGAGCCAGAGGTCACCAGATGCTGGAAAAGTACAGAAGGAAAGCATTACAAACTGATTCCCTAGGTGTCTGCTGTTGATACTGATCTAATGTCTTATGCTGAAGTGTTGGCCTGGGACTCATGATCAAATTTTAGTCAAATGGTGCAACTTTAATTTCCTGTGCACCTCTGAGCAAACCACATGCTCTCTCTGCTTTCCCCCAAACATACCTAGAAACTACTCAGTTACCAGCATCATACTCTCTTCTGATGAGTTGAGAGTAGACCATATCTCATTAATGTTTACAATAGCAAAGCTCCTATCTCCAAATCCAAGCATTACAGATCTGTGGCTGCAATATGAATCATTGCCACCTTCTATATTTTTAAGCAGCCACATTTTAAGCCACAAGTAACTGTAAAGTTCTAGTGCAAAATGAGCTTGATCTGAAAAGTTTGGTCTCAGTTCTACATCCCTAAGATGGGAATATTCAGACAAACCTTTTTTATGTATACTACATATATTATTTACCAAAGTGTAGGTCTCACCTCATTAATGCTCCATTTTGGTGGAGACATTTCAACACATACCTTAACATATCTCAACATTTGTAAAACTTACTATATTTTATACTGCTACAACGTTATCATTACAATAAATAAACTATTTTTCTCCTACTAAGGTTGTCTCAGCTCTAAGGAAACACTTTGAATCCTAAAAAAAATTTATTGGGATTGATACTGTTTAACATCTTCATCAGCAATTTGGAGAACAGGATGGAATGCACCCTCGGGAAAGCTCGTGAATGTAGGGAGACTGGCTGATATGTCAGAGGGCAGAGCTGCTGTTCAAAGGGACCTCAACAGGCTGAGGAAACAGGTTGACAAACCTCACAAAGTTCAGAGATAAGTAAGTTCTGCTCCTGAGATGGAACAACACAGTGCATCAGCACAGACTGATGACCAACTGACTAGGCAGCAGCTCTGCAGAAATGGACCCAGCCCTGACAGAAAAGTTGAATATGAGCAACCAGTGCACTTGTGTGGCAATGAATGCCAACCACGTACTGGGCAGTACTAATAATAGCATGGATAGCAGGTCCAGTGATTATTCTTACTGTCCAGCACTTAAAAGGTGTCTGGAAGACTGTGTCCAGTTTTGCATCTTCAGTATAAGAGAGATCTGCAAACTGGAGTGAGTTCAGCAGTGCCCTACTAAAATGGCCAGGAGGTTGAAACACATGCCCTATAAAGAGAGACTGAAGGATGGTGTTTGCTCAGCCTAGAGAAGAGGAGGCTTCAGGGGACCTCATTACTGTATTCAGTTGTAAAAGAGAGGGGAGTTATAGATAAGACAGAGCAAGACTTTTCTCAGACAGATAGTCAAAGGATAAGAGGCAACAATCACAGATGCATCATGGAAAATGCTAATCAAACATTAAAAAAAAAAGGTGTCCCCATGAGCACAGTCAATCACCGGAACAGGTTTCCCAGAGAAGCTGTGTAATATCTATCCTTGGAGATACTCAAAACTCAAGTGGACACAGCCCTGAGCAACCTGACCTAATTTTTGAAGCTAGCTGTGTTCTGAAACCTGATGGACTCCAGAGGTCCGTTCCAACCTGAATTATTGTATGACTGTATTTTAAAAGTGAAACTATGCAAAATCATTATGAAATGCTGCAAGGAGGCAGAACATTTCTGCCTCTTTGTAGAAGAGCAATTGAAACTGAGCACACTTCTGGGAGGCAGAGAACAGGGGGCATAAAGGTGTATCAGAAACTGGGATTCCCACAACATTTTAAAAAAGATGTAAGAACAAAAAAACAAAGAGATGCTTGAGAGAAAACAAGTTACAAAACCATTGGGGCTACAACAACAGAATTTCTGCCAACCAGCAACCTCTGACTGGAAGACACATAAGAGGACTCAAGAGCCAAATGAATGGGGGAGGCTGACAGAAAACCAGTTCCTTCTACACTAAAGGCTTTAAAAGTCAACAGGGTCAGATTAAAATTGATCCATTGTCATTTTATAGGCAGTGAGTGAAAAGACCACTGGGTGGATGTAATGTGATCACAGCTGTTCAGTCCCGTGAGCAGCATGAGGCTGCATTCTGCAATAGCTGGAAGCAGCAGGCAGCCTCTTGCTGGAAGCCCTACTAAGAGGAAATTGCCACTGTTGATCCTCATGCTGCTGTTGAATTTGATGGGAAATTTTACTGCGTAAATAACTGTAGGATTGTAGCCTACATTAATGCAGCATAAACATAAAGAAACATGTTTTAACTTCAGAAGCATATGGCTCCCAGTGGTTTCTAACCAACAGGAGCTCTGTGTCAAAGGGCAAATTTGGCTCCCAGCTTACTTTGCATTATCCAGTCGCTGTTATAAAAAGGAGGAAATGAAAAAAAAAAGGAAAAAGACATATGCACTCATGGATATATGTCTGACTCAGTGATGACCTTTTATTCTGATAAATTGCTGATTTTTCAAATATTGGAAACAAAGTATTTATCACATGGAAACTGACTGATGTGTTGGCAATATCCTTTTAAAAAATCTCCATGCCAAATGTCAAAGTCTGTTATTTCATGTTAAATGGATTTATCCAATTTTCTTGCAAGTCAGTGCACAGCCTGACCTTAGGTAGGAGCTGTGGTAAGGAAGCCTATGCAAGGCAGCCTAAGAACAAGCACATAACTAGTCAAGTACCAAAGGTACATTAAATTCATAACTATCCTGCACAACATAAACATGTAGATAAATCTCTAATGAAAATTCTACCAATATCCTACTTTAGTGAGTAAAGCACTCTACTTCTTTTCTTGTTTGCAGCAATGGAAAGGAGAAAACTGTCAATGCTGGCCCATGCAACACTCAGTTTGAAGGAGGTTCAACTAAATTCATAGTACTAGGCTGCGCTGGAACTTCCCTTGATATATCAAGTCATCTGACTAATGGGAGCATTTGCTCTCTTCCTACATGGAAATTTGAAATTAACTGTTTTCTTACTTCCTGTTTCAATATCAAAGAAGGTGACAGTTCTTGTCACAGTTCTTTAAACATACTGTTCTGACATTGGAAGTAGACAGAAAAAGAAAACGAGAAATTTTGCTGTTCATTAGATTTTTTTTGCCCCTCTGGTGTCTGTTCCATCACTATCCTTGAGGGAGAACATCTGTTACCTGACCAAGAGTTCTCCTTCCTTCTTTAGATCCTGATTCCCTCTGGAATATCCTTCATTTTGCTGCACTGGCATTTTAGATGCCCTTTATTCTCTCTCTCCTTTAGATTTAACCCACACAGGTTTATTTTTCACTTTAAGTCTAAAGAAATATGAAATAAAGAGCAGTGAAATGTCTTCTTAGAGACAACAGCTACAATTTTTTTCTAGTCAGCTGAAGAATTTCTGACTGCACCTAGAGAATTCATGCAAGGTATGCATGTATATACACTGTATGCAAGTTGTAGATTTCTTGTTTGCAAGAAGAGCTCATTCAAGCCTTTACCTGGGCACATATTTACAGATAACTTTGCTCTATTTTTGACCCAAGCTTAAAACCTCTTCCACCAATAATCAAGAAAATTAGAATAAGGGACCAAACTGTAAGACTGTTTTCTTTAAATCCAAAATATAAGGAAGATATATATGTGAACAAGCACCTTTGATAACTTGGGACAGAAGATCTAAAAAAAAAAACCCCACCTAACAATTATTTTCACTCTTATAATGGATTTTAATTTTAATCTACAGCTGTATAAAGTCCTTCAAAGTTGTTAAAAGTTGTTCTTCCCAATCAAAAATATTAATAAATTGTATTAATTATATTTTGCCACCAGCATTGATAGCTATCCTAGACAAATCTATAGGCTCAGTCATTTTGCTTCAAAGCTGTAAGGTTCTTGTATGTGTAATCAATTTGACTTGCTTGTAGATAATTAAATACTATCAAGTGATGAAAACTAGACAAGATGTATTGACTGCAATTGGATAAAAACTCAGATACTTTCTCTGTGATTGTTCAATATGTAAAAACCTCTCAGAACACCACCAATGTCTTGCAGCTTGAAAATTATGGTAAATGTTAAGACGAGGTCAAGGAGGAAAAACACTGTACACCTATAAATAGTTCCAAGGCAACATCTAACTATTAAATCAGTAAGAATGGTGGCACTGACTTCTGTCCAAGTGCCAGATTCAAAGATCACTGAAGTTCATGGCACTACAACAGGTACCTTTTATTAACTGCCAAATTAATAAAAGTTCTGAATCCCTATTTGGATCATCATGAAGTGAGCCAAGTGTCTTGACATTCACTGCAGATGTGGTAAAACAATTGCTTATAACTGAATACATCACCTGTAACTCTGAACTCTTATTTCCAGCTCAGTAAAAAAAGTCGAGAACTTTTCAACATCTAAATCACCTATCACCAGCAATTAGACCTCAGTGTTCCACAAAGATGGAGATGGATCTCTTCCTTGCAGTAACAGATCACTGCATTGCTGTAAATAAATAAATGTACGTACAAATAAAATGTAATCTCATGACACAGGCAAGTCTTAAAGTTAGCTCTTCAAATTGCAAAGGTATTTTACCTTCACTTTGTTACTTAGGCAATGAATTACATGTATACTGGTTGTGACTGAACACGAACTTCAAGATCACTACTCCTAAATGCAGCAGATCTAAAAATTCTTTTGAGGAAATGGAAGTCCTGTGCCTTTATGAACAGACATGTCCACACAGTGTTTGAAAGATGTTTTTAACTTCAGTTAAAACAACAGGAATCCTCCTCAGGTGTCAAAAGACACTGACTACTTACAGCTCCTGATGCAAGAGGAAGAAACGTGATTTTCACAACACATAAGCTAGACACGACATAAGGTGCAAACTAAAACCTACCTCATGTAAATAGACCTGATTAGAAAACAGAAATGTCTTCGTGAATGTGGGTCATCTTCATTTGCAAAGATGACAGTTTTTGACTTACCTTTCTGCCCAAAGTCACAAAAATGCAAATTGGACTGAAATTCAAATATGACTTATTCCCCTTTCCCAGCCAGTGTCTTCCTTCTATCTTGACTGATTCCATTATGCTACTTAGAGAGAGACTTCCAGCAGTTTGTTAGAAACAAACCAAGAGAAAATCTTACTGCTTATACCTGGTTAAGAGGGAAAATATTTCCTAAGAATGTACTGTGATCTGTCATGTTCCACGTGAAGGAAAGAGCTATGGTGTTCTTGGAGTCTTAAATAATGGTTTTAGAGTGTCATTTCAAGATGGCATTTTTCTACTTATTTACTTCTTCTCTATTAAAAAGCATGTCAGGTCAAGCCTCAAGTCTCACAGAGGTACGCTGTGTTAGACAAGAGAAAGTTGTGATGATCTCCAAGGCATTAAGAAAAACAACTTGTCAGTTGCCAAAGAATGCCATGGGGCTTTCAGTGGTCACCATTTTTTTTTTCTCCTGTCAACAGCCATTTGCAGGTAGCCTTACTAAATCCAGCAGCTTTCCCCAACTTTCAGAATACATTAATCCTTCAGCAACAGATACAGAGCATCTTTGCTGGTGAAAAAGATTCTTTGTTGATTGACTTTCAGCATTGTTGTATATTTCTATATACACTTCTTATCATAATTCAAAGAAAAAACTTAGAAAAAATAAATATTATAAAATATGGCTTCTTTTGCCAAGGAGGAATAAAACATACACAGTGGAAGTAGGTCATCTGAGACTTTGACCTCTTCAGTAAACTTACAAACAAGCTTTGCAACATTCCACTATTTCATCTGCACATATTTGTACTGGTGTGGGTTAAGGCACCCTAGCTTAAACTGAGTATTATCTTGCTTCATACGCATTTTTATTGATTTCAGTGGGAACTGTTAGTGGAAGCAAACAGTACAAAACATGTGTCAGGGTCTCTAAGGTGCCTCCCCATCTTAGAAAGCATGTTTTTATAAATGTGTGTGTTCCATGGGAGTATCTTCACAACTGTTTATAAAAGTTTAGTATATTCCAGTCCATGCCACAGTTCCTTTGCATCTCAGATACTGTCTCACATCCTGTAAACTCAACTTTCTTTGCCGCTATTTAACAGCCTACATTGAAAACAAACAAACAAAAACGTAGACTATACTTTTTTTTTTACATGCATCCTTTCTTTCTGGCATATGCACATGCCAGTTTTCTTCAACTGGCTGAACAATCTCTTTTGATTAAAATTCCCCCTGTTTATATATGCTAACAGCAGAAGTGCAGCATATGTCAGTTATTTTCATGCAACTCAAAACTTTTTGAGTCACTCATTCCAAATTACAGATCTTTATTCTGCAGAAGGAAAATCTGCTCTTCATCTCTGGGTGCAGAGCCTTTAAAACATAAATAAAGACATGAAAATGCTGTGCAGTGCTAAGTCAAATGTCTATCAGCAGTCTACTGTGTCAAGCACTCTTTCTACCAATTAAACTCAGAAAATGGTCTCAAGCAAACAAGATCTGTTTTCTGTGAAATCATGTTGATATGCATTAATAAAGTTGCTATCCTTTAATACTTTACTGATTGAATCTTTCATATATATTTCAGTACAGATGTCAAGCTAACTGGTATAAAGTTCCTTGAGCTTCACAGGAGAATGAATAGTTTTGAACTGTACAAAGCCTGGGCATTATAAATGACACATTTGGAGTCCCCCAACAAGCTACATAAATGTCAGAATGGTACTGTACATATTTTCCTCTTCAATAAGTTATTAGGTTCACTTTTTCTTTTTGTCTATACAAGCCATCTGTGTGTTGGAGAAATTAGTTCCAAATGTGTGTAATTTAAAATCCGTCATTTTTCACAATGTGTGCAATCAGACTTGAATTATTTAGAAATTATCAGTGCAAGCTGCCTCACTTAACCCTTTGAAGGGAAAGAACGTGGAAGGCGAAAAAAGTATATTCAGACAGTAGACTGAGTAACAGAAATCAAGCTACAAGAGGTCACAGTGACAAAACTCTGACCTCACTTCATCGCCAAGACCAAAATGCCCAGGTCACAGAGACAAAGCAAATTAGCTCACAAAGAAGACATTGTTACTTGCAGCATGGATGTCAATTATTAACTTGTATTGCTAGTCATTACCCTAGGTTTTCATAGATAGTTCCCAACCTTTCCCTTCTACGTAAGGAGAGAAAAAGAACAAAAAATACAAAATACGGCTATTGTAGACTGTTGTTTTTTCCCCTCTTAGTAGCTATAAAAAAAGTAATGTATTTCAGCGGCACAAGTAACAAGACTGATCCTCCCAGTCAGCACCACTGTAAACTAGCAAACTCCTTAAAGCCAATGAACTTAAAGCACAAGTCCCCATCCCCCCTCTTTTTTTTTTGAGGTGTGAAAAGGGCACCAGTGACAATATACTTTACATATGTTGTCCATACTCAAAGGCACACAGCTTTAAATACAGTTATTTAAAAGGTTGAATTAAAATAAAGTAAAACCTGTACAAACTTTACTAATGTTTGCTAGCTTAAAGGACAAAGAGAGGGGAGCAAGGTCTGAGAGTTAGAACACTGGTTGGGAATTCAGAAAAAGGTGGTTTGTTTCCATGAGCCTCCTGGATGCCTTATTCATCACCACTGTTTCACTCACTTCAAGCAAGTATTTCAGGAAGGCTATCATGGAGGCAAAAGCATTACTGGTTGTGAACACCCTTTTTCCCCAGATTTCAGAACAAATAATAGAAACATCAGTACAAACAGAACTTAATACCTCAACTGTATACATGATGCTTTGCAATGATATAGCACACTTTCAAATGACTTAGAGTGCAATTTTGAGTACTGACAAGGCCCTAGGTCTTGTTAACTGCACTTGTGTATAGACCTTACAGAATTTTAGCAGCATTTGTTTCATGGCAAACCCTCAAAAGGATTATGTGCTGCTTGTATAGGCATGAGATTCTGAGAAAATGTCAATCTGTAACCTTGGTTTCAAACTGTCCAAAGACAAAAGACACACTGTTTCTATAACGTTGATCGTGATAAAGTTTGGCTGCACATATTTCCAAAATTAAATCTCGGGTTTTTTTCTCAAATAATTTGTTCCAATATATGATTTCCACTCATATAACTTAAAATGATAAAAAGTATCCTCTTATTAAACCTCAGAACACCTCTGTAACTCAGTGAGATATTATCTTCCAATTTTACATGGAGAGAAACAGGTTCCAAGAAATTGCAACAGACACCTAGCATCACATAATTTGGTGTATTAGGAAAAATTCTAATTCTTGCAAACTCCAAATCTATTATTAGCTAACTTCTAATGTAACTAATGTTTTAACCTTGCTAATCAACTCTCACAGAAGATTTTTAATACCTAGAATATTACAAGGTTACATACACAGAGATCTACAAACTGCAAACTTTTAAGATATATCATAAATAACAGTAATAATCAACTGAGTATCTTGTACTACATTGAAGGGACAATGTAACATAAAAGTCTCAAAACAGTCTGAAGAAACAGAGTACTCAAATATTTGACCTAGCAAGTTGTAAAAAGCAAGGGTGCTTCAATATGGAAACCTCACTTAAAAATATAACAAGTATTTTAATCATACATCACAACAGTTATTCAGTTTTTGAGAATTTAACTTAAGAGAATTAAATTTCAGCAACTCAGTGAAGTGTACACTTGCTGAATTAAAATACGTTGAATTTAATTTGCACTGCTGTGTTGAGTATAATACCTACAATATCACATTTCTGGTTTGTGTCTTAACTTCAGAGACACCCTAAACCTGTATTTTGAATAGTCTAGCTTGTGGATCACCATCAATACTGCTGGACTACACTCTTCTACTACCACATTTTACCATCAGAACACCTCAGAGAGGAGTATGCTAGTAAGACTACAACCAACATATTCACCTCCCTCTCCAGTACTACTTATTCACTGAAGTACATTCCTGCTTTACAATGTTTTAAGATGTATTAAATGTACTAATGATGCAGCTGGCACATTACTAGCTGTCCCATGGTTGAGTTTAACTCTGAATGTGAACAGCAAAGTATACATGAGAGAAGTTCCTATTTACATGCACAAACATGCCTAATGATAATTAGGTAGAATACTGGACGAGGGTGTAATTCCTTGCAACATTTCTTATTCTACATTTCACCACTGCAGCTGGGGCTCCTTCATACTCACTTGCCTAAATATTTTCCTTTAATACGTTTTCTTAGGTGAGAAATATATTCCCTCTACTAATTTCCTTCCCAGACTTCTCAGAAAATAAAATTTACTCTCTCCTTTTTAAACAGACCCAAGCACAGGGACAAAAATTATTCATTACATATATAATTTTCTTTGCCTTTGATAAGACAACTGTACTGTAGAAATGAAAGATTCAGCTGAAGCTTCCCCTGTTTTATTAACACCAGCTGAGCTGTAGCCCTAAGAACCATGTTGGGAGCCCTAGTACAGGTGAGGTTATCTTTCCTCTTTCTCATACTTGCTTGCTTGAGTAGCAGTGAGAAAGGCATTTATGAAAATAAGAAGTGAGGAGGCAGACTTCTTGGTTTAATTTTTAACACTAAAGTCCAGCTTACACTGTTGAGAGCTGGGGCAAAAGTTTTACCATTTCATGGCTTGTACAGCTATGGGTAACTGCAAAACAACCGCCCTTAGCCTCATCTTATGCCACCATTAAAAACTGTCTAGCATATTTTCTCAAGTTAAGAACATTTTAATGTATCCTAAACTCACCAACTCTAACATGTGGGAAAGCTTCACAACTATAATGAACTGTGTATAACAATAACTATGTATCTGATTGTCTTACAAGTTTTTAATAATATGCACTCAATAAATAGTTTTATTTCTTCAAGGATTTTGAGTTGTTCTAAAAATTTGTAAGTTCAAAATAAGCTAAAGAACAGGCTTTAAAACACACAGATATGCTGCTATCACCACTTGTTCCTCCCTAACGGGGCTATAGCACAGCCAAAAACAATGCACAGACTTCTGCAAATAAGAGGTCTTCTCATTTTCACTTATTCAGGAGATGGATGGTAATGCCATATATTCCTACCTAGCTACTTAAAACATCAGATCAGCACTGAGAATTATATTGTCTCTCACTAATCTGTTATTTCACAACCTCTGCAGAAGTAAACTTTAAGTAGGCTTCTGAAGTGGAACAAAATTCTAGTTTTACACCTTCCTTGTAATGCCTGCTTTTTTTGTAAGCAAAATCTATTACTTTTTAAAGGTTGGATTCCAAATTAAATAATGTGTCAAACTTTTAATTTGTGAATGACAAAGTACTTGCTACATATTCTTTCGAGTCACACCTACCGTAGTTGTTGATACTGACCATACCAATAGTTGTTCATACTGATCATGGGAAGCTTACTGCCCAAGTTGGAAGAAAAATACAGTGACAAAGAACAGCACTGTTTTATCCCTCTCCTTCCTCATAAAAACCCACTGATCCTAAATCTACCAACTCCTTAGACTTTTCATTGACTGCAATGCACGGGCTCTCTCTGATCCCCAGCCAGTGGTACTGGTGCTGTGCTGGGCTGATTGCTTCCCACAAACACAGGGAACGTGGACTGTGGCATTTTCCTCCTTTTCTCAGATGTAGACTGTTTCACATAAGTCACTGCTCCACTCAGGTTAGTGCAATATGGTGGTATGACTCTTTCTGCCCCTTTTAGAATTACAGCCATAATAACAGCTGTGAATATCGATCTTGGTTCAATCATTTCTGTCTGTCATTGAAAGTATAATATTTCCTTTCTTATCCTTCTCCCCACCGTCCTACTTTTGCACTGAAGCTCTGTGTAATTAAAAAGTTAACCCCATTCTGGGCCAGCCATTTAATAAAATGTATATGTTCTTCAATAAATATAATTACCCCACCAGAAATACATAGAGTAAATCATCTTTTTTAGATTCTGGGACTGGATTCACTTTACCTAAGTTTAACATCTAAACCTACACTAGTCACCCCTAAGAAGTGATTTATTCTACCTACCTTAGATACCAATCTCAAATTGAGGTTATTAAAATTAGCTAACTTGTACATGAATAGTGCCAAAATGATGTGACCAGTTTAATTAACTGTTTTTTTAGCAGCTTATGTCCAATTATATCAGATTGTCACCAAAAAATAATTAATACCCTAACATCAGCATTTGACAAAAATTAATTCAATTTCCACCCCCCCCCCCCCCCCCCCCCCCCGCATTTAATTGTATAAAATTAATTTGACTTTTTAATGTTCTGATGGGAAAAAAAGCAAAAGCTTTTATATTAATTTCTTTCATGCTTCAGGTAGGTGATGGGAGATAAGCACATAGTAGTACACTGGGAACTCACAAAGATACACACAAAAATCAACAAATAATGGGCAGGTTTTCTGCTAGCTCTGTGTGCAGCAGAGTTAGGGAAGTTCAGAGAAGGTTTATTTCCATCTAGTCACAGCACCTTGCAAGGTCAAATTCTGTCTGGAGAGACAGTGGGGAACGCTTGGACTTTCATGAATGAAAAATTACCATCTTCTGGTTCACTTTTAAGACAACAAAAAATGGTCAAAGTCAAATAATTTCAAATGATCCAAACAGTGTTTCTTTTCAGTTTTTAAATCTTTCAAGATTTAGGGGGAGAAGTGGAATCTGGGCCAGGATGTTTGGTTACCCCAAATCCCAGAAGAACAGGGAATCCAGGCTTTACTTGCCTAGCGATTCTCTCTTCCTCAGCAGGACACGGTCTGAAGACACGAGCCTTCATTATAGCATTTTATATTTTAAGTGATATGAATACAGTGTGATTTAAGCATTTCAGTTACTTATCACAACTATTTGGTAATAAAATCACCTGAAATTATTATTGATTAGAAGCATCAAATATGTAACGACACTGTATGACTTCCCTGACAATTTCTATGCATATCTACATATCTATATACAGACACATACCCACACGCCACACAGACACATATATATATATAAAGCAGGGGTATCTAAACAGCAGAGAAAGACACAACCCAGATGTCTTCAGGAATGCAGTGCCAAAACCACCAGATTTCCGCTGCTGTTGCTGCCCAAGTGATGGTGTGAACAGGTATAATCGGCAACTCTCAGGACACGCAGGCTACAGGACTGCGATGGGAAGGATGGTACACGCCCAGGAACTACAAGAAAGAGGGGATGAGGAAGACCCTGTCTCCCCCTTGTTCACTGGAAGCCTTCTCCAGCGATAACAACTGGATACCAAAAATTCAACAAAGGTGGGGAGAGGGAAGTAATGCAGGTATTATTGTATATTGACCATGTTTTTGATTAGAGAACTACTTCTGTGCATATACACACTCCATACATCACAAAACACTGGAGATTCAGCTACTGAGTGAGATTCATAGATCTACGGATCTATTTCATACATTAATTTCTTGAGTGATCTTGAGCAAGTCTTTCTACTTTCCTGTGCCACAGTTGCCTGTCTGCAAACTAAGACAAAAAACAGGATCTCCCCTCTTCTGTCACTGTCTACCTTAAAATACTGACTGTTAAGGGAATGCTAAGCTATCTGAATCAAGGACTGTCCGTTCTCTATCATATGTGAATTTCAGCAAGGCAGAGATTTTGGCAATAGTGATTTTAAAACAGTTCCCGTCACTGAAACACGAAGCCTGACAATATGAAAACTGTATGAGATTCAGTAATGAATGAGCAACAGCTTGTGGAAAATCTACAGGATTCCTCCGATCCCTTATCTCTGAATTCTGTAAGCAGAAGAAAGAAGCGTATCCTTGCTTTTGATGGAACTGCCTTCCTGTTATTCCGCAAAATCCCCTTTGAAAACTGGGGATTCTCCAACCCCTATCTCCACAATTGTCTGCGGCTGCCAGAAAACCTTCTAAAAAGAACTGACTTTGGCATGCTTCAGATGGTAGCAAGTTTCCAGGTATTATTAGCCAGGCACTCCAGCACTGCTCCATAAGGCTAAATATTCCCTGTCTTCTTCCTTGCTCAAATCAACTCAAATATTGTACAGGAACAAGGAAGTGAAAGTATTTTCAGATAATGCATATAGTTGCACATTCATTTATCATGTGGTGTTGCTTTCTTCCTTGGTTATGGTAATAACAAGCATTTTTCATTTAAATAGGATTATTAATTATTATAATTTATAATATCTTTTATCCTTCAGCTCTCCTGCAAAAACAAACCCCTTCTTGGTTCATGGAGCTTATGAAGATAAGGAGGCCAGAGGAAAAGGATATTAATATATACTGGCAACACATCCCCACACAGTTTGGGAGACAATCCATCGCATAACATCTGCACAGATTTCAGTGCAAAGTTAAATGAAATATCACACCCTGCCTCTTACAGCATGTCCAAACTACAGTGGGAAAATAAACAAAGAAATAGTGTCTGACAACTCATCGCAAGTTATCAAATAAATGGGAGGCCACTTACAGCAGTACAGCCTCTCTAGTTTTGTGCATATAGAGTAGACTATAAAAACTGAAGTGAACTCTTCTAATCAAGAATGTGGATCCTCCATAATGTACATACACCAACTTGCAGCTATTACCAAATAATGTAAGCAGTCCAGCTGCTACCATCCAATCACTTGGGCTTAAAGCTACAGGGCATTTGTATTGTGCGATCAATCTGAGATGCTTACACACAGATAATGAAATTCAGAATCAGTGACAAAAGGAATAAAAGTTTGGATCAATTCTCACTGGATAAAAACCCAGACACCATATAAATGTATGTATCCACTATTAAAAACACCTTTATATATTATGCACATTTGGGGGCTAAAATATTTTACCAGAGCAACAGTGCACATCTTCCTGTGCTTGGCAGCAAACCAAGTCCAGTGACTTAGGCAGAAACAGACTAACTCTGATATTGCATCAGCTGCAAAGGTGTACGCCTTCCAGGTAGTATTATGCAGTTACAAAAGTAAGAAAACTTCACAGGTGATTGTTCCAGGCTTTCTACAGAACCAAATGCTGAACAGGAAGGGGTTTCTTGTGTTTGAGATTTTGTATTCCATGTTTCACACAGGATAAACCCAAACATGTTAGGAGAGGTAAAAGGAAATCCCAGAATAGCTAAAGCTCCATTACAAAATGAACCACAGTGTTTATTATGCAAGAGACTAAGATTTAACTCTCTTGTCTGCAACACTGAGACCAGGAAGCTCATGTAAATTCCAGTATCACACAATCTAGGTGAAAGAGAGAGAGTGAAAATGTATGCCTATGTTCTTCTTCCACTTTGTACCTGTTTCCCATATAGCCAATATTAACTGGATAAAAGCAGTATTTTAGGGACCAAGTATCTTTATCAAAGCTTAGTGGCATCCTCAGGGAAAAAACAAAGTTTGAAACCCTTGGCTCAAATCAGGCAGAAAAGACTGCTTAGGAAAATATTTTTTGGGACCTCTGCTAGACATGCACACATAGGATCTACTTTATATTTTTCTACTGCATGCATTCCCTTCCCTCTCATTATCCAACCTCAGTTCTCTGTTGGTACAACTTCTCTGTCCTGTTATTACAAGGAAATTGTAACATAAAAACTCACAGAGGATCAGAAAGCCAAACCCCAGTGTTTATTTTAGTCTCTTGGGGGGGATGGGGAGTAACTTTATGCCATGACATAACCTCTGGTAGCATCTCTACCTCAAGCTCCTCCTGAGGATGCTGTCAAATTTCAGATCAGTGTGACTGATGGAAAGAGATCTCAGAGACCTCTGGTACAGGGAAAAACAGATGCTGGGTTTCTCAGTTGCAGTTGAAATAGACCCAAATAAATACCTCTGGTGGGGAAAAAAGTGGGCAGGCTGCTGCTATGAAGCATGCCATCTGTCAGGAGCCAAGCCACACATGAGCACCAGGCAGTCAAGCAAAATGCCCATTTGAGCCTACTAATGAGCCTACTGTACTCTTCACTAGTACTGTCAATCCAGCAGCTTTTAAAAATTAAAAGGGAAATACCACAAGTCTCCCAATATTTACAGCTACCATGTAAGGTTTCCTCTTGGGAGCAGAAGTCACAACTGTGGGCTTCAACACCCACAATCTCACAATTTTAATTTCACAGTCAGTGCAAGCAGTGTTCCTCTTGTAGAAAAGGGAGCAGCACCAAGTCTTTGCACAGGTATAAGATACAGGCCCAGGCACAGGACTGGAGTCCTACAGAGGCAGAAATGCAGGAATCTTAAATTCTGTTCTGGGGTTTGGGTTTGTTTTGTTACTTGGTTAGCAGTTTATTCAATGCAGAGTATTTTTTAGAAGTCTGCTGCCATTATACAATTCTGATATGCACATCATCCTTCCCAAATCTTTTCAAGGCAGGCACCTGTCTAGAAGCTAGGGACTGTTGCTTTTCTAGCAGCTCTTCAGAAGCAGTGGGGCTGATTTGAAGATCTATTTTACATAGACAATTATCAGGACATAAGCGACCTCATATAGTTGTTTTTAACTGGGAAATATTTCTTGAAGTAATGCAGCTAACAGTGAAATCACTGGAGAGGGGCCAAGGAGTGAGAACATTCACATAAAACCAGTGCATCCTATGAAGTGAGAAAATAACACTTTAGACAGAAAACAAGCAGGAAAAAATTTAAGATCACAGAAAACAGCAATGAATGGCAGTATGTCTTTCCTCCTTAAAGTGTAACTCTTCCCTGGACAATAATAATTTGAGATCAGCCTTCTCCTGTGTAATGAAGCTAGAGGAGAGAGAAAAGAATGTCAAAAGTCCTAAAATCTGGAGCTCAGCAGCAAAAAGCTGTGAAAATGGTTGAGAAAATTCTCAACTAGAATTTCTTCTAAAACTTAGGTTTAAAGGGTGGACTAGGGGAACCAATGAAAATAAAATCATGGCAGCCACATAACTGTATAAGAGCTCTCTGGGATTTCAAGATTATTTTAGGGCCTCTCATCTCAGTCTGCTCCACAGAAATAGATAAGTTGCATATGTAAAGATGAAAGAGTTTTCTTTCTCAGTAGCCTACCATCCACCAATCTGAATTTGGGGGTTTTTTTCCCTTCACATCACAGGAACTACACAGGCATAAAAGAGTACAAAAATAGGGTTTTGTATTCAATGCTGCTCTACCGTACAAAGCTCTTTCCTGTAGCCGTATCACCTGCCCACAGTAGCATAAGGAAAACATAACAATACCTTTGCATTGTTATTAAATTATCAGATAAACCTGTGAGCAAATATCTAGAGCAGAGTGGCTGAGGAAAAGTGAAGAAACATCTATTCAAGAAATGTAACAAATACATGATTAAATTTACTAGAACCCTGATTTCAGTTCATTAATCATTTTGGGCTAGTAGAAACTGCTGCTGGGACCTAGAACAGAGCACACACTATTTAATTTTGCATCTGACTAGTAGTTCTCCTCTCCTGACTTGCATCCCTTTCTCTGTCTTTAGTTTTATTACAGGTAACTCAGCTATGTGCTTTGGTGGTCATTTTTATCAGCAGCCCTAGTTCACCGTACCCACTGCAGGTAGCTTATGTAATTTATGTTTTTAATTTTTCTGCAAAGCACCTAGTACAATGGTGAGAGGCTCCATTTAAAATTACCTACATAAATAAGCAAATATAATACCATTAGCATATAACAGATTGTGCTTATCAAACTATAAACACTGTAGGTTCAGAAAGTTCAGTGGTGACGTGACTACCAATGCACCAGCAGAACGTGAATTCATTTTCTAATAGGTCTAACAGACCTAAAATGTGGCATAACACAGTAATAATCTTCTCACAATTTGCTAGGAAGAATTTAAGATTCTCATTTTCTTCTTTACATTTTATCAGTAGCTTTTCCTGGGCAACATACTTGCTTGTGCTAGGCCCAAAAGCATAAAGGTTACATACAGCTGAAAACCATCTACCACAACTCCCCCAACACCATTAACAGTGGGAATAATGTACAAGAGAGGTTGAGAACTATGTGCTCAGACATAAAACCTTCTGAAAGCTGCTCTCTACCAAGTGATACCCAGCATCCTGGACTTTCCAGCTCCAGATCCTCAAGTCAGTGCATGTCTCAAGCAATCTGAGCACCCACTCAGAGCACCGACAGAAGGGCACGTTCCAGAGCAGCACTTGCCATCTTACATACGCACTTTTGGAGGCAGGACATGAGCCTAGCAGGGACCTTAGGCATGCCGCATGCTACAGCCATTATTCTCAGCTTCTGTGAGTCTGGCAGCAGTGGTTTTGACCACCTCCTTTTGCCTGCCCTGCTGCCTGCCAAAAACTACCCATCTTTCCACAGCTGGTACTGAGTGTATGCATGTGTCTCCACGCACTGCATCCAGCATATGGACTGAAAATGACTGTCAGCAGCTCCAGTCTGCCAGCTCCAGAACCAAGGGTGAATCTCGGGAAGAGGCATGGAGGGAGGCCATGGGAGAGAGTAGCAGCACACGACCAAAGCTTGTAGAGAATGATTATGTCACAACTCATCTCGCGGCCCCCTTAAAAGCTGTCTTTAAACACTTTGTCACATCAGAATGAATGAAAGATAAATCTGCTGGCCTCTGTTCACCAAACAGTATTTTGCTGGTTTTAATTTTCCTTCTAGAAAGTGGCACTGATCTGTATGCTACACAGAATAAATCACCAGGGTGATTTCTTTCACTGTGGTTGTAAAAGCAAGTTTAGTAACATTTATATTTTGCTGTGATTGAACCTTTCCACAGAGCTGCCATTCACAAATTTTAAATGACTTACAATATGCTTTGCACCTCGGTAATTATATTCTAAGTTATCAAGTTCACACACGCTCTCCTTTTCTAGCAACCCACGTGTGCTTGAGAGAAATTACTTCTGAACATGCTTAATTTTAAAGTCTTAATTTTACACACTGTATGTAATCAAACTTTTTATTAAACATTGCCAAGCAATCTGTCTCATTTAAAATGAGCTGCTAGAAGAGGTAAAGGTCCATTAAACTGTTAATTGCACACTATAACTCTGATTTCTTGAAAAGTTATGTTGAATATAGTTCCCCCAAATGCTTAACTCCATATTTACCTAATTCTACTGCCATAGTTACTACATTGGTCAGGTATATGATAACAAATCAATACAGCCATGTCAGCAAAATTCTCCCATGTAGAAAGAGGGAGGAAAAAAAAGAGGATTTAATTTCCATTTCTCTTGCTTGAGTTTGATATGGGGAATTTCACTGTACAGGTACAAAACACAATTCTGCTAATGTAGAAATACAAGTACACCCTAAAGGCAGAATGCTTCTGCTACAGTAACAGCTTAAGTGATCTGAGAGCTCAAATTCATTGCAAGTAAACCTCAATTAGACTTGAAAATGAAAGTCAAGCAAGTGACATAGAAAATGTTATATGCCACTGTTTTAAAATTACTTATAATAGAGGTCAAAAAATACTTTAGGCTGTGAAAATAAAACTGAGATGACTCCAAAACATATAAGCCACATATAAACATTTTCAAAAAGATTTCCACCTCTTATATGTGGTTCTGAAATGGTCTGAATACAGGTATTTCTATGTAAAACCCACCATCAAAACATTTAAATTTGACTATACCAAACTCAAGAAATATCAATGCTTTTTACATACTAGCTAATTAACTACACCTTCATATCATCTACCTTTGTCAAATAAAATTGTATTTCTCATTCTTAAACAACTTTATATCCATCTTTGGTTTAGTTTGTAGGGACCTGAATCAGACGATAATGAAATTAGAGAGAATGGAAAAGGATGGAAGCACATATTAACTTCTCTCAAAAGGCACATACCTCCAAGCACAGTATCACATGAATGCTGACAGTTTTTTTTCCTTTTTTTCCCCTATTCAATCAGATGTGTAGATCTCCTCACAATACTGAGAATGAAGTAATTAGCACTGGCATGTGTAAATCTATTACGTCTAGTAGTAGTCTCTTTGTCAGGGGATTCTCTCTCCCCCAAGACTTATGACCTGTCCATAGGAACATCTTTCCACCATCTTATCAAGGCCATGCAGTTTAAAAACAGAAGGGCACCGTCCCAGCGAGACTTTGTGGTCAATCCCTTCTCACTTTGGAAGGCCTGTGATGGCTCTGAATTGCCAGACATGCCTTCCTCACATACAGCAACATACTTCACAGCACTGTCCACAGGGGACAACTTCAACCAACAACCCCTCAGCAGAAGCACCATAATCCAGATGCTTTAGCCCTTTCATTGATACCCATGATTACAGCTCTGACCTTCATGGGCCACAAGGAAGAAGGTTATCTTAGCTCTTTTTCCCACAATAGAAGAAACACCCATAGAAATCAAAAGGGCCCCAAATTTACAAAAGATAACAGCAGGAGTATGTTGTTAAGTACAAACAGACTTGAAACATATCAGCACTATCTTTCAAATTACAATTGCTGTTCAGGGCCTGAGACTTCAGATTAAGAGAATTAAATTTCCAAAACTCAGTGGAGTGTGTGCTTATTTAATTAAAAGCAGGAAGAATTTCATTTGCACTTCATTGTTAAGAATACCACTTATAATATCACATTTTGGCAGTGCAGCTTAACTCCAATTTATACTAAAAGCATACTTCATCAAACTCATTCTGAAGTTCATTACAAATGCTAAATGCCAGTACTATTTGCTATAGCGATCCCATCCCATTTGGATGTTTAAATAGGCAAACATGGTCAGATAAACTTGGAGTGGCTTTTGAATGTTCTATGCTTTTTCAGATGAAGTCCTTTGTATTTGACCTGCTACTGTGAGCTACATTATGTATCCTTGAATTTAAACGTTCACAGGTATGGCTCAAGGTGTTGAAAAACTACAGTACTTTCTTGCTTTCACCTGTGCCTATAAAGTACATCATGTTATTTTATTTTCCTCTCACAAATGAAGCAGCATATTACATTCATTACTGGACTGTATCCCACACGGCAAGGATTTCTCACTGATTGACAGAAATTTACCCTTGTGCACTGCCTTCAGACATGCATATGGCCCAGACTGCCCTGTAAGGCTGGCACATAGTAAAACTTTCTCCCACTTGAAGGAGAAAGTTGGAGACTTGAAGAGAAGCAACAGCATCCCATTTACTGAGATAGCCACTCAAGACAGATGAAAAGTTCTACTGGAAAGTCAGAGGCCTCCTTCTTTCCTCTGAGTAGCTATGTCAGCCAAGCAGGAGGGGGGAGAGGCACTGCTCCTATCTGTTTTGGCTCAAGCAAATTTGGTCATCTGACCTATATCATGATTGTTTAGGCTTTTTCCTTGGCTAAGGTAACCTGTTGCTGACAAATTCCTCCCAACCTACTACTGCAACACATTTAACTCATCACAAAAACACAGGCAAAGTTTACGCTGCAGTCATGGACAATAATGCAGAAACTATCCACTTGTAGTGCACTATGTACACAGGAGAAACACAACCAAGAAGAGTTAGGAGGTCTGTTTTAATCCAGGCTCAGTCACTGCCTTCATATGCTGTCTCAGCCACAACACTTCAGAGGTCTGTACAGTTTCTTACTCCAGTTTGAGTGCATGGTACTACCCAAAGAGCTAAAAAGGCAGACTGTAATGACAGTTAGTGTAAATGTGTCATTACATGATTGCAGATAAAAATCAAGCATTCAAAACCATCCATAAATACCTTTTGCAGGGGAGGAAACATTTCCCATGTATGTTACCAAAAAAACCCACATTATTACTGCATATATGATATTAATGGAGTTCACAGTAAGCATTCTGGAATAATTAAAGTTCTATATGTGTGCCCTGCTGTTCAGTCCTTGGAAGGTCAGATGGGTACTTTCCAGTAAGCTTGTACAAGGGGACTTGAGGGTTTGGAGCATGTTGGTGTGGAACTAAAGGGTTTCCACCCCTTCAGGGCTAGCAGAGCAGCTCTTGTCTAACAGAACGTTTTGGATTCTAGTTTTCACTTTCCACAGGAAGACATTTGTGTGAAATAAAATAACCTTCAGCTTTCATGATTTATAGCAAGATTGTAAGCATCTTCAGACAAGCCCTTACTGGCAGGCAGAACTCGTTCTGCTGTTGCAAGGAACATGTCATAGACAGTGAGTGAACTGGAGTTTTCACAGCAGGCTCAGGAGAGAACCAGCCTCCTAAAAGATGGCTGAGTGGGACACCACACAGGATTTTGGGAACAACAGGTCAGTGAAATTTTTCTTAGCAAGGCAAAATTAACTAGGATTCTGCCTCATACCTCTGCTGCAGAGTGCTTCCCTTGTTGGCACAAAAGTCTCAGCATTATATTCCAAAGGTCAGTGTTAGTATTGTTCATCATCTTTGGTCTTTTGCTGTGTGTTTGGGTTTTTTTTTCTCTCTGCAAGACAACACTGTTTTTTTACATAGTTTACTCACAAGTCAGAAAAATCTGGTCTGTGAACATTGACAGATTTTCCAAATAAGTGATTCATATCTCCAAAACCTCCTTTATCGCATGACAGGTATTGTGCAAGAAAATGTAATGAAATACTAAACACCTTTAAAAAGGTAAAGAAAGACAAACTAAAGGAAGTGGTAACAGCATGGCTGAGAAAAGCCTGAGTGTTGAAAAGCTCTTTTGAACACTATTGACTGTGAACACTGGATTCATTACAAGCCGAGGGAGTCTTCATAAAAACCAAAGCATACACATCTTGCTCCTCTAAACAGTCTCACCATCCAAAAGCTTGCAATAAATTCTAAAGTATTAGCAACATGCTATTGAGTTGGCACTCAATAATACTAATGATGCAATTTTCTTCTGCCTTGACACATACCAAATATACTAATAAAATCTAGCAAATTAAACCTGGATTCACTAGACATTATTAACCTTAATATAAAGGAGACAGTTCTGTTCAATGTCTTGCTTCATTTATCTTTCATATTCCTGTATCTAACCATGACTCATGCTGCTTCTTAACAGCACCCTTTAATCTCAAGGACACCATCTTTGCTTACAAACTTCATATTAGAAATAAAGTTTAAAACAGGTGAGAAACTTGAATCAGTGAACTAAGCAGAGAAACAAAAGAAAGAATAAAGAAAGTTAGAAGGAACTCAATATTGTCAGCGTATACTACAAAGGTCTGTCTGAGTTTTAGGCACTTATTTGTCGCATATTTTCAAACTACCAATGAAAGCTAGTGCATTTAGCTTCAAAGAATTAGATTCTCAAAGTGATCAAGTTAATCAAATAATTTTCTCTCCTGCAAGTCAATGTGGATTCCTACATAATACCTCTCTGTACAAAATCTCACAGTCTTCTTTCATTTTTGCTCCATTCATATCAGTATCAACCTGTTTATGGAGCACATTACCACTTTCAGCCTAGCATGAAATTTCAGAACAAAAACAAACAGGAAAAATCATCTTCCAGCAAATGTATTACATTCTAGAAGAATGTACAAAGCCCAAAGATGTGCTTTCTTTCATCCTGGAAATCCATTGTGCCTGCAGGTTTCCTCTATTCATTTGAAATGCCCGTGCCATTTCCTTACCTTTACAATAGTTTTTGTCTTCTCCTAGCACCCAGAATATTTGATCAGGTCACATCGCTGTTTAAAGAATCTTTTATTCTGTCTCAGTTACCATACCCTTGATTGCCATACTGCAGGACTTATTTTAATGACTCCATTCTATTTTGGCTACACATTTCAGAAAGATGAAGGCAATCCAGAACAAGCCGAGAGACAGGGTCAATGAGATTGGGGTGGGGCATGAAGAATACACCTTTGAAGTAGAATCTAGAGGAGCTTATCTTGTTCAACCTATGAAAACAGGAGAATGGGACAGGTCTCCTCTACATAAATGCATCAGAGGGAGTAATGGTGGTAAAGACTATGAAAGCCTATAGGCAACATGAAATTTTGGCACAGAAACAAAAGGACACTGGCTTCTCATGAGCCAGTGGAGGAGGGAGTTTTCTAGCCCTCTCAGTGGGGAAAGAGCATCAATAGTAGATGAAAAGCACCGTGTGATAGTAGATGAAAAGCAGGAGATGAGACACAAAAACTCTGAAGGTCATGTGCATTCCCATAGTCTTGAACCATACCAGTTGGGATGTTTATGACCTGGCTCTCCTGAAACCTGGCACCCTAAAACCCTTATTGGCCCCTCACACTCTCATTTCATCCCTGCTCCAGCTAAGGTGGCCGGTCTGCACCACGTCATTATCCCCTGCCAGTCACCGCCCATCCTTCTGCACTCACTGCTCTCAGTTTCTTCTGCTCAACACTGATGCTGCAATGCTGCCACTGGCTCCGCTCCCTCTGGTGTTTAACACATCAGCCAGCCAGCCTGGAAGCTGTGAAGCTGCCCTGCTTTTTTGCCACAGAAATGTTCAAATTTTCAGCAGGGTAGCAATGTCCTCGGTAACAAGCAGTTATATACTTAAAGAACTCAGCTAGCTGGCATCTGCCTGTGGCCAAGTGGGTTCTCAGGGCTGAGGGGAGAAAAAAAAGGCAACAACCACTAATAGACGTAGGATATTAACTGAAAATTTCATCAAGACAGCAGGTTGCAGAGGACAGCAAAATACAAAAAAAAAAACAACACCACCAAACAGCGTTAGGACTACATTATCTAGCATGGGTGCTGTAAATAACCTGCTCATTAGAGAGAGAGCTGAAGGCATGTGCCATTGTTTGGCAAAGCAAATGTGTTTGCTCTGTCTGTAAGAAGACTGGATGAGCTACAGATAGTCTGGGATAACACATAAAAGCCAATGGCATTATTAGAGATGAGAAGGCAGCAGCAGTTACACTTGTGTAACAGGGACAGAAGATAATTCGCAGGCTATATCACAACTGAGAGAGAAAAAAAAAAAAGTAATGAAATCACTCAAACACTTCAGAGTCACCTGCTCCCAAAGTTACCGCTACCTGCAGATCATATGTGCTTCTAGACAAAAAATAATGGAATACATCGCTATATTCAGGAGGTTAGAAGTTCAGCAGTAGTTTACCAATATATATATATTCAAAATGTAAATAATAAGCCATGAACTAGCTAGTTTTTTAATGATAAAAAAATATAAGCAACACTAATAGCTATTCACTTAGGTGGACTTTATAATAAAAACCATTTCTGTGGATACCAGTGTTTAAAGAGCTAAAAATCAAGAGAGGATCATGAAGTGTGTGCACCAAAAACAGTACCAAAGAGCTGAGGAAACAGAACAGTAAGTAAAGTCAGAATGTACATGCTTGTGGATGGGGAAAAAAGACTCACAATGCAAATGATGATTGTTTAAGGACTCGAGTCTGCTGGTTAAAACTGCAGCAAGGTGGGGCTCAGGCAGCAAATATAATTATGAGTGCAAAAAGCTCTGCCTTTCAGTAGAAGTGACACCAGGAATTTCAGATTCGTTGAGACACAGATGCCCCCAGGGAAGCCCTTTGGAATGCTGTAGCGTCTCTTCAACAGCTTAATTATAACAACAGGTGAAGTATTCAGATTGCTTTACAAGTGAAATGGTTTCAAAATGGAGCTCAATACTGGTTCCCTAACTTCACAGAAAGATTATTAGAGACTACTTTAAAAGGTGCAGGTCATGCACTTCTTGGTAGAGGATCATTGAGTAAATTTCAGATGGAACATAAGAGAAAGTGTCAGCAGTCTTCAAAAAAATTAGACATGAGAAAAAATATCAGCTGAATTTTGGACAACATACATAACTCAAGATGGCATTCAAAATTTCTTGCCTTAAAGCAAATAACTTTGAGAAACAGAAGCACACTGAAGTCGAAACAAAGTTGTCAAGCACAACACACAACAGGTGCAACACAGGGGATGGCAGAAATTATTTTTGTGCTAAATATCTCGTCTTGCCTTAAAAATCATCTAGGCCAGTAATTAAGTTGTCAGATTTCCCTGGAGCTGCCAAAGTAACTGCTAGTGTTCCCAACAGCTAGACAGGCCTATGTTACTACTACTCACTAAACAGCAAGGGCAACAAGTGTTACCAGAGAAGTCACAGACCCGTGTGGCCCTATACTGCTTCTTAGGATGCAACTTCAAATCCAGAAAAGGGAGGAACACTCCATTTCTTCTAGAAGTATTGTACAGCCTAGGGAGGGAAAAAAGCTTCCATATAAACCCTGAAAGAGACAAAGAGATGAAGAGAAGGGAAAAATGGAATTTGTATTGGAGGAAATGTCACTATTTTTATCAATGTATTTTGTTCCAATTGGAATATCTCAGTCATCAGCTCAGATGCCCTCTCACAGGCTTCCCCGGGGACACAAAGGCCATCAGGTCCCTGCCAAAAGAGCAGCTGAGGAGGCAGCGAGGCTGTGTGCATTTAAAAAATGTGAACTAACATGGTGGCCTGAATCTAAGTAAGCGTGTACCACTCTCCCTACTCTGAATGTTATCTAGAGAGCAATGGCACAACAAGATCGCTTTTAAACTTATTTCTCCATTGCTTTTTTGTCACAGTCACATTATAAAAACAGATTCCTGAGGTTTTTTTCTGAATTGGGAAGGAAAAAAGTTAAATGTTGTATCCACCCTTTTTCAGATGTCTTTGCAAAACACCCTCTAACCACCCACACAAATTAAACTCAGAATTGCCCAGAAGCATTTCATCCTTCGTGTTCATAAACTAGCAATCTTGACCTCCAGATTTTAATTTATTTTACTGAAATATTTATTTCTTTCAATAAATGAAGCATTCCAGATTTGGCTCTCTTTGCAACAGATTACTCAAATAGCATGACCATGAATGTACAAATTTTATTTACTGCAATCTCTTCATACAAACCATGAAGTTTTAAAGCTGAAGAGTTACCAGAAGAGTAACAGAGAGTATTAGCAAATTCCTTTCTAAAGCTTCAGTTTATCAAGTTAATGGTTAATGATTTTATTAAAACAGAGATGAAAGTCCAGGAGCAAAGCTCCAAAGTAAACCAGACTGATTTCACTGGTTCTTAAACCGGTCTCCAAACTCATTCAAAAATAACAGTACCTCGTACCCTGTCCAGAAGCTTTTAACTACCTTGCATAGGATTGAAAAGAGTAAGCCCACCAAAAGTAATAGATTGACTCCTAGGAACAGCTGTTTATAAAATGGAGTCCTTCATTTTAAATTTACTATCCATCCCACAAGTTTTCTTCTTTTAGTGCTAAGAAGAAAAAAAATAGGTTCCCACAGTTGCATAAAAGACTAGGTGTGGCCAAGGAGAAAACAAGAAGGATCTGCACCAAAGCCATTGCTCTGTTGTCGCTCAGCGCATAACAGAGCACAGAGTCAGGATATCAGCCAGCTCGCTGTGGGCGCATTGGGATTGTTTCATTGCACGCCTACATAAAATCATTCCATAAACCTTGAGGAAGAAGATCACCCCTCTTGCCTATTTATCAAGCTCTTCCAAAAACACTATCCATTATTCCCAATTATCTTCTAATGCTTCTCCCATTTGCCATGTACAGAGTCACCCAAGTGAGCACTGTCTCCTTTTGCTAGGCTTCAGCAACTGTGGTATTTCAGACTTGCCCTGCTGAGCAGTGGGATCAGGAAAAGCAGCATTTGCAAATGATGTTATAAAACAAGCATGCAAAAGGGCTGAACCATCCTAGTTCTGCAACAAGGTTTTCAAGTTGATAGGTACCATTAAGGAGGACAGGACGCAGCGCTCAGATGTCACTCATCCATACGGTCTCCCGTCGATGACCTTTGCAAAGGACAAATCAATACTAAGCAGATACTGTATCTACTATTTCTTACTGTGTAGGAAAGGTCAACACATTTTCATGTATGTATCAGTTCTAACATTACTGTTTTCAGACACAGAACTGCTTAAACCTGTGAATAAAGAAAACATTCTTATCTTGTGCATAGCACCATTTCAGAACATGCGATAATTTTAAAAAAAGACTTGGAATGGAAACTTATTTCATAAGCAAGGTACAATACTTATAGAAGGAATGTAAAGCTTTACCTTGTTATCATGAAATGTTCTCTTCAAATACAATGTAAATTAAATCATAAACAGCATTTATAAGACTGCTTCCTTAGCAAAATCCATTACCACTTGTGTGTTTTACCACAGAAGCAAATATTTTTTAAAATACTAAGCCATTTACATTAATTTTGTACATGCCCGTTGAACCTTTTTTCATTCGTATGTGCAGGCCACAGAGATTATTCTCTTATGGTTCACTTAGATGGCATATTTTGAGAGGCCTTTATAAAAATAGACATTTTGGTTGATATTTAAGCTTGATCCCATTTAGCTCAATGCCAGATCTATAATACACATATTGCCACAGTCTAGGAGATGTCTGATGCTGAAATCTTAGCTGAAATTTCTTGCTTTTTTTTAATATATATTTGACTTCCCAAAGTATGCTTATGTTTAACGTTTCATAGTACCCAAAAGTTCAAGGATGAACATCAAAACTCTATTAAATTCAACACCGTGTTTAAATGAGAAAAGTATCCTGTTGTATATCTTAAACACACCACAAACAAAGCACTAAAACTTCAGTCTGGCTCTGGTTAGAAGACACTGCTGCACTATTTGATACTGCAAGTGTAAGATCTACAAGGACAATGTTTTAAAATATTCAGAAAGCTAGTATTTTAAAACGCTTGCAAATGGGGAAAGGGTTATTTAGTACTCAGTGTAATGAATTTCTGAGTTGCATTATCTGAAGGATCGTAAGGAGATATTGCACTCATGTTCTGTAGCTGTATGGAAGTGAAGCAATGCCATTTCCATACATCCGTAAGCAAAGTCATAAAAAGGATCTATAATCTTTTGATGCATACATTTAATACATTTCGGTAAGGTTTATTACAGTTCTTGCTTCCTCTTCTCAGCGTCACTCATGGTTAATGTAGAGATACAATGTTAAAAATCAGCAGTTAATTTCAAGTAAAGGGAAGCAATGTTTTTAAGAATAAAATAGTTACTCTTACTGTACTTGAGCTGGTTAAGAGGTAAGCCGTTTTGATTATTGTAATCTTGTAAATCATGGAAAACATACATTGACTCAAATATTTAATTATTTATGTTATTTTCTTGCAAATCCATGTTATAAGAGTGGTTTCTGTCTGTCAAGCAAATATGAAGGCAAAACCAAATCATACAGCTTTGTACTGTGGAACAGTGTACACTGCCAGACTAGGAAAGTCTATTCTGATGCTGCTATCACCAAGATCGACAAATATAAATCAAAAATTAAGCTTTGTGTTTAGTTTTAATTAGTTGCTTGTGTCATCTCATCAGAAAATTGAATATTTTTTTTAAAAAATCATATTGTCTTGGAGTCAAACACTGAAAAAATGCCATATTTGTGGCTGCAGCCATGTGCCAAAAACAGAACTATAAGCAAGCAATTAATTTTAAGATTTCTGAAACTACCTGCTGAATTATTCTTTCACCGAGAAAATCCAGTCTATGCACTGTGATGCAGGACAGAGCTGTCTGTCTCCCTGTCTTGTCATATTGCTTATTGTGATTAGCTGCAATGGCATGGAAGTATAGATTTTTAATATACTTTTATTGCCTTTTAGAGAGCTGACTTACTGACAGTGTTTTTGGGGCATTTTCTTCCTGAATTTTTATGACTATGCCTTTTTGATGACTATGCTTTTTAAATTTTTATTGGGGAATAATGGCTGAATTTCTATAGGGAAAGATGACAAATTCTATTGGGTGCAATACTGAAAATGTTCATTTGGATGCAGAGGACCTTTTTTTTTTTTTTTCCCAAAAACTAAAAACCAAAACAAACCCAAAACCAACACAAACACTGGTATGATTCTTGTCAATTCCCACCCTGCTCTTATAAAAGTCTTTTTAAAGCAGGATCCAAAATAAAACAAGCTGAAGATGTCAACTCTTTCAAAGTAATCTATATGTTACACGGTGAAAGTCTATTTCTTTGCTCCCTAACATGAAGAACACAGAGTACAATAGTAATTATTCTAGAAACAGCTACACTTTCTACTGTGCCTTCATAAAAACAACAGTGAAATGGCAACATTGAAATATCACTGAGGGTAAATGGAAACCAGAATGCTAACGCTGGATGTGAGCCCACAGGTATGCTCAGGAGACTGCAGGGCTGTAGGTATTGCTGCACCTGGCTGTAAGTGTCTTCTTTTGAAAACAGCTATTCCTCATAGATAGTCTCTTTCATTTCATTTGGCCCTACATTAATAGGTTGTTATCCGCTCAGCATAAGGGAGGGTTGTGGAAGAAGCAAAAATAAGTACTTTCTCAAGAAAGTCAGCAGCAGCAGGGGAACAGGTTATAGCCAGCAGCATGTTACACCTAGAAATCTTGGTTTTTTACACCCTCATAAAAGTGCAGTCAAAGAAAAAGCAGCAGAAAGGTGTAAGGCGGATTTTCTACATTACAGCTATGAACATTACATGCTATTGTAATGCCACTGCTGTTGATCTGAATTCTGTGATGTGTTTTGGAGAAAACTTTGCTTTTAAGGAAGATAATAAAACAAAGATCAATCCATGACACTTCTTTCCTTGCATAAAGAGTGCCATTAAAAGCAGACAAATAAACTCAAAGCATATTCTTCAATAAAGACACATTTTATAAAATAGCAAGTTACCTAACACAACCAATAAGCAAGTACCTAGGTTGTATATTTCTTTATGGTGTAAACTAATGGCAAGAAGTGTACTTTCAGTATGCTCTACCCTGAACTTTCAAGGGCATCCCTTATTTAAAGATTCAGTTCACTTTCTTGTCCATACCCAGAAGCCCCAACACTCAATTTTACCTCTTCTTTTTCTTTTTGCTCTTAAAAATTACACTAAAACAACTTTAAAAGGTATTTTATTACTCCAACAGAAGTAAGTACCTGCTGTAAAACAATGTACACATTCCCATAAGCTTTTTATAAATTCTCACAAGTCATTATGCCCTATTTAATTTCCTCTGAATTTTAACCATGTCCTTGCACTTAGTCCCACCTTACTATCTTATCATACTATCTTACTATCACTTTTGAGATTCCAACTTCTACATCTTAATTAAAACTGTGGAATTCTATTACATCATTAATTTACTACAGGACTTTGAGAATTGGGGCATCTGAAAGAAAAAGAACTGACTTTGTCCATCACTTTACTGTCCAAGTACCTTGTGTTTTAAAAGTCAGGTGTTTTCTTTAGATGTGACAGACGACCCTCAGAAAATGACATCACAGCAAAGTCATCAAAACAGCACAGGACTAATCAAAATGAAAACTATGAAGTGCATCATACAACATCTGAAAGAAAGATTATTCTACCTGTATCGGACATGCTCGATTGTGTCATATGTCAGCTTGCTGCTGATACTCTGACTATGAGGGTTGCCTAGGAGACAACAGAGATAGAGAAGTTAATCATTAATCACAATTTTGATATTAATTTTTTCTTTTATGAAAGTATTACACCAAGCCAGCCTGAAAAGATGACAAAGAAAGATTTAACGTATACTTCACAGCAATGCTCTGAAGCTCCTTAAAGCAGTTAGTCAAGAGAAGGGACATGTTACAGAAGAAAGACCTTGAAACTTCAGCTGGATCTCTTACTAATACTTATACAGTTCCTTTAAAAAGAAAATGCAACTGCATATGCACAAAAGTACTAGGAAAAACTACAGACAGAATGCACATTCATAGATGTATCTGCGCACTAGCTAAGAAGCAATTTAGAAGAGACAGCAGCTGGAGATAATAGACATTCATGATTGGACACCAGGACTAACCCTGGTTTCTTTAGTGTCTGAAATTCAACTAGCTCATAAAAATATAAATTTTATAGCAAAATTAGTAGCCACCTTAGCACAAGCATGTATTAACAATTAAGACAGCACTTAAGAAGGTCATGAATTTATCTTCTTGTGCAAAAAAGATTACAGCAATATCCACACAGCCACAGCACACTTTCCTATTAGTAAATGCTTAAAGAACACACCTAAACAGTTTGGAAAGAGAACAAGAAAAAAACTGCTATATTAATACAGTTTTTGCAGTAGGCTGAAATATTAGCTATTCTCTTTTTAAAATTTAAAAATCACCCTGCTGAAAGTTATTGAGTGAAAGTATTGAATAATAAATTTAGAGCTCAAACCCAAAACTAATACTCAGACTTTTCATGTCTGATGTGGCATTTCTGTAATTTCCAATTCAAATATTCTCGATTTAGAAGTGAGAATCTCTCTTACTTACATTACTTTCCCTCATTTACACATGTAACAGATACACTGCAGTTCTTCAGGCCTGTGGATTATCACCAAGAAAATAAAAAAAACCTGCAAGTCAAACTCCCCCTTCACTCACATCTGTGTCTGTTAAATGAACTCTTTTTATACAAGTTACTGCCCTCAGAGTATCAGAGATGTAACTGAAAAAGGAGAGCTTTGACCATACTAGAGCTCTTGTTATCATTTTAGATGAAAGCAGTATTAAAAACTATACAATTTGTTCTCCCAAAGCATTATAGGTACTATGCAAATCTGCTCCAAACCAGCAGCACTACTATTTCTATTCACAAGCACTCAATTGATTCACAAATTAATTTTTTTTTCCACCACAGACAGTACTTGTTATAAGGGTTGAGCCCAATGTTGTTTGAAATAACTAAGATCAGAGTGCATACATCTCACTTTACAATGGCTGTAGTGACAGAACATGAATTTTAATATCACTGACATGCACCTCATTAGGAGATTTTGAATGTAATCAAATCAACGTATCTTGTTATAACAGCAAAAACCCCTATTCCTATCAAGAACAACATCTATTTCATAGTGGAACTTAAATCCATGCTCTCGATCCTGGCCTCACCACCATTCAGGAAACAAAAGAGAGGGAAATGACATACAATGGTGCATTGAAAATGAAAACTACCCAGAACTCTCATGTGGCTCACCCAGGTGATAAGCACAAGTGTGTCAGTGCTTGAGTGAACATGGTTTTCTTTTAAAGCAGTGGTACCTAGTTTCCAAGTGAGGAATTACTCTGCTCTGGGTATCAGGGAGCACAAGAAAGACACAAAACTAGCAAAAAGGACACATATCCCACAGATAGTAACACACAATAAGAAATTTTGATTACATCAGTGGACTACTTACAGAATATATAGATAATACTGTACAGTATATTTCTTTTCTGGTTGAGCATGAATCACTCTAATGTAAATTGTCTCACACAGTGACAATATTTCTTAAACAATGGATGCTGTTGTCTTTGTATAAAAGCGCATTCAGTGTGTGGTTCTCAGCTAGATAATAATGTTAAAAAAGAGATGAAAGGTTTAAGTAGAGGATCTGGACATGAAGTACTTGTAGGTGGTGCTGAAGTGCCCACATCCATAGTTGCAATAGCTAAATCTCCACACAGATATTGCACAATTCTGTACATATTTTCACTCACATTCTTAAGTGCAAGAGTGCTTTGGCAATGTACATCCTTTTTTCTGAGTAGGCATTAAAGTCTAAGGTGTGGGAGAGGTATAGTACCTACACCCTGCCCAAATTCACTTGGGATCTTTGAGCTAAGCTTTCTTCTAAATAAAGTGCTTACACTGATCCACAGTATAAGCTCCCTGTGACGACTCTCACTGAGAAGGGGGGTGGTTCTGGATTCTGGTCCTTGCATAAGAAATTGGTTTTGCATTTTGTGTGGGGAAAAAACCAGACTGAACAAACAGTGCTCAGAGCTACATTGTATTTGTTTATCCCCAGCAAGGTGCCCTAACCCAGGGGCGACAGTCATGCTCCCTTTGATTTTTCTTCTTCAACAACACAGACATGTCCATGGCCACCAAAAAACAAGGCTAGGGGTGACACAAAGGGACTATGACTCCTTTGTAAAATCAGTGGTCCTCCAACTACTCTATAGCAGTGTTAAAAAACCCGCAGAAGTACTCTTCTAACAACTCAAGAAGCACAGTTTTGATCTATTTAGATGGAAACTTGAGAAGACTAATGGGAACGTTGTTTTGCACTTACCATAAACGTTGTTTCTGAGGTCATCAGTAAAAGCTTTAAGTAGACTCTCTGGGAAAAGTGCTGAACCGGCATGGTCAAGATAAGTAATCCCTAAAACAAAAATAAAATTACTAGATTCAATTTTTTAAATATTTAATTCCATTTTCTCTCACAAACTACATTGTGAAGTGCCCCATTCAAACACCCCTAGTGCAGTACACCACACAAAAAGGCAATTTCCCAAAACTTCCTGGGGTATGATATTTCTCTGCCTGACTTAGAAGTCTCTACAGCTCTTGAAAAATGCTTCTCAAATACGTTCCAATAGTCAGGCAATATTCACAGCAAGGCATCTTTCATTCACTAGCAGAAAAAAAAAGGATACAAGAAAACAACATTTTGATTGTATCTTTATAATTTTTAACTAAAACCAAAATATTTTCCTTTCATGTTTAGATTACACATTCTTTGGAAGGAAAAAATCTTTTTGTTCTGCCTGTACAAGACTGAGCAAGCCGGTGTCTTTGGCCACAGTACCTTGTGTTACTCCTTGGCACTACTTATGAAAACGACTATTACCACAATGATAATTATTATTATTAATAGCAACAACAATAGTAGTGTTGCCTCCTTGCTGACAAATGGACCAACTCTCTCAAGAACTCACAAGGCCTAAATCATGCTTGAAGTCCAAAGACAGGACTAGTTTAAGTTTTAATGTATTTAAATATTTCTTGCCACTCTGCTGCACTTAACATTCATTTTTAAAATCTCCTTTTATATTATTAAGCTATTGCAAAACTTTTAAATAAATGCTTACTGAAAACTAAGGCTTCTTCATGTTTGGCCATTTTAGATTTCTTAATCTTTAGCAATTATTCTTCCATTTCTCCAGTGTGTTTCATGCCCTTTATTATTTTTTTCATTTCACCTACCTTAAGTATTTCAACCTATTTAAAATTTTAATAATGATGAATATGATTAAGATTAGAATTTATTAAGTATTTTAAAGGCCTTCCCTTTCCACAGGGATTTAAAACTGAGTTAAGCTTTAAACAAGAAGCCTTGACACTTAAAATATATATTATTATATATTATGTTGCTGTAGCAGTGATTCAGTGGGTAAAGATTTGAGGCAGTGCTGTGATAAAACCAATCTGGATACCCATCCCCTCCTACTTTCAAAAGAGAAAAGCTCTCCCCTGCCTTAAGATTTCCCCAGTTACAGTGTCTAGCAAAAGCAGAATTTTTAATGATGACTTGAAGTTAATCAAGTGTTTTAAGGTGTTTTGAGGGATGGAGCATGGACAAAACCTGGATCGATTTATTAGATGTACAGAATTTTTAGGTTTTTACTCTTCTTTTAAATTCTAGAAAGTTTCTCTCAAGCAGTATGAAGTGGCAGATACAAGCACACAGGGGTCAACATGCATATGGGGGTTCATCTGGCCCAGTTTCTGACAGGAGAGGTTACAGCTGCTCAGCTCACCCCCAAAACACAGGGAGTTTGGAGGGAGAGAGGCATGCTGCCTCATGGCAGGAGACAGCCAGGCCCCTGCCTGGCAGAGTGGCATGGCCTCTGCCAGCAAGGGGACACAGCAAGGAGATGGCAGCTTTCCCTCCAGCCATATGCCCACCACGGCTGCCTTGAGAGCAGGGCCTGCCCCGCAGCCTGGCATCGAATGCCTCCGACCTGAGGTGGAGCTGAAGCGGGGAGTAAGAGCCACCAACACCAATGCTGGGGCCCAGCTCGATGGCAGCGGCCGGGGCTCTGAACAACTCTCAGTCACTGGCTACAGCTGGGAGAGCCAGGGAATGCTGGCCTAGAGTTGAGAAAGGAAAGAAGCACCCCTGAGCCAGAAACAGAGGGGGAAGGACTGCCGTCCTGGAGGCGACCATCCTGGCCAACACTCTTTCTCAACAAAGCCCACACAAAGATGCCATTTGGCCCATTAGCTCTTATGGGCACCACAAGCACAGCCTAGTGATGCTCCTCTGAAGGCAGACAACTGCCATTTTTGGATCCTTCCAGCCCTAAGGAGATTACAGAATCACAGAATCAACTAGGTTGGAAAGGACCTTGAAGATCATCTAGTCCAACCATTAACCTAGGACTGCCAGTTCCCATCTACACCATATCTCTCAGCGCTATGTCGACCCTACTCTTAAACACCTCCAGGGATGGGGACTCCACCACCTCCCAGATTGACAACATTGAAGTGATAACGCAACCGTACAGCACGAGCAAAAACCAGGCAGCCAGCTGAGGCTTCTCAAACACAAATCACCCACCAACAAGGGGACAGGCGCTTTCCATCCCGACCGATGCTCCTGTGAGGCAATGTGGACTAAAAGATCTCTAGGTAAAGGCCGCCTAAGTGATTCATTATGTAGCTCATTATGAAGGACAATATAGCAGTTCTGCGAAACAGGTAAAAAAAAGCTGGTCATTTTTAAAATTCCTCCTCTGGGTATATTACTTTGAAAACGTGGGAGGACATGTGGCTGAGGAAGGAAAAATTATTATTCTTAAACTTTTATTTTATCTTTAATGCTGCTGTTTAATTGAAAACAGAGAACAGCATTCAATACTCTCAACACTGCCCAAAAAAAGAAATAGGCTCTCTCATAATTTGAGACTGCACTGAAACAAATATCTTTATTGCTATTACACTTTTATGTTGTAGTTTTTTCCTTCCTGTCTTATTTCAATAAAACAATATTTTTAAAGGAAAGAAAAAATAATGCAGCACATGCATAACAGCAGCAAAGAAACAAACATTAATAACTTTCATTGTGCTTTTTCCCTGGTTTAATAACATTTGCTATTTTAATGTTATTGAACGCACATTAACCAAAGAGATTTGTAAGTATTTACAGAATTATACAGTTCTTCCTGTTTCACTGTGGTATTTAGTATATAGGTTGTCAGCACTATGAAATCATACTGTTTATGGGAAGTAACAGGAGAAAAAAAATGTAGTATGATCAACCAGAAAAAAATCAAAATGCAATATTCATCAGGACGTGGTTTCATTGCTCAGGGAAAATGTAAAATTAACTTTTAGTTTAATTTACATACTATTATGTTTGGAATGTGTAACTGACTTCATTGATTTAATAATATACCAACTATTTGATAAAATCACATTTCAGATGTAGTTTTTTTTACTAGGAGTATCGAAAATCATTCAATGTGTCAGCATTAGTTATGGAAAGTTATTCAGCAAGAGTATCAGTTCATAAGATGTAATATTCATATGCTAACATTCTTGCAGATCAGTTTTACATGGGGAACTCTTTGGGAACCAAGATGAGCCAGTCTGTCCTGCTGAAGAAAGCCCCAGCCCAGCTCTCTGTTCTGTGCTACAATTTACCTCTTACTAAAGCATCTGCCATCTCTGTATGCCTGTCTTGGCTCTTTGTAAAATCATGAGGGCACATGCACATAAAGCCTCAGAAATGCCAGGGGACCATTTAGTTTAACTGAACATTTCTATCTCTTAAACAAAAAACCATAAAGATAATTTAATTTGAGCATTTTAAAATTAGAGTTTAAGACCAGGTGAGAAGACTCAGCTGTAGGTAGTCTGACCGCCTCCAAAAGGCAAAAAGAAACTACCCAGATTAATCTTTTGGAAGCAAAATACCTGCTTCCACCTTCTACTGAGAGTAGAACAAGGTGGTTACATCTTTATTAAATCTCTTAGTAATTGTTAAATTATGTATATAGCTACCACCCAGAGGATGGTCTAGAGCAGGGTGAGCACAAAGGCTCTCCCTACAATGGCCTGGTGGCACATGGAGAGTAAGCTTTATCCTCCTTCACACCCCACCGTAAACCCATGCCTCGTCACCCAGCTCCTATCTGGCTAAATTATTACTACTTTGGTATTAATTAATCTGCTTTTTTAATCTCTGAAATTGTTCTTGGTGCTACACATTTCCAAACTTTGACTGAGTATCACTTCCAAAAATAATCAGTTTTTCCACATTCCATGTGGCTGCTCCATGTCCACCTCATTAACCTTTTGCTATCCTGTGAATCTACCACAGTCACCAAAACAAGCTAACCTGCACTGTGGCTTCACAGATTATTTCTCACAGTCCCGGCACTTCAAAATTCCTGCACTCCAGCTGATTACAGGCTGCCAGTTACATTGCCAAAAGTTTCATAATGAAGAACAAAATGTGTAGTTACAAGGCAGCAACTGTACAGAGTCATGAATTTTGATTGGTGGATATAATTGCAATTCAGTGGGATTATATACACAATATTACTTGGAAAGTAGTTACAGCCAGTGCCCTGGGGAGACAGCATACATCTTAAGTACAGCAATATTAACAAAACCAGTATGAAATAGATTATATGAAAACAAGCTGAAGGCAAAATAAAGCATTATCTATCAAAAGATAAATATGACAGATTTTCATACACCAAAACAAAAGCAAGAGAACAACCAAGTGACAAAATAGGGAGAAGAGGGTTGAGGTTGTAGACAAGTGTGGTATCATTTGGAACAGTGAGGTTTTAGCAGGTAGTATCACATCAGATACCTTAGGTTATTTTCATGATCTAGTCAGATGCCCTTTAGAGGCAGCTCACTCTTTCCATTGCATAAGAATTTAGCTCCCCCCTGGGATGCTCCTAAATTAAATGTCAAAAGTGGCTTTAACTATGTAATACATACAACCTTTATAAAAGTTCCTGAATTCTCATGATATGCCCACACATATACAGACAGGTAAAGATCCTGGTTCTGCAAAACCATTAATGAAGTACATCAAAAGAAAAAAAAATACTCCTACTAATATGGCTTGAGATTTGCTTTCGCTGGATATTTGCTGAGTTAAACATTTAGTAAATATTGTTAACTGTACCTTCGGTTTCAGTTTGGCACCAATTTAGACAAAAGCTATCAAAATCAGTGTATGTTTTCTAAGTAATGACATGCCTCTCACCTAAACACTCCTGGTCTGCTAGATAAGGTAATGTTTTTTTTTCCCTTGCTTAGGGCCAAGAAGCTCTTCAAAAGACCACGAAAGCATAGTCCTTGATGGACAAGGCCATAGATGCCCAAAGTCTGAACAGTTACCATGCAGTTAACAGAGACACTGTTCCTCAGCATGATTTGACTTAATTGCTACAGTCCCAGTGAAGTAAGGCAGAAGTCAGCGCACAGCCATGGGGCACGTTCTGCTTCTCACTGCCAGTCCACCGAGTTCATCAATTCAAGCAATCACTGCTCAACCCGACTGCCAAATGCTGATCCACACTGGACTGCGAGCAACCTGGATAATGGTATCAATATTTTAAGGGCTGCTAACAAGTTACTGAGTTCTGTGGGAAAATGGTGTTTAATTAATGTATTTTAGTGTTTGACTTGACAGACTGATTACAAAAAGCAAAGCACGAAATGTGCAATTACATTTATCCGTAATAAGTTCCCATTATTTTTCTCCACATGCTATTGGCTTGCATTATTTGCTCTCATTGCTTATTACCTACAGCAAAGCAGACAGAACATTAGAACAGTTTACAGTCAATACCATACACCCTACTCGTTTGCTGTACTCCTCAGCAGGGGCCATAACGACTCCACAAAAGCTATTTAGGTGATGAGGGTTATTCCAGTAAGCACTGGCACTATTCTATGTACATGAGCCCCTACTTGTGGCTTATAGTTTACAGCTTGCTGGTATTAAGGTCTATGTGAGCGCAAAAGAAAGCAAGGATTTCATATTTATTAAGAAGTCACATCCAACCCTATGAAATGTATCTTTCACAGCTACAGAAAAAAAAAAAAAAAATACAAGCCATCAAATTCCATCATTTGCCAGCTCCTGTCCTAAATGAGACCATGGTAAAGGGATCAGTCAGCATCCACCTTCGTCCATTTGGCCTACCTGTAAGACACAGCTTTATTCAGTGCTCACTTCTTGCTCACTGGGGCATGATAATATCGACTGCAGTCAGTGATGTTATTTCCACAGACACCTTTAATGGGTTGTGTGAGATCAGCTGAAGCCTTACTTGTGAGCATGAATCAGAGGTACCTCAGCTACATGCGAATAACACACTGTAGCCTACCATCTTGTCATCTTTGGATGAAATATAAATCACAAGTGATTCATATTTATGCAAGTCTTCAAACAACTGTAACTAACCCAAACCGAAACTAGCTTTCACACCTCCCTAGTGAAGACACTACCATCTTTCACTCTTTTTTTTTTTTCCTTTCTCTCTGATGCAATTGATCAAATGAAAGAAGAGTTGAAAGAGAACATATTCCCTGTTCTTGCATTACTGGAAAATGCTCTTGTTTTGCTGAAATTTTCACAGAAACATTCACTTTTGTGTAGGAAAGAGGCATTCAGAATTTCCACTGGAGATGAAAAGACAATGGTAAAAAGCAACGTTTAAGGAATCTTAATAATAATTGTCACTAATAGCGGACATTAGCTAAACATTCTAGTAGCATTTTCCTGTTCTACTTTACCTCCCATCCTTCTCATAAATGAGCCACAAGCTTACAACAATATACCAAGATAATGTTTGAAACTGACTTTTCTAGTCAGTTCTGTTTCTTTCTCTGTGACCTGAATTAACTGGATTCATATAAAATCTAGGACAAATTAGTGACTCTAAGTATTCCCTACAACATATATCAAATGAATTGTGCAGTGATATATAGAAGGCCTTTCAAATTATTTTATGGGTTTCCAAAAACACTAGGAGAAGACAAACTAAGTTCAAAATAACAGAAAACCAAAAAGTAACCCTCTTCTCTCTTCTCCCTTAAAACTCATTTTGCCACACAGAAATACTCAAATCTTTATGAGCTTCTGGGAGCTAGAGCCTTGGGTTGAACAGGCAACCATAGCAATAATTAAACACCCACATAAGAACTGGTACATGCAATGAACATCGAATGACAGGCAGCAAAATCGATTGCCCCAACTGTGGAGGCCCTACAGAATTACTTCCCAGCAGTCATTTCTTCCTGATGACAAGTCGACATGCCATGCCTTGTTTGGCAAATGAAACAGTACCTCCCTCTGCTGGCTTTTTCTGGCAAAGAGGCTGCTACTGCAAACCAGTAGTAAAGTTATTCTCCAGTGGAAGTTCTTCACACGAGGTTCCCCACTGACAATTAAAGGCCTTGATTTATTTATACCATCCAGCAAATATTGCCAGGATCAGACAGTGAAGATGAATTTCAGGGATATAAGAATAAAAGAAACATAAGTTTCCCTTCAGCAGAAATATGGACTATCTTTCAGAGACAAACACATAAAACCAAATAACCATGTTACCAAGAGCAACTATAGGTAAATTCAAAGACTGTGAAATGAAGAGTGTGAGGACTGTTGGCCAGAAGACGAAAAGTCTGAGAAGACTGTCCTGGCCTGCGGTGGGAAGTCTTTTGCTACAACACGTAACTACACTCATCAGCCAAGCTACTTCCATCTGAAAAATAGGTAGACTGTTAGTCTACCTTGCTCAAATCAGAATGGTGCTTCAGAATTGCATCCTCCTAGTAAGAAATTACATCTTAACCTCTAGACATTGTTTTTTCATGGTCAGTGTATTCTCCTGTCTCCCATGTGAACATCATTTTATTTAATACCTATCTTCACCCACTTGTCTTCAACAAGTATTTCTCCTTTGACAAGCCAGTAGCACCTCTCCACCTGCTCTGGCTAAAAATGCCATCTCCCTTTATTTCTAATGCATGATAAATCTGACAACTCATTCCAGTCCCAGTGGTACCTCTTCCAGCTGGAAGCCCTTTCTCTGAGAGAGACAGGAGGATGGAGAGCACAGGGTGGAGGAGCAGAACACACATTTCAGAAGATGATCTCAGAACTTCGGAAAAATACAGTAATTTTCCGTAACTTTACTGGAAAAATACCTCCTCAGACCCATACATCCATATGTCTTGGCTTACACTCATAACTTATTCCTTACTTGCTTTACATTCCTAATTGTTCCAGTAGTCAGCAAAAACAGCATTACTAAACCAGGGAGAGCTTTAATGCTTGAAAAGTCTATGTATAATGCTTGACCAAGATCTCCTGTATCACCTTTTCACCAGTAAGGAGTCACCAATGTAAACTGAAACCACACACAGGAGACAGCAACAATTCTTCAGTGTGCTTTCTATAGCGAGAAGAAATGTGAAGTATAGGAGTTTCAGTATCGCTTCTGAGTAACTACTTAAGACTTAATATAACATATGGTAGGAATTTCACAGAATCACAGAATAATCTAGGTTGGAAAAGACCTTGAAGATCATCCAGTCCAACCATTAACCTAATACTGACAGATCCCAACTACACCATATCCCTAAGCGCTATGTCAACCCAACTCTTAAACACCTCCAGGGATGGGGACTCCACCACCTCCCTGGGCAGCCCATTCCAACACCTAACAACCCGTTCTGTAAAGAAATGCTTCCTAATATCTAGTCTAAACCTTCACTGGCGCAACTTGAGGCCATTACCTCTTGTCCTATCGCTTGTTACTTGGTTAAAGAGACTCATCCCCAGCTCTCTGCAACCTCCTTTCAGGTAGCTGTAGAGGGCGATGAGGTCTCCCCTCAGCCTCCTCTTCTCCAGACTAAACAACCCCAGTTCCCTCTGCTGCTCCTCATAAGACCTGTCCTCCAGACCCTTCTCCAGCTTCGTTGCCCTTCTCTGGACACGCTTGAGTCATTCAATGTCCTTTTTGTAGTGAGGGGCCCAAAACTGAACACAGTAATCAAGGTGCGGCCTCACCAGTGCCGAGTACAGGGGCAAGATCACTTCCCTGTACCTGCTGGCCACGTTATTTCTGATGCAAGCTAGGATGCCATTGGCCTTCTTGGCCACCTGGGCACACTGCTGGCTCCTGTTCAGCCGGCTGTCAATCAACACCCCCAGGTCCCTCTCTGACTGGCAGCTCTCCAGCCACTCCTCCCCAAGCCTGTAGCTCTGCTGGGGGTTGTTGTGGCCCAAGTGCAGCACCTGGCATTTGGCCTTATTGAAGCTCCTACAGCTGGCCTTAGCCCATCGCTCCAGCCTGTCCAGATCTCTCTGCAGAGCCTCCCTACCCTCAAGCAGATCAACACTCCCACCCAACTTGGTGTCATCTGCAAACTTACTGAGGGTGCACTCGATCCCCTCGTCTAGATCATCAATAAAGATGTTAAACAGGAGTGGCCCCAAAACCGAGCCCTGGGGGACACCACTCGTGACCGGCTGCCAACTGGATTTAACTCCGTTCACCACCAGTCTTTGGGCTTGGCCATCCAGCCAGTTTTTGTCACCCTGTCTTAGAAGGAGATCAGGTTTGTCAAGCAGGACCTGCCTTTCATAAACCCATGCTGACTGGGCCTGATCATTTGGTTGTCCCACATGTCTTGTATGATGGTACTCAGGATGAGCTGCTCCATCAGCTTCCTGGGCACTGAAGTCAAGCTGACAGGCCTGTAATTTCCTGGATCATCCTTCCGACCCTTCTTATAGATGGGCATCACACTGGCCGGTTTCCAATCTGTCGGGACCTCCCCGGTCAGCCAGGACTGCTGGTAAATGATGGAAAGCAGCTTGGTGAGCACCCCAGCCAGCTCCTTCAGCACCCTCAGGTGTATCCCATCCGGTCCCATAGACTTGTGTATGTCTATGTGATGCAGTAGGTCACTGACTATCTCCTCCTGGAATGCGGGGGGGTCGTTCTCCCAGTCTCTGTCTTCTGGCTGAGGAGGCTGGATTCCCTCAGTACCACTAATCTTGTTATTAAAGACTGAGGCAAAGAAGGCATTAAGCACCTCAGCCTTCTCCTCATCACTCATTGCCATGTTTTCTCCTGCGTCTAGCCTCCTGATGGAGGGTATTCCTGGTAATTTTAACAGTCATTTTAATAAGACACAGAAATACTGAGATTTTATTAGGGAGATAGGAAGTATGCATGAAAAAACTATGTATAAGCTCTTCTAGTGCATGTGTATTTGGTTAATCTAAACATTTTTCCATCATAAAGTCTTTTGGCACTGATTCCCCACTAAGCAAAGCAGTTTAACTTTTACTTTACAGTAATTTGATCCAAGCTGCTACCTCAAGTGAAAGTTATTCAATTATAAACAGACCAATCTAAATGATAAGTTTATGTTCAATTGCTTTACCTTTACTGAAGTTCACAGACAGCATTAGATATACAGACATCAATAACACAACTCATTAAATAATTTATTTCTTATTTGGGCATTTTTTTGAAATGAGGATTATTTTGTAAAATTTTTCAGGACTTATTGTGGTTTCCCGATACCTCCACAAACAGCACAATACTTCAGTACAAAAAGCATCACCTAACTGGAAAACATGATTTTTCCCACTCAAAAAATAAATATCTAGCAGCCACAAACAGGTTTCTGTCAACAATTTAATAGGAATGTAATTATACACTGGCATAAATGTTCTGTTAATACCTTATTCTATTTGGCCTAAACTAGTTTCTACAGCTTATTTTCCATTTATTAGGGGTCTTCCCAAGCACAGATTCAAAGTCTTCAACAACCATTCCAGGAATGTGCTAGGAATGAAAAGATACATTATCAGAAAATAGCATTACAGTAAACCACAATTTTTAATTCTGAAACAGTATGACAACTGCAGAGATTTTTTAACTAGTTCTGACAAAAGTAACAAAATACCACCTTCCTAATGACTAGCCCTGAACGCAGTGGTATGTGAGAGAAATCCTACCTAACACAGGCCTGCTTTTAATAGGAATAACAGCATGCAGCTTCCAGATATTCTAATTTTTTAACTTCACTGATGTCCGGCATGTTACAGCTTACTGAAAGAAAACTAAAAATCACTGCGTCTGTTGACAGAGCTTTTGGAGGTTTGGCCATTACTTGGAATCTAACTTTGGAGAACAAAAATCCACTGCTGGATACTGTTTAGAAGCAAGAGTTTGTGGCTTCTCCAGAGATATTACCTTGCATTAGCTACACATATTATCATTTCAGAGGTCAGGTTCTCCGACCTCTGAAGGGCTGTAACAGGACAAAAAAACTCTTTTCCAAAGTCCAGTGAGTCAAAAAGAACCTAATCGAAGTCTGATTGAGTCTCCAGCTGTACCACAATGAATAACTAGAGTAGAACTTTGCCTTCAGGTCACAGAGACCTCACCTCTGTGGAGAAGAAGCAAACTCCATTCAAACATGAGAACAGGCATCAAGGTCTGATGCAGAGCCTTTGAAGTGATTGTGAGGTTCTGCTGAACTTTGTATGAGTTAAACCATTAACAAATACGCTATAATCAGCACTTCCTAAACATACTGCACTGATTACCTTTTTGCTTCCAGGCCAAGTTAAAGAGCTGGGTTATGATCTTCACAGAAGCTTAAATGACCTTTGAAACAAATGAAATTCTGATTTCTTGAATAAGGTATTAACAGGTGCTCATATTGCTATCTCCTCATATGGCATCTACAGGACATCTTCAGTCTCTGGGGTATGCATGCACTCTCTAGAAGTCCAGGTATCAATTCAAAAAGTGCAACATTTTTAATAATCTATCGACAAAAGGAGTAGGAGGGATATAATAACAGGCATCAGCAACAGAATCTCAAAATTACATAAATCAGCTCACTAGAGTCAGTTACATCAAATGAAGAACTGCTCCAGAAGTGTATTCAAGGCATACAGGTGATTAAGTGTTTCCTCCAAGTACATATTATATACACCTCTATTTACAAATATGCACAAATATGTCTGTGTATGCAGTACTGAGGTGGGTATACGAATGTATGTACCTAAGTATCCCCTTAAGAGGATAATTAATGTTTTCATGTTGCTTCTGGTAGCAGAACATAAGGAAAAGCAGATGTGAATCTAGAGACTCTCATCCCTTACAGCTCTTTTCTACCTTCTCTTCTCTACCACTTATCTAACTGTGCATTTTGAGGGTTTTGGCAAAGTGATAACCTAGAAGTCATCACATCTGCTTTCAGTCTCACTTAATCAAAATTAACGTCTACAGAACAGCATCAACACTCAACAAAAACAATACCAACTTTTGATAACATACCAAAGTTGGTTTTTGTCAGGGCTTCTTTTGTTAAAGAAAGAAAAGATAACTTCACCTTAAGTGCCCCTTCCCTTCCCCTCAAAGACAGAACAAAACAAAGGTAACTAAAATGCCCACATTAACCATAGTTACTGGCGGATATCTTTAAAGAGAGTTTGGCACACTTACAACTAGAATAAATTTGCATTCACTAGAGAATTCTAGTACAGGGGATTGAGTTCTAATGCTGTTCAGCTCAATGCAAATCCATTCAGTCAACTACTCTTCTCCTTTGCAACTTTGTTTATCAGGATGCTCTACCTTTAAATAAAAGTAGGATTTGGGGCACCTGTGAAGTTAATCCTATTTATGCTGGTACTAAGAGAATACAAATATATGAGCATCATGAACCCAGTAATAGACTGACACTACTGATATAAATATACAGAATTTCATGTTTGGTAACAGCCTTCCAGTGGATACTTTTGCCTACAAAAATGAGTTTTGCAGTTGCTTCTTCTTTTTTTTTTTTTTTTTTTTTTTTTTACAGACCCAGCAATAAAGCAATTACAACTTTATCCCAATTTTATAACTATACACCTAAGGAATATTTTGCTGTGCTTCACTAAATCATGGTATAATTCCTCTCAATTAAAGGGCTTCTTTCAATACTAACGACATTAGAAATGAAAGAGAATTATAATTTCACCATAAATTATTCAAAGTGCTAAATACAAATGGCCTCATTAACACTACACTAGCTTTGAGAATGAATAAAAGATTATGCATGGAAAAACAAATATTCCACAGTTTCCCTAATGTCTGAACTCTGAGCTTAAAATCACAGCTCTGCCAAAACACCAGCTATTGCGTTTTGCCTCAAGGCAGCTGAGAAAACATTCCGCACTTAAAAATCAAGGTCTTCCCCCCAAATTGTATAGTCTTGCCGTATTTGAATAAACAACAAGACCAGACACAACATTCATACAATGTATCTTACTCAGTTTCTGACACAAGATACTTGAAAATACTATCTAGATAAAACCACACATAACATACTCTGCTTCCACAACTGACTACTGGATTGGATCCTGAGTATGAGTACCAATTTCGTATCTGGAGTCTCCATACATATCATAACCACACTGAAATGCTGGAGCTGCTGGAGTTCCCTACCCACGCTGAAGCCTGGTCCTTCTTTAGACCTTCTTTAGAGACCACTTCTACTGATGCTGTACAAAACAGAGATTGCTGAACATGCCTACTCCTTACATGGGCAAAGTAGAGAGTTATGCAAGCTAAGAAATTCAGGAATTGATTCTGTAACATGAAGTGAGGATGGAGAGGAATTTTAAGTGAGATGAACATTATTTATTACAATGAATGATCAAATTAATAACAAACAGTATTATCATAAGTGGAAAAGTAATAGTAATTTGCTAATATTTCAGAGCTAATTTCTGCGTTGTTAATTTTCAAATACTTAGACTTGCTAGTGTAAAACTATAACTAGAAGAAACATGACAGAATACTACCGAGTTTCTGTAATGAGCTCTTATTATATCCTGAATATTTCTATTTTTTGTTGAATTTGTGCTTGCGGGCATAATATTACCATATTCCCTCAAAACAAGTACATTTAAGGCAACAACAGTAAGTTTAGTTCTTATCACTTGCATTTTAAAGCTACTTATTTGTCATTAAGATGAAATTCATTTGTAATTCCTGTTTATTTTTAGAAAAACTGCATGAACATTTTTCACCAAAGGGATCACCCAGGAGATGTAAAAATGAAACACACCTAAACATATCAACACCACCTTCTAAAATAGTTACTAAAGGTTCCCAGTGAGCACAGGAAGGCCAAGGTATGGGTCAGAGGGTTGGAAAGCGTAAGGGAAAAGATTATAACTCTAAGCAAAGGAAGCACAAAATCAAATTGTTTAAATAAAAACATTTTAAAATTAGTATGTCATAGTTACAGTTACTTCAAGAAAGACTTGATCTTCAAAGAATTGTAAGATCACATCCATTGTAAATCTGGTTCAGTCATCTGCCCCACCACCTTTCAAATTAAGAGTATCCAAAATTCTAACTACTAAGGGGGGAAAAAAGCTTGGTCAAAATATTCTGACACAATGATAATTTAAACAATGCATCCAACCCAGTACATAGAACAACTGGTTCTACATGTTTCATTGCAGATCCATTTACTTCTAAAAACTGCTCTCCAAATTTGTGCCATAAATACCAGAACGGGAGTGATCCCTGTTATGTCATGTAGTCACCACCTTAATGCAATTAGTGGCTCCCCAGTAGTCAACCTAGAAAGAACCTAGGCAATTAGCTGTACAGAACATCACACAGGTTTCATGTGAGACGCCTGCTTTGAGGAAGTTCATTTCCAGACAGACAGTGGCCATTTCTCAATATTTTGTATAAACACCAGATATCTAGTATTTGCCTCCACAGAAAGTCAGGATAAAATGATAAAGTGAACCTCATGAGATCAGTTATTGCACAGTGTACAGAGATTTTTTTTTTTTTTTTTCCTACAGGAGCAAACTATGGGCTTCCTCTCTCCAACTTCTGCTGACAGAGGGATACAAGAAAGGCATTAAGTGTAAATTTTTCCCCATCCTCACCCCATGCTCTTTTCCCCCTATCCCTCTTCCATTTTTAAACACTTATTTCCTTCTGCTAAGAAAGATGACTGTTAGGCACCTTGTGTTCTCACCACAGTGAGACTAAAATTCCTGGATTTATATATATACACCAATTTATTTGTATTTATTTGTTTATATTTATATATATATCCATTGTAATGACTGTTCAGTGAAAAGACAGTAAGAAACAATCAGTTTTGATAGGAATATGTTCCTCCTTTTTTTCTCATTCTGTCATTTTTTCTCACATCATATTCCTGTCTACAAGCTGGGAACCCCAACCAACACATATCCAGAGACTACATACATTAGACTAGACTGCTGTTTTCTTCTGAGTCATTCCACAAGGAATATATATAGCACAGTGAAGTAGATTCAATGCACACAACACTGTCCATAACTCATTTACATTAAGAGCCTAAACAGTAAACTTTCTCTGGATTCAGCTATTTCTGTTCTCCAACTACAGGGAAATTCAATCTACAGCCAAAGAAAAAATGGAGATGCATAGTGACTAGAAAGACCGCAAGTCATGTAGATAGATTATTAAAAAAAAGAAGTATAAAAACTAATCTCTTGTCCTAAAGCAAAAAACAAGAGAGCTCCCTTACATGCCCCACCCCTCATATCTGGAAGCTTTTTATAACTATATTACAGATATCAATTTTATTCATTTGAGAAATTCTCATGCTGTTTCAATATAACCCATGTAAGAACCCAGATAATTTTTAAAGACACAATAAGTTCTATAAACATAAAGTTTAGGAGGCATTTGAAGAAGTGGGAATTAGCCAAAGGCAGGTTTTTCTCCAATTTCCTAATCCCCACTCATTATAAATAGTTTTACATGTAACACTGAAATACAAAAACTGAAGATCATTGTAAATTAACTGCTATTTGATTAGTTTATTACATAAACACATTTGTACCTCTAGAATGGAAGGAAACGGAAGCAGAAGTGACTGATATTAGAGGTTGGATGTGCCCACAAGGTATGTAGCATTCAGATTAAAAATTTGATCAGACACTTCTGGAAATATGACAGCTGTCATGAGATTATTTGGTACCGTTTCCCTCATGTCAGTGGCACTGAAGTTTATCCAGGAAGTGCTGCATGTGATCCTCATGGCACTTTACAAGTACACCCATCCTTCTCTGTACTTGCAGAAATGGAAGAAAAACTGATTAAATTTCTGATGGTAACAGCTATTTAATCTCTCTGGAATTGTCACATTCAGTGATGCAAAGCTCGGAGAATTGACCGAGTGCCTCCAAACAAGCATTACACACTGTGAACTCTGCAACAGTCCACACATGCAAAGGAACAGAGGTTTTCTTAATTTTTTTTTAATGGGTAGCTTCAGTTCCCACAAGCTAAAAAGCTGGCTCTGCCTTTCATTTGATCTAATCAGAATATAAATACGCCAACAAAAACAGGTGGTTTTAAATTTGACATTTGGGGGGCAAGGAGGGGAAGTTTTCTCCTAACCCTTAAAAAATACCAGATGGAAAGGAAACTCAGAAAAAAAAACTATTGATATAACTCACTAGGACTTATATTTTTTCATCATTCATGAAGTACTCAACCTCATACTATTACAGGCTTCTAAGGATAACCAAGAGGGTGTTATAAGAGGGAGAAATAGATGGCTTCACCCCTTAGAAAGCATTTCACTGGATTAGACCCACCCTTTGGGCAAGTTGATAATGAAAAATGGGGGCTGGAGGGAGGGTTTGTTTTTATACTGCCTACATCTCAAGGAGGGTTCCTGTGGTGCCACAGGAAGGCTTTGTCTTCCGTCCCCACATCTCTCCTAGCAGGTCAGATGAAGCCAGGTCCACAGTAGTGCTCACCAGAAGACAGTGTTGGTTCCACAGCCCTGTGGTGCAGTGATGCTTGCAGTGCTCTGCAGATGAGCTTCACCGAGCCTGGACATAAGGCAGATCCTAATAAAATCACCATTACTTCCTTCCTCACTCCCAGAAGTCTGGTTTCTTTCCAAGCAGTAGTTTATACTCAAAGATCACTTTAAATTCTATTTCCAACCAAAACCCCTTAGGCTTCTACAGAAATAGAAGACAGAAAGTTTAAAACTAAACTTGACTGTGAAAGTTACTATTGAAATAGCTGTGACATGAAAAGGAATATTAAAGAAGCTTGCTTTTTGTCCCAGACATCTGCCTTCTTTCCCTTTCCTCATACCCCATCTCCTCCTTCAGCTCTGTGTTTTACAGAGACTGGAGAGGCTTTAAAGAATGCAACTGAAACAGGAATCGCCACTCGTGATCAACCGTTCTCAAGGAAAATATTTCACAAATCCTAAATTGTTGTTATGATCAAAAAAAAAAAAAAGGGTGCTTCCCAAAAAATAGATTTCCTTTATGTTGGAGTTAAAATCGCAGTGTTTTGTTCATAGGAGAACCACTTCAATGCATGGTAATCCCTTCAACGCCGTAGAGCCATTAAATAGGTGTGACTACCTCAGTAGCTGCTATTCTAAATAATAAAAAGCTAAATTTCAACCTAAACCCCAAATCAGAACCTTTACGCTGGGTTTACTCTGCAGAAGAAAAACAAATTATTAATTTTCTGATCATTAGAGAAGGTAATCTGTTACTCTGGAACTGGATCCTGAAGGACAAAGAGCAGATACACTTTAGAGAGCTTCACCTGAGTATGAACTTGGAATAGTTTCACTGAAATATGCAATTCATTTCCCCAAGAAATGACAGATATATTGCCGTGGTTTCAACAAGACCTACATCAAAGACAACTTCCACAAAAAATCTAAAAAAAGCAAAAAGAAAGATTCTCACAAAGACTCCAGCTTTGCAAACTATGATGGCTTTTGGGGTCATTTAACGTACATACCACGTGATTTTCCCATTACAACTGTCATAGTTTTTCTCCCTTCCTTCTGTATTCCTGCTCTTGGTGAGTCTGGAGAGATACCAAGACAGTTCACTGATCGCACATTAACTAGATAGTTAACAATCCTTAAAATAGAGGGCTTCATTTCATTACCAGAAAAAAACCAAACTGGCAGGGACATGCACTTCAGTCAAATCAGAAATAGTTGTAAACAACAGAATGGAAAGGAGTTTGTGAGTCCCACTCACGGGGGCTGCTCTACCCCAGGAAAAAGGAAAGTCTGCTACTGTGCAGTTCAGATGTGTCACTCTCTTTCTTTCCTTATTCTATCTTCAAAATAAACCTTTGCAGCCATCCCTTAAAGGTTATTTTTGTGTTTTAAAGTATCTTGCATTTAATTTCACATTACCCAAAAGATATCTCACATGGTTTTTAGTTTATTTCTTAGGTACTGCAAGTCTTCCAATTCACTTCTGATGAATTTAAATGGCCTATGTTTTTCTTCACTTATACTAGTATTAAATTATCTCATTTTTAGAAGGGCAACCAGTCATCCTGCATTTGCATTATTAAGCTGTCTCAGCAGCATTGTACCTGTCACTAAACATCCATGCTAAGGTGATAAGAATAGGATTATTATCATATTGCTACATTTCATGACCACCTTCCACAATACATTACTTCTCAGGCATTCGCATTCTTAAGGGAATGCATTTAAAAGCTGTTATTCATTAATCAAAAGTTTTGTTTGTTTGTGAACACAAACTCTATGACCAAGTAACAATGGCGTGCAATAATCTATGTACAGTTTTGTCTGAACATCAGTTCGGTCAGCTTCCCAGCACGTAATACTAGGGAGTTTATGTGTGTGTGGGGGAAAGTAGCATGTCTGTGGCTGGCCAAGGCTCCTTTTTCATGCAGTCTTTAATTTTACTCCTTTCAGTCCATCAGGCAGGCAGGTCTTGTTAGTTAACCACTCTTATTTATCTGCTTTTATCCAGTCTCATGAGAAGGCAACATGCATTATCAAAGCACATTGTCCATCATTACTGAAGTCAGACGGAGTATTAAGAAGAGTCTCCCATTCTGCTCACTGGGTTTACACACTCCTACATTGAGTAAATCTGTAACGAGTGTTTTCCTAGCATGTGATGAATCAAAGACGATGACAGATTTTAAAAAAGTTGCATACTGCCAGAGCAGAGGAGTAACATTTTGTTTTGTGACAATTCTAATTGTTTACACTAAAAGAAATTACAAGCAGATATACAAATAATAAAAATGTCACTCCCAGTCATATGTTTAATAAGTTACTTAATAAATTACACTCCTTAATAAGTTACTTGGGAAATGAATGGCACAGCAGATGAACAGCGTATTTTACTCATCAGCAATACAAAGTCCTTGTTTTTAAAGGAAGGCAACATGTGTTTGTACCCACTAATACCATCAGTTCCAAATTACTGAATGATGACAACTTTAATGCACTGCGTGGCATGAACATAAAATAGTGGAAAATCCTGAGCTTCAATTTCTTCCTCATGAAGAAATTACAGGACAAACTTTCTGATGACTCTGTAACTTCACCTGACCTGTTCATAAGTTTGCAAAGGGGTACGAACAGTGATATTTGGTGTTTAATTGTGCATTAATGAAATTAATTCACACAACATTAATTTAATTAATGAATACCTGTCCAAATGAGCTTTCTGTCATCTTTCCAAATTTTAATTTAGGACATTATTCTGCATATTGCCAGAAGAAGTAAGCTTAGTTGCGTAATCATCTTTCCTCAGCTAACTATGTTGCCAAAACATCACAGCCTTGGATATCTCTCTCTTTTAAGAAAACCGTAAGTGACAAAAATCCTGTCTGGTCATGTTCTTAGCTTTCTTTTAAAAGCATTTTAGATCTTGTTGCTCCAGGGACTAATCTGAATGAGCACAGAAACCACTCTTGTAAAATCCATACTCCTCTAGCTTCTATAAAAAAGGAGGAGTGAGTCAGTACAACCCTGAAAGCAAGAAGGAAGAAATAAAATAGAGGGGAGAGAAAAATTTCTCTCCCAAAGACTTGCCTTCCAATTTTCTATGTGCATTTGACATACCAGAAAAAAAGTGACTTAACATTTTCCTGCATGACACTCTCACAACAGCTGCCTGCCTGGGGTAGCAGGCACCCTGCAGACCATCGCTTCTCTATGGCAGGACGGAAGGTGAAGGGGCAAAGAGCACCACGGCACAGGATCTAGCTGGGCTGCCACAAATACTGCCAGGAGTGTAACAACTTGCCTTATTAGCAACGAAACTAATTAAGTCTGACTTTTTACTGCTTTGTGGCCTGTCTTTATGCTTCCCTGCCCTGCTATACCCGTTTCTCCATATCTCTGACATCCCTTTCCCACACCTCCAGTTCTTGACAGCGTGTTTTTCTTAGTACCTCCACAAAACACTTCTCCTCCTAACAAACGTGACAGGAACCAGTCTGCAGTTCTCAATATGCAGACGTGGTAACACTATCAGCATTATTAACTTAGGAAGAGAAAAAAAAATTATACCAATCCCAAGCTGATGTATTCCTAAGAGGAAACTTTTTTTTTAGTTCCATTTTTGAGTTTCTAAGTTCAGTGAAGTGTAAAAATTTAAAAAACTCACCTTACTAGTATTTTAGTGTGACATAAAGGAAAACATCTGCATCGATGGCTTGGGCCAAGACAACCTATTTTAAAAAGCCTGAGACATTTGAGAGCTCAGCATCCTACTCCCTAAATATAATCTCCAAGTTAAGCATCCCACTAGCCTCCTGCTCTGCAAATATACTGTGCTGTCTACATATTTATCAGCCTCTCATATCAGTGCTTTTTATTATGCAGCACTCTGCAGTATGGTCTTCCTGAATTCAATGGCAGTCTTTTCACATCCAAGTGACACCTCTGCAGCATCTCACTGATACCAAGTATGCAATGAATCAAGCTGATCAACAAAAACTGACCTCTCACCTCTACATTTGTCTTTTTGTCCTTAGACTGGGAATACCCTTGAATTCTGGCAAGCAGCTCAAATACAGGAATTGCTACCATAACATACAGTGGAAATTTGAAGAGCTTCACGTGACAGGTTCTGATTTTGCAGAGGAAATTCCAGTATAAGTGCAGGGACACCAGAAGTAGATCACATTTGTCTGAAAACTTACATACACTCTTTAATTAATAATATTACATTTCATATTAAAAAAACCCCAAACTAAATCAGATATGCATAATATGGAAATATACAGAAATAGGCTAGGAAGAAATCAATACACATCTCACATATAGCAACATCATAACAATGGAGGAGGACAAACAGGAGACTCTAAGAGGAAGCAAAGGCAATGGAAGGAAGAAAGCACCACTGATGCGGGATTTTGTAGGAACAAGATTTTGGTACATTGCCAATTTCTGAGTGAGAGATAAGAAGGCATCTTGTGCTTTTCTAAATAAAACATCTGCCTGTTCCAATACTTTCATGCACTAATATACATCTTGTGCAGACATTAATTTTAGAGATAAAGTATCTTTTAATTAAAAGTGCAATTTTTTTAAACGGGTGGCTGATACCCTGCAGCGTCTATGGAGTTCTGTAAAGTATCTTTCCAAATCTATTATTTTTTTTAATCTCTACATGTTGATTTGAAAAATCTAATGTCTATATATGATTATTTCCTGTTGTAAAGAATCTAGTCACAACTGATTGACTATTTAAAATACACCTGAAAATTCTGAGTTCATATCACCTCTATCAGGTTTATGTGGTTTGGTACTTTGCTTTTTCGCTCAACATTTCTGTATTCCAGACAGAGTTTTAAATGTCTTGTACTATGTGACACAGGTGATTATAGAGCCAGAGTAATGGTAGAGTGAACATCTTTATATGGTCTTACAACAGTTAAAAATGAATTATGTATATTACTCTGAGTAATACAATTCAAGAAAGAGAAGACATTACCTGTATCTTTCAGGGATTTTTTTTTCCTCTAGCAAAACTTTAAAGTAACTAAAACTTTATTCATTGCTGAAATATTACAATGACAATATCAATGACTACTCTTCACAAAGAGCTGTGCCCATCACAAAGTGCAAAAGATCACCCAGCTGGGTGATCAGTTGAAAGATCAGTCCTGCACAGAGCAGACCATCGATAGCCTCCTGAACCCTGAAATGCAAGGCAAGAAATTCCTTAACGGTACCTGTTACTTCTATGTAGCAGAGGAAAACCTCTGAAACTAACACACAGTTGCTGCTACTGAATTTGGTGGTAAATCCACTTTATGTTCCATACACGCTTCCTTGTTGATATCAATTCTTTAGATAATAGCTTATTTAGATAACTACTGCTGACTTGAAATTGACAGGAAGCGTTAAGGCTTTACATGAGCATATATATTGGTTTTTACAAAACATTTGTCACGTAGCTGTGACACTTCCCATACCACAGCTTCTTTTTACAATACCTTCTCCACCCACTAAACACGTCTTCCCAGATGTCCTAGCATTTCAAAGTGTCCACCAGCAATCAATATAAATATAATTTCTTTTGCTATATTTTCCCCTCAAATAAAAAGCCAAATGTGTTTCACAGAATCAAATCATGCTATGACAGAGGGGCTGCAGAGGAGGTTACCAGCCAGAGACCTCACAGCCACTGCGGGGAGAGCCAGCCAGCCTTGCACAGTGGTAGGAGGAGGAGCTCTCTGCTTTAGACCGCAAAACGGGAGGTTTAGAAGATTTCTTCTCTGTTCAGGATGAGCTAGAGATGAAGTAACTCAGCGAGACTTACTTTCCAGCACAATTAGCAGCTCTTCTAGCTACCCTGAATCTTCCAAGGAGACAACAAAAGCAGCCTCATCCTTCCCTTATGCATTGCTTTTGCTGCCTTTGGGTAGGAGAGGTAAGCACTGAATTAACATTAACATATGCCAATCTCTGCACGTGGATGAAATCATTTTGCCTTTCCAGGCAATGCTGTCTCTCTCAGGACTGTAGCTGCCTAGCTTAATTCTGGACAGCAACGGGTGGGTGGGCTCCAGGGAACTCACAGTTAGGTATTGCATCTGACCATAAAATGGCACATGCCTTGCTTCTAGTTCAGCATAGACCTTAGACAACAATGAATCAAAATAAACTTATACCTCATTATCAAACCGGTTTTTAAATGGCATGATGAGACTTGCATATTGGTAACTTGCTCAAAGAACCTAACTATAAAAGATTTTGCTGAACACACAGAGTCAGTCTTCAAGAAAAAGAAAAAAGGTTAAATAGAACAGATTCATCCACAGATAAAAATTATTAACAATTAGGAAATCAGCAGAAAGTAACATAAACACAAGCAGAAGACAGGTACCAGATAAAACAGAATGGTCTTAAAAAAACCCCAAAAGTCAGCCTCTGCAGATGTAAAAAAACAAAATTAAAATTATTTTAGGATACAGAAAATATTCCAAATATATTTTTTTAACAAAAAGAGAAAAAAATCCTCAGACACAAGGCTGGTAGAATTTCTGGTTTGACAAGGCAAGCAAACTGGCACAGCAGTAGAGAAACTGAGGGCATGACTACATTTGCAATTAAGAGGTGAGCACAACTCTTCAGGCTCACAGTACGCTCATCTTCACAAGTTTCATAAAATGTGAGCAACAGCTACGTATAAACAAAATTACTCTGAGCTGACACACCAGAATGTATTTCCTACTTCTGAAATTCAGCCAAAACACCAGATTACCCCAAATGTGACAAACAGATAGGCTTTTCTGTTCTCAGAGGACAGCACTGACCTTTCCTAACTGAGCCACTGAGGACTAACTGAAGTGCATGGAGAAGACCTGCTTTTCCCATTCTCCTACTTACAGGAAAAGTCTCGGTGCAAACAATTACCAGCAATATGAGTAAAAAAATCTTATTTTTGTGTAAGGTCAGATCCAGTACACAGCTACTCCTTAACTGAACAATAGAATAAGCTCTCATACAGGCAACCAGTTCATGGGACATCATTTGAGTTTCAAAGAAACAAAGGCCAATTCTGTTACTCAAAGCTTAGTTTGCCTTTTTGTTTAACAGGCAAGCTACATTATTATTGTTAGTTGTATGTAATCATGTATATCACAAATGTTCATACTACTAAGGTAATACATGATTTGTCACATGACTTGTTAAGTACGGGACAGTGACCGATTTGACATTAAATGTGACAGCGCATCTTACCTTAGTTATATACTATCTTCAAAGAGTAAGCAGCCCTTAAAGAATATGTGTTTGCTACTACGCACTGGTTTTTATTTGGGGGATGGGTAGCCACTGCTTATTGCTCTTGGAAAGCTCCCACTGAAATGGACACAGCTATCTTAGAGGAGAATACTGCAACACAGCTGAAACTGGAAAGGTATCTTGGGATCAAATGCTGCACCGCAAATCACATGGCAGCTTTTTCTTTTTTAAAACTACGACACAAAATAAAGCTGATACTTTCTTTGCTATGATAAATATCATAGAAGCATATTCATCCCCATTACTTAACAACAGAACCTATAAACTCCCGCTGATTTCTTTATCCATTTCTAAAGCACAATTTACAATCCTACACTGCAGATAAGGGTACGCGGCTCACAAGATTAAAGTCAAGGTCACATATTGCGCATACGCTGCTGCCTGTGAAACAGGGATCCGTTTCACAGACTCCACGTATATTTTTAGAAGGGGCTGCTCTAGCCATCAGCTAACAGCCCTTGAATTACAAAAGTGAAGATAAACTTTGGCTTAAAAGGTAAAATTTAAGGCTTCTGTGCCAAAACAGACAGACCCCTGCTGATTCAAGGAAGTAAAGTAGTTCCTTTTATCCCTTCACAAAACCTGAATGGGAAATCCCCAACATACTCAGCACGAGCCTAATGGAGCCAAGAGTGAAACTCCCATAGACTTTGATAGGACCACAGGTAGACAACCTTTGAAAAATCCTCGTTCTATAGTATGTCCGGTAGCCAGTATTCCCTGCATGCATCTGTTGTACCTTCTTCTCTATTCATACTGCAACTAGTTGCAAATAGAATGCAACTATTCATACTAGAGCTACAACAGAACCACTAGCACCATGCAAGCTAAGGCACACAGGGTAAGGTAACACAGAAAACGTTTCTGCCTTCCCCAGAGAACATCATTTGCACAAGATATCCTTAGTGGATACCACCAAGTATCAACAATCAGAAAGAAGCAAATACATTGATATGCAGTAATAATTATTATCACATGCGGCTCATTAGAAGATAATACTTCCAAAATTAAGCATTAGGCCTAATTCATGGATATCTACACAGGGACTCTAAAAATTCTGTTCACATAAAAAGTGAGCAGCAAAATCTGGATTTTTATCCAACTTTAATGATGGAAAGATCTTTGAGGCATACCCCAAATAAACAGACAGAGCAAGACAGTATTGTTAACTACCTAAAAATACAGCTCTTTCTCTTTTGCCTAGTGGAATGGGCTGCCCAGGGAGGTGGTGGAGTCCCCATCCCTGGAGGTGTTTAAGACGCGGGTCGACACAGCGCTTAGTGATATGGTGTAGTTGGGAACTGTCAGTGTTAGGTTAATGGTTGGACTGGATGATCTTCAAGGTCCTTTCCAACCCAGATGATTCTGTGATTCTGTGATACTAGTTAAGATTGCTTTTTACTAGAAGGGATTAAATTGCAGCACCTTTGTGCAATAGGGAGACACCCAGCAGAGATCAACCCCAACTACAGGTTCCTTAGTGAATGAGTGTTTGTACAATCAGGACTTACCCATAAAGGTGACCTGAGGCCACCAGAGATGTAAAACTTCTACCTCATCTCCCAACCCGCGTGTTCTGGCACGCTACTGAAAATGCTTAAGTAGCTAAATACTTCAAAGCCCCACGAATTTTTTGCAAGTCACTCAGAGAAGACCCCTTTACTTACTATTGTTGCTGCCAATCTGTACATCAGCCACCTTTTCTTTGCCTTATTTCAGCAAAGTAACAAAGACCTAGAGCTTTAAAAGACATTTTATAACATCAACATCAGTGTGTCAAGACCTTCAGCAAGCGGGGATACAGCTACAGGGCTAAATAAAAGGAGGCCAAGGAATAAGTACAAGCAACATGCTTATCATCCACACTACTCCACTATCAGCCAGCTCCTGGACTCTGTCCTGGACTAGTCCAACTAGTCAGCTCTGAGACAAAACAGATGGGTAAGGCAGGGAACACTCAACCTTACACACTTGGCCTAGGAATCTGTTCCCAGACGCCTTTCATTTGGCACTACTGGCATCACTTAAAGGCACAAGTTCTTGACTAGAGAAGATATGCCCCTGTTTTTAAGACAAGAATCCCATACAGGACGCCACGTGTATGTACATCGACCAGTTAAGGACAGTGGTCTTCCTTATGGAGGTGACAAGCTTTCAAGACAAATGGATGATGATTTATGAATTGAGTAACATGTTAAACAAAGGGTAAACAAAGGGCAGAAGGAATTTGCCACCTAGGTCACCTTACCATAGACTATTATGTGATTTCAAGTAGCTAGTATTATGACAGATTCTATTTTATACCCTGTATTTGGTTTTGTTTATCTTTTTCTGGAAATATTCTAAATTATCTATCATCCACATCTTATTTTAGTAGGTTGCATGACCAAAGTGTAACTCAGTAGCCTACGTTAGCCAAAACATTTTCAAATAGAGGTAAATTCTGAATGCTCTGCCTTTGCAGTGACCTCCACTCGGGAACCCAGACTGATTCACCAGACATCATTCGTCAGCAGATACACTTTATTTCAAAACTGGGGAGCCTCCTGAGAAACGAGCCTGATTCTCAGGAGTTGTGAAAAGCCATCTGCTTATATGTCTAAACAATGTTTCATTTACAAAGCACCCACTTTTCAGAATCTTGGCCTCAATTTAGGACAAGCAGTTTCTTGTTATCAAACTTTCACTGATGCAACTAATATGACTAATACCAGACTGTCAAATTAATGTACTGAATCTTAAAGTTCCTCAAACTGCTGCTTAAAATTAATTTTTTTCCACATTGCTCTAGAGACAAACTGTAACTCCATTCTTTACCAAACACCTGTGTATGAGAAAGCCTGCTCTTACATTCGACCACCAAAATTCAAAATGACAAAAAGGAGCAGTAACACGAAACTCTTAACACAAAGAATGGCCTAAATAACAGTTTCAGGACGTCCAAACTGATGTTACTTACTCTGCTCTCTACTCTGTCTTTTCTGTATTTTGAAGTGCTAGTATCTCGGGCATTAATATGTCTTTAAGTAAAATAAATTATTGTAATATGTTCATCACATTTAGCTTTTGATACGTTCAAGCCGCATGTAATGTTGGGGGAAGGGGAAATCTATATAACCTGTAAAAGTAGTTTACCAAGACCTAACCACAAACCTTTAGCTGTTTTACCATTTTAATTTTCCTTCCCGCTCCCCCTTATTATTTTGCTCTGTATCTTGCTGTACATAAATCTTCTTACTGAACTCACAGCACCTCCAGGGCACTTGTGGTGGGGAGGGAGAGGGAAGAGGGAGGCGAGGGGGGAATTGGGGGAGAGAGGGGAAGGAAGGGGGAGGAAGGGGGAGAGGGAGAGGGAGAGGGAGAGGAGAGGAAGAAGAGAGGGAGTGGGGCCCCCGCCGTGTCGCTGAGGGGGCTGCAGCGAGGCGAGGCCGGCGCTTCGTGCCCGCGCCCCTCCCTTCCCCAGCCGCTCCCTCGCACCAGAAACTTCTCGCCCGGGGACGAGGCGAGGCGGGACCGCCGCGGGCCTCCCCCGCCCCCGGCCCGCCCCCCGCGGCCCTGCCCGCCCCTCGCCCGCCCCTCAGGGCTGCGCCCGCCCCGCGGTACCTCGGAGCCGAGGGAACTCGCGTTCCCGGAGGCTGCGCAGGCCGCCGCCGTACCCGTAGCTGTACCCGGGCGGGCAGGCGGCCTGGAAGGCGCGGAAGGAGAGCGGCTCCCTCCGAGGCGCTCCAGCCATGCCGCGAGCCGCAGGCGGGAGGCGGGGAGAGAAAGTCTGACAAAAACACCAGCGCGGCCGTGCCCGAGCAGCGGAGCCACCCTGCCGGCAGCGCTGCGGGCAGGCACTGCGGGCAGGCACTGCCACCGGCCCAGCACGGCCCGGCCGCCCCTCGCTCCTCCCGCCTCCCGCCCCCGGGCTGCCCGTCTGCCCGCCCTGCCCCGGGGGCGGTGGCCGGGGCTGGGCCCGCCGCGGTGCGGTCCGGCCGCAGCCGAGCCCGCCGCTGGGGCCGGAGCAGGGAGGCGGCGGGAGCTGCTGGCGGGTGGCCGTGAGCCGGGCCTGGCCCGGGCGGCGGCAGCAGCCGCCGCAGCCGGTTTGGTGGGTGCAGGCCCCACCCGCCTGGTCGTCCGAGAGGGGCCCCGGCCCTGGTACCGCTGCAACCGGCGGCCGCTCGGCAGCGGAGCCCTCCCCTGCCCACGCTCGCCCTACGGACTCGGGCACGGGTGCAGGCAGATGCCCAGGCCCGCGCAGCCGGATAGAGGCACCCCGACGGGAAGTTTCCTGAAGCACAGGGCTGTGGCCTTTGGGGTCACAGTACCTCTGCTCACATCCCCTCCTCTGGAGGTACACTGTTTAAAATAAGGGTAGCTCATAGAAATCTTTTTTCCCTAAAATCTGCAAAGGCAATGCACAAATTTTTGATGATGCCTCTTCCACTGCTGCTAATAGGTGGTGGAAGTCTCTTTCTCACACCTATTTGGTGTAGGATACTCATGCATCCCGCTTAACCAGCTCTACGGGCCACCGATGCCAAGTGGTCAGTGCATAGGACCATGGCTGGCCAAAAGCCTAAGGAGTGAGTGGTACGGGCTGGGCGTCGGGTAGAAAGAACAGCAGCCCTTCATGTAAAAGCTTTTGCTTTGTAGGCTAAACTATAGCCATACACATATACAAAAAAAAATAGCCAAAGAAATGTTGGGGGGTAGAGGCTGGGGGTTGGGTTTTGTTTTGTTGTTTTTACTATTTGCAATGCATGTTTCTACTTACAGCTCTGCAATCTGCAGAGCGTTAAATGAGCCCCCTGGTCCAGTACTAAAATAAAACTGCACATGTTAGGATGGATCTGCATCCAAATCCTGGTAAATAAACTCTTTCGTTAGATTGTTTGAAGTACCATCAATTGGTCATCAGTGAAATGAGAAACTACCAAGAACAAACTTCAGGCCAAATTGAGCCTTACAAAGCAGTACTGAATAAAAGCTATATAAGAAATTAAAATATAAGTCTGACATGAAATACCATGCTAATATGCTCCCTACTTTATATATTAAGAATTTTTGCCCAGTTTAAACACATGGCCCTGGCTACAAGGTGTTGAGGAATATTTCTATAACGCTGTAAGAACACGTTTGTTCTTGACTCTGTGTTCATGATCATGGCAGGTATATAGTATTGCATCTCATTCCCAGATGTAGTACATTTTTTGGCCTAGTTGATGATCTCACTGAAACTAATTACCAAATGAACTATACCTTATGCATTTTCTTCCAGATGAGCAAATCACCTCTGACAAAAAAGAACAGTTGCCATCAAGTGGAAGAATGTTTTCAGCTGATCTCCTGAAGTCACCTTTTTTAAAAAACAGAACCCTGCACAAAATACCTTTTTTTACTTTAATAATTTATGCATTGCAATTTAGAAGTACCTATACCATTTACTATGACTTTTTTTTACTGCAAGTATATGTAGAAAATACATGGATTTTCCCTCATATTTCTAGCTTCCTGTTACCAATTTCCAGACCAGTTTATTTATATTGATTGTTATGCATAGTTCCCTCACCATTTTCATATATTGTCAAATACTTGTTTCCACTTCCTTTTTGAGCCAAGACTAGTTTTCCCCACCAAAGCAGTCCTTTTCTTGATGACAGCATGCAGCTTTCTGATCTTACAATAAATTCATCTTAAGGATCTAATTTCCATTCAAATTTTCATATAAAAATTGTTCCTCACAATCGATTTCCATCTTTTTTTCCCCTCCTGATTTTGGAAGGTTAGCCCTTTGGAAGCAACACACGCATGGATATAGTATTAATTGGCAATGTGCTTTGTTTGCATGTAACCTGGTGATGATCACTGAGAAGCTACCAGTAGTTCATCTGTCATAAAGTCTGACCAGAATCTTCTAAACAACAAGAGATGTTAAGGTCACTCTGTGTCATTATAGATGTTTTTGTGTTTGAGAATTAGCAGAACTTGTAAAAACTAACTAGCTTTTACTACTGACTATTTCTGAGGCAAAAGCTGGAGATTTCATGGAATTTCCACATGAAACCATAGTTTTTTATCTGCACATTGCAGATTCATAGTTATAGAGTAGCTTTTCCTCTTTGGTTATTGAGTAAAGTCAGGGGATCAATCCGTGTAAGCACATTAATTATATACATTGGTGGACAGGTATGCCTAGAGTGTCATGTTCACAAAACTGTAAAGTGATAAAATGCTGTTAGCAAAAGGATCACTGCGCATAGGGACCAGGCAAACAAATTGCATGCATTAACCCCCCACCCATGCATACACACGCACACACACAGAGTTTTGCAGGTTCTTTCCTTCATGGAGGCTCAGTAGCAGAAACCGAGCAATTTAACTTGCTCTTTCCAAGTTACAGCAGAGCGAAATAATGTTTCCAGGTGATCTAGTTAGTAGGTTTCTTGATTTGTAAGTGTTGATGTGTAACACTACTGTTCCTTGGAAGATGTTAAAGAACAGAAAAAGGGTTTTTTTTTAATCCCTTCACTGCACTGTGACAACATTTTTTTTTTTTTTCTCTCTAGCAACTATTCAAAAGCACTGTAAGAAACGAGAAAAAACACTTTGCAAACAACTAAAAAACCAATATGCTTCTCTATAATGCAGTTGCGCTGTCCTCTTGCAGCTCTATAGAAGAGTGATGGGACTGCAGTATTGGTTCTTTATGGTCTATTTCAATGCAAATAATGAACAATCATAACACAACTATGTGATGGTAGGGTATAGAGAAGTTGGTACTTGGTGGAAGGACAACAGACAATGGACACAAGATAGAACAAGGGAAATTCTGACTAGATATTAGTTTAAAAAAAAATTTTCCCACGACGGTGGTCAGACACCAAAGTACATTCCTCAGAGACGCTGTGGAGTCTCCTTAGTTTCAGAACCCACAAGGGACATGGCCCTGAGCTGCCTCCTCCAGCTGATCGTACTTTGAGAAGGACTTTGGACAGGAGACCTCCAGGGGTCCCTTCCAACCTCTGTGGTTCTATAATAATTAATTCCGATGATCAGCAAAATATTTCTAGGTAATTAGTGTTTGACTGTTAGCACCAGGTCTCAGATAGCTTGGCAAACAAGAAAAGGTTGTCCTGGGGCAGGAGCATGGATCACACAACCTTTCTCTGTCCGCTCCAGCATATCTGGTGACTGTCTTTATAAGACACCCTACCTGTATACAAACCAACTAAACAGACCTCTACCAGTTGCAAATATGCAGTAAAGGTGATTCTCCTCAAAGAGAAAAAATAATATCCTGCCTGTTTGGCTTATTAGACCAAGCAATGGGTTATTCATATTGCCCAAATTATTTAAGAAACAGAGTTATAGAATAGTTGAGGTTGAAAGGGACCTCTGCAAGTCACCTATTCCAACCACCCCAGTCCACTTATTTGTGGTTACTCTCTGTTATGCCACTGGTCTCCCGTAACAATAATGTCTTTATAACGATGACAGCAACTGACACTACTATACAAAAACACTGCACATCACATTAAGTCCAGTCATCATGAATTTCCAGTTCTGAACCCTGTCACACCCAGCTTGCCTTACCATTGCATAACTATCCAAAGACACATCTTACAGTCGCCCCCTTTGACAAAGCTTCACTGACAAGGCTAGTATAAAATACATAGACTAGTGCTGTAGAAGGCCATGGCCTTGGGCACTGGCTCTGCTACTGGTCTACTGTATGACCAGGAGAGGTTATCCCTTTCTTGTAGTAGCCTTCGGTATAAATGAATGAAAACTATGAATCAGAGCTTGCAGACACGATTGGGTATGTATTAAAGGGTTAAGCAGTTTGGAATTATGTAACACAAAGCATGCAGAGTATTAAGAACCAACATAATGCAGTATATGTGAAAACTGCAAGAAAGGTCTTAGAAGGGAGAGGTTTTGCGCTCAGGCAGAATTTTTGCCAAAAGCCAGATTCTGCTCTGATCCTCCACTGACACTGAAAGCATTAGTGGAAATGAATGCCACAGCCATTAAGTGATTGCACAGAGGTCAGCACAGGCACAGCCTCGCCTATGTGGTTGTATGTTAGGAAAAGCACTACTAGCTCATTGCAGCCCAGACCACACTTGCTACACATTTAGGTGTGATGTAACCCTTCTCATTTGCTCATTATACACAAAATTAATTTTCACCCTGCTATATTCTTTTTCATGTTGTGTCATGAAACAATAAATAGTCTTTATTTTGCTCATTGCAGAGACATCCCGATGTGTGCACACACTGCTCCAATCTCCAATTATTTAACTGGTTTATCTGAAGAGATGTGCAGTATCAGGAATTCCAGTACAGTTGCATACTGACTCTAAACAGTTATATATTGACTATAAGGAAAACTTTGTCTAATTCACCCTATGTTTACAATTAGTTACAAGAAATACACTTACATGGCCCTTTGAGCCTACCAGTTATAAAAATCTGCTAGTGCATGTATGGCAAAAGTAAGATTACAGCTTCTAGTTTATCCCTGTTCACATTCAAAACCAATCCATTATACACAAGAAAAAAAACCCTGGTTATTTTTTCACTGACATCTGATATTGTTTTGCACATGGATTGTTGTCTTCAGTAATAAAAATGGCCATATTTCTCCTCAAAATTAGGGCTGATAATTGTGAACTGTTTAAACTGTTGGTCTGTGGCAATTTTCCACTTGGGGGAAAAAAAACCCCAAAACATCCTTTACATACACAAACCCTCAGCAATTATACTCCAGTTGTAGCAGAAGCAAGCATTAAAATACAGTTTTGCTGGCTTAAGTGGAAGGAGGCTATTGATTCAAATCACAGAAGATGCTTCAGCACTCAAAAGACTAACTCCAGCTCTGAAGCAGGTTGGCAAGAGCATTGCCATGGGCATCACTGGGACTTGGGATTTGTTTCTAAATAACTTATTAGCAGAAGAATCACTGAGACAGCTGTCCCTGCTTGCTGGCTCACTGCATATCCCCTGACGCTGTCAGGACTGTGACTAATGGCACCCATTAGGTGCTTAGTGCCACCTCAATAGCTGAGAAGCATTTTAGGAAGGGAACATGAGAGCAGAGAGGGAAGCAACCCCTCACACAACTGCGGGGTGCAGTGGGAAAGATGCAACCCTGGCAGAGTCATAACCCTATAAACCTCTGCGTCTTCCAGCCCATTGTGGTCAGCTACTTTCAAGACAGTACAGCCACGTGGCGTACCACCATAGTGCTTAATCCTTTCCCGACAAGGGCCAACATTTCTAAACAAATCCAGATCAGCAGGTTGAGAACACTTCTGAACCAGCAGAGCAAGCAGCTTGAGCAGAAACACAGATACTGCGGTGATTTGGTAGGATCAGCCGTGCAGCCAGCAGGACAGGTCGCAAATCAGTTCCCTGCCCTTTTTACCCTCCCATTCCACTAATGCTTACCATTTCTTTGTAGCTTTGGTCTGTGTGTGCTATCCCCTTCCTCCTCCTCTCAATTTGCAGCACAACTTCTCTTCTAGTTGTCTTTAAATTTGACTAAACTTGCCTGCCAACAGTGAATCCTGAGACAGAGACCTGTACCTTAAAAAAATAACAACTATCATGAGATGGGAAAGAAATCTCTTAATGGCATGGCTTGTGCATTCTGCCCCATTTCCACGCCCCTTTTCAGACCTGTGTTTTAAACTGTAAACTCTGGGACAGAAACCCTTTTTTCTACTATTACCGAATGCATTTGTTCAGTGTTAGATGCAATCAGCCCCTGTTCCAAAGCAAACCCCAATCCCCACCTTAGGTTTAGGCCATAAGCTTCAATGCTCAATGGAAGTATTTAATTCCTGAAAGTGTTACTACTAAACTTTATGTTCAAAGGGTTTAACAGTTATTAAAATATGATGTATTGCAACAGCATGACAAAGCTTTGTGTTGCTAACAAGAATCCGGTTCAAAGGAAGACTTGATCACATAAACCTCTGCTTTTGAGAGGCTGACTATGTTACAAATATGACATGTATGAGTTTGACAAACAGTAGCTAGGCCATCTCTCATTAAGTCATTCTGGCTAAAGCAGATTTCAGTGGCAAGTCAGTCACCCTGAGTTGGGCAGGGAGCATGGGATGGAGGCGTGGGGAAAACTGAAGGAAACAAAACCAAAAGTTATTTTAACAAGAGGGACCAAACCCAACATGTTTGAAGAACATCATACCCCATATGGAGACCAGAAGTGAGTATGGTTTGGGATTCAGGTTTTACCGCTTGTCCTCATCCATATCACCTGTGCAGACAGGACAGTTTTATCATGATATGCCTGTTACAAATCAATACTGCACATAAAAATCAACATGAGTGATAATGCAGGGCTGGGTTTAAAATGATAGGTTTCATGTCATAGCACATCCACTATGACTAGAATTTGTAAATTCATGCAGCATACTAACGCTTTTTACTTTTAATATAATGTATCCAGAAAATATAAACACTTTCGATCTCTGACAGGGCTACAACTGTCACAAAGATATTTCACACTGAATTATTAATGTGGATTGGAGAGTCATAATCTTGCTGGTTGAGGTTTAGTGGTACTGACTTTAAATGGCAAACAGCATTTTACAGTTACGAAATCTAAGATGTTTCGTATATCCACATGCAGAAATGCAGAGATTTCTGTACTGCATAATAGATGCAACACATCCACATATGTGTTGTTTATAACCATGAAATTTACAATTTATACCTGTTATCACAAGCTACCAAAAAACATTCCCAGCAGTTCAGCTTTAACATGCTGGCAACTTTGTCAAAAATTTAATTCTCTCTTTCTTTGAAATAGCTTTGCAGACTTAAATATGTACCTAAATATGCAATAATGTTTCTCATCCCACTTCCCCTTCCTAAAGGCTTTCCATTATCATTTGATAATGTTCAGCTTGAAAAATTCAGACTCCTTTGTGCAGAATAAAAAACAATATGAAACAAGTATACAGTGAGCTACTGTTACCAGTTGAGCTTCATTATTTTCAATATATTGCTCTGAATTATTTTTTAAGGTACTCACTGTGTCTGTTAGATGATATATTTGACATCTTTCTTCAAACACAAAGCTAAAGTGTATTTGATGCTGACCAGTTTTGCCAGTTCTGGTAGCACACTGAGGTACTATGAGAAATTTTTGCTATACAAAATCTTCTACATAAAAATATTCATTTCCAAACACAAGAGCTTTCACTTTGAAGACACCTTTACCCTTAGTTTATGATGTCCAAATGGGTGGTGGGGTAAATGAAGACCACCTTTGTTAATTTAAAATAACCCTGTTCTTAGTTTTGACAGTCTTTTCTGTGATTGCAAGATGGGTTCCAAGCTATAACTGACAGTTCACTATGGTAAAAGTACTTACTATGCCTACACAGAGAATTTGACACAAGATCTAGGTGTTAATTATTTTCTTGAAAACGCATTGTAAGAAGAGATTGCCTCCGGCTTGGGACTAGAACCTTTAATGAAGTGATTATTGGTGGTCTTTTTATTTTAGGCCTTTTCCAAAGTGTTTTCTACTAGCCTGCAATTAAATAAAAAATAAACATATTAGGCCTTCTCTTTGGTGCAGTCTCATCTACCTGAAATTCTTCTATATTAAATTCTGAAAGGCACTGCAGTCGTCATTCATGGCTTTAGAAATATGCTTAGGAGTCTTACTTTATGACAATAATATATGCCATCAGCAATGATCAGTAAGTTAGGTATGATACACTAACCAGTGGCCAGGGTTTCACACACTTGAAAGCAATCTATTAGGTAAAACTGAACTGGGAGAAAGAAAACACAGAATATTAGTATGTATCTGTAATTCTCCAGTACAGTGCAATAAATCGTACCCAAGAAGGCAGAGAAGTACCTGGGATTGACAGAGTAATTATAAGAATGGAACAGGGAAGGTCCTGGGTTTCAAATATTTGAATACCCGTATTTCCCATGGATTACACATTTAACCCTTGAGCACCTCTGAAAATGCAGACCTCCATGATTCATGTTTTGTAAATGCATTGAGAAAAGCACATGGGAGTTTTGAGTTTCTAAATACATGGTAAGTCTTTCAGAGTAGACTTTCATAGAAAACAGTCTCAGTTACCCTGCTGTTTTGTGCAGAGGAGGCGTTTGAAAGCTGATGAAGAAGAGCAGCAGTGCAAATGCCAGTCTCCACTCAGATTTTCCATTGACCATGACATTTAACTTCAGCTGACTAGATCAGCACAACAGTTTATAAAATTGCTAAGGAGAAGCAGTGGTCTAACTCACTAGTGAAGCTTCAGACAACTCATTTAGTCCTGGCACAAAGGCTCAGCTCCCACGGGCATTTCAACACGAGACAATGTGGCATCTCGGGCTTCTGCCACTTAGAGGCAGTGTCGTCTCCAGAGATGCCCACGGGCTCTTTCCTGTAACCCATGGGCAGAATTAAGGAAGGAGCCACAGAAATCAACTCCGTCTCCAGATTATCTGCTTGCTTCAAGTCTGGTTGGAAAGATACTGCTTTCTCCAGCTGGTGTTGTGAACAAGTACGCTGGCAAGCGATAAACCCTGAAAGTTAGTGCTTATAGGGTTACAGTGCAGTGTCCAAATCCCTAATTCAAAACGGGGACTTGAAACCATACTGCACAGGGCTGCTGTAAACACCAAGTTCCCCTGGGTCTTCTGCAGTAGAGGTTCCCTTAGTATTTATAATCTGGTGGCAGATTACATACCACAGAAAAATATTTAATCTCAGTGGACTGAATTAAACCTGGCAAATTTGACTCCAGAGTATTGTGTTCTTGAACCTTCTTCCAGCTTTATATTCGCTATCAAACACATTTTTAACTTTGTACATTATCTATTTATGGCTAGAAAAGGATTGTACCATTTATAACAAAAGAGCTGAGTCCCAAAATCACTGGCATCCGTGAGGGTCATTAGAAGCACTTTCTTGAACTCTGTCTAATGACTTCAGAATTTGATTCAAGTCTGTGGTTTGTAATAGTCAAGAGCTACACTGCCTAGACAAGGAGAGGAATAATCATCTCATGTTGAGTCTGAGAAGATATATGATGGAAATGAGATTAAATTACTGCACAATGAAACTCATACCAATTTTCAGGTTAGGGTTTAGAGTTAGATGTGCTGCAACAACACTCCAAACCTCCTTATATTTCAAGCTATACCCTTTAAAAGTTTTCATTTAAATTTTTTATGCTTCTCTTTATGAAAAATTAAAAGAAAGACAGTTTTCCTGCAATTAAGAAGCACTCGGTGTACTTTTAGAAGGGGCTGCATTTTTTAAAATGTTGGGAGGTAGCACTCTGTAATTGGAGTTGACACTTGGCAAAGTGAACATGCATACTTGACCCTGCCAGGATGTCTCTCATCTTGTCTCCGTGCATGTGGACACATCCTTCTACAGCATCTGACTGGCAGGCAGCAGCCCTCAGTCGGCTCTTCAGCTTGCTGAAATATCCGGGTAGAGCACTGGAAACAGTCAGACAATATTTATAGTACACAACAAAGAATCAGGGGATTTGTGAAAAGGAAATGAAAGAAGAGCAATTTCTGGCTTCCTTCAAATTCATAGAAAATAATAATAGCATAAGGAAATAAAAGAATTTGGCATAAAAGTGAAAGGCCAGAGAAAAACACAAAGCAAGCTCCCTTTTAAACAATAGAGACATCTACTTGCCAACTGTCACGTAAGCAAAAGGAGTTAACATCAGACCTTGACGGGCAAGTCTGAGAAATTTGTTATGCTGATAGTGCTCAGATTTTTTTTTTTTTTTGGTCTTTACAAGGCCCTTTTAGACAATAGCAAATGAAGAAATAGAAGGAAAGGGAAGCCTTGTAAATAAGACAAAGGGGGGAAATCAAGTCAATCTCATAAAGGTTATGACATGAATATAATGAATATAAATGGAAACCTATTACCCACAGGAACAAGAAGTTACTTCTGGGATTTCTTTGAATAAAAGAAATCATACCTGAGACTATCTCAGCTTTTCCACAGCTAGCCAAAACTGTGCATAGATAAATATCTCTGTGCTGGCAATCTTGGCGTGTTTGCTGCATGGGTCTGGCAGCAGTGCTCACAGCCTTGTGCGGACAACATAAAAAGCCAACCGTTTCTAAGAATCAGACATTCTTGAATTTCTAATGAGAAGTTACTGTCACTTTGGAAAAATGGTTGCCATACAGCTTCACATCAAATTTTTCAGCAGCCAAGTCATTGAAAGTCGCTCTATATATATGATGTGAGTTCTTCAGTCAGCAATTTGTGGTCAGGCACTGACTAAGATGATCTACTTCACTTGATGAGGTGCAACCAAGGCCTTTTGTGTTTGTACTCTAAAAAATTCTTGATAGCAGCAACTATGCGGTAGTTAATGTTAATAAAAGCATTGATACATCCCTCTGTACCTAATCAGAACTAACACCATGCAAATACTATAAATTATAACAGGCTACATTTTTGTTCATTAAAACTGTGTGTAAATAAAGAAAATGTCACTCGTCCACATTCCAATTTTTAGCATGGTTAATAGAGACATTAGCTTGCAGCAAAAGAGATAGCACCATGCCAATGTTTGCAAAACTGTTATTGGCAAAGAAAATAATTTATTTGCGATTACACATTCTCTACATTTTTGACTCTGGATGCATATCCAAAAGTTGAAGAAAAAAAATGCAAAGTAATTCAATTTATTTATGAAATATGTATGATTAGAAGCTTGATTCTAATTAGGTCACACAATTACAATAACTCTCTTTGAATCAAGACCTTGCCTTTGAGAACAGTGAACAAGCTTCCAAGCATAAAGCACAACAAAAAAATTATGAAAGCAACTATGATTTTTTTTAGCCATTTCTTGCTAAGAAAGGCAATCACTTCCAAACTACTGTGAACTGCATTGGTGTACACCACTTATGTATAGATCATAAAGACATAACAGCATCACTGGCCTTGTATGCAGGAATTCAAGGAATGATTCGGCCTTAGTAGATCCAGACCTCCAACCATCTGTCCTGGCCTGTTGTTTCTCATGCTATGCACCTACCATACAAGAGATTACTTTTCCTAAACCCAAGTCTCTTTCTTTGCAGGCCAGCAGAGATTAGGAGTACTACAAAAATCTATGAGGGCTTTCAGGAATTTTAAAAAAGGGGTCGTGGAAGACAAAAAAAAAATTTCTTGGCAGTCTTAGCAAACTTAAGCAAGCTAAAAGGGAAGAATTAAAAGGGCTATTGCCTCTTTCATAAGAATGTGCAAATTTATAGGATTCAGAGGTGGGGAGGGAATCAAGATCAGGACCATGCCATTTCCACTAAGTCAACAGTAAAGTTGACATTCAAGAGCAGGACAGGCCGTATCACAGGAGGGATATGCATATTTTTGTGACTCTTAATAGCATATTGATGGGTTAGCAGATATATGCTTTGTTCTAATTTTACAAACTTCCATTTAGCTTATGAATAGTTAAAAACAAATAACCTTACACAAAGAGACAAAATTCTATGCAATGCAGAACCAGTATTTATCTGAGAATTTGAAATTCCTGCATCAGTTTACTCATTGGTGAGATCAGGTAGGACAATGTGACAAAATACAAGCTTAGGATCCTTATTGTTACACAAGACAGCAAGAAAAGGTTAAAAAAATATATTTCAAGGGTCAGAGACAGCTTCATGGTAGCAACAGATAAAGCCAACCTCTTTCTTCACATGCTGTGAGAGACGAGAAACCAGGCCTGTGAGAAACTAAGAAAAACAGCCTGAGAAAGCAAAAGTTGAGGCTGATCAAAGAAATGCCTCAAACACTTGCAAGACAAAACTATGAGTCACAGGGTGGATAGTGTGGAGGTCGAAGCTGATAAGGCTGCCCGAATAACACAAGATGGGACTGGAAGAGGGAGCCCTGTGAAGACAGGACGGCTCTGCTCTGGTGCACCTGGCCAAAACTTCAAGGGCCATCTGTCCGGTGAATGACCTTTGCTCCATTATCCATGAAATGCATATTGAAGTTAACACCCCTCAATATGCTAACGAGGGCTAACATGATCATGCTAATTACATCATCCCATGAAACACCTCACCCCTCCCCGTACATGGGATACGTAGGTATGTGGGTCGACCTAGGGGATGGACCCAAGGAAAGTGGGTATAAATCAAGAAGGGGGGGGGCGTGGCCCGGGAGAGAGAGAGTGCAGTGAAGCGAAGAAGACTGATGTCTCCTGTGCCTCCCGGAACCCTCGTCGGCAGGATCAGCGCAGAAACCCAGACCAGTGATCTGTATTTCCCCATTCCCTCTATCTCCCTCTTTTCCCTTTCCTATTAAGCAATGCAAGGCATATTATATCGCTTGCCACAACTTGCTATATACTTAGGCAACTATCGTGTGTTCAATTAGTACATTTGAGTAGTTAATAAATGTTTAGACTTGGAGACTTGTTGTCCGCTCCACTGTGGATTTGCGAATCTGAGTCACTTGTCCCCCTCATCTGAGCGGGACGTGACACATGCTTTCTCCCTTTCTACTGGGGAGAAAGAGATAGTTGCACTTTTCTCAGGGATACAGAAGGAAATCTCTTTTATGCTGTAAGAACTTGAAAAGTGAAATTCTTGAAATGTATATTTCTGCAAACAACACTTGGAAAAATAAAAAAACCTCCAAGCCTGTCATTCCAGGTTGTGCAAACCCTGCTAGACCTATGGCTGCCAACCCTTTCCCCCCTCCCCCCCCCCCAGGTATTTATATTTCTCAACATCTATGAGTACTGTATAATAAAGCAATTAATAATAATAATAATACTTTGGCTTATATAGTGCTTCTCAACTGAAGTTATCAAAATACTGCACAAAGCTTAACATTCAGAAGGGATTTAAAGCCTCAGTACCCCATGGCATGAACCAGTCTTAATATGAGGCAAAAAGAACATTGGGGGAAATTTCAAATTCCTTCGCTTTAGAATTCTTGCTCCTTTCTCTGAAGCATATATTACTGATCTTTCTTAAGGACTAAACAGTGTTTTGGTCAATAAGATAGTGATTTTTGTTCCTACTCTGTTTTTTAGACAGGAAAGCCATGAGGTATGGCTGAGATACCATTGTATATAACCAAACTGCCTTTGAGTTGATCAGATAGAATGATTTAGACACCACCACACACACAGACCTACAGTATAAATTTCCCTTTTCTCAGTCCTGTGCTTTGACCAGTAGATCACACTCATGCTCCCTAAAGCCTAATGCCATTCAGCAGTTTCACAGCTGTGGTGTAAAATATTGTAACTGGGGCTATTTGTAGCATAGAAAGAAATGAAGTATTACTACTTATATACCTCAAAGATCTGTATATTATTCTTTTTTATGATAATCTTTTATAATGTAACTAGTGTGCTTCTTTCTATTGCTGTGTACTGAAACAGGTTCCATTCTTAAAGTAGAAAACCAAGCAAAAAGGTTGGGTTTATATTTCATATGACACTTTCTGGAATTTGAAAAATACCCATTTTTAGTTACTGATGTTCATTTTTGCACTGCAAAAAAAATGAAGGATTAAGAAGGTTTGTCATTTTTATTAAGAACTAAATCTGTTCAAATAACAAAAGAGACCTAGTTGTCACAGTACTTGTCATAACTATCATGCTACTTTTTAACAGAATAATGAAAAACAATCATCCTTGGCTTGCACACATGCAATAATCATCACTGAAAGTTTTCCAAGTCCTGCTGCAGGTTATGTCAATAGAAAGGATCAGAAAGTTATGGGTGATGGTAGGAGATGCAGAGAGACAGACAAAGGATGTTTTGAACAGAACTTTATCCCCACAAGGCTCTGTGTTAGGTTTCCAAACTACGTCCTGCAGCCACGATAAGGCCACTGATTTAGGAAATGTTGCAGAAAATGCGAACGTTGTGAGAAAACTCCTTTTGTAGATCCACTATCCCTAGAGCCACAGCCAGGACTCTAAATCTTGGGTGAGTCTTGGCATTCATAAGCCAACAATATTAGTACACGTGCTATTACATGTAGCTGCTATAATAAATATCATAATATCAATTTAGTGACTATGACTCCATTCCCCATTCATAGTTTAACAGCAAAGTTAGTGTCATAATACTAAGCAAGTGTCAATACCTGCTGTTGAGTAAGCTACTTAATTTAGGTTTTTAAACAAGCTGGGGAAGCAACTCTCGTTGGCAGAATCTGTTTTCCTCTCTTTTTAATGTTTTTTGTTCATTCTTATATTAAAGCACAACTCCAGCCACTCTGAACTGCTCTCATTCCTGACGCACAGCTCCCCTGACCTGCAAGCCATTGCTTTCCTTCAGGAGGTGCTTACCATCCACACAGAACCTTGCAACAGATTTGGGGTTCCTTTCATTTACTAGGATGAGGAATGGACTAGGACAAGGATGCTGACATCACTTCCAATGAGATGTATGTAAAGCAGAAGGCTTGATCCTTACTCAGCAGGGCGTCCATAGCCTGAAGCAGAAAGCAAAAATCAGGTCTGGAAGAACAAAATTCAAAACCAGAAAAGCCTCAATAACGTTTGTTTCATTATACACTAAATATTTATAAGATTGACAAAATCAGCAATCTACAGCATGCACTGCCTTGTGCTGGGAAAATTAATCGATAATACTAGAAGACAGAGAGAAATTAGCCAAGCAACAAAGGCTATGTCTGTAGTACATCCTCCGTGTCAGTCTGCTAGCAAAGCTGCCAATGCTGTCACACTGGAGAACATTGCCCACTTCATACTCTAACCCATGTCCCCTCCTGTCAGAAGAGCTGGGTGACCTGGTGACAGAAAGCACCAATTGCTTGGCCTCCACAAGCAACACCTATGGGGGAAAGGGCTTCTATACTGAGTGATGTGTGTATATAACCTGGAAGAAAGCTTTTACTTTTTTTAGTAGCCTGAGTTTCTCGTGCACAGCCTGAAGATGTCATTACCAGTTCTCCTGAACTCATCTGTACTGAATCGTAGAAAATGGTTCGACATTTTTGCATTTCTGTCTGACATTAATCGGGGTTAATTGATGATAATGGTAAGGGTAATTAGTTTTAACAGACACTAAGTCCCATACCCCAAGCCTCTTATGACTGAAATAGAACAGCAGTCAAAATGTGGCATGAAAAATAACATGGCAATATCCAGTTATTTGCAAATGTATGGGGGGTGGAGATTACATATTCATTTGTATGCAGTTGAATATGTCTGTGTGTATCAAACTGCTTTAGAAACAGTGAAGTCTTGTCCAGCGTGCAATTCATTACTTTCTTGTTATTCATGTTGGCTGAAATGCAGCAAGCTGAGACTTGCCAACAAACACTCCAGCATCAGGTTGGGAAGTTGCACCATTTCATCTAGGAAGAAGCAATTCCTTGAACTATCATTTAAAATTATATGAAACTGTGAGTTCCAAGTTTGCAAAGCTTAGTTAGATCTTGTAGAGTTGTTTGGGTTTTTTTCAAGTTGTGTGAAACATCCCGTTTGAGAATGGAAGAGATCGTCAAGTCAAAAGCAGAAGTTACAGTTCATCTGGGTAGTGCAGTGGCTTGAAACCTGAGGCAGGAGCTGTCACACTAAGAACTGAGATGGCAACATGCAAAAATTAAAATACTCTGTTTCACTTGGTCTTCCCACACGCCCCTCCCATCTCCTTTCCCATCAAAGGTTTCCTCGTTGCAAGCCTGGCAACCCTTGGGTTAGTATCAGGCTGTCTAGTCCTTGTCTCCCGAACAGTGCATTCAGGGGACTCACAGCAGCTGTACCAACCAACCATCACCCATGTTCCTGCTGATCAGCTGAGATCAGCTGAGACTGGCCTACACACTGTTCTGGGACCTAGGTTTCCACACATTATTAAAATTACTGTTTTATTGAAATATCAGACAAGAAATTACCAAGAATCAGTGTTAGCCCAGTTTTACCTGCAAGCACAGTAAAACACAAAAGATGGGTGAAACTATTGGTCTGTGAAGTTCAGCAGCACACAGAAAATCACATACCCTGTTTGGGCCTTACGAGCAATCACCTCATACTGACATTAATGCAATTCACGTTTATAAAGTCAGCTTGTCCCAGAAAGACTGGCAAACATTTGAGATAGAAACAAATATTTGGAGAAGACAGGAGATGGTCTTCTCAGGATGAAGGGAAGATGACCCTTCCCAGGACTACAGCATAACAGTAACTGTTGTGACTCCTGTGGCTGATGTGATCACAGTGTGACAAGGAAAGTTAATGGTTGGATGACATAAAAGCCTGATGCTAAATTTTCTTAAAGTCTTTAAAGCAGATATTAAAATAGTAATGCAGGCAGAAAGCACTTGTAATCCCACTGAGTTCAATTACTTCTGAATGTGCTCAGCACTTTTGAACACTAAGCTATTTATTTACTTGTCTATAAGTATGTACAGACATACATTTCCATATCTTGTTTTAGACAAGCAAACTTGACAACACAGGGTTTACTCTTTCCACTATCTTAACCTAAAATGCTATTACAGCTCCTTTAAAAGGAATAGTCTCCCTTCACTTCTGTTTTCATGGGAGTAATTTAGGTTTTAGACACCAATAGCAAGACAAACCAGAGAAGGCATTTTACAATTTCATTATCACCTACTTGAGCCTGGAGCATGAAAGCTGGGATGGCCACTTCACTCACAGTTGCATTACAGAGCCAACATGAGTGAAAGGTGATTATAATTCCAGTTTAGGTTTGCGAGTGAGAAATTAGGTGACTGTTAGCAAGGTGTCCTATCCCTCACCAGCTTTCTGTGCATTTTTTCCAAACAGCTTTCAGTCTACTGATAACTCCACATAACTAAGCTGTATCACTCACAACTAAATTATACCACTCCCCTATTTACAGGAACACACAATCCAACCCAAGGATTTTTATATGTTTTATGAATGCTGGCACTATGAACATCATCACAACTACCCTGTGAGAGGAATTGGACATTACTACTGTATAACACATTTCAGAGTCACCAGGGAACTTTTTGGGAGGTCTGGGCATACTGCCAATTGTATAGGTTTATCTAATACACTGTAAATTAATAGGTCATGAGACCAAAAGTAACTGGCTATGATCCCATAGCCAGACTGTCCAATGCAGGCCAGAGGAATCCCCTGAATTAATTCCTTTTCTGTCTAAAGAACACCTTTTTGGGGGAAAAAGAAAACCAAACACAATTTTGATATGGCAACTTCCAGTTATGGCAAATCTACAACAACCTTTGGGAAGTTGTTACAGTTTCCAATAATCTCATGCTTAAAAACTGAAGAAGAGATCAGCTCTAGCATAATAGAATATAGTCAAGTATTATCACTCTTTTCCAAAACACACAGAGTAATATTAGGATCCTAATTTAACAGACAAAATTTCTACGTCTGAAGAAGTCTCCTGATCTCTAAAACATCATTTTCTAATGAAGACATCCTAAACACAAAGCTCTGTTGAATACTGATGAGATACTCTCTACATAGCTTAGTGTCACTTAAACGCTGTAGACAAGATCTTTAGCCATATTGCTTGTGAAAAACCACACGTGAACAATCAGAATCCTTAGAAAATGTCATCTTTGATGCTGCCTCTGTTATCATCCCATCTAGCACAACATTTGTCTTTCAGTTCACTTTAGACAGTGCTTCATAACAAATATTTTCGAGAAGTTATGTGGATAGAAGATAATATAAAATATTGACTCCATTAATATTTATGATTCCAGTAAACCTGTATCAGAAGAGGTTTCCAAATTAAGCCCAATGTATCCTTGAACCAGGCATCAGGAACATCAGCAGACATGTTAATATGAACCACTGCCAGTGAAGCACCTTCATGAACCCATAGGTCTGGTTTGAAGAGAGTGAGCTCTTTTAACATACCTAGGAATATATAATGTTCCAAGTTTAAAACCAATAGTCCTTTCTCCTTGATATAAGAACAGACTCTTTCCTTTTGCTAATTATTTCTCAGTTTGAATCTGGGGAGGTACATCCCTCCAACCTCAGTGTTTTTCTGAGCCTTCAGGAGCTGGAAGACTTAATTTTTATCACAAGCTCCTAACACTGCTTGGCAGCATGCATCTGCAGTGATGAGCTCTCTAGCAGAACAGACCTACAGCACCCAAGTTCTTTTTGGATCTCCATTCTTGAGGGCCAACTTTATGTTAAAATAGAAAGTCATTTAAAAACTAAGTAGAAGAGACTTACTTCCTCTGGGAATAATTCAGGTCTACAAGTGTCCTTAAAAGGAATTATTGATGCATTTTTACTAAATACCTGCTCTTAGATAGTTTTATTCCAGAAGCCTTATATTTCCTCATGTTCTTTGAATTATTTGTGAGGGTAAAGCAGGATGCTAAGATGGGGTGGGTGGGGAAAGGCAAAGAGAACACCAATACTGATAAGAGATCAAGTTCTCTGATTTTGATGAGACAAGCACTCACTGTGCAGAGAAGGATGTAAAGAAACTGAAAACATTTATAGTACACTATTTCATCTGTGAGCTGATTAAACAACTTCCAGGGAAGTAGTTTTCTACTGAAAGATGCCAAGTCAATGAAATTTAGATGTGTATCATGTAGTAGTATTATAAAGTGCTGACAAAAAGTTATCACAGCATCTTGATACAGTTGGAATGGTTTGTTTTTAACCACACAGAGAAGTCAAGTGCACATTTACTTACAACAACACATTTTCACTATGGATAGCATTAAACTTCTCATCCTGATCTGGGAAGAAATTAAATTTTGATAAATCCTGCCATTTCCTAAAGAATGGACATTCTGTTCTTTGACTAGCTCTGTTTAGTATATCTCCATAAATGCATTGCAGACTTGTTTGGTTTGAAAAATAATCTCTCCTTGCTTTTTTCCTTATTTAATTCTTCATAATCCTGCTGGATTCTTTTTCAAGAATATTCATTAGTCATAAACGTTTTTTGCCAAATCTCGTCCTGAGGTACTCCTGCATAGCCTCAAGGTTTCTGATTGTGCTTTCCATGACAGTTATCCTCTCTGCCTTTGATATGTTATGTGAATTGTTCTTAACAAACAATTCTGTTGATAAAGTACAAGAAAAAGAAATCAAAGCGTCTCTCAGCAGTGGTACCTCTGCAGGGCAAATAGGAATAAAGCACAGTAAAAGTGTATTTGTGTCACTCAAATTAGCAGATGGGAGTCTGAAAGTACTCTGCAAGAGATATGGTGAGAAAAGCCACAACTTTAATGTAGGTTCATTTCAGAAAAGCACCACACTTTAGGAGAAATAACTCTATCCCACTAGAAGTGTTTTTCAAGATCTAAATGACTATCTTTAGGCTTATGAAAGTTACTCTTACACTAACAGATTGCAATTTTTTTAAGGACAGGTAGAAGTACAGAAAAAATAGAAACATGGATACACGATTTCTCTGAACAGCGTTTGCGTTGATACTAAATACTGCAAATACAAGTATTTCTGGAGTTCATAGTTACCTTTTTTGAAAAGCATAGTCAATATGAGGAAAAATTCAGGGCCATTAGCTTTGAGACCTCTGCGTGCTACTATAAAAGAATGATGTTAAATGTGGCATCAGCATCCTACTTGGTATAAAAATTTGAACTCTGTCACAACAACATTAGGTTAAAGAGGGAGAAATAGTCCAGTTCAACATTCTGGCAGAAGTGGAATGGAAGATAATCTGAGTTTGTTATCTCTGAAAGATCTTTTTGCTTGCTAACTCTCCTTGCCTCTTCATGTTATTTAAAATCAGGAAGAAATGCTTAAGTTCATTGCCAGCATCATCACAGCAGTCCTGGGAAACATCTGGACAGGTGTTTGAAAACAAGCATGCTAAAGAAGCTTAACTAGAATAATTTTAATCAGTACTATTTCAGATATAAACTACCTTAATATAGGATTTAAAAAAAATAGGAAAATAGAGGAACTGAATGACGTTCACCTGCACTCAAAACTACTCCAGTTAGTCTTCAGATTTGAATATTGTGTGATTTAACACATCTGATACCATTGATGTATCTGTTGTGCCTCAAAGACAATACACAAGCAGTATTTTAACTGACTCTGATGTCAACTCTAGATTGTAAATTGGCTGCACCACAAGTTTGAAGGAGAAAAAAAAAAATCAATAGTTTGATGCTGAGCTGATGGTTAAGAAGCAGAGTGTGCCACAGGTAAGTAGTAGGGCCCATTTTGTTCAGTATCTTCATCAGCAGATTTGATAGCAACAGAGCATACCCTCAGTAGATCCATAAGGAGGTTCAGTCCAGAACAACCTTGAGGAACTTGGGGACTGAACCAACAGGAGCCTTAAGAAGCTCAGCAGAAAGCATGAAGTATTGCATTGGGGATGAAGTGACCCCCTGTGTCAGCACAGCTGGAAGACTACTGCCCAAGGACCAGCCCTGCTAAAAAGGACCTGGGGGTTGCAGTGAACACTAAGTCAAACATGAGCCAACTCTGTGCTGTCACTGTCAATGCAGAAAACTGGTGCTGGGCTACAGGAGGTGAAGCTTTGCTCTCATTGCTGTTGAGACTGCAGTTGGAATATTATGTCCTGATTTTGGCCTCCCAGTTCAGGGAAGATGCTGAGAAACTGGACAGGATCCAATAGGTTGCTATTAAGATGGCTGAGTCCTAGAGCTGCTCGTTGGAAGCTGTGTGCTAAGACAGCTTGACTTACTCTGATGAAGAGAAAACTAAGGGGTAACTTGCTAATAGCCTACAACTGCATGAAAGAAAGGCAATGGAACCACTCTCTTCTCAGCAATGGCAAGGAGTATAAAATAAGGGGAGGTGGCTAAAACCTGCAGCTCAAGAAGTTCCAACAACACAAAAGGAAAAATTTCTTCACTAGGAGAGTAGCCCAGCACTAGAATAAGTTATTTTTGGAGATAATGGCAATTTTTGGAGGGTTTTCTTACTTGGTTGCATAAAACCACTGCTAAAATCTCCTCCAGTGTTGGAGACACGTGCTTTTAAGTGATTGAAGTAGATGGTACTTTGGCAGTGGTTGACGTAGACAACCTCCAGAATCCCTAACAATCAACACTTCTATTGTGTCATCAGTTGCTGATGGTCTGTCTGCAGCTCTTATCAAGGACACAGAGGTGGCTTAACCCAGTTCTCCCTCTTTTCCAGTTGAAAGAACTGTCATAACAGACAAGTCTTCTTTCATCTCTCAAGACATCTAATTTTTCCCCACACTTAACACCAACCTACTTTGGAAGCATGTGAGGCAACAGTAATGGAGTGCGTTAAAGCAATCCCTGAAAAGCTCCCAGTCAGCAAAACAACAGCGCATCTATTTCTACCATCCTCATTAATATGCTCTAGATTTAGTAAATTCTTGCTGATTTTAACAGGACTGTTCATCATAGATCTAGGGTAATAGGGAGGCCTTAATATAGATGGCCTCTATATCCACCTCCAGAAAAAGTACGTGAAGGTTTTTACATATATAGCATTTAAATGTCATAATAAAGACTGCTTTAGAACGTTCATGTTAGGATAGAATTTAAGAGCATCTTCAGTTCTGCGCAGCTTTAATTTTCACATGCCCTGGGCAATTCTTATTGGTCATGAAAAATATTTTGGAGAAAAACTTTGTTTCTTTAAAAGTTTCAAACTTCCCAAGTGTGCTTTTTGGACACTTGCCTAGGTAATAAATTTCCATACTAGGAAAGCAAAGGGGGATTAATACACACTAAAGATAAATTTTCACTTCAAAATATAAAATAATTTATATTTTTGAAGAAGTTTTCCTTTATTTCTCATAGGGCTGACAACAAAAGAAAGGATTGAACTTAACATAGATGTTTCAGTTGATCCGTCCTGAAGTGTTCTCACCGGATGGAAATTTTAGACATTGACTTTTGCTTACCAATATGGGACAAGGATGTCTTTCAATTTGAAAGTTATCCTCACATGAGGAAATTATATCCTGCTTCATTCCACTTCAAGCTAATGCTATACGTGCAACTAAATTTATGCACAGCAATACACAGTTCCTAATTATTAGGAAATATAAAGGCTTTACTATAATTATTTTTAGTTTTTCTAGAGTCATTTATATTCCATAGGTTTTTTTCATATATGTCTGATTAGGAGTGGAAACATACAGTGTAAGCAATGCCAATACTCCTTCTTCCTATTCTGACAGCTGACCTCACTCCTTTGAGGTCAGAGAAACCTGACAGCCTTATGTCATATCCACCATGTGTGTGATGCAAAGCAGTCTGTCACCTGCCTTCTGCAAGTATTTACCATACAGTTCTACAAACCAGAAGGAAAAAAATAAATCCAGTTAGTCACTGTGCTTAATCTGAGAAATGGCTCATGAGGTAACAAATTTAAAATATGAATCAGCCTTAGTTTCATGAGGAATTTAGGGTACCTCACAAAAATATTTATGAAAAATTTTCAGATGTGGAACTAGACATCAGCTCATCTGGTAGAGGACATCAGTTACTGAAAGTTTGAGCAGTTACTGTGTTCTTTTTTTTCCACTCTTCTTCCACCCCATGCTTTTCTACTAAAAGTATCCTGAAAAGGGGAAGTGGGACCTCCAAGTGTGCTGATACAGTAATTTGCCTTTTTTTTTTTTTAATTCTACTTGCTCACATGAAAGTAGAATTAGGTTTTCCCATAAAAATGTTTAACAGCTCGCCCTGTTTTCAGGGGATAAAAAGTCAAAAGAATTACATCCACAAAGTGTTCCTTTGCCCTCCAGAACATCTCTCAGTCTGCTGCAGCACATATCAAGTGGAGCCACAGTGTCTGCTGATGTTCAGTGTCTGCTCTGGGTGGGGAACTTCAGAGCCTGGCAGGGAGCTTATGCTGTTGCCATGCAGAAGCAGAGGGGAACATTTGATCAACTGTTATTTCAGTTCTGCAACTACCTTCTGCTAAGCCTGGTATGTGTATGATAAAGTTATTTTAATCTGTTGTTTATTCCTTTGTTTCTTGTTTTATTTTTAGCTATATAAAAGAAAAATGTTTGAAGTAATAAAGGCCAGCTGCTGTAGTATTACTTACTTGTTAGGACAGTATTTCAAACGCATGTTGTATTCCTTTATCTGCATTTACAATACCTTGTGGAGCCTCAGTTGCTGCAGCACAAACCTATAATTATGATCGTTCAGTCAATATTATAGATTTAAAAAATAAGTAGCTTTTCTTCTGTTCTTTATCTTGTAATCAGAGTAACATTAAAATTGTATATACAGACATGCTCTTGGCATCTGTGAGGTTTTTCTTCCTCCTTTCAATACTGCATGCCAGAATCATCACAGAATCATTCCAGTTTCATTCAAGGTGGGAAAATGCCTACCTCATTAGGAAAAAATAATCCAGAAAACCCAAACCAATTAACTGAGTCACCGGAAAAAGCAATCTATCAAAGCCCAGCTAGGAGCAGCACAAAACAGCTTTCAGCCCCCATGATACTGTGGGGACAGATGCCTTGAGCAGTGCAGGCTTCAGGCACCAAAGAGTAAAATGTATACATGCTCTTAGCAGTATTCATCCCACTTCTGTGGGAAAATACACCTTGTTCCCAAGCAGATTTATATCTCCTCCACATCGGCATAACACAGCCCCTTCACACCTCACAAAGCCATGGTTCTCCTTCCCTGTCACCCACAGGTCCCTTGTCTCACACTGAGACAAGAGCCCTCATAAGAGCCCTATACCAGGCAGTGAAAGTGTTGTCCAGTTCCTGAGGCTGCTTCCCCCTGTTTCTTAAACTAGAGATTGCATTTGCTATATCCAGCATAAGAGCAGGCTGTTGCTAATCAGAAGGGCCATCCCTGTAATCAGGAAGGAAAGGCAAAAGCTTCCACCATGACCCAAGTAGGACACAAAGTAATTCAGTGGGCAATGAAGGTGCCTAGTCTCATACATATCTGTTTCTCAGGATGAGAATCTTAAGCACCTAAAGGTGCAAGATTTAGCAGGAGTTTTTTTGCTGTGACTAGTGTCATTCCCTTACGGAGCGGCACACACACACACATATCACAGCTGCAATAGAGAAGAGTTTATATTTCAATTTTTCCTTTCCGAGGGACTACAGTAGAGCCCTCAGTCCGGCCACCTCTTTTTTGAAGCTTGTTAATACTAAAACTTTAAGACAACTATCCTCCAATAAGTTTGATTGAAATAGGCCACTAAGCTTAATAGCTTATGTAGCTAGAGAGCTATATAGTCTCTTTAGACAGATGAGGAATTGACTGGCAAAAGGAAAAGTCTCCACTATTGCTAGTTTATCATCACCTCCCTTGAAGACAGAGTTGCAAGCAGATGAAACTAATACAGCTTGACCAGCTTGCTTGTCCTGGCTGAAAGTAATTCACCACTATCCAAGCCTGCCTCCAATGACAATTGCACTATGCTTTCTACCTTCCCTGCCTCCATTTAAATGCAGTGCATGCTGTGGTATCTCAACCACTGCATGTTTGAATGTCATTGGCACAAGTAGTCTCAGGGTGCATGTAAGTACTTTGCCTATGAACTTTGAGATAGTCTATGATCTGCTGTATAAGATATGCAAACTCCTGGTCAAGACTGTATGTCTACCAAGCTGGAAGCCAAAATGAAAGTTGAACCTCCCCTCTAACAGCTTGCTCTCCCTCCTCTGTAGCTTTCCTAAGGATTCCTCTCCTCTTGGTTGGTACCTCAGGAACTATAGAGCTTCTCCTCTCCTCCTTCACTGTGCTTTCATCACTGATAAGACCACTTGGGCAAGAAAGAAAAACCTGGGCGAAGACAACTGTCTTATGAAGTGCTGAGGTAGATTCTCTGCTGGGATAAACAGGCATAACTCTGTGTGGTCTGTTAGAGCTACATTCATTTGCAACATCTACAGATACATCTGCAGCCTTCAGAGAGTGAAAAAGTTTGTCTCAAATGAAAAGATGATAAAGGCCATGGCCAGTGGACTGAACCTCTCTCCCTTCTGCCCAGCTAGGTGACAGATTCCTTTTGTCTCCACACCTTAAGCTGTCCATTGTGAAATGTTATTTGAGATTCTAGTGCAATACCTATTATTCTGTTATTGAATCATACTTAGCACATCAGAATTAGGACAACCAGGAAAGGGAAGTGATATCAAGAGGGAAGCAACTTGACAGGATGAGGGTCAGGAGCTGTGCACCGAAAACTAGAATCTGCTGAGAGTTTTTTAGCCCAGTCTGGCTGCAGATCAAGTTAAATCTGGCTTTGTGAAAAGTATTTTTCATCAATTATGTAAGTGATCCTGTGTCATACAGATGTTTGTTTGGTAAGCAACATTTACTAGGGTGGTACTTATTTCTTTATCATCATTATCATCTGTGTACTCATAAACCCAGAATGGTACCATAAAAGGAGGATTTTAATGCTGATGGAAACACAGTTGGATGTCAAGATTATGTAGGGAAGTTCCAATATACATGGATTACACTTTCTCATTGAACAGAAGGTAGCTACTTTTGAAACTCTGAAACAAATAGGGACGCCCTACTGTAGCTTGAAATTATGAAGTAATGGGATAAATCTAAGATATCGCCCCTAACTAAAGGGTAATACAGTGCTCTTCGCATAAATGGGAATTTTGCGTAGGCAACTGAATGGATAAAATATTTAGGGATGGGAATAAAAAGAAACCTGGATAAGAGCCAAATTTAATTTAGAATCAGGGATAAGTATGGTAAAAATGGATATAGGCAGATGGAACAGACTGAAACATCTCTCTAGGGAAAGGTTAATATTGTTAAGATGAATATCCTAAACTACTGTATATTTTTAGGTCCTTAGCAGTATATACATCATATCATTTCCAGTAAGGTGGTGCTGTTGGTTTACTCTCAAAGTTAAGTTTCTTTTAAAGACTTTACAAGATCTAGCATTACCAAGAGTGTGTTCCATCTCAGAAAATGAGTAGGGATTGCTTCATTTGTATCAAAATCATTCCTCACAATGTTTGCAATCCAGAGAGTACAGCACCATTAAAGGATAGAAATTATAGGTAAAGTAACTAGAAAACTAAGTGAAAGAAAAATAAGTGTGGGTTTGTTTTGTTTTTCCATTCTCTTCACTGGGTGAGGCATCTAGCCATTAAAAAATAGTTAACAAGTACAAAAAGTAATCAGTAGCAGTGGTGCAAGGCAGTATTAGAATTTACTGATTTTGTTGTTTTGAGTAAGTTTTAGTAACACTGGTAAGAATGTCTGCATTTTGTATTCAGCCACTCTAGGCATTGTCTGTAACACAGCATAAAAGCCTTTCAAAAAGATAGTGTAAGAGACCTAACTGTTTGGGAGGTGAAGTGCAGCTCCTAACTGAAAGCTGGGGGAAAAGAGGTCTGCAGAAAAGCCTAAAGAATAGGTTGACTCCTGACAACAGTCTTGTCTTTGTTTCTCAAAGGCACCAAATTCTGCCGCCATGCCATCATACTTAGTGTTTCTCCATCAGGGCTTTTAGCAAGTTCTCCAAATATTGCATCTGGCTCTGCTGGGCATAACTAATGCAGGCAGAGCCTCTGGCATGACCTTTTCAGCACACTTTGTCTGTATTCTGAGTAAGCAGGTTTTCCTTCTTTTCCTGATGCTTTATGGTAGAATAGGCAGAGGATTTATTCCTTTGACTCAAGAAGCCTAAAATGTGTTTAGTGGAAACTCGACGGCTGATATCCCTGACATACCCAATGTGGCCTTACTCAAACCAGGGTTTTTTGGATCCTGCTCTAAAATTCCATAAATCTAAGGCTTCTCCTGCTGTGGTTCCAGTGACTAGGGCTTCTGTTCAGCAAAGCCACTCTGAAGGTAAATATGTGCCTAAAGGTAAATTTGTCCTTAAATGCTTTCTTGACTGGGGAAGGCAAATAGAAGCATGGAAATGAAAAGGCTTCTTTGATGAAGTGGAAGCTCACAGAAAACACCTGATTTTGATCTCTAATACTAGAATCCATGGATTCATCCAGCTGTATTTGTGAGAAATTATTCCTGATTTACACCCGTGCATAGTCTTAAAACAGATCCCAAACCAGGTATAGAAACTGTGGGCCCAGTTCACCCCTGTACTACTATATTTTGACATCTGTATCAGCCTACTGACAACAAGAGACTAAGGCAGGCACAATGGGCAAACACCCTAATTAAGCTCTTGGATGCTGACTTAGCTGTTCCTCCTCATTTGTGGTTGTCTTAGAGAAAAAACAGACTAATGAAGTTTGAGACTGTCCAGCTCCTTGAAGTCTGGAGGAGATTCTGTTTTCGTCTGCCTATATTTTAAGTTTCAGTTTTGCTTTGCTCATAATATGTGAGAATAAGTTCTTGAACAGGCAAATAAAGGTTTTGCCTCTACTTCCAGTGCTGTCCCCCATCCTCCCTATCCTGCCCACTGTTCGCAATCAAAGAAATAGCCTGCAATCACTGATCTCCTTATACGGTTATAGATTATAGTCTGGTTTTATATAACACTACTTTTTACCTCTTGGTAATACAATTCTGCATTGAGTTGAGTGAACCAGACAGCAAATATCATCGTGATCACCCAAATGTGTTACTGCCTGTCTGGAGGAATAGTTATCATAAGTACCTACCAAAAGATCACACTTCATTAAGTACATGTATAATGCACTAAAAATTATATAAACATGCACCTATAGTAGGAGACTTCTAAATACTCAGAGAAAATGCACACATACCTAGAGAGACAACCAAAATTATCTTCTGCTTGCAATAAAATTGTGTTTAAAACTAACAGCAATACGCCAAAATCACCTGCTGCACCAAGTAAGAAGTGCATGAACTCTATATTACTCAATTACTCTATATTACTCAAATTACCACATAAAATGTAGTCTTTTTCTAACCTGTCCTTTGCTAAACATCTTTCTCTCGCCCTCCAGGGTGGAACAACAGACTTTGCCAGTTGTCCTGACAGAGCTTTACCAGAGGATCGTTCTCACGTCTTAGATTTCAGCGAGACAAGCTCAGAATGAACCTGCTGACCGCACACTTGTGCCCAAGGTAAAGAAAAGGCAGACAGACTTCACATTCACAAAGCCACTGTACAAGGGCGTTCGGATCTTTCTGATGCTCTTAATTTCCTGATGAAGAAATGCAGTCATTTCACTGAAGGCTAAGGAAAACACAAGGTGTATCTTATCTCAGGTATCACTGGGATAAATATGATAAATTACTTGGCCACCTGAATTCAATGCATAAATAATAAAATAGCTTAGTTGACTTGTGATTGGTAATCTATTATAAACACATTTATTTATTCATATTTATGTCACTAAGAAGTGTGCATGTCTTTGGGAGAAAAAATTCATACTTGGGTTTAGTTACTCTTATTTATACTAATATATGCAGATTTAAACAGTTTATGTGGAATTTAAAGACAAATTGCACCAGGTTCTCCAGATGCTGGAAATAACTTACTTTTCCTGTCCTGCAGCATTACAGTTTGTTTATCATTTCAAAGTTCACAAGGTAATTGCCTCATTATCTGTTCATCTAATTTTGCAGAGAAATGACAATCCCTAGCTGCTGAGGTCATGGCCCATCAAAAATTATACTGTCTCTAATTTTATATCCGATCTCTGGTAGATCATAATTTGCTTATCTCAGTTCTCATATATCGACTAAATTGCTGAATTCTATTAAAATCTCCACCAGCTGCCCAAGATTTAAGACTGAACTACTGAATTGAGACTTATTGAATTAAGACATTATTGCCAATGTAAGCCAGTAAAACAATAATTAAAATATACAAGATTAATATTCCCTTTCATTTCCTGTATACCATTTGAGTTCAGTCTGAATGTAGCTCTGTACACACATGCATAAAATATCCTATCACATCAACATGACAAAAACACGTCTCTAGAGTTTTTTTGCTTTATACCGTTACACTGACCTCAGCTGCAAGAGCTTTGAGAAAAAAAGGTAATATTAAAACCATTGTGCAAGATTTCTTAGGTGGATAGCGTAAGATTTTTCAAGTTGTATTTTCCTATATAATTCTTCAAACTGAACCCTCTGAAATGTTATTCTGCTGCTGTACATACCGAATTAGCTTCCTACTCTAATCTCCAAGTGTGTCCACATTATCTACACAAAGAGAATGGCAGATACTCTGGTGATGGTCACTCTTGGAGGCAGGGTTTCCATTTTTGGCATTGCTGCCATGTTTCTGTTGCTGGAAGAGGGCAGGAGTTTGCACAAGCAGACAAAACCAGTATTTAATAAATCCTTACTGACCCTTAAGAAATCCCACTTGAATATATATCTCCCCAAAAGTATTATCTTAGCACTGTGATACGGTAGCAGAGTAAGTGGTATACTTTTCTACTGCTTCTCTTTCCACAAACCTCTTCTGATAGCAGTTGCATCGCTGCCACCATTGGGATCCCAGCAGTTAAAAAGACTATCAGCATAAGTGAGAGGCACTAGTAGTTGCTGCATCTTCTTCACTACTCACAAATCTCCAAATTTTGAGACAAGTGTGTTGCAGCTAGATTTGTGGTCCCAGTGCCTATTGACCAGCACCTCTGCTTCATTACTTTGTCACAACAAAACTAAGCTAAAGCATACATCTGTAGAAGATAATTTCCTTTCTGAAGAGTAGGTTCCCAAGGTGACATGCAGCCTTATCATCTCCTACTAGAGCACAAAGGTAGTCTCTAAGTGAAAGATGTAATAGAGAAAACAGATCTAAATATGCCCAAAAAGACTGATTCTTCAGTGGAAGAAAGATTTAACTTCTCATTACCATTCTTCTTACATGGCAGAAATACACTCAAAGTCAAAGAATTTTATAGCATTCATCACCAAAGGGGGAAAAAACAAAAGACAAGAGATGCTTACCAGCACCTCCCACAGTGCTGCTAACTGGGTGTGCATGGAAGTCAAGAGATGATTAATCACAGGGCTGAAAGATCAGGTTTTCATAAGCTATTTTAGATATCCTTGGTACTTCATCATCAGCTTGTGCAATAGAAAGGAAAGTCAGACATCAGAATCAACACACCCTGAGGTCACTTGCCCCTCATGCCTTGCTGGAGGTGGAACTTTGATTGTTTTTATTTTTGTAAGTCATTTGGCAGTTTGTTCAAAATCTGACACTATCCCTTTGTCTGTGACTTCTCTTGTGCATCCCTCCAGTCATAGCCTCAGAAGTGCCCTGTTATGATGCTTCACATTCAGAGTTTTCTGAAGCTTGGACTGTTTCAAGAAAGTGAGGAGATCTTGCTACATGCTGGCTTGAGGGGGCCAGGAGGGAAAAATATAACACTTTGCCTCAGCAGTATTTATATCGCGTGTTGGCGCTCTGGGTAAGGAACAGAAATACTGTCACTGGCTATAGAGTAGGAAGGAACACAAAAGGAAAAACAGTCCATCTGCAAAGGGTAGAAACTAATGTGGAAAGGCACATGGGAGGTTACTGAAATAGCACATGGTACAATCACATCAAGGATGCACTGAAACTGTGTGGTGAACTTGCTGGGGTTTTAGATAGGATATGCTGTATGCCAGGTTTTGTAGTGTTCTGCATATAAAAGCCTTAAGCATGACCCTAATAAGCTTTGTACAAGATATAACAACTATATTCCCCCCTTTTCCTTGCTCCCACAGTTTGGACCAGACCTAACATGAAGATAAACCAAGCATTTCAGGGAATCATGAGAGAAGTCTCAAATAAAATTTGCATCCCACAAAGCAGAATACATGTAGAGAGCTTATCCATAAATCATTTTAACCTTCAGGTTTTCCTCTTGGGTCTATTCTTCAGCTATGTAACATGGCTCATAATTAAAGCAAAGAAAAACAATTCCACCTGGCATTTGTGCTTCACCCTTACAACAAGAAAAAGAGGTTCTCGGCCTCATGGAAGTCTCATTCATTTGTTCTTGAAGCTACACCATGCAGGGCAGTGTGTTCAAATATAAAGCTGTTTTTATTTTAGTCACAGAATTATAGAATGGTTTGGGTTGGAAGGGTCCTCAAAGATCATCTAGGTCCAACCCCCATGCCATGTGCAGGGACACCTTCCACTAGACCAGGTTGCTCAAAGCCCCGTCCAACCTGGCCTTGAACACTTCCAGGGAGGGGGCAGCCACAACCTCTCTGGGCAACCTGTTCCAGTGTCTCACCATCCTCACAGTAAAGAATTTCTTCCTTCTATCTAATCTGAATCTGCCCTTACCCCTTATCCTATCCCTACACTCCCTGAGAAAGAGTCCCTCCCCATCTTTTCTGTAGGTCCCCTTTAAGTACACTATAAGGTCTCCCCAGAGCCTTCTCTTATCCAGGCTGAACAACCCCAACTGTCTCAGCCTGTCCTCATAGGGGAGGTGCTCCAATCCTCTGATCATCTTCTTGGCCCTCCTCTAGACTCACTCCAAGAGGTCTGTGTCCTTCTTGTGTTGGGGGGCCCCAGAGCTGGACACAGTACTCCAGGTGGGGTCTCACGAGAGCAGAGGGGGAGAATCACCTCCCTTGATCTGGTGGTCACAGTTCTTTTGATGCGGCCAAGGATATGGTTGGCTTTCTGGGCTGTAAATGCACATTGCTGGGTCATATTAAGCTTCTTGTCAACCAACACCCCCAAGTCCTTCTCCACAGGGCTGCTCTCAATCCACTCATCATCCAGCCTGTATATGTGCATGGGATTGCCTCAACCCATGTGCAGGACCTTGCAGTTGGCCTTGTTGAACTTCATGAGGTTTGCATGGGCCCACCTCTCAAGCCTGTCCAGGTCCCTCTGGATGGCATCCCTTCCCTCCAGCACGTCAACCTCACCACACAGCTTCATGTCATTGGCAAACTGGCCGAGGGTACACTCGATCCCACTGTCTGTGTCACCAATAAAAATGTTAAACAGCACTGGTCCCAACACTGACCCCTGAGGAATGCCACTCATCACTGGTCTCCACTTGGACATTAAGCCGTTGACTGCAACTTTGAGTGCGACCATCCAGCCAATTCCTTATCCACCAAGTGGTCCATCTGTCAAATCCTTATCTCTCCAATTTAGAGACAAGGATGTCATGTGGGACAGTATCAAATGCTTTGCAGGAGTCCAGGTAGATGACATCAGTTGCTCTTCCTTTATCCACCCGACTTACTTTTAAAAGCTTTTCTTGTCCTTGACATCCCTGGCCAGATTTAATTCTATCAGGGCTTTAGATTTCTTAACCTGATCCCTGGCTACTTGGACAATTTATCTGTGTTCCTCCCAGGCTATCTGTCCTTGCTTCCACCCTCTGTAGGCTTCTTTTTTGTGTCTGAGTTTGTCTAGGAGCTCCTTGTTCATTCCCATGGGCCTCCTGGTGTTTTTGTCTGACTTCCTCTTTGTTGAGATGCACCACTGCTGAGATTGGAGGTGATCCTTGAATATTAACCAGCTTTCTTGGGCCCCTCTTGTCTCTAGGACTTTATCCAATGTTACTTTGCCAAGCAGATCTCGGAAAAGGCCAAAGTCTGCTCTCCTGAAGTCCAGAGTAGCAAGCTTGCTGCGCACCCTCCTTGCTGCCTTAAGGTCTTGAACTCCACCATTTTGTTGACACTGCAGCCAAGGCTTCCCTCGAGCTTCACATTCCCCACCAGTCCCTCCTTGTTGGTGAGAACAAGGTCCAGTGTAGCACCTCTCCTCGTTGGCTCCTCTATCACGTGGAGAAATAAGTTATTATCAACGCATTCCAGGAACCTCTTGGATTGCTTATACACTGCAGTGTTGTTTCTCCAACAGATATTGGGGTGTTTCAAGTGCCCCATGAGGACCAGGTTTTGTGAACATGAGGCTTGTCCTACCTGTTTACAGAGGGCCTCATCCTCTTGGTCTTCCTGGTCAGGTGGCCTGTAGCAGGCCTCCACTATAACATCACCCATCCCTGCCTTCCCTTTAATCCTGACCCATAAGCTCTCAGTCAGCTCCTCATCCATCCCCAGGCAGAGCTCCATGCACTCCAGCTGATCATTGACATAGACAGTGACACCCCCTCCTCATCTCCCCTGTCTGTCCTTACTAAAGAGCCTGTATCCTTCCACTCCAACTCTCCAGTCATAGGAGCCATCCCACCACCTCTCCATGATACCAATAAGATCGTAGCCCTGAAGGCATGCACACATGTCTAGCTCTTCTTGCTTATTCCCTGCGTTACATGCATTTGTTTTCACGAACACCATCTTCCAGGACATCTAACAAAAGAATCATTCCATAAGAGTACTTAAAACTACATGAATATATATTGACTGGGAATCAATTTCTTCTTTTGCTTCAAACTGTTTATGAGCAAGTACTCATTTCTATTAACATATTCCTTAATGGAAGGTATTTGCCAACTAGTTTGGACACACTATTTTGGATGTCAGCAAACTGTTCCATTTGGTCTGCTTGCTCTTCAATGTTCATAACCAGTCCTAAGTTACCACACAATATTTGTGCTTCCTAATTAAATATATGAAACTTTTTAAACAAAAGACAACAAAGCAATAAATAGCAAATACTGAATTAATGAATAACAAAAACCACACTTATAGTAAGAAGCTTTTGATGAAAAATCACCTACACCAAGGAATCATGAATCATTGAGAAGTCATGAACAGTTTCAAGAATATCTGGCAGTTGTTACAAACAACAAATAATACAGCCACAGAATGAAGCAAGCCTATTTATTCAGAATTGTATTGATGAACCTACATTTCCTTCATCCAGTATTTATTGTCCCATAAGGATCTTTCTCCCCACTGCTACAAAAACTTTTGAAATATCTTCTTTCCTCTCACTGTGGCCTCAGACAATTACAAACATGATGTTAAGCCTAGCACAACACAATTATTCAGAATCTGCTTTTGTGTTACATGAATAATGTGGAACAGGTCTTCTCAGCAATGTGCACTTTCTTTACTGAGATGAGTCTGGCTGCTACCTCAGCAACCTGCTAGCTACAGTTTAAGTAGACTGCTGTTTGCATCAGGGGTCCTGGCTAGCAGGTTGATGAAACACCTTTGATTATATTGGGAACTTGAAGAAGCAGGCATGCAAGTCCAGGGCCTGTTGTCCTGTTGCCTCTTCCTTACTTCACCTTTACCTTCTATTTCACAATGTCTGGTTGCCCTTTTGCTCTCCCAGTTTAATAGACTGTGAGAAGACACAGAGACTGCATGTTATAGAGATTTGTTTGCTCTTTCTCGAAATTTTCCCTTCTTTTGACAACGTAACAGGATTTTCTGCCCTGAAATTCTGTTTTGGAAATCAGTGATCATAAGAATACATAAAAACATAAGAAAACCCATACTGAGTTAGATAAAAGGTCTATGTAGCCATGCACTTGCCTCCAGTCTTATGCTAATAGCTTATGTTCAAGGAAGAATTAAGGGAGGCACATAGCAACACTGACCCAGCATCCTCTCCTAACTTCAGATGCTACCTGCTTTAAGGGCTTCCTGAAGCAGAGATGGTGCCTTAAATATTTAATAATCTTAATTAGTGTTTTGTCCAATAACATGCCCAATTCTTTTTTAAACTTTGAGAACTTTAGGGTCCATTGCACCCTATGACCAGGCATTCCACAACTGAACCACAAGCTGTGACACGGGACAATTCTGTTTTGTTTGAACCTGGTCCATGCTAGTTTTATTTGATGCCCTGTAGCCCTCATATGCACAAACCTTTTATTCCTGTAAAAATAAATATTGGCTGACTTTATATAACAATATCAGATCACAATGCATGTTGTCAGTGAGATCATTGTCATCTCTGTATTATCAAAGGCAAACAGACAGTACAAGAATAAGCTGGGCGGAGGTGATAGCAGGGCTACAGCAGAGAACCTGCCCCATGCTCTAACGTGAGGACTGTAACTACCGCTTTTCAGTATTAGTCATGCTTACCGCCAAAGACAGTCTCCCTAACATTGCCTCTTCCCTCAAAGCATACAAATTCCAAACCTCATTAAAATAACAACATTCATTTATCTGCCCAGGAGGAGGCCAGGCTGTCTCGAGTCCTCTCAGGATGACTCTGGATGCCTTGCAGACTGAAAAGCACTGCAGAGGCACAGTGTGCTCCTTGCAGAGGAGACAGAGCAAAGACGCCCAAGCCCACTTACGTGTGGGCACAGATCCATCTGTCAAACCTGCTGGGCAGCAAAGCTGATGAAGACCAGATCCTGTGCTGCCATTACAGGTTAAAACATCAGCTATGAAGCAGTCCAGATCCTGAAAAGACTTCCCTAGGACTGTTCAACTAAGTGAAGGTAGTCTGTGTGCAGGGGTCTCATCTATCAGAGCCTGAATATGTGTGAAATCTTCAGGGCTGCGTCAGCATACCCCTCCTTGTTTGAAGACTGTCAGACAATGTCCTCTGACAATATAAAGTAGCAACTAAGGTTATTCAGCCTTAGATCTGACTGGAAAATTTCCAAGAATAAATTCTTCAAAATCTGCAAAGTGCCATTGTTTGAAATGAAACATCTCACAAAAACATAGAGCTGGTTGCAGCATATTCAGGATGCTGTCAATGGCCAGAGCAAAAGAGGTTAAGCAAAAAACCCCACCACAAAAGAGGCAGTAATCTTATGATCAGGCCACAGGAAAGACCTAGGCATTTGCCCCAGTCTGAATTGGGGAAGAGATTTTAACCAGCATTTCCTTAGTAGCCAGCATATTGCCTACTCTGTGAACCAAAGCTCTGCTGCTGGCAATTGCTTTTCATGAGATGCTGAGAAGATTTGCCTCAAAGGACAGCAAGTGGGCCAAGAGTGAGTGAGAAAATCCGGTAATAACTGGCACATGCATAAAGTCATTCAGGCTTAAATACTTTCCCTGTTCCTGTGAAAAAAATGAAGACTTTTCTGTGTAGGTTTTAACCAGTTAATTGTAAGTCATCAAAGGAAGATGTTCATAATTAAACACAAGTCATGCCAGTCTTAATGTGGTATATTAAATAAAACAGTTCCCACTGTGTAGTATTGCTGAAAGACTGTCAAGGGATGGAGATCCTACCAAATATTGTTATATCCCCTTGATGAGGTGTCTCCTATTTAATTTCTCTAGGATCCTGCTGCCGGAAATGTTATTGCTCTGATTAGGCCTGTTTACATGTTAACCATTTTCTGCAGATCCAAAGAGGAACATGTTTTGGAAATCCGTGATTAAAGCTATTTGCTTTAACTTAGATGTTGATACTACTTGTGATGTAGTGCCTGCCATAATTCTAAGGTATTCCCTGCAGTGATAAATCTGGAGGAAATGAGTATTTTATCCAGAGCTTGCCATGGAAAATTACAAATGCATAAAAATCAATCTTTGTAGCTTAAACTATATGAACAGTGCAGCATCCTAATTCTATACAGTTGTGTGGAATTTGTTTTTATGTAGATTGCACTTCATCTCGTTAACTACCATCATATAAACAACATCATTAGTATTCTGAAAGATTGTCTTAATAAAACAAGTATATAATATTGTGTTGCTTTATCTGTGCTCAGAAATCACTATCATTTTAATTTTATATGGGAGTGCAACTATTGCTGCCTTATTATTATACTTGGACCAGATTCTGCTGCTGCCTTGCCCTTGAAAACAGTCCCACTAGCCTGGCTGCAAATCGCAAAGAAAGGATTTTGCACTTGGACAAATATCACTTTGGTCAGAAGGAAACAATAACTACATTTTTTACTACAGTCTCTGAAGCTAAAAGGCACTTTAGTGCCCAGGCAAGTGCTTCTGCTCTTTGGGGCAGGTGGAACCAGATAAATCAATTGCATAAATTCAGCAGCTCTTCTCAGCCAATTCACATGAGCAAGGTCCATCCCACTAACTGGAAGCTGAAAAATCCTGCCTGTGTCTGCACAGAACTAATTGGTTTGCAGCAAGTTTCATGCATTTTTCATTTTAAACAAATCTCGGAAGTCTCATAAATCTAGGTTTACCATGTTTATAAAGCTACAGACCTCCCAATTTGTACTCTAATTATGTTTTGTTATTGTTATTATCAGCTTATTCTTGCTATGAATGTTTTTGTATCACTTGAAATTGATGCTAATACTCCCTGACATACAGCCTGACATATATTAAGAATGCAGAAAATGAAATGACAGAACTAATTAAAAATCCATCTGTTCAGTTAATTTAGAGGTGTGCCAAACAGTTCAAATGAGACTTGGTCAGCAGCAAATTGCATCCACCTGTACCATTTGCTTAGCAGTTACTGTCCTGAGTAATGTTATTTCCTTAGAAACACTCCTACTATTCAGTTCAGAGAGTGCACACTGAGCGGTGAGAGCATGAAAAACACAGCTATTACTCTTGAACAGAAATAGTACACGTAAAAATGTAGTATGAGCCTACTAAATGAAAAAAGACATACGACAAAATGCTGTATATCATGTTGACTCACTCCATTAATTGTAATGACTGTGCCTCCAAGACACGGAACAATCACATCAGTATTACCTATAGAGATATTGCAGCTCTCTATCCAGGAAAAATTTCCCCCTTAATGTCAATGGTCTGTGCTTTTCTCTCCTGTAAGCCCATCAAAGTTAATAGAGTTGTACCAAGAATACATTTGGTCCCATCTGATTATGGCACACTGAACATGTTATCTTATAGCCTGGCTGCTGTGTTATTGCTTTACATGCAAAAAACATAATAATTCAAAAAGCATTCAACTGGCAGGCTAGATCTTTTTTCTTTTAAAAAGAAAGGCAAATAAGCATGTCTCAGTCTGGTGAGCAGCAGTCTGTCATGTGGCACACCTATATTATCACAGATTAGGTTTATTTCCTCTGTACCAAAGAAATTTTGCTAGAATAAGAAAAGCATCTATATGTAAAATAAGCTACTCAGCATTTTCTTCCTGCTTGTTCTGCAGTCAGCTTCCATCCAGCAGGTACGATTTGATTTGTATTCCAGACTCCAGAGAAGGCAGAGCGTGCACACTCCCATGTACAGAGGGACTCCCTTAGTTGGTCACTTCGACTTTTGAAAGCTGCAACCAGTGGACAACTTTAAAGAGTTTAAAGCAGACAGCTTCAATGGGAGGCAAAGCAGACAACAGGCACCTGCTTTTAGCATGAAACTATCAAAACAGCCTTTAAGGAACAACAAAACAGCAGTTTCAATGACACGAGACAAGTATTTCTCACCAGCAAAAACTTTCACCGTTTCCTGTACTCAGCATGGTTTCAGGTCAGTATTTTTGTTACTGTTCCTCAACTTCTAATCTTTGTTTACACAAAGTGTCATTCTGGTACGCTCAGGAATCTAGCAAGGAATGAACAAAAGAATGAGCAAGTGCAATGACACTGCAAGCTGCAATAGAGCCAGAAAGGGGAAGCCCGCTAGAATCTCAGGGTACCAGCTTCCATGGACAGGGATAGACAACTTGCATATTTTCTCCCTAAACAGGGACATTAGGAAGGATGTCCATGGACGCACTCCCTTTGGCATGCTTTTCTACATTGCTACAATGAAAAGAATGAGCACCACATCAGAGAAGCAGTGGGGAAGGGGAAGGCAGAGAGCAGAGCTGGCTGAGGGCCACAGTGTCAGTGTGGGCAGACACAACCCAGAAGGCCTGGGAGAGGGATGGAAGAACACTTTTGCTGAAAGAGAGATCTGGGGACTTTAAAACTCATGACTTAGCAATGGCAGGGAAGACATTAAGAGAAAAGTGAGCAAGAGAGATGAGCAAGAAGGGTTAGACAAGCTAAAGTAGGCAGAGTGATGAGAAGCAGGACCCTAGCAAGGCCCCTGAAGAACACATCTGCTGGCAGTCCTTCAGCTGCAGTGAGACTACTTCTCTCCTGTTTATTCCAAAAATCACCAAGGGGATCATATATCTCTAGCTATATTAAGCCTGCAAAACTGTGATGTCCTATTCTATAAAGGTTTGTATTAGAGAGTGTTCATTTCAGAAGCATTCACTGAGCAAGGAAGCTACGCGCAAGAAACCATATTTCAGTAATTCACTGGGATACTAGTTATTGTATGTTCAACTGGTGTCTGGAATAGCAGGAAGCTGACTATGCACAGAGGTGTAAAAAACAGGCTAGTGAGAAATGCTGTATTGATCCCAGGATGTGGGATCTGATTAGCACTTCAGTTATCTTCTATTGTCAACAGAAATAATCATTTATCATCCTTTTCAGTGACAGAAACTCATTGAGACACAAAAAAAAAGTCTCACAACTGATTTATATCTCTCACTAGAATAAATCTAAACTCCAGCAATCATCTGGGGGGGGGGGGGGGGGGGGGGGAGGCATCACTATTATTGACTAACAAAGGACAGGCTGCTAAAACTCTAGGTTCCAAAAAATGTAATGATCTGTCAGTCATCTGAAAAATAGCATCTCAGTTTGCCCTCTGTGTGTAGTGTGGCTCTTTGGATTGAAAGGGACAGATTTACTAGATTCTGCTGCCTTTGGGACCATTTTCTTAGACAGTCCTATGGGAATCTCATCTGAAGTTACAGCTACAGCTTGGTGTTTCTGGTCCAAGCCATAGCTCCTACTATATAGTGAAGTATCCTTAGGATTTTCATGGTAAAAGAGATAAGGTTGTGATACTGAATAATCTTTTCTGGGCTTTCTCTGCACAATTTTGTGGCAGAGCTGACCCCAGCCTGTTCTTACACAGCCACACCAAGTGCCACCTGTGAGAGCACATGGCTGGGCTGTGGGAGACTTCATTTTAGAGCAGGGTCTTCACCCTAAGCACTGAAAATCAGAGAACCATGAGGAAACAGGGAGAGCACTAAGTTTGCGCTGTCCCCAGTGTGGAAGACTTCCCTCTTCATATAGCAAGTCAATGAGCTTAAGTGGAAAAAAAACAGGCTGATTCTGTTTTAGCCAGTGGGGTAGATCCAGGCTCCCAGCATCTGACCCAGTAAGTATTTTGCTCAAAATGGAAGAGCTTCAGTAGAAGCGACCAAGTCCCTGGGATCTTGTTGGGGGAATCCAGCCAGATGATCAGGGTGTAAATAGATGGTTGTCTTAGATTCAGATCCCAGATGGAGATTAAAAAGAAGGACAACACAGGAGCTTGCTCTCCTACATTATGGATGGACACTTCACCTGGGAGGCCCTGTTTTGTCCTCACTGGGCTTTGTGCAAGGTTCACACCAGTAACTGTGCTCCCACTCAGACCTCACAGGTGACACCAGCACAGCACTGCCCTGTTTGAGGATCTCAGTATAAATTTAACTGCCAAGCTGTTTGGTGCCAGCAGGGCTGATTATGTCCAGCAGCAAATGTGGAGAAATATGGGAACTTCAGGATTCAGGCTGACTCCAGGCTTTGGAGCTGGAAGTAGTGGTAGCTACCAGCCTATCTGACTCTAAAGCCTTGTCAAGGCATAGGACGGATGGGGAAAATAATTTTATATTTTAGAAGATAAAATAATTAGTAGAGGTGTAAGGGTAAAGTGAAAACTCCATTTATAGAAGAGAGGATGGGACAGCTCAGTCAACATCTAGGTGATGATCACTGACCTTCATTAAGAAGTGTTCAGTTACATTTCTGTGATACCATCTTCCAAAAAAATCCTCCCCTCCCCCCAGCCAAAAATACAATCAGTAAGCAATATGTCCTGCTTTCTGACAATATTATCACTTTTGTCATTTCTCATCAACTCTAGGAAAAGGTTTGCATGATGACAAATCTATAGTGTCTATGTCCCCTGGGGAAATTAGCATGCCATTATGATTTGTGTTACTATTTGGTTTATTTCTCAAACATTTGCTGGATTTTTTTTTTGAACATGTGGAATAAATCAATCAAATCAATAATATGAGTGCTGAATTGTTTTGTTGCTTTCAGATATCTTCCTTGATAACTTCTGTAATCAAGAAATCCTGTGTTTGAAATACCAATATTATAAAGTTGTGAAGCTGAAGGGCTGTACTCATAACAGTCCCAGTTTCAAGATCCCTTGAGCTCAGTGTTATGCAGGGAATTGATGTCTGATGTAACCTGAATGTTTCCCTCATACAAAAGCAACATCTGTATTCACTGCTAGGAAAAGACTCCACTCAGTGAGCCAGTACTCCAGGAAAGTTATCAAAGATTTAGTTCTATCTTAGAGCATTCTCTGAGAATATTTCCTGCAATCACAGTTAGGTCAAGGCTATCCACACTCATTGGCTCATCTGATCTCAAACGCCATTTGCAAGGGTTTCCAGGTTTGCATGCCAACACCACTGAATTCTGACATCATCTGAAACCCACTTAGAGAAGCCCCAAGACTGAGGAAGATGCAACCATCACTATTTTAGCCCAGACAACATGGGTGGATTTATAGAGTGGTTGCAAACCCATGAAACATTCTGAAAAGACAGATTCATGCCAACTGAATGAAGAATTGAGCTTGGGGTTCATTTATGATATTATTCCCTGCAAATTGTTTCAACATTTTTTAAATATCCAGGAAAAGTTACTTCCCCTAAATTGCTGGGAACCACCTTGTGTTTTTGAAGCACAGGTGTACAGTATGCATATCTTTATCCTTGTACATTTTTGACATTGCTTCACATTTCTGCACCCTGCAATGGACTGAAATCCAAGTTCCTCATTTTGTGTCTCAATATATTTATACTGCACAGTCTAAAAAATCTTGACGTTACTGTTATTAAATGTTAGATCCAATTTAACATTTACTCTCTGAAACATATTTATAGCAGCAAATAGGTTTTTTTCTCTTCATTTATGCAACATTTCGCCTAATGAGCTAAAACTTACTGATTCATTCTATTTTACTGAATGAAGATATTCATATGCAATGAGAGTCATCTTGTTAAAAGGGTAATCCTGGTGACCAAGATTCACTGAGCCAAGAACTAAAGGCTATGTGCATAGCACTGTAATTTAGCATTCAGTCAATGGATATATGGTCAAAGCAAGTTACCTATCACAGGCAGCAAAGAGTGGTGACGCAGGAAAAACAGTGCTGCATATGTTAACTTACACCTTCCTATGTTTCTTTGCTAGCACCTACATTCCTGTCTGTAGGACATAGTGTATATTGAATTGTAACCAGAAAGCTATCATTCCTTGTTTTAAAATTCTCTCTCCAATTCTAGTGTCCATTTGCTAAAAAGCATAATGAAAAATTTAGGACAGAGAAGCACAAAAAATACTGAAGGACCAGAGAAAATGCCCTTCAGTGAAAGAACTCCATCAATTAACACTATCAGAAAGAAACATAAAACATGGCTTCACAACACAATCTTATCTCCTTTGCAAGGAAAGTAAAGAATTAAGGAGGTGGTTCTTAATCAGATAAGAAAAGGCCAATACCTGGAAGCTGATATTCAACAAATTTGTGTGTGAACTAAGATGTTCCTTGAAAACTGATCAACTATTGGAACAAATTTCAAGGGGAGGTGACTTCACTCTCACTTGTTATCACTGTCAAGAACATTATTGCTCAGAGGGATGCCTGGAGGCACCCCACAGTGCCCACCACCCTCCTGAGAGCATGCAGGCCAGCTCCACACTACATGCTGCTGCCCTAGAAGCACACCTCAGTATTCTGCTGCTGTGGGGCAGACTCACCTACAACAGTTTCAAAGCACATGTAAAGCAAACTCCAGCCTGCTGCTCAACAAAGCAACATATCTTTCATCAAACGCAAGTTACTCAGCTGAGTACAGCAAAAGGAAACTAGACAAAATATAATACTCCTATTCAAAGGTCAGGCAGCAGGGCTTCCCGTCAGCCTCAGTGCACAGCTAATACCTACCATATGCTAGCTCCTTCACAGAAGTGTGCCCTCTGGTACAGCAAAATATTTATGTCACCCACCACTTCCATGCTGGAGTATTGTCCAAGGTTTTCTGATGCTTCATAAACCATAGCTAAGCAACAGAAGGGTTATACAGATTTCACGGGCTGCAGAACAGTTGAGTAGGTTGCCCAAAGTCATAGATGTCTAAACAGAGAATTTATAAGAAAGCATCCTAATTCCAATGTGGAAAAGTCAACCCTAAAATTACAATGTCCTGATTATAATATAGAAACACTAAACATGCAGAGGGGAGGAGCAAGCCAATTTCCTTGGGGCTCATATGCTGAGGCTTTCCCCTCTGGGTGTTTCTGCCCAATTCTTTCTGCTCCATAGACTATTTAAGTGGAAGCTGGCATATTTCCAGGGAGAACCTGACTGCAAACAGATTTTATTTTTTTTAAAAAGTGATGGAAAATTAAGAGCTTGAGAACACTGTGCCAGATTCGTAAGGGGTGAAAGTCTGCTATAATTGCTGATTTGGAGAGCTAAATTGTAGACAAAGTGAAGTCTAATGTAGGGGCTTTTTCAATTTACTACAATTTGAAAAAGGCAATTTGTTTATTGGGCTAAGGAGACATTCAACTCTGTCTCTGATACAGTTTGCTTCTTTGCAAAAACCCAGAATAAACTGGCCTAACCACAGCCAGGTGCAAACTCTGCACTATCCTGTAACATTTGAGTTCCAGGATTTGACACAGTGGAAGGGGATGACTAACCAAACTTGGATCTTGTTTCCAGATGAAACAACATTGTGTTTAAGTTTGAGCAAGACACTTGAAACTTGAAAATGTTGGTCCTTGGTAGCTAAGCTAGACTTCTAATTGGTTTCCTGTGGTTTCAAAGTTAGACCTAAACCCAAACTAATACTGGTTTTTATTTTAAGTAACACATTATAGAGCTTAAAGATTTTGTGGATTGGAATCTCAGATAGTATTTACTTAAAGTATTCTGGAATCCTCAGTCAATTGGCACCAGGGAAGCATACCATATCACTCTTTACTCCCATCTTGACAATATTTAAGCTTACATTCATTTTACGCTATTTAAAAATATATAACCACTGATGCTTTTATTGTTAAATATTCAGCCCAATTGAATATTCCTTAGACAGATAATTGATCATTTTACAGTACTGTGTTTAGATCAGCAAAATTAACAACATCAAATGGCACCCCAAAGTGATTTATACATTTGAATTCCTGACCATATTCAAGACTATTACAGGGACAGATTTGATCATCCTCCTGTTTCTCTTCTGTAAAAATACATATTTATTTTTTGTTTTACTGGAAGTTTTCACCAAGAAGCAACACTCTTCAACCAGGGTTTCCCAATCATTAGACCAATGGACATCTGTTTACCCTCACAATGCCCCATGGACCACAATGGAGCCTCATCATCTAAATTTTAGTTAAAAAAAATTTTTTCAGTTCTGTGTGTTTCCATAAGCCATGTTACCACAGCCTGCTGACTCTGTTGGGGAGACAGCACTACGAGTAAGATCAGTAGCATTAGTGTTCATGACAGCTTTCAGGTTTTTGTTCCTAAAAAAGGGGGAGAGCAGGTTTTCGCCATACAGGGTGGTTTTCCCTGTTCTGATGCTCCATTCTCATGCTGGTCCTTGTGCTCCTTTCCTTGTTCCTCTCCCTTATCTTTTTTCCAACAAATACAGCAAAAAGCTACACAGCAATGACACCCTACCAAAAATGTTGCCCATGCAAAAGTGTGGAGTTACACTGTAGATACCTCCCCCACCCTTTTTTCCTCTTGCCAATTATGATGTACTTAAGATTAAAGTGAGATTTTTTTTCTTTGAAGAAGAGATGAATGTGTTTTCCCACTTTACTAATTACAACATGATATATGAGGCAGAAAGCCTTGCAAGAGGTAGCACAGCATGCAAGTGCAGATGAATAATAATTAGGCTCACATGTTTTAGAAATTAAAATTTTTATTAGAAGGCTGTTATTTGAAAGTTTTAGTGCTGTGCACTAAGTGCAGTTAATATAAGTGGGCTTTTTGTTTTTTTAAATCCAATCAACCAAGTCCTGCTTATAATGTAGGGGCCTCAACTAACTCTCAGTAAATTCAAAGACTTCCACTGACTTCAAAGAGAGTTGACTCAAGCCCTAGAAAAAGGATTTGTAAAAGTGATTAGTGTCAGGGCTTTGTTTTAGAGCTAAATTGTAACTAGCCACAAAAAATAGTTTTATTATAAAGATTTAATATGCATCTGGGTGGGAATAAGAATTTCTATTCTAGTTATTGTAAGATACCCAACACAAAGGGAGAAAGGAGAGTTTATCACTTTGTTACAACCCACTCTTTCTTCAGTGTTGTTAAGTTTGTGCTGTCTTTCAACAAAACAACATCATAACAGAACAGTGTTTGTGTTACCAAAATGTACATCTCCATGGACATACTGGGAGTGAAACCCTAGAAAGATGACCAACCTGATTATGCAAACCTGTCTTTTCCAGCAGGGCATAGGACAACATGAACCCTTAGCTTCACTCACCCAACCTTAAAAAAAATATTGCTATCTCCAGCTGAAGTCCCTATAATAAATCCCCTCTATTCCTACAGCCCAGTATTTACTTGAATTATGAAGCTATTCAGCATGGCAGAAGGTTGATTACACCAACCAGGAGCACTGGATACTCTTTGGCTGTACCAATCCAAATTGCCCTTTTGGCTTTAACCTGCCAATTGTAAAAGTTACTCCATCTGACCGGAGTTCCTCAGGTATGAACAGTATCCTCACCATACTCATTTCAGGCACTGCATCTCTTACCTCCCTATTCTCCTTCAGTCTTGTATAGATCCACCTCAAGCCCCACTATTAATTTAATCCCTTTATCTTGCACCCAGATCTGTACCCACAGGGAACCATACAGGTGTCCATAAAGATTGCAAGGTCCACCAACACTGAGTAGATTCTAGGACTAGGGACTCCAATATTATTCATTGCTTTAAGCCATGCATACCTTTTAGCATTAAAGGAATGGTTACCTGTCAGTTTCTTAACAAGAAGACCTTGAGAAACATAGAAGATTTAAAAAAATGTTGTAAAAAACAAGGAAGCAAGACAGCATTTGTGATTATGGAAAGTTCACAAGTTACGATTTATGGGTGTAACCAGTGAAAATTTAAATTGTCAGTATGGACATACTCAGTCTGCAACCCATGGAGGAAACTCCTTCAAGCCTTGTATACCAACCCAAGTGAACTTTAAACTAAGGAGGTCAGGCACTGATACTGGTGTAATAGTAGCAACACAGACTTCCCTCAGTGCTCTTCGCAGACCACAGAGAAGCCTGGGCTGAGACACGCAGTGTTACAAGCATCCACTCTAGTTTAAAAGTAGGTATGGGCACACAGCACCTTTCACAGTAGTACAGGTATGGCAGGTGGCAACATATGAAAAAGTGCAGCTCTAAGTGCTTTATGTATACTGTGAACATTTCCAAGTATTTAGGTCTTTAAGTGTAAAAAAAGACTGGAAGAAAAAAGAAACAGCAAAAATGATAGATATGTGCTTAAACTACTATGTTCAAGTCCAGGTTCAAGCCTTCTCAAAATCTCAACATCTCAGTCTGGGATTTGGGTTCAGTTTAAAGATGAGAAGTGACAGCATGGGGAGCTGCCCAGAGACCTGTAGCCACAGCATAGGAGCCACCATACGCCTTGTAATGCTGTGCAGCAGGCATGCTAAAACATCTGCACTTGAACCTGAAAATGCTGGTGATGCCCACAGCTTTGAGTATGCTTTTGTTGTAAAATCAGATTAGCATAGTAGTCCTCAAATGCATTTCTTCCTAATAACATCTCCAGAATCAGCATGACACTGACAAGTATGCTGACATACAAGAGCTTTCTACCCACCACTCCTTCAAAAGGAGATATTTAACTCTGTTGGGAATCAAGGGCTTCTCCATAGCTGTTTGCAGTAAGTTAACTATTGATTTTAACTTCTTAAAGTTTAACAGAGCCTTAGTAAATTTCATATTGATCTATTAAACTTAATCATTATTGGGTTTATGGGTTCTGTTAAAACATATAGTGGCCAGGTGTCCCAGTCAATACCTATACTGTTTTCAATTAACTCACTTCAGGGGAAAAAAAGTCCATGGAACTTATCACTGGATATTTATTTTGTTAGTCCATGTCTTGACTGCTTATGCAACTGACCAAATCAATTTTTAAAACAATGTAACAGATGCAAACTAGCATTGAAATTCAGGAGGAGTCTTCTAGTATTAACTGCTTAAGGTTGCACTAAACATACAAAGCAATGCAAACACCAATAATCTGTTTCAGTTCATTCCCAGTTTCATTTTCTCAAAAGATTATGGTGTACACATATTTGTTTGCACTGCATTGTGGCTCCTTCATAAAAAGGGTTCTGAGCTTACCAGGAGGAATTAAAAAATGGTGTTATACATTGCAGCAGCTCTGCCAATAACAGGAAAGCAAAGATCAGTTCAGTGTATGAGATGTCTGCATGGCATGAGGGAAAGAAATCTTAATTTTAAAAGATTCCGTTCCAAAGTATTTTTTTTTTTTAAGATACCACATTTCTTTGCTAGTTTTCATGGAAATTATACTCCTTTGTTACAAAGATAGGAAAAAACATCCTTTTCTCTCATTCAGAACCACACTGGTATTGTCAAAGATCTTTCTTATGGTTTATTTCAGCCAATGAAAGTGTGGCCTGCCAGTTTCACATCAAGCTTATCACAACCAGTACAAATCATTCCTGTCCATCACAGCTGCAATATACCTCAGTCATCCCCTGAAATCTAGAGAGAATGCTTTAATCATTTTACTGACTTCTGCTGGTGTTCTCGCTCTGCAGAACTATTAAGAAAAGGAAAAGTTCTACAACTAGGTCAGATGCATTGTTGGCATAATAAATCAGTTTGTTTAAAACCTGGTTGTATTCTACTTTTCAGTTTTGGAAAGTGCTAATGGTACATACTTCAAACTTCAGTATTTAAAAAGTAACTCATTTTTCTCATTTCCTTTCCTTTTGCCAGATCATATGTGTTTTGAGTTCCATGATGCAAATCCCCGTAGGCTGCTTCATAATTGGATAACATAACTATTCCGAAGAGTTATGTGGACAATTGTAGTGGACAAAATCTAACATAACCCTAACCTAGATTTTAAAATAACTAGTTTCCAGAACTATTGTATTCACAGGTAAAGTGGGCAATACGTTTAATTTAGTTTATGTCTTCTGTACTTGCCAACAGTATTTATCTATTCAAGTTTTGCGAATGGCATTTTTAATCGCATGAATAAAAGAAATCCAATTTTGTACCTACAGTGCATTTTGCAAATGAAAGAAGTGCCAATTTGGTTTATAAACCTGGGGGTAAATGTTACCCCAATTAAAACACAGCTAGAAAATGTACTTGTGTAAGTTACATGGAAAGGTTTGTGTTGCCAGCATAAGAAAGAAACTATCATGGAATATCCATTTCTTCAGTAAGTCAAGGAAAGAAAGAAGTGAAGAAGTGAAGATCCACAGATCTGACAGTAAATCCTGTAAAGCAGGATTTAGCAAAGATCTCCCCCACACCTTTTTGGTTTTTTTAAGAGATGAGTTACTAGGATTTTGATGGCAAATACATCAGACACATATTTCAGTAAATCCATTTTGCCTAACTTCCATAGTAAGAAAATGGACAAAACAAGAGCTAGCTCAACTAAAAGTCTCCTTTAATTCTCTAAAGGTGTGATTAGGCATTAGATTTCTCTTTCTTATTATGTTTTGTGTACATTTTATAGTATCTGTTCTGCAGCTGGCTTTCTTAGCTGTTGTGTTACATTTTTATGTTCATTTAATGAGGGGCTAAAGTGAATGAAATTATAAAAGTCCCATTCCCCCATATTTTCTGTAGGAAGAAATTGACCATACTACACAGATCAGAAAGCCAAAGTAATAAAACAGCCATCATCATTCAAAGCTCAGTCAGTCAGGTTTTTTAATTGACTTTCATCTTGAACAAAAACTCAGTTCTCTTATTAGCTTCTGAGGAGATCAGAATGGATGTAGGTTTGTCTGTAGCTTGAAAACCACTCACAATGTCCTAAAAATGTGGAAGTTGCTTATCTGAAAAGGACTACAGATTTCCATGGCAGATCCAGGAAGCCATAAGATATCACTGCATTAACTCCTGTTAATTTAGGACACCAGTTATTAACACAGCACAGCCTACTGGTTTCATGATAATGAAACATTTGCAATGTTCTTTCAGTTTGATTTTCACAATTTTACAACTAAACCATTCATTTTGCTAAGTGTATGAAGCACAGCTTTAAATTAATATTCCTAAATAAACAAACAGGAGGGTTACCAGAGGAAAACAAAGCATAATAGAGTTGACTAATATGGAAAAAAGGACCAAATTCTTTATTTGGGAGGGTTCCACTTTGAAAGAAGCTGATTATATCTGAATTTAGAAAACCCCTATTGGAGCTGAATGTGAAGGATGTCAACTGTTTGTTGTGGTAAGAAACTTGAATTTACAACCATGATGGACTACTTATGTCTTTCTCAAAGAAAAAACTTCCAAAGTTCATGATACTTGTGGGGTTTTTTATTTGTTTACAAAAAAACCACCCAAACATCAAACCCCTCATGATATACCTATCAACGTCATAGAAGTTATTGGAGGAAACATGTAACAGGCTAAAGAAGTTTGAGGAAAGACTCCTGAGAAATTTTTATGATGGGTTTCTTTGACAAAAAAATCCAGTTCTACACACAAACCTTTTTAGGTAAAGACAATCACAGGGCTACAATAAATAGATGAGGTAGAGGATGCTTAACGGATGACATGTCAGAATTTTAAGCCAGGCTGAGACTCTAACTCCCCTTATAAAAGAAAACCAAACTGCAGGTACAAGAAAAATGACTGTCAGCAATGGAAAAGATGACTCATTGACAAGCTTTTACAAATAAACTATTGAATTAACAGGCTTTCTCTTTTCACTTATTCCTATGGCTAGTTAAATTTTGAATACACATCAACAGATGTACATTTTTAAATTTTTTTTTTTTCAAAAAAAGCAGGACATGTAACAATAAGCTCCCCTTTCCCCCCCTTCCACCTGTTCTGATCCCATCATAAAAAAATATCACATACTCTTTTAATGATGCAACCAATTCCAGGAATCAAAATGTTTGCTCAGAACTGAGACAAGATCATGCATATTTTCTCCGGCAGCCCAAGTTTTAAAGGGTTTTAAAGACAGCCAGATGGAAGATCAGGCATATAAATTAGATGATCTTTGGCCTATTTCAAAAAACAGTGACTCAATCTATCATAGAGCAACTCTCCAGATTATTTATTGCGATGCTTGTCTCCCAACAAAAATGTCAGCAAACTTCTAATTGTGTTAGGTTCAGTTAAAAGGAAGTTCCAGGTTGGCTGGAGTGAAAGCAGCTGAAGCCTGCTGTGCATTTAGCAACCATGAACCACAAAAGAAAAATATGTGCTTACATCTCTCTCCCAAGAGAGGAGAAAATGCTTTAGCCACTATTAATGCATATTACCTCACTCTTTAAGGAGGCACTGCTTACAGCAAATTAAGTTGACGTGCTTATTACCTAAGGTGGGTTCCCTCCATGTCCCTGCTGCGGGGCAGTGCCATCTCTCCAAAAGAGGGCATGCCACCCTTCTTGTGCACTGATACAGACCTTCGTTTCAAGCTCCCTGGAAGCCAGGCCAGCCTCCCTCATCACAGCAGGTCACAGCAGCCTGGTAAATCTGGTGCATGAGTTGGGGGTGTGGGACAGGCACCTTGCTGCTGTGCACCTACTGGGGCTGCATCACCTACGTGGAGAGGCTGAACTCAAGGGAGCCTTGCTGCAAGGTACAGTCCACTCCTGCAACCTGGCATCACCCCTGATACCCATCCCGTGGTCTCCATCGTGCACTACTCAAAAAACAAATGCTATGAGACTGTTGAAGTATTGAGTTATGCATCAGATATGCTCATTAAGTAATCAGCAATAAGTGAAAGAAATACTTCGTCTGCAGAACACAAAAACCTCTCTCCAGCATTATCGACAACTGTTTAAATCCCACCCCTCTCCCCAAATAAACCAGGTGAATTTTTTCCAGTATGAAAATGTACAAGAGACAAGCATAAATATTGCCTTCAAGTCCCTAACATGCTGAGAGTAGCTCTTGGGACTATGAGCAGCTCATATTGTGCTGCCCAAATAAACTGAGTCATCCTCTCTCTAGACACTGTTACCTAATTCAGCCTGCATGATTTGACCTTGGAGTTCATAAAAGTACATTGGAAAAGAAAAGATCTCAGAGAGTCCATAAACCTAACAGAAAGTTTCTGAGAGTTTTGAAGAGGAATTGCCTTTTTCTCTCTGGAGAAGAAATAGATCAGTTTGTAGGAGTCCAGTGTTTGCACAACTGTCATCACACTAACTTTTCACTTTACTTATGGATGTACACTTGCATGTGTACAGTATGTTTTACTAGTGAACAGCACTATGTCTTAAGTATGCTGACCCTGCCTGCAGCACTAAACTCTGACACAGCAGTAGGTACGAGGTGGTTTAACACTGAAAGGGTGGGCAGATCACTGGAGGGGTGACAAGGCTGAGCACATGGTGTACAACACCACAAGATTCAAAACATTTATTTGCAATCAAAAAATGCTTCCTTCAGCATGAAAGATTTATCCTTTAATTCAATTTATGAAATGGTTAATTCTCTGCATAACCTCTAGTAGCTTGTTTTTAAATCTCTCTACAGCTGAAATACCCAGCCATCTGATTAGGCAAATCCACATTCATTCCTACTCACCACAAACCTCATCACCTGTTTACCCCTGCTCCTCCTACCTTCAATTCAAAGGGCAATAGGGTTCAGTTGGAAGGGGGCCTATAACATCTTTAGGGCATTAACATTTTGTGACTCTCTTCTACCCTTAGAGAATTTATGTTCTGTCCTGTTGTAGCTGGTTGCAACTGCATAGCCCTAAAGCACCATATGTTATCTGATTCAAAGTTTCAAGCCTAAGTAAAACAAAAATCTAGACAGAGAGCTTGTTTTCCATAATGACATGAAAGGATGAGACAGGACAGTGTTATATACCATTCAGTATACATATAAGCCCTTTGTTTTAACTTGGCACAGACCAGACTTCTATGTTTTGAGAAATATGCAGAGATAAACCAGCAAGACTTTGTACTAACTAACTAAGAGTTTGTAGCTGGTTTAAACAAGAGCACATCCCACCTGGTTTGGATTAGCTTTTTGGTAAACAAGCTTACAATGCACAGGGAAAACATAAGGGATATCTAGAATCCTGTGAATAACTTACACAAAAGCTATTAAACAATTCCTCTGTTGGTGTGCTTCATAAGTTGTTATATATATTTAAATGTTAGCATCACATTTATACCTGTATTTTTTGATTCTATAAGAGCACTTTTCTCTCTATACCTCTTTCAGAAGTTGTATCTGAACCTTAGAAGCGTGACAATAATATACAGCATGGATCACTTCACTTAAGCAGAATCAGAAAACTTGAAGTCATGTACAAAGACAGTATTACCCTTTTCCTGTAAGTCTATTGAAATCAGGTCATAATGAACAAGGGACAAAAATAATTGGGAGGAGGGTTATTACCTTCTGAAGGAGGATAGAATCCCAGCAGTAAACCAAACATTATCCAGATGGGTAGCTGCTGTACTGAGGAAATCTAGAGTAACACTTTCATCCAAGTAATGAAACTATCAAAATATAACACCAGACCCACAGAGCTAGGGAAGTAGAGGAGAACACCACCAGCATTTATAATGTTCTCTCAGGCATCTGCATTTTATTAAAGCTCAGAGGATGGTCAGGTGTGATCTATCAAGTAGGCTGCCTGTAGTTAAACCCCATTAAGCAACTTCAGGAATTGCTATTGGGCATGTCCATTAACTGCTGAGTGTTCTTTTTGAATGTTTATGGAGTTTCCTATTTATGTGAATTTCACTGGTCTCTACATATCCACAGAGAGAATATTCTAATTTCTTTAAACCTCACAAATCCAAACACTTAATCCTATGCTAAAAGAGCTTGTGGTTTACATTAAGACAAAAACTCAAGACGGGTTACTTGTGAGAATTATTGATGCGAACCTTTTGGAAAAGGACTGGGGTTTGGATGGTCCTCCTAAAGGGCAGGTATGATTTAGTTCTTAACTGACATTAAATAGATGAGGGTCTCTCGCCTGACCTTGAGCTTCTGGTATGATAGCAATTCTGCAGTCTTTCCTGACAGTTTGTTCTGTGTCAATTTTGCTTTGCATTGGAAAGTTTTCCTTAATATCAAAGTTACATTTCCCCTCTCAGTTTGAAGCCTTTGGCTTCTTATCTTCCTCTGTAGATTAATCATCCATGACTGTAACATGCTTAATGTAGAAATTATATCTCCCCTTGATCTTCTTATTTCTTGACTGGACATGCCCAACTCTGATTTTTTCCTTGTACATTCTTATTTTCCAGACCATTTACTAATGCTTTGCTATTTCTAAATGTTCTTCAATTTGTCTGCCTTTCAAAAAATGTGGCACCCATAATCAAGTGAGGAAGTCTGTGAGAGAAATGAGTTCTTACTTGTAAAATTGACAGTATGGCATAATATCACTCTTGCTTTTCATAGTATGCTGACACAGTATTCATGTGTTGTTTTGATCCATTATCATCCTCACTGCTCAAACATCTTTTCACTGTACATCTTATGTCTGACTGAAACTCAAAACGTATCAAATGTGCACTGTAGGTAGAGCTGTCAGAGCAACTTGTTGTCAGGATTTGATTCTAGAGAGAGCATGCTGTCTCTATCTTATAAATGAACAGAAAGGGTGATGGAAAAAGTAAGGTAGTTCATCAAGAGCCATGAAGGTGTGGGAGACCTGCTAGCTATGAGATTATTTAGGAAGGAAGTAGAAAACTGAAGAAGGAAGGGAAAAAACAAATAGAAAGGGCAAAGTTTAAATAAATCTAAACCACATAAAAATTCACATTTAATTTAGGAGATAAGATACAAATTGTATGGGCTTATTAGGTTGATTAGTTACCTCTTCCACAGAACTTCTATCCAAATATGCCAACATCCCTGCTCACTCATGTTGTATTTACTTATGTAAGTAGGTATGATTGTTCCTCTGGAGTTCAGAGTACAGGTGTTTGTAAAATAAACCTCAAACATGGCATGGGAGACATTCATGTTTATTTTATCTCATTTCCTATATTTTAGGTTCTCATATTATTGATATTAAATCCCAGTCTTGTAAATTCAACCAGCTTCTGAGTGTTCTAACCAAGGAACTTAAGGTTCTCTGGAATAAATTGAGATGTCTGCTATATCCACAGAGCCTCCATTGTCTTCAAGTTATGTTCTCAGTGACACTGAGCAAAATTTACAGCTGCAACTAAGTTAATAAGTCTTGTTGATGTGCAGTAGAGCCCAGCCCTACTAGAATATATGGAGAATAAAGCAAGCATTTTTATTTTTTTTTCTTAGTGAAGTTAGCAGACAGAGACTTCAGTGCAAAGATTTGCACTCAGATCAAGGGAAGAAGAGAGAGCATGTTAGGCTCCCATTTTTCCAAACAAAAATGCACTTGAAGATTTCATTTTACTAAATCTTACAATCTTTAAGTCTTTCTCCCAAAGCATGCTAAACTCCACCTTGATTTGCATTCTTTCTGAATTCAGTCCTCATTCTGTTCTCCAACTTTGTATTTCAGCAAGATGCTGCTGAAATTCAGACACCATGGGTTATTTTCGAAATATTTTCTCTTCCACTTCAGTATTGTTTAAACAGACAGGTATGCATGCCTGCTGCTGTTTAAAGAGATTCAGTGTCTTATTTTTATGGGATAGCTCAAAATCATGTGCACAAATCTTCAATGTTCTAAGAATTAGTTGCAGAAAGTTTTTGCATCTTCTTTCAAAAGTTATATTGGCACACGTAAGTGACTATAGTCATCATCTGCTCTAATGCAGGATCAAGTGTGACAGGTTTGCAGTCAGAGTATACTACTTTTCTTCTGCCAGAGTGTTCTACACAGCACTCCTGGAGGCAAGGTCTTTTCTCTGATGAGCAACAGAAGCTTCAAGCTCTCAGGTGTCCCACGTGTCCCCAGGTGTCATTTCTTCCCTCAGAGGCAAACCACCACTGATCCGGGGACTGACAGTTGCTGATATCCATAAGACACAGTCTTGTTTAGGATCAATAACAGTCACTATTAATTTGTGTAGGGTTAATTGTTATCCCTCTGATGATGCTAAACAAAAAGAAGAGAGAGCTCATTTTATGTTGTTTTTGCACTCTTTAGGCTGCTCAGTGGATGTGAGAGCATCTGGGCCCTCTGCTTGCTGCTCAGATGTGTTGACGTGGAGAATCACACCTCAGATCTTTTGGCCATCCCCTGCATACGTTTAGGTGATAGTGTTTCCTGCACGTAAAGTCACAGGAACAGACTGTTGGCATGTGAAGATTCACCATCTTGTACAGCATGGAGTTATCTGGGTCAGCAAGAAGAGAATTAGTAAAAGCAGCTCTTTTTTGAATTCAGGTTTATTGGAAATATCATCTCCATGAAATTCATGACAGCTTCAACACACGAGGGAGAGATTTAGACCTATGTTTTTATTTCAGTTTCTTGTTATGAATCATTTGTCATGACCAGCTAAAGGGAACTATTGTCTCATATAGTGCTTTACTGTGGCTAAAGGCTTTACTTCAACTGTCAAACATATCCCTGTTGAGCTTCTTTGCCAGCTTTTGGACATAATGTCAATGTTTTACTGATATTTACTAGACTTGCTCAGAGAAGAGACAGATTTTAAGGGACCACACTCAGCATCCCATTTCACCTTAGCAGGAATGATTCAAATGTCACTTGCTTGTGCCATTATATTTGAGACAACTGTTTTTGTTTGCTTCCTTTTGTCTTAATGACTACCTTTCCCCAGGTACCTCTGTCTGGGCAGTACTTCACTAGGGTATTAATGCCCAGTTTGGGCTGTATTGTCACTCTGCGAACAGCACAATGAAAAGACACTGAAAGCAGTTTTCAGAAATGACTGAGACCACGAAAGAGCTGGAAGTGACAGGATTTTTGAGAAAGTTTCCATCCCTAGCCTGAGCAGATTCAGGCCTGTTATTGCTACCAATGCAGGTTGAATCAGTTGAAAAATTGTCAGTGGCTTTTTGGAAGAGGCATGTATTTCCGTGACTTTGTTAGAAATCTTGGAAACAGGCTCACAGCATGTTATTGTGTGTACCTGTTGTTTTCATGGTCTTGAGAGGAGAAGTTGGAAGTTACAAAAGAGGAAAGTTATTTTTGCCCCCCATTAGAACTTCTTTTTGGAAACAACTCAGCCTCTGATTAGGAAGGTTAGGAGCTCATTGCACCTGTGCTGTTCTCATTAAAAAACTTTTCACTGCCTCCAGTGGGCTAAAGATTGGGCCATAAATCAAAAATAGTGTTGAAACATGGGTAAGTGATGTGGACACTGTTGATAAACTGGTCACTGGGGCTTTGATGAAAACTTACTACAAATCTTTAACTCTATAACTGTCCTTTGCATCCTCCTGTTTTAGTTGTATCATCACATGCAAAGGAAATATCCTTTATAGGCTACTCAAACGATCATAGTAATTTAGCTGAAAATACACTGTGAGGTCTGTAAGCAGTTGGTAGTGAGGGTGAGTCATTTACTACACATTCCCCTCCCCACATGGATATAAAAATAAATGTTCTGCATTGGAGTACTTGGCATGTACAATTATGTTATTTACTCAAGTCTGCTCTGTCTTGCAGTAGCAACTGCTAGCCATTGTTCTCTTGATGGTTCCTTCAGTACATTCATCTTTCTCTAAAAACTGTTTTCAGGCTTGCAGTTGTGGACACTCTTTTCCTCCTTCAAATATTCTGGTCAAGATTTTTAAGAGCTGTTTAGGGATCAGGCCCCCGGTATAAGAAGTGAGGACAACTGCATACCTTACTTTCTTAAGCACAGTTGAAAATCCCACTCTTCACTTATGCAAGGTCAGGACTAAAGGTTAAAAATTATTTACTTTCAGGCCATAATCTTGCAAGTATTTGTGTACACAAGTTGATTTAGGCATGTGCAGAAGCATTTGCAGTATGTGGATTTAAATGGATATTTGATTAGAAAAAGACCTTTATATATTCAAGAAAATGCCATTTTGAAGGAACATTTTAATACACTACTGTGTCTGGGTTTCCTAGATATTTAGCAAAGGAAAAAGCCAAACTTTTTAGCTCTGGTATAGCTTTGGATTAGCAAGCAAGTCCTGCACACACATTGTATTTTATACACCGTGAACAGTTTCCTCTTTATTAATCCAACATGCAGGGCTTTCATTTCTTACTGAGGCCCATCTTTTTATTTCTTGCAGATTTTAAAATCTGTTGTGTTGGCACTTTACTTCTTGGAGACCACTGGTGTCATTTTCTTCAAATTGTTAGCGTAAACAGTCTGTAACTTGAGTAAGCCAAATGTGGGTGTATTAATCTTCCTAGTGCCAGCTAAGCAAGCCTGGCAAGGCACAGTTTAATTCTGATATCAAAAAAGTAGTAAATAATAATCTTTTTTCTTTTTTTCCCCTTTTTAGTGCTGAAAGACCCGGATCCTTGTAAGTATATTTGGCTCTTGTAAGTTAAAAGATGAATAGAAGATGAAGGAAATTCTTTTTATAATCATATACAGGAGCAAGGATGAGCAAGTTAGGAGAGGAAAAGAACAGTGTGGAATATTTTAAATAGTGGTCAAAAAGGAGACTGGCATATCCAGACAGCTGGCATCATCAGCGTGAGCTAAAGGCTGGCTCCATTACATCAAATAAAGCAACACATAACCTAATGATTGTTCTGCAAGATTAGTAAGCTAAAATCTGACTACTGTTAGACATCATTCAAGATATCTGCCGCTCTCCTTAAGGAGAAGTCTGCCTCACAAGCCACTACATCAACTTCAGCATATGGTTGCATTGCAAGATGTCCTCCTGTACTGTGACCATGGGGTAGTCCAGGTCAGCTTCCTGTGGGATGCTCAAACCTGACTTTCAGGACTGAGAGTGTAATTCAAGTCTCAAAGCTTTCTCTGTATTAGCAGAAGGTGTGGTGGCAGATTTCCCACTCCTCGAGTTGAATGTCAGGAGCTGTTACTTCCACAGCAATGTTTCCCCTTCCCCTGCAGCCCACAGATAGAGCTCACTGGGTTTCTGGATCAGGGTAGATGGCACAGAGACACAGAGATGCAGGAGAGCAGGAGGCAGGGTAATGCCAAGGGAAGGATCCAAACTGTCCTGGCAGCTGTGTGCTTCAAACAAGAAAATATGAAGAGCCTCAGACAGTCAGTAATGCCGTATTTGCAAGGACATTGCTGGGTCTTCAGGAATGTAAATGAACAACTTGCTACCCCCAAAACATTTGAAACATCGAGGGAGATTATCAGCACTCTGGAGCTGATTTCATGCTTTCTTCTAGGAGGGTAAATATCTCTCTTTGCATTCATCACTGGGGAGCAGAGAGAAGATCCCTTCTCATGCCATTCCAGCAAAGCTCACATGTAATCTGAATCCCAGTGGAATTATTAAGGCAAGCCCTGTGTTTATGGGCTTTATGTTCATACTCCACACTGTGCTTAACTGCTTTGCTGGGAGGGGGCTGGAGCTCCCTGCCAACTGAGCATGGGTTACCAGGGAAAGGACAGCCTAACATAACACCAGCTTTAGCCTCATAAAAACGTCATGGATCAATTCACCTACAGGCTTCAGAATGACCTCAAATAAATCACTTGAGACCCCAAGCTTTTGAGATCCAAGCATGTTTAATTACTCTTCATGTGAACAGGGTGAAACGGGTTGCTCAGTGCCCTACCATCCCCAAAGTTTCAGTATTTACATCTATTGAAGGGGTTTGCAGACACACAGAGCCCTGGATTTCTGTAATATGTTCTCCTTGACAGGAGATGATAAAATTTCTCGAGAAAATAAGGTTGAGTAATCTGTCCCTGAAGCTTTACACATAATAATAATTTACTACTGTGCTTTCAGGCTTCTCAGACACACACAGTCTTCCACCCTGTGGAAGAGTACTGATGCACTCTGTCAGAGCTCTGGTGTCACCATACGAGGTCAACAGCACATTTCAGAAAGGCTCTGAAATCTTTGCTCTGCTTTGTTGTTTTATTCTGTGAGAGGGAAGATCCTCCCTGATCTGCAGTGGCTGTTCTCTTCGTAGCAGAACAAAATCCAGGTCCTTCCTTCCAAACCTAGACAGCCAGCTTAAACCTACTGCTTTCTGCTCCACACTAGCAGCAGAAAATGCCATAGCTGTTGCTTTTCTCTGGGCAACAGAGAGAAGAGTGTGAGGGATGCTGCTGAATCCTAGAAAAAGCGTTTCTGGCTTTGTGCAGATAGGCAGACACACATTTTTAAATTTTTAAAGTAAAATTTACTATAGCTGCAAAGATGTTTGCTTTTAAAAGAAAGCATTGCCGCCTTCTGCTTGAAATCAATAATTAACATTGCATTTTCTCTGACATTCCTGAAATGAATGCAAATAATCATATATACACAAACAACAATGATCTGTCAATTGCAGTCCATCACTACTTGTTCTAGAAGTGGACAAGGCCAAAACATGGGACAAGAGCCAGTAAGAAAAATAATACTGCAGGAAGCTTTAATGCTTACTGTAACCACAGCCTGAAGCATCAGCATTACAGATATCAATAATTTACAGGAATAGATAATGACAATAGCTTGGTTCAATTTCTCATATGCCCCACAGGAAATAAATTGAGTCATGTAACTGGAGATACACTGCAGTGAGTTCTAAAATACCAAATTCTGTAAATTTGGGTCTAGTACTGTTTCTGATGCTGCTAACAGATGTGAGGGTTGGGCTCAAGTCTGTTGATGTAAGGGAGAGTCTTGACATTTATTTCAAGAGGCTTTTCAATGAGGCCCTTCATGGCAGTTCTCAAGAGGCTTAAAGTACTAAACCAAATCATGAGCTTAGTCTTCAAAGAGGAAATGCTTCACTTTGTCCATTCACAAAAATTTAGACACCTCTGGGATGTCAGGGAGCAAACATTAAAATCAGGAGAGACATTATTGTCCCACTGAAATAAATGGGCATTTCATCATTAGTTCTGAGACTAATTTCCTATGATGGCAACATACAGACGCAAAAACAAAAGGAGGAGGATCTGCAGGTGATTTAAGGAAAGTCTATACGCCCTGTTCTTAAGTGAAAAGTAAAACCTACTTTAAAATTGAGAAATTTTAACATTGAGACAGAAGTACAGCAGCAGGAAGCTAATGTAATTGCCTTTTCCTACAATGGCCATGTATTTTTAAATATCTTCAATTCTTTTTCTTTTAAATAAAATACGGTGAAATACTAGAACAAGAACAAAATGCTATCAAATTATAACGAAACCAGATACTTTAATCCACAGGTGACAGAACCAATACCACCTTCATACTTTATTGAAATGTGTTATAGATGGGCTCAATGTCCTTATTCCCTCTGCTTCAGCACAGTTCACTGTTTAAGACTGAGAAACAACAGCACAGTACAGGTTGGATTGGTACTAGGCAAAGGAAAATCATTAGAACAAGCAAGAAGCTGAATGATAAAGAATCTATATAACGTCTTTGTTTTCCATGTCTGATGTATGTGGCACTTTTTACTAATCTAATATCTATGTTCTCATCACTTTGAACCAAACTTATTTCTAACTCCCAGGTCTCTTTTCTGTGGATTTGTGTGGCACCTTTTTCAGGCTCCAAGTGTGTGCATTCAAATGCCAAGAGATTCAAATCAGTCGGGAGATAATTTTTGAAATCAGGAGAATCTAAATCAAATCAGACAGTATATTTACTCTCAGTTTTTGTGACTTCTGAATGTTAGTTTTCAATATCTGTCTGGAGCTGTGACAGCTAGAAAGTCTTTCAGAATTGAAGCAGACATTTGTATGCACTCGTGTGAGTATTGATGCTTTATGAAACACAAGCAATATCATGAAACATGAGCAACATCATGAAGCACGTAACACAACTTAAGTTAATAAGACAAGGCCTGTTGTGAGAGAATTCCTGTCTAAACAAAACCACTCTGCCTGTTTGGGGGTTTTGAACTAGATCTTAACATTTTTCTGTCCAAAACTAATAGCTTTTCTGGTTCTTATTTAAGATATGTTCATATGTTTATTAATAAACAGGTATTTACAGTAAAAGATCAGAGAAAACCTTAAGAAGGCAGGACAGACTTTTTGACATTGTAAAATTTCACTAATTTTTGTTTCTGGACTGAAGCCATTGTCACTATGGCACTGCTGCCAGTACATAGCTGATGGAAGTAGAGGAGGGGACAAGGCAGCCCTTGAAAGCCGGAGTAAGGCCTTTCCCAACCACAGCCCTTGTGGTATGAAGGGGACTGATCTCATCATACTTCTTTGGAGTGGACTACCTATATACCCCAGCCTTCTCAAAGGTAGCTGTTATCCCACCAGGTTCCTGACACATGAGAGTCACACCAGGAGGGAATGTGTCTCCCAGACCCTCTTTGGGCTTTTTGCTTCTCACTCCTCTGCCCCATGGCTAAAGCACAGATGCTCAAAGGTGCCTGGATGCCCTTCCATGGGTTTGACTGCCATCAAGCTGAAAGTAACTCAAGAACAGCCACACGGACCAGCAACACACCTGACCCATTGGTCTAACTTGAATCACAGGCTGTATGTGCCCCTGTTACACACAGGGGACACGTACCCCATAGGCATGCCCACCCATTTGTGATAAATGCAGGTGGTCCACATGTACATGGGCAGCCTGAAATGGAGAGGGCTGTGCTCCTGACCAGTTTGGAGATCACTCTCTTTGAGTGATGTAGAAGTAATCATCAGTTGTTTTGGCTCCACTAGGGATGTAGGCTAAATTATTACAATCTACCATTTTTGCCAGATTTTCATTGTCTGTGGTCAGGTTGGGTAACTAAAAGCATCCAGCTGCAAATTAACCACTGCAGTTGTTACCGGGTGACAAATACATTTGAAAATCAAGGAAAAAGAGGCAGGCTACAGAGCTCAATAAAGCAAAGATGTGCATCCTTAGGGCTAGTAAACACCTTCCTAACCATGCTTGTTCCCATCTCCATGTGTAGTCTGCCACCACAATTGAAAGCAATGAGATTGAAGCACCTGTGAAGGAGCAGCTCTCTCTTAGGCATTCAGATAAGTTTTGAAATACTTTGAAAATCTGTCTCTAAAAAAGAGTACAAGTCCTTTGAAAATCTGATGTAAAATAAATAAGGATCTCTGTCTCTCAGCCTCTCCATGGAAGAAGTCGAAAAAATGGGGTGGGGAACAGAGGTTTCACCCAGCCATTTATTATCAATCAAAAAGATATTTTCTAATAAATCATCAACTTAGTTCAAACATGCTGAATTTACATTTCACTTAATTTCCTTTAAAAATTGTTACAGGTAATATAACAACATGGTCATTGTTTTAACTCTACAGGAATGTTGTCAAGGCAGTATATTACACCATATGAAGTCAAAAAAGCCATGTTGCCAAATTTATATTATTATGTAATTTAGTTCCCAGTGCCATAAATTTCAGGTGGCAAGTTTAGTATTTTGAGCAATACATCTGAAAAAGTGACAGTATATTTATTTCTACCTTATTTCTCCTCTGAGTTCACATAATAGAAGTAACTGGAAAGCTATAGCGGACCTGCAATGTAATAAATACAGCCCTGCATAAGATATTTGGAAGTCTGTGACAAGGCAAAACCATAAATGTAGTCCTCAATAAATCTCAGGTTTGGTATAATACCTGTTGACCAATGCCATTTCCTCTGCTTAAACATTGTGCAAATGAGTTCTGGGGCAGATTTACTGGGGAAGGGAGAGAATTGAGAAAGGGTTTTTAGTCCCAACCATTAATCTCAGTGGTGCAATGCCCTCTCTCTTTTTCAGATGACTCAGGGTAAATCCAAAGCTACTTTACCAGTTACACTGGGGCTCTACCTGCCTCTGGCATGTAATGTGCATCATGGATTTATATATCATAGGCACATTATTCAATGGCAGCTCTTGTTTGTGATAAATGCAGGTGGTGCACTTATATATTCAGTACTTTTTGCTGATTGGCATAAGCTGACCCTCAGTAATTTTTTATTATGAAACTCCAGCTTCACAGCATTGACATTATGACACCCATAATATTTTCATAATCTGTGAAGGCTAATAAGTGTTATTATGGAGTAAGCACTTCTGTCTTTTCATGAAGTGCTTGATAGAATTGGGCCTTCTCTAGAGGTAGGATATGATTAATATAACCTCACCCCCAGATCTAAGAATACTTTGATTATTTGCCCAGATAATTAAAGCTGTTTACTTGTGCCATGAAAGGCCAATTTAAACAGATTGTGAACCTTAGTCTAGGGAGCATTCGAGATTTCTGCAGCTTGTTACTGGCAAAGGATGAATTTTAATACTAACATAATTATTTCATCATTATGAACATACTGAGGTTGGTACAGATGCTTCCTAAAAATGGGATTATGATCTAAGTGTGCTGCACATATACAGAAAGCTGTCAGCTATTTCATGAGCCTGCCTCAAGGCTAGAAGTAAATTATTCTTTAAGGAAATGTGGAACACTAACTATAACCTTTAAACAGCTAAGGGAATTATGTTAACAAATATAAATATGTACATGTATGCAGTTTAGCAGAATGATCAAGTTACTATAATGTGGGAAATCCAAACACACATTAAGCAATATGATTTCTTTCCCTACAGGTTCTGATATCAGTTTTCTTTCTTAATACTAAGTTCATCAGTATTCTCTTAGGCCTCATGGAAGAATGAATTATTAGAGGTAGGAATGATAGCCAAAAGGCATGGGGTGTAAAATCTTTGCAGAGGGCTGGCAGGAGAAGAAGAGTATGTGTTATAGGGCCATGTCTATGTTGGGAGGTTACACCTTTATCAGGTACAATGGAAATTTAGCTTGCATTATTTCTGTTGCTTTAACTCTCTCTGTGGGTGTTCATATTCAGAAGTAAGAGATCATTTTTTGGCTCAGGGATTAACCAGAAGGGCTGCTGGGGAGTAAGGAGTAGTGATATCAGCAGCCACTGCTTCTGAGAAGGATGCTATGAGTTGCAGGGATGACTTGCATTAACAGACTGAGTGGGCGCTCTTTATCCTCTTTAGTGCAATTGCCAAGATTAGATAAAGCAACTGGTAAGCAACCTCTCCTGTCTTCACTTGGGTCACAGATTCAAGGTTTTCTGCATGCATGTGGAAGTAGTGATTGTCTTAAAATAAATAAGTAAAAAAGTGAATAAATAAATATTGATGTGAGACTGTGGAGAGGTTCTCTCTGTGCACTCAAACCTCTGCATGCTTCTTGCACCCTTTCAGGAACCCTGTTTTTCACTGGCAGTGAAGGTCAATAGATTTTATATGGAAGGTTTTTCCTTACAGTTTACATTTTGTTATAGAACTAGATGATACAGACAAACATCAAACTGATTTTGTTTTAAAGGCAAGAAAAGGGATGGAGGGAATCCAGACTAGTAGTCCACTTGCAGTTCCAATAAGAACTCTCATTTTCCCCCTCTAATTGTTGGCATAACCTTCAAAATGGAATGTCACTACTGCCCAGTGGCAGGGAAAGGTTTTCTGTGAAACAATATACTCCCATAGAGGGCAATTACATAGATAAAGAAAAAGGAAGATGGAAACAGTACTCAGTTAATGAGATATAAAATAGCGGAAAGGTAGCAAAAATACATTTGAAGGGGAATGTGTGAATTCATGTGGGGCCTATTTGGTCTGGTTTACACATCCACTGATATTTTAACAGGATGTACTGCTGGTCCACTCTTAAAATACCAAATTCCACCAATTATCACATAGATTTATTATTTTTCACATAAAAATACTTTGCAGGAAATACTTTTAAAATGTTCCTCAATTCAGGACACTAAATTTGGTCTTTGAAAATATTATGAATGAACTTGCTAAGGTAGTATTTTGCCCCTCTTACTATGTCTGCCTCTATTTTGTTCAGCAGGGTACAGGTTCGATGAAGCAGAGTGGGCTACATTTTTTGTATTCTTGACAGCAGGAAACAAAACAGCAGGGAAAGAAACAAAACAAAAACCTGAGCTGTTAGGAAAATCAAGAAATCTCTGCTAAATGAGTCAGCAAGGTCTAGATCCTTGCTTTCACAATCATGTACAGAAGTGACTCTGTCACAAGAAATCCTTTTAAAGAATTACATTTTTAGGCAGAAGCACGAAAATCAAAAATAGGGTTTTAACACCATTTGATCTCTTCTCCAGCATACTCTAATGCTTTGCTAGAAAGCACTGACATGCTGGGATGCAAGCCCCTTTGATTTTAAGGTAAATAGTAAATGAGAAAAACAACAAAAAGCATCCCTAACCTCTAATTGCAAAATCGACTTTTCCTTTTGTTCAGTTTAGTTAACAAAAATGTAAAAATCACAGTGAACTTCTGATACATGAAATGTATTAATTAGAGTAAGCTAAGGAGGTATCTGTCCTCAGAAGACCATATGGCTTAGAAGTAAGTAATTCCACATCACTGGTTTGCTGGCAATAATGGAGTGAGGCGGAAGAATGAATTAATTTTAAATCACATCCATAAGGGAATGGATTGTTCAGAATGTTCTTTGTGCCACACAATGACTGTAATTTTAAACTGCTAATACCTTACAATGAGACCCATAAATGGGTTATTTCTTGCCTTTCATGGGGCCAAATTCTGCTCTTTTGATGTTCTTGTGTAGCTGCTATTAAGATCAGTGGAAGTCGAGCCAACTTTTACAAGTGTGGGATTTTTTTAAAGTCTGTTTGGACATAGTCCAATAAAGCTGGGCTGCCCAGCTCATCTGTTCCTCCCCATGTGCCACAATGTGCATGTAGTATTGGGATGTGCAAACAGGAGGCTCTTGTCTAACTATCCCTCTTCCCATCCATAAGCAGTCTATTGGGTCAGGGGTTTGTCTTCACTTTGTTATTTGCCATCCTGGTTAGCTCAATGGCTCTCTCTATCACAGGTTGCCAGTGCTGAGGCCAACATGGCTGATAAGCAACTTCTCTGGAAAATGTAAAGTGTGAGGATGTGTCTTTGAAGCATAGGATGCATCTGACAAAGCTGAAAATACAATTATTAATTTAAATAGTTCAAAGATTGCACATCATTACCTGGAAAAGAAAGCCATTTTTGTTGTTGCATTTTATGCATTGTGCAGCCAAGCCAGAGGCCTTGATCTGTGGGATCAATAGGAGATTAAAATCCCCACTATGTCGGGAGTTATGTTATTCAACAGCTGCATCTCCCACGTTGGCTGATACTGGCTGATATAGGAGCACGGATCTGGGCACTTAATTAAATACAACTGAATTACAATGACCATACCTTTGAAAGACTGAAACTTAAATGATAGTTGTCACATCTTCGGTATTTGCTTCCTAGTTTCAAGCCTCCCTGGCCAGAGAGGCACCACATTGCTTTCCCAAGGGCTGCTGAGCAGTGTGTGAGCTGTGACACAAGTAGGGTCAAGCTGCCCTGACATGATGACTGCCTACAACCTTGGTAAGGCATAGCCCACCCCTGGGACTACAGCCCAAATATGCAAAAGTAGTTACATGTCCTAAGCCTTGCTGGTGTCACCAATGGGCAAGCCTCTCAAGGTCTAGATGCTGTTTAATCTACAAAAGGGTCTGCCAAACTAGCAAAGGAGCACCTACAGCCATAACTGAAGCTCCACACACTCTGCTTAACTTGTCAGCTCACCCTGAAGACACCTGAAGCCCAGAGGTGCTCAAATTCTCATTGCCAGAGGTCCCACAAATCCATCAATTATGCCCTGAGCAGTTGTAGTCTGCAAGCCAGGTGCTGCCTTGCCAATCCTGCCTGATCAGCTAGGCTCAATACAAAATGAGAAGGGATGTGAAGCAGCCCTCAGCTTTCAGGAAGCAGCTTTACGGCTAGAAAATGGGATGTAGGAGACCTGGGTTAAATTCAGTCCTCTTTCTAAAGGGATCTGAGTCCTCCTCTAGGCAACTGCTAGCCATTATAACATATAGTAGCCAACCATGAAGCATTGGTCATCTTCCCTGGTGGGACTGCTCCCTTTTGTGTGACATATCTAAAATATCTAGACCATAATGCATGCTGTTTTAACTCTGAAAGCTACACTGTTTCACTTAGTATTAAACTAAATAAAGCATTTACTGGTGTGGGTAATGGCATTCAGGTTTCCCTGATCCACATTACTAAATAACAGAGCCAGGCCCAAGCCTCTTTGTAAGATGAATATTTAACTTTTCCATGCTAGGCACAGGAGCTCCAACGAGAAGAACTCAGAGGAAATCACCTACTGTCAGAGGACAGAGTAATTCCTTTTGCACCACTGCAGAAAAATCTTTCAGGGGGTGGTACTCTGGCTAAGCCCTGATAATGAATCAGCTGCACCTCTGTGGAGGTATGGCCTTGAGATCTCTACTCTCTTCTACAAAAGATAAATGTGAGATCAGGATTATTAACTGTATTAATGTAGAGAAGCGGACAGAGAAAGACAGTATGATCTAGAGGGGGTCCATAGGAAACTGGAAGGAATTATACTGATGTTTTCTCACATCATTAATTTTTGTATTCAGGTGTATTCTCCTCTGAAGGCATTCATCAGCAATCATATACCATGAAAATGTGAGGTTTTTTTCTTATATGGAATCAGAAAACATGCACCTGCACATTTATTCTTCCTGTATTGTTTTCCATGAAGTTCATTTGTAAAAGAGTAGAATTGACTCGAAGAGCTCCATGATGGTGTTAGTTCAGAGATAAGCATCCTACTCAATTCATTTCTGTAGCTAGAAGTGTCAAAATGATGGAAAGAGGCAGAAGAACAGTGGCAGAAATAGAAGTTTGATGGGGTAAAGAAACAGAACAGAAAAATTGGAAGAGGCTAAAAAAGTCTTTAATGATCTTTGCATATATGTAGGCAGCTTAGAAAACATTGTCCTAGTTGGAATATATCCACTGCAGTCTAATCAGCCCCTGAAATTCTATTAACAGCCCAGAACAACAGCAGATCATAAGAAATGAGATCAGCTCAATTTTTCAGGGTTCTCACTGAGGCTGAAAGTTCAGCTCATGTCTCACAAGCTGAAGAACTTAAACTATAATGGGGAACTGCTCAAAAATGAGCAAGACTTCTCTGTGTACAAACAGTAAGCTTCACCAAGGATTTTAAACAAGTAGGTCTCCAGAAGAGGATCGCAAACACATTTACAGCATAGCTCAGTTGCAGGGGGAATGGGTACCAGGGTAGATGAATGAGAGCCTGGTGTATTGGGAGCAAGTTCAACTCACAGAACAACACTTCTGCTTAGGAATGACTGACCTCAATCCCACTGGTGTTGTGGGGTTACCCTCCTTTCTCTGTTTTCTGCTTTCACATCTCCTATGCAAAGCCAATGAGAGACAAAGCATTGAGGTCTGAAGCAGCTACTTTTTGGGTCAGTTGGTGTAAATTGCCAAAGGAGAAGGCAACTTCTGGATCCTCTGTTTCTCCCTCACCTATCTCTGCTTCACTGACTTCTTAGTTTTCCTTATAAATGTAAAAAGATTCCTCTTAGTGATCATGTCCAGCCATTTCACCAGCAGAGAACCCTTCAGTTGCCCGTTGCCTTTGTAAAGAAATTTCCTCAGCCGTACCAAAATATGTGGGCAAAATAAGAATAACTTGCTCTTTCTTTGTTCACAGTGAGATGACTACAGAGCCCTCTTTTCTTGGCATGGCATCCCTACTTCTTTTCCAGCGTCATTGAGGCACATGAAGGCTCTCCACAAAAAAGTGAGAGATGAAAAATGAGTCATGAAGGGACTGTTGTGGACAGAGGTGATGGCCCTAATTCTCATTTGCCCTGAGGTTGCTTTATGTTCTTCTGCACGTGTGAATGGACGTCAGAGTGTACCTGCAAAAAATAAATCTGTTCATACCTCCCTGGAACTGTTAGGATTATGCAGTGGGTCACAGTATGAACTGAAACAGACGGTCTGTCTTTCAGCTGGGACTTGCACTGTGTTTTGCTTTTAATGGGTACAGGCAGTCCTAATGGAAGAAAATTTTAACAAGATTGCACTAAGCATTTCACGGAGAAACACAGACCACCCCCCCCCCCCCGCCCCGGAAAGGGAGCAAAAAGTCTCAAGTCTGGCTCTCAGAGATGCATCCTATATTCTCTGTCAGTGCTTACTTGATAGAAAAACTGCCAACCATAGCGGTCAAATGTGCAATATTTTGTCTTGCAGAATCTGTTGCTGCCACACTCTGCAAACACACTCTCCCCAGGCAGCAATTGCAATAGGTATTGTATCAACCTAGCAGCCAGCCTTAACAAACTTTTTTTTTTTCCCAGACACACTTATTCAGCTGTCTTTGTTTGCTCCACTGTAGTTTTACATAAGACCACCACAGAGAAGTCCAAATCCTCTGAAACTAGCCAGTGATAGAGTGATGTGATGGTAAATAAAAGTGATGTCTGTTGGGCAACCTTGATTCTGTCCCAGACCTTGACATATTTTGGGACTGTACACAAGTCATTTTATCACCTTGTGCATTTTCTGCATGCAGACTCTGCCTTTGGGCTGCTTAGATGCTCCTCTTTCCAAATGAGTCTGCATCTATGGATTCTTGTTAAAACCACACGATAACTAAACAAACAACAGTAATAAATGACATTTCTTAAAAGTGTCTTAGAAACACAGAAGCAGATTGGATAAAACAAGAGCGCTCCTGTGCACTTTTACCAGGGGAGCAGTATGTATAAGCTAAGATGGATGTCATCCTCCCACTTGGTGAATCAGGATGGGTGCATCATGTAAGAAAGGACTAGCAATCTGTGCAGCTCTCTGACCACACTGCAACACTAGCCAGCCCTGGAGATGATGGGGAGACTATTTAATAGCACTGTGCTTCAACAGGCTGAGAGAGGTAAACACTTCTAGGGTAAAGTGCTGCTGCCACATGGTCCACTCCTAGCTGATGAGAGTTGAAGAATGGACCATTATTGTTGCTCTAGGTAACACGGCTGCTCCGAGTTATTACTAATCTTTACATGGTACCAGGAGTGCTGACACAAATCCAAAAGAAATTTTTAAAAGGCAGCCACAAAGCAGAAGAAAAAGATAAGGGCTGGGAGCTAAGTCAGAAGCAATCAAGCCTCCAGCTTCATTGCTTACTGCAGAAAATATGGACTGTAATTGGAAAAGTTTTAAGCTGTATCTCACAGCAATTTGTGCAACTGAGAAGCCTGATAAACAAAATTAGCCTTGCTTCTTACAATTTCAGAGTCATTATTGATAGTTTTAATGCATTACACAGATAGAATAAGAAGAAAAATGATGGCAACAGCATTTGGTATATAAATATATATTTTTTTATCAACCCACAGAAGCTTTTATTTGCTGGGAAATACAACGTTGAAATGTTTTCTCATATTTCAGGTTTACATTTTCTCAGAGAGCAGACTCTAATTTCCCTTTGTTAGACATCTGAAAGGTTCTTACTTCATATTTAAGTTAAATATTTTACTCACAGAGCTCTTGCAATTTTGTCTTTATGCATGTATACATCTAATTGGAGAATAAAGGTCATAAGTGTTAGTCATTCATGGAGAATGATTAACAATTACGCAATAGATCCACATATCTATTCTTAATATTCCTGTAAATTTATTCATTTTATAGTAAATTTAAGAAGCATCTATATTGCATTACATTTTTTATAGATAAATGCTCTATAAACAGCTGAGACTATAAAGCTAGCTGAAGTCTGCACTGTTTGGTCTCAAAAATTCAATACACTGCAGTAAGCGGGAAAGATTAAGTGACTTGAGTTCAGTAGTTTAAAAATATTTTCCAAGTCTCCTCTGTGAGAGGCTCGAGATTGTTCACATGACTTTCTCCCACAGAATTATGATCATAGAAAGAAAGCAATTACTCTTTCATACTCAGTCCAGAAAAGAAAACTCGCATTGAAAGAAAACTGCTGAAGTTGTGTGGTTCAGCACTCCAGCAATTAGAGATATCACATTTGCCACCCATTAGCACCACTTTATCAGTATCACTGTTTTACAGATGGGAAATCCTAACACAGAGAGATTAAGGTAAAAAGTACCCACTAATTCTGGTTGCTCTGTTTGAAATAGCTTGGACCTACTTTTTTAAAGGATTTAGTGTATATAGTAGCTAGTGTGTCAAAAGACAGTTTCCATGGATTTCAACAGCATTTGAAACTTATCACTATTTCTGCAAATGAGACCCTGAGGTATCAAATCAGATATCCAGAAAATGAAGAAAACACGGTAAAAAGACCACCTGTGAAATACCTGCTTTATATGATTTTCTTTCCGCAGTGCTTTTTCCTGCATTTTCTTTCTGCAATGCCTTTTTTCATTACCTGCACCTCTTCCAAATCCTCCATGTCTCCCAAATTCTGTGTCTGGTATCCTACAGAAAAGCAAGCCTCATTCATAAAAAATTGCACACCACCAGTAAACTGAAAATTGAAACTAAAACTAGTTGATCCTTTTCTATATGAAAATTTTTGTCTTGTAAATTGGTGATGTACATAAAGCAAATAATTTTGAGGAATGTACTGGCTTGAGTGCTCTGAATTTATTTATTTTTTGTTTAACTATGAAATGTTAGATTATCATAGTTTCAGAATAATACAGTTATACATGTAATTCAAAATTACTTCTTTTTGATGTATTTTATTTTATGGTGTAACGATGTTTAAATGGATAAATGTCAAAACTATATCCTACTTTTTGAACATTATGAGTGAGAAACCTGTCACCTGGTGACTTTTTTTTCACAATTTAGTCTGAAAAGTGATTTTTTTTTTCAATTCTTTGGTTTTCTTTGCCTTTTCAGTACATTCCTTCCAGCCCCAATCATGTAATTTCAGAATGTCCTACAAACTGGAAAGCCTTGTCTTGCAAATGTCACAAGGCAATTTAACACACATATACAAAGTCTATTTTTAAAGTTCGGCAGTCTGGGCTCTTTTTCCTGCTTCTTTGCTCATCAATTTCCATTTTCCTCACTGTATCCTAAGACCTCGCTGTATTTATTTTCCAGCCTTCTTCACCTTCTTCATCCAGTTCTGCTGGTCCTTATTCTGTCTTTGTTCCCATCCTACCTATGACATCTTTTTTTTTTTCAATATTGCTTGCCAGCCTCCTCCCCTCTTTCTCTTTCCTAAGGAGCTCCTTGACAAAATTCCCTTTTCTCCACAGGCTGGGTTTCTTCTTCTCTTGCTTTCAGATGAAGCAGATTTTTATTCTGATGTCCAACATAACAACATGGAAAGCTCAGAAACAGTCTTGTGACTCATAGTCCAGTTGGCCAAATGAAGCCAATATGCTGATGGTTACAGCTCTACTTGCTGGCAGATGTTGTACAGCATCAAATTGGATTGTGTTCACCACAGATAGGAAGTTTGGGGAATCTTACCTGTTAGCGATGACCATATTTAAACAGCCATTTTTAATCAGCTTACTCCTTGTTCAAATACAATATGTACCTCCCTGTCACAATAGTCTCTCCCCACCAGAGTTCTTGACCTTACTTCAGGTAATGAGGAAAAGAAAATAAAAATTACTGGTGCTTAAAGAAAGACTGTCAAGTACCATTTTGTTTTTCAACTTTTGTCAAATAGCTTTCTTGGGCATTATTCTTCAAAACAGCTGGAATGTATTGAAAATAAATACCTAAATAAACCCTACAAGAATAGTCAGAGGCAGGCTCCTTATCAGCATGAAAATTTTAAACATTAGTAGCTAAAAGCTTGATAAAGTTATAAGAAACTGAGGGGAGTTTCAAGGGCAACATCCACCAATTTTAATAATAGGCAGTGCTATCCGCTCCACTGATAATAAAATACAAAGTGAAATAACCCATGAGTAAAGCAATATGTTAGCAATGGTGTTAGCAGATATTAGTCTCCCTCTGGTCAAACCCTCTGGCCCAACATTAAATCTACGGGCTAGTAGAAAACAGTTGACAACATGCTTTGGGATTGAATTAGAGGCTTCTAGTTTCTAAAGTTACCTTGCCCTTTTTTTTCTCAAATCACAAAAGCATGTGCTTGAGTTTCCACTGGTAATAGGAACCCTGCTTGAACCTGAGCCAGCTAAAATGCCTAGGTATTTATGTTACAATTTATAAAGAAAATCCAGATAAAACACCCATGGAGATGAAGGAACTGGCTATACCAACACTAGCAGTGAGCAGGACATACTACAAAATAATTTCTGTTACATGGCATTCCGGACAGTGTTCCTGAAGGATGCTTTAAAAGGTGCCAACATTGTCTCTCTCCTCATCAATTATTAAAAAAAAAAAAAAAAAAAAAAAGACAGAAAAGTTGTGGCTAGGTATATTTTGCATGAGGTTTGCTGAGAATATTCCCTCTCAACAGAATAACAGTGACTGATAATGACTGAAATCTCATTTCTTTAGTAGCAGCATTTGGCTTTATTTGCATCAATCATGAGAGTTCATTCAGTCTTTTTTATTAGGTTGGGATGTAACAAATACAGAATGGCTGGCAGAAAACTTGGTCTGCTCTGGAGGAACAAACTGTGTGGGCTGAGTCTCATCAAAGCCATTGTGCTGATCATGGTTATGCAGATAATGGTTAATATCTGTTCAGGAAAAAAAACTTTCTTTTGATTCCTTTTTGGTTTTTATTTTTAAGGAGGAGTGAATGTCTCCTGACTCTGCTTAATCCTCTATTCACTTGTTTAAAAAAAAGTCCTATTTTAAGGCTTAAGAGGGATATAATGGGGTTCACTGGATAAGATGAGGCTCTTGATCTCTACTCCTCACACTGAGCTAATTACAGATCTTGGACAACTTTTAACACACTATTTGACTGTGGACTAGTGCAGTCATTAGTGCCTGTGCTCTTAAGTCCAGTGAGGTGTGTGGTTTGGGATGTCAGTGAGTTTTGACAAAGTGGTCCATCCTCTCCGAAGCCAATTTGTGCGCTGTACACAAATCCATGCATGAAGCAGCAGCAGTCCAGACTCTGGCCCCAGCTCCAGCCTCAGCTAATATTAGTTGCATGGTCTGACATTGACTGCTTACAGATTGCCACCAATAATTAGCTAACATGCTCAATGGAGGGAGAAAAGCATCATGAAACAAGACAAAAGGTGTCAAATTACAAAATGCAACAGCATATTAACATGCTAATGCATCTAGAATTTGCCACAGATACAACAGATACTTGGAAGTCATTCAGGCAAGAATTTGTTTTCTTCTAAAAGGAGATGAAACTATGGAAAGGCATAGTGAGATGAAGGTCTATATCTATCTTAATATGTTGGGCCAAACAAATTATATTTGCAGGATCCAGTGCACATGTTTCACTCAGCAGCTTAAAGCTTAGTGAAAGAGAACAAGCCATGACACATACAGAAAATACTCCACTCCTAGAAAGGATGACTTGTTTGCAAGATAATTGGCTTCATATGTGAAATCAAAAAGGGAGAAATTTTTGAAGCATTTATAGCAGACTTCAGTTCGGCAAGTCTGACATGCTGTTTGGAGGGTTTGTATAGTCTCTAATGTAAGATCAGACTGTAATGGGCCTCAGAGACATGGAACAGAGATAAAAAATACTTTTGAAAACAGGCTTAAAGATAACAGAATAAGCAACTGAAATTTGCCAGCCTGCAGAATATACTCAGATCAGATTACAAGTTTTGATTTCTCTTTTTTCTCCTCCTCAGTGCCACAGTGGACTAGGTTTAAAAGCAAAATAAAACAAAACCCAGGAATATGCAGAAGCTAAATAAAGGTGAATCTGCAAGAGAAAAGTGTTTTCCAGATTGGAACAAAGAATGTGAAGAGGACAAAGATAAGCACAGAACTGAGCACTAACCTGCATTTGGCAGAGTTGTTCTCTCTGCAAAGAAAAAAAGCCATTAGTGCCCACCCTCACTGACAGTACCTAAGGAGAAAAAAAGCTATACATATGTAAGGAAATAGATTAGTTAGCTGTAGGAATTGCTCAAAACAAAGTCACATTCACTGACTGGAATACTACCTGGAAGCTTCAACACTCAGAAGATCTCACAAGTGAGCATCATATCTGAAGTCTGAGTGAAAGGTTTGCGGAGAAAACATAGGCATAAGGAAAGATATAACAATGATACATTTCAGAAATTATTCCCAGAGTGGGTGGATGTGAACGGGGCATAAAGGTAAGATACAGTCTTGAAAACAGAAAGTTTGGAATTGTTTCAAAAATTCTAGAGCTGAATACATATCAGATACTGAATACCAATTACAGTTTATTTTATAGAAGAACACTCAGCCAAGAAGGTAGCGAACATGGAGATTCAATTAAAAAAAGGAAAGAGTAGCCATGGTTTCAGCAAGTAGCCAAATAAGGGAAGAAATCTTTCTCAGTTTTTATAAAGCTTGGTAACAAAGTAAAATGTATAGAACTGTATGAAAAGGAAAAGATATAAAAAGTATCATTTTAAGACTATTCATCTAAATAAAACCAAAAAAATATTGGTTGGTACCAGGTTGCTTTAGATCTTGCAACAGTTGTGAACCATTTCTCAATTCATAGTCCTATTACACAGAAATAGGCCTGACTTCCCATATGTTTTCTCATCTATATAACCAAGAATCATATTAGGGCTTTTTAGACACAGAATTTTTCAGGAACTTTTTATTGAACACTCATCCACTAGGACCATTACACCTTTTGCAAAGTTTCTGCTTTTAAATTCTCATGTGTTTTCGTTGGCCTTTCACCTTCCTCTAGATTAAGTGTGGGGACTGCATTTGGGAGACAAGATTTTTTTGAAACAGTCTGCCTTACTAAACAGTAAAAAATTTCTGTTGGGCTGGCACCACCTAATCGTTACTTTTCACTTCAAATACTTGTGCCACCTTAAAATGTCATCAGTGACATTTATATTAATTACTAGATCGCAGATGAGAAGGATTGTTTTGCCTCTAGACACAAAATGCCTGTTGGCCCCTACAAATCCTGAAAATGTTACATTATTTTATGAAAGAAAAGGAGGACACAAAGAAGACAGAAAAAATAACACTTCTAATCTTTAATCAGCTACTCAAATTCATTAATGGACAAATGCAAGTGCATGGAATTTATCTCAATCTCAAGAGGGAGCATACTCCATACAAACAAAGCCTCTGGAAAAATCCTAGTATTCACTGAGAATGTATAACTGGCCTTTTTTAAATGCTTATAACTTGGTTAATATGAGCAGATTTTCACAGAAATGGCATAAGAAAAAGCTATAAGCAACAAACGTCAGGGATCTACTTGTGAGGAACACTGGGCAATTTCTGGTAAAGCAAGATACAGTACAACTAGTAACTGTTATTGAGGAAACAGATATTAAGCACAACATTGAGGTGGATCTGCTTTCATCTCAGATGAACTCTCCCTTCCTCCAAGACAAAAAGCTTTAAAGTCAGAGAAGCCAGGTTTTACTGTAGTATTAACTAAGATCCTTAACTTTTTTTGAAGAGAGAAAATCCAAAGTGATTATGCCAGCTGGAGTATAAATATCAACAATTAAATTAAAAGGTTCATAAATAACTCCTCCTTCCCACTGTGTCCTTGCAGGTGAGTCATTTCCTCAAACTTACTTTCAATGACAATTCAGAGACTCTCTGAATTGAAGCAAAATCTGCCTAGCAACTCCTGGTCCCCAGAATGTTTTTCAGGAGGACTTGTCTGTCTGCTGCCTGAACAACCCGCAGGCTCCCAGCTCTGTACTTGCATCTTCCTTTCTGGCACATACAGCAGGCCCAAACATTTTGGCCCCAGAGGCATACTCAGTTCCTCACCACACTGGATCAATCTCCCCTCCTTCCTGGGAATTTCACTAAATCCAGGCTTTCTAAAGAAACATAACACTATTGCAAATATATATATATATATAAAATTGATAATAGTGCATCACTGATGTAACTGGGATCATGAAACAAAGTTCATAGGAGCTTGATATAAACAAACCAGAGGAGGTAGCTCTTCACACAGAATGCAGCAGAGTCCTCAGACTCTTTCCCAAAAGATATTTTGGATGTCAAAAGTTTTACATGAGTACAAGGGGAGGCTGAACAAGTATTTGGAAAAAAAAAAACTGCACTGAAGGTTACCAAGCTCAAGAAATCTTCAGAGCTGCAGATAGTTAGATGCTGGGAGAGCATGAGGGTAAGTATCATGCACTTGCCCTGTTCTTTTCCCTAGGAGTCAATTTATGGCCACTGCTGGGACAGAATACTGGACTAGCACTTTGGTCTGAACCAGCACAGCTCTTCATATGTTTTTGCATAACAAAGAAAAACTCACAATGTATTCACATTCCAAACTAAAGATATGGATGCTTCCAAGCTCAGCACACAGTGTGTCTTGTGCTTCTCAGCACACATATCTCGGTAGGATTTTGTTGATACAGTACAAACCACGAACACATGACTACAGCAGATTCTTAGTTTTCCTCCAGTTAAAGGTTGCTTCACATAAAAGCAGACTGGAAACATATCATTTTTAGATGAGCCACCTGGATATTATCATTGCTGTTGTCATTTCCCACTTCAGTATCATTGCATTTCTTTCTTTACCAGATGTTTACAAAGTCTCTGTGGACCATATTTCTTACCATTTGCTGAGAGCTTGAGCACCAAACTCCAGTTTAATTATTTTTGGGCTGGTCACTTCTTTTTTCACTACCACATTAGAAAATAGTCAACCCATAGGGATGGCTTCTCAATCTGGGAAACTGACCTTTCTCTCAGTGACTCAGCAATTACACATTACGGTTGGGCCCCAAAGAGGGAAGGAAACCTTGTGCATAATGAAATGAATGTTATTTTGAAAATGCTCTACATGTTTCATAAATATCATGATGGGGAAGTTTCACTGTAATGTACAACAAAACATAGACTAATGAAATGTAATGTAAATGTAACGTAAAAAACATAGGCTAATGTAATGTACAACAAAACTTCTGCTATGTTTTTTGGGGGGTTTTTTGGTTTTGTTTCTTAAATCTACCTATCTCTCACTAGCCTGTAAAGTGTGTAGCTCAGAGTGACATGCCAAGATCCTGACAGCCTTGCAGAGACACCAGTCTGCGTGACAAGAAGAAGGAGTTGGTGGTGGCTGGACCATCAGCACCCACTACCAATACCAGGAACTACACGAAACCAGAAAGCAAGCCAAAGGAATGGCTAGTACTCGAATACCAGGAGATTAAATCAACACTGCAGGATCCAGGACAAGCGGCAAACACCAAATCAGGGGCAAATTTGCAGTCTAAAGGTACAATGAGCATCAACTAGGCAGTTGGATCAGGTTTACCTACACTTAGTTGTTAGGGAATAAGACAGTGAAGGCTTGCTACTGCCAGCCCCAAAGAACTAGTGACCTAGGTGCATAAACTATTGATCTAAGACTCCTCTTGAGGTACCAACTACAGAAACTTCCAAATCCCAAACAGACCAGATAGTCCAAAAGCAGTACTGCTGTAATTGCTGTTTGTTGCAGATTTTTGAATAGAGCTCAAACCACATAGGCCTTGTAAGCTAGTATAATTAAGTTGTGCAAATAGTACAAATACTGAATTTCACCAAATTCTGTCTTTTGTTGCACTGAAGCAACTCATTATGATCAGCAGATTGAAGTATATAAGCAGTGGAGATATTTAGTGTCTCCTAACTACCTAACTGTGACAGAAGCCAAAGTCAGCCAAAGTTTTGCAATGGAACTGCCTAGACCTTTTCTTTATAATGAGATCCCCAAAGAAGACCGAAACTCAGAATGCAATGTTTTATTAGAGCTTGAACCAAAACAAAAAAAAATTGAATAGAAAAAGCTCAAAATGACCAATTCAAGCAGAATAGAAAGAAAAAGGTTTCCTAAACATGTCTTTCTCAGTTACAGGCTTGGTTTTGGTCAACTCAGTCACTTTCTAAGTTTGTCAGCAAACTTCACTAATCCCCCCTGATCCCTAAGAAGTCCTTTCCACCAGCCTCTGAAGTCTGTTTGTCTGCTTCTCCTGAGCTGCAGGCTCCCAGCTCTATGCTGTAACTCTTCTATGTGCTACACTCAGCTGTCTTGAAAAGTTTTTCTACCCACGTATGCCCAGCTGCTGGATAGACAGGAACCATCTGCTTTACTCTCCAAGGTGCTGCACCTGACCTAGCCTTCATAAAGGGACATCCTACAATTGTGAACAAAGGAGTAAAAAAAATTAATTCCCATCCACTATGCAAATCTTCAACAATGTAATGATAACCTGTTTATGGATTTTAGTATGAAGGGAAATGCTAACCCTAATAGATGCAGCACCACCCTAAAATTAGTTTTTCTGAAATATAACACTTTGACAAAACAGCACTGTTACTATCCATATCCATATATATTTGACAGTAAGAATGAATATGTTAACCATAGCCTTTGTAAACACCTGATAAAGGAGGAGGGGGTGTAGCGCAACAGCAATTAGAATTTACATTGTGAAGCTGGTGCAACACAAAGTCAGATGTATTCTTTAAATATTAAAACACAGTAAACTCATAAATGTCTCAGCTGCCACCATTGTGGAACTGGAACAGAAAGGGATACCTGAATGAAACATCTTAGCACAAGACACTGATACATTGGGAGAGGAAAGCAGTGTAAAGTTTTGAATATGGGTATAAGGTGGCTATGTGGAAGGGTCAGAAAAGTGAGGTTGATGGCTGAATGTATGCTAACCATGGCACTTTCTCTGGTTCAGCCAAAGTATGAAGGATGAGAGCTCTACAAAAGCATAGAAAAGCATGGACATGGGAGATAAAGAAGGGGAAAAGGACCTGGTTCTCATACAGAACCAGACCCAAGCAGCCTGCACGTGCCTTATGCAAAGGAATTATTGGGCGTATATTCAAGGTCAGTGCTGAAAATACACAGCATAAACCAGTCTGTCAGACTCTTCATGGGATTTTACAGATCTGATGTTAATAGGAAGGCTGGGTACCTTCCCACTGTATGATGGCTTCTGTGATCAGGGTGGCTCAGGCCTGAAGAAAGCAGGGAGATGAGCTATGACCTGGTATGCTTCTACCTCTTGCATACCCTTTAGCTTTAGCTTGGGGGAAGCTAAAAGGAAAATGCAACATTATGCAACAGCCAACATTATATGAGCTAACAACACAACTGTCAGGAGTGGGAAATGAGTGGGCACAAATGGCAAGGATCCAAAGAAACAGCTAAAGGCCATTTATTTACCTGTCTTATACAAATTAAACCATTAAAATGATGTTTCAACTTAAATAGTATCAAGCTATTTTATTTCAGTTTCACTAAGTAAATTAAACAGTCAAAAATTTAAAATCATGCCACAGTATAAAAGAAATCAGTAGTTCCATAAGCTCAAATTTGAAATCACCAAACCAGTATAACATGTATTTATATTCACGACAACAGTTTCATTTTTATAAAGGAAAACTCTAACTTGGCACAGGCAGCACCCCTTAAAAGTGGGTACTTTTGCAATGTAATGTAAATGACAGTATCCCTACATGAGGTTGGAGTAGACTAGTAAGATGCAAACATTTGAAGATAGGGTTCTCCGTAGTCAGTAAAGATTTGGCGATAATATGGAATTAAACATGCCTTGCACTTGGCCTACTGAGAACATTTCATTTCAGCAGAATTGCAATGTTCACTAATGACTGAGACCTTACTATTTTTGTTAAAATTGTCTAGTATTTGGCTTTATTTGCTTCAGTCGTGGGAGTTCATTCAGTCTTTCTTTTTTATTAGTTTGGGATATAAGGGCTAGCAAAAGCTCTGTCAGCTCTGGAGGAACAAACTGTGTGGGCTGAATCTCATCAAATTCACTGATGTTATGCTGATCATGTTTAATATCTGTTCAGGGATGTAAAAACTTTTTTTCAGGAGTGAAATTGTACTGACTCTGCCCAGTACCCATGAAAGGAAGCTAATCTAAGGGCAACTGAGGGAATACTATTCACTTGTTAAAAATTCCTATTTTAAACAGATTCTAAAGTTGGCTCTAAGCAAAGACACTTTTTCCAGATTAATAACCCTCTCCTTTCTCAGAATCCTGAGCAGATTTACATAGAGCCCTAAAGTCAGTTCATAAAATGTGTTTAAACTGGCAAAAGAGAATTTTATGGTAGAAAAAAGTTCACTCTTTGAACCTATACAAAAATGTACTCAATATTTCCATTATATAAGGGAGCCCAAACCTATGGATGTGTTTATTATTTACTACCTCCTTTCTGTTAAAATATATTTTTAAATGCAGCCCTCCCTTATTCTCAAATTATTCAATTTCATATCAAAGTGCTGAAAGAGATGCCTCTTTTTGAACTTCTCCTTTAAAGAAAATAAATCAAGAGGCTAGAAGAGCATCGTATAGCAATTTATTCGCAGCTCTGACTTTCCAAAAGACGTAAAATCAAAATGAGCCTGAGACTCGCATGTGCAGGTCCCTGAAGAAGTGAGACAATCTTTAAACGTGCTTTCTCCTTTTCAGGTGCTTGCAGAGCTCCTCTGCTGTTCCTCTGCCTGATCTTCTCCCTCTGAGATTTCAAGCTGGCAGTCCCCCTCCTTTCATTTCTTTGCCTCTCTGTGGTACATGTGTATCTCCACCGCTTCTCTGCCACCACTTTTCTTGCATTTGCCATGGATCTTTTTTGTCTTCAGGCATCCCCTCAGCTGCTGCAGAGCCCTCCCTTTTACACCTGCAGTAGCCCAACTACCCCGGCAAGCTCCTGGGAGTGGGGGACTGAGGGCTGCTGAGGGGCACTCAGCCATGCTAACTAGGTATGAGTCTTCCCAAGTTCCCACCGAGCCTCTTCTGTTCCCTGAGTGTCAATAAGAAAATGCCTTCTGGATACTTCAGGAGGAAGGCTGGACCGTCAGTGAGGCATGAGGGAGCAAAAGATCTGATTTCCAAGACCCCAAATGCTCCTCATGAGGCATAGGATGCCCTTGTTAAGCACTGCCTTCTATGGGACCTTGACTGTGTTCAGTAACTTTTTGGGTCAGATATATACTGCAGCTAAAATTTCTGGGCCTGTTGACTTAACACACTTAGCAGAACTAGAATCCCAAGTGATAAGTTTTCTGAGGAAAATCTACTGAAATATTCTGTGTCACATTCCTCCTATCCTTTAATCTATAGGCAGTGCCTTGAAAACTTATATGGAGGTAATTTGAATTTAAAAGAGGAAATAAATCCACCCAAATCATCCCAACAGCAGCTGACTTCACCAATCAAGAAAGATTTTTACATAGCTGGGGATCTTTCATCAAAGACATCATGAAACCTTCAGTGGAGTCACTCAGGACTTTGCAGGATATTATAAACCATCTTTCATGCAAGCTCTGTCTAAAATTCATTATTAAACTAAGAGTGTCAGAAAATGAGGATGAGGTTGGGCAAATCTTGCATGAACGTAAGGGGCTGTGGTCTTGCACAGAGCCTCAAACAATTCCAGCACCCATACTGCACCTTGACATCCCCCATGGGCAACCCTGGAGGACAGAGCCTGCTGCCCTCAGCCATGTTCAGCCCTACTTACCTGCTACGTGGCACAAACGCTCTTGTGAGCACTGTGAGGTGTCATGTTTGTTCTTATCACCTGATTTTCATACCCATAATATTCAATTTATGAACTAAAAGGCTGTCTCAGTTGACATTTTCTGTTTGTTTTTGATTTTGGAATTTTTCTCTGTGACAGACCTGACTGCCTCAATTCCTAGAGTAAAATCTCAGAGACATCTCACTGAGTGGGAGGATTTTAGCTTGATCTCCTACTGAAATAAGGCTTGTTTCATTGCTCATTCTGCATGTGTAGGTACAAGCTGGTCTCTTGCTTTCTAATCCATTGCTGAATTTCAGTCAAATTTGACAAAGATTCTGTGAGTTGGTGAAAAGAAGGCAACAAGCTAAAGGGCCATTAGTTCCCCACTGTGAAAAAGACAAATAAGATCGAAGTCTTATTCTTCTTAGGTAATCAGAGACTCAAACAGTTGAAAGAGAGAAGGAGAGTAACAGAGATATGTTGAAAGCCAGGCTTTTTGCTTCCTCTGCCCAAGGAACTAGCTCCATTGTTTCTTTCTATTCCTCAAGCCAGGATCCCCATCATTCCTGCCACACCAAGCATCACAATTACATGTGTTTTATAGGGAACACAGTGCCTTCTGGTTTCCAAAACTTTGTTTTGATTTATTTTTATTTCTTTATTTTTTTATAGTTGGAGAAAAATCTGTGGAGGAAGCAAGAGCTGAGAGAAAGGGAGCCTGTTACTGCTTATGAACTGAAATGATGGGATTTTGCTGAAGTTGTCCTGGTGATATCTTATGTCCGCGGTCACTACTGGGTGAATTATTGACAGTTACTGCTCTGCATTATTTTGTTGCCATCCATTGGCTCTGTAAATAGTACGGCAGGTGACGAACTGCACAGTTCAATGCTCAGCTCTTACTGCCCAAAGGGCTTCCAGGAAACACTGAGTTGCTCAGAGACCTAGCTATGAGGCAAGCACGAATCATGTTTGACAAAAAAGAAAAACCTTGATTAAAAGAACAAATGTGAATCTTTTCTGCTTATGGTTTAGGGTAATCCTTTATGTCCTTGAATTAGGAAGGCCAATGTCATGCCAGCTGTATTGGCATGCTTGAAAATTCAGCCCTTAGCACAGAATAATGATGAAACTTGGCTTTATAGGAGAAAATCTGATTGAGTTCCAAAGATGAAAATATACCCCCCCAAAATAGAAATAATGTTAGTAATTAGCTAAAAAAGGGTGAGATTCAATGACTTAATAGTACCATTCAAAGAGTTTTAAGCTCTTTATAATTAAGAAAAAGTTTAGAAGAACAGAATATGAACTCTCCTGTTATGAATGGAGGTAGTTTGCTAGGGGTGTTTTGGCAGCAAAGTAATTCCCAAAATAGAGTACTGGATTCACTCCCAGCTAAAAGGAGCAAAACTTGCAGATGTTGCTAATGCAGACAAAAACCAGAACATATATATGTGACCAGATGCAGCAGTTCTAAGAATTGCATCTGGCACAGAACATGTGGCTGTTTTAGCATCACACCAAGAAGTGTTACTCAGTACTTATGTACCATATCTTTCAGAAGGCCTTGATTCAGCAAACAATTTAAATACATGCTTAACTTAAATATGTAGTAGTCCCAGTGGGATTACTCATATGCAGAGGGACATGTTTAAGCAACTTGCTGAATCAAATAATAAAACGCCTAACAATCTGATCTGACTATGAGTCAACTAACAAGATTCACCATTTTTTTCCTGGAGACAAAAGCTCTTTTATTTTTCTGTACTTTATTTGCTGCACTCTATTTCCTTCAGATTTATTTATTCTCTTGAGTTTTGGTTTGCCTGCTTCCTATTGTTATTGTTCATCAAATATTTCATATACAAGTGCTTTCCAAAACAAGGCAATCAATCCATAGCAACATATTGCAGTAATATATAATTAACTGAGTATTTTTCTGTCATGCAATGGCTGTAGGATTTACAAAATTATTTTCTGCATGCATTTGTGCTGATAAGCTAGAAAAGTAAATAAAATTTCATGCAAAAACCTAAAGAGAGCAATAGATGATAGTTATTTGGTCTCACTTTATGTATAACTACATTTTCGATTGTCAATTATATTCACAACATGATGAGGATTCTTTAGGAAATTATCCACTTCACTACTTTCTTCTTTTTTCAGCTCTGGACTGTCCCATCTGTCTTGCATTCATGAATTTTCTGTCTGAGGACTACCAGTGATAGTGTAATGCAAAGGCTTGAGGGCACTGATTGATCATGGGAAATCAGCAGATATTAATGTTTCCTTAAATTAAAAAAAAGTACCACACAAGACTTTCTGCTTCTAACAAAGGAGATAAGAGACCTGCTGGTCAGGTATTATAATAATCCTTTCCTTTTTTTGTTATTACTTTATTTCCCTTTTCTCCATGATTCTTTTCAACACTTAAGACCGCTCAACCCCATTAGTGTAAAGGAAGTGATACAAAAGCATCACTTGTTCCCATTGACACAAAGGAGAACTGACTGAGAGACACATTCAGAAGGGCCATCGTCTTCCTGTCCACCACTGGCCCTGCCTTCCTCACTCACTGGCCTCTCTTCTGACTTCCCAGGTCTCCCTTGTGCCAGCTCTGGCACTCCTCACTTTTCCATGAGCCAGTTTAACATACAAACACAGCAGTTAGCTAGCCACAGTTGTCACTGCTTTTACTTTCTGCTGTCAGGGAGGTCCATGGCAGTTCACAGACCAGTCTAGCAATCACCAGAGCCAGCCCAAGACAAGTGGTGGGAATACATGGCCGTGAGCAGGGTGGCCAGTGGGAGGGGAAGTGGGAAATCCTGCACTGAACAGCATGCAGCTCGTCAACTGATCCACAAAACCGTATACTTAAGATGATGCAGGTTTCCCAAAGAATTTGAAGAAGAGCCACTGGCAGTATCCAATCTTGCTGGATAAAATTTCCATATATGGTCAAGGGATCAAATAGTGCTATGTCTCCTAAGGAAGAACACCAGAGCCCCCACTTCCACAGGTTCTGCAAATAGTACAGCTGATAGCTGGGGACTGGAGGAAACTAAAACATCACAGTGGGTTGGCAATACCTTACATGCAAAAAGGCGTTTAATTCTTTAAACTGTTGGTAGTGAGTTATTTACCTAGCTCTAATGCTTTACCTACGAGAACATTACAAGGATTAGCTGATGTTTGTGAAGTGCTTTATGGATGAAAGTACTAAGTGTCCAGGACAGAGGCTACTGACACCAATTGCTTTCTGGCATTCTGCATTATATATGCAAGGGAAGCAATGAATTTAAACAGGTTTACTAAAACCCATTTGAGTAGAAATCACTCGTGAAAATGCTCGAAGGCAAAGCTCTTCACAGGGAAGAAGGACAGTCCATTCCCTCATTCTGGTGCAGTAGGACACAGTATCCCTTGCCATCTAAATAACACGCCTTAAATCTGCTAGGTGTGTGAGAAAACTCATTCAGCAGACATAGAAATGCTGTGAAATTCTTCCCCTGAGAACTAAAAAGCAGCAGATTGCAGTTAAGGATTTCATGATGCATCCTGGAAGACAGCCCTTTCAAAGCTGAGCAGAGGGGTCACTAAGCCATATGCCCTGGGAGCAGGTCACCCAATTAATCTCCATTTAGGAGAGCAGAATAATTGGCCTCTGAAGTAAAAGGTGCTCATTCGGAGAAAATCTAGATGTTGTAAACTTTGAGATTTACCTATTACTAGTTATTAACCTTCATCAGATCTAATTAAGCCCTGTGGGTAAAGCGCAAGCAGTGAGAGATTTTATACCCATGTCATATTTTCTAAAGGGAGGCTAAAAGTACAATGTCCTCTACCCCTTTTGCTTTGCTGAGTGGGAATTCTGTCATCCAGTGTTTTCCTGTAAACAGTGGAGAACATCTAAGAGTACTCTATCTAGAGCAACCTACATTTCTGTGGTTCATATGGAACATTAAGCATCAATGCTTACTTCAGGAACCCTAGTTATTTAAAGTCTGTTTACATTAATTCTTCCGTATAATTCCTCATCAGCACTAAATATGTGACCAAGTGTGAGAAGCTCCCTACTTTAGAGAGGGAGCGTATTTTGTTCAGTGTCCTCAGCAAGCAGAGCACCTCTGTATATCGAAAGTTTATCTATCTGGATATCCACTATCCATTGATATATAGGATATATAGCACTGATTGATACTGAAGTTACTGGCATGATAGAGTCATACATGACCTAAACTTCAATAACACAGCATTTTGCAATCAATTAGATTATTTTATTGAAAAGATGTTTAAAAAAAGGACCTGACCCTTTAAGACTCACAACTGAGTCAGACATAGCTGAAGTGACGCTGATGTGAGAGGATCATATTCCGAGCTTCTTATTGGGAAGCTCAGCTCCAAGAAAAATCTATAAGGGCTGTAGATTGTTTGTCTATACAAAAATAGGGAAACATTTTTGAAGTAAGTTTATCAATTTGAGGAGCATTGTACCATGCCATAAAACCTGTAGAGACTGTAAGATGACAGAGTATGTGATTTTTTTATTGCTGCATTCCCTGCCTAGATTTCTCCAGTCCCTGGAGGTTTTACTGTGCTTCAGTGATTCATTTACAAGTCCCGTGCTTGCAAGTGGCAGGAATGCAGTATTAAAACCTACAGTGGTGATTTGCAAACTGTTGTCTTTTTCCTCTGCAGGGAGCCGAGCAGCTCCATGACACTGCTGGCAAGAATGCCTTAAAGCATGGAACTGGAACTGCCGCTGCTGAGACTGCTACATTAGAAAGAACCATCCTCAAACCCAGCAGGCAGAAGCATCACCAGGAATACAAGAAGACGGGAGTAGAAAGGGAACTACTGCTGCTGTAGAAATAACCACTGAATAGGACTTGTCATCCTCACCATGAGAGTGGAAAAAAGATCGACCATTACTGTGGTCTAAGGCTACTCGTAATGAGATCTGCTACCCATTTCATGAGACTCCTGAAATGTTTGGGAGGGATGATTTTGAGAGGACTGTAGGAGGCTATGAGGGAGAGTAACAAGGTCTCTCTCTGCAGCTCACCTTTCCCTTTCCTGAGATGTCTATTTGTCCTATCACATGCAGTTACCCTATCTTCATCTCCTGCAAGGCACAGTGTGTGGTCCCTGAACAGCTACTATTTAACATGATGTGCCTCCCCAGCATTTCAAATGGGGGGGGAGGAAGGTGCAGACCAAAGAAAGAAAGGGGTTGTTGGACTTTTTGCCTGATACATCCCCTTCACAGACCCCAACAGGAGCACAATCAGTGCAAAATGGAGGTAGTTCTTTCAGCAGGAGCACTAACCTCTTATTGCATAAGCGAGGGAGTCATTCTGCCACTTAAGGCCAGAAGGCAGAGCTGCATGCAAGGATGAATGGGTGAAAGCTTCAAAACCTCTCTGAGATGGGAAGAAAACCACACGTTTTTGCTGAAAATGTCAGCCTTCCAGAGCTTCCTTCCCCTGAGGTTCAATGTAACCTCACTTAGTGCATGCCAAACAAAACAGGGAACTTTGTTCACTGAGTGGGAAGTTAGAAATGTTTCCAGGAGCACTGTCATCACTATCATCTTCACCCACAGGTTCAGAGATGACTCAGTGCATCTCAGGATGCCACTTTTGGAAACCAAGCTGAGCCTGCTGCTCCTGTCAGAGACAGGGCTGAGGTCGGGTTTGCTAAACAGGCATAGACTTAGCATCATCAGTCATATACTAGTTCTAGGTGTTGGGGTTATTTGACTTCATTAGCTGAAGAAAAAGGGGGCCCACGTGTCATAGTTCTGCTGATAAAGTCATTACAAGTTAGCCTAACTGGATCTGGCCATTAATAAATGGTCAGAAATTGTCTAGGTATATCATTCAAATTATGTGAATGCATCATGGGTCTGTGTTTGAATGATCATGTACTTTATTTTCAAAGACCGATATGTGAAATCTTTGCAGCTTCTTCAGACTTCAGTAAGGAACGCTAGCTACATCTTTTTCTTTGAATGCTGTACTGTTTCCATTGTCAAGCTGGCACTCTCTCAAGGAAGGAAAATTGTACTTCTTTAAGCTTATTTGACCTCATATGTTTTATACTGGTAAAGATATCTGCTATTTCTAATAATTGTTAATGACCATACTTAAAAATATCTGGAACTCAAGTCCATTTTTAAACAAAACCATTTTTTTTGTGATTGTATCTCAAATGCTAGTGCTGTGATAAAGACAGGAAAAAGCAGCATGAACTGCTCCCCTGAAGCAGCAGAAGAAAAGAAATCGCCTAGGCAAGATTTGCTAATACCAGATTGGGTGGCATGGTACGTTCCAAGTGTTTAAAAATAACAGTATGACATTAGTGTATCAATGGTGCAAAATCAGAGGACTGCTGTCCTGGTTGGTAGGTCAGAAGTCTGGCATACACTGCTATTTTAAGTGGTAGTAAAGTCTGTGCAGTGACAGTATAACCAAGAAAACACTACTAGAAAAATTGTTGCTCTCTTACACTAGTGACTGAAAGAAAATTTTAGTCACAAGGCTGGCTGTGCATTGCAGGTTGAATCTGTCCTACTTGCCATGTATTTATTCCAGGAAAAAAATGCACATGTAACTGTTCACAAGCAACGTGGACATGATGAAGGATGTACAGGTACTTGAGTAAACTCCATTAGTCTGAGCAAGGTAGCATGCCTGCATCTAGTTATTATCACTTGGCTCTGGGGGCAAAGTGAGATGATCGTGGAATTGGCTGCCATAGTAATTATTCTATATTTGTCACTGCATTTGTGACTTCCATGCTAATACCAATGGAAAAAAAAATGCTTATAAAAGTAGGAGCTTGCTCTGTCAAGCATAGAGATATCTGAATGTGAAGTCCATGCAGTTTTATATTTTTTCTCACATATATATCAAATCACTCAGATTTTTCAAAGGTAAAGAAATCCATCACCCATCTTCAAAAGTCTTAACCTAAATTTTAAAAGTCTTATTTCCTTGATTCCCAGTAAAATGGACAAATTTCTCTCATTAAGAGACTTTGTCATCAGAATTTTGTGAACAGTGTGAATTTTCTGTTAAAGTTTTGCCATTAGTTAAATATAGAAAAGGCAGAGTAACTCTCAGAGTGGATCATTTTAAGTCTTCTAAGAGGATTAAAATATCTGATTCAGAGACACAACCATTAGATGGATGACTTTTCAGAGTGAAGCAAAGCTCAGTCCTGCTCTGATGTTTATCCTGAAACTTCTATACTTATTAAAGTTTACTTTGAAGGTATGTTGCCAGTGTGTTGACTGTATTTCAGCAATACTGAATGTGATTGTTCATCCTTAAAGTGGCTTTTACTTTATTCAGTTAGACATATGAAGCTATAAATAAGGAATGGGATTTTTTTAGCTATGATCCCTATTGACTTAAGTTTACTGGGACCTGTGAAAGCCTTTGCTGATGCTCTGCTTCAGGATTAGACTGGGAAAATAACCAGACTTTTTCACATTCTAGACCTAAAATCCTAATGCCAAAAGGAAGAATGTATTACTGCTGCTGTTCATATGTCATTGCTACCTGCAGCTCAGACCTGACCCTTGTGCCCTACACATTGCAAAGCCTCAGTATAACATGTCTTTCACCTAACAACTCATCTTGTCTAGAAAAGAGATGATGTATCTAAGTAACATCTGTCATTTACATATCTTCCCCAGTGGTGATAGCCATCATTTTGCCCAAACTCTTCATTGATGATACATCAATTACCAAAAAAAAGAGGTAGAGAACCTTGAATTACTCCTAACTGGTAGCAAGCTAAATCAGCTGTTGAGCTTCCAGTGTTATTTCCACTTCAACAATAAACTGCAGCATATTGTCCTCTTGAACTGTATTATATGTCCTTTTGTAGAGAGAAAAATAGTCATAGAAAAATAGCTTCATGTGGTTATAAGCATCATTCCAGAATTTGTGCTGAGATACAACCAATGTATGTCAGCATGATTATGCTACGTCTGTCTGCTTCAATCTTTGCATAAATTAAAGCAAGTGAGTAAAACCTAAGTATGTGAGACAGAATTGGACATCCTTAGTCACCTGTGACTCAGCACTAAACTAGACTCTGATCCAAATCCAGGCAGAGCTCCAACAGTCATAACAAGCTCCTTGCTAAAGTTCCATTGAATCAGGATAGAAGTTTTTAGGTTCTGGCCTGAAGTACAGCCTAAATGAAAATCATGGCAAAATTTATGATTAAAAGAAATAAATGAGCAGTCACTCCTCTTGAACTGATTGGGCATGAATTATTGTCTTCTTGGAAGCGACAGCTGGAAAAAAGTCTTCAGGCTCTGCTCAGACCATAACATGCTCTCCATGGCTTTCTGTGGAGATGTGGCAACACAGTTCAGAGAATGAGTTGTTCACACTAACTGTACTGTGTTAACACAGGAGACTACTATTTATAGTGGACATCTGGAACTGGAAAGTACTTCATGGTGCTGCAACCACACTGATACCATTTGTCTCATTCTGGATCTGTATTTCTTTCTTCTTATTGCAGATCCTTTTATCTTAGAGAATCACAACCTCAAGAGTGCATGGGTCTTCAGCAGAAGATGCTTAATCCAACACTGTCTTGTCTTGTAATTTTCTCAAAAGCAGTCTAACAAGAAATAGAGTTGAAGTGCTGAGGTGAATTTACTAAGCTACGCTACCACTGCATTTATACTCATTCATTCATTCATTCATTCATTCATTCATTCATTCATTCATTCATCTCTTCAAGTTACTAAGTTATTTGCACAAGTCTCAGTAATTTAGTTTATAAGCATAGCATCAGACAAAGTTTACCAGCTACTCAGAAAAAAGGGTTTGATCTCTTAGAGTGTCTCATATTTTAAAATCTCTGCTGTCTGTTTTGTGCTTGAGACTGAAAAGCTATTTTCAAGCCTCAAACAGCAGAAATTACTTTTGTGCATTCCTTTCTTAGAGGACGTAGATGGAAATGAGATTTTTTTTTTTTTTTTTTGCTTAAGTATGTTTTCTAGCTGGCCAAGGGGCAAGCTATGTGTTGTAAAAGCTTTCACACCCTGGAAGCATATCTTGAAGAAGATGCTTAGGATCCAGTCCTTGAAGATGAAGTTTGGTTCTGTAAGACACGTGCATGTCTGTGAGCCCACCTGTCTCTCCTTGCTCTATTTCTTTTCAGGACTTTTCAAAAGGAGATTCATCGAGTATTGAAGGAAGAAAGGGAGAGTCCCTCCATCTTGTCACTAACTTCCTGAATTACTACTGCTTCCCCCACTCAAACCTGGCAATATGTGTTGGATGGACAATGAAACAGATCTTCAACTGCTAAAAAACAGCCAGTGACGACATTTTACTGATAGACACATTGAGAGTCTGTTCCACTCTGGTAGGTGTCTGGTGATGTATGTTGCAGAGTGATTGTATGTGAATCTGTCTGCAATTTACATGTAAAACATGTTGGTAAAGCTTGCTTTCTCATCTCCATCTTTTTATAGCTTATGGCATGCATTAACCACTTTGTTCATATGAATCAGAAGCATTGAGAGTGACTGAGTTATTGAAAGCTTTTGTCTGAACATCACTGTATTAAACAGCCAGATGCATGTGATGCTCTGTTTTGTTTAACACATCCCTGTTTATTCCCATAGAAAAGTCAAGACACCTCTTCTAGAATTGTAACCTAATCTCCGACATAACACAGCCCCCACGATTTCCAAGGTATTAAAGTTGCACACTTTTCCCTGATACAATATTAAGTAGTTAGGTTCAAGTTAATTAGCATTAAAAATATAGACCCATATTAAAAGCAAGAAAATGAGAGCATTAAAAAAGAAATCGAAGTATATCGCCAATTCAGTATCGCCATCCTCAAACATTCCCCTTTGCACTGAAATTTATATATTGAAGTATGGGGTTCATGTTTACTGTTTTCTTGGAAAACCAGAAAAATTTTGACAAAAATAAGCAGAATTCCACAATGGTTAATTGTATTTCCATACCACATGTGACTACAAAGAGAGTGGTAGAGATAAGGGTATTCCCTTGACATGACTACATATTCCACCTCATACTCTTCAATAACCATTCTTTAAACAGTGGGATACTCACAGGGTTTAATTTCCCAAACTCAACCTATCTATTCACAGAATAGAAGTAGTGTTTAATTTTTCAAAAGTCTTTGTTAAAGGCTTCACTGTTGAAAAATTATGCAGTAGGAATGATAATGCAAAACATGATTGTTGCTGTTGTCTTTATAATGTTTTCTCTTCGAAGTATTAGATTTCACCAATGGATGTGTCTAAACACTAAGAAGAAATTGTCACCTGTTGAGCTGAACATCACATTTTTTTGAACTGAGAAACAAATATTGCCAGAATTGAAATTTTTGCCAACAATGACCTTGTAAGAATACAAGTTTTTATGTTGACAAGTCATCATATGTATAGCATTTTTTAATGCATTTTGTTATTGTTTTTGTAACATTGAATAACTAAAAGTTTGTGCAACAGAACAACAGATTGTAGCAAGGAAGAGGGCATACCACCCCTTCCAGAAAGCAGTGATCAGATGTCCCAGGCCACACCTGGGGATGGTCCTGGCATGACGGTATTTTGACCTGAATTTTAATGCACAACAGGAAACAGAGAAAATAGCAATCATGGCTGTAGCAAATTACTAAGCACCAGAGCCACAGACAGCGAGCAGAAGACAATTCCCCAGATGCTCTTCCCATCCAGTTTTCTGTGCCTTTGGCACTGTCTGTAACTACTTATGCTGAATCTCATGACCTAAATGCACAGGGGGTACCTTTTTTTTTTTATCGTCTAGCTGTAGAAGGAAGACTTGGTTTAAAACAGCACAACCCAGTGCCAGGAATAAGAAATTTTAGGAAACTATCTTGCCTCTTGGTGATGTCAATAACAAAACTAGTGTTCTGATCTTAAACCACTGAATACTGTAGCTATAAAAATATAAAATAAGGAGAGGGAGCAACCCAGGAAATTCTGTATTACAAAGCATTGCCAAGCTACATGGATTTAGTACGCAGGCATAAATACTCAGGGCAAGGCAGGGCAGGGCAAGCTACTTGCAGAAACCTTACTCAATTTTGCATTCAGCTTTCAGGCTGAAAGCAACTAAACAGATTCGAGCTGGTTAGCACAGGTCACACTAATGAAGATATGGGTTAGCAAGCAAAGTGCAAGTTTAATTTTCCCAGGGGATTTATATTTAGTTTGCCATCCCACAGAGCAAACCCTCCCAATATATTGTTACTACTATTACCTGCATTCCCTGGAACAGAGGTCATATGTGCATATATACTTGCCATGCAATCGCACCTTTATTTCCTATACTTAAGATGAATCTTGAAAGATAAATCACAAAAGAAAAGAAACACATCAGATGTCTCTGTGGTTTCCTAACATTTTCTCCTTCCTCCCCTCTATATTTAAGGCCTTATTAAATAAATTCATTCACATATCTGCAGGACTGTGCCTCAAGTTATGCTTGTGCCACTCTTAGGATATCACTTATACTCACTGATATCCCACCTTTGGTAAGAGTCTTTAATAATAAGCACTACCCTGGGCACCCTATGGTATTCTGTTATCCTTTAATGCCACACTGATGACCATACTTTATTCCTTTCTGTGCTAAGCCTCATGACAAATGTCTGTTGTATGTCTCCTTTTAGTGTGCATAAAAGCAGCAATGGTTTTGATTTGACCTTTGATTCTTTGAGTTTTATTTTGCTTTAATCAAAGGCTCACAAAGCATTCTAACAAGACTGCATGAGAGTAGGTGTCCAGGAGAAACACCCGTGTACAGTGTGCCCTCTGTATTAAGCAGCATCAAAGTAGTGTCTCTCTCCAAAATGAAGATAAGTTTGAAGCAAAAAGATAAGAGATAGAGCCTTTTTCATGTAAAATGGGGACATCCATAATGTTTCTCTAAGCACAGAAAGGTAATATGGGTGCCTATAGCAACTAGCTATTCCCATTCTGCATTCTGCTCCAGGTAATCATTTAGAAAAATTAAAACTGTCTCGCATAAGTATGTGGAGATTACTAAAATGGTAGGCAACAGTGCAAGGATAGAAATAGAACTAAAATAAAATTATTTTAAAATACACCCTCTATGCAAGATGTCAAGCCCTAGTCAGATTATAAAAGGGATTAAATAACTTCAAAGGAAATTTAATACATAAAGTTGATTCTAATATCAGAACCTGGTCTGCCTGAGCACAAATGTTATAGTTCCTTCAGATCTCAAAAACGTTAATTTCATTTTGCCTACTACCAGCCCAAATTGCCTTGCTGGATGAAGGAGAAATGCCCATCAAGTAATTTGTCAGTTTTTGCCTAGTTAAATCTCTGTCTTTCTTTACAAGATGGAAAGTATAAGGAAGGTAGATGCTGACATATGATAACCTGTCATCATTTTACTAGAGATATTCAATAATTCTCCTGTGGCTATTTATAGTCATGCTGAATTTAGGAAGATTTACCAACCTGCTGATACTGCCTGCCCCGTGGAAAAAAAATAAACCTCTTTACATGTCTCAAATGTTTTTTAAAGCAGTGAATAAAAATGCAATAAGAAATGAATGTTCAGAATTTTTATAGCATCTTTTTATCCCTCCAATTATTTGGTTTTTATATTTTAATATCAGACATTTTATGTTGCAGTAGGTTTGTGTTTTCTGAACACAATTCTGAACTAAATTGCAGCTAGCCTTATTCTTTCCCAGACTTCATCCATTTTGGATCATCTATGGAACTTAACTGCCCCATGAAAACTATGCGGTTTTTAATTAAGTTTATTTTAGGAGCCCCAAACTAAGGACACAGTATAGTGCTAAAGAAATCTAAACATTAAATAGTGCAAATAAAAGCTAGAGCATTTTAGTGGCATTTTTGCTTTGAAACAAAATAGGATCAGAACGCCCAACTCTCTTAGCCTTGAAGGAAATCTTATCCTGAACTAATATAATTATAATTAAGTTAAAAACAAACTGATACTTTCCACAGTTCTTTAATTAGACCAGAATTAACTGAGAGTTATTTTTCCTATAGAATATTTTCCCCAGACTCTAGGACTTTTTCAGAGCATCCTGACTTCAGAGCAACTGAAACAACTATTCAGTATGCCACTACAGGATTTTTACCGTTAATTTCTAATGTAAGTCTCCTGTTAGCTTTTGTTGTTACTTACTATCACCCAGATATATCTTTTTAATCATGAGAAATGTAGCGACAGTTGTGTTCACCAGTTGGGACAGGATAACAAGGACTCTCGGCCAGATCTCTGGGATTAAGGGTGATAATAAATTGTGTTAGATGTAGACCTGTAGTACAGCATGAAGCAACATGGCGTTCCACAGATATTTTGTGTCAACAGAGGAATGGCAGGACTAGGAATCACTGGTTCCTTTCTGGGCTCTGAGGAGAACTGGTCTACGTTGGCCACAGCCTATTATTTCTGTCTTGCTCCCTGTTTCTTTTCCACCTCTGGTTCTTTGTTCACAGTTCTTTTCTTTCTTTGGGTTGCTTATCCACATCGTCATTGCATACAACCAGTATCCTCAACCTCATCTCAGTCTTTCTCTAGACTTCCAAGATCCGGCCCTCCATGTATTGTTGCCTCTATCCATGCACCTCCTTCTATTACTTAGCCTTGCCAGCACTGCACAGCAATATCCCTTTTAAGTCTCATGAGAAGTCCTTGCCTCCCCAGACCTTATCTTGATGCCCAGTCCCAAACTAGGTGTCCTGTAGGATCTTACATCTTGTCTTCCCACAGGAACAGAGGGATGGGATCTTACTGCCCAGATGCCTTTCTTTTTTACTGTAGGAAACTACTTCCTAAACCAGATCAAACTCCAGACAAAAATTAAATATTGTCTGTTCCAGACCTTCTTTAACTTCCAGACCAAACTTCACCAGATTCATTTTATACCCTTTCCTTTGTGCCAATTTTGTCCACACACCATGTTAACTAATTTACTTACAGACAGCAAGCATGTTCTCTTTTTTATTTTTACTAAACTAAATAAACTATGCTCTTCTAATTTCCCTCCTCTAGGTAAAATTTTCCATTACCCTTTTATTTTAATCCTCCTGCTCTGCCCCTGTTCAAGTCTGGATTCATCTTCATTAAAATAACCATCCAGTATAGAATAAAATATTGCAGACACGGTCTTAGACATTAGCAATAATACTTTCCTTTCTGTACTGGAGATGCTACATCTTATGCTTTCACATATATTTTTGAGGCTATGTATGCCAGACTGATGTTTCGTATATTCCCATAATAGACTAATACTCATGGTTTCTTTATCCTCATCAATTTTGAAGAGTTGACAAATTCCAAATTTATTGATGAAATTTGTGTTATTCATGCCTAATCCCACTTTCAGCTACTGTACTGAACCCTATTTGTGCCACTCCAGTTGTCAGTGATATTCTGAAGTGTACCCTGAATGATATTCTAACTCTTCTTGAATATTGTCAGTGCCTCACAACTGCTTGTTATCAGCACATTTAGCACACTGCCATTTTTGGTGTCAAGGTCATTAATAAAAATATTTAATGAGTTCTGTCTCAAGACTGATCTTTGAGGAGTAATCACTCTACAGTCAGATGCTCTTTCAGCACAATCTGGAGCTCCCTCTCTAGTTTTTTCCTTACTAATCTTACAATTCTATAAAAACTGCATCTTCTACAGTTTAACTAATAGTTTCCTATGTGACATCAGGCTCAAGAAAAAGACAGACTAAGAAAATGTAGTATCTCTAATCTGTAAAATCAATTCCCTAACAAAGAAGGGTGTGAATTCAGTATACTGTGAGGCATCTTCAGCAGAATCAAGTTATATTTTATTCTATTTTTTACTTACTTTATTCTTTTAGTTATTCTTCCCACAAACATTTCTGTGAAGACATACCATACCTAGGAAGCCAAACACATGAACCTCGTTATAGCACCCATCCCCCTACCACACACTGGTCTCAAAGATTTTTATTGTGTTTGTTATTTTGTCATGCAGCCCAAGCCCACAACATAATAGCTCTGCTCAAAGTCCTTGCTACAAATCTTACAAACTCATGTGTCAATTCTTTCTGTATTCTGTCTGGTGCATCTGACCAGAGTGGCTCAAGTACACTGTGCTCTTTGTATGCTGCTTCTAGTTCAGATGAGCTTATTTCCAGTTCTGAACTCTCATGTCCTTTACACACCCTGCCTTCGACCCTGTACTAAACATCCCATCCTCCTTATAGAGGCCGGTATCTATTAGCTAGCTCTGCAGATGTTCAAAATCAACAATCACTGATTCAGTTGCAATAACAAATATTCAGCACATCTGCAAACCGGATCCCACAGGCTGAAGTAGGATCTGAAATGGGGAGTGACACCCAGCTGTCAAATATTTGCCTCACTTCACAGAGGAGGAGAGAGAACCCCACTCCCAAGGCCAGAGAATTCAATTATTCAATTTCTCCTTAACCCACAATTCTCAGTCCAAGTCTATGTGTGTGCCCAGATGGTCCTGTTCTTCTGCTAGCCTTGCCTGTTGTTATTCCCTCATGTGAACTGGCTCCAGGGCTTCCAACAGGTTAGCTACATCCAGCGTACCACTGGTGCAAAGGAAGGACTTGCAGGGATGTTTTCAATGCAAGTGGCAGTCGGGCTAGCAGCAATGCAGCTGGGAAGGACATGGCTCACAGCTCTGGCTCTTAGGCTGGATCTCTAGCTCACACTCAGATGAAACGGAGGACAAGATCATGGTTCTGAAAAGTGAGTTTAAGGCAACATGATACATCTTCCTTCTGAAGCTGGGATTTAAGGACACACCAGTGCTACCATTTTAATCTGGGGCCAGAACACAAACTGGAGCGCCAACCTGCTGAGCACACACAGTGTTTACCTGCTGATGTGTAATCTAGCATGTGTCAGCTGGGTCTCCAAGCAAGGGAGTTTACATGCAGGGATGGGGGATGCCTCCAGTCTGAAAGCTGCACTGACAAGAAGTTGGCACTGGCCATGCTCAGAATGACTCATCACCCAGTCTTCAAAGGGTGTCCCAGCAGGCTTGGCTCCTGATTCCATACCATCCCACTCTTAGCATCTCACCACAAAAATGAGATCACTGTATTGGAATAAACTGAGCTAGTCAAGAATGCTATTGGGCCCTGTCACAGGAGAAGAAGGGTCTCAGAGACTTACGCTGCTTGGGACAGTGGTGTAGACAAGACTGGATAGGACCCCACCTGAACTAGACCAGACATCTTGCATGCCAGTTGCTCGAGCAACTGAAGAAACTCAAGCCCACCTTCCTGCACAGCCATCAAAGGTATATCACATAACTCTGGACTCCTTTAAAACCACAAAGTGTCAAAACAGTGGAGGAATCTTGGCCACTGTGAACAAGTACAGCAGGCTCTATTAATGGTTTGTTCAAAGTCAAGTAGGAAACCTGTTGGCACAAAAAGGAAGAAAACTTAGTTTTTCCAAATTTCAGAGATAATTTCAGCCATATTTGTTCACACTTTAAAAGAAAAATTAAAGCTTACAGTTGAAGATGGATGAACTATTCATAGCAAATAATGTAGCCATCAAACATAGACTTTTAGTCACTTGACGTATTATCAATGAATAGCCTGATTTTTATGAATATGCTCATTAGTTGTAATTGTTTAACAAATGATCTATCTGAAAAAGTTTCATCCCCTGAGTTGTCTCTGATCTACTTGTTCTTTGATTATTCACTAGATGTGGTACATGATTACTTTGCTCCCTCATAGAATAAGTGAAATATTATCAGTATCTGTGAACACTTGCAGCATGAATATTCATTTGTGAATGTACATGTTATATGACTTGTCATTAAAGGCATCCATTATACTACTATGAAGAGTAGTTTGACTCTTTTTTAAAATAAATGTAATTTATTGTGGCATCTATTCATTAAAAAGGGTACTTTAAAAATATAACTAAATAATTACCTTTAAATGTTAATTCATCCCCTGCTGCAAATATTTTTCCTTTTAAATACACATTTAAAATGCTGCTATAAACACAGAAATGAGCTTCTTAACTCTTGCACAGCTGAACACACCTTTTAGCATGGGTTATCTTCAGAGAATCAGCACGTCTACACTGAAACCCAGTGGTACGATAACAGTTTGCATTCATATATACTATGTCTTCCTGAAGGAATTTATGCTGTAAGAGACTGAGAAAAGTGGTGCCCAGAAATTAAAGAGAAAAAAGCAAAATCAGAGGGAAATTGTAGACAATCACAGGAAAAACTAAATTCCCTGGGAAACAGAAAAATCCCATAAAGAAAACAAGGTGAAGTTCTGTGGAACAGTTAAAAAACTTCACAGCAAAGAAAAGCTTGTAACATTAACTGACTAAAGAGAGAAGGACACTGAAGCTGGAAACTCTGCTTGTAATTCAGGAATATTAAAGGAAACTTCAGTTCTGTGTAAAAGGCTGGCATTAATTTGTTTGTTTACACTGGAAAATATTACACATGGTTTTGAAATTAATTTTTTCTTTATCCTGAAATAGCACTCTGAGCACCGCTTCTGTGCTGTTTCAATTGCTTCTCACATGTAAAATCAATATCTGCTAATGTGGCATACCAAGTGAGGTAGTGACAAATAATGGACCACAATATGATTTGTTAAGAGTGTTTCTGATATTCTACTAAAGGATATGGTTTTAAACACTCCAGTGTCTGGGGTACCCACAGTGAACTGCCCTCATAATAGCTGTGCTAAAATTTTTAAAAAACAAAATTTCAAATCCCATAGAAAGAAATTCAGATCCCTGCTTGGTGCCACAGAATTTCAGGGAGTGGTTATAATAATTCCATAAAATACTTTCATACAGTTCAGTAGGATGTTGAGAGTCTCTTATGTAGTCACTATTGCTAATGAGAGTATAGAAATTTTTTATTAACCATGAGAAAATGAAACAGATTCTGTGATAAAAGATAACGTAAGTTAAAGCTTTTTCATCCATAAAACAGTGAATACAAAAAGAATAGCAAAACATGGGTGCAAATGGCAAATGCTTCTTTGGAAAATGTTACCTGCTCACTTACTGCAGCAATTAGTAAGTAGAGGTAGATCAGCAGGAGAAATAGAAGGCCTTCTCAGATAGGTCTCCAAAGGAAGGAAGAAAAAACACTGCACTCTAAGTCTACAAACAGCAAATCAGAATGGGCCAAAAAGGACCCGGTGGATCAGACACCATCAGGGAATGAACTGCATAAAACTGTCCAGAAACTAAAACCTGTGACCTATTGTGAAGGAATACAGTATGGAAGAGACTGACTCAGACTGCTGTGTTGCAAGTACTGTATATCTTCCATCAGGAAGATGGAGATATTTGTCAAAGCAGGCATTTAGAGCTTGGGCTTGGCATCCATGGGGAATCCTACCAGAAGTCTCACTCTTGCTCTTTGCTTTTTAGCTTTAGCTCTAAGATTATGGAGATATCTCATCCATGGGCTTCAACAGAAAATGTTCATTATCTGCCACTGGAGAACTATACTTGGCACCTGGAAACAGAAAAACAGAAGAAAAGGTGATACAAGAACAGCTGGAGCAACTAAGGAATCTGGAGTGTTTAGAGTACCCACAACTGCACGAGTAAACAGGGAAAGTTCCAAACAAGAATTTGATATCTAAGTGAAGCTGGGTAGAGCCACAGGAAAGAATGATGACAATTTTTAAATACACAGAGTGAAAAATAGAGCAGACACATAGTGTGGAAGCAAATGCAGACCAAAACAGTAACCAGCTTTTGGACAGAGTTGCTGTATTTGGGGGGGGGGGTGGAAATCATGTTCCAAAAGGATGTAAACAAGAATAAAATGGACTGATAAGAACAGAAGTGTATAAATTCTCCAGAAAGAAAAGGATTAAGCAACAATCAAGATCATTATAATAGCATCACTAAGGATTTTCTAGTGGAAGAATTAGGTCCAGCAACTTGAACAGTAGCTTGAATATAAATGGAGCACGTGATAATTTTAAATTGGACAGTAGACATCAGGTCCAGTTGCACATCGAAAGTACAATTAAAAATTGAAAAGAAAGCCTAGTCATGTGGAACACAGGTGGTAAATCTAACATTTTACATTGAAAAGCCTAATTCTAGTGTGAATATTTGTGAGTTGGTTATTAAGAAAAGCAAAATCCTGAAAGAGTATTTAAACTGGCTCTGGTCATCCTTCCCATGCTCCACTCTATGTAACTGAGCTTGATTTTAGGACTAATATCTTGAAAATTATGTTGCATATGAAGATTAGCATACCAAAGTTAAACCAAGGTATTTGAATGTCTCACTGTAAATTACTCCTGTCTGGTTCTTCTGTCCTAATATAGATGTTTGAAATTTTCAAAATATAACTGAAGCTATGCTGCCTATGCCCATCTTTTTATCAATATATTATTCATACAACACAGATTGAAGACAAATTGCCTCAATAAATTGTGTTATTTCATGCAACAGTGGGTATAACATTGTTGTTCTCATCGTGTTGGCATCACTGGAAAGATATTTGATTGTTGTAATGTCATAGAGATTTTTTTTTTCCAGTTAAGCACCATGCAGTTTATTGCTTTTAGCTGATTTTTTGGTTTTTGTTCCCCTGCCATCAGATATCCCATTTAAAAATCATAATCATATGACTTCCTTTATGGTGAATGAATACTACTTTGTAAAAATCCCTAATAGAATTTAATTGAATTCATTGGAGTTTTCAGCAGTTCATTCTATCCTGAAATAAGAATAGATATAAATTTCTCCTTCTCTAAAAAAGTGGTGAAAACATGTTCATTATAATATGAGACTTATGAATAGAAGATATTCTTAGATTCTCACTTGGAATACTGTACAATCAGTTACTGGAATCTTACTGGCTTAAAAAATTTTGAAGGCATGATGTAGTTGCTGAAGGTACAGGAGCCAGCAGGAAACCCCAAATCCCAGTACTTGCCCCTCAGGTTTAAGAAAATCTTAGCTGAAGCCTGACTGGTTTATTAATTGATTGGTTTTCGCCAAATTGGCAATGCAATTGAAGAATTGTATGAGGAAAATTGGGAATTTTCTGTATTTTTTATAAATATCTTCATAAATATTGTAACTCTAGCCAGGGTGTTGGGTATCTATTCACTGATACGATTATTCTGTGTGGATAGAGTTTAATGAACAGGATTCAAAAAGCAATAATATTTCAAGATTTGAAAGCACTGAGGCAACTTGTACTATTTTCTCCAAGTGTCAGGATACAACCCAAAATGGATGGCGACACCCTCTCTCTAAAATAATTTCTTGTCTTTCTTGTGAGTTTCCAAATATATGACAAAAGACAGTGAGAAAAAAAGAGACAAATATAGATGCTGATAATTATAGAAAAAGCCTTCTGGCACGTCCAGAAATAGAATGCAAACTTCTGACTCATAGGTCTGCATCCTGGCCGCCGCACCACACTGCATTTCCCAGAGACTTATTTTTATTGAGTAGATGCATATTTCATAAATATTAAGATTGAAATGTATTGTAAAATTGTCACCAAAATCTCATTTTGATTACTGTTAAGAGTTTACTGTGTTTATACACATTTTAAAATAATGCCCCACAAGAAAGCTCCCAGACTGCAAGATCTTACATAATTTCATTAATAATGCTTAATATTTTGTAAATCATCAATGTTAATCATAGCTAGGCTATGAAAATCTTTGAAGTATAAGTAATTGGAATTTTGAAAGGATCTTTATTTTATTAGGAAATACAAAAATGCCAAATGATTAAGGTGTTTTCATGAACAGAGACAGTATCATGCTATTGTGAATGAAATTAGTTTTGGCTTAGCATTTTGTCAACATAGAGGAAAGCTGTGTGTGTCCCTGATCTTCATTATCCACTCTTTCCAACTTCATTGCATTTAGGAACGCATTTTGTAAACGGTTTGAAGGAGCTTTTAATTAAATAAGCCTTAATAGAAAACATTCTGTTTTCTAAAAAAAATATGGATTTGGTGTCCTAAATGTGTGCCCCATGTAGAAAATACCATTGAGTTCTAGATGCTCATTTGGCAATTTTTGCATACAGGTATCACCCTGTTCCTTGGATACATAAATTATAAGGAGAGAATACAAGTTTGGGAAGTACAAGAAATACAGATCTTGAGTCCCACATGTATGCAGGTTTGTAGAAAAAATATACATATATACAAACATTCTTTATATGTTATGGCTTATTTTGGGGAAAAAACCAGCATGGTCTTATATTTTAACTGATTTTAATATATGAGAAAGTAGAAGGTTTGGGATCTGTGGAACATTTGTTTTCCCTTCTGTGAGCACAGACAACCAAGCAGTCTGGACGATCTACTCGGCACAGAGGAAACTGATCTTCAGGAGAAGGCTATAGCCAGTGACAATAAATGGGCAACAAAAGGAAACAGAAAAAATCTGCTCCTATTTAGTTCAAAATCTAAATGTTGGGAACAAAATGAATCAAAATACCAGAAGACAACTCTTTATATGCTGATGTATGGGCAACAGGTGAGAGATACTCAGACTGCTTACTTACAAGCACACATTTCACTTATTCACTGAAGCGGGAAGGGGTCATATTAATCAAATGTTTAAAAACTTGATATATTAGAAGGAGTGAAGCAGCAAAAGCCATGGAGGAAGAGTGTTCTTGCTCATTCACCACTCCCAAGTCATGGACTGCCTGGGACCAAAAGGTCTTAAATTGTCATGTACCACCATTCCAACAGAAAAATCACAATATGGGTACAATGGGCACGTTCTTCCTTCCATCAAATCCAGGCGCAGAGTAAGCTCCAAAAGTACTCTTTTATAACATGCCAGGGGGAAAATTAATTAGTGTGGGGCCTTTCTCTCCATCTGACACGTTTCAGCAAAAACTACGCTTCTGCCCTTGGAACTTGTAAAACTACAGATGAATATTTCCTGACCTGTAAGGTGTTTGACCTGGGGGCATTGTGTACCACAGAAAGTGCTTGATTATCAGACTAGTGGTACCTAATTCAATGGAAGTGATGCAGTCTGATTTACATTTCTTATGCGGAAACAATCAAATATATAACTGTGTAACCAGTATGTTCTAGACTTGGTGCTTTAATAGGGCCAACTTAGAAATGCTGAAAATAATTATGAATCAAATCAGTCAAGAGAAAAAGTATAAACAGAAGCATCTGAGAGATGACTGGAACTATTTCACGTTATATTCAAAATGCACAGTCCAAAAAAGTGGAAAAATATCCACACTGCCTAAAATGCAACTCGGTAAAGGAAAAAAACAGGTACAAGATTATATTCACTCTATGTAAGTATGTATATATATTTTTAAAATGGAACAGAAGGAATATATCCATAACTACTCAGAGTATTCTGACTGTGGTTCATTATTTTAAAATGTGTATAAACACGGGGTTAAACTCTCAACATAGTGCTCATAATAAGATTTTGATGAGAATACTGTTCATTCCTCTGTTTAATATTTATGAAATAAGCATTTACTTAGTGAAAGTAAGCCTTTAAGTGAAGCAGTGTGGTTCTATGACCAGAATGAAATGAATATAAATAATATAAGTTAGAAACTAAGAGCTCTAGAAAATATATAAAAGGAGAAAAAAGGAACACGATGGAAAATCTCTAGTCAGCAGAGTTAAAAACAACGCAAATGAGACTTTTAAGTAAACTAGGAACAAAAGAAATTCTGAAAACATTGTCAGTCCACTGCTTTTTAGATAGAAATTCTGTTCTCTATCTGGGCTCAAGTCAGAATTACACTGTGACAACGATGCAGTCTCAGTGCAGGGGCAAGGTGGTAAACTTACCCTGCTTAATGCAGGAAAGGAAAAGTGGTCTGTCAGAAATGTACTTTTCCAGCAGCGGCATGATGCAGCTAAGCCCCGTAGTGATGAGGGTGCTGCGATAGTTCCCACACTACCAATACTCTGGTCACTGCTGCTTAACTGCTTCCTGAAGTCTGGTGTTTCTAAAAGGGCGTGTCCATGTAACTTGTATTTTAGACAGGAGCTGATTTTGTTGTCTTGAGCTTCCTACTGGGAGCTAGGTCTCAACCTTTTGTTTGTTTGTTTTCTCTGAAGACTTCCTGGCAGGCTGTGTGGAGAGGACCTCTGTAAGGTCTTGCATTCCCACTTCACCTATAGCACACCAACAAGACAGCTGGAAAAGAGCTGCCTTGTTAACCTTCCAGCAAAATGGTGGAGAGCCAGAAACCTAGAATTTCAAAGAGTACTGACCTGCAGACTAAGTGCCTGGCTCCTTAGCAATCCAAATTCTCATGTGATTATGGGGAAACAAGACAGTACTAAGGAGCTAGGAACACCAAGGGCCACAGGGTCTTCAGTTATGGGTCAGAGAGTCACATGAATTTCCCCAGAGTCATTATTCTTGGCCTTTCCTTTTCCAGGAGGATTTCTTGATCTGGCAGGACTTGATTACATACTCAAAAGTGAATGCGTGGCAAATCCTGTGCAAAAAAACTGTCTACACAGGTTCTGACATCAGCTAGAGGAAGAGGTAGACTGGGAGACTGTTACTTTAATGGAGATGACTTAAGATCTAGCTTCTGTATTGAGGAGAATGGAAAAAAAAAAATCCCAGCACAGGGCACAAAGAAGTTTTAGGTAGTGTAAGGTAGAAGAAAACAGCACATCATCATCAGGAGTGTGTCACTGCAGATTGGAAAATACAGTGGGAATGGTATCGCTAGTCCCACAGACACAGACACCTAAAGATGTTCATGCACTCATCCAGTGCCACTATGTCCCAGACAATGATTTGGTCAGGCTGGGGCTTGCAGGTCAACTGTTGGATCATCAGTATGGCAGTAGAAAGGGGAAGTCAGAGGGATCTCTGTAGGATTTGTAGCCAGAGGAAGGCATTGCCTGGAATTCCTGGATGGAGACTTGGGAGCAGGTCTCAGAGCCATCACAGTCTCTGTCATCACCTTGTACCTATCAACACGGTCTTCAGACCTACCTTCAGTCCCACAATACCAAGGTCTAGAGATCTTGTTCCATTTTGACAGACACTACAAATACATAAAGGGTAGAAGAACTTGCCTGCCCAGAGTAGTTTGGTAGACACAAGAAAAATCATTTTTAAACAACCATCAAATAGAAGCAAATTATTTTTCATGTGCTTTCTGGTCCACAAAGAGTACAGGACTTTTTAAACGATTTGCATGTAAGCTGTCTGTTCCTTCTCCTAAACAGTCTATTGTTGACCCAGGTTACCTATAGTCTTGCTTAGTGCCATCTCAGAGTTTTAGTTCCTCAGCTAGTGTGATGTTCATCTACACGCATCTACAGGCAACCTTTCACCTGATTTGGGAATTCTCAGCACTTTTTCAAGTCAAGTCCATTCTTTTGTCAGGACTTCTGATCACACAAAGTTGATTGTCACACTGCTGTGAGTCCCATGTCAGCAGTAAGTTTCCAGCTCAGTTCCTCACAAGATGCCTGAACTAAAACCCACAGTACAGTCTTCCAAAAATGGCACCATCCCAGCTTTACTTTGTGGCATACTTAATTCTCTTAAAGCCCAGGGCATTTCAGTAATGTCAGACTGGAAAATCAATGCAGTTTTACACTGCATTGAAGGTCATGTCTGAAGGTCTTTTATATTAAGCAATCATAGGCCTGTGTTTCCAAAACTGACATGATTTTGGAGGTTTCAGTTTTATGGGTGCTTAATCAAAAAGGCTGTAAAGAATTCATTTTCTCTGAAACTACTGAGGATCTGCTTTAGAAATAAACTCTTACAGAGAGAAGACAACGGTTTAAAAAAAAAAAAAGATGCAAATGGAAAAAGGAAGGGGGAACCAAAACTCTGGGGTGCTATAATTTCTCTCCCGTTTTTTTTTTTTCCCCATTTTTTAAAACAAATAATTTTTTGGTGAGTTAATCAAATTTCTCTTTTCTCTGTCTCTCTTGGAATATGCTATTTGAACAGTTACTTCAGACACATGTATTTTAATCTATTTACTTTAAATTGTGATTTGCATACTGCCAAGTATTCAAATGTAGTTGTAATTATGGTGGTTGGGAGTGACAGACAGCAGGAGACCATCTATCAAGCTAATTTATCTCCCTATCTGTATCAGTATCAATCCACTCACTGTTCTTTTACAGTATGAGATATAATATGGTATTTACAGCGTTATATATTTGCCAGATGCATGTTAATTAAGGGATAGGAGATTTAAATGTGTCTTTGGCTGGTTTCTTCATTCAGCTGTCTTGAGAAATACTCAAAAGTAATTTCCATTAACTGCTGTGCTATTTACTGGTGAGTATAGAAATGGTCATTAGTGACTCCCTGCTGCTGAATGCAGCCCTCCACTTGTTCATCATAATTTTCAGGGAAGGTTTGCTTTTAAAATAGGAAAAGAACGCTAAAAGGAACTTTATGGATCATTGTTCCAAACCTGCTGCCTTGTTGCAAATGCCAGTATAGACTGACATTTATTTTTAAGCTTAGGATGCGAGTTTTAACAGTTGAAGCAAAATCCATACAGGAGCAAAAGGAACACATTTTCTAACAGAAACTTCAGGAAAAAGGGAAAAGAGCAGTCAAGGGTCCAACTAATTTGGTATTCTCTTAAAAACCTAGGCCTGGATTTTCAACATCTTAAATCAGAAGAAGTTTCTGGAAGATTTCTTTTACACCTTTTCTGTTTCCTTCTTTGTGCCAGTATGATGTACAGAACCGTCTGGAATAGGCTAGGCGTGGTGTCCCCCAGTTAAACATGGGGAAAGGACTTGCTGCTTACTCATGCCCTATGCCATCCTATGCTGTTTTGAAAAGCTTAGGCAAAGAGACCTGATGTGCTCGTTAAAGTAGCTGTCAGCATCTTAGCCTCCCTAGGGCTGAATTTATTTAACGAATCATTTTAGGATGTACTGATCTTGCTTGGTAGGCCTTCCTGGGTCATATTTTCACATAGATGAACTACTCTTGAACAGTCTCTCCATTCTGTAGGACAAAAATAGGCTTTTCTTTAACAGCAGATGAGTACTGTACATGTTCTTGTCCCACCTAGCTATTCCACAACCAGTATATTTACGGCACAACCAGTATATTTATTGTGGAAGTTGGGAGAAAATATCACTTCGCATTATTTTTATAGTTCCCATATTTTTCTCTCACAGTATCTCAAGGTTGTAGTGGAATACAGAGTCTTGTTACCCACCAACATTGTGATAAAAAAGCAATAAGTTGCATTTATTCTTTTTCTATAGTATTTTTTACTTTCCCCACAGTATTCTGGCTGCTCAGGAATGTGACAAACCCTATCTTTCTGGGAAGTAACTAGAGTATGGTTTTTTATGGGAGTTCAGCCCTACTTAAGACATACAATGTGAATACTCACGAGACAGCAGTTTTCAAATATAGTTATTAATGGGCTCAAAATCATCAATAAATTGATCCATGGAAATGAGTGGTATGGTAAAAAAGCAATACAAGCCATTTCCACAAATCACTGCACTTTTGGCAAATTCATGTGCTTAATTACTAGTGAGAGCTAGTAATTTTTTAGGCAGACTGTCTTGCAAAGGTACCAAACGATCTTTTCTTCCATGCAAAATTTCCTGTTAGTCTTTTAAATAGACTCTCCTCTCCAAAAGAGCATATGAAATATTCCTTTAAATATACAGACATCTAAAATCTACCCATAAATTGATGCTAACATGCATATCAAAGTTTTTCTGCGGAACTATATAGTGCCAGAAGCACTTTTCTTTTTCATAAAAATCTTAATGAAGCTTAAAACAGCAGCTTCTAACATCTTTACAAGGTGCTATATCTCTAAGTAAGTTTTTTTAATAAATATGCTCACTGATTTCTTTAATTACATACAAAAAAGTGTATAGTTTTATATACACATCAAATGAATAAAGTGATGTTATCTAGGCAAATGACATTCTAATGCATGGGGAAGGCTATTAAAATAGGAATGGGGCCCCGTGCTGACTCCATGAACTCTGACTGCTCTGAGAGGATCAATGAGATTTATGACTTACAAAGTGAGCTGTCCTCTCCACCAAGAAACCTCACATTCCAAAAAGCATCTAGTCTCTTCAGGAGTTTTTTGTTTTCTTTCTAATTTGGGGAAATTTTCATAATTTTTCAGCATTTTAGGTTAGGAAGTACTGGCCAGGTATGGGTTACAACCAACAACGACTAGAGAAAAATTCCATTTTACAATTGTGACCAGTGGGAAGGCTTGTGGTTTGCAATATTAAAGGAAACACATAGTCTTTGCAAGTATAGGGTCTTAGTTATTTCCTTTCTTCAAGAAATGATAATGCAGTAAATCATACACCTATGAAGTTTTATTAAATATTTATCATAAAGACTTACCAGCCTTATTAGTTTCACCTCTGCCAGCAGTGGAGCTTTCACAGAATGGAATGTGATTTCTATTTTCCACTTCTCAGCCTTTGACTACAATGCATTAAGACAATACAATGATTTATTTTTCCAGATGTGTTTTTCTTTCTTTGAGCATAATTTTCTTCCTGGTTTTGTTTAATTTTACACTTGACTGAGGTGTATAAACTGAAGGAGCTGAGGTAGTTTTGGGAAAATACATATGTGGGTTACAAAATGCTTGAATCATCATTTTGAAAAAAACATTTGCAGCCATAAGATAATTATCTGGAGTCTGAATACAATTTATTTTAAAAAAACCCCTATGATTCATAGCATTGAAACAGCAGTGGTGTAAGATGCACTTCTCCCAGCTTAGATGAAGCGATGGACTCTGGAGATATGTGTTCCATTTCTAAATTGACTTCAGGCTTTCTGACTGATGTAAGACAGAAATGACCAGACAAGTGCACAGGGAGGAAACTAGGATGCAAACATTGTTTGGGTTAAAGCAGACTCTTTCTTTGGTTGTCTACTACCCTGGTTTCCTAAGTGTTGTCACTTTATATAATCACACTCTATTGTGGTTATCTCCTTCACATGAACCTCCTGTGGTTCCTCTTACTAACTTCTGAATGCACCAACCAATAGCAATTAAATCTGACAGAAATGTATACAAGTTGGAAAAAAAGTTTGTGCAAGCTTCACGTACATAAACAGCTGTCTAGAAAAGAAAGCCCCAAGGGAAAAAAAACAGAATCACAGAACAGTTCAGGTTGGAAGGGCCCTCTGGAGGTCACCTAGTCCAAGACCCCTGCTCAAGCAGGTCCACCTAGACCTGGTTGCCCAGGACTGTGTCCAGGTGGCTTTTGAGTATCTCCAAGGATGGAGACTCCACAGCTTCTTTGGACACCCTGTTCCAGTGTTCAACCACCCCCAAATGAAAAAAAGTGTTTTCTGATGTTCAGGAGGATTTTCATGTCTTTCAATTTGTGCCCATTGCCTTTTGTCCTGGAACAAGGCAATGGGACCCTAAGGACAGTGGGACTTCACCCTCCATTCAACAATGAGAATCCAAATGAGAAAAAGAGATCTTAAAAATGCCTCAAGTTGCAACTATGTTAAATATGAAGTGAGAGCAATGAGTCAGAACTGGAGTTTGTATTGCCTTCATTATGCAGATAGTCAGTTTGTTATTTTAGGTCAATATCCTAGCTATCTAGTACTCTATGCAATGGGAGACCTGCTTTGTGCCTTGATCTGTCTGTCTCCCTCAAGCAGCCTAAGATTTCAGGCTTTTTTCAAGGCAGCAGTGCAAGTTTACTGGGCACTTCTGGCATTTTTTTGAATTAAATCAGCACAGAATTGTTAACTAAAGCCATTCTCGAGGTTAATAACCTAAAAGATGGTCCCAGCACTTGCAAGTAGTACTTCCCACAATATTACATCTGACTGCTTTTGTTTGCTACGAATAAGTGTTCAGCAGTGATGCCTCCCAGTTAAGCATGTGCTGCCTCTGGGCTCCTCAGGTCCATGACTGTGTCTTCCATTGACTTGCTATAACATTGACCACAGGACTAGCTCCCGTCTGAGCCCAGGCAGACAAACCTGCTGAGTTTCCACAGACCCATTTGTAACTGGAAGGCCTGTGGCCTGAATCCCTCCTGTGTACAGGTCACAGCCCGAGGAATGTCTGTTGTCTCCTGACCTGAGACTACTGTGTGTTCTCCAAACCAGTGTGGTACTCCCACATCTGCTTAGGTATCAACTCCATCCTGTGGCAGCAATACAGGATGGAAGATTTAGACTAATACTAGGTAGCTGATATCCATATACACCTTCACTCCCATCTTGCTATTGTCCTGGCACTGACTCCTTCTGGGGTGGCCATAGGTCTGAAGCTTGATTTCAGATTGCATGAAAAAATATTTTGGACTGTTTTGAATTCTTCACAGATTTTGTTATCCCACTATTTATAAAATTCTCTTCCTGATTAATACATTTCTTTGTAAAACTCCTGGAAAACAGCTTTAAAAGGTGTAAAACCCGCTAATTCTGCAAAAGAAAACAACTCTCTGACTAAGAAGGCCTATCTTCACTAAGACCTTATGCCATTGCCTGTACACGGAAGTAGCTATAAATATCCCCTCTTTCTAGGTCCCCCATTCTTCTGAAAGTCTGAGGAAGGAAGGAGCATGGAATGGATGTTCAGGAGGGGAGAATCAGCCCTGGTTGTGTCCATAGCCCCAAGAGAGGCATCCAGGTAAAGCTACTGATGCAGAGGTGGCAGAAGCTGCGAAAGCTTCCCTTACAATGACCTTGCTCACCTCCTGGCCTTGATTTGTGCTTCCTACTGCCCAGCCCTGTGCCCTGCCTTGGGCCTCATACTTGCCAAAGCAGGAACACTCCCACCCCAACTTCAGTAATTATCCAGTGACTCCCAAGTCTATGCCAAAGACCACGAGCTAGTATCAACCCAACTCAGGGTCACAGACTTTGAGCTGCTTTATTGCTGAAAGGGAAAAAAAAAGGGAAAAAAAAAAAGCAGTTTACTGCTGTACAAAGACATTACAGGGCATGTGGGATATCTTGCTCAGAACTAGCTCAGGTATTGGTTGAGGAATTGGCTCTTTTTAACACAGGAGGACATATTAAGTTTCCCTTCTACTATTAAAATCTGTAAATTAATGAATTCAGTTAACCACATGTTCAGAAAACAAATTCACTTAGTGGTGTAATTCTGCTTCCCTAAGCCTTGAATTTTGCTTCCTTACCTTCTACCACCTATAGCTTTTCCTTCAGTTGGGAAGTAAATGTTTCTGACAGCTCATTAATTGGTCTCCTGTATTGCAGTTAGGAATACGAAATGTCCCATTTGCTTTCAGCTTGTACTGCTCTTGTGGTATTTATTTGTGAACACTCTCTTTGAGCTTTTCATGCCTTTACCCCTAAACCCTCCATTCCTTTAATGTTTTGGATTTTCTGCCATGTCCAGACTGCACACCATCCACAAAACAAAGGCTTGTATTATATCTTTTGCTTGGTAAATGCTATTTGCTTTAATCAAGCTTAATTGCCTCCTCCTTTCAAGATCTGTTCTCTTATCCAAGATACAGGTACTCAAAAATTGCAAGCCTAGCTCTTCAGCCTTGTATCAGTCAAAAAGTCCTCTATGTTTTTCTCTCCTTTATGTAATCTCTGTTAAAATGTATCTCTCTATATATGTATTCATACATTTTCAGATGAAACACAGTACTTCTCAGATTTCTGTGATACAGTTTCATAGTCAGCCTCCTCTGTCTGGGATATCTGAAAACTATGAAAAAACTTTGCTGCTTCAGAATCTGCTATTATCAGAAATAGAGCTACCTCCACCTGCCTTCTTCCTTACAGCCCCTACTTACAGATCCGGAGTGAAGTGCTGTTCTCCAGAGTTTCACTACTGGAGGACATTTTTCTAAATCTCCTTTATCTCTGGCACCACATGCTGTCCATCAATCACTCTGAACCAAGGATTTTAATAAAGAAATGTTTCTTACCGCATCCAAGTTCTGACAGACCAGAACAGTATACTATGGGTTTCTGAATAAAACAATAATCTGTTAACCAATTCATACCAGAAACTTCCAAGGCTCCCTACAAGCTCTGTAATAGTAGAGCTGCTGCATTTTTACTACTTTTTTTTTTTTTTTTTTTTTTTCCTGAAACTATTCTGAATTGATCTCTATGCTGTTTAGTGGTGGTGGTGTTTTTAAAGTGGTAAAAGAGCTTCATGCCAAATACCACTCTTTCTACTGATACCATTAATACATTTCCTATGGGAAATGAAAAGGCATGGAAACTTCACAGAAAAATTGTGTCTTAAGAAAACGTTCAAATCAATTTTTCACTATTGCTTCCTTACGACGTTTATTCCCTTCTCCCTGTAATAACTTTCATGCAAATATTCACAAACTCCACAAAGGGTTCTTCCAGATAAGAAATTGTCACTCTACTCAATCCAAGTCTGAGGTGTTGTGCATTCTCAGGAGCTTCTGATGTTTTCCCACCACTGAATTTCCCAAAGAAGGGATTGCCAACATCTCTTGTTTATTACCCCACACAGAGAAAAGAGAAAAAAATACACCTACCATTTCCTGAGCAAGGACTGAAGGCGAGCTCAAATGACAAATTTTCAAAGTTTTACCAACCTCAGTAGATGAAATGGTAATTATGGTTTATCTTTTTCTGTGGTGATTTTGAAGCTGTGTTGAGCTTTCTGCTGGTTACCATCTCTGAATCTGGGTGTCAAAATCTCCCAGAACAGACTTGGGAGAGTCAGGAGCCCTAGTACAATCTAAAGTAAGAGGAGTGGGAACCATCCCATTCTATCTGGAAGCCTGCACAAGTGCACTGTGCAAATGTACATTCACTTGTTCACAAGCAGCCTTCATCTTTAGACCCCTCTTTGTCAGAGAAGGAGGAAACTGCCCCTTGCTAACCCCCACTGTGTAGCAATGCCTCCCTATCAGGGGTTGCTACAGCCAGTAATCTGTAGGTGGAAAAGTTCCCTCACATGAAGGAAAATGCATTTAAACTCTTTACAGCTGATTTTGCCTGAAGCAAACAAGGGAATGCTCACCACAGCTGCTGGTGGCTGCTGCTCCCACCCTGTCCCTAGGCACACTGCGACTGGGACAGACCACCAGCTGAAGGCCGCAGTGGAAAAAGTTTGGACATGGTTGGAAGCCTGTATTGGTGTGCATGAGACTCTTGGAAGTGCTTCTAAATGATCCAGTCCCTGTCTCAAAAGATGCTGGACTTTTGAGTCATCTGCCTGAAGCACATTTGGGCTGAGGAGTCACAGGTGAAAACAATTGGTATTGAGTGCTGGCAAAAGCCTTCTGGAGAAGGTCAAATTGACAGCTAAAGGTTCTTGTGGAATGGGGCTCAGGATGGAAAGGCTCTTGAACTATTGATGGAACTTGATATGTCAGGTGGAAAACAAAAATAATTTTCATTGTTGGTTGAAGCAAAAATATGAAAGACTCTAGTTATTCACAGAAAGAATCTGTTCCTTCTTTGTTGACATAATCAAGTAATACATACAAATACATACACTAATTCAATCCATTTGGCAAATTCCCTGTATACTCAATATTTAACAATTTCAAATAATAAATTCTTGTTGTTAAAATCAAAGTAACTTGAGTATGTGCCTCGCATTTCCATACTAAAGGACTACATCCTGTCTGTTCTTGTTATCACATACCAGAAATAGTAACACACCTTCTATATGTGAGTTTAAAAATAAAAAGACATGTTTTTTCTGACAACCTTTACATGAGACTTGATTTAAAATTTTAGGTCAATTACAGAAATCTGATGCTTCATACATTATTTTCTGAAAGGAGGAACTCATTATGATAACTTAGATTATCAAATCGGTCAGATCATGCATGAATTTAAATATAGGAGTGGGAGTAAATTAGATTATGGGTCAGATTTATAAGCATAAGGGTAAACTAGACTTAATACAACAGAACTTGACTCTGATTAATTCACACATAGCTCTCTCTTTTCAAGTACAGTCAGAAGTGACTGTCCATGCAGTGGACATGACGTAAGTGTGCAACCATTAATATGCATGTTCCATTGAGATATTTTTATTATGTTTCATGTTTTCACTTCACTTGTCCCGCTAAGTAACATTTTTGTTCATGCTGTGGTTCAATTATTTTGAAAGCAGGATGTGAAATTCAGTGCCAAAAGAATTTGCGATCAGAGCTAGGAATAATTTGTTCTGTTGTAAAGGACTTGATAAGTTTCTATTTTTTCTTAATATTCTGTTTATTAATTTGATTTAGCTCATGAATTACTAAAAAGGTACAATGATGTAAAATATTAAGGCACTGTCAGATATTTTAACACAACGGAGTAATAAGAATTTACATTTATCTTAAAATATACTTCTGAATGTGGAAGCATAAAATGATATTGCAATTGATTCTCATTTTGTGAAATTGCTCATTGGTCCAAGGTTGTCAAGGACAATGAGAATTGTGCCTAAATCTGTGATTAGGAAGCAGGAGGGAAATGACAGAGATAAAATCTGAGTTGACAGAAAAACATCAGAAGAACTGATGATGGAAGGGCTGAAGATGCATGAAATGGGAAGTGGCATCATTAAGCCGAAAGAAACATTTTAAATTGAGTACATGGGTTGAGAAATTACTAGAGATAATTAATGATGATCTGATCTAAGCTGTTCTGGTGTAAAACCACACTCACATCACTGCAAGTAAGTTCAAAGTCTGATCCACTATAAATCAGTAGTCCCTCCTTAATAGAGTAAACAGTGATTATATACATACCTAAGTAAAGAGAGCAATATGCAGTCAACACTGGACCTGATCCTAGTTTGGCCGCAGGAAATTCTTGTCACAGCCCAGGGCACAGAAGTTGGAAAATAGGAGGTAGAAACAAAAGGAAAAATAGCCTTCTTTATATGAAACCCTACAGACATCCACGGAAAGTAGCGACCCTTGCACCACAGAGGAGAATAAGAAGTAAAAAATGAAGGCAACTTGAAGGAGAGAACAAAGAGATGGAATATAATGACATAGCAAAATCTTCTTTTCCCTTTTTAGCAGAGTCATAAGAGCAAAGCTCCAGCTGCCCCCAAAATAGGTGACATAAACACATATACTCCAGCTTTTTCCTTTATTTCCATAGAAGCCTTAGTATTCTGTAACTATATTGTTCTTACAGGAACCCCATGAGAATCCCTGCTCTGTCATGATGGATGTGCCCAGCAATCACTGAACTTGATCTTGTCCCTGACTCGCAGGTTGATTTCACAGCAAACTTGCCTGATAATCTGGACCCTTGCTTGAACCTGACCATGATTTCTAGGCCTGTTTTGTTCACCTCACTTGGGTGTTGTGGGATGAGTGCTGCAATGTTAGAAAGGGTTATATCCCTTGGCTCCTTGTTCCCTGGCCTTGAGGGAGCTGCTGGTCGTTGCTCCTCCTTGACACCTGGTCTTTCTTTTCTGACTAGTATCTTTGGGATGCAAAAATTTTAGAAGCTCACCAGAAAAACAAAACAAAACAAAACAACAAATGCTTCCTTAAGAAAATCCTGCTGATAGTTTTTACATGCACAATGTCAGAACAGGGGAAACTTTATGTCCTTCTGTCACAAGCATCAGAGACAAAGAAAGTAAGATCAAAAAGCAAAAGCTTGAGTACCTGTGAGTGGAGCAGCAGTCTGCTACATTTCGCTGTTCTATTTTACTGGCTTGATTCTGCCAATGGTGTCCTGTAGCACTTGATATGAGCTACTGTACATGTCTTTCAAAGTCAAGCAATCCTATTCTTATTGTCCACAACATATTTGCTATAAGTACTTGAGATGAGTTGTAAGCTCTGACCCACTGTATATGATGGGAAAGACACCTGACAAATGAAGAACGAGCTTTGACTTTTTTTCTGACAAATGAAGAACATGGACTGACAGCCAAATGAGAAATCCATTCTAGTCTCCTTTTAAAATGGATGAACCTGTCAGCAGTCTTCTTGGTCAGGTAAGAATTACCAATAACTCTGAACAGATAGCCTACCAAAGTTTAATAAATAAATGGGGGAAGAGCTAGTGTCATTCTGATACATTGGAAAGAGCTTGTAGAGGTCAGCCTTGTATGTATGGTACTAGGTGCCAAAAGAAGCAGCATGCTCACTTTTTAAAATGCAATTGTAATTTCAAAAATTATTGAAGTGGAATGTCATTTTGATAACTTGTTCATTGTTTTCTGGAAGACGTACATTGGGTGGTGGGAGACAAGTCACTTTGTATAGCTCTGGCAAGTTTGTGACATAGCTGTTGAAACATAGAAAGTGAGCTTTTGCAAAATTCCATCAATTCTGGCCTGTGTGATGTCTTTGGAAGGACACAGGAAACAGACTGATGCTGTTACTCAATAGTACAAAGCAATTAATTGGGAAAAAAAACAAGTGCTCATCACTGTCATCTAGACATACGTATTTACCAAGTTATCCCACAAGGACTGTTCACGACTTAAGTGGCTGTAGTATAAATGAATGTTGACAAAGTTAGGTATGACATCCCTCCACAAAACCCCTTACAAGCTAACGTATCACAAGTAATCCTTAACGCTTTGAGCAGTTTTGACAGGAAGCAGACACTTCAATACAGCTGTGACTCTAGACAAGTGATCACAATAGGAATTTCTTCTGATAGAGAGTAGAAACTTTCACATTAATAGGGAACTTAAGGCAACAGCTGCTTCTCTGCTGAAGAAGGGATTTCCCTGCATAACTCCATCATTTGTCTGCCCGGTTTTCAGCTCAGCTAGTCTGCCTCAGCCTGGAACAAAAGATTTGCTCAGAAGTGCACATTATTAGCCTGGTTTATGTTAATTCAAATTGGTATGTAAAATTGTATCCAAATCTATCACAATGCTAATAATTTTAGAGGAAAAATATGATAATGCATATCATATTTCTATTAATATGTAGTTAGATATTTAAAATTGCTGTCAGTTGCATCAAACTGCAATCAAATAGCAAACACAACTCATTCAACATCACAAAGTATTAGGAATGTTTAGCATTTTAAAGATGTGGAGGCTAGTATAATACAAACATTTTAAAAGAAGCCTTTGGTAATAACTGGCAAAACACATAAAATATTAACAAAACTATTGATAATATATAAGATCATAAATAAGACTGTTCAGGTTGGTTATCTAGTCTGAAGTGTTTCATTTCAGTGTTTGTTTTAATTTTCAGTTCAAAAGCCTGTTTTATCTTTTATTTCCCATTCACATTTTTGGAATTCTAACATCACACACTTGTGAAATGCCTTCTTTCACAAATGTAGTAAATCATACTGTTAAAACCCATGGAACATATGTTGCTATCATGTTATACAATTGAAAATAAAGCTGCAAGGCTACACCCCTTACACAGTAATAGGTAACCAGGAGATCATTTCTTAAAAGGCATAGTGTGAAGCAATTGACATATCTGTGACCTCTGGGAATTTCCCAACCATCTTGTAGTAATATTTATTGCTGGCACATCCATACTATATTTGAGAGTGCATATTAAATGAATGTTTTGACATACTCTGGGAAAAGTTCCCAAGAATGTCCAGAACCTGGGAATTGGTGAGTGGACTCCCGTCACACCTGGGCATGACTTATGGACTTTACCATTCTCAGGTGAAGCAGACAAAAGCCTAGACAAGAGGGACAGTCAGAGGAACCCAAATGGATTGAAACAATGAATACATTTCAATTTATGTGAGATAATATTATTATAAAAATCTACTTATTGGCCTGAAATTAACTTTCTAACTTACAGTAATAAAACCAGTGTCTGCATGTATCACTAGCAAGGACAGAAAGACTGGCATCATGCCCCTTTCAGACATATTACTAACATGCACCATTCAATTGATGCTTTGTGATTTAAATAGAACTTCTTCATTACGTCCCCACCCAGGCAAAGGAAGGGGAGGGGAGGGGAGGGGAGAGGAGAGGAGAGGAGAGGAGAGGAGAGGAGAGGAGAGGAGAGGAGAGGAGAGGAGAGGAGAGGAGAGGAGAGGAGAGGAAACAGAATATTGCAGTTAGAAGGGACCTACAGCAATCATCTGGTCCACCTGCCTGACCAATTCAGGGCTGACCAAAAGTTAAAGCATGTTATTAAGGGCATTGTCCAAATGCCTCTTAAACACTGACAGACTTGGGGCATCTCTAGGAAGCCTGTTACAGTGTTTGACCACTCTCTTGGTAAAGAAATGCTTCCTCATATCTAGTCTGAACCTTCCCTGATGCAGCTTTGAACCATTCCCATGTGTCCTATCACTGGGTACCAGGGAGAAGAGCTCAGCACCTCCCTCTCCACATCCCCTCCTCAGGAAGCTGTAGAGAGCAACGAGGTCGCCCCTCAGACTCCTTTTCTCCAAACTAGACAAGCCCAAAGTCCTCAGCCACTCCTCACAGGACATTCCTTCCAGCCCTTTCATCAGCTTTGTTGCCCTCCTCTGGACGCATTCAAGGATCTTAACATCCTTCTTGAAGTGTGGGGCCCAGAACTGCACACAGTACTCAAGGTGAGGCTGCACCAAAGGTTCACCTCAATTTGGCTATAGCGTGTCTTCGGGGGAATGGTACTAAGCAGCAGTGGAGATCTGCAGACATCTCTGCCAGGTTAAGAGGGAAGCAAGTTGCTCTTCAGCTGGGTCTACCCTGCAGCAGAAATTTTAAAGAGATACTGCTGGCAGGCAAGGGCCCATGGTGACCTGGTTCATACCTCTTAGCAGTATAAGAACATCAAATGCATTACCCAAACTGAAGTTTTTATCTCTGTGCCTCAAAGATTACTTTGCTGCTCTGTCAGCATACATGATTTGTGTGTTTCATAATGAACCAAACACAAAGCATGTCTTCCTCTGTACTGCCTGAATGAAAACCAGCAGAAAGCTGCCCAGCATTAACTGTTTGCAGCAACAGTGACACCCTGAAGGAACATAATGATCTTTGAGGAGTGGTTTTGTTTATGTCAATTTAGGTGCCCTGTCTTGTTCTCTCAAAACCTTCCTGACTACCTTTGGTTTTTGAGCAATTTAGACAATTATTTACAATGTATGTATACTGTCTTCTAGAAAAAGGATTTCTACAGGAGCTCTTTGCATAACAAAAATTTCTGATTTTAACCCTTGTCATGATTTCCATCCATTTAAATGTATGTTTAAGCCGTAAAACTGTTTCCTGGCATGCAAATGACTTGAGTGCCAAGTTATGCTTGTAAATCAGACATCAAATATGCAGATCCTGTGACATGGCAACTGAAACGTACATTTTAAAAAGATATGCTGGCGTTTAAGCATTTGTGTTTAGGTCTTCCTAAATGCCACCAGTGTGTGTGCTTTTCATAATCCAACTATAAAGCCATTCATCAAAGGGCTCTTTTTTCTGGAGAAGTGGAATTAAAAGTAATAGGTTTGTGCAAATTTGGGAAACTCACAGAGTTATAATAGACAGTAAAACCTACCCTGATATTACCGGGAACCGGTAATGGTCAGAGCCTCGCACTGCATACTGGACGGACCTGTGTTTTACAGTAAATTGGCACTTCTGCAACTGTACAAAATGATTCATAAATATTAGAAGCCAATGAGAGTTCATGTAAATACATGCTGAGATGCAGTTTCTTGAAAATGAACTGAAATTAAAGAAAATATTTAATAACATCATGTATAAAACATTACCCCCACTTTAATGTATAAAACATTTTCCCAACTTACTTATTGCAGAAATCAAGGCTCCAAGCAGCACAGAGTTTATTTCCAGTGTCTTTACTCCCCTTTGTGTGGCTGTGAATAATTTTGTATATATTTGATTTTTTAAAAAGAGAGACACGATCCAAATCCTGTAAACTCTTGAGTTCAGTCATTAGACTGCTAAACAATTTGGTTCACAGAAGGAACCGGAGAAGAAAAGGGCAGAAGCTGAGCCTGCACTGAGATAGAAGAGGATCTTCCTCTGAGTCGTGTGAGAAGCTCACTAAAGGAACTATGTCCTCTTATTTTATTTCTACTTCATATGAGAGATTTGTAAAGCTCATTATTCCTCCAGTTCCTGTGCTGTAAACCTGTATGAAGCACCTCTTCCTCTGGAGGAGGAAAAAAGAATTCAAATACAGGATAATTATAATTGTTGTCTAGTTCTGAGAATGTCTTTTTCTATTTAATGAATTTAGCAAATTTCGCAAAGATGTTCCGGTTCCAACCAACACTTGGGTTCAAAATATTTTACCCATTTCCCTATTTCAGCTGATAGTGACTGGAAAGCCAGAGCACAGAGATAAACTGGTTTGTTCTTGAGAGCCCCTGTGGGGGTGCTCCAAAGGTGCCTGAAAGACCAGAGCCACTCTCTAACTGGAGAATGAAACTGGGCACTCCACATTCCCTGCCCTATTACACCAAGGAAATGGTATCAGGCAGTCGGGCCGTCATGACATGTTCAGCCAGGCTGCCAGCAGTCCCCGTGTCAACAGCTGGTTCATGCACCATCCTCCCTGTGAGCACCAAGACCAGTATTTAGGAGCAACCATTATATACCCCAGTACCTCCACAACTCTCATTCCAGATGGCTTCATCTACTGCCAGGTACCAGCAAGCTTTTGACTAGTTTGACCAAGTGTCTTTCTTAGGATCTGTCTACATACTGGAGCATATCCCTCTACTATTTACTATATGCACTCCTGCTTATCTCTGTGTAACAGTGGTGCTGAAGCACAGTTTGTATACCAGTTGCAAGTTGTGGACCCAAGGGCTTGGCATTTGCTCTCATCATGCATGGGACAATGCCAATTCAAAATCACAAGTCATAAACAGACATGTTTACCTACAATTGTTAATAGCACTGTAGACAGAAAAACTACTTTTTAAAAGCTCATTTATTTCTCTGCACTTAAATTCTCCACTTTTTTTTTTTTTTTTTCAATCTGGACAATGAAAATTCAAAAAGGTCTCCAAAGTTTTTAGATTTACTTGCTTAAGAACAACTTTCACAGGATCTATTTTTAGTTGCGGAATATTTCTGGGAGTGGTAAGTCGGCAAGAAGCTTGCTTCCCTAACACCTAAATGTTTGCTGGATTTTGCCAGCTGTTTAAGACAAATGTGACCCTCTGACAGTCCTCATCAGCAAAATGCTGCTCGTAGCTTCCCTCTGGATCACGAACGAACATCATCTGCTGGCGCCGCTCTCCGTGACCGCGCTGCCGTGTGAAAGGCAAGGCTGGATGCAGTTTTACTACTTTTAATGAAAATAAGTACAGTCCTCAGCCTCCCAGCTTGTTGCTGCTGCTCTCCTCGCCGGCCCTGAGCGAACTCTCTTCACCCCCCGGGGGCCGTGCGAGGGCTGCGCTCCGCGGCGGGGCTCCGCAGCCACAGGGCGAGCCCGGGTCCCGCGGGGACACGCCTGGCAGGGACACCCGGGGCCCTCGGACCCCGCAGCTGCGCTGGTCCCTCTCGGCGGCCGGCACCGCTCGCTTCGCAGACGACCGCCACCGGCGGGGCCGTCGCCGACAGCCCGTCCGTGTCCCGTCTGTGCGTGTGTGTCCCCCGCGCCCCCAGCCCCGCTCCGCCGCGGTACCCCAGCCCGAGGCGCTGCTCCCCGCCGCTGCCGCCCCGCCCCGGCCCCGGAGCGTCCCCCCGCCCCGGCCCGCAGCGGCGGGCGGCGGGGGGCGCCCGCGGGCGGCGGCGGCGGGAGCGCGGGCGCGGGGGTGGCCGAGGAGCGGCGGCGGCGGCGTGAACGCGGCTGCAGAGCCCCAGCGAGCCGCGGGAGCGGGAGCGCCGCGCCCGCCGCAGCCGCCGCCGGAGCCGGAGCCGGGCGAGGAGCGATCCCGGCCGCCCGGAGCCGCCGGGGAGAGGGTGGCGGCCGCGGCAGCCCCGCGGGGAGGCAGCTAGGGGCCCCTCGCCGCAAGCGCGACCCCCCCCTCCCCCCCCCCCGACGCCTCCGCCCGCCCCCAGCGAAGAGAAACAAAACAAAACCCCGGCACCGCCACGCTCTCCCTCCTTCTCCTCTTGGCATTTGGTGGTCTTTTTTTATTTTTTCTTTTTTTTTTTTTTTTTTTCCTTGGGATTCTCCTTTCTCCTGCCAGACTGACTTGCACCTTCTTGATAATTTCTCTTCCCCTCGTTTTTTTATACTCTTTTCCCTGCTTCCAAACCCTGTGTCTGTGTGTTTCAATACTATCACAACCTCTGCTAAAAATAGATCTTTTTATATACCCTTCCTCCTCTCTGACCCCATCCAACACCCCTTGTTAAGGTGAGTTGTGTCTTTTCATCACTTTTTTCCTTGTGTGTTGTTTTTTTTGTTTTTGTTTTTTTCTCCCCCCCCCCCCCCCCCCCCCCCCCCTTTAGGGCAGGTTTTAGGGAGGAGGGGATGTGGAGAAGAGAATTTCGTGGGGAGTCAGGCATGTTTGCAAAGCCTTATTTTCCCTTTTGCAGCCTCAGCATCATTCCGGACTGCTCCCTTTTATCCCAAGGATGTAGCTAGCTGACGAAAGTGGGGAACTACTCTTCCTTAGCACTGCATGCTTGGGAGCCACAGCAACAGCAGGAAAAAAAAACCCTGCTCTTTTTTCCTTCGCCCCGTCCCCGTCCCCGTCCCCCCCCCCGTCCACCCCCTTCCCTCCTCCTTTCTGTGTTTTGGGGTGGTTTTTTGTGGGGTGTTTTTTGTTTCGTTGGGGTTTTTTTTGGTCGGGTGTGTTGTGTTTTTTTTTTTTTTTTCCTTTGGGGTGTGTGTGCGCTTGTTTTTTTTTTTTTTTTAAGCAATACACAGGGGACTTGGAAAGAATTGCATGTGATGTCAGGGGGAGCGAGTGTGCGTGTGCACGTGTGTCTTGAGTGTGTGTGTGTATGCGTGTGCGTATGTATGTGTGAAGTGCATTTGTATTTTGTGTTTCTGGGATGATGAGTGATAAAGCTTCCAAAAAGCCACTGTCCATAGAACGAGGAGCACGGCAGAGACTGCTGATGGAGAAATCGGTCAGGGATGCAGGAAAGCTACGGAGCTCTCCACAGTTTGGTCCCTTGTGCTCCAGGACATCTTTCCATAGATCATTACTGGCACCTTCAAGGTGATGGCTCTCATTCCTCTCCTGGCTTCTCAGTAGAGGAGTGCTGAGAGGGAAAACTTTAGGGCTAATGTGAATTGATAGCGTTTCTCTTCCTCCAGCAGCCCGAGACAAGTGTTATTCCAGGGATAAGTGGGGAAAATAGCGTTGTGATCCAGAGCAAATGGATCATTTGCTGTCACATATTAGTGTTCAGTGAGAAAAAGAGAGATGAAACATAATTTGTTTGGCCAGTCAGCAGAAGCATTGCAGCCCAGTTTACTTCTCAATTCCAAAGTTGTTTTAGAGTGTTTTTCTTTCTTCAGCTCTTCAGCTAACGTTCCTATTGATGACAGAAATGTGTTTCTACAGTAAAACAGGCTATTACAAATCTGCCGGGGAACAATTTATTATTCGGAGGCAATCAAGTAATGTATCTGTTTCATGGATTTTCCCCCAGTCTTTTAGTGTGCTTTCAACTATGTATTTTACCTATGTGTGTGAAGTGGGGTAATATAGATTTTAGTTGCATTTTAACAGGGAGTTGAGGCATAACTTGCAGGGTGCCATTTGCAAAGTGTCACTTAATATAAAGGAAAATAACAGCCCCGAGCTCTTTTTCATGGATTTTTCATATTTCCCTTGTTTGTTTCAAAACAAGCAGGTGATTTTGCTTAAGAACTTGGAAGGAAAACTGGCTTCACAATGATACACAGTTTCAGATATTCAGAGCTTGAAATTATTACACTTGTCTGACTATGAAACTTGAATTTGTTTATGAAATCTAGTGGCTCCAAAGTACATGAAAGAGCACTTTGTATACATAGTTTTCTAACAGGTTGAATCATTTTTGCATCTAAAAGTTTACAAATGCACTGAAAAGGTTGCTATCATCTGTGTTTGGAGGCCTTCATGCTGTATGGGTACAGGAACATTAATGTTACCTGTCTAGTTAATGCAATTCCAAAATAACCTATCTTTCCACATGCTGCGTAGATGACATTCAACAAAAATGAGCAGTCATGGAAGTAGTCTTGTGCTGTCAAGAGTCATTTCATCATTTCTGTTTCTTGTTAGCCTAAATTAAAATATTTTACACAAGTTTGCCTTGCGATTTTTTTTTTTTTTTTCTGCTGTGGCTGGCTGATGTTGTGAAAGCAGGAAGCATGCTTTGAGTGAGTTGTGCCATTCCTAATGCTTGATAGCAGTGAGGGGAGAAACACCTGATGTGCTTTGTACATCATCCCTTAAGGTATGCAGGAGTGAGAAGGAGGGATGGAAAACCAGCACAGTGCACTAGCAGCTTAAATCAATAAATAAGGGTGATGCATGTTAGCTTGTCAGCTGCTATTCTGCTGAACCCTGACTACTGGCTAAACACATTTTCTTGGTAAGCACTGCGATGTGATACAATTTTTCTGATTTGATAGAGTTTGCTGTTAAAATCACATGTGGCACAGGAGAGCTCTTGTTCTGTTGATAAAAATCATGCCTCCTCGTTTTAATCCAGAGAAGGCTGAAATATCCACAACTCCTACTGAAGTCACGAGGAGTTATTTGTGTTCAGCACCCGTCAGGATTTTTTACGTCAATGTGTCAGGATTTAAGATGTTTCTAAAGGGTACAATTGCCAACAGATCTGTAATGTCTCATTTTGTTTAGATTTTACATTGAGTGCATATAGTATGTTTACAAGTAAATGTTTTCTTTTTCCACAGCAACACTAAAATGTGTCAGGAAACACAAAACTTTTAAGATTGTTTTTCTCTTGGGCTTTTAAAGAGAATTCTCTTGGTTTCCTTTAGCTGTTTGTGAAAATGCAGTATTCACAAATCTACCCACTAAGTTCCTTACGCTGGTTGATTAGCTGTTGACATTGGTGAAGGAAAATAAAAAAAAGGGTGGAATGTTTGTACAAAAAAAAAGAGCAAGTCATGTGGGTTTTTTTATCGTAACAACTGAAAGAGCAGAGTGCTTTCAGCTGGATACGAAAATGCTGAAGCAAGGTTAACGTTGAGTTTGATCTGGTGGTTGTTCCCATTGATGTGAGTGGCAGCACACCAACACTTCGGTTATTTTATGGCGTACTAACCTAGATTAAACATTACTTTAATTTATGTTTGGGAGCTTGTATAAAACCTGAAACCTTAGATATATTCACCTCTAAAGCCTTTTTTTTTCTTTTTTTTTTCCTCTTGAAACAAGCCTTATAAATCTGTGAACTGCTATAAACAAAGTAATGGAGGAAGAGTTCAAAAGTCACTCTGACTTTGTGGACCTTATTGCTATAAAGGCAAGGTGGGATTTCTCTCTACTGTTAGAAAACTGAAATGATTTTCTTGTAGTATTGCATTTTATTATTCTGCAATATTGGTCTAAAATACATAGTCCAAGGAGTTTTTATTTGGTGGAGGTGGTGCTTCCACAAATGAAGAACGTGTGTATTTGTCTTGTCCTAAACTACAGCTACCCATCAGTTTCAGTAGCATTTTGTTGCAGGGCAAAATTGCTGTTTCATTTGGACATAGTTATTGAGGAAGCTATACTGATCCCAGATTTTCTTTTTAACAAAGGAAACAAAAACTATCACAGTGTTGCCTGGGATTTTTGGAGATGGGGTGCAGTGGTATTATCTATATCCATGCAGAATGCAATCACAATATACATTAAAAAGCAGTAGCATAATCCATCTGAAAACAAATGAATCCATTTTCGTCTGTAAATCCCTCTTTCTTTAATAGTTTTAAATGGTACTATGTGTGTGTTTCAATCTGAGTGTATATTTGTAATTTTAAAATGTTCAGATGAATGAGGTTACTTTATGCATTTTTCCTGCTAGAAATATACTTTTTGTAATAAAATAGATTTTTTTCTGCTGTGCTTGCTTACACGTAGAAGAAAATTAGTATTTTCCTCCTGGGAACCATGTGTAACTGATGAGCCAGGCACTGAACAGAGCTACAAGCAGTTACCTCCCCAGTCTTGGTGAATGTGGATGAGTGTCAAGGGTAACAAGGGCTTGGGCATGGCAGGGAAAGGAAGAGAGCGGCTCTTGGGAAAGCAGACTATCTAACTACAGCATGCTGGAGTGGCTGGGTGATTCAGGGCTAAAAGAGCAAGTCACTTCCTCTCCCTTAACAGTATTAGACTCCTCTATCTTGCGGTTTGCAGTCAGTGATCTGCTTGGTTTTCCCTTTGTATTAGAGTAAGTATGGAAGACTTAATTACAGTCTGGTAGAGCTAGCACAGCTCTCTGATGACAACTGTTTGTAGGAGGTCAAATGGAAAATATTTGTGGAGAGGAGTCTCCAGCTACAGTGTTTCTTCTTTGTGGTACGTTTTCATTTATGCCAGTTTTCCGTGGATTTGCATCCAGCTCTTATAACCTACTTGCCTCCATAAGCTGGAGGCTGCTTTGTATGGAGAAAGTGTTTGCAGGAAAGGGAGAAAGAATATTATTGTTAACTTTGGACAACACAATGTAACAGCTCCACCAACTCCACCAAATTCAAGAATAGCTGTGGTGCTGTTGGTAAAATGTTCGGAATTTGCTTGATATGAATACAAGATTTCATACTTCATGAGAGGAGACACATTTTTAAACATAATTCAAAGGGAATGCTCTTTTCAGAATGAGACTCAATATTAGTAAGTCCCCATCACCACTCCTGTCCTGCAGGATCTGTTTGGAGCAGCCCAATTAATTCCTGGTGGGGTGGGACCAGTTTGTCCCATTAAATCCACTACTGTAACTCCATGCTTGTAACTGGGTACCTATTCCAGCGCTGCAGTGGTATCAGTAACAAAATTTAAGCTTTGTTTATAGGGCAAAATATATAACGCACTATTGATTTCTGCTAACGGACAATGCTTTTAACTGGCTCTATGAATCCAGTCATTTTGATTATGGATCTGTTTACCTTGAAACATCTGTGACTTTCTCATCTTTGCATTAGATGTATTTAAAGGCTGTGGACACTTAATAGTCTATAGGGAAGCAAAATGCTTATCTTCTGTAAACGATAAAGTCCTTAATTTGTTCTTTCATTTGTTTTTATGGGGTGTGGATGCTTCAGGACTATACCTTATTTGATTAAAATTTGTCTCCTAGTTTGCTTAAAAATAGTTACAAAAGGATTTAGTATTATTAATTTTAGGCAGTATCTTCTGTCTGCATTTAAAAAAATGTTTAGTTTCATAATGAGATTTTAGGGTAGGCCACTGAGGTGTGATGAGAACTTAGCCCTCTTAATGACTGGTTGCTATCATACTTTCATTAATATAAATTACATATATAGTGACAAGGTCTTTTTCAAACTTACTGGCACTTTGCATACAACAATATCTTTTATAATGAGTCGTCTGGAGCTCCCATAAATTTTTTTTTTGTTTTTGATCTGCAGTGAAAGTGCAAAAATTTTAAGTAAATCAAAATAGTAGAGTTATTCGAGCTCTGGTAGAATAAACCAGGCATGGTTGCCTTATCAGTCATACCATTGCCATTTTTTCACCTGAGTGAGTTCAGTATAACAACTACAAGCCAGCCTTAGCAGTTTGGGGCAATACCTTTAGGTTGTGATGACTGCTTCAGTAATCTGGGTAGAGATACACCAGTACTCAATGACAGTATGGTGAAAGACGGGGCATCAGCTGGGAAGTAAATAGGACCCTGAGTTGGGCTTAGAAAACCCCTCAGGAAAAACAAAAAAGTCTGCCTTTCTAGAGGAGAAGTCAGCACATGGCCATGATGTACTTCTAAGCTTCCTTGGACTTAAGGGCTGTTTCTATACATGACAAAATCCCAGTGGTTTACCGGCAGTGCAGAATCCTAATGAAATGTGTATAATCCAGCAGAGGCTGTAACAGGAACAGAAAGGAGGAATTTTGCAAGTTTAATACTTATATTTAGATAAGAATGTGAATGGTTCCTTCTCCTGTTGTGATACCAATGGAGAAGTGTGTTCTGTTTCATCTGTGTACCTTTTGAAAAGGTTTATACATTTTGACTTATAATAATGAGTGGGGAATGATTTAGACTAGAAAAAATATAGAAATTAAAAGTTAAGGCTTATCTTGCACTTAACCATTACAGAGGCATGGTCTATGTCTTGGGAGTTCATGCAGCTGTGACAAACATCTCCTAAAGTGGCACTGAATGTGGGGTTTCTGTGATGCTTTTCCTACCTGTAAAATGGGATAGTATAGCTAAGGCTAAATTAATCAATTCCTATTCATGTTAAATATGACTTCAGTGGGATTGTTTACCTAAGCAAGAGACTCAGAAACAGGCTCATAGAACAGTGACAACAGGGAAGGTGTGAAGCATCATCATTATTATCTCAGAGAAGCTTCTCCTGTATGAGATGGTCATGTTCCAGGCAGTCTTCATCACTAGACCAAAATTCCTTGGCACTTTCCCTTGAGTTCCACAATGTGGCACTGCTCGATTCTGTGGCAGGGTGAAATAAATTGAAAGTCCTTTCTAAAATCTGAGGTCTAAATAAAGAACATACTAAATATAGGAACATTTTAAGTACATTAATTGTATATGATAGTTCAAATTTAATGTTTTACCTGTATGTTTCTGGATGTCCATCTATGTGCAAGAAATTATTTTGTCTATATTTGGATTTTCACCTAATATAAAAATACGAATTCTAGAGTCAGATAAATATTTCATAGGTAATTCTTTACATGTCAGAGATGAGACAGTGGAACAGGTTGCCCAGAGAAGTTGTGGCTGCCCCCTCCCTGGAGGTGTTCCAGGCCAGGTTGGACGGGGCTTTGAGCAACCTGGTCTAGTGGAAGGTGTCCTTGCACAGGAAGGTGTCCTTGCACATGGCAGGGGGGTTGGTACTAGATGATCTTTAAAGGTTCCTTCCAACCCAAACCATTTTATGATTCTGTTTTATAGACAACAACTAATTAGCCATCACAGCAACCCTGCCTTAGGTTTTGTAGTACATAGACAAAATTTTAAGCAGCAGTAGTAGTAAAATGAGAGACCAGGAGAGGATAATTTATTTTCCTTCTCTTTTCTTTTTATAGTTAGCTTTCAGTGGTAATGTGGGGTAGAGAGTAGAAAAGAATTGTACTTTGTTCCTAGCCACTGGCTTAGTTTTAAGACTCCTTACACTTTTTGAGTGGGAATCAGTGCTTGTATTAGCATTTGGGATTGGCAAGATTCCCCTGCCTGGCAAGATGGAAGAATCCCGGAAGGGGAGGATTTTGTGATTCTTTCAAGTCTGAAGGTAAAATCTGCAGTGCCATATGGATAATATCAGATCATCCACTCCTCTGAGATCTTTCAGTGCATATTGCAAAGGCAAGCTCAGGCTAGATCTTCAAGGCCAAAATCTTAAAAGCAACTTCTAAATGTGCACTCTTACACAGATTTTGCTTGTGTGTGGCACCTATATGTGCAACTGAGAAATGTAAGTGATAGGAGGCAGAATCGGGGATAGTAAAGTAGCTGGAATCAAAGAAAGGATTTAGCATAAGGGTACCAAAGTACATTTATAAGCAAAAATGCAAAAAGGTAAGTGTTGGGGAGTGCTTAACAGAGAGGATGAAAGGGGGAAAAGTTTTGCACAGAGATGGAATTAATAAGATTTAACAGAATACAAGAGATGAAAAGCAGAGACAAATATCAGAGATGAAGGCTGGATTGGAAGAAAGCACAACTAACAGCAGAAGGCAAAAGACAGGCTGAAAGGGAGCTGTACACTATCAGTTTTAAATATAGTTTCAAGATAAGCTTAAGTTGTTCTGAATTCCAGCTGCTTCTGCAAAGGGAGTTCTGATACTCCTCCTCCCTTTCTCCAAATGATGTGCTACAACTGGTAATATGAAAAAAGAAAAATTCATCCAGATCCGATCCTTGATCCAGCTGACTAACTGCTCATATTAACATTACAGCTGCCTCAAGGCAAAGAGGTGGGGGGGCAGACATAAGAAAGGGCAGCATAAAATTGACTTACGCTGATGAAGGAACTGTGCTCTTGGTCTGAAAGTCCTGGTGAGATTCTAAGTTAGAAATTATTTAGAAGACAGGCTGGCTAGGAAGACTTGGTGTGGTAACACAAAGAAAGGAAGAAGCCACCTGGGACAGTATTTATAGTGAGCGGTTTAGACAGCAGCATGCAAAGGAAGAAAGATGCCTAAAATGGGAGGCAAAATCAAGCATTTTAAAGTTACAAAAAGCCAGTATTTATGTTGCCTGTGTATTTAATTTATAGGCATGCCTGCTGATGCAGTCTTTAATTACATGATCAAATGGGGCTTTTTCCCTCAGGACAGCTTGTAGAGAGGCAGGGTGGCAGAGGCTCCAGGACTACCATACCCCTCACAAGTGGCCACTCTACACCTCATGACCCCTGTTGAGTAGAGTAGTGCCTGTGACTTGGGGCTTACTTCACCTCATTGGATCATGAATGACAAAGTCCAGTGCTCAGCAGTCCCACTGGTAGCTCCACGCTTCCCTCTCACAACCTTCATGAGCATCTTCTTCATGGGCCCCAGTGTATTTCATACTGACTTGTACTTGTATGCTTTTTTATTAATCCAGTGTCTATGGCTCCCAAACAAAACATCTTTTTGCCTCTGTTTGCCTCGTAGCTGCACCTGCAATGTGCTATACATGTGCAGCATGTGTTAAGCTTACTTTTAAATGGTAAAGTATGTTTTCAAGTTTCTCTTGGAATAAGAAGATACAATATAGGAAAATAAAAAAATTCATAATAAAATTGCTCAGAGGCAAAGGTTAGAATATGTTTTGTAATAAATGAAATATCAGGCTCTTAGGTCTCATTGTCTATATTTTTAATTATTTTTTTTTTTTAAATACTAAATAAGGAAATTAGGTTATGTACAAATACACACACACACAAAATCACATTATGGATTCCACTCCTTGAAGGAAAAGGTTGAAAAAGACCAGTTTACCCAGCCCTGTGAGAAATAAGATGCTGGCAGATGATGTCATGCTGTCTAGACTAGAATAAAAGATGTATTTTAAAAAATCTTAGCTAACTTATTTAAATAAAATATTTTAGAATTCTAAGAAATCACAAGTGCTAGCTGATGGTCTTTGATTTTCCTTTGATCGTGTTCTATGGGTTCTGGTGTCTTTTTATAACATATTTTTAAAATGCTTCTTTTTCTCCCTTTAAGCATACCTATAGAGAATTGCATACTGATAAGAAGATATGACTGACTCTTCTGGGTTATCCTGTTCAGTCCCTTGCTCTTGCAGCCAAGATATCATATAATTCCTTTCATGTACTGATCAAACTCCTTACAACTATTTAGGAATTTTTTTTACTTCCCATACTACCATTTGGAGGCTGTTTCAGTATTCTGGTTTCTTTTCCTCTTCAATATGTTCATGGCCTGCTTATGTTACTTTGTTCTTGGTTTAGTCTTGTACTTGAGCTTCAGTGGTCTTTTCTGCACAGGGTTTACTGTGCCAAAGTATGGAGCAGTCAGTCCTGCTCGCTGTCTTGCTGTCCTAGGCTTAAAAAGCAAAGTTCTTGCTTGACAGATTTCAGCTCTGGTGAAGACTCCTAAATTTTTGTGGAGGATAGACAATGGTGTAAAGTTAGACACAACAGGGTTCTGGTCATGCTCCTTAATCATATGATGACTAATCTTAAACCAGTCTTCAGTACTGACCTTCAGAGAGTGAGTGATATGTCAAGTGCCTTACCCACATTTCTCTTTGGGGATAGGTTTGGTCTTCCAGTGCATAGCGCTCTATGGGGTTTTTGCAGACTCATTTTCATTTGGCTTAGTACTAGTTTCTTACTATAAATAGTTGAAGTAGGACAGAAGGAACCTTTGTTTATAGTTTGAAAAAAAATCCTGTTTCTCTTTTGGATTAAATTTCAATTGGTGAGAGTTGATACTTTAACATTTAAACAGATACAATATTCTAAGCATTAATCTTTCAAATAGGAGGTAGCTGTTATGTTCTAAGGAATTATTTTCAAATCAGACTATCTAATAGTCCTGATCAAGAATGCATTGGATTTCATGTGGATTTACCACTTATACTTCATTTGGGAAGCTGGAAATTAGTAAGTTTTGATTCTGTACTTATTTTCTAATTTTAAAATTACTGGGAAAGGAATGTGTAATATTTTATTTTTGTTCCTGGAAGTAGAATGTAAACAGAGGATAAGAAATAGAAATGGCTTATTTTGAAAAGTGAAGGGCATCAACATTGTTGTGGCCTCTACCTTAATACCGTGTGCAGTTCTGGGTCACACAGTTCAAGATTGAATGCATCCAGAGGAGGGCAACAAAGCTGGTGAAAGGGCTGGAAGGAATGTCCTGTGAGGAGCGGCTGAGGACTTTGGGCTTGTCTAGTTTGGAAGAAAGGGAGTCTGAGGGGCGACCTCATTGCTCTCTACAGATTCCTGAGGAGGGGATGTGGAGAGGGAGGTGCTGAGCTCTTCTTCCTGGTACCCAGTGATAGGACACATGGGAATGGTTCAAAGCTGCATCAGGGAAGGTTCAGACTAGATATGAGGAAGCATTTCTTTACCAAGAGAGTGGTCAAACACTGTAACAGGCTTCCTAGAGATGCCCCAAGCCTGTCAGTGTTTAAGAGGCATTTGGACAATGCCCTTAATAACATGCTTTAACTTTTGGTCAGCCCTGAATTGGTCAGGCAGGTGGACCAGATGATTGCTGTAGGTCCCTTCCAACTGAAATTATTCTATTCTATTCTATTCTATTCTATTCTATTCTATTCTATTCTATTCTATTCTATTCTATTCTATTCTATTCTATTCTATTCTATTCTATTCTATTCTGTCCTATTCTATTCTGTCCTGTCCTATTCTATTCTGTCCTGTCCTATTCTATTCTGTCCTGTTCTATTCTATTCTGTCCTGTTCTGTTCTGTCCTATTCTATTCTGTCCTATTCATTCATGATAATTTCAGTTTGCTTTTTCTGTTCTTTCTCAAAAACCAAGGAGTAAAGTTATGATATTGAAGCTTTTTAATTGTTTGCAACTTTAAAGTCATTACCCCTACGTGTAAAATATTTTAACCAACATTTCACAAGGAAGGGTGAATGCTTTATAGTTAGATTGATATGACTATCACTGTCTTTATCAAGTTCGTGGGTATACAAACTATACCTTACTATGTTATACAGGTGGGTTAGTATTTACCTAATGTGGAATTATTGCATTTGCCATTAAAAACCCCCCCTGACTTCCTATATTACTTGTCATTAATCTGTCAGAAGATTAATATGGATGGATAAGATACAGTTCTGTTATTTATTAGATATTTAAAAATACCACAATAAGTAGTATCTAATAAGACAATGCTAGAATAATACTACAATAATATTAGCAATATCTAAAACAGTAAAATCCCACAGTGAACAAAGCAGCTGAAACTGTAACTCATATCAGCTGCCCAACACCAGACACTCTTTTCTGTTTTCTCCTGGGCCTGTTGACATTTGCCTCGCCTGCAGAATGACTATGCATGGTATCTGCAAGGTGTTAGTGCATTAGTAATGAGCAATCCTGGAGTAGATGTCCTCTTCATGGAAAAGGGTGTGTGTCACAGCATCAAGATTTATGTATAACTACATGGGCAAATAACTTCACTTACTGAATTTGTCCCATTTAACCTAGCGGGACTGCAATTTCTCATTTGAGTGTTTGTAGGAGTAAGCTCTGAGTCATATTTGTCCTGCAGACCTGGGCGTTGAAGGGATTCAAGGTCTGTGTAGGGGAATAGACTGCCAGTGTGTGCATGAAAAAGATTGGGGCTGGGAAGAAGCCTGGAGCCCTTTGTACTAACACTATTCAGAAAATCAGAATGTTTATGCTGGCTGAAAAGAATGCAGCAATGCACACGGAAGTGTTGTTTATGTTGCTGTTATTTAAAAAAAAAAAAAAACAGATTTTTTTTTTTTAAATTTAAAAATGAACTATTGATCTGGCAAAAAAAAATGCTATAATAATGTCATGGTGGTGTGTGATCAGTTTTCCTAGGATGCTTTGGATGCTTTTTGATTTTCAAATTTTTTTTCGACATGCTGTTGCTATGGTAAGAATCAGCACATCAGGAAGAGGTATTGTAACAAGTAATATCATAATAAATAACCTGTTAGAGCTTTGCATTTCCTGGGACACAGTTTGGAGTTCCCACTGAAGCCCTGTAAAAAGATTTTTCAAACTGTAGGCGGTATCTCTCTTGTTATTCGTGGACTACTTTTGCGTGGCCAAAACAAACCAAGAAAGTCAACCTTTTTATCAGTAAGGTTATATTAACTACAAATGAATTCTCACCTCCTTGAGAAAATTTTAGGTGTTGCATAAATCAGGAGGGAGAATATAAAGACAAAAAACCAAGGAAGTGTGATGGGATAATGGAGATGAAGCTAAGAAAAGCAAAATTAGAGATTTCCAGCTTTTGCAGGAGAGCAGGAAGGGAGGATGTAGCCTAAGGTTTACTCAATTTGACTTTTAGGCATCAAGTCATGATAAAATTGGATGAGTACAAGGACTTAGAAATACCAGCTGTGGCCTATAATGGCATGCCAAGCTCCTGCATGGTAAAGATTGATCAAAGTATTTGAGTATTGAAAAACAGGTGGCATCTTCAGATGGTTCCAGACCTAATTGCTGCACTCCATTACCAAGAGTACTTGTGTACCACAGCCTGCTAAACACAGATCCTGTTGAAGAGGGTTTTGAATTTACTGAACAGAAGTTACCTACATTTCAAAATGTGATGAACTAAGCTTATCACATGAGATGAAGCTCTACGTGGTACACTTTTTAAATAGTAAGTGTAGTTACAGATTGATTATATGTATGGGAAGAGGTGGAGAGGGGATCGGAGACTCCAAGTTTGTCTGAGTAGCTGAAGCCACAGGAGATGACAGGCAGTGGCTCTGGTGGAAGATCAGGAGATCAAAGAAAGTCCTTATTTGTTGTTAGAAGAGAGTGGGTTTGCCATGCAACAAGGCTAACTCCCATTCCTGCTGTGGGACGCCGGGGGAAGAATTTTGAGAGGACTGCTGGTCCCCTCCTGAGTTACAGACTTTGAATATAGAAGAATCCAGTCTGACCTCTGTCCATTAGATAGCCAGAACTAGGGAGATTGACTAAGAGAATTTAGTCCAAATATAATGTTTCTCACCACAACCCTGAGGGATTTTGATATAAATGGTCCTATCAGTCCAGATGTTCCTCTAAACTATCACTTAAGTGCCACATAGAAGAATAGCTCTATAATATTAAACCATTTAAAATGGAAAGTATAAAAAAATGTTTAGTTAGAGGTTTAGTTCATTCTTCAGGCTACAATGCCTTCAGTTATTTTTGAAGCAAGCACCTCCTCAGTCGCAGTCATCGGCCTCATGCCGAGCCCAGCATCCCTTCGGAATCATGCAGAGTTTGCACTGCAGTAGTGTTTCCAGTGAGTGTTTTTAGCAATGTGGCAGGCTTACCTTCAAATGTCCTGGCTGCAGTTTGCTCACAGTAACCTTGTTCAGACCCACCTACATATTTCAAAGATTACCTTTCTGCTGTTTAGCCTGCTTAATATTTTGATCCAACGTACCAGATCTCACTTGCAGGTTGTTTTGCAAACTTCCTGAGTAGCAAAGTCATGGCGAAGGTGCCTCACTGGCAGTGGAGGGACTATATTCCTCCTGAGGGATGCTGCTGAAAGCCAGCAATCCTGGCCATCCTGAGCTTGGATGGTCCTCCTGCCTGCTAGCATAAGTAATTTCACGTAGTGTGAAGAGAGTGAAGTTCAATAATAACTAGAGCGAGGAAGCAGGGGGATCAGCTGGCTGAAAACTTAGGCCTCTTGAAAAATCCCCCTCTAACATGTTTCAGTCTCTAACTTTTGTCAATATTAAAGAAGATTTTATGCCAAGGACCTCTCTGAAAATCCTGCTAACCTTCTGTCTTTGTTGGTATTAGATGTGGATATTTTAAATCAGTGTGCGGAATTACTGTTATTTTTAGACTTTTTCTGAAAGGATGATGGAAGTCTGCTTCTTGCCATCCTCTTCTTGTCTCCAGTAATTCTTGTGTCTGATTGCCAGTATCAGCCACATCTGCCATGGGGCTGAAAATACAATCCATTCCCTAGAAGTCTTTTCCAAATATGTGCCTGGACAGATGAGGAGGACACTGACCCGAATGAGGACACTGCAGATTGTCCGTGATGGGCCCCAGGCAGACCTTTGACATACTCCAACCATAGAAGTCTGTCAATGGTTGGACCTTCTTAGGCAGCTAAGACACTTGAAATCAACACAGGTTTGTAGACAGCTAGGCTTCTTTAATGCCCGCTCTGTAATCCTTTTGTTCATAACTTTGACATACGGTAACTGTCCACATCTTTCATGGCTACGCTTGGCATTTAGAGATGCTTGGCACTGCATAGACCCTTGTTTTCTTCTGCAACTTTTGTTAGAATTGTGTTAATTTTCACTGTTGTTACAGCTTCTGGTGAGTTTTGAATAGTCATATATTTCACTAAATAGTTTATTTAAAATGCTTCTTTGAGAAAGGTGTTATTGTGAGGTTTAAAATGTGGAAGGTCTGAATGAAAAGTAACATTCTTCTTTGTAGCCCTGTTTTGAGGGTGTCTTCTGACACACGATACTTTCATTATACTTTAATTATTGATAGGAAGCATTTTCTTACCAGCATAGCACTTACACACAGTGAAATCACTTTTCAGGAGAAATTACTGAAAGCAATTTTTGGATGAGTTTCAGTTTTGCAAATTGCCTAGGTTTTTTTCCTTTGTTTTTTCTTAGTACCCCATAAATTAAAGCACAAATGATAAGCAAGATCATTATGCTGTCATGAATCACTCAAGATCTAATGGCCTAATGCACTAAGCCTTAATTAGTAATATTGTATTTTTAAAAAGGCAATATTGTGAATGAAATCTGAACATGCACTGTTTTATAACTGGGCTTCCCAGAAGATTTTAAATGGATTCATCTTCTTAGTACATTTTTTAAATAATTGATACGGCTACTTGAAGCCCTTAGTAGACAAACAAATTATTGGCTACTAGTGACAAAATTTGGTTTGGGCATAATAACTTCACAGAGACATGGCACTGCATACATCTGCTGCTCTAATTAGAAAGTTTGCCTAGGGTGCTTGTATCGGAAAGAGTGGGAAAAAATAGTGCTGCACAATCTGTTGTAACAGAGTGATTCCTGCAAAATGTGATTTATACAAGATTTCTGGTTAACGCTTTCATGTCTGCTGGAACACTCAGATGCCATTTCAGCAGATTTTATAAGGCAGTACTATATCGCCTTACCTGAATGGGCTGCCTGTTTGGAAATGTCACTATTGTGTGCTAGATTTAGGGCCTGCAAGTACATTTGTCCATGGTGCAAAAGACCATTGCTACTCTGTCCTACAGAAGTTTGCTAACAGGCTTTTGAGCCACTCCATCCATAGAAAATAAGCCAGCAACTGCGGTTCCCTGGTGTTGTCTCCCTTCATTCCAGCTGGGCTTTCAATTTATACTTTTTTATGTAGTCAGTGAAAATCAGGAGTAACAGCATAAAAGGGGTTTTGGTAGTCCAGTAGCAGCCACACGTTTTCTGGGGGAAACTTGTCAAGCTGGGGCCAAAAGCAATTGCTGTGGGATGATGATCAAGAGCATCTCATCTAACCGGGGAGCACACAGCACTTGAAACCAAGCTCTTCTTACTAAAGCACTTGTATCTCATCCAGTCAAACAACATTTGGGTCAAAATAAATAGCTGTGGTTATGGGGAGAATTAATCAGAAGTGTACATGTAAGAGCAGCTTTTGCTTGCTTGCTGACTTTAATTTACCAATTCACCGAATATTTCCTGGGAAAGAATCAGTTTCAACAAATACCTGTTTTTAAACACACAGCAGGTGTTTGTTGTCATGGAACTACAATTTATTGCAGCTTTCTGCAGAAACCTGGTGGGCTTGGTGAAGAGTATAGACATCCAGGTCCTGTTCACCTTAGACCTCATTTAAGTTAATAAATAATTCCAGTACAAGGCACCTTAATGACACTGCAAGTAAAGAAAAGTGGAATTTGATTTAAAGAAAAGGAATTATCCCAAAAATGTTTATGCCTTGGAGAAAGTGAAATGTGATCAGCCACATGAAATTCCCTCTTATCAACTAATCCGAATTTTTCAGAGAGCAGATAAATGTCTTAAAGGCAAGTAAAGGTGTTACAGGAGATGCAACTCTATTTTACATGTGAAATTATCTGTTCATACTATGGTATTGTGGAACAGCAAAGAGGCAAAGCAGCTCTTCAGATATGCTAATGAAATGTTTATAAAAGCAAAATCAGATATCAGAAATCAGAGAAATGTAGTAGCCTGATATGAGGGTGTACTTCTGAGTATCTGTTGTTCTTCTGAATTTTCCTTATCAATACCTTTAGGTAAAGAGTCAGAAAGGATGAAGCAGTATGATGCTGAGGGATCTCATGCATTTATAGAACGTCCTGCCTGACATACAGCTGGATTTGAATTTTTTTCTTTTACAGTTTTAGACTTTAGCCAATCCAAGTACTTAAGTATGTTGTTAACTCTATGGTCAGTGTAACTATTAAAGTATTTATATTTTTTCAAGGCCACAAATGATGATGGTAGAATGGTGTCTAGAATGTGTACACATTAATAAATTTGTGGATAAATAGCCTAAAGTCTTTATCTTATTTCCATGAAATACCAGAAATTTTCTAAATAATGAAAAAATAGTGGATTTCTGCCAGGTTGAGGGGAGGAATTAGAAGGGAAAGGAGGAGAGGAAGCCACAAATTGTTGTCATTTATTTGTTCCCACAGCAGCAAACACCTAAGAATCAAAGAAATTATGAGAGACTTTAGATCACCTGATGTTGAAGTTAAGTTTATTTTCCCTGTAAGGCATGCTTAAAGTGTTCTATTTATGGGTATTTGAGGGTTTTTAAAAATTTAATTTCCACTGAATTGAAATATATGGTTCTAGGGAGCATCTCATAAGGGAGGACTATATAAAATTCCTTTCTTATCCTTCTAAATGATTCTGCTTTTCAGTGGGTCATTAGCTTTTATGCAGTATGCTATGTTCATTTGTGGACTAACTTTTGACATATGTATTATTCATGTTGTGACTGTTATTCAAGTTTCATCAATGATTTCACTGTCCAAAAGAACATTAGAAAGAATGAAGAACATCGTTTTGAATGCCCTGATACTCTACATGCTTATTCATGTTGGGCATACACCAAGGCTTTTTACATATACTTTATAAATCACTCTTGATACACAAGTGAAATTGAATTATCCATCTTCAGCAAAGATGTGTTCGATTCTCATTTGTCCTGCTTGCCTCACCAGCACAAAAGACCATATATACAGGCGATTTCTTTTCTGACCTTCTCAAGTCCCCAGACAATGGTACAAGATGAAAAGGATAACAGAAGCCAGTTTTTATGCTCAAGTTCCTTCCCCCATTTCAGCAATAATCACACTTCAAAAACGAACTGAAAATCAGAAGCTGATGATCAAAAAGTGCAAATATGTCTAAAACCTAAAATGTGGCAGCTTGGAGATGTTTCCACGGTACCTTGTTTCCATGGCCTGAAGTTCAGGGGACTTATGCTTTTCTATGAACTTGACTTCCTGACCAACCTGTATTCTCTGGTATAAGGAACAGCCTTATTTCTTTTTTAGTGGATCATGGGAATCTGATGGCCAACAGCATCATGGAAGATCTAGTCAAGCCTGAAAAAGAAATGGGAGTATATAACATTACAAACCACATGTGGGAAACAGTTACTTCCAAGCTTTGACTAACATTGGAAAAGCTTTTCTGTCAGCCTTTGTCATGGGAAGCGAGTTTTTCTGCCAGAGTGGGGTGAATAAGGCAGGTGGAGACAGGCAGGGAGTATTATCTCCAAAGTATTTTTCTGTTTAAATGAATTTCTGATACAAGGTGTTCAATCTAGCCCTTGTGCCATAGCACCACATGAGCAGGATGAGAAGGGTGAGCAGCTAAAACCCTAGCTACGCATTTTTTTTTGGCACTTCTTAGCAGACACCAAAGGTTCCTTGGATCTTCTCTGTAGCTGCAACAGAGGGCTGAAGGAATTACAATACTTGAGAACAATAAGGAAAAAAAATCTCTAAATATTTTGAGTGTAATAGAACTATATGCCAGCAAGTAGCAGAGGTTCACAGAACGTGATCCCTCATTAAGCTATTATATATGTATTCACACAAGTGGATATATGAAAAATAGAATATAAGAGCTTAGAAATTATGTGATGTTCTTACCGGAAAAGAGGACAACACTTGTTAAAAAAACCCAGTTAATTATTTTTTATGTCACATGACCTAAAGGTTTGCTGAAGAAAAATTAAAAAGTACTGGTAGGTGACTCTGAAAGGATCCTACAATAGCTGATTTATAGGTACACTTTTTTATCCAGTACCAATTTTGAAGGTTCGATTTTTGGTAATCGTTTGAAGGTGCCAAAGGTACAGTTCTCTATTAAAACGCTGTCACTTTGTTGCAGTGCAACTTATTGCAGGCTAAAGAGCTGGACTACAAACTGGAATAAACACTAAGAAAATGGCTGAGATGTCATTCTTAATAAAGTAGCTCTCAAATAGTAGACGAAAATGCAGAAAACTAGGCATCACTCAAAAAATGTAGTTGCATATCATTATTTACACCTGCTGATGCAAATGATACTGACACTGGCATTGGGAAAACAGATAAGAAGACACCCTGATCTCAGATATTTGTTGTGTAATAAGCGTAACACATGTAACAGCATGTAACACATGCGGGACAACCAGATGATCAGGCCCAGTCAGCATGGGTTTATGAAAGGTAGGTTGTGCTTGACAAACCTGATCTTCTACGACAGGGTGACCTGCTTATTGGATGAGGGAAAGGCTGTGGATGTTGTCTACCTTGACTTCAGTAAGGCCTTTGACACCATTTCCCACAGCATTCTCCTGGTGAAACTGGCTGCTCGAGGGTTAGATGGGCACACACTTTGCTGGGTAAAAAACTGGCTGGATGGCCGAGCCCAAAGAGTTGTGGTGAACGGAGTTAAATCCAGTTGGCGGCCGGTCACGAGTGGTGTCCCCCAGGGCTCGGTTTTGGGGCCACTCCTGTTCAACATCTTTATTGATGATCTAGATGAGGGGATCGAGTGCACCCTCAGTAAGTTTGCAGATGACACCAAGTTGGGTGGGAGTGTTGATCGGCTCGAGGGTAGGGAGGCTCTGCAGAGAGATCTGGACAGGCTGGAGCAATGGGCTAAGGCCAACTGTAGGAGTTTCAATAAGGCCAAATGCCGGGTGCTGCACTTGGGCCACAACAATCCCCAGCAGCGCTACAGGCTTGGGGAGCAGTGGCTGGAGAGCTGCCAGTCAGAGAGGGACCTGGGGGTGTTGATTGACAGCCGGCTGAACAGGAGCCAGCAGTGTGCCCAGGTGGCCAAGAAGGCCAATGGCATCCTGGCTTGCATCAGAAATAGCATGGCCAGCAGGGACAGGGAAGTGATCTTACCCCTGTACTCGGCACTGGTGAGGCCGCACCTCGATTACTGTGTTCAGTTTTGGGTCCCTCACTACAAAAAGGACATTGAATCACTCGAGTGTGTCCAGAGAAGGGCAACAAAGCTGGTGAAGGGTCTGGAGCACATGTCGTAAGAGGAGCAGCTGAGGGAACTGGGGTTGTTTAGTCTGGAGAAGAGGAGGCTGAGGGGAGACCTCATCGCCCTCTACAACTACCTGAAAGGAGGTTGCAGAGAGCTGGGGATGAGTCTCTTTAACCAAGTAATGAGCGATAAGACAAGAGGTAATGGCCTCAAGTTGCACCAGGGAAGGTTTAGACTGGATATTAGGAAGTATTTCTTTACAGAACGGGTTGTTAGGCGTTGGAATGGACTGCCCAGGGGAGTGGTGGAGTCCCCATCCCTGGAGGTGTTTAGGAGTAGGGTCGACATAACACTTAGGGATATGGTGTAGTTGGAAACTGTCAGTGCTAGGTTAACGGTTGGACTGGATGATCTTCAAGGTCCTTTCCAACCTAGATGATTCTGTGATTCTGTGAAGCTATGTTATCTGCACTGTCCCTCCTCTTTTGGTATAAGACTACAGTTGGGTATGGGAGAGTGTAGGAGTCATCTCAATATATTTTCGTCAGCATTTCTTTCAAGGAGGGCTGCCATTCTGCCCGAATTTCTAGACATTCTCTCTAATACTTGAAGCATATTTTCTGCTGGCTGGAGAGTAGGCTGGGTAGTCAAATTCATATGAATTGGGAACTTAATGAATAAGACTGCCTCACATAGATGCTTAATGAAAATTCCTTCTCCTGAGCTTGCTCTTGTGAGATTTATTATGAGAAAGAATAATCCAGGCCAGTATTTGGTAATTGCTCAGTTACAACTGAGATTTATTCAATCTGCTATCTGCCTAGATATTCACAGTTTTTGCAAAATTCAAGCTTCAGAAATGTACATACATGTACAGGCATTGTATGCTTTATTTTTCTGCAATGATGTTGCATGGAAATACAGTTGTATATTATGTGTAGAGAATCAGGCTTCAGTTTCCTTATTCAAACCCCAATGTAGTTATAGTCTTCTGTGGTTTTGATTTTCATTGTAGAACTTCTCACAGACAGCTTTACTGGGGTTTTATTATGAGTCATGGTAGTCTGCTAGTCTCATCTGTTTCTGCCTAATCTTATCTGTAAACTTTAAAGTAATATTTGGTTTCCTTTTTACTGAAATTTTAACCAGTGGGATAAAATATAAAGCATTAGTAAGATATTGCCATTCAGTGTTATTTAGTTTAGCTGATATCCTTGCTTTCAGTCCACCCTAGCAGATAACATGCACAAGCACTGAGGTTTCTGACTGTGTGGGTAAGCTCAGTGTTGAAATCCCTCTTATTTGTTTCATCATTTTGAACACTTTAACATATTCCACCATAAGGTCTCTTGCTGCACAGAAATACTTTAAATGGCTCTGTTAGAGCAAGTTGAAAGGATGATCTCTCTGACATGCATTCTTCAAAGCAAGACTACATTTCTCCACAACAAAAAAATGTCTTACCTCTCCCCCTTCCTACTGTGAGTTGTGCCAGAGCTGTCATTTTTTCAGTAGGGATTGTTTATAAAAAGGACCTATATTCTGCTGTTCAGCACACTAGAAACACTTTAGTTTTCAGTTTCAGTGTATAAATATTGATTTTATACCTCACTGGTTTTGTTAGTTAACTCAAAGGTGATAGCATTTTTGTTGAATAAATGTCTTTAAGGAAATAAAATGCTGTATCTTCCTAAAAACTATGTGCTTGTTTCATAAAGTGACCATTTAATCCCAGCAGCTAACTGCAGTCTGACTGGGGTGTTCTGGCTTGGATGTGAAAGGTTTTGTTATTTAAGAAAGCCACCCTCAAAAATGACTGTGGATGTCTGTTTATGATCAAGCTATGCAAAATTTACATGCAGATTCAAGTTAAAGTCAACAAAGGACTTGATTCTGTTGTTAGATATGTATAGCTATTCTTGATGCATTTCCTATAGCAGTTTACTCAATTATTTTAATGTAACTTTAGATTAAACATAAATATTATTGTTCATTAGAAGGCACTGGATTTTGCAAGGCCCACTCAGCTTCAAGATTTCTGTTTTCAGTATTTCAAGAAATTAGGAACAGAGGATGAGTTAGAACCGAGAAGGGTCCCATGCTTTGATCTAGTGAAAGTGCTGTTCATAAAAAGGCCTTAAAACTGATTATCCACAGAGAAACTGCACTTTGAACCTCAGGCTCAAGCTGTGGGATTTGATTCCTAGAAGCCACATTTGTGGCTCAGTCACCAACCTTCATTCCTGTTCCTGTGAACCCAACTTCAGAACTCCAGCCAGTTGGAAAACAGTTCTGTAACCAGAATGAGAACAGCCTCAGGCTTGCAAAGATTACAGATAGAGGATACTTGGCAATATGAAAAATCAGCCTCACTGGTGTGTATTTCAACACTTCTCTGAAAGCTCAGTTTTGCAGGTTTCTGAGCATTGCTCAGCCACCATCAATTCCTCCTGAAACCAGTGGACCAAACCCTCAGCTTCATAAGTCAGGGGAACTGGTACTGTCCCAAATATTTGATCACTACAGAAAAAAAAATCACATCAAAGGTGTAGATGGTCTGAATTTTCAGGTCTGCATATTTTAATTCTGCAGTTTTACCCAACGCTATTTGGTACTAGGAAAAATTTTTGATCAAATGGGGTTTTTCTGGCTCATAGATTAGGAAATTCCTTTTTTTTTTGAGAGAGAGAGAGTAATTTTTTTCCTTTTCCTTGTAAGCACTGTGTGTCTCACTCTTCCATTGATTAGTCAGGTGTGGAAAACCACCTCAGACTTACCAGCAATTCTTCTCTTCTTTCAAGTACATTCAGATGAGAGTTTATGAGTACCACCAGTCATACAATATAACCAGGCAGCAATATTTCAGCTACCCTCGGCAGGTATTCTCTGCCTCGGACTTGATGAATTGCAGACTTGATGGTGTTCTCCAGCAAATACAAGGAACAGATCGTCTTCATTGCATTGAGTTTTCCTAAGGGGTTGTGGAAAGAAGGTCAGGAAGAGTGAACACAGCAAGTCACGTAACCCAATAATATCTCCTGCTTTTGTTACTAAAACCACAAGTTTGACAAACACAGAAAAGAGCAAGGGGGAATGGGAAATGAAAGGGAAACAAGTATTCTTGTGTCTGCCCTTGTCCTCCTCCTCCAGCCTTCCAGAGAGTCTCACAAAGTGCTCCATGCCAAGTAAGGTTTTTCACCCTGTGAGCCCTGGAAGCTCATCCGGAGGGTTCCCCAGTAACTCCCACGGGCCTGCTTACCTGTAGAAAGCCAGCTCAAGGGTGTCAGAAAGTTCCTCATGCATTAGTGAATCCCAGTATTTCAGACTTGGAAGAAGGCACTCAAGACACCCTGCTCAGAGCCGCTACTTTCTTCGTGTTGTTCCTTTCATATTTATTCTTGAAGCTGTGCAACAGGGCATCTGCTCCTAGCTCTTTCCTTCCTCTGCCAAGCTTTCATGCCTTCCTGTTTCATTGTCATCATGAAGAAGGCATTTCACACTCACCTGCAGTGCCTGTGTGACTCAACTGCAGGCTTTGGGGCAGCAATCCAACTCTAGTTGTGCAAGCATGCCTTCACAGGTGCAGTGGTGGCAATTTTATCTACATTTTAGTCCATAGCTAGGAGAGAATGCTCTTGCTATGCTATTTATTTAGTCAGAATCTGGGTCTTACATCTTTCCCTTTGGATTGTACCTGGATATAAAGAAGGCTCGACTTTTCACAGCTCTTTTATAGTTTAATGTACTGCAGTTTCTTTGGTCACTGAAAGTGTCAACTTTACTATAGGGAAGCAAAACCTTGCTAGCCATCTCAATGAAGATGAAGATATTGTCTCTCCACATCTGTCTTCCTAATCCTTTAAGCCTTTTCCAGCTCAAATTCCTGTCAAATGCATAGAAATGCAAGAAATCTAGGATAACATCTTACAACAATTACCAATCCAGTGTCTGAATAATGCAACAGTTATGTAAGTATTGAAGTTAGGAGTCTACATTTCTTTTTGCATTATTTCTGTCAACTAACCCTTCAAGAAGCCAAGGGGTTCATATGTGAGAAGTGCTGCTAGCTTACTAACTTGTTGTGCTACTTGTTTTCATTGCAAATACTTGTGTGGTATAGACAAAAAATAATTGCAGCTGAAGATTCCATCCACTATCTATCAATTATTTAACTTTTTAATTGTCTTTTATTTGTGGCAAAATAGCTAGCAAAGAAGCTGCATCAGCATGTATTATTTGAGATAACTTTCTATTTTTGAAGGTAGGGGCTGTGTAAAAATGTTTTGAATAATGACCTTTGGGGTATGGCAGTACTACACAAATCTTGCTGTCAATAGAGCTAGCAGGAAGAAAAACAATTGAGAGAGCACATTATCACGCCAAAGCACGTACTTTTAGTTCCACAAGAAAATACTTACTGAGCTGACAATGGGCAAGGTTTGCCTTGCTACAGTATGAGTGCAGCTTCTCATTCTCATTCTAAAACAATGTTTGCAATTAAATATCTAACCAAAATATATATATAAAGCAGACTTACTGATATCTATTGGTTCAAACCTTCTCAGCATGTGTGCACTCCAGTCTCCTCCTTTCCAGAGTCTTTGCTTTGTACTGTTCAGCATCCATGTCCTGCTATGTATTGGTGGTCAACATCTGAGGGAATTAGGGGGAGAAAACACTTAGAAAAAGAAAGTGCGTTGCTCCCTTTTTTAAAAACAAAACTAATATGCTTAAACAAATGTAAAAAACCCAAAGAACCCAAACTTAAGAACTTAACCATGAATAGTTTGAGACATGGGCCACTGATGAGGCTATAGCCTCTCATATTCTTGCTCTTGCTCTGTGCTCTTCCCAGATAAAAGCAAAGTTCACAAAGGATATGCCATAAGCAGTCAAGCAACCAGTTCTATAAGAGACTGATGTTCAACCATTAATATTCTTGATTAATTTTGAACCTTCTGAGACAAAATAAACTGCTTGTTATAATTAACATGATGCCTATAGAAATCTATGTGGAAATCTGTGTTGAACAGAACCCATGAGAGAAATGCAGATCTTTGCTCATTTAAAGTGACATAAAAAGATGCGTACAGAACATAAGCTCTCAAAGGCACCAAACTCACACAAACTTTTCTGTGAGCCTTCACCTAAATACCTTTGAGGATCTCAGTCTTGCCCTTGTGATAACCCAACCCGAACTCATGTACCTAAACCTTGAAGCAACCACTGCACTGAAATACTATTTTGTGAACCAACATCTAACACAATCAGGCTTCTTTTAGCATCAATGAGATATGCAGCTTAGGATGGGAAGCCTCTTCAGCCAACCATTGATTATGAATATCATGCATTTCCCTTCTTTAAGCTTTTGAGCACCTGCCTTAAGCACATCCGTTAGTCAATGTAGAGAGCTGGGAACTTCCAGAGGGCCATTCAGTTATTAAATGGATTGACTTACCCTCAGTTTTAAGAGGATCATAGCCCCCTGGTAACTGAAGTGTTTTAATTTGTCCTGCAGAGACTTAAGTAACATTTCTGTGGGAACATAAATAATAATTGTTACATGGATCACAATAGTTTTCTGATATGATCTTACAGACCCCCAGGCATCTATGGATTACTCCTAAGGGATCTGTGAAAGGTAATTAACAATAGCAATGCACTGGTAGAAAATTTTATTTTGTTATCTAGGGATCTATGAATTCATCAGAAAATTATTGGGGAATATAAACAGGAAAACATTGAAAAACACAGATTTGATTTTGAAGAAACATGCTAAATTATGATGCAAACAAAGATATTCCTTAAATATCTCAAAATGATAAGGTGTTCTGTTGACGTGTCTAGAGATGATAATGATCTTACACCACTTCCTCCTGGGAGCTCTACTTCCTATGTGACTACATTTTCACAGGGGAAGCTGTGTTTCTCCTAAAATCAATTGTCCTGAAGTAGGTTGGTATTTCTGAGTCAGTTCTTCCGGTCTTATATTTATGAGAGAGAAATGGGACATTTGAACTGTGGTGCTGCATATGTCTGTCTGTAGCATCTGATTGCCCAATGATAGGAGTGAAACCTTTCAAGAGGTTGATTCTTTGAGCTCATACTGTTCACACTGATGGCAATGAATACTAGTAGAAAGCCATGTAAAAAGACAGAAGCAGCTCAACTCAGAAGACCACAACCAGTGAAAGCAACAGGAACATTTAAACAGCTGTTGCAGTAGGTTTTGTTTTGAGGGCATACAGTCAGAGAGGGGACCACTGATTTTCCTTTATTTACTGCCCAACAGCATTTGGAGACTATTCCCCTTTCTTCTACTTGAATTAATCCAGATTTGTGCATAATTACCCTGCCTGAGGTTCTCAGAACTAACCAAGAGGGATAATTTACATTAGCAACTTTATAGAGAACTGTGTAGGTAGAGCGATGCAGGCAGTCAATTTATTTTATTGGCTGCATGAATTGGAAGAATAAGAAAAAATCACACAAAAGGATTTTGTTCAGAAAATGAAAATCTACAAATGAAAATAAAGCACCCACCCCAATATTTAGTTTAACCTGAAGTGAAAATTGTGCTTATGCAGAATTTTGGCTTTTAAACTGCTCAATAGAAATACAGCTAGTTTTACAAATAAAAATATGGTTCAAATACAGCTAGTTTTACTTAGAAACAAACATGAAAATGGTTAATTTACAACTGCCTAGATTTTTTTTTTCCATATACAGACCAAAAAAGCCAAGCCTTTGTACTGAATTCAGGCTGAATTTTGCCAGGGCAGGCCCGTGGACCAGATCCAGCATCTCCAGTGTTTGGTATGGCAAGTGCTAAGTTTGAAAAGGTCTGTGATTTTTTTTCCTTTTTTTTTTGTTTTTCTTTAGGAGCATGAAAACATTTCTGTTGCAGTTGCAGTTGTCTTAAGAGGTAAAATGTCTAGTAACTGGAAAATGGGATACGTTTGATATTGTAGTCTGAGTCAGGCCTTGTGTATGCTTTGTAAATGGCTGTTTAGTTGTATAGAAATAAATGGAGACCTTCAAATTCATATCTTGTCTTATTAGCATGTGGATATGCCATTCAAATTATGCAAAAAGACCAGAGTGCCTTGGCTGTGAAATGCTCTTGGGGTATGGTGATCTGTTAATAACCCAACACCATAGAGTAGTCTTATCATTTTTTATAAAACCTTATTAATTATGTGAGCAAAAGTATGTGGAGGAAGATGAGATTGGTCATTTGGAATGACTCCTCTTCAAGTTGTTAATCTCTTCCCTTAAATGTTGTTCAGCTACTCTGACTTCCTCAATGAAATCACTTCTGGGAGTAAATCCGCACTATGGGTATGTGTGTTGCAGGGTTTAAGTGCACATGGTCAGTTTTTCAAAGGAACTCAAGACCTAAAACCTCTTCATATGTCACAGACTAAGATCAGGGTTCACTTTGGTGAGCTTTTATAAAAAGCTGGACATAAAAGTAAGCAGTCAAACTGGGGTCTCACCTGGTATGAAAGCATGCTCCGTAGATTGATTCTGCAGAAATACACCCAGGAAAACCCTTAGGAGGCAGATACTTCCCTCTAGGGTGGCAGTTTGGCAGCCCAGTAGATTTTCATAGAAGTGGTTTCTGTAAGCTATTAAATCACCGAACTGTTCTTGGCCAATTTGCCTTCTCAGTTCTCAGAGACCTCTCTCTGAGCATCAATATGTAATGCTAGAATAAAAAGAGAACAGTAGTCAGAGTTCATGTGGCTGACCTCTTCTATATCTCTGTGTCTACAGATTATAAAATGTGACCTCTCTGCAGTCATTTGTTGTTCCCCCCAAAAGTTTCTGAAATCTACCTACTTGTGAGATTATTATTTAGTTCTCTATCCTAAACCTACAAAAACCTTTGGATAGCTGTGCTGCTACACTGAAGTGCTGTCAGGAAAAAAAAGGAAGTCAATCTTTCTGCTGCATGATGATGCTTACATAGTCAAGGAGTTCCACATTCAAGTTCAAGACTAAATCAGGGCTACTGGTCTTCAGCACTTATGGCAGCAACTGCAAGCTTTCAGGGTGTGTTTGTATACAGGTATTAAAAAAGTCAATGGACATCCTAAATGCCAAGTTTTTTCTTTCTTCTTCCAAATTGGTTTAACTTAAAGGGAAGGCACGCTGTAGACTAAACAGCTAATATGTGTATTTCAGTCAAGTGAGGCACTTCAGTAAGCAGTTCCAGGATCCACTAAATGAAAGTCATTGGCAGTGCTAATTAACATTAACCATTCTGAGCACTGAATCTTCCCACTTGTAGTGAAGTCCTTTATGAATCCATTGTGTTACATGTTTCATCATTAGAAGTTTTTAGGAGTGAATTATGACAGTGACAGCGCTGCTGCTTCTTTAGTGGATGGAGGGTGAATCAGGGATGTCTCATAAATAACCAGAGACAGTTTTGTGGTTCAGACCCTAAATTTTGGCTGATGTGATTACTGGTCTGAGGCCTACTCTTGTCACAGGTTTTTTTTCGTATGAGCATCATGTCTTAGTTTTCTAACAATAAAATAGTAATTGGCATTTTCTTCCTGAAAGGGTTATCAAGCACTGGGGAACAGGCTGCCCAGAGAAGTGGTTGAGTCACCAAACCTGCAGGTATTTAAAAGATGTGTCGATGTGACACTTAGGGACATGGTTTAGTGGTGGAGTTGGCAGCATTAGATTTATGGTTGGACTTAATGATCTTAAGGGTCTTTTCCAAACTAAATGATTCCATGATTCTATGATTTATTTTTAGGGGGAGTGGCTTAGATTACATGATTACGAGTAGTGTATCAGAACCTAGATAACTATTAACAGTAAGTTTAAGAAACCAATGAAACAAAACTGAATGGGGAAATTAATGAAGAAAGGGAGCATTTCAGTCCTTAGTTCTACATTTACATTGTAGAGATTTGTCTCCAAACACATTCAACACAATGTTTTAAAATAGAAAATTGTCTTCAGAAAATTATTACTCAATCATCATTATTCAATCAAATTCATGTTGGTTCTCATTTGATGCTTTCACACTTAATTTTCATTGTAGGTCATGAGAACCATGAAATTATTCTACTATTCTATTTCTGGTAGAATAAGCATATGGGAATAAGAATAACACCTAGACTTGCATACTTATTTAACATGTGTGGTGGTTTAGCCCCTGCCGGGGTCTGAGACCACGTGGCTGCTACCCCTCCCCCACAAAGCGAGTGAAATACAAAGCCCCAAGACTGAAATAAGGAAAGGTTTAATACAACAGTACAATAGCAACACAACAAACAACAACAATAACAATAACAGTAATAGTGATAGCAATGAACAGAGCAAAATAGCTACCAAATACAGCAGTGAGAAGCACGATGTACAAAACCACGAGTGCACCGCGCTCCGCGCCAGGAAAATGTGACCTGCCAGGATGTGACGTCGGCATGGTATCTGAATAACCCAGCTAGAGCTGCCCCCCCACTGCTGGGGAAACTTAACCCTATCCTGGTTAAACCAGGACAACATGTTACCTATAAATGCTTTCTTTGTTCCTTCATAGAATTCTGAAAAAAAAAAAAGTTATTGTAAATTCAAGAAGAGTGAATATTTTTGCACCATGAGATAGTGCACATACACAACTGTAAAGTTTTGAAACTTTGTTTGGAGGGAAGGGCTAAAGCTTTTGTCTTGAAGTCTTCAAAGGATAATATGGATCATAAAGCAGAAAAGAGCTGAGAAAACATCTGGTTAAATAAGTTTTGAGGTGACCTATAGATAGATGTTTTTTTGATGCTTTGTTTGTTGGGGTTGGTTTTGGGGTTTTTTTTTGCTTCACATCAGAACATTAATCTTTCACATGTTCAACCCTGTGTAATCGAGATAGCTATGTTTGTGATGCACTGAAGCTGCATGTCCAGTCCTAAACTGTCAGTCAAGCTGATAAGTATGTGTCCTGTTTACTGTTTCTATCAGAACAATGGTGGTGATGGGAATCGTAATATTTTTCTGGCTATAAACATTTAAAAATGATTCATTGGCTTGAATAACATTTTTTTTCTGTTCATACACTTCTCATTTGTAACATCTTGAGAAGAGTCTAATTTGAATGAATGTAAATTTAAGTTGTTATTTCCCTTCCCAAACTAACCCTTCTGCAATGCTACATCATGGGCTTTCTCTTCCATCTTCCATACTACTATTACTGCTCTTACTTTCTTAGTAATAGTGACTTTCTCCTTGTACACCTGACTAGGTATTATTCTGTTCTGAATTTATGTCCACCCTCTGTTCAAAGGAGAAATATTTTTTCTCCATATTCTTACACTATTCCAAATCTTTAGGCAGTGTAACAGTTACAGAGTATATTAGGACACCACTTTGGCTATGAATAATTCATGCCAGCGTGCTTTATTTCAGTGTACATTTGGCTCAGTAGTGCAATTCAGTGATAGTGATGCTGAGGCTGTAGATTTTACTGGCAGTTCAAGAAGAGCTGTTAGATATGGCTTTTAGGGTTCTTACTCTCATTCAGTTTTATTTAACTTCTGGTCAGGTACCTCATTTGAGGTTTCACAACCTGTCTCCCTACTGTATTAGTCTTGTGCTACCAGATACCATTTCAGTGACTCCAAAGAAGTTTTGCAGTGTACAGCAGATTAATGTAACGACATCAGGTCCAACTAAGTATGATATTTGAGATAAAGGGTAAAGACCTAGAGTGTCTTTATATTAAAAGGCTTTTCTTAATTATTTTTATGTGTAATACTGCTTTTATTGTTTTATTTGGTGTAGTAACAGTATCAGTTACCTAGGGTGGGTTTGTTGGTTAAGAATCAGCTTTTACTGCGGTGCAGAGTTATGATCCATCTGAGTACTATGAAGTGATACTTTAGGTTGAGTGATTCATCCTGGAAAACCATATTTTAGGTGAACCAGAGGCGAGAACAGTGTAATGATAAATGAGCTGATTCACTAACCTTGTTCATGTGGCTAGCTAATAATACCTCTGTGTTGGTCTGCATTGACTCCCCTGGTGAATGCAGCCAGATAGGGTTACTACTGTCAAGTTTTTTTGGTTTGATTTTCTTCTTCTTTTTTTCATCTTCTTGTGAGAAATACTGAAAATTATATACTGGAGGTAAGACTTGTAAGAGGAAGTTGGTATCCTGCTTGTCAAGAATATAAAAGTTAACTATTAAATAGTTGGTTGAACCTCTGACACAAGCTTTGTCAAACTCATTCTTCCTGCCCACTGTCCTCAAGTTATTACTAATTACATGCTTTAAATGGCATAGAAAGAATGGCCTTTTCTTGAAGGAAGCCTTGTGTGAGACGTATTGTTAGATAGAGTTGTTGACCAATTTAGGAATTTCATTTCCACCCTTTCTCTGAAACCTTATTAATCTACTGAAATGAATGAATGAATATTAACCATAGCCCCACTGTAATCCTTCAACACCTATCTCTTTGCTTGTTGATGCTTTTTGCTCTTATTTGGAGCACTTCTTCATCTGCTATTCTGGGGAAGTCTTAACTCATCAGTGACAGTTTTGAAACTCAGGAGCATCACAGTGCAGTATAGTTAATAACAACACCTTCCTATCTATCTCATGGATTTAGTACTTTTACTGTAACCACTAGCAACTTAATTTGCTATGTGTATAGCATAACATGAAATCTATCTGCCTTTTGATTTGCCCAGAAATTAACATTGCCAGCTGGATTGATCAGGAGCATGCCCCAGTCCTTGATGTCACATGTGAGATCCACACATGACTCTGTCTTTGGAGATCTGAAGAGTATCCTGGGAGAGGAAGAGGAACAACACTGAATTCCTTCTTTGCTCTTCCTCTAAATGTTCAGTGTATTTAACTAAAGCATATCTTGATTTTGTATGTATTTCCTATTGCTAGAACATGGAATTATAGTTGGGTACAGTTTGTGCTATGGCCAGAACATTACACTAGTCATGTTTCCACTGTCTGGTTGGACTAAGGCTGGCCCATCAATCAGGGCATTTGGGTAACAGGGGCAAGAAGTGAGTTTTGGTTTTGCAGCACTCACTGTCTCACAAGGAGCAGAGGGAAAGGGTCTCCTCTATAGCACTGCCCTGCTGAAGGCAGTACATTCTACCCCATCTTTCACCAAAAACTCATCTCTCCTGCAGTTTGCCCTAGAGCACAACCCTTACTGCTGGCTCCTCTTACTTTGGTGTGCTCTACCTCCTGCCTCTCCAGCTGCCTGCCTGTGGCCACAGCAGGGCACTAACCCCAGCCTGGCTCCTAAATTGATAAGCCATGCAGCTTATTAATGCCTGTTCTGTTTCATGTGCCCCTTGCTGGCAACCTGGCTGCCCAGAGACATGTCTGGAGGATGTATGATTTATATGTATTGCACAGAACATGAAACTATTTTCCATTCCCATAATGGCTTTTTTGCTTTTCTTTTTGAAAACAATACTGCTGGTATTTTCCATGAAAAAGCTTCTGAAACACTTTTCCTCACACTTTGGTTTGTTTCAGAAGTAGAATTTTCTACAAAGTGTGAACACCAGCAGAAATCAATGTTCTTTTACTCCTTTTTTGCTTGCCTTTTTTTTTTTTTTTTTTTTTTTTAAATAATGTATCTCCCTTCCCCCACAAACAAATCCAAATCCAAAAGTCAGGAAAATATTTTCAAGGGTTATTTTGTCACCATCATTTTCATGGTTACCTGTAACAAAAGTTTATATGATGGAATGTGTGGACTTGTCATTGGCTAACTAAATTTGAATAGGAAAAAGGTCTGTGGGAGAACCATTATAAAAGTTGGCATGTGCAGTGATTCTTTGTTGTTAAAATACTTTGGAAAATAACTACATGTTACCAGTAAAGTAATGGAACAGGAAGTGGATAAATATTGCCATTATATAGCCCCTGATGTTTGAGGTCAACCTCATTGTTACTAGTGGAAAATGGGACATCTTCACAGCACCACAATGATAATTTCACTTCTCACTGTGACAAAGAGGAAAGGAAAAATTTTAGGGAGGTAAGATAAACAGGAAATTTCACTGCAGCATTAAGCACCAAGAATAGTGAGGTACTATTTTGAAGAAAAATGTTGCAAATACTATGATAACTGGCATTATATTTGAGTTAGTATTCATGAAGGTTATAATTAATTAGGATATGTTGTTACTGTTGCAGCTGAATTTTAACTCTATGGCATTTTAGCATGCTCTTTTTTTCTTTGACCTAAATCCGTCTAATTTTTTGTCTTCATTAAAAGCACAGAACAAAAACACTATTGTGTCTTAGGCTGTGCTCAAGTAGATCAAGGAAGTCTGCATTGCTAAGCAAAGCCATATACATTTGAGTCATCCCAGAAATCTTTGAACTCTACACAATTAAGTGAGACAAGTGTCCACGTGATGGAAATGTTAACTGTTTTTGCTTAAACCTGTTTGTAAAACAGACAGTCCAATGGGGGAACAAAAGAGGGGGAAAAAAATCTGAAAATGTAATCAGGCATAATAACACTTGAGCTTAGAGAAGAGAAAAGCATTTCATTTGTAGATGTAAATGAAATGTCATTACAATTCAGTGTCTTCAGGAAAGTTCTTAATTTATGTTGGTTAACATTAGCATTTCTTAAGGATGATTTAATATATATTTTAAAGCGCTTTTTTTTTGAACTAGGAGATTATTCAGAAGAGCATGGCTGCAGTTTTGCAGATATCGTACAATCAGCACTTCCCAGTCCTGTGATTAAGGTTTCTATTCTAACCAGAAGAAAATGGAATATGATTTAACATGCTGTGAAAAATAACAGAATATCCTATGTGCTAACACATTCAAGACAGTGGCTCATGATGTTATTAGGTTCTGTTTTGTTATTTGAAAGTTTGTTCTATTTACTCTTTTTAAAAGACATGCTTTTGATTAAAAACATGCTGGGTTTTTTTCCCCCTGAAAGCAGAGATCTTTGATCTATTGATAGGACAGGATCACCAGCTGCTTCACAAGCTTTCACCCAGACATGCCTTGCTGATGCCTGATGACCCTAACTAAAAGAAATTGTTCTTGCAGCCCAGTGGGTCTGTCACTGTCTGCTCACAAGGCTTGTCCTCTGAATAAGCCATAAGCCTAAAGGCCATGTAATACCAAACCAGGAGGAGACACCTGCCTGCTAGGAATTGGGGTGGCCACCAATTATTTTTCAATATGGCTAATAGAGGTGGAATTTTAAGAGAAAGACTGATGTGAAGATTTGAGTGTTTCTCATCAGCAGTGTGAACCAAACAGGAGGAAAAGAATTAAATAAAAGTAGTTCTGAAGGCTTCAGAACAGACCAGATCCTGCAAACTACAGTGCCCATTGCAATCTTTATTGGCTGCTGGGTGCTTGAAGATCCTCTAGTCTCCTAGCACATGCATAGACCTCTGGCTCACATCTTCTTTTGCAACATGCAACACTTAACTTTTCATATTTACAGAAGAATCTATCAGTAACATGTTTTAAAGTTTTCTAATAAGCTCAATTTTTTTTCTATCTTCAAAACTCATTTATGTACCTTTTCATGAAATGTTTTTCTACACTGGATCTACAATTCACTGTCAAATGTACATCCACCAACTACCTATAGAATTTTTCTAAGAGTATCTGTAGCCACCAGACAGCTTGCTTCTGGGTTTCAATTGCTTGCTACCCTCCTACAGATAAACCTATGGACAAATAAAACATCTCTGAAATGCAATGAACATCTGAATGGAGAATTGTGCATAAGAACAATTGCACATACACAATCTTGCTGCAAAGAGAAGACATGACAAGCTGGAAGTCCTGCTCATGGTATCTTTCCTTCTCCCATCTGGATCTGTTTCTGTGGATTGAGATATGGAAGTGGAGAGTTCCTTTTATTTCCAGGAGAAGTATTTTCCAGGCAGATTTAAGGAAGATGTAACTCCAGACTGAACTTTCTGGTATCCTGGTTGTATGCACCAAGTGCTGTTGTAGCCATACCAGAGTGAATTCCATGAGGTGGATTATTTCTGAAGGTAGGCGAAAAGAAAGGAAGGTCTGCTCACCCTATTTCAGGATTGTTTTATCACATCTTTATTCCACAGTGAGGAATGTGTTTATACTCATACAATTTTAAACTGGTGACCCAGATAAAAAGAGGTACGTATCACATTGCAATACCTAAGCCACCCAGTCTCTTTCTCATCACTTTTGTTATTTTCTTGGACATTTTCCACCTCCCTCCATGACATCTCCTGTTTTTAGATGTTTTAGAGGCATGTTGTTTTTAGCATGGCTGGATTTCAGGTGTGCTGATGATCAGGTAGCCTAATATTAAATGTTGGGAGTGCTGTTTCAAATGTAATTGTATGATGTTTATTATGAATGTATGTTATTATGATTTCTATATTTTGTCCTTTTTTTAACTCTGAATTGTCTGATGGTTTTGTCATCTGACTGATTTTTTTTTTTTTTTGGCTGGTCCCTGGAGTTTTTCTAGAGTTAGCTAAGCACGGTCACAGCTGACATCATCTTGTGTTAGTGATAGTCCTTGCTTTGAGTGGGAGGTTAGACTAGATGACCTCCAGAGGTTTTTTGCAACCATCATTTCTATGATTCATCATGTATTAGTCATTCATTTTCTGTGTATCAAAGGTATCCTTAACTTTATATGCTTCCTGTGACTTCTTAACAAGCTTGTGACAGTGGGGGAAGTCATTTTCTGCTGCTCAACAGCAAGTTGAGATACCCAAGAGACACAAACTTCTGTTAGTGGCAGGGAATGCCACGTTCAGATGGCATGTGCTGTTAGTAAAAATCTGAGTCCTTCTGTAGTTGGTGCCTGATTTTTCCCCCAGGGAAGAATCCTTGCACACTCACAGTGATGGGGGAGACCTGAGAAATTGTGCCTTTAGATCAATTTCGGTGGTTGTCTGAAAAGCATCACATTTTGTGCACAGATCTGTGAGAGCAGAGTTTGATCAGATGGATAAATAGCAGACAGGAAGAAAAGAAATTAGCTAACTGGAGAGCAGGAGGTAGCAGTGGACAGTACATGTGGAACTTAATTCACTGGGGTTTCTCCTATACTATGCCAGCTGCAATGTTGACAAAGCAGTGGAGTTATCTGAGACTGGTAGGTGACCTGGACGCTTGGTATTTGTTTATAAAGAAGTCTGCAGAACTGTAAACATGTATTGCTCTATTTATTGGGCCAAGGTGTGGTATCACACTGAAACCACCTCTGGGAGATCCTGTACCCGTGCACTTTCATATGGCAAGAGATAAATAGATTGGTGGTGGGTGAAGGAAAAATGCGAATCAGTTGGGGACTGACGAAGGTTGTTTAATGAGCTGAAGATAAAAAATGAATAAAATTTAAATTCATATCTTGGCCAAGTGAGAGACAGATGGAAGAAATCTACAAATTTTGGGGGTGTGAAAGCTCTCCTGGAAAATGCAGCTCTGTTGAAATCAAAATACTTCACAAAAGCAGGTCAACTGCAGTAGACTTTTGTTTCAAAAAAAAAATAAAAAAGACTGCCAGACAGAACACATTTTAATGTTTCAGAATACATCTTTTTTAATTCTTAGTTTTGAAGTGAGTCTTTCAGTTTTTATCTATTTTGATTTCTTTAGAAATAAGTGCAACCAATAAGCAAATAAACAAAAAAGCCATGGAATTTTCCTTCCAAGATTATTTGAAGTGTTTCAGATTTGCTGTAATTTGGAGCAAAGCCAGAGTATAAAATCCTTGGAAATTGCTATCATCCATTCAGTTCCCAGGGGTTCTGAGAAGGACTCCTGTTCAGACTCGCACTACATCTAGTATCTCTTGAGATGCAGAAGCACCACTAATTGCCAGTAGCTCCGGATTGCAAGGGACTGAATGTGCAAGTGGTTTCAACATCCTGCTACGCCTGATGTCCAGCTGTAGTGGTACCACTTCTGCTGTCACACTGCACTGAAAAGTAGAAGCCTTGTTCTTTTTTTCCTTGCATGCTGCACCTAATCTCTTTCAGGATCAAAACAATTGTAAGGGAAGATTTTTGTATTGACACTTTCTGGGTACTATATAAGAGATTTAGTAGAGCTTTTCTTTCTCTGCCTTCCTTTTTCTGTAAGATCTATTACCAGATGACTGGGATAAGTGATGACTGGTATGTCTTGCAAGAAACAGCTCAGTTCTGCTATTGGCTATTAACTAATTGTTTTATGCCACCGAGAGACTCTTCGTGTGTTTGTACATGAAGGGTTCTGTGATACAATCTGGTGTTTGAGTTTTAAGGTGTCATTTAGTGCTGAAGAAGTTATTGTTCTTGTAGGAATTCACAGAAAAAGTGTCTTGGAAAAATGCTTGCTGTCACTGTATACTTAACAGGGTCTATGATAAATCTTTTGCATTACAGTAAGTTGGTTTGGTTTTTTAACAGACAATTTTCATTGTCTTTCATTATGTCTTGTATGTAGGATATTTAAAGAAACACATAGTTAGGACCACATTTAGAAGACAAGTAATTGAATGAGCTTTTGAATTGAACATGAAAACTGGAGAAAAAAAGGACTTGTAATTTTCATCCTGGTTCTGGTCTTGCAAAGCAACCTTTGGACTTGTGTGATATGAGAAATTTAGCATGATCCATTCAGCACCTTTCAGTTCACTTTGCTGCAGTGTTGTCATTACTGTGAAATCTATGTTCAGGGACTTTTTTCCTTTCAGGCATGCACATTGCTTCCACTGTGGAAAATTGGTTATGTATGGGTAGCATGGGAAGAAGACTTTTCTTAAGTGCTTGCAAAGACAACTGCTTTGCAGAACTGCAGTAAATAGCTCCTTTAGCAGTGGTTTTTAAAACTAATTTATGAGTTTGTCTTTTCTAGACATAGTGACATTTAAATTACAAATACAAATTGCTGTATGGTTTAAAGGCATCATATGGCATTTTGATGTGCTACTCAAGAGCATTGTGAGCTTTCAAGATCAGTGGCCAATTTACTTTGGGGGATGGAGGAGCTAGGTCCTCTACCTAGCTATCTTTACAGCAGACTCCTTACTAGAAAGGAAAGTAAATTTGTTCCTGTTAAAATTTTAGCTCTTCTGTTTCATTCTCTGTAAAACTAACTTTGCTCTGCACAATAGGCAGTGGCACCCCGGTCTGCATGACAGCTGGGGAAGCATGCTCAGAAGACCTTTGGATTTCTTGTACTGTGTGAAATGGAGACTGATGAGTCTCCAGAAATGCTTTTTTAAGATACTATCTAGGAAAAAGTACAGTTGTGCTTTGTGCCACTTTAACTGGGATTCACCGTGTGGTGAGCAAAAAAAATGTTTTTTTATCATAAACCATAAAGAGAATATTCTATTGTATTAGTGGGGTTAAATGTTTTGAAATTATAAAGTGCTTTTAAAATTCAAATAAATTACTTGGGGGTGCAGAAGCAAAAGAGAGATTTAACATTTCTATACAAATGTTAGGAAGGTGCTTAAGGGCTATTGTGCCTTTAACAGATAATTACCATACATAACATGGCAATTTGCAAAAGTTACAGACTGCATTACAGTCAAAGTCACAATTAGAACTACAACTGTAAATAGCACAAAAACCATCTTCAAAATGAGACATTATGAAGTTTAGAATTTTGGGGGTTTTTTGTTTTCTTTTGTTTTGTTACTGAAAAGGACCAAGATCCAGCTGGATATGAAATAGAAAGCATGTACAGAAAGCATCTAATAGCTTTACATAATATTTCCTGAGTGGATTGCTTATGTGCATCATATAAGCTACATTTTTTCAAACTTTAGCTCTTTGTGCATGACTAAGAGATTTTTCTAATAATAAATGCAAAGGAGTAGCTGGAAATCTATGCCAATCTAATGGGAAAGCAGGTTATGAACTCAGATTCATTTAGGACTGAGACCAATGTAATACCAAAATGAGGGCCATTAAAGTTTATTGAATTTGTCTAACAATATCAGCCAGAATTAGTTTAAAAAATACATGGATTATTTATGAAATATGTACAATCTGGAGCTAGTTTGCTTTCAAATCTCTCCTGTGAAAAGTAGTCCTTTATGATGATTTCATAAAGTTGTCATTAAATGGCTAGACCAAATGTATTTTAAAGTGCTTAAGGAGATATGCCATATAGCAGCAGGAAGCAATGTGAGTTCCTGTTGTGATGCTTTTACATGCATGAGAGAAAAATGTTCTTTTTTAATATGTAAATATTGAATTTGTAAAATATGTGTAGAAAAGCTCTAAGGAGATCCAGGAGCTCCAGTTCAAGGCTTAGCTCATAGAAATGTCTATATGATATGCAGATGAGCCCCTCTAAAACAGATAAGGCAGACAATTGCAGTTTGTCAAGCATGGTCATGAAGGAGGCTCTTAAAAGCAATGGAGATGAATGCCCCAGCCTCAACCACCTTCTGACCAGTATGGTGTTTAACAGACATTTAGTTGTTCTGAAGGTTGCCATCTGTGGTGGGGAGGACTCTTTCTTGGCAAGTGTTGCTGGGAAGGCCTACTGCTAGCTGCCTTTGTCTTGGCTGACCACAGACCTGGGAGGTGGCTGTACTGGTTTCTCAGGGGAGGAGGGTCCAGGGCTGCTGGGTAACATGCAAAAGTCATAGCTGTTGGTCTTCTAGTACTAATTGGTCCTGATCTAAAAATGCTTCTCTGAGCAGGCCCAGATTACTCAGAGTAACATGGTTCCTCAATGATCAGAGCTTTTCTCAAGATGTATTTTAGTAAATTCATCAAACATGAGCCTCAGTTAGGCAGAGGCCATGTCTTCTTTTTTGCAAGTGGGCTGCAAATGTGACACTCACGATTGCTCACGATGTCTGGCCTTCAGAGAGCAAAGTGCCATGCTTATTCAGGTGTAGTCTCACCATGTACAACCACAGGCACACAAACACGTACACTGGAAGGTACAATGTGAAGGTGGAGATAAGTACTTAATTTAGATCTTCTCAAACATTTAAAAAAGCAATTAGTTCATGGCATTTTGACCATGTAGGGGACATAGAAAAAGATGTGTTCTCTTAGTAATTAAGGATTTTCATTTTTGAACCTATGTTCTGTATCTTTTGCTGATCTTTTCCATGAGTCACTTAATTGCTGCCTCACACAAGCCTTTCTGGAGTAAGCTGAAGCTGTGCAGCAGTCCTGAAGCCCATGGATAAGCAGAGGGAGCATGCTGAGAGGTTATAATAAAAGAGGTACTGACTGCTCTGCTAAAAACCTTGGCTTGCCCCTAAGTCTGTTAAAGATTTCTGCAGTATCTTGCCTCCTTTCAGTACCCCTAGACAAGCCAGAGCCATTGCGCTCAGTAAGCATCATTGCTCCTCAGAGTCTTACTAGTCTTTCACTGGTATTTTTGTACTAGAGAAGCCCTAAAAGGAGTGTTCAGAATGTATTGATTCTCTTTTTTTTCCCTTTTCTTCAAAACATCCAGAAAGATTTTATTTATATTTCAATATATTTAGTTAGTTAATCATATGGACAGAAATGCACTTTTCTGTCAGGGACATTTCCGGCTCAGTGGCCCATCTTGGAGAGTAGGAAAGTATGAAAATTGATTTACTGGAATCTATGCAAGTTGCACAAGCATCTACTCCCAGGGAATATATCCCATAATGTCTTCTTTATGGCTGTTTGTAGGTAAGCTACAGACATACTTGAGGCCTCGTGCATGATGAAGACAGCACCATGGGGTGGAGGGATAGATAGCTTGTGCTACTTAAAAAATTTAAATATCACAATAATAGTAATATACCTTGCCGATTTTTTAATAAGTTTGAATATAGTACTTTTAGCTTATGTTCAGTAGTGTCCATGAATCAATGCTAATCAGTTGATGGGTTGACAGGGCTACAGTTTTCTGAATTTAAAAAAATGAATCATTAGTTAGAGGTAGAGTCAGCATTCTTTATGGAAGGAGTAACCTTTTATTCAAATTCAATTAATAAAGACAATATTGATTTAATTAAAGGAGGAACTTGCCATCCCTTGGATAGGATGGAATTCAGATCCTATTTCACTTTTTTCTTGTTAATTATGACATAAAGAAAACCCTAGAAACGTTAAGTTATAGTTTTACCAGAAGTACATAAAGCAGTAGTGGATCAAATTATTTTTGTTGATAGCTGGATGAGACTCATATGTGTTCTGATTTACAGACTCTTTAGCTGTTAAACTACTAGTTCAGAACAATTTTTTTCTTAAAGGTTTAATTCTTTTGTAGATGAGAGCATTACTAATATAACTTGTTGATCCTAAAACAAATGGACACATAAAACAAGTGGGGCATTCAAACAACTGCTTTTAGCAATACACTCTTTCAAAAGAAATAAAGCATAACCAAGTTACAATTGTATTAACAAAAAATCATAAAATTAAAATTAAATTCATTCAAAGTCTGTGAAGAAAAGCCACTCCCTGATGTACCAAAACCACTCATAAAAGTTAATAACAGTTATATAAGATACTTGAGCTTGCTTTAGTTTTACGAAGAGGCAACTATTCTTCACAGGATAAGGAGAATTCTTGTATTTTTACATACAGAATTGTCAGTTTTGAAAACCATACATAAGTAAAAGAAGTGGATGTGTGTGCCACAAGTAGAGAACATGTTGCAGACAGATTCTGTTAAAATACAGTGGTTTACTCTTGTCTACAGCTATTCCTCATTTTATTATTATGTTTACTTACTTCAGCTTGTATCATTCACACAATCTACAAGCTAGCTGTATGTAAGGAGTATGGTAGAGTATGGGTGACCTTTTCCGTAGGCTGGATGAAGAGAAATACAGAATGACCAGATAATATGAGAACACAGTAATCCTGACCTACCGTTTATCATGGGTGTGACAGGGTGTTGTTTTCTTTAATTAATGTCAGATAAGTTTGTTGTCCTAAAATCGTCTATTAAAGCTCATGAAGGATATGTGGGTTTTTTGACAGGAACTATTCAGTTGTTCTGTATTAGTGTAAATGGTTCCTTCTAGGTTTTCGAGACTGCTTTAGGCTTTAAAACCTGTTTGTCAGAAATGCTATAAAAATGATAAGATGTTTTTCCTTATGTAACTTTCATTTTTCATACCTTACTATCTTAAAAACAATAGGAGAAAAAAAAAACCACCCTAAAACAAAACAAATTGCCATGCAGCAAGATATATCCTAACCTATCAGTTTAAAAAATGAAGGATATGACTTTTTCTTACAAACCAAGGGGCAGCATCACTCCTACCTTAATTTTTATCACTCTTTCTGCACATGTCTCTGTTGCTGTGGCAGTAAATCTTTGCCCTTGTGGTCTGTCATGCTAGAGGTTATCTCCCCTAGCTTCTGGGATTTTGAAGCTTGTTGTCTTCCTTCATGATTCAGAGGACAGTGGGGCTTGCAGCAGTGAACAGAGCTCTTTCATAACTGGCCATCTGTGCTGAGTCGCTACGGAGGGCAATACACACAATTCACCATCATCATGGGTGGATGAATAGGAGTGAATAGGAGTGAATAAGGATTACACAATCAATTTTTTTTTTTTTCAGTCCTGTATGGTAGGTTTTTTGTTATTGAAGAGTCCTCACAGAAAGACATTTCCCTGGCTGACATACCCTGTCCTTCATTTCCAGGCAGCTTCACAACCGTTTCCAAGCTGGAGAGTTCCCATAGAGCGTAGTCTCTTTGCTCCGCTGTTCCTTTGAAAGCAGCGACGCTAGATCTGTAGTGCCTAAACAAACATACACTTGTTTACAAGAAGCATTTTTAAATGGGATGATTCCCATTTAGTCCCCATGGGACCACTGCCCAGCTATAGCAGCAATGAGGTTTATGGTTTTCATTTCCTGACTCCAGCAGCTGAGTAACATAAATAGCATTTGCCCTTTTCACTTAAAAGCTTTTTGGAAATCTGAAATTATGTTCTTTTTAGACTGGCTCCTGAATCCTTCCCTTTTTAAAAAAGATGTATCTCGAAGTAATTTTTTTGAGGCAAAAACCACTCTGAAGACCTCCCAGTGTGTCCTCTTGCCAAGGAAGTTTTTTCTTCCAGATTGTGCGATCCTCAGGTTCCTGTGGGTCAGTTGCATCTTTGCTTTATGAATTCTGATGGAAAAAACCAAAATGAGGTAATATTTTAAAAGTTTTTCTTTCTTCTTAGCTGCACATATGGATATTGTTTGTCAACATGTTCTAATCACTGTGGTTAGTCAATGTATACCAGTTGCAGAAGTGGAATGACTAGACCCATCTAAGGTCCATGCAAAGCTACCCAGGACATTGCTCATTACATTTGCAGCAGGCATCCTGTAATCGCTCTGAAGTTGCACGGAACAGTTATTTTGAATTCAAAGCGTAGTCATGGTGTGGTGCTCACTCACATGAAAAAGATGTTTTGATAACTCTGGTTCTAGTCAAAGGTAGAGTACATAATAAACATAGCTCCAGAGGCAGATCTGGGGTTCCCTGCAGGATATTATCCTCAGGTTGGATCATTATAGCAGTTCTTCTCCTACAGTGAAAATTTCGGTCCTATCTAAAAGTTTTGTAACTACTGATCACACTGGGATGATGCAGTAAGAACTTGGTTAAACACTGCTGTCCTGGCACCAAAGCTTATAATACACGTTTTTCTCCCCAGGAGTATAATTGGACTGTAGGCTTTTGTAGCAAACTACAAAGTGGTCCAAACTTCTTCTCAGTGAATTTCTACTAAGGTTTTCATTTCACACAATGCCAAGAATATAGAATGTAACTAATAAGGCTACATGGTGCTACCTTGCCCATGGAAAACAGCTGACTGTTGCCATCCAGACAGAGTTTTACTTTAACTGCATGCCTTTGAACGTTAGAGGTGCTAAGCCTTAGCATAACAGAGCTTCTCCAAAAATCTGTGAGATCTTTTGTGTACAGTACTGAATACTGAAGTAGACTGCTGTAGTAGTAGTGCTGTTCTGTATAAATCTTAAAACTACATATGTTGCTAAATATAAAGTATTCATAGATTTATAAACATAGCCCTGTAGGAATGTGACAATACTTCTGATGTCTCTGAACACAGCATTTTTTTATTTGAAGTTTCTTTTCAGTTGACAGATAACTCAAAAGTAGCCAGACGGTTCCCAGTTGAATATGAATTTGAGAGGGCTGATGCACATTGCTTAGTCTAAAAGTCTAAAATAAGTTACTCTAAAGCTATTTGCTCTGAAGTTGCCAGACTTTACAGAATATACATAAATAACTTTGTGCAAAACTTAAATCCCCTCTCCAAGTTAAGCCATATGCCAGTTTCAAGATCTCCAGCACAACAGCATTAGACATATGGACCATCCCCTAATATTGCAGTGGAGCACATGTTTGATAGGAGGCTGCAGCTCATGCCTCCTGGGGGCTGAGTCAATGGAGTGACTTCTGTTCACCTCCGTAGACTTTTGCTTAGGCACCATCTGTCTGGATTGTTCCCCATCTTGGAGGTAGACATCTGATTATCTGAGAACAGGATCAGGTCTTACATAATATTGTAGTGTGTCAAAGGAGTCATTAAAATATGCAGAGTAGAAGTGATTGTTTGGATAACAGTCTGAATAAAACAAAGAACTAAAAATGTTGCATTAAATTATCAGTAATGAAGGAGAAATTGTGTTTGCAAGCTGATTTCTCAGAGATAAGCATTTCATAAACAGATAAATCTTTCAGAAGAATGTAGGACTTGCTCATAAGGAAAAAATACTGGAAAACTCAAGGAATCTAAGAAAGGGGAATGAGAAAAAAGAAAACCTGTTTCCTTCCCCATTTGTTTTGACCAGAGAGACACTGTGAATCATATGCCTCTTGACACTTTTAGGAATGATCTTACTGTCCAAATGGCTTACAGAGAGCTTCACTAGTAAAGAAAATGATCAATAGGATGAGATATTAAAATGGGAATTTTTCCCCTACTTACTCCAGTCAGCACTGTCAACTGTCTATTGAATTTATGATCTACAGGAAATTAAACACTGACAGCATCACCAGCAAAGATAAGCATGTATTGCTTAGGGTTAATGACTTACTAGATTCTCTAAATCAAGCTATGTATACGTTAGTACCTCAAATTTTTATCAAGTGACTGTTGACAAGTAACTGTGGATAATGATAGCAAATGAAAATTCCTTTTATAAATGACAGAGCTGTGCTGTTAGATTTTAAGCTCTGGATTTCCAAATGTGTGCCTACTGTCCTGGCAGAACTCATTTACATGTGTGCAGTATTTTGTTTGAATAACATAATCGTTATGTCACCCACTTTTGCACACACTTACGGAGTCCTAAAAAAGGAATTAGAAATGCTGAAGCAGTTTACAGTCCAGCACATTTGGAAACATGTGCCCATGGTAGACTCCAAATTCATAATTAAGCATCTAAATTAATGGCTCTATTTGCAGTGATGCTGGGCTCCCAGGAGTTCCTTTATTTGCTTGAGATATACTGATCTTAAAATTAGGCACCAGCTCATGGTTTCTGCAGCTCTAATCAGATGTTTTTCTTAACTTTCCGACTTCTCCAGAGCTGCAGGCTCCTTTGAGCTTGAGGCATAAACAGATTGATTGAGCCTGGGACTTTTTAGTTTGCTTCTGTTTTAAATCATGTAGTAGGGGCAGGCTGGTGGCAGGTTGGTATCATTTTCTTTTCAGTGATATCAAAGACCAGTGCCTTTCAGGAGTTGCCTTGTTGACATACTGGAGGGAAGCTCCTTGATCACCAGGGCATGATGTCTTTTGTGAAAGCTACCCCACAAGACTGGTGATGATCAGTGGGAATTGATTGATAAAACGCTGTTGTGATTGATACATACGCAGACAGAAGAGCATTGCTACTGTCGACATTTACATTATCTCTTCAGTCACTGGAAAAAAAAAGAAGCTCCATGCAAAATGTTCTGAATCTTCTGGAGGAGCCTATGTATTTCCACTGGCCATGGGGAGCCTCATCTATCAATCTAAACTAAATATCTGAGGCTTGTGCAGCAATTCTCCAGTGTGGCTGGGTCAGACTTACTGTAGATATATGTTAACTTACTGCTGTCTGTATGCTACCTATGTGATCTATCCATTTTTCACTAAAATTGAAAGAGGGAGTTGCAAAGCAGGTGTTTGTTTGTTTGTTTGTTTTTTAATGAGGAAACAGAGAGGCAAAGAAAAAGCAGTTTTGCCAAAACTGCAGAAGGAATCTGCAGAGCAGAGAACATCTCCTTTGGGATGCATAATAATGGTACATACAACTCCTTTCCTTTTCTTCCTTTGAGGGCCTCTATTGAGGCCCTGGTCAGACGCAACCTTCTTTTGCTTGTGTGAGCTGAAAAGATTAAAACCTAGACTGGTTTGGTATGCTTGGTTGGTACTGATTTTATTTTATTTTTTTTAACTGTATTACTTGAAGCCTCTGGGGGTGACACAACAGAAGGAGGAATAAAATCCAGGTCAAGTACATAATGTTAGAAAGCACTGGCACTGGATTATCAGGAGGAAAAAAAACCCCATAAACACAGTGTATGAGTAAATTTTTCTTAGAAACCATACAAGAAAATAAGAATTTTTGTAATAAACTTTTTTCCCTCTTGATGCTTCATATTTGAGGCATTTTGTGTCTTTATCAGTGTTTTACAAACAAATTTACAACCATCCAAATAACATGGCAGACCAAATATAGTCAATACAGACTAGTAAATGAGAACAAAAGACCCTCCCTTTGTATGCCTCTCCCCCTCTCACAACTGCCATCCTCTCAAATTCCTATCAGTCAGAGCCACAGCCAACAAAATAACTCAGAGATAGGATTAAATAGAAAAAACATTATTCATTTCTGTCTTGAAGGGTGATGAAGGCTTGTTATGAAAGACGAATTCCATGACTGTAATACAGACGCAAGCACCCTTGTAGTAACAGCTTTCCCTACCCAAGAGTTAAACGGGTCCAAACCGTTTTGGTTTATCATCCAGATGAGAAGCCAAAGGAATTCACTTTGCCAAAAAGAAGAGTAGCAGTATAGACCCCTCATGTTACCTATCTGTTAGTGAGCCTTTAAAAAACTCTCCTGTAAACTCAACGTTGGCGTAATTCCAATAGTGCAATTTGTCAGCATCACTGATAAGTGCACTTTGGCACAAACAAAAAAGGCGAATAATACTATATGAAAATTCATTAAATTTCAAAAGTCTATCACATGGGTCTTTAAGTGAAGAACAGAAGATGACTGAAACTCTATGAAACAACTGTAATATGGCAGATTCAAAGCAGGTGAAAAGCCAGTACTTTATCACAGTTGCAGGTTTTGGCGGCAGCTTGGGCCTTAGCAGTCTTCACAGAAGTCTTGAACCTCTATGGAAATATGACCATCAGAGTAACAATGGTACTAACAAGAAAAATATTTATAGGAATGCAAGCTCTCCTATCTCAGTCTTTGTTTTCCGTGTGGGTTTTGGTTGGGTTAACTAAGTATATTTCCATTGAGGAGCAATTCAGGCAATTTCTTTCTTAATAAATCAAAAGTACATGTTTGCTGGGTAAAAAAATTAGTCATCTTTCACATTAAATCTAGAATCCATGTAGCAAGTCAAAGACTGATGTGGTATTCTGATGCCTAAAAGCAAGGGCACTCAATTTCTAGTCTCACAGAAAAATCTCGAGAACATAGAGGGCAGAAGAGGGTTGTTCTTTCAGTTGTGGAAGAGATGCTTTCTTTTCTGCTCTAGCCCTGTGGGGTCAGGGCTCCCCTTGCTTCTGAGTAGTGGCTGTCGTAGCCCCCCCCACCCCATTTGCATGATGCAATCTTCAATGAAAGGCTTTCCTTTCAGACCACATACATTGTTGGAGAGAGAACTAATTTTTGTATTTCTGGTTACTGCATGCAACAGGCTGATCACTTGAAAACTGCACCTAATAAGCCTTGGATGACCAGGTTATGAAACACACTAGTGACAGGGAAAATTGCTATAGTGTACTTGAATGCATTAAAGAAAAAAGCATTTCAGAAAATATTTAGACAATGAAGGTTTTCCAGATGTTCAGGATCAGATTTTTAGATAGATTGGTGTTCACTGAGTTTGTACAGTTTAGGTTTATGGAAAACCAACCTTTAAAAATTTGTTTGTAGAGAAACTTCAAGTTGCAACCAGTCAGACTGTAAGGATGTGTTAAATACCTACAGAAACCGGTAGACCCATAATGAGAATCCAAAAGTACAACAGCCACAGAATTTTGTCCAAGTTAGGTATCTAAGTACTGCTAAAAATTCTAGCAAGCACCTACATACTTCTTTTGGCAGAAATAAATGCCTCTTAAAATCATGCCAGAAATGACTAGGGAATGTTCTAAATGTATATCCTACTGTATTTTTATTAGTGACCTTAGGGGGGGAAAAAAAAAAAAAGCCAACAGAGGAAATATGTCCCGATACTCTAAATTTGCAGAGATTAACAACAAAGAGAAAGATCCCAATATAGGAGGAAAATGGGATCACCTTAAGGGGTGAAGTAATATCAGTGGAATGGAATTTTACAGTGAGAATTGCAAGGTTATGCATTTAGGGCCTCATAAAAAGATGTGAATTTGTCTGGAAGAGATATTAGGCTAAGTGGCAGGAAAAAAAAGCTATTTTCTGTGGAGAGATTTAAAGAGCCTGGCTTCTTAATCTAGAAAAACAAAGGCTGAGAGCAGACATTATTATTCCCTGTTATAACATCAAGAAGGTAAACATTTGGGATGAATGAACTAAAGGACTGCACTGGCATAAAGAAAAGTGAGTATGAACAGGAAACAAATTTAAAGATTATTAGCTATCAGAGGAATGGGTTTCTGCAAATGTCTTCCAATATGAGCAGAAAAAACCCAACTAGTTTTAACACAAAGGTTATGGTCTTTGTAAAAGACTTGATCTGGTGGTACTGGGTGGAGCTGATGTCCCAGGAGGGGAGAAATAGGAGGTCTTCAGAGTTTTTAATTCTTGAGGTCTTTTTAATACTTTGTGTATACCATAGGCTTTAAAGTGTATTAATAAAACGAGTTCTTAGTAAAATTCTCCTTAAACACTAACCCATCTTAATTTTCAAAAAATTATGGACTTTTTCTGTTTGTGATGGTTGCTGTTATTATTATTATTAAGGCAACATGGACAATCATAATGTGTGACAAATTTCAACCAATGTATGTTTTGAAAAAACTTCTAAGTGACAAAAATTAAATTATAGTATGTTAGTTTTATCACATTTGCAATTATTAAAGAGTGAATTTTTCTGAATTTGGTGAATGTTTGGATACATACTAATCACTAGAATCTCTATTTATAAAATTGATTTAGGACTACTGACCTCAAGGTTTATGCTTGTCTGTTGCATGATCATCATCTACCAATTTCCCAGAAAAATGATTAATGTAATTCAGGCTTCCCTATTGTGTTCTGCTGGTGTGTCCCATCCATGGTCTGTAAGTATTTTAGTCACTGATCAATCCAGTCATTACTCAGTACTTTTGTGATGGTTTAGCCCCTGCCGGGGTCTGAGACCACGCGGCCGCTGCCCCTCCCCCACAAAGGGAGTGAAATACAAAGCCCCGGTCTGAGATAAGGACAGGTTTAATACAGCAGTGCAATAGCAATACAACAAACAGCAACAATAAGAATAACAGTGATAACAATGAACAGAGCAAAGTATATCTACCAATACAGGAGTGAGAGGAGCAGATGTATAAAACCACGCGCCCCACACTCCCGCGCCAGGATGTGACGCGCCAGGATGTGACGTCCGCATGGTATCTGAATAACCCAGCTAGAGCTCCCCCCCCACTGCTGGGGAAACTTAACCCTATCCTGGTTAAACCAGGACAACTTTCTACTGAAGAAACAATTTGGTGTTGGGCATGCTTGAAGTACCACTGGTAGGAGCCCTGCTGTGTTAGGTACAACACAAAGAAGTTAGTCTGTTCATCAGCTAAAAGATGTTATAAGATCCAGCAGATCATTTTATCTGGTTCTTGCTATGTCAGGATTTGGATCTGCCTTGGTCCTTTGTCTTGTAGTTGTTTGTTGACTACAGTTTCTAGATTATTTTTGCCTCCCCCCAATAAAATGTCATGTGTTTTCTCATTCTTTACCCATGTTTTTTCTTGTCCATCTTCCTGGATGCCTTGTTATTTATTCTCTTTCATTTATATGTTGGAAGTAAATAAATACTTTCTCAGGAGCTATCTTAACCCAGTGGCATTCCACACTGTATATCCCAGTTTTTTGCTACCTTTTGAGAAGTAAAAGGGCTTTGTTGATATAAACCAGCTTTCAACTACCGTTTGTAGATCAGAAAGACCTTATATAGTCCAAGAAAATTATTGCAATTTCACTTAAAGCTATCTTGGAAGGGGAATGAAATATGTTATGGTCATGTTATCCTTTAGATACTGTGGTCCACAGCTGAACAACGATTTCAGAAGGAGGACTCAAATTCTGAAACTGTTTTCTGTTAAAAACTCTAGTAATTAGGGTTAATCTCATTCTCTTGGGAGTTACAACCCCTGCAGGTGTGAACAAACTGTGACAGAGAGGTGATTATTTTACTAAAAAAGGGAAACATGATAATACAAAATGGAATTCACATACTGGATATAGGTAAAAATGCTGTCATGATGATAGAACCAGAATTCAAAATCACCTACATGAATACTGAGGAAAATATGGAAAAACAATAATGCTTTGCAGTACTAAAAATCATACTATTGCTAGTTTTTAAAAAGATGCATCTAAAGAAAAGACAGGTCAGTGCTGTATGTGTGAGTATGAACACTTGCCATTCTTATTTTTCTTGACTCTTCATTATACAAGTCCTGGATGAAAAGAAGGAGTGAGATTGCTTTGCATCACTAATATTTGAGTTAGCATCTATTAAGAGAATTTAGGACATTCAGACTTCAAAGCAATTGTTCCAAAATTTCTGCAAATTTGAACAGTCATCACTACACTAGCCTCAGGGGGTGTGATTTAAAACGTATTTAATATTGTGGTTTGTTTTGGGGGTTTGTTTTTGGTTTTGTTTTTTTCAAAATGATGGAGCAGAGATACCTATCTAAACTCCAGCTAGTCCTTTTTTCATGTGCCTCCATAATAGTCTAGAGTATATTTGCTTTCTGGAATAAGCGGAAAAAATCCTTGTCATAAACTGTGTGTTTCATTATGTGTTTAAAAAAGAAACTTGTTTTATACTCCCAAGAAAAGCTGTAAAATGGGTAGATAAAATGAAAAGCACATAAAAAAGTTACCAGAGATAGCCTAAGCCTCAGATGTATGTTCTGCTGGATTGATGCTGATTTAGGAAGCATTCTTACTTATTTTGTTATGTTTAGAAGAGATCTGCAGAATTCCTGAGAGACAGCATCCTGATGTTGAATTAGGTACATCCAGTAAGATAACATCCTAATGTATCACAAACAATAATAGCTAATATTACTCTTTGTGACATATAGTGGAACAGATTCTCTTACTTGCTGAATCATTAGATTATCTTGTAAAAGAAACACTGAGAATAATGACATAAATTAAATTCTGTATCCTGAAGTAAAAAAACATCTTTTCTAACAGTGTAAGGGCTGAATACTGAACAGTTACGTTGTCATGTGCATAGAAGAGCATAAGATAAGGGGAGGTGAGGAAATACAACGGGGTCAAGAGAAACTGCCTTTGGAGGTCTCGTTCATGGCCATTGACTAGAAAGCTATGATAAGAGAGATTTTCTTTTGATTTCTGTTTCCAACCAGAAAATTTCAAAGGCAAAACATCACCTCAGCTCAGCCAGAAATTGCTTTGTTTCTGTTCTTTTTTTAACCCACCACTGGTGTAATAGGGAGAAAAAAATAATTTTATTTTAATTCAAAACATTGTGTTTAATTAAACTGAATCAAACTGTAATTTTAAATATATTCGGCCCATGCCAAACAGCTTATTTTATCTGTTATATTCTGATTTTTTTCCCTCATTCTTACTGTGTTACCATTTTCCTGTCTGCAGCTTCTGTGAAGGTACTGCATTCTGTTTGTCTCCCACCTTCCTGTTGACAACACTGGTGTTTAAGTCCTGTAAACCAACATACTATTGTCATGTTTCATGATTTTTTCCTCTAACACCCATTGTAACTTCAGCTTTCTTTAGAAAAAGCACAGTTCTAGCCATCCCTGTTACAGAAAAAAGCTTGGAAACCTGATTCCACATATATTTTTTTAAATGAACACAAAAATATCTATTAGATATTTTTGATGTTATTTTATGAAGTCAAAAATGTCTTTTACAGCTCAAAACATTATCTCCTTTTCTTTGTCTTTTTGCTACTTTGGAAGTGTTATGTAGTGTCAAGGTGAATAATGTGTGAATCACAGTAATATCACCGCTGTATCTAGAAAGACAAAGGTCCATGGCATTTCTGTCTTATTTTGTGGTTTACTTGTGCTATGTAGTTATAGCAGTAGTCTGGGGTGTCATATGGTCCAGGAAAATAACCAGAGGTCTTTTCAGAAGTTGGTTTCATAGTAATAAATTGCTTTTTCTTTTTTTTTTTTTAGTCACTGTTTTCCATAGCGACTCTGTTGAAATAGAGCAGAGCTTCTGATGAAAGTGTGGAAGGCTATGTCACACTCTCTTCCCCTCTCTTTGGCAGAAAGAGAAATTAGGACAGGGTATTTTATACTGCTTAAATTACACTGCTCTGTGCAGATAACCACTGCTCTGGGTTGTTGTGTAGAGCAGAAACTTAACTGGGTGACCAGCACAGTCCTCTGGAGAAGTGTCTCTGTCTCCATTAACTGTGGATGACAGCTGAGAGAGAAAAGCCACCTTAAGCTTGGGTGTGTTTGATACCATCCTCATCTTTTCCTTCCTTCCTTCCTTCCTTCCTTCCTTCCTTCCTTCCTTCCTTCCTTCCTTCCTTCCTTCCTTCCTTCCTTCCTTCCTTCCTTCCTTCCTTCCTTCCTTCCTTCCTTCCTTCCTTCCTTCCTTCCTTCCTTCCTTCCTTCCTTCCTTCCTTCCTTCCTTCCTTCCTTCCTTCCTTCCTTCCTTCCTTCCTTCCTTCCTTCCTTCCTTCCTTCCTTCCTTCCTTCCTTCCTTCCTTCCTTCCTTCCTATCTTGGAAGTTGATGCAGATCCAGGTGGTGAATTACAGACCTATGTAAGAGACTATATATTTTTTACTATAGCCACCTCATCTGTTCATGTATTTCCAGTTCATCTTCCTCAGCACTAATTTCAGTATTCAGGACTTTGGAATTACTTCAGACCACCCATTTTATTTTCAAAATAGCAAGCAATCCAGCACGGTGCTGTTTCTTTTTATTTAAACCACAGCTGCTGCATCTATACTCAACAGCTACCCCAGGACACCATGTGCAAGTGATCTTATGTCCAGAAGTGAGGAAGGTTAGGCTGCCAGCACACACTGCACAGCTGGAAGGCTGCTGCACCACTGCTCAGAAACAACTCACTTCCCCAGACAGTCAGCATCTTCTCATTCTCCTTTGTCACTCCACCTCATTGATTTCAAATCGCCAGTACCTTTCCAGAAATAGTCCAAGAGGGGATTTGCAACTTAGATGGAAAACTCATTGTATTAAATATCTTTACCATGCCGTATCACTGTTTTTTAAGCAGACCTCTCCACTGATCTCACCGGGGAGTCTGCTTTAAACCAATGGCATAATTTGCCTCTTTAGCGGTAAGGTTTGTTCAAATAAGAACAATCTCTGTTACAGTCACAGGAATGCTTCCACACTGACGGAATCAACGTGCTTTCTATTTTAAACCTGACTTTGAATTGCCATCCTGCCCATCTCAAAATAAAAGTTTCAACAACTCCATATTTCTTATTGCATGCCTAACACATTTGAGTGTAACTGGGACAAGATAGCATTGAAATGCAAAAGCTTGAGAAAAGGAGATGATATTTTCTTTCTCAGAGTAACTGCAGCGTTCATGCTGAGAAACAGCTCTGTGCCCCACCATTAATCTCAGGAGATGGTACTGCAGCTCCATGTCATGAAGTCCTACATACGTCAGATAATTTGTGATTTAGCTCAGTCTTTAGACCACTATAAATACATGTAACAAAATCAGTGCGTTCAGGAGATGGTCTTCATTGTTTGTTCTCTTTCAGCACCCTGGCACTGTTATCTGTCTGCACATACACCAGATATCCCAGAGGCATAGAAAACAAAGCTTTGCTATGGGCGTTTGTTCCCAGGCCAAACAAGAGGAATTAAGTGCTTTACTAGACATACATACTTTCAAAGGCAATAATCATAAAGGGATCACCTAATTTTACATAGATGATGGCATGAAGTACTTCCAGCAGGACAAGTAAGAGCCAGTGCCGTTCCCGAGAGAAGGGTACAACATACGGCAGCATATTGGTGGAGCAGCAAGCAATCTGTTTGCAGCCTTATCTCAGCCCCAGCTCCTTATCAGGCTATCTTTCATAGACGTGCAGATCCTGCAGAGAAAGGCATCAGTAGTGGCTGTAATTGCTTCTTATGCTGGAGTACACCATTTAAAGAAATACTGTATAGAAAATATAAACATCAGAGCTGCATTTGATGAAGAATGGTGACAACCAGAAACATCCTTATCAGTGTCCAGAGTGTGATTTTATGTTTAGATTATGGAAAAATCAGTAATGTTTTAAAACACATCTTTTCATGTATTAAGCAGTACATATTAAAGTAACTATTAGACAAGACAGAAAGATTCAACAATGATTATTTGTGGTTTTAATCTGTAATTTTACTGGGAAGTCCTGCCCCACCCATGTTTGGTTTTTATTTGTTTGTTTGTTTGTTTAATTATGTCTTCCCCTTGCAGTGGACTTGAAGGTCTGTTTAAATATTACTTATTAAAATGATGGGGTATTGAAATTTTCTGTTCAACCAACTTCCTACCACCAGTTTTTATTTTTATTTTTTTTCCAAAATTCTAAGTCTCTTGGCTAGGTTAGCAAACACTTTAAAATATTCAATTTGTTCAGTTGAGATGTGGTTTAAAAGTGAGCATCAGTATCCAAATTGTCTGTTGGATAAACTTTGTCATTCTGTTTTACACAGTTTTGCAGATTCTAATATTGTCTCACAGGTATGATTTAAGATATTCACCCAAACACAGTGATAATTATAATAAGCGAGTACTTCCTTTGGAGGTACAGAGATAATTTTCCTCTTTTCTGTCAGTTAGCAAAATGCTATACATGTGCTACAGAATAAAACAGTGTAACATCTAGTATGCCTTTGATGAAGGTCTTCAAAAGCCCAGGATTAGTCCTGCGCAACCTGCTGTAGGTGGCCCTGCTTGAGCAGGGGATTGGATCAGATGACCTCCAGAGGTCACTGCCAATCTCAACCATGCTGTGAGTCTGTGATTCTGTAATGGTCTAATATCATTCCTTTTATTTGTTAGTGAGCATGTCACCAGTTTACATTTAAAATGCGCTGACCTGCTAAACCATGTATTGCATACTGTTGAAACATAAGAGTGGTTTGTTCGTGGGTTTTGGGTTTTTTTTTTTTAAATATTAAAACTACTACATTCTCTTATTTTAAATAGAGAACATAGATGTCTTCACTTTATAAGCACCTGATGCTGAGCTCAATCACACCAACATAGCTCAAGAGTAACTCACTAGTTTCTAGCATTACAGTAGCGTATAAACTGAAGGATGATGGAAAATCTTGCCTGCTGTACATATTTTTACCTGTGTCATAATTAAAAAAAAAAAAAAAAAGCTGTTTATTGCTGGGTAAATCAGACAAGACCCTACCATGGGGATTTTTTTTTCAGGTTTTCTGGGCTGCAAGGAAGATTGGTGTCCCTTGTTTATTTCATTTGTGAGTCCTCCTGTATAAAACAAGCAGATTACGCCTATAGTCTAGGGTGGGTTTTTTAGTGATTTTAAATAGTTATTTACTCACAGGTGCAAAAAATTGGTTTCTGTTGAGTAGCTGTACCTGTAAGGAAGAGCTTGATCTCTGTGAAGACCTGAGTACACATCTGTGCTATAGATTTTAGTGTTGTGCAGAGATACCAGAGTGAATTTTAAGTAGCTAGCTTGAATAGTCAATGCAGTCTTGTCACAAAAGCACAGAGCTCAGTTCAGGGTCATAACTCCATTTTCAGCATGTGTGGAGTTTTGTGCTGCTTAGTACAAATTCTTCTGATACTCAAAAAGCTCATTTAAAACAAAAATGTAGCTGCACCAGATCTTGTTATAGAAGTCAGTGTCACAACTGCTGACACCATTCCCCAAAGGGGGAGCAGCTGACAGCCATCCAAGGAACCTCTCCAAATGCAGTGATTTGGGGAGAGAGTGTCCTTTCCTGCAGTTCTCTGTTGCCATAGAGTGGCTGAGTAGGCTACTCATAAATCTAGCCCATGTGGTGATGTTTTTAGTGTGATGGAGCAAATTTTTGCTTCTTTAACAGGCCATGGCGCTGTATCTAAGAAAAAGAAAAAACATTTTAAAGTGTGTTATGAAAATTAAAGAACAGAAATATTTATGTTCTGGTCTTGTGAGTCAGAGTTAGATTTTGGCAGGAGGTCTCAGAATATGGTGGGTACGATGGCAGTATAGTAAGTGTGATTTTCAGCTGAGGAAAATTTAACACTGTCTTTGTAGCTGAGAATCAGATGGAAGTGTCGGTTTTCACTTACCTTTTTATCACAAAAGCAAAGCAAGGACGCATTTTTTAGAATGTGCCAAACTGGACACTCACTAGAGGTCAAAAAGAGAAGGATTCAGCAGTAAATATACTGGGCAGGACAGGACAGGAGAACAGAGTGGTGAGCGTATTTATAGAAGCCATAGATTATCATCGCTGGTACGTCTGAGTCCAGCCGTATCAGTGGAGGTAGCCATGCGCTTCTGTATGCAGGCTGGCGGTACAGCGTCAGGTCAGAAAGACAACACTGTGCATAACCTGCTGCTCTTTCTGCATAAACCTTCCCACAAGAGCTTTCCCAAATCTCCAAAGTATTTAGAGATACCAGCTTTGTATCTGTTAGCCATCAGTCAGTACCAATATTGAATGGCATGACAAGTCCCTGATACTTCTGACATTTAGGTGTGCCATCACACTTGTTCTGTGATTTTCTCTAGCTATTGCTTGAAGTTTTGAATTCTTTATGCTTACTTTATAACTAGTGTTTGCATTTTACCATGTCAGTCATTGCAAAACTCTAATGCAAAGGCAGATTTCAGCCCAGCAAACTTGCCATCCCCTTGATTCAAGACATTTCACATTGTTTCTTCAGTATGGGCAAATGTGAATCAAAATTCTGGCTCCAAATATTTTTAAGTTCTGGAATAATTGACATCCAGATATTTCCTTTTGGGCTTGTTTATCCACTTTCACTTTGTGGGTCTCTTATGTGAGCAACAAGGGCTTTTTCAGACATCCGTGGGGCTTAGCAGGACAAGCAGGCTCCTAGTCACATCATAGAATCATAGAATACCAGGTTGGAAAGGACCTCAAAGATCATCTGGTCCAACCTTTCTTGGCAAAAGCAGGGTTTAGACAAGATGGCCCAGCACCCTGTCCAGCTGAATCTTAAAAGTGTCCAATGTTGGGGAATCCACCTCTTCCCTAGGGAGATTATTCCAGTGGCTGATTGTTCTCATTGTGAAATATATCCCCTAGTCTTAGGGGAACAGAAGAACCATGGGGCTGTGTGCCACCGTTCTTTTTTCATAAGGTGCTCCCCCTGCCCAGGACTAAGACTCCTCTTTGTCCATTCCTATCTCAAGCCTTTAAGGGAAATGACCTATCAGGTTTTTTTGCAGCTGCATTAAAAAAGAAGACTTTACTGTCTATCTGTCAGGAGGGGGGATTAGTAAAGTGAGAGCAACAGGGAGCTCAGCAAAACCCCCTGGCTAAAAAGGGAGTTAGTTCTTCATAACTTGAGGTAGCAGTACTGCTCTTTGTCCTGGCAGAAGTGTCTCCCGTTCCTGTCTCCTCTGTTTCAATATTACATTTAATGCAACACTATAGGGAAAGGCATGCCCTTGTTCCTTTTAATGACATTAAGTCACTACCTTTAGAAATAGTACAAGATCATCTGTGGAATTTCAGGGTTATGTTGTGAAACTGTAGAGTTGTAAATGCTGTGCCTCTAGACTTTCCTAAGGTAGAGTAGTAGGATTTCAGATGATTCAAGGTCCTAATTGTTTCTGGGTGGCACTCAAATATTTTACTGGGCTGTGGAAGTAAAATATCAGGCACTTCCTGTCTTGAGTGCTGTTGTAAACAGTAGCTCTTTTGCTCACTGGGAATGCACCGCAAATGCACTTCTCCTTCCTTACATTTTGAAATCACTTTAGAAATTATCCTGGAAATTCCTTGCACTGCAACTCCATTCTGGCAGATCACAAGTTCTGAGAAAATGGGAAAATTAACTTTTTGACCAAGGAGGAGCCTGAACTGTCTCAGTCCTACCAATAATTCCACATTTACTAAACTTTTAAACTTAGTAGTAATCATGCTCACCCAGGCAGAGGACTTTTCCTGTTTAACATTAGGTACATTGGAAAGTATTGGAGAATCAAGCCTGAACGAGCACTTAAGTGACCACAGAAGTGCCATCGGGAAGGTTCTGTTAATCCTTCTTTTCACTTGGCAGCAGACTCCTTAGATGTGATGGTATCCTGAGCATTTGTTGTTGAAAGGAGGAATGGAAAGGAGAGATCAACTTTTGGACCAAGGCCCCTGTCCATTGCCTTTTAGACAACATAAGAACTGAGCTGGATTTTGTACGCTAGGCACTAATAGAAACCCTTCCCTCAGTGGATGATTTTTTGGGTTTTTTGGGTAGTCACTTCTTTCTGGGAGCACGTTATGGAGGGTTAGGTAATATATTGTAAATATGCCAGATGCCAGTAATGAATCCAGTGCTACTCCCATCAAAACAAATCAGTCTACTTCATCTGAAGATGGATTGAGGTTTAAAATTGTTTGAGAGGTGATGACTGTTCCTTTTTATGATTTTTTTTTTCTTATTACTCCCTCTTTTCCCTTTTCAGTGCTATTACCATATGGATTTAATCCTGTTCCATGTCCATTAGCCACTAGTGCTGCATTAATGTGAGCTGACTATATAAGATCCTCCCTGGTGTGTGATCCTAGCTCCCATGGCATGTATAACAAAAGCAGCTTGGTTCCCCATGGCTTCTCTCATTCACTCCTAATGTATTTACCCACGCTGCCCACTTCTATCACTGGCTATATTAATGCTGACCCTGAATAATAACTGGAGTTGGAGATATGAAGTATTGAAAACTGACTCTGAAAAGACAAGAAACTGGAAACAGATGGAAAAACCTTGCTGAGGGTGGTGTGTTCTTCTTAAGAACTGTAATCTAGCACTATTCAATGATTTTAAATTATCTGATTACCAAAAAGAAGAAATGGAACTAATAACTGTATGTTTAAATGATCTTAAGAATCCTTTTTTTTTCTCCCCAAGTACTGTAATTCATTGCATCTGTTTTGATTACTTTTGCAACCTGCTCTTTTGATTTGGTAGTTTTGCTGTACTTTGTGATTATAACAGTAATACTTTAGCTTGAATACTTTTTTTTAATTTGATGAAAACAAAGTATATGGTTTTCATTTTATGTTGGTCTACAGAATGCAATATAATATTTCCTCAGTATTCATATTGAAATTGTCAGATGTGTATGTGCACTGTCGAAATTATTGTAGAATGTTAAATAAATTGTGACATCTGTGTGCAGCCTAGAATGACAAAGAAGGATGACTACAAGTTTGTGGAGAATAAATGTAATGGCATGACGAATAGCCAAGGAAATATGTGAAATAATTTTAAGACATGCCCATTTTTCCCCCGTTCTGCACCATACACTCTTGCCCTCCAAAATGAGTTTCTGCATTTCAAGTAAGTTGTGTGTATGTGTGAATTTGTAAAATACAGAGCTGATGACAGTTTTTACTCAGGAAGGAGCTATTCCTTTCAAAACTTTCAAATTTCCAGAGAAAGGACAAAAATTTAAGAAGACTTTGCTTATGTAAATATGCACATTTATCTCAGGATCACCAGAGCCAGAGATGCATGTGTGTAGCCAGTTTACATGTTCGCTTCAGAGGAGACTGTACTAGCCCCCTCTGCTGAAGACCATGAGGTCAGAGACTGACAGTGGGAGATAAGGACTGAATCTGCCCAATGTCTGATTGGTCTTGGGCAGGTCCTTCACAGGCTGTTGGCCATCCATCTCTCTGCTGGGTTTGCATTGCTGCCCAGTGCTGACTACCACAACAGGAGCTCGCTAGAGAGCAGCGCAGGCTCTCAGCAAAAGGTCGTTCCACCCAAGGGCCTTGAGACAAAAGAGCAGCTGGTGCCATCCTCCAGCAGTTCTCCAATTGTGGAGTTTACTGTTACATGTTAATGGAAATTAACCCAGTTGAGATGAGACTCACATGCATACATACAGTACATGTCCATCAAGAAAATAAACAGGGAATTCTGCAAGTTGCATTCAACAGAAAGCTTTAATTCAGGACACGTTGTTGTCCAAATCCAATGAGGAAACTGTTTTATACAGTTTATCCTTTTAGTAGCATTATCCTTCTAGAGGAACCCAGGGGAAAGCTAAAATTAAAGCAATTCTAACAGGTGTTTTGTATAAAGATGTTTACTACTAAACCAAACAAATTTGATATATATATAATATAGCAGTTACTGTATTAAAGTTGCTTAATCTATGAACCACATTCTTTTTTATTTTATTGCTGGACAGGATCCTTCTGTTACCAGAATATTTAGTGGAATTTGTAACCCATTAGGTTCCCAAGTTGTAAAATTTACCACATACCTACAGTAGGGGATAATACTGATTATTCATATATATATTTGTTTAACCTTCCTATTTGTATGTAGTGCATCCATTACTGCATCAGGGGCATGGTTCTCTGTTGTTAATTTTCCCAAAATAAATGTTGCAATACTGTCACAAGTAATGATATGGGTAAATTCCATTTTGTTCATGCAAGTGAAATGATCATTGCATCTTGGAAAATCTCCAACTCATATTCTTCCATGGAAACAAAATCTTACCAAGGGGTAGAGAGTTCCACTAGGAATTTTAATACCAAAGAAAGTTAATATTTTTTTGTTTTGTTGCATGGGGGGAATGGATACTCCTAACTGTAGTATACTCTACTTGCAAACAAAAGACAGGCAAAAGAGTGTGACACTGAAAAGATAAAAATAAAACAAATTTCTTGCAGTCTGAAGCCATGATCTTATATGCAGAGGTAGGAACTATTTTTTTTTTTAAATATGCAGAGTGATTGACTGGAGGCTAATAATAATTATTAAATCAAATTCCATTGTATTCTAACCATTGCAATCATTACACTCTTACAGGTGATATCCCAGCCACTGAAAACAAGGAAAAAACCCTGAACACTAAATGTCTTGAATGGGGCAAAATTATTCCCTGGGACTAATTTGATCTTGAACACCATTTTGTTCTCTGATACAAGATCTGGATCAAGTTATTACCTATACTGTCTAGATAATGCTATGAAAACCTGGAAATTTTTAACAACACTAGGTGTTTTTAGTAGTTAACAATGTGACCTTGAGCACTTTTACATGAATGGTAGAAAGCTGATATTTTCAGGCAGGTATTGATCAGACAGAATTTGGGCATACTTGTAGGAGGCTGTGGAAGAATAGTCTCTGCCAGGCAATGCCTCATGCAGCAGCCTGTTTGTTAAGGTTACGCCAGGCTTATTTTTATTTTATTTTACAAAAAACGACTCCCACTGTCACAAGGTCAGTTCCTTTGCAGTGCCATCTGCAATATAGTCAGCATTCCTTGCAGTCACCAAAATGCCTTCTCTGCCTGTTGCGCCTGAAAAATTAAAAAAAAAAAGGCTTTTCAGAATTTAAGCATGGCTTGGGAACCTCTGAAATATTTACATTTGATTCACTCAGCTCACGATTTACAGTTCTTGTTCTATCTTTTGCCTGTAAGACTTCTCAGCTGCATAACAGAGCTCCAGCATTGTGGATAGGGAACTGAAGATAGATGACATATAGGAAAAAAGTATAATTTTATATATGCCAGAAGGCAACAGAAGATTTGATGGAAATGTTCTCAATCAGATCTGAAGAGCAAAGTAAATGTGGAGGTTCAGCAGTATAAAGAAGTAATGAATAGCAAATTACACGTAGTTGTCATAAAGCAATGTTTAAAGTCTTCTACTAGCTGAAATAGGATTGTGTAAAATTAGTAAATGAAAATGCAGAATAATATCATTAAATTATATACCACTTTGCAAATTTCTGACACGGTCATTGCTTTACATTGCTCAGTCTGTGCTTACAAGTATGCTCAAATTCAGCCACCTTACAGATGGGCAGTAGGTAACAGTTTCATAGCATACTGCAAAACAGTTGGAAGGAGGGGGAATTTTGCCAAAGATATTGACATAACCCTCTAAAGAAAAATGCTGCAGAGCAAGCAAGAAATGCAGTTTTAAATACATATGGATGCATTCACACATGGGCAGGCTATATGTAATCTGTTTCATCTGTAGTAAGCTGGGAGGATGAAAAGCTATGATTTTACTGATTCTAGGCATCTTAGACCTGACGCATCTTCCTTTGTGGTGAAGCAGAGGCTTTAGAGAAAACTACGTTTAGGGCAAAGAGATTTTTAAAGGTTATGAATATGTAGCCTGGAAGGCTTAAATTTATAGATGAAACTATTATAGCTGGATATGGAAGAATAACCTGCAGACAAAAATAGTGCTCACAGCCTGGCATTTCAAACATATCACATTGCTGGTCATTTTTTCAACATGTGGGGCTATAGCCAAGTGTCAAGTTTAATTGCAGTCACTGTATATTATCAGTATGGGACTAGATGATGCACTTTTCACTCATGGTTGTGAGCAGTTAATAAACTGGTAAGTTGCATTTTCAGTGCATTCTCATGTATTTGTTTTAAACTTGCAGACCCTTAAAATTCTTCACTTTTTCAATTAGAAATAATGATGATGGCTTTTGTTCACTTATTCCCTTTTACCATGTCTCTTCCTTTTATCAGAGAAGAACAAGGTAATAAAAGAAAGGAAAAATGAAGAAACTTCCACTGACTTTTCATATTTTCAGTCATTTTTCAGTCATTCAGCTGAAATATAATAATCCAAGGATATTGTCCAGACCTTTTAAAGTAAGTCCTTTCTACTGAATAAAGAATTTAAAATTATTGTTTTCCCAAGCCCTGTCCATTGGTCTTCAATTGGTCTCACTGGCTTCAGTGCCACAGTGACTCCAGAAATGCCTGTAAGTCCTTTCATGTAGTAGGTCATCAAAGACTGAAACATTGAGATAGGAATTGTTGATCATGTTTTTCTTCCATCTGATTTGGGTGGGATGATAATACATGCATTAGAGACTTAAGAGGCTGCCTTAATACATAGCTTAGCATTTTGCCATGGAAATGGCCATAGACCAAATCTGCTGAATATTTGTACTGGTTTGTGGTGGTGGCAGTGGGTGATGGTATTATTTTGAGTGAGCAAAGGCTGAATATCTAATTAATTTTGTCTGGTTTGCTTGATTCTCAGTTGAATCAACAATGACACAGTAGCTTCAGTGTAACAATTGGGAGTTATTTCAGCATGCACTTTGGATGTGAATCTGTATTCAGAGTTAAATAATCAAGCTTTATATGGATCCTCTATGCAACTGAGAAGTTGAATACAGTCCTGACCTTATTCAGGTCCATGCCAAAGCCTGCACCAATTTCCTGAGGGCTGGGAACTGTCATCACATTGTATATAATGATAATTCTAAGGAATTGCCACTAACTCTTCCAGAGGGCATTTTTTTAAGATCAGTTGCCTCTTTAAATATGGCATAGATATGTAAAAGACTTCACTGGAAAACATCACAACCATGTGTGGAAAAATTGACACACTTTTCTAACATTATCAGAACAAATAAAGCCATAGGCACATGCTTTCCTTGGCCTGACATAAAGCATCATAAAGGAAACATTGCATTCATATTAGAGAGTGGTAGGTGCAAGAACTTAATTTGGTCACCACAGGCAAGAGCATCTTTTTGGACTTTTTGGAGATGGCTAAGGAGTACTGCTTATTGCTTGGGGATAACCTGGCAACATGGTTCTGTTATGTAGAGCAAAGGTAAGATGCACTGTTGTAATGCACAGTCAGCTTATATGGTCACTGCTGACACCACTGTCTAGGATAAACAGTGATAGAATGCAAGGTTTCAGATGTTTCATATGGACTGATGGACATCTCAATAACTTCAAGCAGTACTTTTCCCTATTTTCAAGTATTAGTTCATGTAACATTAGAAATGAATTATGAACAGGATAAATTGGGTCAGTTCTTATATTTCCCCTTTAAATATGACCTCTTTTAAAAGAACCTGCTGTAATTATTTTATTTCATAGAATATTCAGATATTGACAATTGCAACTTAGAGTCTAATTCTGCTGTAGTTATGTTACTCTAAGTACCAGAGGTCAGATGAAATTCAAGGTCTTCTGTACATATTCCTGGAAATCTATTTCCAGGATAACAGAAAAAAATGCATTTACTGTCTCTGTAAATGCTCACTCAATACAAGGTGATGGTCAGGTAATTTTTAACTATTTGAACTTTTCCCTCTCTTTGTTCTGTTGCAATGAATAAGACAGATTGGAAAGGTTCTTAGAAATGTTGATTTTTTTCCCCTGCTATTTAAAAATAAGAAATGTCAGAAACACCTGTTCTGAATCTTATTTTTTTAATACTTACTAGAAACCTTAAAGATGTATATTCCAAGTTCTCAAACTTTAAGCTGAGAGACAAAGTGTTAGCCAAAAAATCTCTTTTCCAAAATGTCAGTCATTTGAGTTGCAGAATTTTTTAAAGAAACAAAAATTTGTGTGTCTAACAACAACAACAAATTATTTTATTTACCTAACTTTTGTTTCCTGGTTTTCATACTGTCCTTTTTTTCATGAGTTGCCTTGTCATTGTAGTTTACTAAGGTAAACAAACTGAAGTTTGTATTAAGTGGAAAAAGGTAGGAAAGTAGAGCTCATTCCTCAGGGGAAAAAAAAAAAAAAAAGATTTTTCATCCTCCTTGATTTTTTACATGAGGCAAAGAAACAGTTTCACAATTACAGTTTCATCTCTGTAAATAAAGCCAGCTGTAACAACACATTCTTCTGTTCTTTCCCTGATTATCCTGCAACCCCAATTTTACTGGATATCAACCAGTTTTGCCCACTTACTCTGATCTTGCGGTAGTTTATTCAGATTGTGTATGTCATGCTCATGTTTTTCCTGTATTGTTCGTGTTTCTACAGCTCATTCCTTGTGTTTTGCTTTTTAAATAGCATGATTCATCTGTAGCTGTCACACCAGTTTACTAAGAATGACATTTTATCTTTAGAGAAAATAAGGCTTAGAGAAGTTGCATGATGTGGGGGTTAAAGACAGCAAGAGATTTCAGGTCTTTTAATTTGCATACACTGCCTACCCAGCCATGCTATTTAGATATTATATGTTATCCTCACAGTAACAGTGAAAATCTAGGGGAGAGATGAAAGAAAATCATCTAGCGTGTGTGTGTGTTCAGTAATTAGGAAAAGAGATGTACCCTCCTTTAACCTTTAATAGTTTGCAAATGATTTAATGGAGATACAGAATCACGGCAAAAGGATGGGGTTAAATTAGTTTGGGATGGAAGCGGTGTCATCGTGCATAGAGTTTTTATTAAAATTGTGGATGGAAGACACTAGTTGTGGCTACTTGTAACACAGCCAGGAACTGAGTGGAGTGTTTTTTTCTCACAACAGAGTGCTAGCGCACCTCAGGTAGAACTGACCATAGCCACTGTGGTATCACATTGAATGGTGATTTAAGGAATGAGTAAGAGCCCTGTAGGACTTGTTTTCAGATCACCAGTTGCTATTCTCTTCTGGCTGATATTGGAACTGGGGGCCACCTCATAAAAAGCAATCGATTACTGTCTGAGTCTGAATATTCTTAATTATTTAGGTTTGTGTTGTATCAGAAGACTATCTGAGTCAGAATATGCTTATGGATATTTTCTATATCTTTAGAGGAGGAGTTAATATGCTCTTGCCTAAATCAGCTATGTCTTATCCTTATACATCAGTTCAGCATCTACCAGCATCTCCAGAATAATTCCTTGTAGAAGCTGAAGTAATCTATAGCTTGACTGCAAAACAAATTTGAAACTAAGTTGGGTTTTATGTTTTCATGCTTGTAATACTGGAATGATTTCTTTTGTGTGCTAAATTTATTTACACCTCCAAGCTAAAGTACAGTTTTGCCCTTTTGGGTCTTTTGATAGGACCACTCACTAAAAATTATGAGATAGCTAGAAATGGGATTTATGGTCCACATTCACTCTGTTGGCTAATACATTTTTTTTCAGACCTATTCAGCTTATGCAAGCTCCATGTAATGTGCCATTCTATTCCCTGGCAGACAGACATAGAGAAATACTATAATTTTAAGAGACTTAGGTAGCCTACATTTTTATGAGAAATTTTTGTTTGTTTATATTTTGTATGAAATGAATAATATTCACTGTTATACACTGCATATGTTCTTAATTCTACATGCTCTACTCGGCCAAAATTTCCCATAGAGGACATTTTTGACTCATCAAGACTTGCAAGTCTAAGTCCTATGGATCTTAACAAATAGGAATATACCGCAGAACTTCACAAAATCATTAGTCAACGCTTTGCAGAATGCAGAAAAATGTCTCTGTTCCACTCAAAGCCTAATTATTGTATTGCAGAATTTTGAGACACTAATAAGGACGTATTGAGCTTTTGCAAGCCTATTGCCAGTAGGCAATTTATTATTCAATAAATCCTCCACCCATGACCAGATAGCTAATGGAAAGTGCTCCAGACTTGAAGTAACAGCATGTTCTTTCTCTATTAGCACAATGTTTGCATTAAAAAGATCAATCAGAATATTTATTAGCACAGTATCTACAGAAGAATATTCTGACTGACTCTGGATTGTTGGAAAAATATATATTTTACATCAGGCTTCAAAATAGTCCCCTGGGGTTTGGCCGTAGGCTAGTTTTTCTCATAGTTTTATCTTCAGGTCAAGAATTTTCTTTGTTTTTTCTGCATCTGTTGTTAATGTATATTGAACTTCAACAATAAAAATCTGAAGTTTGTCCTTTATGTATTTCTTCTAGACATACACTGCTTTGCACAGTATCTCTCTATAGCTTCTTTAAGCTTCATCTCTGCCAGCTACCTTAGCTGTGGGGACAACTCTCACATGGTATTTCAGCAAGCGTATTGCCAAGACAGAGCTGGAGTCTGGGGCTGCTCTACAAAGATGTGTGTGACTCCCTTGAGGAGACAAATGCACAAGGATATCGTGATGTTGTTGAAATCAGGGCATTGTACCCAGAGATTTAGCATTCAGTTTGAACAGAGAAATGAGTAGATATATTGTTTTGATTTTTTTTCCCACTAAGCTTGAGCCCGCCATTTTATTAACAGAAGTACCATACAGCTCCAATTAATTAAATGTTAAAGCTTGTATTTCATTAGTCCTCATTGCATTGGCAATTTTAGGCCACATAAAATTGAGAACACAAATAAAAACACCTATTTGTTGTCCAGTTCTTTTGTTAGACATGGTTACTTTTTGCATGAATCTGCTTACTGAGTTGTGTCTCATCTTGCAGCAGGTAGCCCAGAAACAGACAAACCGGAGTCTAAAATTGCATTCAACTATTAATAAATAGTTTATATCTTAACCTACAGCTAAGATTGCTTCTGTATGAGAAGTGTTGGATCTGCACGTGCTGCTAAATTACTGTGGTTTTTCCTCATTTCCTGTAAAGAAGATATATGCCTGTGCTGCCTTTTGAAAGTTGCCCTGAGTCACCACACAGTATTGCCAAATTATTTGTCAATCTGGAGAAATGGTGATCTTTTAGACAAGGTCCTAGGTATTTCCTAAGGAGTATTCCCTCCAGAGTGTGCAGGACCCAGAATTTAGACTGGCTTGGGCAGTCCAGCGTCTACAGCATTTCTTTAAGTGTGCTGCAGTCTGCCTGCAGGTGGATTTTGGAGAACAACTAAGCTCCTTGCTACTTCTGAGACATAATTTAAGACTGTAACTGCCAACTGAGACTATAATTCCACTGTCATGGAAGGATGGTGACTTCTGGTGACTGGGGACAGATACTGACAAGGAGGTCTTCTCATACCAGTATGTGAAAGTTTTGCAGACACAAGAAAGATGTGCTCCCAGGTTGCCAAACACAAAGAAAAATGCATGTTAATTGCTTACCCACTACTGATAATTTCAGATGCTTAATATGACAGGTTTCTAACATTTTGAGCTCTCCCTTATTTGTACATATTCATTCTTAAGAGACCTCTTAATGAATTCTCAGGAATAAGACAGAGTGGAAAAGTGCAATACTGACAAGTTAGTCCACGGCTTCATCATGAATAAATGAAAAAGACTTAAATGTTTGGGACCTGTTGTATTGCCAGATCTATAGGAAGTGTGGGAGAGAGTTTTACAAGGCTTCTCGACACCTGAGTACAAATCATCTTGAAAGTTTAGAGATAATAGACCTTGTATAGGATATCATCTGGTTTCCATATATCCTGCCAGGCACTTGGTTTTAGGATGTTAGGCATCACTGAGGGACATAAGGGTTCAAGTACACCTTGGAAAGAAGAGTTATTCATGTCTGGATAATAGCAGTCTTTTATTTCATTAGGGTGCACCAAGTATCCTCTTTTCTACCATCTCATTCGCCAGTTTTCAACATACCATTAATGCCAGTGCTGGTAACAATGTGTCCAGATTACCTTGGAGATAGGGATGAGAACAAAAAGGAAAAAAGAAAGCAAAGATGAAAGTATGCAAGAGGAAGTAAATCTTTATTCTCATTGTGTTGCAACTCAGTGAGTCACTGGGCTTGAAATGAGATCCCTGGATTTTGCACTTCTCTCTCATGTCTTGCTCAGCTGAGATGTGAAAGCATCCCCAGCCTGAGTTAATTAAAGAGCTTCCATTAATGCAAATTTGTTTGAAATTAAGCTTCCATGCTGCATGCACAGGGAAGAAAAAGTTAGCAGATTTTAGTGGCACAAAACTGCACATGCATCTATGTGCATCTTTAGGGTCCTAAATCACCTTCGGAGTCCAGTTCTTACGCACATGTGAAAATCATCACTGAGATATAATTCTCTCCTGGAGTGCTCATTGTGGTGAGGTCCTGGCCTGCACATCCATAAAAGCTGCTTCTTCTTGGACATAGCAATTAATGCCGACTGCAGGAGATGTAATAATTTGCATTAGTTTGCTGCTAGTTTAATTTGTCCCTTGTGCAAGAACTTCTAAAACCACCTTGGTACTCTCTAAGACTGTATGGGTTGATTTCCTGCCAGACATTTCTCACTCCTAATTTAATCCTTTCATGCTCTGTATTAGACTACCAGGACAGGATTCTCCTGCTGCCCCACAGTATGTATTCCTGTGAGGATTTTGATACACTCCACCTCCATGAGTAAGTGTGGTGACTTTACCAGATATCCAGTGTCTTCAGTCAGTCAGAGATTCATTTTACAAGATATGCCAAGCCATGTACCAAGATGAGGTTACTTCTTATGTATCAGAGGATAAGGTGAGATCCATAACACTGGTAAGAGGACTCTCAGACCTCTGTTTGGAAGCCATACCCTTTTTCATTCTCAGACTTAAATGGAGGGAAAGAAAGTAAGTGTCACTCAGATGAGGATACATCTGCCATGCATCTTTAACGACTGCACTGCTTTTGCTTCTGCCCTCCACTGTGTTGCTTTCTAGGGTACCTCTCCTGAATATATTGTGAGAATTATTTATGTTCACTGGGGGATATAAATTGCAAGCATACAGCTAACTGTGATGACCCAGATTGTTTTTCTGTGCAAGCAAGCTTCCCATTTAGGATTATCTGAACGTAAACCTGTGTCCTCTGATCAGAATAATGAAGACTTTGAAACTTCATTTATCTATCAGGTGTTAATGGAAACCCTACACCAGCTAGCCACCATGGGCCTCTAGTTCTTAGAAATTGATAGAGATTTTTCATCATTTACATTTTAAAGTACTCTCAGAGAGATTATACTGCACCAAAGGACTTGCAGTTAAGACATCAGTTGAGTAGAGTAATGCTACACAAAATCTTTGATTTTAAATCAAATTAGAAAAGGAAGCCATATATTTTCTCTAAACAAAAGTGAAAGGTAACACTTTGTAGATAGCCTTGCAGATATCAAACTGCTGGTCATGTTGACAAAATGCTGGGGAGAGCATGCCTTTCTTATTGAACATAGCTCAAGGGTTTGTAAAAATGTGAAGGTAAATGGTCTGGTAGCTGAAAATGTTAACCTTTTCATTCCTGTTTCTGGGCTTGACATACACTGTCTGTGCTTCCTATTAGCATTGCCTTCTGTGGCATGCACCTTCTCATCACTAGATGCGGATTAGGTTTTCATTTCTTCAGTACAGCCCCTGATCAATGTCATGACTGCCCTCAACCCTCGAAAATGTATTCCGTACCTAAGGAAAGAGAATACTTTTGACATAAAACGTGAACAAGCGAGCTTTGTTCTCCCCGCAGACCAGAGGAGTAAGTTTCAGTGGGTGTACAGTGACTGTAATGGAAGCAGAGTGAGGCCCTTTGCTTAAATGAAAGTGTCCTTCACACACTTACATGCTCAGAAGAATTGATCTTGCTTTGGACTCCAGGAGCACAAAACGCAAGGTGCTAAGCTCTTCTGAAAAGTGGGCTACGGGATCTGACATGGTTCTTCCTGTTTCTAACATAGAGATACCCAGGCCACAGAAAGGGGATTACGTCTAGCACTAATTGGTTCCCTTGCTAGCCTTCTTGCTAGAACCTGTGAGCATCCTGTATGCTACAGGGCCTGAATTCTCCATGGTGCTCAGAGATGGGAGCCTAATTCCTCTTTGCTTTGGTGTTACCTGATTCTCTGGTATCTGACTCAAGTGTTTACATCTGTGCTAACAAATGGCTATAAAAAGTATAATTGAAAAGAATTTATCATTATTTTGCATAGATAAATGGTACATTGTTTGGTAAATGATGGCAAAAGGCAAAAGGCATAATTGAAACAGATATAGTTCTTACTGGATTTTGAGAGGTCACAGCCGTAGAGCAATCTGTTGCTGTTATTGCCCTTGATGTGTCCAGCATGGATAAAAAGAGGATGTCACACTATTGATACAAAACCCAAACAGTGAGTTTTATTTACTGGGGCTTTCATACCAGCTTAGTTCATGATCATTATATTCATTAAGCAATAAAAATAAGAAAAGTAAATTAATGGATTAGAGCAAGCGAGTGGAATATAATGCTTGAAAGACTGAATTATTTAAAAGAAAGTAGAAGATGAACTATGAAGGTTTTATTTTCATTTTTGAATCAAACTTCAAGATATTCTCTGAGCCACTAAATTAGACAGGCAGATTTATGTTTTGTTTCTTGAGTTTTTATGAGTGGCACAGCTACATGGGCATTGAACCACTTTGGAGACAGACAGAAAAAAAAGTACTGAATGACAAATGCCTTTATTTCTGCTGACTTGCTGAAAAATCAGCCAAAAAGAAAATAATACTTAGAATGTAACGAAGAAAGGTTGCAGTGCTATTTAACCAATAGGGTGTGGTATCCCAAAGAGGGTAAATGTATGAGCTTTTGTTATCATCCTTTGACTCATTTTTTTCTTTTCAATATACTCAATTGTTCCATGAATTCTCAGTAGTGCAGTACCCAACAGTACTTTTCAATTAAAACAGATGAACGTACTACTGAGGTTTCTCTGCAGCATAGCTTAAAGATATTATTTTTGCAACACAGCGTTTTCTTCATGTTGCAAATAAAAAAAAAAAAAAAGTCTTTCTAATGTGACGTCCTCATGTGGGCCATTAGGACTAATCAAATCATATTAAAAAAACAATTTTTTTTTTCTTTTTTCCCTTTGCCTTCCCCTGTACACCAGTTAGCCATCACACGATGCTCATACATTGCATTGAAACTTTTATCTTGGAAAAATCACTGTAATGTTTTGAGGAATATCTTTTATTTTCTTCAGTGGGTTGGTCTTTCATTCTGTCTAATAATAAAATAGCATATTTATATGCACACAGCCTTCCTTGTGTTTATAGTATTTTGTATTTTTTTTTTTTTTCACTGAATGTGAATAGTCTTTAGTGTCACATAGATAAGAAACAAGTCAGGTCCAAATACCCGTTTAAAAATAAAATATAAGGTTGGATGACTGAAAAAAAAGAGGATGCTAAGAGCTTAAGACTATTTGGTCTTGGGGTTGTCAGTGGGTCAGTGTGTTTGGCAGAGATTGGGAGAAATTTCAGTCAGTGTGAATTTGATGTGTCCTGTCAGCTTAGTTCATCTTGTAATTCTTTTTTCTTTTCTGAGGAGTCATAATTTCATGCTGATCTGTGCCAGCAGCAAACTAGATGTTCAAGAAAACACAGCCCCTCAAGAAGTTGGTAGAGAGCAAAGCACAATCCATTTGTCAGTACTTGCTCAAGCCTTTGCCAACAGATTGTTTCTTCCTCAAGCTGGGAGGCTTTTCCTCTTTTTTGAGGTATCAGCACAAACTGCTAGATACGATTGGTCCAGCTGTAGGTTTTTATGCTTAAGATGACAGATCTAATAAGGTCACAAGTGGATCAAGCTCTGCTGAATCTTGCTCCAGTGGTGTAAAAGGTTATAGCATCCTGTTGTCTGTGCCATCCATCCTCCAGTGGACAAGGGTCCTGGAACAGAAATAACAGAAGGGAACACGTATCAGCTTCTCAGCCCCTGCAAATCACAATCCAATGGATCTGCTTCAAATGCTGTTGCATTAATATAGCAGGTTGTCAGCTGAAGCCTCTAAAGAAACAGGCAGCTTTGCTATGGGAAGATTAACATCCAGAAGTGGGAAAACAGTGTGTTCAACCTGTTGATGGTTGCATCTTAAATCTCTGTTGTTCATCTCTTCCTGAGCCATTGGTAAAAGCCCAAGACTAGAGTAAGCATGGTGCTGAAATTTAGTTGCGTAATTGATGTCCTGTTTCCTTTTCTTTTTTCTTTTTCTTTTATTTTTTTTCCCATTTGTATCTTTTTCTTGTTTCTGCATGGGAAAGGCTGACTAACAGTTTTTGGGCTATCATGACTTCTGCTTGTTTGGTGAGCAAATTTAGTCCTACAAGAATCTTTTGCATTCTTCATAAATAGCTAAAGGACTACCGTCTTCTTTAAGGTTGCAGAATACACTCACCAGGAATAACTGAAAAGATTGTAGTATTTATCCAGAACAATAATTACCAAAAATTTAAAAACTGTTTAATAAAGCAACTTTAACAGACCTTTTACAATAGATAATCTGTATGTCCATCATGCTTTAATACAGGGGAATTTAAAGGATAAAGCTGAATAAGGTGTCAATTGACATTTCTTTTCTCCCACTATCTGTCAGTCCAAGCACTATATCCAGCTTATATTTTTTGCAAAACATCAGATGTTAATGATATGATATGGCTTTGCTTAAATATTTTCTTAAATTTCCATCTTACCTGTATGGTATTATTCAATAAGTGTATGAGCACTTGAAGATCAGTTCTGGAAGTCTTACATTAGCCTTCAGGTTCAATGAATAATAGCCTGCTTGAGCAAAATGATAATGTAATGATGTTTTCACTGTCAAATTCACCAAAGACAGGTTTCTTTTTTTTTTTTTTTTTTCCGTTTTGGAAATACCAGCATGCTGATCTTTGTTCATGGATATTGACATCATGACAAAGTTTGTGAAAATGGTGCTTCTGAAACACTGCCAAGTGTTGTGAGTGCAAAGGTTCAGGGCCATATTTTCTGCCTTGAGTGATCTCAGAAACCTCAATAGAAAAATTATTGAATCCCTCACTTGTAATCATGGAAAAATTCCTCCATAGGAATACGTTCAGATGGGATTTTTCAAGGAGTCTAAAGGAATTAAGTGCCTTGTTTATATATCTGTGTAAAATTACATTGTCAATCAGTACTTTCATCCCACAGCTGTTAGAGAAGATAGCAAAGCTCCCCTTTGATGCATAGATGCCCTGTAACTTAAATCACAGTTTGGGGGAACACATATGTCAGTCAGGCATGGCCGATCAAATTACTGAACACACAGGCTCTGTATGCATATTGCCTTTTTAAAGTTGTTATTAGGCAAACAAAAACTACGGCCTCTCCTTTTTTCTTATTTGCAGAATGAGAGTGAAAGGTGAAGGCTGCAGGAGAGAACTTCACTTGGAACTCAGCAGCCCTTGGATTTGGTGTGGGATGCTTTTTCACTGTGCTAATATTTTTTTAATAGAATACAAGTCAGTAAAACCTTGCGTGTGCTGGATTAGTAAGGCAGCCCTGCATAGCCCTGCCAAAACAATCTCTTCTATGCGATTCTCTTGTTTCAGTCCCTTCTCTGTTTGCTCTGATGTTGCCAAGACAGAAATGCTGACAATGATGGGGAGTAGGAAAGGAGAGGTGGAAAAGGAGATAGGGGATTACAAAAAAAACTAACAAACAGTGATCCTGAGAAGCTGATATAGTACAGAAAGATATTTAGTCCTGAAATTATTTAAACCACCTTGTAAAGCTCCATTTAAAATGTCCTGTTCCCATTTACATGAATGGAGAATGATGTTTTGCTGGTGTTCCATATCTTTGCTGTCCTGTTACACTGTTTTTCTCCTTTCCCTACTCATTTCATTACTGACTGATTGTCTGGAGGTCTTGCAAGCTAGTAGGTGTGGATGAGATGAGCACTGACAAGCGCGTGTAACTGGCCTTTTCATTTTTGCTTCTGAGTGCATGTGGATTAGCTGTCACTCTTTCTGGTATTTATACCACTGGCACTGATGAAGATACTAGGCTTACTGCTTGAAAGCCTTTCCATTTAGGGAAGACTTTTTTTTTTTTTTAACACTGTAACAACAATGCTGGTTTCTAGTAATAAAACAAGAAGCAAACAAGAACCTCAGTATTTACAGTACAAACAATAATCCAAAGGTAATTTCTATTACTGTGTCCTCCCACTTTTGTGCTGCTAGATGGGCAAATTATTTGACTCCTGTGGTAATCCATATGAGCCAGAAGGCATTTTCCACTAAGCTCTACAGTGAGTATTTTGTCATGTTTGGACAGCTCTGGGAAAGAGGCAGGATGCTGGGGCCCCTGCAAACTAGCCAAATTGCCTTTATTTACACAGACAGCTTCTTGAGTGAAACGAGTCTTGTTGCGCAACTACAGCTCAATATATGAGTTAGAGAATCCAGCCCGTTCTGTAAATATTTAGAAGGACTGCCTGACTGCAGTATGTTAATTTTGGGTTTATCTTACCCAACTTTCAGTGTTTAGTCTAAGCCATTTATGTTCTCTCCAAATGAATATTTTTTGCTTTCTGTTGATTGCAGTCACACAGTGCAGCATGACACAATATGTATATGTTTATAAGTAGGTGGTTATCTCAGCTTGTATCTATATATAGGCATTCATAGATTATTGGAAAATTTAAGCATAAAATTTTCTGTATTTAATGATCATGTTTAATGTGGAGCTAACAAGTTTTATTTTTGAAGGGGCTATTTTAGTTTGTGATTTTTCCATGCATCAGCAAAGTGAAGCAGGTTAAATCTCTCCACTGAAATGAGATATGAGGATATATCAAATTGTTTAATTGCTTGTCTAATTTTAAGTGCAAAAACAGACTTGTCTTTTGCTTATGTCATTAAAAAAAAAAGGGAGTACTGAAGGACTTACCTGGCTTACAGCAGTGAACATACATACTTTTATTTCACAGAATCATTTGAGGCTGAAAGGAACCTCCTGGGATCATCCAGTTCACCCCTTCTGCTCAAGCAGGCTCAGCCAGAGCAGGTTGCTCAAGACTCTGTCTAGTTGGGGTTTTAATATTTTTGAGACCCCACAACCTCTCTAGGCAATTGGTTTCAGTGTTTTTAGCAATTGCCTTTGCTATCAATTGTTAAATAATGTAGTACAACATACAGTAAGAGTGAGGCTAAGGTATAAGGGGTTTTTATCAAACTTAAAAAATAATGTCTTCAGATGCATGCAAGATCACTTGATGGAAACTAGACATAAAAAACTGCACATCTGAACCTCACCTTGCTCTCAAAAAAGGGATTATAAAGTATAATAGTAGTACAGATCATCGTTTTCTTTTGCTTTGCTACATTCCCTGTCATTTCAGAGCTGGGGTTTTACTCCTGGCTGATAGACATAGTAGCTGTAGACATTCCTTTGAAAATAAAATGTGGGATTTAGAATGGGAGAAGGTTCTGTTTAACCTGTGTGAAGGTTTGTTTTTTTCCCCTAGAATTTACATTGGTTTTTCACATATCATATTTCTTTCACTATGTGAATAAACAATTTACATGAATGTCCTTACTGAAGTGTGCAATATAAGGAGTTCTTTGATGGCAAGCAGTTTTACGTATCCTTCAATTCCTATAGATGTCTGGATGTCTGGGAATGTTGTGAGAAGGTTGTATGGATTTTTAACATTCCCTAGAGGTTGTAGGCCCATGAACTGTATCCACAAATATTTTTCTATGATAGATACATAGGCTATATTATTCTCGTAGCAAATAAGAAAATGTAATTTAAAATAATTTAATTGATAATTTTAAGTTACACTTTGTGTCCATGTGTGAACATGTCAAGGTGGAAACTGATAACAAAAATATACATGGAATTTTGCAGGGTACCAGGTGTCTTTTGTGAGATGAAAAATAAGCACATATATACTGAAGAGAAACATGCTAAAACCAAACAATGAAGTATTTGTTTGGGCAGTAAATATTATAAGTGCAGATGGTAAAAGCTTTGCTAAAATAAAATATTTAATGATGGAACTATGCCTATAAAACTGGATTGCAACAGTCAACTAGGTTATGCAACAAGAAGAAAGAACCATCAGAAAATGTGAGGAGTTGCTAAGATAAAACCAGAAGTGTCTTAGCAACCAGGGAAAGTTCTTTCTCTCTAGAGCGGACAAAGGTGAACAAGCATGTGTTTCAAAAGCAGGCATTTTATTTTGTTCAGACTAGGTCTTTCAGGGTTACGCAGGTGATCCGAGAAGATGCACATAGCTACAGGGTAACTTTGAAGGGAATTCATGGCCATACGCCAGCTATTAGGCAGGCAGTTTCAGATCCAAGGGCACTTAGCGCACCTATGCACTAGTCTGAGGGTATACAACCCAATACTTTTCAGTGGAAGTGGGAATAAACAGCCTCTGCATGCAGCTAAACAGTACTAGTTGAAGGCTTGATCTGAGGCTTTGGGCAGAATGAAATGCTAGCGAGAAACTACCCAGACTGGGCTTGTGCTTGATAGCAGAAATGCCAGCTGCAGGCTATAGAAGAAACTGGTCTGGGAATCTGTGAGTGTGACCCTGAAAAGAAGGAACAGGGCTTGTTGTAATAGAAAACCTGATCAGAAGAAAACCCTGCTTGTTTTTCTTCTTTTCTTTTTGCTGCATTTAGGGAAAAAGGACTTGTTGCCTTTTTAAATTTTTTTTCCCTTTGTGTGTGTGTGTAAGCAGCATTATGCAACCAAAATGCTTATAATCTGTTTCTTACTTTAATAGAAGCAACATTATAAAGGCCCCAGTTTTGGGTAATGTTCAAGCCAAGAAACCCATAACAACAATAGCAATAGTTCTGTTGCCACTGCACATCTCTGAAAATCTCTTCTATGGTCAGATCTGAATAGCCTACATTGAATGACATTAGAGTTTTATTGAAGAAAATTAAACCAGTCCTTTCTTCTAGGAGTGAGTCTCTGAAGTGAGGAACAGGAAGGTCTATACAATAGCTAAAACACAGGGCCTGCATTTGGAAAAATTTGCTCTGGCTGAAAAATGTTGTCTTATAATAACCTCACTGAATTTAGATGCGAAATACGCTGCTCAATGAGTATAAATTAGCTAGTCTCTGGTCCAAAGTAGAAAAATTTGAGGAGCCAATATTTATTTGTTTATATCTCTAAGTGTCTTGAAGATATTCTTTAATCTTGCTGAATAATTAGAGTATAGATCTGTGCAGTGCATTGTGCTCCACTTTGAAAGGAATACATAGATAATAACAGAGTGCATCAGAGGAAAAATCCAGAGCTCTGTGGCTGTTCAATAGCAGCTCATAGCCCTGCAGATTGGTGTTGCCCAGGAAGGCACATGTTTCCTGCCCTAGGGACCTTGACATGAAATGGTGTGATAAGGTAAGATGGCAAAAGATCATTCTTAAATCCTGCCAGGGTAATTTACCAATTCGGGCGTTGTGACGGCTTGGGAAAATGCAAGCAGATTTTTTTTTTTTCATTCAGAAAAAGGAGCCAAAACAGAGAAATGCCCACCAATAGATATGCTGATACAATAGGGCTGGGCTGAGGACAGTCTGAAAAGACAGCATGCATTTGTATTGAGTAGAACTGGTGCCTTGAAAGGCAGGTACAGAAAATTAATAGTTTGAGGACAGTGCTTGTAAACCAGGAGGACTTTTGTTGTGTTCCTCTGGGGTGTCTGAGGACTCAAATTCAGTGGTTTTGTTCCTGTCAGACCATTGTAACTGGGAACCAAATCAATTCTTCTTTGTTTAAGAACAGTTCTGGGAATGCTTGATCAATATTCACTTCCCCTTTTGCCTCTTTACATGGCTAAGTGATTTGTACCTTTGCTGTGATATACAGAATTTGTTACTCACAGACCTCATTGTGCAGTGTTTATCACCTGAGAAGTCCAGGACTTAGAACACTTTACTTGATCTACATGGGACTGTCAACTAAAGGATGTATTTTTCTTCAGAGCAAGATCTAAAGTCTCATTTTACAGAACCACCTTGTTGAATTACACAGAGAAGAGACGGCCAATTTACCATTAACAAGTTAATCACAATTGAAATTTTTTTTTCCTGGAATGCAAACAAGATGGAAAGGACCATTCCCCCTCTTACGGGTGACAGTACAGGAAGCCTGTCACCTGTATTCTTGTCCATTCTTGGGTCGTTTAGGTAGCCTTTAGTCCTCAGCAATGGTATGCCACTGTCTGTAATCCCCTTGAGTGGAAATATAAATAACTGTTGAAAATAACAGGGAGTTGTGAAAGCCACTCTCTAGCTACCCAAGTGCCAAATGGCACAGAACAAAGAGGATTCACTCCAACTTTCTCCATTCAAAAGTACAGAACAATTTAAGCTTTCCAAACCCCACAGGGTTTAGCAAGGAAGAGGTCTTGTGAGTCAAGTGTGTGTCGGCTAACAAGTTCCTGCACAATCGACACAGAGCCAAGATCTCCTATTGTCTTACCTTTGATGCTTTGAACACTCTGATAACACCTCTCACCCTTTCTCTGAGAAGAATCTTGTATGTTACTGAGACTTTAGCCTTGTAAAGGGATAATAATTCTCTTGAGGTGGCTACCAGTACAGCAAACCTGTCATGGGGCTACATTTATTGCCTGAATATACCTTGCCTCGCATGCTTAGTGAAAGGGTGACCAGTCTTTTCTCCCTCTGAGATTTCTTGGTTATGTAACAGTCAGTAATTCAGTCATGGTCTCATTCAATGAGTGAATTCAGTGAAAATACTTAGCTCTTTTTAGTAACGGCCATTATTTTTTCCACCACATGTCAAAAAAAAAGTAATCTTGAGCTCCTGCACCTTGTTGCACCTCCCTGAAAAAAAGAGACTCTTAAAAGGTAAAAGACTCCTCTATGTATTTCCATCTGGAATATATAGTGTTTATGGTGTTTGTATTTGTATTTACTTGACTGAAAGGATACTGCTGATAAATGTACCTGCAAAATTTCTTCCATTGATTATACATTCTTCCAGCACATAATGCACCATACATATTTTAAGATTAACTCTAGAGAGAAGAGGATTGGTTTCCAGAAATCATTTTACCATATTCCTTTTTTTTTTTTTTTTTTTTTGCTTTGGCTTCTTTGAAATTCATTCATGAACTTTTGGAGTTGCTTCCTCAGAATAGCTGAGGTCCCCTGCTAGGAATTCCAAACAAGATAAGCCTAAGCAGAGGTCTTGATCCAGTCCATCTTCTTTCAAAGTAATCTTTTCTGCAGTGGGATGCTTTGGTTCAGAGAAGCTCTCTTATACTACCTGTGCTTCTCAAATAAATGACTTTTGAGGCAGGGGGCAGATCATACAGTGAAAACTGCCTTTGAAATTTCACAGTTCCCAAGATTTTGAGGGGTAGAGTTACTCACGCAGAACAGTCATTCTGTCCACCTAGACGGTAATTTAGGGATGTGAAACAATCTCTCTCTAAAAGTAAGCCAGTGTCAAGGATTCAGGTGTTCATATAATAACCTTAATCTGGAACACAGAGGCCACACTCTAAAATGGACATTGCTCTTCACAGTGTCTTTTGAACCAAAGCCTTCTCTGGTTTAGCTACTGTGTCAGACTAAGAAATTCTTATGACAGGAGCAATTCGCTGTTGAAATCCTTCACAGCAGACTTCTTTACCTATGTGACTTGGCTGTTGATGCTCTCAATATGATAGCTTCATACATTGCATTTCTTATAAATCGTTATTTTCTAAGACTGTATATCTGTCTAAAGTCAGTATCACTTCTTGAAGGGAGCAGTTTAGTTATGCACCAGAAGATAAACACTGAAAATCTTTGAAAGGTAAGTTCTTTGCTAAAACAGAATAATGCAGTTCTTTTCCATAATTCTTCACATGCCACTTAAAACCTGTTTTTTGAAGTGGCCCAGCTGTAGTTCTGTTCTTTAGCTAGTGTGACTACAGGCATTTTCACTTACAGTTTTCAGAAGGTGTTGTCATAGGCAGTTTTATTTTCTACAAGATTATAAGGCCAGACATTATTCTCATTGGTGTGATCTAAAATACTTCCTACAGAAAATTATTTACTGACAAAGTCCAGAGAATTATTTTCTTTCTCCCGAGCAGAATTGTTTCATTCAAGTAAGTAGTGAGTCTTCTGGACTTTCAGTTATTTTTTGCATTATCATGGGAGGTTTTCAAAGACAGAAAGATGAATTAGGCCTCTGTCTCTCTCTGATTTTCACTGAGTTGATGTTTCCAATGAATAGGCTCCTGAGTATCCTCTAGGTCTTTGAAAATCTTCCACATGATTCTTTTCATTCTTTGTGCATCCATTTCTCTGGCAGTGCTGCTTTTCAAGCCTCTATAGAAACACTCATGTGAACCTGGAGGAAATACGTGCTCTATAGTCAACTCCTAATTGCCCTACTGGGCCCATCTCATTAAATGTAATGTCTTATTATCCATCTATATCTTAGCCTTCAAACATAAAATGTGACCTTGGGCTGTGAACCTGCTACTAACTGTACAAGCTCAGATTTCACTACAGCTTGCACAAGAGATCTTCAAGGGGAAACTAAGGTATCTAAAAAAGGGTTTTAATGATTGAGTAGGTGACCTCAGTGAGCCACAGGATCAAAGCACCTGACATATACTATCTCACCATTTTGTGAAACAAATAGCTGCATTTTATACCACTTGTGACCATTAAAAGCTTGATGCATTTTTTCCCAAGAATCAGCGAACAAAGAACCTAAGCTTCATCTTTGCACATCAAAGCACTCAGACTAGCATGCAATTAACCCAATTGTCATTCTGCCCCTTCAGGATAAGTAAAGCCAGTGACTGGGTCCCATAATTGCTATGGTCTTGGCAATCATAAATCAGCAAAAATTATGAAGCATTTTCTGGTGGAAAAAAGTTCCTCCACAGGATAAACAGTACCCCAAAAGCCTTTGCGAACAGCAGCAGAAACCATTTCACCTTGGGTTTGGCCATATAAAATGCTCAATACATGTACTTGTACACATACCATACTTTCTTTAAATGGTATTCTAATGAGTCTATATTTGGCTTCTGGAGACTTCAAATATGTAAAATTATGATTTAGGAAAAAGTCTGACTGTTTTTATCAAATACCTACTAATAAATAGTAAACCCCTCCTCCAAGTGACATATTAAAGACAATACTGTCCCTTTACACAAGTGACAAGAGTAATAGAGCTAGAAAAATGCCACCATTGTGACTAAGATTTCTATTCAAGAACATAATTTTAAACATCTGAAATACTACCATATGAAAAATCATATATTGATAATATCTGGTAATCTAGGCTAACAACACAAGTATTAAGAACAATATTTTTTTATATATAAATGCATATAGACCATACACACACTTATATAAACACAAAAGCTGTCAAAATGAAAACAAAATGAAGCAGTCAAACAGAAAATTGATGAGTAGGCACAGGGAATAAAGGGAAAAAGAATCACAAACCCGACTCGTTATGGTTGAAGAATAATGATTCAAGATACAATATTAAAAACTGAAGCCTTTCCTTTTCCTCTTGAATCGATTAGCCAGAACATATTGTTAAACCACAAACACGCCATTCATTAAAAATAATGCTCCAGGAAAGAAATATGCCTCTCAGCATAGCATGTAATAACAACAGAAGACAAAAGGATGGTATATGAAGTCTTATGGTAGATGATTCATTAATTCCTCCTGTGGTACTTGCAAAGCTGGAGACATACAGGAGAGAACCATGTAAAGCTGGACTAGATTAACTGGATTTGGCCATGCATTTTGCATGGACTACTTCTTCCTCTATGGTGTGTAGGTCATGCACTTGCAGAAATCCTCAACAGTTTATTACACACTGTTATCCTCATGGATGACACGGTACAATTGCTTTTTTCTGTGCCTCTTAGATTTTTCTTAACTTAGTTACCTGTAAAGGTAAGAACTGACTCTGTCAGAAGTCATGCATTATAGAGAGAATTGCAAAATGTGTTAGTGAAGGGGTGGTGGGAAGGATCTGCTTGAAAGGTGAATGAAGCATTCTCTACAGTGGATACTTTACAGCAGGCTTCTTGAACTCAGCAAAGTAGGGGATGTTCCCAGAATAGCATATAGAGCTTAACAGATTCAATTGGTCCAATTCAGATGTGACATAAATGGGAGCAGACCAGAGGGAGTAAGCAACACTCTCTTGTGTTCATGCTAGAGAGTCTAAGGTGGTATCACTTGTGTAGCAAAGCGATTGGAAAACAGAGCTGAAACGGGAAAGCTGACTTGTAAGAGGAGAAATACAGAGCATAGTGCAGGACTCCTACTGTTTTTGGAAGACAGGCAGATGGGAAAGAAAATACGCACTAAGCAGGACAGAGGCTGAGCCTCGAAATTTTAGCCTTTTCAGTGAGTATCTCCATAGGTTCTTCCAACTTCAGCCTTATATAAGCAGTGATCTTATTCAATGGCACTATCTCATGGACCAAGTTTGTCTTATGGGCTACCACATAAAGAAGCCTGGCACAAGGACATGAGAATGTGTCTGTGTGTTACCTATATGGAGGTGCTTGTGGTGCCAGCCAGTGCTGCAGATAGTTGCAACCTACTTGCTTTCCTACTAGCATCCTACTAGCCTTCCCATTTTTCTGAGGAAGAAAGCCATGTTCTCTGAAACTCTACAACTGCTTCCAAATTTATTTATGCACATCACAGGTCACAAGTTGTACCCCCTGCTAAGTTAGGAACTTATAAACTATCTAGATGTAAAAAGAAAAAATCAAAATGCTTCTTCAAAGGTAAGAAAGAATTTGCTCAAGTATTAGTTTAATTAATGTTATGCAATTAATTCTATCTGGAAGAATAAAAACTAGTAAAAAGAATTAAAGCAAATGCTACAGGTGAGCATGCAAGCCTCGGAAAAGCATGTCCCTTGTAAATGGGAGACTTACCATGGGGGAATAGATAAATCACGGGTTCAGGTGAAGTTCTGTAAATCTTTTTCCTCAATGTATTATTTACTTTCCCACATAGGCTTGAGTATGTCAATAGAAACATTCCCACTAGTAAATGTAAGTGAATTATTCATATTGCAAGTTAAGTCCTTAAAACCTTACAATTTCTTACAAAATTTAAAGAACTCGAAGAAGTGTTATGTAGAGAGTTTGTTCTTAATCTCAGCTGCATAGCATTCATTATCATGCTTCAAAAATGCATGGAGGGATCTTTCATTTGGTGCAGTATTGCTTCTGACAGTGCAAATTAAATCTACCTACAGTGGATGTTGCCTGTTACCAGATGGAAACATTTGTTAGGTCTAGTATGTGCTGCTCCAGCAGACAATGAAAAAGATAAACAATTGATTGCAATCAAAAGACAAAACAAAAACATTGCAATAATGTTACTTATTTGCATAGTTATCAGTAATCCATGGAGGATATAAAAAATCACTTTTAATTCATATAGAGCTGTACAAGTGTCTGTGTGCTTTGAAATTAATATAAATGCATGTGTATTTAATCAATAACACATCTCACATCAAAACTGTCCAACTACATTTCTCCCAATGTATTTGTAGCATCAGAAGTCACATTCCTAAATAGTATCATGTATTAATTTCTTTAGAAATAACATTTATGGAATAGTTTGTGAAAAACATTTACTATATAGTTACTTATAAATCACTTCTGGCATTTAGATCAAAAGATCACTGCAGGATGTTCTTGACTAGCCCCAATGTCCTTGCCCTACAAATCAGAGGTATGGGCTGGGTTGAGCCACATGTTTTGTAGAATTCCAGATCAGTGTTTCTACTTGTTTGCAGTTATAGGATGCTATGTGGCAAAATCTAGTTCTTTCTCCTGCATCTATGAAGAGCCTCAGAGAAGCAGCAGCCAGAGAAGTACTTGTCCTCTAGCTGTTGTGGTTCAGAAATGCTAGCAGTGCAGCTGATGAGCCCTTCTGGAGCTATTCAGCAAGCACATACTTGCACCAAAATATGAGGCAGAGAGTTTTGTTGCCCTTTATATATGATGAGTTAAAGACAATACATGAAGTAATGAGTCTCAAATGAGAAAATAAAATGGTAGCACTAGAGCTTAGAGAGATGAATTCCCAGGCCATGCTTTTTCAGCTGTCCTTGACATAGTGAATGAATTTAAGCAAGGGGCCTGGGGGGAGAGATACCAAACACTATTAGACTGCACGGTGTCTCTTGGCCTCTTTTGTACTGTATATGAAAGTCATCCAGAGCCTGACAAAAAAGAAAGAGGAATCTTGATTTCAAGCTTGATGTTGAAGGGCAACTAGACTGCCTGCTTCTGGGTAAAAATTTCAGTTTGTTTTCAGATGAAGGTTTTGGTGGGGTTTCTATATGAAATTCTGCCTCTCTAAGAAAGATAAGAGTCTCTTTCCCCAGCATAAGTGACTGGCATTAACAGTCCAAGACAAAACTTCATGGCAGTTATTCCTCTCTAGAACTCATCAGAAATTGTAATTTCCATTTCACCAGAAACTGTGATTCCAGTATTTTCCTTTCCTAAAGCGAATACAACACCGTGACAATTTGTCACTCTGTCTCTGAAACAAAGCTGATGGGGGAAAAGAGTGTACAGAGATATTAATATAAATAGATATTTAACATTTTTCTGTTCATGATCAGTTCTGGTTTTAGTGTGTACATGTCGTTGTATGTTGCTGTCCAATGGAAGTGCTCTGAGGAGCTGACCTCTTTCTACATGTATTCCTTAGGAGTAAAGAATCTAAGTCTGGAAATCTGAACCTGTCCTATCTCAATCATATATAAGTAGTTTTTTCTTCTACTGGAGTCTTTATTGGAACTCCCAATGGCTTCAGTGGAAGCAGCACTGAGACCTAAATTCCTTAAAATGTTAAAATTAAATGACACTCCAAGACAAATAGCCTTCCTCCTCCTGTTCCCCAAATGACCTAATACATTGATTTTGAATACATGGTTTGGAGAATCAATCACAAATTAAGTGGTTTTTTGAGGCAGGAATTAGAAGTATAGCAGTGGGAGAATGCTATAAATGAATTGTTTTTATTGTCTGCCAACAACGACTTGTTTTTGTAATTCAGCATTACTGATGTTGATAAATTAGAATTCTATATTGTAAAGTGGCATGGTATCTGTTCTGTGGGGGCAGAGGAATGCTGATGTGAAAGCCCCTCTTAATGAGGAGCAGTTGATGTATGTGTGAGCACTTTTATAGTTTTGTCAAACAACATAAAAGTGTTATTCTGGATTTACTAGCAGGAAATAAAATCCAAATTGAAATAAGATTTTTAAATGGCACAAAATCCCAACATTTTCATGTCACCAATAAAAAAATCACACATCCCACCAAATATGAAGCCTTAAAGTTGCAGTGCTATCTTGTATGCAAAATCAAGAATATTATTTACTCAAGCAAAACTCCTGTCTATGCTACTGCCACTGGAAAATGAATAAGTATTATACTCTGTATTGTCTTTGTTATAATTTAATTGCAATTATTAATAGAAACACTGATTTCACCATATCCTTTTAAGTATGTCTGTATGGGCTTAATCCTGACATCTTGTCTTGCCATACTCCCATCTTGAAACCTCAGTGAGGTTTTAGCTCAGTAAAAATTCACATGCAGTTTGAGGCAGTTTCAGGACACTCACATCTTTAGGGTTCAGATTTTAGAAGCATACTCCTGAATATTCTGAGTCAAGTTATGGTTATTGTCTTTTGAAATAGAGATGGTAAGTGTTGTTCCATTCTTTGCATTTGGAATGGAATATTTATGGCCAAACTCTACTTCTCCTTCTTATTTGAGACATTTCATCAACTTTAACAGAAAGCAACAGACAGGGTTTGGCCAGTGGGCACATCATGTTGAAAAACAGACAATTCCACCTTTATCAAGTTTCACATTTTTGCATCAATATCTGCAGGGCACTCAGTTGTTTTCAGTCAATTTTTGAGGTTCACCATTGCTTTTAGTTTCATATAGACCATTTTTTGTTCCTTTTGAAGACTAATCCATCTCTCTCAGGGCTGACACTGGCTCTTGTTTTAGGACAGAGGAAGGCAGTAACCTTTTCAGAAGCAGGTCTCCTTGTTTGGTGTGTTGCTTGTTTCTCTGTCTGTGGAAAAGTAAATCTACTTACAAATGTCTTCAAAGGAATAAAAGCCGTCTCTTCCTTCTCCTCATTAATATAAAATAGAACCTCTTAGCAGAACGTGAGGTGCTTGGGACAAGATAAATGATGTTTTTATTAAAATTAGTCAACCAAACTGTTTTCTATAGATTGCATTGTATTAAAACATATTTTTCTTTCTAAAAGGCAAGTGCGATGACTGCCTAATCTAGAATTAAAATAATTCTAAGTATTATTGATAAACTGCCTACAGACAAAGAGACCTTGCTAGCCAACCTGTGAACAGAATCTGCAAGTAAGAAGGTGGGACCTGGTGGTCTCTGTCTGGCAAGCAGGAGCTCACAGACTTTAGCATGTAAATCAGCATGGTATAGTTGTTAACACTGATGAGGATCACCTCTTCTCTAGGAAGAAGAGCTCAGAATTACTGCAAAATGGGGTTACAATACAGTATATAGAGTTATCTATCTAAATCACATTCATAGGTATTCTTCTGCCCTTGAGCAACAAAACATTTAGAGGGAAGAGAGGGAAAGCCGAAGGCTGTATTTAGGCTACCACTGCTCTGCTGTTATTTCCCATATCCTGGGAGGCCTGTATCACAGAATCACAGAATCACAGAATCATCTAGGTTGGAAAGAACCTTGAAGATCATCTAGTCCAACCGTTAACCTAACACTGACAGTTCCCAACTACACCATATCGCTAAGTGCTATGTCGACCCGCCTCTTGAACACCTCCAGGGATGGGGACTCCACCACCTCCCTGGGCAGCCCATTCCAACACCTAACAACCCATTCCATGAAGAAATACTTCCTAATATCTAGTCTAAATCTTCCCTGGATCAACTTGAGGCCATTACCTCTTGTCCTATCACTTATTACTTGGTTAAAGAGACTCATCCCCAGCTCTCTGCAACCTCCTTTCAGGTAGCTGTAGAGGGCGATGAGGTCTCCCCTCAGCCTCCTCTTCTCCAGACTAAACAACCCCAGTTCCCTCAGCCGCTCCTCGTACGACATGTGCTCCAGACCCTTCACCAGCTTCGTTGCCCTTCTCTGGACATGCTCAAGTCATTCAATGTCCTTTTTGTAGTGAGGGGCCCAAAACTGAACACAGTAATCGAGGTGCGGCCTCACCAGTGCCGAGTACAGGGGTAAGATCACTTCCCTGTCCCTGCTGGCCACACTATTTCTGATGCAAGCCAGGATGCCATTGGCCTTCTTGGCCACCTGGGCACACTGCTGGCTCCTGTTCAGCCGGCTGTCAATCAACACCCCCAGGTCCCTCTCTGACTGGCAGCTCTCCAGCCACTCCTCCCCAAGCCTGTAGCACTGCTGGGGGTTGTATCCTGCTTTCCTTTCTGTCCCTTAATGCAGGAAGGAAGAAAATGAACATTTCTCTGGTGTTTCTCTCCCTCAGCTCTAGGAAGAGGGAATAAGTTCAGCCCATGGAAGGGTAGAACTGAATTGAGGTAGAAGCCAGGCATTGGCTTAGAGAGCATGACATGATGTGATTTGGGGTGAGGAAAAGCAGGGGTTTACACTCCAGAGCATTGTGTTATCTGTTATAAGGACTAGTAACCAAAAATGTATTTGTATCTGGAATATAGCAATACTGTGTGATCTGAAAACACAGTAAGGGCTGGCAGGCAAGAAAATCTGACCAGAACAATTTATTAGTATCTCAGGCAGTAGTCTGAGCCCAATCATGATTTTTGATAGCTGTGACCAGGTTGGCCTGTTGTCTTACTTCAACCTCATATTGCCAGAGAAGAGAAGTGCTGAAGAAAAAGCACAGTCAAAGAGCTAATGGTTTCTGGCCTGGGAGGTCTGGGGAACTGGGCTATTTTCTATTCTAGGTTTGGAGAAGTGTTGCACTCCTGGCTGGTGTGCCATCATTTTATTTCATATGGTCATTTCTTGCTGTGCAGCAAGACTGGATTAAATTGTGCTAGAAACTGCAAAGAACCAGCACAGGAATCGGGGAAGCTCAGAGTGCTCCCGCTCAGGCTATTTACTTCATTTGTTCCTCTGATTTATGGATGTAGTGGAGGATTAACCTTATCATGTTTGAAAACCTAAAGTCCCATAAGAAATGTCAGGATACTGAGTTACAAACAGGCCAGTTTGAAGTCGAAGTTTAGATACTGTAGATTTCTGTCCATGTGCACGTAGGACCTGTCCTGAAAAGAGATTAGTTCCTCTGGTTACATTGAATAAAGGAACAGACCTAATGTATGTTATACGGCTTTTAACTTACACTGATCAGAATTTTAACAATTTGATATTGCAATTATGAATATAGAAATCTTTCAAAATTCACAATATCATGTCTTAGGTGATTTGTGGAAATAAAATACCTAGCAATCTTGCACATTAACTGCGCATACATTTTTATATGCTTTCATTTCAGGTCTGATAAACTGATTTGTGTATGATCTGAATGCACCCGTTGTTTTAGAGTAATCAAGCCTGATTATAATTTTCCCTTTTTAGTCTCCTTAAAAACAACCCTAAACCCAAACAAAAATAACAATTTTCTCATCTTCTGGGGTAACATGCAAATGAACTGCTGACTCATAAGTGCTTGTGTTTTGCACAGATTGCCAGCCTGGGAAAAAATCATGAGAGACTGCAACATTCTGTAGCTTTTGAATTTTGTGGCTGCCACTTGCTAATACATATGTGGGGTTTATGTCATGAAGGAGTCAGCATCCTCTAGGCCTTCCATTTAAAAAATTAACTTATGATTAATTTCTGCATGCTTCCATTGGTGCAATGTAGATGGATTTTAAAAGCCTTTTGATAAAAAGATGCACCTTGGGGTATTATAAATGCAGTAACTGTAGAGCACTCTGTAGTTTTATTTTGTATTTTTTTATATTCATAGTGATGGAAAAATCAACTTCAGTGAGGGTCACAGGATAAGAACATCACTTCTGTTCTTCACCAAAGTTTGATTTTCTGTTTGTGTTTAAGAAGCTTGACAACCATATCTGAAACTCATTGATTATCTGCTTATAATGGCTCATCGTCTTGATGGAACGGATCAACAAACCTTTTCCTCTTTGTTGAATGTATTCCAAATAGCAAGAAAATGGGGCCAAATATATTTGAAATTCAATTAGAATAATGATAATCTAATTTATTTGTTCTGAAAAAAACAAGTATTTAAAGAGTAACTTGTGATCCATTTAAATGGATCCTGATTTTAGATGAAATGAACTGTTCTCTTCACTGGTCTAAAGAGTGTATTTATCTGGGTGTTCTATCATTGCCTCATAGTTTTATTTGCTTTTTCTCATAAATGAGAGGAACATCTTAAAACAGTGCATGCATTCAATTAATGTTATATAATCTACTGAGTCTAAGGTTTTCTCTCCTAGATTTTTTTTAAAAATCATCCATTGCCCCACACCAATATTTCAGAGTTATCCACATAACTTGACAATTGCTACTTCCTCATTAAATCTCAACAGATTAACATCATTACTCAAGTGGATGGGGTTGGATGGCTTTCTTTTTTAATTTGTATTCCGAAAAATCCAAATAATCTGCTGGGTATTCTTGTTCCAAATCTTGGCCTTCTAGTCTGTCCAAACATACCAGAAAACAGAAATGTATCCTTTCTATGGTGAAACCAAGGCAACCCAGAGAATGTCTCTGCTAAAGAACACAATTGACTGTCACAAATGAAAACAAATTGATAAATTACAGTTTGCAAATCACTGAAATAGGAAATTAGTGTAGTGGCTTGGAATAAAGCAGATTTCAGCACTTTTGGACAATTGCTTACCACTATCTGCAAAAGAGAATTTTGTTTCTTTGTCATTGAATATACAAAGATTTTTGTATAAACAGAATTGAATCCTTTCAAGAATCTGAATTTGATCACAAAAGAATGAAACGATACTTCACAATGGGTCTGATAAATGAGGTATTTATGTATGAACGGGCCCACTGATTTACCTCTGATTTCTGAAGAACTTTCAAAAAGCAAAATGGAAAGAAATTTAATGCTCTGTTGTTTATTTTGGGAAGTGAGTGTTTGAGCCATGTGCTGTAAGTGACTCAAATCTGGATGTTTGAATTTCTTATCAATATTTTGACAGAATGGATGTAAAACAAGCCTTAAATTCAGTTAAAATGGTGGGCCAGGATGCATGTGAATATAGCTCAAAGATGTGCATCATCCTAGGATACTGTCGTTTGGTTTTGGTACCTGATCACAGCAAAAAACAGCAGTGAAATTTGTCTCCATCAGAAAAAGATTTTGTTTGAAGAAGTAATAATTTTAGTGTTCAGTCTTCTAATATTAGTAATGTGTAAAACCTAGAGGAATTTTGATTTCAGTATGTCTACACTTTAGTCCATATAGACACTTGGAATAGTAAATTATGGCTGAAATGAAACCAGTCTGCATTCTGACATTGATCCCACTGGAGATATATGTTACAGCTATTCCTGTCCTGTGCCCCTTTTGGTGTGCCTGGGCAACTTAGCTACCCTTAGCTACCTCTGAGTTTGTGTGACAGGGAAAATGAACTAACCAGGCCTCAGCTGTGATGAGGCAGCATTGCAGCATTGTGCTCTGAGAATGCTACCAAGAAAATGCATGGGACGTCATCTTTCACTTTTAAATGAGTCAGGTTTCCCTTGGAGCCTTTCGTTTAGAAGGAAGAAGTAAATACTTACCAAAGGCTACTGATAAAATCTACACTTTTTCTTCTTCTTCTTCTTTTTTTTTTTTTTTTTTAAATAGGAGAATGTACATCCTTCCTTCTGGCAAAAAGATGTAAATTGTGAATTTTAAGAAACAAATCCTGCTGCACAGCAGGTTTAGACAGGCTGCTACAGTTGGGGCCTTAAGGCGTTCTGTGGCTTCCCTGTGGTAAGCCATGGTTCTCATTTGTAAAGCCAGGAGAATTCCCACTGTTGCTATAATCGTATGCATGATCCTTCTTCCATCTCAGTGCTCCCAGCATCAGTTAAAAAAGAAAAATAGGCCAAATGTTGGTTGTTATGTAGTCAGCTATCCAAAAGCTTAGAAACTTGGTATATTTTGTAGGGATTAATTTTGTCCTTATGAAAAAAATCGAACTTTTTAGTGGAAATCTTAAAAAAAAAAAAAAAAAAAGAAGTGAAGAGCCACTGAGCTGGTGAATGTTTTCCTGATTCAGACATGGCAGTAAAGGCATCAGAATTTATTTTCGTTGAGATTTTTTTTTTTTAGGTAAAACATTCTCATTCTCCCATGAACTCTAGTTTTCTAATTATGGAAAATCCTTCCATAAAGGTGTGAGTACATATCATGAAACTTGCCGTGGTATACTCTCCCATTTTCAGTCAGGTTGGCACTTGGAGACTTCCTGTCCAAAGTTTGATTCTGCATCTCTTCTATTAACAGCCCTTGATGGACTCATTTCAGCATGTCCTTTTGATTCCCTTTATTCTTTTGATACCCAGAAAATATAAGTTAGTGAGTTTCACAGGTCAGTTATGTTCTGTTGGTAAAAGTACTTTGGTTTCTTTCAAGTCTTCCCTTTGAAAATTTCATTTTATATTCACTCCTTCCTGTACTGTGAAAAAGATTGAATATCTGTTCCATACTTACCTTCTCTGGGTCTTTCATGATGCTGTTAACCTATGTCTTTCCCGTTTCTGTCCTCTGTCATTTCTTTTTCATTGTTAGAGTGATAGTCTGCTGCTTCTTGCCCTCTGTGGAAGCTGCTTCAGAAATTTCATTGTGCCTGCTGCCCTCCCGTGTAGAAGCAGGGAAAAGCCTAGATTGGAAGGGACCTCAGGATCATCTGAGCCCACCTACAGTTGACAGCAGGGGATTGGATTAGGTTATCCATTGATCCAACAAGTCCAGTCCTGAATTACTTACAGCAAGGGAGATTACACCACTTGTTTGGATAACCTGTTCCAATATTTGTTTGTTCTCACAGTGAAGAACTTTTTCATATAGACTGATGAAATTTCCTTTTGAAGCAACTGATGCCCATTGCTTCTTGTCCTGTCACAGTGTCCTTGTGAAAAGAGTACCTCCATCTTCTGTGTAACTACCTTCTAGGTATTGAGAGAATGTGATTAGACTCCCCTCTGCCCCTTCTCTTCTTTACGTTGAGTAAACTGAATTTCTTCAACATTTCAACATGCATCAAGGGGTCTCCAACCCTCTAATTAACTTGATAGCCCTTCACTGGGGTCTCCAACCCTCTAATTAACTTGATAGCCCTTCACTGAACCATCTCCAATATTTCAAAGTCTCTTTTGAAGTGGGGGTCCAAAACCAGACACGTTATTCCAAGTGTGACCTACAAATGCCAGATGAAACAGTGACAATCTTTCATCTGTTGGTTTTACTTTGGCTGATGCAGTGAAGGTCCCAGGTTGGTTTCACTGCTGCAAGGATGCACACCTGATCCAGTCAGTCCCTGGCCTGCACTGCTGCTTGGGATTATTGCATCCCAGATGCAGGATGTTACAATTATCTTTGTCAAACATCATTCAAATCAATGTTGGCCCAGTCTTCCAGCCTGTTGAGATGTATGGCGTAGTGTATAATATATACCTTGTTGTGTGTTACTCCATTCTTTCTCACAGGGTGTGGAGAAAAACTGTGCATCAGTGAAGGTATGAACCCACGCTAGTTTTGCACAGTAGCATGATAATAACAAATAATAACAATAATAGTAATAATAATTATGATTAATTATATTAATATGAAATAGTATTATTATTACTTGTCATTGTTTGGTTATTATTATTTGTTATTATTTGTTTTCTGTTTTAGTGTCTGTTCCTTTACTGGTTATCAATAATATTTGCCTTTTCAACCACCATTGCAGCTGACTGGATGTTTTCACAAAATTGTCCATGGTGATTCTGAGATCCATTTCCTCAACAGTAATAGCTAATTCAGACTCAGCAGTGTATTTGAATAGTAAGAGGGCATTTTCTTCTCCATGCATATTCCTTTAATTTGTCAACACTGAATATCATCTAATATTTTATTGCCTAGTTTTCAGCTTCGAAAAGAGACAACTGAGATGGGATGTAGTTAAATATGAAATGGTAATGTTAAACAAAAACAAATGTTCAGTGTTTCTCACAATGCAAGAAACAAGCCATCAAGAAGTTGCAGAATTTTTAAAACATAAGGAAATACTTTCCTTTCTACACTATTTTAGATGCTGAAAGTATGTATTATTATGATATACATTTGAAAAGTATATTTTAAAGTGATCTCTCAAGACTGATTAAGGACAAAATGGTCCAGGCTCAGAAAGTCCCAAACACAATGATTGCTAAAATTTCTTTGCTTAACTGATTCTTAACATTCTTTTTTACCATGGGTATCTGTTGTTAGCTGTTGTCAAAGGTAGAGTACTGGACTATATGTTGTGATCTAGTACAGCCATTTTGTGTTACACTTCTGAAGAAAACCTTCATCAACAGCTGAGTCCATCTTAGATTGAAGTTTCCTGAATAATTCTTTAACGTTTACTTCCTTTTGTTTCTAAAGGCCCTCGGGGACCTAAGTGTTGTTCTTAACTGTAAAACATAGCCCTAGAAAACTGAGGAATAGGATTGTAATCTATTTTGATGGAAATCATGGTGAGAAAGTTCATTGTAAACAGCCAAATGAATGTCCACAGAGCTGTGTTGGAAAGACTCATAAGCAGCTGCTCCTATATAAGGGCTGTAAGTGTAGTAGTGATCAGGATATGCATAAGGAGCAAGCTTTTCCAAACTCACTGAAGTTTGAGATGAAGATTAGATATTGATGCCGTTTTTTAAATAAACACTGGGGAAAGTCCACAGACTGTATTTCTGAGCAGTATGTGGCTGAAATAACTAGTGATGCTTACATGAGTTTATGTTTTACTTTTGGGATGTTGCACCTAGCAAATTCACACCCTGCATCTCCCTTTTTTGTTTACACAGAGCACCACTCCATTTTTAAAATTCACTTGCTTTTCCCAGACACCATTCCCTTTATTTACTAAATATTTGTTACTCATCCTTTGGTATACTTCCCTATTAGGAAGGCATGAATTCTAAAATTTTTGTTGCTAGAACTTCTGTCAAGTTGTCATATTTTCTTCTTTCACTAGTAAGCAATGGAAGTACACCCTTCGTTGGATGTTGCATCTAGTTCTGGGATGTAGAGTGAAGAGTCCTTCTGGTTTGGGGGTTCAGATATTGTCTCCTTCCTGCTTCCTTTTCTGCTTTTAGGAAAGAGGGTGGAGATGAGATCAAGCACTTTAAACTTCTGCTGTCACTGAAGGAAATGATTCTGTCTCTTTGCACGCCACTGCTTTATTCCCTTGCCTATATTCTCTCTGATGTTGCCACAAGTGTTTCTGGAAAGAACCAGCCTGGGTTAAACGCACAAAGACAGCAACATTAACAGAGAGATCCAGGACTACATTTGGTAGCAGCATCTGTTCATGCCAGCTTAAAGTGTTAACACTATAGCTTTAACAGGCTTTATTTGCTAATATTTGCAACTTCAATGAGCAGCTTTTACACTTCCAAATGGCTGTATAACAGGGTAATCACATGTATCTACTTCAGAACTAGTCACTTGAATTGGTACTGAATATCTAAACCTGTTAATTTTTGGCTCTCTTTTCCAATTTTTTGATAGAGAAATTAAAAAAATGTGGCTTTAGCAGTAGAGCCTGTAAGACCTCAAAAAGTAGTATATAAGAGGTTAATTTCTGATTTTTCCCCCATGAAGTTCCTTGAATGTTCCCCACTGAGCTACTTGTTAGTGTAGAAGTCAGCTTCTTACTAAATAAAATGGTATCAGTAAGTGCTTGTTAGCTGAGGAGATGGCCTGTAACTGCACATTTAAGTTAATTTTAGCAACTATTCAGACAAATTCTCACCTCCTCCCCTTCACAGATATGTTCTAATTCCCCAGGAAAAAGGCAGAAAAAAAGCCTGAAAAGGACGTTTCCAATTAGTGTAGCTTTCACATATTTAAATTTTGTCTCTCTCTACCAGATAATTGAATAAAATGTGATAGATTCTTTTGATCTTTGTCGAGATGATGTAGGCTGTAGATATTGTTTTGTTATACAGTTCATGTTGACATAGATAGTATTATGCCACTTACAGCTTCTTTGGCACAGCTCTGGAATCAAGTGTTCAGCAGTGATTAATGACCAAGAATACACAGACCTACTGTTGGGTCTAGGATCTCTCTAATCTCTGCTCCTATTCTTTCTCTCAATTCCAGCATTAGTTATTGCAGTTTCTGTGAACACAGCATTTCTGGTGACTTGTCATACAGCTTGTACTGCCAGCAGTTAGCATAGTGGTAGCATAGAGCTAATGATCATTAAAATCTCAGTTGTCTTAATTCTTGCTTATTGTTGTATCTTTGATGCCTTTTCTCTGCCTTGCAATTCTTTATTTAGTGTTTAATACAGAAAAGACTTTAAAACCTGTGCTAGACTTTTTTTCAGTCCTTACACACTGTACAATCAATTAATACCCTTTGATATGTTATGCCAATTAAGTGATATGTGTGTTAACATAAATATTTAATTGTTAAAGGAGAGATCACTTTGTCCTAAAGCTTTAATTAAATTAGATGCTTTTCAAATGATTGTGAAGATGAAACAGTCCATTATGAACATTTGCCACTGCAGGAGGTTTCTGCTTATTGAAAGACAAAAGGGTAATTTCATCTAGAATTGTTGCAAACTGTACGAGTCCTTCATACTGATAAGGGAATTCTCCCTCTTTTAACCTTGATATGTACTGTAGTAATGAATTTATGAATCTTAAATTCAGTCACATCATTAAAGCGCGGATATGATGTTAGTGCTGTCAAGTAAATGATAAGGATGAAAATTTACCTACATAACAGTTAAAGAGATCAGAGTCAATACCAATTTGTCAATAATTACCACTGCTTTAAAAGGCAAAACTAACATGATAAAAGTAGGCAGCTATGGGTCTTTATTGCATACCAACTGGAGTTTGAATATTTCCAATGACAGTCTTCACATGGCAAACTGGAGTTTTAGGAAAACTAAATATCCTTGACACTGGGCTGCTGAGGCTCCTAAACTACAACTCCCATGAGATACTTTCATGGTAATATGGAATCCAAGTGTTTCATTATCATTCCAAAATATTTCTGGTTTGGGGCAAAATGTTCCTGTATTGCAGTTTTGTCTAATTACATGAACATCTTCCACAGATGAGAATCCTGGTTTTTGATATGCTGTAGATTCTGTAGTCATGTGTGTATCTCCCACTAAAACACGTCACAGCAGTTTCCTTTAAAATATAGTACAGCTATGCATAATGTATGATAAGACTAGAGAGATGTGCTATGTGAATCAAAGTTTTAATGTCCTAGTTTTCCAGATATTATTAACTATTCACTGTGTTTTTAAAGGAGGTCTGATTAAGAATCGTGTCAGCTGTGACAAGCCATAAAGCCAAGCAAGACTTTCAGTGAGAACCTGAAAAGACTCTCTCTGAACATATTTTAATATTAAAATCAGTATTGGGGAACCTGGTTCTTATTTTGCCAGGGGGAGGAGGGTTGCATCAATAGAATCCTACTTGCTGACAAGTGTTGTCACTGAAGATCTTAGGGCAAGGAAATTCAAAGCACAATAATTTTTCTCTTTGTGTTGGACACAGCAGTTCTTATTCAAATGGTTGGTCTGTATTTGCTTCTTTGTACTTGTTGACCACGTCTCCAAAAGAGACAATGCGAAAATTCAACCCTTCTCATCACCTTGGGACATACTGCTAAGTAGCTGAACGCCTGGCTTGACTTAAAGTCTTATCTGCCTCCTTGCTTTGCAGAGCATACACATGTCAGCAAGGCTGTTAAAATAGAAAATAAACAGCTCAGCTTCACATCCGAGTGCAACCCTGTTGCGGGACTGAACTGTCTCAGGTTACCTGAAATACTTCCCTTCTCCAATATCAGACTACTGGAGTCTACTTGAAATTTTAGGCAAAATGCGGTTCTTACATAGGCTGCAACCTTGTGAATATTTCAGCCATATCCTCAGTTGCTTACTGTCCAGGGTACACACCTTGAAATAATCAACAGGGTGCCTGATGCTAAGGTTACATCTACACAGTGAGGGAAGTCCTAGATTAAAATGGAAGTGAAAATCAAACATTTTGCTATTTCTGCAGGAATATTGGGGAAGGGTTCTCTGAATAATGTGAGATCGTCTTCTGTTTTGCTGTAGGGCAAGATGTGACTGCTTAAGCAGGGATGAGAGATTTCTGTTGTTCCTAGGGTTGTGTCCAAGGAGACAGTGAAGGAACAGATTTGTGGAAGTGCTTTTAGGGTCCTAGACATGGAAGAAGTCTGAAACGAGTTATTCTAGGTACTGGGATAATTTTGTGGTCATGTTGTGTTCTTTAATAAAAACTATTTACTGATCAGTATATTATGCAGTGTATTTACTGAGCAGTAAACAAAATTTATTTTATAATTTCTCTATTTTTATAGTTGATGGTAGCTGCAAAAAAAGAGAGCAGTGCAAAACTGGCTTACATACTTTGAATGATTGAGAATTGATTCTGGTTTATTTAAGAATTTTAAATATCATTACAATAGTAAGCTAGAGAAGGTGCTGTTTGGCTGACTATCCACTGGCAAGGCAGCTGATAAATCCCTACTGAAAAATCATCTGAAAACTTAATACATGGGAAGAGTGCTTCCGGGATTATGGATGATCATTGTTCACTTTTCTAGCTGTATTTTTTTGCTGTACTGGGGACAGTAAAAGGAAAAAAGGAATGGTGGGACTACAGAAGCATGAGGGTAAGCACGAGGGTCAGATTGAGAAAGTGGGAAGAAATCAGACCAGTGAGGGGAAATGGATAGGTTTTCTTATAGATGTGAGCAGAGAGTCAGCATGATGTCTGCATAAACAACAAAGGAAACATGCACATTTTAAATGCATTCAAGGCTGACTTTTCAGTCTGAAGTTATTGCAGCTTTGCATAAACTGGCTGAAGGGAAGGAAGTTAACAAGTCACAAGACAGGCTACAATAACATGAGTGGGGGGTTTTTCTGGAAAATCATCCTGATTTTGAGTGGGATTGTCTTTCTGCTTTTGGATCTACTGAAGTTGAGAGTACTGGGTATCTAAGTCCTTTGCCCAGCCCAGAAAGGATGAATGGACAGACCAGTTACTCCTGAGGCTGCACTGGATCTCAGTGGATGCCGCAACCCAGCTGCAGCCTGGGCAGAAGGGGTTGGTGACCAGGGGGCTGGGGAGCCGCTCTCCCACAGGGAGCACTGCAGTGTAAAGACATGGACATGGAGGACACTGCAGTGGGAGGTGTCTACAAAACAAAGGAGCAGATCCATGCACTGGGGAAGGATACTTGCTGCCCCATCTATGCCCTTGCCAAGTGGCAGTGCTGGAGCTGAGGCAGAATTGACAATAGTAAGACAGACAGGAAAACCTGTTCATTGCCTGCCCTCACAAATGGGAGTCAGGCTGGAGGGCAAGGCATTTCCATTCACTTGAGGAAGTGAACCTCACGTATCAAAGCACTCTGCAGCTGATTTTGTCAGGGAAATTGCATTCAGTGGGAACTGAGCTGGGCAAGAGCGTCTCTGAGTCTCAGCGTAGACAGGACCACATTTGATGGTCTGCAGAGAAGATTGTCCAAGACCAATAAAAGAGCCATTAGCTTAGACATCTGCTTGACAGGTGACTTCAGCTGTTAACTGAGATACCCAGCTTTGAAGAGCTTCCCTGCCCATAGCATGTGAAAGGCTTCATGGGACCTGCAGTGGGACTGCTTTTGATGCCTTCTGCCAATGAAGGGGAAGGCACAGTGCACTCTCTGTTGTGTGCCACCTTGCCTTCCCTCTGCCCATGTCCTCATTCCTCTCCTTGCTGATGATGCTCATCAAAGTATCATCAGGGTTAGACAAAGTGAGCTATCCTCACTGCCTCCAGACTGACTGAAAATGCTGCTACCCAGGGAAAATTCTGCACAGGAATGGCTCATGCCCTTCTTCCTCATGTCCTGGGGTTGTACAAAACAGCATAACACTCATACACTGCATTTAGCCAGCTGCAGAATCTAATGCTAATCATCCTTCACTGTATAATCATGAAATGTGGGGAAACCATAGTGTTTGCTGTGTTTTAAGAAAAAAAACCCTTTAAATTAGAACTTGAGCCTGCTGAAACAGGTGTCTTTTGTGATCCTAAAGCAATCAAGCATATCTACAATAGTGAACTAGAGTAAGTCCAGTAAAATCAAGAATACAACTGTGGGGAGACAGGATATTTGGTTTGTATAAACATTATTCTTGCATGTGCAGACTGGTGCCAACTTACCACATTGATGGGGTTTTGTGAATGCAGTCTTTGCAAATAACTGCACATGCAAACTCTTTGTTTGGAAATTTGGAAGTCAGCTGAAAATTGAGCCTTAAGCAAATTTCTTCATAGCTATGTACTAAAAAATGTCTGATGCCCTATATAATGCAATGAAGAAGCTCAGGGAGAACATTGATCTGCACTGACAGCATTTGTATTTTCTTATAGTTACCTCTATGCTGTCCCTGTGATTCAGTATGATGTGGGTGAGATGTTTGTACTAGTACACAGGAAACCTTTGAACATGGAAAATAGTACTTACTAAAATAGATCACGTTCCCAAGGGGGAAACAGCAAAATGACATGAGATTTGTAGAATAAGGAATAACTAAAATTGCCCAATTATTTAAACTGAGGTATTTTTCTATCAATATAAGATCTTGCTGAGCTTCCGGAGCATAATTTAGAGTAGGCATTTTGCCTGCAGTTCACAATATAAATATTTTATATGATCACCCACACTATTAGAATAATAGAGGTAGTGTTATTTAATCCACTCCTGGCAAAGCAGATGCTTGCCAGAATGCATAAGACACTCAAGGAACTTTTTTTGTACTTGAAACTAGTTGGTAGAATGATTTATTGCCCGAAGAGTTGTGGTGAACAGAGTTAAATCAAGTTGGCGGCCGGTCATGAGTGGTGTCCCCCAGGGCTCGGTTTTGGGGCCACTCCTGTTCAACATCTTTATTGATGATCTAGACGAGGGGATCAAGTCTGCCCTCAGTAAGTTTGCAGATGACACCAAGTTGGGTGGGAGTGTTGATCTGCTCGAGGGTAGGGAGGCTCTGCAGAGAGATCTGGACAGGCTGGAGCGATGGGCTAAGGCCAACTGTAGGAGCTTCAATAAGGCCAAATGCCGGGTGCTGCACTTGGGCCACAACAACCCCCAGCAGCGCTACAGGCTTGGGGAGCAGTGGCTGGAGAGCTGCCAGTCAGAGAGGGACCTGGGGGTGTTGATTGACAGCCGGCTGAACAGGAGCCAGCACTGTGCCCAGGTGGCCAAGCAGGCCAATGGCATCCTGGCTTGCATCAGAAATAGTGTGGCCAGCAGGGACAGGGAAGTGATCTTACCCCTGTACTCGGCACTGGTGAGGCCGCACCTCGATTACTGTGTTCAGTTTTGGGCCCCTCACTACAAAAAGGACATTGAATTACTCAAGTGTGTCCAAAGAAGGGCAACGAAGCTGGTGAAGGGTCTGGAGCACAAGTCGTACGAGGAGCGGCTGAGGGAACTGGGGTGGCTTAGTTTGGAGAAGAGGAGGCTGAGGGGAGACCTCATCGCCCTCTACAGCTACCTGAAAGGAGGTTGCAGAGAGCTGGGGATGAGTCTCTTTAACAAAGTAATAAGTGATAGGACAAGAGGTAATGGCCTCAAGTTGATCCAGGGAAGATTTAGACTAGATATTAGGAAGTATTTCTTTACAGAACGGGTTGTTAGGTGTTGGAATGGGCTGCCCAGGGAGGTGGTGGAGTCCCCATCCCTGGAGGTGTTTAAGAGTCGGGTTGACATAGCACTTAGGGATATGGTGTAGTTGGGATCTGTCAGTGCTAGGTTAACAGTTGGACTAGATGATCTTCAAGGTTCTTTCCAACCTAGATGATTCTGTGAAATTCTGTGAAATCTGAAGTTAGATTCCTCACTGTGGAAGTGGATTTGATGATGCTTGTGAGACACAATTTAAGGTTGTGTTGAAGGCTCATAAAGAAAATACGTAGTTGATGGAAATGTTGTTAACAACAGAAGGATGAAAAAAATCTCCCTAAAAGGTAAACAGGTAAAGCAAGAGTCTTGGCTGGGTAGGAGGGCAAGAAGGGGGCTGGAAGAGACTCCAGTCTGTATATGATAAGTGGAGTTGAATACCCCTTTAGGAAATCGACTGCAAGCATAGTAACTACATGCCTTAGCAGAGAGCATGCAAGTGCTGTAATTTCTGCATAGTGGTCTCAGAAAGTGTGTTGCAACCCAGCAGGGATGGAGAAGTTCAAAGTTTAATAAAGCTTTTCCTAAAATTACAATCTCTGGAGTATATGTTAATACCTCTCATGACAGTCATTTTCTCCCTTATTGTTTACCTGCAGCCCACGTTTCAATTGCCTATAGCTGATATAATCTGACTATAGTCCTTGGATCTGAGGTGGGTATTCAGGTATCACAGGAGTTAGGATATGTGGTCCAAATATTCCTTTCTCTAGTTTCCATTTGTACAAAGTGAAAAGGAGATGAATATTGATTGCCAAGCACCATTATTTTGCACACTTGAGTCAGAGGTTAATAATCAGAATGACTTGTTTCTAAAACCATATGGAAGACATTTGATGATATACCCTTTTCCTCTGAGGAGATTGTGCCTAAAGCTGTTATGCATAGGGAATGATAAAAAGATGACCAGTTGTTGTGTGCATTTGTTATGTAATATACTGTGTTATTCAGCACTCTTCTGTTTATTTACACTTTGTTTTTCATGCTTATTGTAGCTTTTATTAATGTGTTTGATAACATGGCAGCAGCTGCAAGGCAGAAATGTTTACTCTGTTGGGGTTTTGTTAAACATTTCAGTATAGATTAAAAAACTTCAGCAGGCCCTGGATGGATAGGCTTGAGTTGGAAATTTACGTGTGAGTAACAAATATTATAATGCAGATGAGCCAGACAGGAGAAAGGGAAATTTATAATAAGGGACTGCTCTGGTAGTATTAATCTGCCTCATGTAGACTGCGTGATGAATCATCCCACATAGTCACAAGGACTACTGCTGCTGCTGAGTTCTGCCAGCAAGTGGGACAATAAAAAGTGTGCATGGAAGGGTGGAGGGGAGGGCACATGTGAGGGATTAGGAAAGAGACAAAGAAAGAACAGCTATTTAAAACTGGACATCTCAAGCCTGGCCAGTAGTTCGTGTTATATATAATTCAGCCCATTCGTTGGGTAAATCATTTCATATGCTCCATGAAATGCAATTTGCTTCCATGGTCAAGCATGACAAAGGTTTCACAGAATTGCAGTTGGCAAAGAGCTCTTCCAAGGTAGTTAATTCAGGGCCTGTGAGATTGCTGTGGCGTCTTGTCAGAACATTAAATAATCACACAATGTCATGAGGGAATATCTAATTAAGAGCCCAATTTCTCAAGGGTCTGAGTACCTGTTTCAATGTGCTGAGAACCCTTAATTCCCACTGACAAGAGCAGCACTGTAGGGTGTTCCCAGCAGGCATTTAATAGGATTGTGCCCTTACTTCATTTGGCTGGGGTAAGTCCAGGCCAGTCAGCTGAAGCGACAGTAATCAAACAAGACAAGATAATGACAAATAGGGTTACATCCCAGCAGGAATGTTATTACTTGCAGATGATGGAACATATCCCATTGTGAAGCCCCTGTAAAAATTAGGGCCAGATGTAAGGGTGCACATCAGGGGTTAAATTTGTGCCTTTGAAAAGATCCACCTGTACTCATCCTGTGCAAAAGATCTGTAAAAGGCAACATGAATCCTTTATCAGCCCAGATTGTCATCCTGTAAGAACAAGTGACAGAGTTCCCATCCACAGTTTGGTCCCAAGGACTTCAGTGATTTAGATGACATCATGAGGGCTGTCTGCCTTACAAAGGCAGATGGTATTTTACCCAGTGTTTGGGAAGCATAAAGCTTGAGTAGAGTAATTTCAGGTAAATTTGGGTGCTTAAGTTCCTTGAGCTGCATTCTTGGTGTGACTCAAGAGATAGAACAAAATTTGAGGTGGACAGATGGAGAGTTATCAGTAAGACTTTTTCCCTTCTTATATACCTACAGCTATATAAAGAAGAATATTAGATGCAATCAGAAGAGAACAGACATTGTATTTTGGCTTATGATACTTCTCTTAGGCAGAGATGAAGGTAGAAATGGTGTTCTTTTTTTGGTATGAAGAAGCGTTACAAAAGGAGTAAATGAGAAAGGAGCATGGTATTATGTTAAGCACTTTTGGGAGAGTGAAAAGTTAAAATCAATCTCTGTGTTGTCAGGCTCTTAAGTGAGGAATGATGCATTAGACTACCCGATTTTATTTGATTTGTTGGGAAACCAGAGCTGCTGTGCTGTTTCTTGAACAGAATTACAGGCTTCATTTAAAGAGAGATGCAAAGCGCACACATCATTCTGGAAGAGATCAACATAAGCGTTTTCTATATCATGAGTAATGTTTACTGGAAGAAATCAAATTACTGTTACACAGACCATCTGTTTTCTTTGCATGCAATCATGTAAGTGTTTTAGGACAAGCCATCCTTTTTAATCAGTTGTAAATCTCTTATGGGAAGTCACTGTTTTCTGTAATAAAATCTATTTTTATGATAAATGTAAGAGTTTTAAATACTGGTTTCTTCTGCATAAATATAGTGTACATATTGTTCATAACATAAAGAGTAGGGGTGTACAGCATTAGTTATTATCTGTCAAGAACCTAATTTTAGGGCTTTTTGGGTAGACATTTTTGGATATTTGTGGGATTTGCAACTTGTTGGTGTTCAGCTGTTATAGCAAATAACATAATGAGTAATATGGTCCATTTATAGACTGGGAAGTTGCTTCCTACCTACATTTAGTAAATGTAGTGTACAGGGTCTCTATTTTGTAGCATGCCTGCTGTGATAAAAGTGAATACTGGGGAAGATGAATGTCCATTGTCTAAATGCTTCCACTTGGAAATACTGAAGAAAAAAGGCATGGCTTGTTGGAAAATGACCCTATGGAATGACATTAGAGAAACCTGAATTTGTGGTGTAAGAAGTCAATGATGGAGTGTGAGAAATATTTCATGTATAAGGGTAACACATTCATAGCTGTATATGGTCCCATTCATTTTAGTGGATGCTTAATTGAGCCTGCCATTTTATTTGTTTATCACTCTGTCAGACTCCCCGATTTGTATATTGTCTTTGGGTGCACATAGGTTGCTCTTGAATTTAGAGGAAGCTGAAGTTCTGCATTTTAAGCAAAGTCTCCCCTGATTTCAAAAGATGCTGTGTGCACGCAATACCAGAAGTTGCACTCTGTTGTATCAAATGCCCCTGAAATAAAAAAAAGGAACAAGAACTGTAAGTAACACAATTGGAAATTCCCTGAGAAGATTGGCTGTCCTTCTCAATGAGGTTGGCAAGCCTGAATTTCATTTGTTCAGACACTTGCAAATCAATAGTATTTTGTCTGAATAATTAAGCTGCTTACTCAGGCTTGAAAAGTGTATGGTGCTAAATTCTTGCTTTTTCTTGGGTAAACATGAAGAGGCAAAGAGGGAGAAACAGATAGAGCATGCACCTGGAAAAATGGTAGTGCTTACACTCTGGTGCCATCCCATGGTACAGTGGAAGCTTTCTGCCCAGGGAAACATCAGGTGAAATGAAAGGCCCCTGTAAGTCCTTTTGTAAAGGCTGGACTCAAGATCTCCATGTCCTATCTATTCCCACTTATTATAGTATCACTTGTAAACTGACAGTATGTGACACGGGGAAAGCTGCCTACCAAACTGTGATAATCAGTCCTAGCATCTACCTAGACTTGGAGCTTACCTAGAACAGTCAAGAATCTGATGAGAACTACATTGTCACTTAATCTTTTATCGGTCTGCATTAATTCAGTGAAAGGAAAACAGCAGAACAAGGTGACTGGCTTACAAAATCATATAGGTAATAGAGAGTGAAAGATAAAATAAAACATAAAAATGCAATTAGTAGTGTTCTAACAGGTTTACTCTGTTCACAGTATTTTCTTTTCAAATTCAGCATCTCTTCTTTCAGAAAACTATTAAATACAAGATAAATTGTTACCTTTTTTTTTTTTTTTTCCTATTTTTACTTCCACACTTCTTTTATTAGAGGGAAAAAACTGCAGGCAAATTAAGTATTTCATAGAATCACAAAATTGCGTTGGTTAGAACAGACCTCTGGAGAGCATCAACGATGTCCTAGTCCAGGCAAGGGAAACTTAGATAAAGTCGCTCAAGGACTTGTTCAGTTGAGTTTGGAGTATCTACAGGGATGAAGACTCACCAGCCTCTCCTAACTACCTGTTCCTCACTCTTTCTTTTCCTGCTGATGTTCCCCTAGAAGCTCATCTGATTGCTCCTCATGTCCCTCACCAGCACCTGAGGTCTGGCTTCCCCAATTTCATCCAAGCAGGCCAGAACAAGGAGGTTCTATACTATTCCCAAGTAACCCTCCCAGCCTCTTCATTTTCTGACTGTTCATGCTGCCCTTCTGCTGTGCCTACATGACTTTCCACATGGCGAGCTGGGAAGTCATGGGCACTGGGGAGGCTGTACTCAGCAAGCAGTTTGCTCTTCTCGGCCCCTTTGCTGTCTTGATTTTCAGGGGACACATTTCAGTTTGAGCTGTCAAAAAAATTGATGTAGATGTTGGGTTTAGATTTTTCAGGTCATCCTTCTTATTCCTCACCCTTCCATTTTCACATTCCCAAATCTTTTTTAGCAAGATATAGCAGTGTCATCTGAAGGATATCAAAATGTTATATTTCCATAAGGGTTTTTTTTAGCATGATTTTTCATTTGTACGTGAGTAAATGTACTACAGATTTTTTTATTTTTTTAGTGTTTGTTTAGAAGTTGCCAAGTATTTTGACTTTTTTTTTTTTTTTTTTTTTTTTAAGCCAGAGCTTTGGAACAGTCACCTACAGTTCTCTAACAGTCAACAGTTCTCTGACAGCTTAAGCAGAATAGTCACTATATTTTCCAGTTTTATGATCTGTTTTTATCCAACAAAGATATATTGATGTATTTACAATTGTCATAGAAGCTATTGGACTAGTTCTAAGAACAGTAAATGCTAATGCTGCTGCCTGGAAATTATCATTTTTTTAATTATAAAGAAATAATTCAGCAAAATTACTTAATTTTCTTAGTAATAAAGAGAGTGGTAAACTATGAATTACTGTTGTCATAGTTACACTGTATTTTGATATAGTAGTTGTGTGCATCTAAACAGTAATAAAATAATTTGCTCAATGAGCAATTACAATGAATATCTTGAAATAAAAGTACAGAACTCCTGACTCCATTTTAAGTGCAGTAAGTAGAGAATATTGCTGTGTATTTTAAGAATTTCCTGTGTCTGCAATGCTGATTACACTGAAGTGGGAATGAATGACAAGGTGCCATACAGCAGACTTTATTTATAGTAGCTTTATAATTGATCTAAAGAGAGATGATAGGTTTTGATACCCATGACCTTTAATAGAAAAATCTCTGAAGAAAAGTTTCCAATTTCACCTCCAGAGTTATTCCCAGTGAAAGTCCTTTGTATTTTAGGCTTTGTGAGGCAATTAAAATAATTATCCATTCTTGGTTGGTTTCTTTTTTTCTGAACTATTCCAGTCTCTTCGGTATTCAGCTGACAAATCAGAAAAATTATTCAGGGGATCTCTGAAATCCTCAAAGCTAGACATTTGCCTGTTTCTGCTTTTAACAATGTCTTAAGTGCAGTGTGTTTGGGGGTTTGCATGTTTGCTTTTCTCCACTTGACCCATGGCAGCCCAGTTGTAGAGGATGTGATTTGCGTGTGTGTTCTGAATTCTCCTCTTCCACTTCTCTACCAGTTGCGCCATTTTTCTGAAGGAAATGGAGCAGAAAAGTGCCATAGAAGATGATTATCATGCTTGACTTTAAACTGGTCTCCCACAGCTCACTTTGTGGTACAGGGAGGAAAAGAGGGAAACAGAAATGCTTGGTCACCATTCTGAAATATATTTAGGTCTGACTAGCTCATCCTTAAAGATGAAAAATCTAGGTATTAAAAAAACACACAAAACCAATGAATAATCTTTAAGGAAGACATTCTGGAGTGAAAAACAAATAGAAAAAATAGTTTAGAGAAGGTACAGGAAAGAATATGCATAAAATGATGGGATCAATTGAATATTTCAGAAAATATCATGGTCACTGATATAGTACCTGAACAGTGGGATAGAAACTTTAAAAATAAATGCATTTAACACTGATGAAAGAAAAACTTATTTGAAATGTGCTCAGTTAACTAGTAGAATTCATTGCTATAAGACACTATTGAGTAAAACGCTGGAAACTCTCCTCACACATATTATTTCTCTATAACTAAACAGGACTGTATAAAAGATTCTGGCACTTACTAAGCAATAATTTCCCTAGGCTGCTTATTTGGAAACCATCTCTTGGGGTTTTTATTCCTCAATATTGGCAACTGTGAAGGCAGGAGGTAGGAACTACTTGCGTTATAGTATGATTGGAAATGATTGTTCCAGTGCCTTCATATGCCACATTTGGTCTCTATATCCTTTCTGTCACAGGAAACCATCTCACACCCAGAGCAAGAAACGTAAATTCACTTGGCTGTCCCATATCTCTAAGGGAACTGATGCATGAGTGGACTAGAGAAAGGAAAGAGAGAAAAACTCCAAAGACCTACAGATCATCTTGCTGGCAGGGTGAGTAAATGTCCTGGCATCTCAGTCTTGCCTTGTCAGGTATACAAGTGATCCTGCTTTAAGCATTGCCTCAGGAATTTTCTCTCCAGTAATTTTTGAGAAAAAGATGACAAAAATGTCTCCTGTTTCCAGGTATATGACACTGAGGCCCCACATGTTTTCAGAAGTACTAAGCCAAACACCTCCTATATTTTCAGTTTAAGCCTTGAACATGGATTTAATAGAACAGGCAGTTCTGTGTCATGGGGGTTTTTATGCATGTTGTGCTGTTAATGTCCTTTTCAAACCGGGTGGATGAAACAGAAAAATCTAACTATTACTGAATCAGTCAAACATCCTCATGATTCAAAAAGAGATCCAAAAGAGGAAAGAAAGGAAGAAAACTCCTTTTCCCAGTGCTGACTGTTCTTCGACAGCTACAGATCTGGACCCAGGCTCCCTGCTTTCCCCAGGCAATTTTTTCTTGCTTACAAAACACAGTGGAAAAAAGTACTTAGCTGAGAAGCAAATGTGGAGTTGACTTATGTGATAGTCAGAAGCTAACAGTATGATCCCCTTTTCTTTCTGGGTTTCCTTGTTCCAAAAAGTGGTAGAGGCAGAGACCACAGCAGAGTCTGGAGCATTTCCTCCGGTTGAGGAAATGAGCAGTGAACCAGGAGGTCTGTCAAGTACCAAAAATCCAGTCCAACCGATTCAAGAGTGCTGTGTACAGAGCATGACTTATTTTTCAAAAAGATGATCCAAATCAAAACAGATGACTAACATAGCAGAAAATCCAAATAAAGCCTGAAGATTACCTCAGAGTCCTCCATCTGGTGGTTTGTGTCTCTACAAAAGACATAATAAAAATGTTGCCCTCCTCCACTGGGATGACTGAAACTCCCTCTGAGTGCATGCTTCTCCAGTGTATTTGGTCCTGCCCATTTCTTCACCCTAAACACTGGAAAGGCCCCTTCTCCTTCTGTCTTCTGTGCCAGGGCAAAAAACATGAGATGAATGAGTAGAGCAAACCCATCTTCCCTGCAACCCAGGCCCAGTGGACACTTTTTTTTAAAAAAAAAAAAGTAGAGCAGCTGAATTATGGTTTTAGCTGTGTGACAGCCCACCCCAGCTAGGAACCTTAGGGCAATTTGCCAGAGCCTGCAACATGATAGAACAAAACGAAGGGTACTCCGGAGGACAAGTACTTTCCTGCCAACAGCTCTCTGATATGCAACGGAATATCTAGCAGTATAATAGTGCCGTTACAATTGCTATTAGATAATGTGTTTAGTATGATATTAGGCTGTTTTTCTTAGCATACAACCAATGTTTCGACTTTGATGAAAGTCTGCTTTTTCCTATTGCACGTTCTTTGAGGGGATCTGTGTAAACACTAAGGCTGTCTAGACTTTGCATTACTCTCCAGTTAGAAGAAGGGCAATTTTGCTACTTTTGATTTTTGTTTTGGTTTGTTTTTTTTAGTTTTCAGTAAGTACTGCTCTGAGTGTGCTGAAAGATTATGCTGGTGCACAGAATTTTTATAGAAATCAGGTTATGTACTTGGCCACTCTGAACCCAACAGCAACAGCAGCAACAACCCTGATCTCTGTTGCGGGACTCTGGAACCCATAGCAAAAGGTGTTCAGGGGCTGAGGAGTCACTTTTCTGCTCCAGCAGCTGCTTCTTGCCTCCTTGTGGAAAAGGCAGTGGAGCAGATACAGCCTCTGGGCACAGGTTTGTCCATACTTCATAAATAACACAGTGTCTTCTTCAACAATGTAATTACACTCTCTTGCTTTAATACAGTAGTGTACTTTCTGAACCACCACTTATTTCGCCCTTAGTTCTACCTTGTTTTATATACTATCTGTGAAAGGGAGATGGGCTTGACATGCATTGACACAGTGATGCCATTAAGTGAGGGCCAGTATGACTGAGAACAATAAAGGTGTTCAGTAAAGGTGCCAACATAGTTGAAGATTAAAGTTAATATTATTTTTATTCTTAAAATCATTTCTATGTATAATGCTGTTGCAATTTACATATAAAATAAAATCGTCCTCAAACTCAAATCTTATTGAAGCTTCATGAACATTACTACAGGGAAAATAAGAAGTTGGTAAATGATTAAATGTATAATTAAAGGTTTCACATTTAATCCTGTCACTGCAGTGATTTATGGTTTCCATTATTTTGTCTAAGTAATGCACTTCTTTTTTTCTAGTGTTTCTTCTTTCCCTCATTGTCGTTAGTGTCTGTAATCTTATGGTAAGGAAATTTATCACAAGGACAACATTTTTGTTCTCAGCTGCAAGGTACAGAGGAGAATTAAATCAAAATATAGAAGATGCAATACACTTTCCACTGCAGTTGGTGGGAGAATTGTGAAGTGTTTATAATGTTGGGCCAGAAATGCTTTATGTGTAAGAACAAAGGGCGGGATGTACTCTCTGTGCTTCTCTGCTGTCATATTTAGGGCTGAAACAGGTGTCTTTGGTAGCCAGTCCCAGGAAGGCTCAATAAAGACATAGAGCTGGGACACACAATCTCCCTCTGTAGTGCATGCCAGAATTGGGTGGAAACGTGCAAACGCAGCAGAAACCGCCCTGAAATAGCCCATAGCAAAGGCTGAGCAGAGCCCAGTGCCTGGAGGCTGCAGAGTCCGGGCTCTTCCCTGGAGGTAGGTCCCCACAGCAGGGTTTTTTAAAAGGACTTTTCAGGCTTCGTGGTTGACACTGCAGCCTGACAGATATGTGGGATCTCACTGCTTGTGTGAAACCAAGGGCTCTTCCCTTCCTTACCAAACTGCTCAGCCACTGGGCGGTGCTATCCTCTCACAAGGCTTGCTGCCAGCTGCATGAAATTTGCAACTTTGCTCTGGCAGGGCTCTAGTGGGACTAGTGGACCACTCCCCACTCCTGTTTTTGGACCAGTTTATAGTTCTGCTGGAAAGGTGGTGTCCACACCACCTCAGGGTGGGGAGAGCTTGGAAACGAGATCCCTCACATTTCAGTGAGTGCTCCAGCTGTATGCTTGTGTACTACAGGAGACTACCTCTTCCACCTGCACCCTGGAAAACAAGGGCATTTTCCGAGGAGTGCAAATCTGCCTGTGCCTGTTAGGTGTACAATGAGCAGATATGAGATTCTGGGGTTTAGTCATTGTTTCAGGGTTGCAGGGGCTCCTGAATTTGAGATGAGCACCTTGTTGCTGAGGTGGAGTTGTTTGTGGGACTTTAGAAAAATGAGCTTCAGCAGCCACTGCACAAGCATTTTCTGGTGACAGTTTTCATATTCAGATGCGTAAATTTGTATGTGGTCCAAACTTCCTCTTGACCAAGAGCCCACTTAAAGAAATAAGATTTCTTCTCCTACCAACATACGATACTAAGATTCTTCTCTTAGAGTCATTTCACACAAGAACTGTTGTTCTTTTCCAGACTATTTGCAGGATGGAATAGCATGGGGTTTATTTCTGGTTGGGAGTTTGGATTAACACCCATGTTAACTTCACCTAGAGCTGTTAACCTGAGCAGAAAAAAATAAGTTGTCTTCACTATTTTAACCTAAATATGGTTTCTAGGTGTACTTATTGACAGTTCATGGCAATGTTTAATACAGCTTAATTGTGTTCTGTTGAAGGTATTGTAATTTACATTCTCCATACTAAAGCATGATGTTATTGTGTCTCTTCTTATGCTTTCTCTCACTGAAAATATCAGGGCGGTTTTGTTTTAATCTTCTGCAACAATTACAGTAGAAACTTCTGAGAAGAGATCTTTACAGAATTGTAGCAGAATAAAAGACTATAAAAGTGAGTTTTCTTGAGAAATGATTATGTAGAAAAGGACTTCTGTTTCGTCTTTCTTTAGTATGTCTCTGCCTTTTGGGCAAGTTTTTCATTACCCTAATATTTTTCAACTATTGTTTCTTTTTTGTTGTTGTTTCTTTCTTTCTTTGTTTTTGTGTGGTTTGTTTTGTTTTGTTTTGTTTTGTTTTTCTGGTACAGTGCTTTAAGTTAGGTAACCAACAAGAACATGCTGTTCCAGGAATTTATAAGAAGTCATAACTCCGGTACTCCTTTTTTTAATATTTTTTGAGGATGATATTGCTGCTTTTTGATCAAATGTGTGTTTGCTTTAGGGAAGGACTTATTCACATGAAACTTGTGATTTGTCCTTGAGTCATAATAGCTAGTTTAAGATCTAGCTAGTTTCAGATCTAGCAATCCGCATGAGAAGTTCCTGTTATTCTACTGACGTTTATTTGGCAGCCTGGAATAATAATTAAATATGTGCAACAAATCCAGGCCTACAGCAGCATTGTATTGTACCCTATTATTCACCTCTTGCTATTGTTGAAAGTCTCTTGGTGTAACTCATTTCACAGATACAAAAAATAAGTGTCGTTTCAGCTACCCTTTAGGATGGTTGAGGTTTCTAGTCTTGCACTGGGAAGCGCAGGTGTAGGTCACTTCACAGCAAGGTGGATGGTCCCAGTGATTTCAGTGGGCTTCCTTGAGTGAGTAGAGTCAGAGTTTAAAGATTGCAGCATTTGCCTTCCTCGTGAGAAGCTTCCCAAAGAGCATTGCTATACCCTGCCATCCATAATATTTAGCCTTGTATGTGCTTAGAAGTGAATAATTTGTATTTTGGAACTGTCATATACACACTTATTTTGACAATGCGCTGGTGGGGTTTTTTTCATTTATCAGACAAATGCCTTCTTTTCACAGTACACTGAACAGCTTTTACTTCTTCTGAGCCATAGAAACCTAGCATGTTAATTCATTTGAACTTGAGGATTACTGCCCTTTTAATGTTTATGATCAAAAGTGTTAGCAAGGCCCTTGGGACAAACTCTTTGCTGGAATGAAATGGCATGGGTTATTTGAAGTCAACTGGTTGAGCAGAGAGGAATTTGGCCTCTGGTCCGTATGCCAATGGACTATACTGGAGTTTTTACTTACACTACTGGCATATAAAAGAGTACAAGTTTTCAGGTGGAGTATGTTTTCTGTCATCTGCCCAACTCAGTATTGGTTGGACTTTCTAGATGCCATAGATGCTAGGTGTTACATATGCCATATTTAAATTTAAATGATAGAACAGATATTTTCATGGACTGAGAAATCATGTGCAAAGTTTGAGGCCTGTAGTGTAGGATTCAAAAATTACAGTCAAGATCACTGAAAATGCAAGTTCAAGACAGAAACTTTGCTGCTCAGATGGGAGTCCTGTTGAGGTAGAAAAGGTCCTTTTTTAATATCTCATAATATATCTTTTTTGCCTTTTTAGCATGCAACTGTTATGTGACATTACAGCAGTTTCTTCAGAAAGCATGGGCAAAAACTGCTTTCTATAGATCACAAGGAAGAGTAGGAAATGGTGCTTGTTTCCTAAAATTCATATATTCCGTTACGCATTGCTGTATAGCAGGGGCAAGCAGCTAGGAAGAGTTGATTCAATGAGAAGTTTATGCAGAGAAGAGTTAGCATTGTGATGTGAATTTTTGTGTGAATTTTTATTGCTTACTTGCTTTCAGGCTAAACTTTTCCAGCACAAGAAGCTCAAGCCACAAGAGGCCTCGGGACCTGCATGACGACAGTTTTTCTGAGAGCGGATTATCACTTTTTTGATCACTGAGTTCTTTAGGAACTTTTATAGGCATCACATAAAGCTTCTGGCTGAAGCAGTGCATCCACAATTTGACTTGGTAAGCAGAGACGTGCAGAGAGCTGGGCTGCTGCCCAACACCTCTGACATGGCATCAGGCAGGCCTCGTCCCCAGGTGAAATACCCACAGCTGGTTTCTGCCATTTCAAACACAACATTGCACAAAAACCAGACACTGAAGCTGTTCCTTTAATTCTCTCCTGTTCTGCTGTGCTGAACCCAGACAATATAATTCACCTGCTCCCCTCCTATGTTTGCTACAAAGGAATAAAGTGGCATTCCCAAGACCTGCCAGAGTCAGACCTGGAATTTGTGGCAGGGACCCTACTTTGTTGTAACACTGTAATGTAGCAGGATGAAGATTTGTAGCAGAATGGGATGCACTCAGAGAGAGAAATAAATGATGTTAAATTAAGATTGTGTGATATACTATAAATCCAATATAACAGAAATCCTATTAAAAATATTATAAACACTTCACAAATATTATTGGGTTAACCTAGACTGTTAGTATTCAGGAAAGCAACGCATGTGGTCTGGAACTTCCTAACCAGACCTTTTGATGTAACAAAAAGGCAACATTTCTCTTTCTAACCACCTAATCCATACAAGAAAAAAATGTCTGAGAAAAAGACTCAATTTATTTCCCACAAACCAGTAACAGCTACCTCTTCTTGCTTACCTCCCACTGCATCTGCTTTGATGAAATAATTGCACTCATTCTTGCTGAAATATTAGCATGAAATAATTAATATTTGCATTTAAAGCAATGTGTGTTTGAGCATCACAGTTAATACTATTTTAAGGTGGAAGATGTTGTTTTATTTACTGTTTCTGATAGCCCAGGGTTGTACTTAGAGCTGAAGTTTATTAAGTTGCACTTCCAAATGTAAGCAATAAAAATGTTTCTCTTTTGCAAGATATATAGTGAACTTAGGGTACCATTATTTAGCAGCTTTTAAGGATTGACAGCAAGATAGTAATTGTTCTGTGGTATTATCGGGTTTTGTAGGCTAGTCTAATACATAATCATGCTTTCTGATGGATACAAAATAAGACTGAAAAGTATAGCAGCTGTTTTAGCAATGTTTTTTCCTTTTTTCTTGATATACAGTTTTGTGGAGTGGGAGGGGGGAAGAAGGTAGAGTGAACGGAAATCCCTGGGGAATTTTTGAGGCTGAATGGAAGAATAATTCTGATGAGTTTGATAGGAGAACGACTGGATTCCTCACTTGTGTGATTGCTTCTGGCTGTTGTATTTAAGAGGCAGTAAAACTTCATCGATGGGCAGGAAAGATGATGTGGAGTAATAAAGATTGAAGGTTAATGAAAATGAAAGATATCTTAAGTAAACAAGGAAAGCTTGTGGGAAAGGCCAGAAGGTCTGGAGCAATATTCAAGTGAACAAAATAAATCTGGGAGATGAGGAGAAAAAGAATTGGTGTGATGAGATTGATAATATTTTTGTTCCCACAATCTTTGGGATTTATTCACTGTTTTGTCTTTAGGCATATGAACATACCTCCTGCCAACCTGGCTTTCAATGTATCTCACTCCACTTCCTACATTAAATTTTTCTTCGTGCTCACCAAAACTTTTTGACAAAAATACTATAAATTACAACCCAAGGTAACTTAAATGGGTTTCTGTTAAAATGGAGAGATCCTTAAGTAAGCAAATTGAACATTAAATCCATATGCACACAGCTCTCTAGCCTTTTGGCTTTCTTTTTCCTCAGGCAACTCTGGACTAGCCTGGGAGATTTTACTGACTTCAAATGCATTAAATATATTGATCTGCAGAAAGCTTTGGCGTCAGACTGTCTGTAGCCTGTGTCATGCTGTTGGAAAGGAAATACTTTTGCCTCTGTCTACAGAAGAAACAAAATGAAAAACATTATCAGGGTTTCAAATCACTGTGGAAGCTGGAGAGGCTAGGGGAACTGGCTAATAGCAGCTGTATTGCAATTAGTGGGGAAGAGCTTTGCTAAGAGCAGCAATGATTCTTTTTACCATTTCAGAAAACTTTAAACAGTGTATTTTTGGAAAAATTATTTGTTCAGAAATAACCAATATAGTCAGTATATACCTTCTCACCAGGGTCAGCAGCATTTTGGGGAGGATACTTTACTTGTCCTTTCCCATTTATAACATCATGGTCTTTCTTTATAATGAGGTTTCCTTGGGTCATTGAGATCTAGACTAGCTTCAAGCTGTGAAGGATCATATAAAGCCACTTAAATTTGCCTCCTATTTTTCTTTACTCTTTCAATAAGTTGCTTAGGTTCAGTGATTTGCCCCCATGAATCTCTTAGTGCTTAATCAGGTGAAAGGTTAATTATGCAAATACTGCTCCCCTTGCAATAATAACTCGTGCAAATTGTCATCCATCATCTTCTCATGAGAGCACTAAGTCCAAGCTCCAGATACAACAGGGATTGAATGGTTGTAGTTTTTCTGTCATAAAATTTAACTGAAAAAAAAAAAGTGAATTTGGTCACTGAAACCAATCTGGATTCACCAAAAATACTTAGAGGATATGACTGCTGTCCTGAGTCACTTCCTACTCCATTGAATAATGACTTCTGTCCCTCAGTAATGCCTGAAGAAACTCTTTCTTTAAGGACTTCCAAACACCTTTTGCTGCACTTCACGAACACATTCCCTTACAGTATCCACCATCTTAACACCACACACTACACAAAACTGTCTTGCCCCCACCAGCACCAACCCCAATTTCCTTGGACACATCACACTCCTCTCTTCCCTGCCAGACAGCACTGAGCTACTTACTGCACTTTGCCATACAGGATGTCTTCTACCACTGTTACCAGCAACCCTTGCATGTGCATCTCCCTAACATGCAGGTTTCATGAAGTCACAGGTGCCTCAAGACCCTGCCTCTTCCCTCCTGAATGTAGTGTAAAGCAGTGCAACAGGGAGTGCCAAAAGGAGTGACAGTGGCATGTCACCCCTCTCCTCAGCTAGCCACACTGGATTTCAGAATTAAGAATGCTTCTGGGTGCTGTTCACTCTTCAGAGAAAGCAGTTGGTCCAAGTTTTGGTTTGGTTTTGTATGGTTTTTTAAATGTGGCCACATGAATGTTCATCGTTTTTTTTTTTTTTCCTCCTAAAACATTTCTGTAAGTATTTCCACTTTTATGGTAGTTCACACCTCAGTGCAGACATTGCAGCTGTTTTATATGCTTTTCATTTTACTTAGGTAATATGTACTCTCATAAAGTATACAAACTTCCCTAGAAAATTTCTTTAGGGATCCATTTTTCTGAGTATTAGTGCTACCTTTGCAGGTGCTGCTGCTTTGCTTTCTTAATTCTGATATTTGATTATCCTCCCAAAGAGGAGGAGAACCTTCCTGTAAGGCCCAGGTGAAAGCTTTCTTCTCATCACAGCCAGGACTTAGCTGGTGCCTCCCAACTAGTATTAGACTTCATTTATGCTGTGGAGCTCTTCTGGTGAGATAAACCTGCCTTACAAATGCAAGTAGGATGTGTTTCCTAGATTATATCTTGTGGTTAGTTTTAAATACGTAAAATAATATCTCACTTTCTAAAGGTAGTGTTTTACTGGAGTGGTTTATTTGTGTTATCCTTCAGCTTTGAAATGCAATATCGTATGGTGTGTAAATAAGGATGCTGCTGGGGTGAATTCAAATTATATTCTGTTGTGTAACTGTATTGTATCCTCTCTGTGGTAATGAAGATAGAGGGATTGGAAGCTGTCTCCTTCTTTCTTCAGTATCAGGGTGGAGGTGATTTACTTAAAGAAAACCCTAGGGCTGTTTACTCAATCTGGGACTAGTGGCTTAGGATCAGATAAAGGCAGAGGGGGCTGAGATGTGTGTGAGGCTGGGGAAGAAGAGAAGCAATCGGAAGTTGTATCTTGAACTACATGAATGCTAGTGCTATTTGTTCTTTGATCAGTGTGACCTCTGCTATTTAGTAGAAACTTAAGTTAGGAGTATAAGATTGGAAGGCACCTCCTGAGTCTGTCTTTCCTCTTGCTATCACAACTGCTGTAGTATATAAATCCCTTTGAGAAGGCTGTTATAGTCCGTCTTCACTTTGGCAGGTCTCTTTACCCTGTTACAGGCTGGTTGTTCCCCAGCTGACTTCCTGTGAATTTAGAAGCCTTCTAATTTTTGGCTAAGGCAAGTGTGAAGCCAGTTTATTTGTATTTATTTTACAGCCAGTATTCTCCTTTATCTTAAATGACTTTGCCTCTTTGTTGCATGTAAAACTTGCTCAGGTCTTATTTTTGTGAGAGCTAATAAATAAGGCCTTTAATATGCGTCTCTTCAGGTAAGTGTGGTGAGGAGTTGGGTTTTGTTGTTATTTTGCTATTTTGATTTGGTGTTCTGTCTATTGTCCATTTTAAATTTTTCTTGTTTTAGGATATGTAAAACTATGATTTTTTTTCACCAGTTTCTACAGGATTTATGCTTCCTAATATAAACACATTTCTTGATATATCTTGGGCTCTTCTACAGAGAGAGAACTTATTGGTAGCTTGTAGGCATCTTGAGCAAGATGAATCTCCCCTAGCTTTGTACAGCTGTGTCTGAACTAGTCACCTTGGGCTATCTGTATAGTCACTAGAGAGAAACAGGTAGAGCTAGGGTGAGGTTAATCTGACCTATTTTAGGCATCTAATTTAGGATGAAAGGAATTACACCCTATATCTCTGAGAATCATGGAAGCCTAAGGTTGCTTGCATTGATGAAAATTTCTGCATTTAATCAGAATAATCCTACTTCTTCTGATTGGCAGATTAGCTCCTGGTTTATGGTGGTAATTCTTGTTACTGTCTATGAGTACCTGTACTTCTGTATATAATGGGAACACAGTAGAATATAATAGTACTGCTTCTCAGTTCTTAATGTATATCACACGACAAAGACAAAAGCTAAGACCTGCTATAGAACTGTTTGTACAAAAGTGAGCTATTTTCTACATGTTTCTGGAATAATAGACATGGAGGGCTGATTCTGCACTTAATCTTGCAAAAGTCATGGATTTTTTTGAATTCTCTCCAAGACTTGGCGGCAGAAGTTCATTGTTGACGAAGCAGGAGTCTCTCAGACAAAGGTGGCTTTTCCAGATACTTAAGGCTGTTAGATGTCAGATGGTGCAGTTGGACTCTGGCTGCTGCCAAGGAATAGGAAGGCACACAGAGGACCTCAGAGAGTGTAAACCTTTCTTGTTAATGGTTTCAGTAGAAAAACACTTATTGCCATCTGACCTACTAGTTAATATTCAAGTAATATCATCGAGGACCTAGAGAAGAAGAATTTTCAAGGTTGATTAGTGCTACACAGACGTTGAAGGAAGTACAAAAGTGTTCAAAACACTTGAAGGCCAATTTTCAGCCTCACGCTGAAGCCAAGGATCAGCTTGGGCTTGTATCGATTTAATGTTCTCAGTCAATCCCTTTTCTAAGGAGGCAACAATGTCTGTAAAGGCTTGCTGAATGACAGTTATTCAGAATTATTTGTAACAGCCTATTTGGAAATGCTTCACAGTTGTCTACGAGCCTTGTAAGCAGTATATTAGGAAATGTACTCAAAGCTAGTACAATGCTATCAAAAAGTAGCTTCTCCAACACACGTGCTGGCAGTCAGTGATGACTGTAAGAGTTAATGGGTCAACTTAAAAATGTGTGTATCCCACCACTGCCCCCCCCACACACAGAAAATGGAATTTCTCACCCAGAATGACTGGTCCTTAAACCAAGAAGTATTAGTCCTCCTGGACTGGAGGGCAGCGCAGGCTGGGGAAACACTTTCCGCTTTGCTGGGGAAGGTGGTAACGTGTTCCTTCGTTTGCAGACAGTGTCTGTTCAGAGCTGCTCGGATACAGAGAGATGAGATGGATAAGAGGAGCAAATGCAGGTGAGGCAGTCTTTGGTGGTCTGCATGGAGCAGGGTGGGGTAAACAGTTGTGTTTTGTGGTAGGTGCATCCAAAATGAATGGAGGAGCTGTTCTTGCTGTGAAATGTAAAGGGAATGAAATTCCATGGAGGATATTGAAAGTGATTTGGATTAGATATTATGCCTTGCTCACACTATCCCATGTAAATGGAAGACCCACTGATAGGTTTGTCTGCCAAGGCAGAAAATGAAGTGTATAGCTTTTGTGTGTTGTCACTTTATAGGTTTTGAAATATTGATTTCTTTACTTTCATGGCAGAGTTGCACTTTCTGAAATGATGATAACATTCATCTAGTTTACATCTGCCAATATGATAGCTGTGCATCACCTTGATGGTTTATCTATCACTTTATATCACACTTTTCACTACCATTCCATTGCCAGCTTACTTGAAGACTTGTAAACCAGCTGAAAATGATGAGAGCTCATTTTTTTGTCTCATTTGGCTGTACCTGCTGTCATGGAAGCTGTATGGATTGCCAGAGACTTTTACAGGGAAGCTGTATGGGTTGCCAGAGAGCAACTGTTTAGCCTGTTTCGTTCATTTGTAACCTAGTCTTGTGGGATTCCAGTGCTATTGGATCTTTTACCTTGGGAACAATATCTGTTTTAATTATGAGTATTGTAAGGGTTGGAGTTTCACAGGATCATAATGCTGGTGCTATCCATCTCTTCTCCAGTATCATCTGCTGTTGCAGTCTAAGGTTCACCTTAGAAGATTTAGAAGATTACCTATGGGGTTTGTCCTTGGTAATAAGGGATTGACCTTGATGCCCTTTCCAGACCTAGAATATTGTGTTTGGAACATACTGGCTTTGTTCTACTGAATTTTAAAGCATTTAATTCTTGAAGGGAAGGAAGATTTATTAGTGAAGTTATGGGGTCTAGTCTGAGAGTTGTCCTACTCATTGTGAGTCCAATTTATAATCAGTGGTTTGTGTGACACTCTCTTAAATAGCAAAGGTGAAATACTTTCCTTGCTTTATGTAGACCAAGCCTCATCAATAACCCTTTCTCCTGTGGTGTGACAAAAGGAGCTTCCTCCCCACCCCTGTAAACAAGTACAACTGATAACTTGAGCTTCTTGCTGTATTGAAATTACCAAAAATCCTACTAATCAACTAAAACTAAAAAAAAAAAAAAAAAATATCCAGACAGTATGTATCTAGAAAAGGGAATTGGATACTCAAATTTGAACTACATACTTCAGAATGTACTTGTGTAGCTACTACAGTACTGCTTCATTTCAAACTGGTAGCATTTTTAAAATTTTAAATCTTCTCCACAGGTTATGTGTAAGCATTAGTTCAGAATCATGTGTCTGTATACACATATACAAAAATACAGGTTGGATATGCAGACTTACACATCTGTAGTTACTTAAAATTCTCTTAAGACATCCTAAGTCTGACTATGTGAGCAGCTTTCTTCGGTTCTCTAGCAGTTTCCCCCAAAACACATGCTCCACTTCTCTCTTGTGGACTGATTTTCTCAGTTCTTGGATTGCTGGAGAGGTGCTGATCCTCCTCAGGTGGGACAATAGAAGAACAAAGTGAAAACAATGCAGCTAGGGAAGAGAAAGAAGGCCAGTTCACACAGTTGTTCCTTTACAAAATACAGGTGGGAATTTCTTACAGAAATAGATGAGGATAAGGACCAAAGATGCCTACTTCAGATGTAATGTGTTTTGACTCCTGAAGTTTTAAGTTATGAGTTTAAGGACATATAATAGTTAGAAAACCTACTTGCAATCAGGTCTCTTCAGACATTTTACAGAGGAGCAATGTGAGTGATTCTAGTTCAGCTTTATAAAATCTTCAGAGGTTTTGAAATTTGTCTTTTTGTGCTGGAAGAAAAACACACCTTTGGACAGTGCAAAATCAGTTCATGTCAGTTCAGTCCAGTTGATTAAATAGAGTTGTGAAGCCACAAAAGCTGTCAGACAAAATACTATCATATTACTGAAGGATTTCAATTTTGAGAAAATAGTATGTTTGACAGAATATTTATTCCAAAATTTCTACCCAGAACCTTTTGGTTATAAGACCAACTAATTGTCCAGTATTAGACAACTATTGAAGATAATAGTATAGTCTGATTAGACTATATGATGATAAAATTCTAACATCTAATCAGATTTTTTTTAATTGGTTTACAAATGTAAACAAGTGTTAATCCCCCCCCCTTTTTTTTTTTTCTTTGGTTGTTCCCTAAGTATACTGGAAACAAATTTATAAAAGAAATCACTCTTTTGCTCTTTGATATCCAGGCTGACCCCTTAAAGGTGATTTAACTTTTAAATTGAACTAGTAGTAGTAAATTGAAGAACAGTATGAGTCCCTTGTTAAAAAGGTTCATTAGATAATTTTTAGTAAGAAAAAAATCAAACCACTAAATTTAATGTTAAATTGGAATATATGTTTTAGTTTAATTGTAGTACATGGAACTACTATGTGTACTGACTTAAGTTTCTGAGGGATCACCACATGAAAGTCTGTTTATAAATTATGATATGACTATAGATAAACTTGAACACACATTTAGTAAAACTTGACAATATATAGGAAAATATCCTCAAGATGGATTGGAGTATGGGACCTATCTATGAAAACTTTCTAGCAAGAATAGTACTTGCTCATGAAAATACTTTGTTGGAATAAAAATAAAGATTTTTACTAGAATGTGTGTACTTTGAGGGAAAAGATTTGAATAAGATATATTAGGTGCTTCTGTCAGAGTGTGGCAGGTGTCATATAAAAGCCTCTAAAATGGGACTCTTCAACAGCAAATCAAAGGGCCACATTCATATTGCAGTATTGACCCATATGATCCATTGGACTTCCATCTTTTTTTCCATGCCCCAAAAAACACTTGGCTCTGAGGTCCCAATGAGTTTAGTGGCAGAGAGCCATCAATCTAGGATGATCATAACTGGATTGGACTGGGGTAAAAAAAGCAGATGGAGAGTCATATACTTCTGCATTTCATTTCCTCTGATGTTTTCCTCCACAAATCCTATTGCCACCAGCACCTTGGATGTCCTGCAGTGCCTTGCTTGGCTTCCTCTCTGTGGCATCTGCAGTAGCTGATGCAAGACCCAGTATGGGAAGATACTTGGTGTAAGATTCCAGTATAGGAGGTTTTAGACCATGTGCCCACTCCCTTTCTTCCAGCTTTGCTGGGTTACAGGGGTGCTCTCATTGGCTGCTATAGGCAGTCTCTGACATGGCTAGCATGAGACCAGTATGGTAGGAATAAGGGAAGCATGGAGAAAGCAAGAAAAATACTGAAGCAGAGCGCTCTGGCTTCTCGTCTCTTTTACTTGATAAGTGGACTGGGATACTTCATGTGGTGGGAGCAGGGATATAAAGGAAGCAGAGATCAAAGTGGCAAACGTGGAGGCGCATTGAGCCAGGGCACTAGGAATAAATTTGTGAACTTCTCCACTATTGGACCAGCACATGTCTCATTTGCTTTGTTTTATCTGATCCTTCAGACTGTAATCTCTCTGGATCTACATTTTTGGTAACTTTTCTACAATTCTATTTGGAGCTATTTTTCTTAAAGTCCTATGTACACTATTGTAGTATCCAAGTACAACAATTTTTTGCATTCTTTATTCAGAGGTGAAATATTTTTTTTGTTCTATTTGAACCTTAAGTTGTATTTTGGATAGACTCAGGCAATCAGACTCAGTTTTTTGCTGATTAAAATAAAAAATTATTGTCTCAGTGCAGAGAAAAGCTAGTCACATGAGAAATTGTAAAAAACCTTGAAAAAAGTTTTGTTAGATGTGAGAACAAAATATTTTCCAGACTTCTCCTTCTGTTTCCCATTACCATGCAAGACTGTATTTTGCAGCTGTTCTGTAGCTTTTCGTGGAGAATTTGTCCAGTTCTGCGTGACACAGGACATAGCAGTCTGACCATTGCTGGAGTGCTCATATAAATTCAAAATATTCTTCAACTTTTAAGACAATGAAGTCTCACTTCAAACTTCTGAATGCCAATGCAGCATAATGTATATATGTGGATTTCTGAGCCATGGAAACCCTCAGATGGTACGTATGTTAGTGTTAGTACAGGTCAAATGTGTTTTCTGGAGGTTTGCAACCTGCATGGGTCCTCACCTACATCAGCCAAAACCATACTTCCACAAACAAAAACTGTAATGCTTCCCTGTTCCTTTGGAAGCTCTGTGACCATCACCACAAGTACCATAGTTCTCCTTTTTTTGTCAGTGCACTAGAAAAAGTGATATCTGGGGCAAGTATATGTACCAGACAGGGGAATGTTAGTACCAGGCTTCCACTGCATTAAACACAGCATGCTGTTATTTGTAAAAGAAATGTTTTTTATCAATACCAGGTCTTGGTGACCTTAGTGACCTTGAGATTTTTTGTTCAGAAATGTTGTATGAAAGTCTATCTAAGTTGTATGGTCTGATTGCATATCAGTTTTTAATTTCAAAATCTGATTGTTAGGAATGTTGCTTAAATGTCAGTTGGTGCTGAACAGAAAGAGATTAGCGTTGCTTTGCTAGGACAAAGACAATCATTGGTACCTCCATTGCTCTGATGTAGCACCAAGAGCCACCTCTTAAAACTGAAAGTGTAAAACTCGTTCAGCTACAAATGATGAATCTGAAGTTTTGACATCTTCTTGTTTCATGTTTGTACAGCATCAAGTATGATAGGGTCTGGGCTGTGATTAGGACTTCTAAATGCTGTGGTGTATCAACAAAAATGGTTCTAAGTGGAAATTTCAAAACTGGATGTAACTTGGTCTCATTCCTAATGGCATGGCTTATTGAAAGAGTTTATCCAGTGTTTCTGAAAGATATCCACATGATTATAATATTGCTTAGATCATAACTATTTATAACTGGCTCGGTGTCAACCAGCAGACGTAAAGCAAGGGAGACCTTGTATGAGAGCAGGCTTTCTGTTCATTTAGAGAAAAGGCCCTAGACTGTCTCTTTGGACAAACTAACTGCTGCCGGTTTCCCTCCACTGAGGGAATGAGAGTCATCAACATACTTTGTTTTATAATAAATAAGTATGAAATTATTTTTTTGAAGGTGTAAGTTGCATCCACACTGCCACAGTCTTTGCCATTTCAATGAGTAGCTTTGGAGATGAATGAAAACCTGTTAAAATTTACTACAGATTTCCCAAAACATCCTGGAAGAAGACATAAGGGGAAACAAGTACATCCATTACAGCCTTGGATAACAGAGCAATTCTCACAAAGTATATGGTCTGGTTTAATTTGGGGATGAGGGGGTGGGTGTTTTGGATTTTTTTTTGTTTTGAACTGATGCTATATAGTGTAATTCAGGGCCCCAGTAGACAGCTCACGTTTCTCTTTTTGTTCCCATTCTGAAGTACCAGGAAAACAATTGTAAGCTTTTCTCACTTCCCTTCTGGCATTATTATAATATATTTCCTGGACATCTTCTGAGATAAATGTAACAAGTGTTAGCACATAGCTATTAAATCTTCGAAGAGCGCAAAATAGCAGTTCCTGTCTGTCCATTTGCAGTCTTGTAATAAGATACCTTTTAACTACAAAATCTATTGAAGGTATATGAAAGTCATAGCATCCTGTGTTTTCCCATTCTACTCCCTGTTAAGCCTCAAATGTACTAAATAACATCGATGTCAGCTGTTACTCTAGATTCATGCATGCACAACTGAGAGTGTAATAGAATCCTTTTTTTTTATGGTTTCATCATGGGACTCAATTAATACAACCTTTGCTGTTCAATACTAATTTTGATACTTGTCCAGGATGATATCTAGAATCCAGATGCTCTTTCAATCAAATTTTATACTATCAAGTACAAAACATTACTGACTTTGATTTAAACTTATAATTTGTTCTACCCTGCACTGTTTAAAACGTATCCCCCCTGCAAGATCTGTTCTGCAGTTGCGCACAGTGCATCTTTGCTCTATCACATGCACACGGTAACTTATTATTTTTAGCCAATTAATCTGTATAATGCAATGCATGTGATACTTCTTGAGTGAAATTACCTTTCTATGAATTATGACACTTTGGGGAGAGGAAACATTCAACTGCTAGTTTGAGGCTTTTTTTACTGGGTTTTTTCCCTCTTCTACTAATTTTACTGCAGAGATGATGTGATTTTTAAGGCAGTTAAGGATGAGGAGTTTAGTCCTGCTATATATTCAAACACATGCATATCCTTCTTTCACTTAAACATCTTCCTAAAAAAACATGGTCAACTAAAAATAAGTCTTGAGTAGATGTGAAAGTGCCTGCTAGCTTTTTAAAATTGAAGATTAAAAGACTTTTTTTTTTCTTTCATCCTCCATCTTCACATCCACAGATGATGTTTTATTACAATCCTTTTTGTTCCCTTTAGTTGTCCTCCTTCCTGTTCTCTTCTGCCTTTATAATCAAGAAACAAGATACTGAAACCCTCCAAGGAGAATTTTTATTTTATTAATAATCCCCATTCCAGGAAGCTTTAAAGACATGTTCCCTTACTATATTGTAAGGGAATAATGTGAGTGCTACTGAAACCAAATACAAGGTTGACCTGAATTGAATTTCTCAAGTCAGTGTTCCCATAGTAAATAGAATAATTCCACAGTATATCTTTGCCTTTTTCCAAGGCATTGTTTAATGTCAGATGCTGTGTGAAGTGCCACAACAACCCCCAGCAGCGCTACAGGCTTGGGGAGGAGTGGCTGGAGAGCTGCCAGTCAGAGAGGGACCTGGGGGTGTTGATTGACAGCTGGCTGAACAGGAGCCAGCAGTGTGCCCAGGTGGCCAAGCAGGCCAATGGCATCCTGGCTTGCATCAGAAATAGCATGGCCAGCAGGGACAGGGAAGTGATCCTGCCCCTGTACTCAGCACTGGTGAGGCCGCACCTCGATTACTGTGTTCAGTTTTGGGCCCCTCACTACAAAAAGGACATTGAATGACTCGAGTGCGTCCAGAGAAGGGCAAGAAAGCTGGTGAAGAGTCTGGAGCACATGTCGTACGAGGAGCGGCTGAGGGAACTGGGGTGGTTTAGTCTGGAGGAGAGGAGACTGAGGGGAGACCTCATCGCCCTCTACAGCTACCTGAAAGGAGGTTGCAGAGAGCTGGGGATGAGCCTCTTTAACCAAGTAATAAAAGATAGGACAAGAGGGAATGGCCTCAAGTTGCGCCAGGGAAGGTTTAGACTAGATATTAGGAAGTATTTCTTTACAGAACGGGTTGTTAGGCGTTGGAATGGGCTGCCCAGGGAGGTGGTGGAGTCCCCATCCCTGGAGGTGTTTAAGAGTAGAGTCGACATAGCGCTTAGGAACATGGTGTAGTTGGGAACTGTCAGTGTTAGGTTAATGGTTGGACTAGATGATCTTCAAGGTCTTTTCCAACCTAGGTGATTCTGTGAGTGTGGTGCTGTTGTTCACAAATAAGTGGTTTTATTCATAACTTGCTTTATTTGGCAAATTTGTAGAGCCATACCACTACATGGACTCTTCTCTCCCTGGCAGTAGTTGTATCTGCTCTAGTCAGATGTGCAGCACTGCTGCACCTGCAGAGATCAGAGCTGTTTGTTCTATGTCAGTTAGACATACCATAATTTCTTAAAAAATTAACTGAGCTTAACAGCAATTTTAAGATACAGTATTTAACAGAGGCTGCAGGGAAAATAGGTTTCATACTGTGATTTCTGCATACATTTTTGACTCCTCTGTAACCATAGCAGTCAATTACTTCTCTAGTAAATTTGGTATAAACTGTCCAGTGAAAGAACAAGCGTGTGCTCTGCACACAAACAGAAAAGAAAGAAAAAGCCTGGCTTTTACCCGCTCCCTTTCCTTCCTCATTCTTCTTGAAAGGCTTAGCCCTAGAGTAACAGCCTGATATCTGCCTTCAGCTCTGAGCACAAGGCCTGGGTTGGGGTTCAGTAGGATTACAAGTCACAGTAGAGATGTATCTTCCTCTACTTATCTCCCCTCTAGCAGGTATGTGGTATCAGGTGTTTTATGGCCTCACAATAACATTCTCATTGATGAACAGAGTATTTGTTTCCATCTCAAACAGAGAGAAAAATATCAGTTTCTTAATACTGTGACATCACAATTTCCAGAAAAGTAATCTCATATCATTTTGGGGAGTATAAAAATGTATTGGTACAAACTTCTTGATGAATTGCAACGTGGGTGCTTGCAGAATATAAGACAAACCAGGATTAGATAATGAAGAAGAAAATGAGTAGTGCTGATGCTGCAGTATTTTACTGTTTGTTAGAAACAAATTATTTGGACATATTTCTGGAAAGGGTTATATTGGTCTTGATACTGGTCGTGTGGCTCCTGTGATTAAATGCTGAATATTCGCTTTTATTTATTCCAGAACTGAGCATTCAGTTAGCCTCAATGTGATCTGAACTGTGGCATTCATTAGAGGTAACTCCTGTAATTTGCTTCTAACTTTGATACATTTATTGTGGTTAATAAGTTGTTCATATAGTCCTTTTATTTGCCCAGTCTGGCCCTAATTCCTGAATGAAACTTCTAGTTCTTATGCTATTGTTTAAAGTAGTTTAACAAACTTATGCTGACACCAGTTAGACCTCCACTCACACAGAACCTCACAGAAAATTGAGGCTGAAAGGAACCTCTTGAGATTCTGGTTCAACTCTCTTGCTTGAGAAAAGTCAGCTAGAGCAGGTTGCCAAGGACCTGCTGACAGTGCTCTTAAAGAAGGCCAGGATGCTGCTAGACTTCTTTGCCACAAGGGTACAATGCTGGCTCATGGTTAGCTTGTGGTTCACCAGGACCACCACGGATTTCCTCTGCAAAGTTGCTTTCCAGCCACTTGGTCCCCAGCATGTGCTGGTGTTTGGGGTTATACCTCCCCTTGTTGAAGTTAATGAGATTCTTCTCTGTCCATTTCTTCAGCCTGTCCAGGTTCTGATGAATGGCAGCACTCTCATCTGGTGTATCAGTCACTGCTCCCAGTTCCAGATAATCTACAAACTCGCTGAGAGTGCTCTCAGTTTTGTCATCGAGGTTATCAGTGAATGTGTTAACAGTACTGGCCCCAGTATAAACCCCTGGGGTACACCACTAGTGACTTACCTCCTGCTGGACTTTGCGCTACTCATCATAACACTCTGGGCCTGGCAGCTCAGCCAGTTTCCAGTCTACCCCACTGCCTACTTATCTAACTTGTACTTTGTCAGCTTGTCTGAGGATGTTATAGGAGGAAGTGTCAAAAGCCTTACTAAGATCAAGGTAAACATCCACTGCTCTAATGAAATCCACCGAGCTGGTCATCTAACTGTAGAGGTGATGAGGTTGGTTAAGCATGATTTTCCCCTTCATAAATCTACTCTGACCATTCCTGACCACCTTCTTGCCCTTCATGTGTTTGGAAATGTTTTCCAAGATAAGTTGCTCTATCACCTTCCCAAGGACTAAGATGAAGCTGACTAGTCTGAGTCCAAGTGCACTCCCAAGAGTGTTAAGTAATTCCTTCTGTATGCAAAGGACAGATCACACCAAGTCTTTTGATTTAAAATAATAGTAATAACTGTCAAGTTTTTAAGTGTAGTGACTGATGCTTTTCAGGCTGGATCATTCAGCTCTGGGATGCAGCACTGGGGGAGGTCTAGTTTGGCAGCAGGGAGGCACTCCACTGAAGGGAATTTTGGTGGTAGCATTTGCAAGCATATATGAGAAGTAGGCAGACTTCATGTATGATAAAAGGCATTCCTGTCTTCATTATGGCATATTCTTCCTCCAAGAGAAAAAATAAAGCAACAGGTTGTTCTGACCCTCCTGTCCAATCTGTTGTTACCCCCTAAGTGTGCATGTTACCCCTGCTGCAGAGGTGACAATGGGTCAGTGAGATCTCCTAATTTCCTTTTTGTTCAGTCTCAGTCTTGAATGCTTTCTGCAACTGTAATTGGCAGGTTGATGCACCTGAAGGCAGCTACCCTTCAAGTGGAGCACTGTGCCTCATTATAATTCATTTCTAGCCTATTGTAGCTGTTCCTCATCTTAAAAATATGCAATTGAGGTCTTCTTCCAGTGAATTGTGCTCCTTATATGAAGGGGGGGGGGCGAGGCGAGGGCAGGGGGCATCGCCAAGAGAAGCTTTTTAAGGCAGCTATTTTATTTGTGCTCACAGTTTTACCACAGCAGCGTGCTGTAATATAAAATTTAAGAGGTCAGTAAACAACTCAGCAGTAACTGAGCAATTTAAACAAAAGCTTCTCCTCAATATTTGATGCTTGGGAGGGGGAGAGGAGGAGAGAGCCAGGGATCCATTGTTCAATGTGTTACCACAGTTGCCCCATTTTTAAAGAATCTGGTTTAATAAGGATAGTAACTATTGCAGGACAATGGCAGGCTTTCTTTCCAGATCATCTTTGAATTTGTTTTTTGAAATCGATTGTTGAAACATTGCCACTAATGAATCCTGTGTCCTACAGTGAATGCAAAAAATGTGTGTGTGCATTGAGGGATTTACAAGTCTGAGTCCCACAGTATGAGTCTTTTTGACAAATTTGATCAAAAAGTTTTATGATAGGCAGCTAACGAAGGTACTGATTTGTGTTATTTTTTTAAGGTCTTTATGTGTTCTTTTCCTGACCTAAAAGTCTTTTAAAATATTCAGTCTATGATAAAACTTACTTCCATTAGGGGTACTGTAATAATCTAATGATGTGACTTATTTTATGCACACACACCCCCCCCCCCATGTTAATTATTAAAATCTGACTGGTTTGTTTGTTTGTACTACCTGATCAAGCTTTATTTTTATAGGCTATTGGATCATACTATAATTATCTAACATATGAATGGTAGATTAATGAAATACATGGATCTGAATTTTTCATCTATTTTCATCTCATCTTCTGTGGTGATGAATTTCCAGAGTTAGTTTAAGCATTTGCAAGAAAAATTTAAAGATCACTTTCAGATTATGATTATAATTCTGTTAACTGGATAACATTTCTATAATAAGTGAATTTACACCAATAACAGACATGAATTTTGGCACAAAACATCATATTTGCTTTCATTACTTGGATGGAAAGACTAGAAAGCATCATGGAATAAAGTAAATATCACAGTTTTTGGAAACCGTCATACAAACTGTTCTCAATGAAATCGGAAATTCAGTAGTGTTTGACTCTAAGGATTTTGGTTTGACCCTTGCCTGCTGTTCCACAGACTTGTGGCGTGAGTTTAGTTAGCATCATTTGAATTAGTGCCCATGTGTAGGTGTGCACACATGGGGATGTTGGGCAGCATGTGCTGGAGCAGTGTTGAGCATGGAGACAGAACCAGGACAGAAGTGATGAGGGGGCTGTGAGCCAGGGCAGGCACCGCAGCAGCACCAAACCCAGCTAGTGACCATGCAGAGCCCTCCTAATGTCCTACAGGCACACCAGGTTTTCATCTTCTCTACACTGGGAACACCATGGAGCCCATGTGCAGAAGGACCAGTCAATGACATGGGGGAAGTCCAGATCCGTTGCTTTTTAAATTGTTTTTTCAGCTCTAGATTTTGAGGGAGCAAGTTTGGTGCAAAGCGCTGCTCAGGAAAGCAGTTAGTGCTGTTGCTTTATTCCATAAACCCCTGCACATGCACACACATAATACTCTTTAAAATTTCATACCCTGCTGTTGTCTATAATGATTTTTCTGATATGATTGGTAGAGACATAATGTTTTTCCAGGATGGGAGCAGTTTTTTTAAAAACATCTTTAGTGGTTGAACTTTTTGTTCCTTAACATGTACCCTTTACAGTCTTTGTGCTTCTAGTTTACATAGAGTGATATAGGTGTGGTAGGTTGACATTGGTCAACAGCCACCCAGCCACTTACTTGCTCTCTCTCTGCTCCTGCAGAATGGGAAGAAAATAGAAGGAAGGCTAGAAGTTTAATAATAGGGAAAGCAAAAGCTGGGCATACAAGCAAAAAAGAGGAGGAATTTACAGAATCATCTAGGTTGGAAGAGACCTTGAAAATCATCTAGTCCAGCCATTAACCTAACACTGACAGTTCCCAGCTACACCATATCCCTAAGTGCTATGTCGACCCTACTCTTAAACACCTCCAGGGATGGGGACTCCACCACCTCCCTGGGCAGCCCATTCCAACGCCTAACAACCCGTTCTGTAAAGAAATACTTCCTAATATCTAGTCTAAACATTCCCTGGTGCAACTTGAGGCCATTCCCTCTTGTCCTATTGCTTGTTACTTGGTTAAAGAGACTCATCCCCAGCTCTCTGCAACCTCCTTTCAGGTAGCTGTAGAGGGCGATGAGGTCTCCCCTCAGCCTCCTCTTCTCCAGACTAAACAACCCCAGTTCCCTCAGTCGCTCCTCGTACAACATGTGCTCCAGACCCTTCATCAGCTTCATTGCCCTTCTCTGGACATGCTCAAGTAATTCAATGTCCTTTTTGTAGAGAGGGGTCCAATTAATCTGCTACTTCCCATCACCAGGCAGATGTCCAGCCACTTCATGGGAAGTAGGGCCTCAGCATGTATAATGGCTGCTTGGGAGTACAATTACCATAACTATGAATATGTACCCCCTTCCTCTTCCTTTCCATGAGCTTTTATTGCTAAGCATGATATCATACAGTACCATTTGCATCATGCTCCAATTATATGTTACCTGATACATCTAAGTATCCTCTGATTGTCCTATTCTTATGTGGTTTCATTTCTGTATCCTACTTGTGCTTTTCCACTTGCTTAACCCATACTGCATTACAACATTTGATCCTTCTATCCCATACCTTTTTTTTCCTTTCTATTTATTTCTTATGCCTGAAGTTCCCTTTCACCAGCACTTCCAACTTATAGTACATGCTAAAACCATCTTTACATCCAACAGTCGGGCTTATATATCCTCATTAACCACTATCCTCTATTCCTTGATGTATATGCAGATATGATTTCCGCATTTCATAAGGCCCTGTCAAATGTTCATAAGAACAGTTAATGACTTGGGGTCCATCTGTCAAGGTGGTCACTTAAGGCAGGAGAGGCAGGGTGTTGGGTTGTTGGCTGCCAAGACTGGCTATGTCAACACCATGCTTGTCCTGTTCTTTGTGAGGCTCATCCACTGGTGTTTCAAGCTGTTCCTACTGTAGTACTTCCTATAACATTCAACTCAAATCATGGACTATTTTCCGTCAGGGTTAAATCTCCTTGAAGTACACACTAACTGTCTCTATCTTTCTGTGTTTTCCACCAAGTGCACCTGGGTCATTGACAGAAGGCAATCCCAGGAAGGGGTTTGGCGCTTTTCCTGAGGGAGGAGCAACCCATGCTGCTTTTGCCAGCCACTTCCTTACATGCACTGTGGGATCTTTATCTGTTCCCACAGTATGTAAGCATTTGTTTGGGCAGCTGCCTAGGATGGATATTACCTCCAGTAGCCTGAGGTTTTACACTTGAACAACACTTAAACCTATGATTTGTTGAGTTGAAACTGGAGAGAGAAGGTGCACTGATTCCTGTTTCAGGCATCTGTCCCTGAAAGAAAGGTAGCAGTGGTCCAGAAAGGCGGCATCCAGTAGCACCACCTCTCGGTTGTCATTTGGCAAGGTTTGTGGGTTCCCAACCCACGCTAACTGTTAGGGGAACTTGGGTTCCCCCCAAAAGATGTTTCAGCATGGTCATAGTGTCTGAGACTGCCTCTTTTGTTTTTTGCTTGGAGCTGCAGTGCCATTTGGAACTGAATCCTCTCCTTGTTCCCACTTATACTGCTTACTGGTTTGGTTCACAAAGTGGTTTTGGTGTGTACAAACAAGATTACTTGAAGGAGGACTGTACAGGAAACTTCTTTCTAAGTGTGGTTCAGCCTTTAATAGGGACAGAATACATTGGTGATCCCTTTCAACAACTTGGTACCATTTTTGCATTGGGAACACCTGTCCAAGAAACCCGTCAAAATGTAGTTTCAAGTAAAATACCCCAGCTACAGATAGATGTAGTGTCTTCAGTGCCAATTGCTTTGATGTACTACTATGTTCGAGTTGCACTAACTTCCCTGTTACTTTAAACAGAACTATTGTGTGCTGCAGAGATTGCTAGGAGACTTAGCTGCTGGGATGGTCTACAGGCTGTGGCTTTTGCATGAAACCTGTGGAAACAGCTTACTTGATGTAAATGAGCCCTTGGAGCTGCATTCAACTTTTTCTTGTGAAACACTCCAACCTGAGACCTGCAGAGAAGTGAAGGGGTTTTGCACTGACAATTCTTACCTGTTAATTTCTGTGTGCTGATAAGGCAATCGCTGCTGTGTGCCTTGGATGCCAATTGTATGGATGCTGGACCCACTTTAATCACAATAAATCCAAGACTAATGACGATCATACCATGGTTGGGTCTGATACCTATTTACGTAGAGGTTTTTCATGTAAGGAAGGTGTGTTGAAATAGACCTGCAGATTTGCTCTATCCGATTTCTGAATGCAGGAGGCCAGAGAGGAGAGAAATGTGTAAGCAATGCAAGAAGGGCTTTACTGGGCATGAAACTGAAGGGAAGTGGTACAGCTCTGAAGGTCTCCTGATGTGACGCAGTGGTTGAAGCTAACCCCTTTGAAAGGCAAAAATGTTTGTAGTCCGGAGGGCTGGCTGAGCATACAGGAGATGTGTGTAGGGCAGCTGTGACCTGCCACGGCACACAGAGCTGCTTACAGGAAAGGCATTTACCTGAAGGAAAACCTACTTAATGTTCTTTCACGTTAGTTTGAAGGCAGGGATGAGGGTATGTTGAGGAAATGTAACTCTGCAACCAGTGACAAATAAATCTGTACACTGCCTTTCTTCTGAAGGCTTTCTTTTGCCTGAGTGTGGGGCAGTGTGTGGGGTGGCTGTAACATGATCACTGCAGCTCTGTCCCAGTGGCTGACACACTGCTGCATGTCACGCTAACCACACCAAGCAGGAAAACCCTGCGGAGAAACTCAATACGGAGAGAATTACAATAGCTGGTCTTTGTGGCTGCAGGGGCATATGTTTTGCTGTTGTGAGGCTGTACAGGGATAAATAAGGGGACAACCTGTTTAAACTACACAGCTGCATGAAGTCTTTTCATGCTGCATCTGATGCCCTGCCTTTCGGTGGAACGGCCAAGGTCAGAAACATTGTAAGGGTTCCTAAAGTGCCGTGTTGCTTTTGCACATCCAGAGCAGCAGGCACGCTGCTTCACATCGCATTTCCAGGGTTAAGGTGTCCCTCCACTGAGGATAGCTGCTTCGTGTTATGCAGATGTGTTTTGGCCAAACAACTCTGTGGAAGTGGATCCAAGTCAAACAGGTGGTTCAGAATAAGGAATATTCCATTTTTACACTGATATGCCGAAGATAATCTTAAAATGAGTGTATGCACAGGCCTTCTATGATACAAAGGTGTATGAAATACTGTTTCTAATGGGAGGTGGGTACGTCCTGCCAGTGCCATACATTCTCATTTTGTGGAAAGGAATTTCACAGACATCACTGAAACAATAATCTAGTGCTTCAAAAAAAGAGCTGTCATAACTGGGTTAACCAATTAGATTGCTTTTTTTCCTTTTGATTTGAAATTGAAAAAAAAATGGTTTGTGTGAAAAGAATCGATTTCATTTTGAAATTGTTACTGAAATGGAAGAAACACTGGGATTTTCCATTGGGTTTCTATTCAGTTCTGTCCAGCTCCATGTCTCCTCCCCGCCCAAGCAGGGTGTACACAGCACATCACAAGCAGGTAATTATTGCCGAGAGACCCAGATTGTTCATTTTCAGCTCATGAATAAAGCCCAAAAGGGTGGCTGGTGCTATAGAATTGCTCCCATTCACTGTTAGGCACAGTGTTATCATTAGTTTTGATTGACTTTGCTTTTTCTCACATTCAGTGGGATTTTTTCCACATGTCTGACTGCTGTTAAGCAAAGAGCTGAACATATTTTTCCTGATCACTGCCATGCTGAATCTGACCACTGACAGTGTAAGCCCCTTTTGCAGCTCATTAAGTCTTTTCATTTCTTTTTTTCCTCTCTCAATATTTTATATTTCATAAGTTATTTGTACGTCTGTGTTAGCCCTTGTCAGCACAGTCTCCCCTGTTCCAGTATTTCTCATGTATGCTGTGAAGGGGCAGGAGAAATTAAACAAAATCAGAATCTAGAACAGTATCATGAACAGTTCTGTTCATATTTCCAAAACTTGTCTTTTAGGTTTCATGATATTCTGTGATGATTAGGAGAGCCTGAGGCCTGCACCCTCACCTCAAGTACATTAAAATTTTTCGCTGTTCAGAGAGCTTACTATTAGACCATGTCCCTTTTATTTCCATTATGGGTGGGATTTGAGGTGGGAGGGCTTATTAGTACAGTGCTCCAGAGAACAAATTGAGTGCATGAGGTCAAATATGGGAGTTTGAAGAGGAGATAAATCATTTGATGCAGACACAATTTCCTATTTTTCTCCCATATACAGCAGAATGCACACTCTAGCATTGCTAAATGATACAGAGCAGTTAATGCAGACTGTTTTTACACTTAGGTACCTTGTATCATCATTGATGCTTGTAGCTGTGATACATGGATGATTTACAACCTTTGTATAAAGATGAATTTTATAGCTTGCTTTCCTCTGTGATGATAGAAGCTCTTTGTATTGGTCATACTAATTATCCTTCAGTTCCTCAGGGCAGTTTGAAAGAACTAAAGGGCATAGATATCACAAGTGGTTTTAGTTTTAATTATGCAAAAACTGGTTCTCATTGAATGATATTGTAATACTTGAATAATTGTAGACTAGGGATTGAGTAGGAAAACATGGCTTGCTTTGTTGTATTGCAAGTGTAACTGGTTGCTGGGACTGAGATTTTTTTTTTTTTTCCAAATGAAGAGTAAAAGGTAGATATGTGGAAGTTTCAACACTCCAGTAGTCATTTGCTGAGGACAGAATAGGAAGTGAACATAGAAAGAGTACTGTATCTCCATAAAGCAATTAAAGACTAACCTTTATTCTCTTCTGTGCCTTACCACTTGGTCTAACCACTGACAGATGGAAATTGGTTTGCTCAATTTTGCCTTTAAGTTACTTCTTTAGTACTTCTGCGGAGGCCCCAGTATCAAACATAGCATTCTCAATGTAAAAATCCATTTTCGTAGCCACTTGCTAATGCCTCTGGTCTTTCAAATTTCCTTCCAGTTTAATTTGCTTTCTGTGAATGAACATTAAAAATGCAATTATAGTGTTGTGGAGTTTGTAGATCTGTAATTTCCCATCTTCATCTTTGAACTTCAAGACATTTTAAAATTATACTGTCACAGTAAGTTGAAGTGGAATACTCTGCTGTCTGTTCTCCAACTGCTGGGACAAAAGGGGAAGAAAAGAGATATTGCTTATATTTGACTAGATAGATGCAAAATAAATTCAGGAGATTGAATATTTGGTGAATGACTTGTGTGTTACTTGTAAATTTGGACTGAATTGATCTAATATTTTTGTCTTGGATAAATTCCAGGGTAATTCTATTAGTAGAATTGTTTTGTTGTTGTGTTGTGTGTTTTTTTTTTTTTTTTTTCCACAAGCTATATTGGGATGATGAGCAAATTTCCTCTTCTAAGGTACAAAAGATATTAGCTGAAATGCTTCTTTTGCCTGAAAGGTCTGAATCTATGCCTGTCTTCTGACTTCTGCTACTGCAAGAATGGGATATTCTGAGCTGGGATTATCTTTACAGTTTTGCAGCTCTGTCACACTGAAAACTGAGATATTTATCAAGCAAGACAGCAAATGTTTATGTTGGCTGAGAGGATGAAGATTTTGATTCGCACATCTTCTCCAGTGCATATTAGGAACTCTGTCTTAAGTTTCATGCCACCCTAGAAAAGCTCATACACTAGCAGTGAGCTCTTCTCCTGGGATGTAATGGGCTTAACTTACCTTAGAGTAAGGAAATGCTTCATGCAATAGATATTGGATAACAGGGAGCGACTGGTGATTTCTACTTATGTGCATCCTTCATTTCTGTCTAAGTGCTCAAACCCGTATATCTAATTTCAGATTTAGTAGAAACTCTCATTCAATCAGAATACGAACAAAAACATTGTGAGGTTTTTTGCATTCATATTTGCTTTTGTTCAATGGCCAAGGCAAAAATTATGTTATATATGTTATATTATGTTATATAAAAATGTGAGAGCTCTTTCACTGTGGTCTTTACCACCAGCCAGTGGAGAGCTTAAGCTGCTGTAAAACATCTGTTGTTTTTTTTTCCAGAATGGATCCAACTGAGGTGTGGGACAGCTTCTGGGACAAAAAGGTGGCTTAGATCCATGTTATATTAAGCACAAGAGCATAAACTTTAGGGTAACAATGACTTCATTGCATCTTAAATAAGACCTCATTGGACAGCTTGTATGCCTAAGACATACTTTACCTACAAGGACAGGAAAATTATTGCATGATAAACCTCTAATACTCATCTTCAATTTACATTTTGTTATAAGAAAAATGCCTAGAGTAACTATTTGTGAATGAAAACTTGCATTAGCCCTTAATTCTAAAGTGTAATTGTCAAATTGATGGTGAAATGTTTTGCTGTCAGGGCTGCTTGCATAGAATCTGTCAGTTTGCCAAAAAGCCTTTAATAGATCTCTTGTTTTTAGAGCACTTTGCTTCCAAACTGTGCATGCTCAGACAGAATGCGAAATAGGGACTTGTAAAGCAAAGTCATTTCTCAGTCAGAGGCATCCAGAACAAAAGGACCCTTTTGTTTTATTTTTCTGGCAAGATGCTGAATGGTGACTCTGAAGCAGTTTGGACTACTCTTTGGAAGCCTGAAGTATCTTCGAATTGGCTTCCATGCATTGGGAATATGAGAATAGACTTACAAAAGAGAATTCAGCAAAGCTGATGTGAATGTCAGAACAAAGAACTGCTTGAAGTTCATATTTATGCTCACTGAATGGTTCTCTCAATTTGAATGAAATATTTTTGTTTCATGGAGATGTTACAGAGCTTTCTTCAACCCCACCCCCCACTGCTTTGCAAATGCCACTTCATTTATGCAAGGGACTCCTGGTTATCTGTGTTGGTAAGAGGCAGAGCAGGACAATGACACTGGGTGGCTGTGAAAAACAAATACAGATAATATAAAACATATGCAAATCACACTATTAAAATTCACAGTAAAAGTGTAATGGAGACGAGATGTTGGTAAGCTAATTCTCACCTGAGCCAGTTGGACTCTTGCCATGTGAGCCTGGTTATTTGGGTACTGAGTCCAAGCTGGCTCTGCCTGGAGCCAGCACAGATGCCTCTGTGCCTGTAGCCTGCGTAGTCCAGCACCTGGGTACTCTGCCCATGGGTGGTGGTAAGTTGGCTGGGTTTGATGTAAATGTATTTTCCAAATCTTTACTGGGTTCTTTAGCAGTATAATTTTCGTCTCAGCTGAGCGCTTTTAACCCACTCTTAAGGCTATAAACCCCTTCTTTGGTAGGGGATTTCCTGTCTTTGGGATGAAATTTGTGTCTTTCCTAGCAATGCCATGCTACTGCATTCTACAGGGTGGGTGATATCCTAAGAATTCAGTTTTGAATAGACATGATTGTATATAAGTATCATTTGGAGGAAACTGAGAAAACAATCCCATGAACAATGTTTTCAGAGTGTGTAGGGAAGCAAGTAAAATGGAATAAATTGGAGGGGTGACAGGAGATTAAATGAGAACAATAAAATGTGGTTGTTTTCTTTTAAATTTTGGAATTTCCCATTTTAGTTGGATATGACCATGCTTGTTCATCAAATTTTCATTAATAATATGTAGATCCTCATAGTGGAGTTTTGTAGAATAGGACAAGTCTTATAACTTTACAAAATAAAAGCAAGTCTTTTAATGATAAACTAAGGCCAAACAAGAACTGGCTGTGAGCATGTCACATCTCTTTTTGTAGTGTGGGTGAAATGCTGAGCATAAATTTATGACCAGAGTGAACAGAAACATGGGATGGAGGGGATGCATCTGCTGCAGACAGCTGAGTTGCTGCCAAGCGTAGGCATCCTCTGACCACTTACAGCCGCCTTTCACTGTTTTTCATCCTAGTAAGCTGATTTCCACCACAGTTTCAGAGCGGATGGATAGTGGCTTGCACAAGGCTCTCTCGGTGACCTGTCCCCCATTTTTAGAAGTAGTGGTCTCTCCACAATTATATAAGCTGGGATAAGATTTTAACACAAGTAAGGCACAAGCTATGTCTTGTGCCTTTGAACTACAGCAAATGTCCATCTGTTGTTTGAATGCCATTTGGAACGCTTAACCCCTGCCAAATCCTGCTGCCTTTGAAGTCCATGGGAGTCTTGCCACTGACTCCAGTTGGAATAGGATTTAGCTGACAAAATTTCTGTTTTCCTTTGTTTCACATAATTTGTATGTGGACTCTAACAGACAATAACATCTACTTATGTTTAGGGCTGGGTGAGGGAAGAGGGGATTTGTAAGCAATATGTATCTCTGGCCTGGTGATGGAGAATTTTACAGTTCACTTGGGTTTTTTTGAGGTTATGATGCCAGTTAAGTTTTGATGTTAATGTCTGCCTTTTCTCATTCCCTTTTAGGAATCATTTACTGGCGGTATGCCTTGACAAAGGGAAATTTAATTACATGAACTTGGACATCATACCAATTGTTTAAAAAATCAATTATTCATACAGTGTTGCTTTTCCTGAACAGTGGAGAAATATTTACCCTTGTTAGGAAAGACAGATGAATGACTCCAGACACTCCTCGTAGTGAATGATTGTATGAAATATTTAATCAATCTTTCAGTAACATACAGTTCCACACTTGTGGAATGTATAGGCTTTTATTTTTGGATCACTTGCATGCTTGTGATGTGTAGCACACTTTTAAGCATCTGCTTAGGTATTGCCTGCACTTAGTATTTTCAGGATCTGTGATTACACCATATGCTGCCATGGAGAGGATTATGCTGTCAGTGTTGTGTCAGAGTAGCATGGAATTGCAGTCTGGTGCATAATTAGAAGGATATATTCAGGAACTTTTCTTAGGTGACTGAAGTTATATTGATTATTCAGAATAAGTGCAGATCAAATTACAGACTTTGCATGTATGTAAGAAGCATACATTCACTTAAAATGTCACAGGCTGATAGGGCACTGAAAAAAAATATGGAAGGATGAGCAGAAATAGTCTGTGGACCAGATCAAGTGCTCAGAACAGATTAGGGAGAGGTGTTTTGTGCAAAGTGATTTTGTGCTTAGTGGCTCCTCATCTTTCTTAGTGCCAGACTGTTCCTGTCACACAGATTAGAGATGGCTGGAGGGTGGATTTGGAGAGCTCTGAAGGGCCTTTGCAGCAGCCAGCACCTATGAGACAGAGCAGTGTGTCTCTTTGGTTGCTGGGTTAACAAGGAGAGGCTGGTTTCACATAGAATATTTCGTAGATGGGAAGAGACTATGCTTTTCTGGTACATGCTAGATTTATCTGTGGTGGGATAAATCAAAGCTGCCCTAGAGCTTCCAGAAAGCTGGCCCTATCAGCTGCTGCAGCTTTGGCACCAGACAAAGAAGAAGAAAGGGTCTAAATCACCCAAGATAAAGACTACTCTGCTTTCTGCTGGAAGAAAAAAATAATGGTTGAAGAAAGTTTCCTTTTAGCCTTTGCTTTTTCACAATTCAGAAATGCAGATCATAATAAATGATGTGGTTTTGATCCAGAATTTCAAGCTGTTGTTTTAAGGAGACCTTACATATATGGTCTTATATTGAAAATGTAATAGATCATATAAAATAGTGGTTCCAGATTGTGTGAAACTAGCTTGTTGTTTAGGGTGCTGCAGAATTTAACATGAGACTTAAGTCTACTTTTATATGCTGTACTTCAATGCCTTAGTGACTATCCCTCACTGATGAAACGCAAACCCATATAACTGAAGAGCTTGTTCTTATATTTCTTCTATCACATGCTAGATAGGAGTTTCAGGGGCTTATCAATGTACACTTTGACCTAAAAGGAATCATTGTAAATGTTGAAAGAATAACCATACAAACTGGGATTGGTTATACCAGATGTGTTGTCTGAATCTCACCTGATTCTTGTATCACTGTGAAGCAGTTGAACTCACTGAAGTTTCTGACTTACATGAAAAGTGGAGAATTATGGCTTCTGTTTGTAAAGTCGTATGTAACACTGAACACAGCACTTGTCATGGTTGCCCTGTGCTGCTATTAAATATTTCATATGAAGTGCTTTTTTGAGTATCCAATTTATTATTTAAAGCTAAACATGGTTTCTCTTTATGACATATGAGAGATTTGTGAGTGGCAAAGTCTAAATTATATAGAATATTGTTGCCAAAACCACTTCTTGTTTGCAGTAATCGGATAAAGCCTGAGCAGGGATGAAGGTAAGGTTAATCTCTTAGATAAAACTAGTCACTGTACCAGGGATTTATGAATGACTATTCAGACCAGCTTTGTGGTCTGTTAGGTTCAGTGTCCTGTCACTGCTACTAGTCACTCCCACTTTTAACTACTTTAAGACTGTAGTTAAAATTAATTCATCAGAGAAATCTCATTGGTTGTCCTTCATCTCTAAATATATCTTGCGGATTTATTTTCAGCTGTATTATACACTGTTGAAGTCATAAGTAAATAACACTGTTTCCATTTATTGAAAATGTACCCTTGATACTCTGCAACACAAACTATTTCTAGATATATAAACTATTGAAGCACCAATTATGAGACAACTATGTGAAAAAAACCCTGATATTTTAAGGCTGAGAGATTTGGGATGGTTCAGCCTGAAGAAGAGAAGACTCCAGGGGGATGTTATTGCCACCTTTCAGGACTTAAAAGGGGCCTATAAGAAAGATGGGGACAAACTTTTTATCAGGGCCTGTTGTGATAGGACAGGAGGTAATGGTTTTAAACTAAAAGAGGGTAGATTTAGACTAGATATAAGGAAGAAATTTTTTACAATGAGGGTGGTGAGACACTGGAACAGGTTGCCTAGAGAGGTGGTAGATGCCCCATCCCTGGAAACATTGAAGGTCAGGTTGGATGGGACTCTGAGCAACCTGATCTAGTTGAAGATGTCCCTGCTCATTGCAGGGGGGTTGGACTAGATGACCTTTAAAGGTCCCTTCCAACCCAAATGATTCTATGTTTCAGGCCTATTACAGACTTTTTTAGTTGCCTTTTACTGACAGCCTTATTTATTGACAAAATCACATCACAGGTTACATTATATTGCTGCTTTTTGAGGTTTCTGGTAACAGGCTTTTCAGATGGGTACCCCACCTAATTTCTAACTGGTGTACTCGGAACACTTGCTTTATATATTTTTTTTTTTCCATCATACAAGAAAATATCTAGATTTTTCACTCAGTTGATCATTATGCTTTGTAGTACATGCTTTGCTGTTCGAAGAGATGTGGGGATTTTCTTGACCAAAATAACCAAGAGAGTAGAAGAATACTTAATGATGTTTAGGATTCTGTTCAATTCCAGGAATTGAAGACATTTATAATCTGATCTAGAGTTCATGTAAAGAAATCAGATTTGGGATGCTGCAGTTAAATGCCTGCTGAAGACTTATGGGAGAGCATGGCTCTGATTTTTAATTTGTTATACTAAAGCTTCTAAAACTCATTCCTTGCTGCCATAGTCAGTGATACTTGGATGTAAATTTAAACTGAAAACATTGTTGCATTCACACATTTCTATTCCATTAGTGGGAGCTTACATTTATCTCCCTACTGTATCATAGATAATGATTATGGGTAGGTCTAGTCCCGCAGTGCTGTGTACCAGATTCTCATTAGATCTGTAGCCTTGCCATAGTATATTGCAAGAAGGCACAGGGATGAAGCGGTGAATGAAAGACCTTACATGGGTCTGTCACCCTGCTTTTGAGTGGTGCTTAACAGCTTGTGAAAGTGGGTGACTAGCCTCCTGGGATCTCGTCTTTCCCTGCCTCTCTTGGTGGCAGGCTCTCTCCATCCTTCAGCTCTGGGAGGCAGGCAGGCATGCTGGCAAAGAGAAGCACTGGTCCTTTTCTTACCCCATAAATAAAGTACCCTATATTTCTTTTGGAGTAGCCCATATCTTCAAATACTTTTCCAAGAAATTATATCTATGGGTTTCTATCCTTAAAACTAATCTCATGCACTTTAAATTTCTTGAGTCGTAACACAGGTTTTGCAGCTAAGCAGCAGTAGCTGAAAGACTGCGCAGAGTTTAACTGAAGCATGAGATATTTTTGACCTCCTCTTCATGAATGTTTCCTAAGCTTGAAAGTGAGCATGTGTTGAGTCCAAAGATTCTTCTATGCATAATTTGTGCTATTACAGAAAAATAACTTGTAACATGTATTTGTTCATTAGTGTAAAAATATATTACTTTGTGTGTGCATCTCCTTTTTCTCTGGAAATATTTGGATACAGTTGAGATTTAATGGTTTATATTTGATATAATATGCTTAAGAGGGGTTTAGAAGAAAGAAGCTGACTTGGATTATAAAGTTTGATTTTTCTTATGGCTAAAGGAGCATGTGATTTATCTAAGTAGAGGTGGTGCATGCTGCTTCTCAGGGCTGCTGCTGGGTGATGGGGAGTTTCCTCTCTAATAGTTTGAGTGTGGTTATTAGTAGTATTTTGTAGAGAAGATGTTGAAATCTGTGAATATGCACTATTTAAAGCCTCAACAGCTTTACTTCTGTGCCACTTCTGAAGAGCGTGACAATCAGAGTCATGCTTGCATACTGTTCTTGGGATTGCATGGTAATGTCTTTCACTTGGCTTTTTTCTTCTGAAGGGTGGAAGTCCTTCTGTGAGTAAGGCATTCTTCATTGAGCTGTGCTTCATCTGAACATGTTCAATGACACTGAAGTGGTTTTGATTGTAGGCTGCGGGGGATGTGGGTGTGTGGGGGGGTGTGTTTGAGAAGACAGGCTGCTGCCAGATCTATCGGTGTTTTATCTGAAGACTTTCTGTGAGGGGAGGGTGTAAGTCTTCTGAAGCTTTCATATGTTGTAGAAACAACCATTGGTTGGCAATATTAAAGGAAAGTGAACTTTTTGCAAAAGTTGAGTTTCATATGTTAAAGTGAACATTATCTGAGGGCCTTTCAGGTTTAACCCTTATTTCATAGAGAAGTTGTCCATGTGGTGCTTGCAGGATCTGCACAGTCTGATTAAAAAAGAACCCAAAAGGATGTTTTCCACATCTTTATGCTCTCTGTCTTTTCTATATTTTTCTCTTTTTTCACTTTCCCTTCTAGCCTTTTTCTGCATTCTGCCTGTGATATTTTATTCCCTTCCTTTAAGCTGTATCATTTTTAAGCTGTATCAGCCTGCCAGCTGGCTATCTGCTTTTGAGGTTTAGGCATCTGTAGGTGAGACAGGTCAAGCTGATAGGTGTTCCCACTCTAAATTGAATGTCATGGGAGCAAAGAAGCAAAGCTTTTCTTATTTGTCTTGGCCTCATAAGTGGTCCCTTCAGGATCAGGGACATGAAAAGGTTTTGGCTCCTTCTGTTTTAAGCTGCAGGACAGGGTACATTGTAAAAGCATGTTCAGATTTGGGTTGGATATGATTTCTTGCCCACAAACTCCTTGCAGCAATCCCTGTCCCCAGGACCTGAAGTTCTTCTCACCTTGCCACCTTCTCATTGCTGGTCTTGCCCTGGGAGGACTTGGGTACAGCAACAGTTACCTGCGTGGGAGGTGATGCTGGCAGAAACCCAATATAGGAAGCAAGCAACTTGTGGAATAAAGAGGGGGTGTACAGTGGGGATGGAGTCTAACACAAGTCACCAACTTCTTCTTACCTCTGATGTTATGAGTTCATTAACCCTTTCCCCAGCAGCACCAGCAGCAGTGAGGTGTTGCTAGCTGTGGAACACAGCAAGCATCAAGTCTGATTTCCCTGGTTGCACTTAAGGCTTCCTCTGCTTTTTACAGATAGCTGCAAATGGATACTATCAAAAGTGAATGCATTAAATATGTCTTACACGTAATGTTATCTGTGTTTTGTGCTGTCAGTGTGAGTGCATTTTTTGGGGGGGGGGGGGGGGGGGGGGGATGGGACACAGACATGTTCGTTGTTTTGGGTTTTTTTCATAACCTGAGTTATCCTTTTCTGTTACTCAGATAATTGCATTTAAGTGCTGCCTTTTGTGGAGAACTGTGCCAGGACTCGCTAATGGCAGTAGGGCATTCTCTGCTGGGTGCTGTGTGTACATCAGCTTAGGCCTTGCACAAACACGTCTAAAGCATCAGTGATGCTAATAGGAGTTTTATCACTGATTTCTGCCAAGTTCAGGGTTTTTCCATGTGGCTCTAAAGAGAGATCTGGCTTTGCAGTTGTTGTTCTTTGTCTTTGTACTTAGCTTGTATATGACCCGTGTTTAACCTGAGTGCTCTTGATATAAAGTTTTCTATATAAGCTCTCTGGTTTCCTATGTCTCAACTTGGCTGCTTAATCAGGAAGAGGATTTTTAAACAATTCTTTAGTAGGCATAGGAAACAAGTGTGCTTAACATAACTGCAAGTGTGAAATAAGCAACCTTCTGCTGAAAGTTCATATGCCAAACACAGCTAATCCACCATATGTGTGATCTAAAAAGTACAGACATATGGATATTCTTCCCTCCCCCAGTTTCTTAGCCTTTTCATGGATGCTGCAATTGTACGTAGCCCAGTAACACTATATGCTTGATCGATGTATGGGATCTGTGATGGTATTTTGCAGTTAGGGTTGCTGCGTTGCATAGCCTGCCTCTAAGTGAAATGAAAGGAATACCATAAGCTTTTCAGCTGTGACATGCAACCTCAGCAGTGGTACGCCTGCGGGAAAAACAGAAGAGTGTGACAACCTTTCAGTACCCCAGGAAGGATATTCATACCAGCAAATATTTTGTTCTCAATTCTTATTTAAGCAGTTTGTACATTCCTGATGAGTTTTCCATACAAGGGACATGAATTTGTCCCTGGCCTCTGACCGCATCTGTTGCAGCCCCTGGAGTTACCCTGGTTCCAGCATGAAGGAGAGAATGAGACTTGTGATGCCCTGGACTATAGGGAAAATAATAATGCTTTTAGAAAAGGGTCCATTTCTTGGTCATAACATAGGGGATGTATGACTGACACACTCCTAGGTTTTGTTTTCTTGCCTCCAAAGACCAGTTAGGAAAGATTAAGCAGTGGCCAACCCTGCAACCTCTGAAGTCATTTGCGGTCTGATCCTGCACAGATGATATCACATAAATGTCAGAACTTTTACTCATTTGCAAATAGGTTGGTACCCATCATGGGTCCAGTTTTGTGACACATAATTTGTGTCACTTATTACGTTGCTGCAGGATGTAATATGTTACCCACTTATGTCAACATTGGAAAAACAAGCACTGTATGTCTTGTGTCACAGCCAAAGTGTAAGCATGTGCTCCACAACTCTGTTGTAGACGGAATACAGTTTGGCCAAAGTGAGTATAATCAGTTCATTTATATGCACAGTTAAAATTACTGGATAGTAGCTTCCAGATAAGGATTCATTTAGGGAACTGTGGTAACTGCCTAATTAGCTATAGGTATGACTTTAATTGCAGTCTGTAGCCAATAAAGTATATGTTTGGTCTATAGGAAGAGGCAAAGGAATAGAATATGTGCATGAGGCAGTTTAATGTTTAAAGTACTGTTTGCAAATACAAGCTATTAAAAAAGCGAATCATGCTGGAAAATGCTCCCAAGCCATAAAATATTAATTGATCATTAAGTCGTTGTAAGAGGCACTGATATATACCCTGTATCTAAATGTGTCCCTTTTAACTTCCATCTGCTGTTTGTGTACAGCTGTGAGAGAAAAAAAAATAAAATCTTAAGAATCAGAATGTAACAAAATGTTTGCGTTTTACAGAGGATGTGATGCACAAAGGCTGACCAATATTTCAACAGTAAGAAAGTTCACGTTAATAGAAAAATTGTATTAATGTAAGGTTTTTCAAAGTAAGAGAATATAGACAACCATGTCTCTTTTGGGGACATGGCAGGTATGGAATATGGTATTACTAATTCTGTATCAAGGGCCTAACTATTCTTGTAGTATAAGAGAATATATGTGCCATATGGATATGGAAGTTAGGAGAGGTCTTGAATGTTTGTCCACCTTTGGTCTGAATCTGGAAAACCTTTTAGCTTGCAGGCAGAGTCTGGGATTGACAATCATTGCAAGGTCTGGGTTGGGGAGAGCTCTTCAAGAGACAGCAGAATCCTGGGTGCTTTATGTTTCTGTACAGGGGAAGAGCCTCAACTGATGGAGTGTATCTGAAGGACATAGCAGCAGATAGAGGACCTCAGAATTATTCAGCAATGCCGTGATGATTCTTCACATGAAAATCAGATCTCTCAACTGAGAATGGCACTATGTCCTGTTGATCCAGCACCCCAGGGGGCAAATTAGGGGAAAAGGGAAGGAGTGGTCCTTAGCCGATGCACATAGCTGTGGGTCTGTAATATTAATTGACAGTATCAGCTGTATAGCAGGTAAATGGTTGTACCGATCTGCAATATGTACATGAGTCAGGAGAAACAGCAGAGCACATACTGAAGTCTGCTGGATGTTTTTTGTGCTTATTGTCGTTTTCTGTGTGTATACTTGACAAGTGTCTTCCGGGAGAATTTGAGTTCAATAACAAACAATCTGCTGTGAAAGCATACACAAAACAGGATGATACCTACATTACTTAAACATTCAACATGCTAGAGCGGCACTAAAATTCTACCTAACAGTACTATATATACACACTGTGTTACTGTATATTTTCCAAAACTGAAGTCTGATGGCCATATGTTAAAATAAAGGAACATGGGTTTCCCCAGAAGGTAATAATTTTTCTCTTCTTACCACAGGTGCATTTACTGCTCCTCTGCCAGTGAGAGGGAAACATCACACTTGGGAAAGAAATTGGAACTAGGACATATTTGCTCACTCAGAGGACTAGATTTCTCTCTAAATGTTTTAATTTGTGATTTCTAGTCTTTCTGAATATGGATTAATAATTTCTGATGCATTCTAGCTCTAGTGGGACTTTCTGGTAGTGTTAATCTTTCCATTAAAGAGTGAAATGACAAATTGTTCTAATGTAAATAATTGACCCAAGAAATATGAAAGTATGTATTCCAAAATTAATACCTTAATTTTCTGAAGTGCAGGAATATGTACCCACTGTTTCAAAATATTCTCTCAGGGACAAATGAACAAATTCTTTTTTTTTTTTCCTAATTTTTTTTAAGAAAGCCAGTCCACAAATTGAGGAATGGATGAAAATTAAGGAGAAAATATCTACTTGACTTAGAAGTGCTAGATGCTGCTTCTTTGCGTTTAAATTTTGTGTGTGCTCTGACCTGGTGACTACCAGATAACTTGTATTTATATTCTGTTTGTGGATATTTTGTGTTTTTTCAAAGTATTCCCTCTTAGAAGGTGAATTTATAGCAAGTAAAAAGCATTGCTAAACAACAGTATTACAGAAGATGATGTCTGCCTATAAATGGTGCACTATGGCTACCAGTTTCATTGTATATTTGGAATTTTTGTAAGATGTTTTGTAGACCTACTAAGAGAAATTTTTTACTTAAGAAAATAGTCATGTTTTATTCACTCTAGATTGTTACTGGGTAGTAGTAATGGAAGTGTACCTCTCAGTTTCCAGTGTTTTAAATGTTTCATTTTGCAAACTTCAGTTTTGTTCAGTTTCCCTCTACCAGCATGTCTTGGTCACTGCTTGTACCTTGGTGGAAAAGAGAATGCCTGGAAGGAAGGTTTTCTTTTTGTGTCTTTAGCAGGGTAAGTAAGTGTATCATACTTACTGTGTTGTATGATGCACACCTATGTCCATGTCAAAAATGGTACAGGGAATGGTGAGACCAGTACTTTTCCTCCTCAGACTCGGACCTCAAACACTGTATAGCAAAGCAGGTACAAGTGTACCCATGGTACTCCTGTGTAGGTCTCACTTGTCTTTCATAGGTAAATCAGCTATTGTCCATGTTCTCAACTGCTCTAGCTCTTCAGTATCAAACCCAACCAAGTCCTAATTAATCCTAACCACACATGCATTACAAATTAAAAGTTGTAAAACACATGGATTCATTTATTTCTTTTGCTTGTTTACACCAATTGTTATATGAATGTAGGGATGAAAGAAACTGCCTGTCAGTCCCCATCCAGCCCTCTGAAATCATAGGCAATTGTGCAACTGCTGTGAAGCCCATAGTATCTATTGCATGTGGGCAACATACAAGGAACCGTAAAGCATTCTTCTGTGACAAATTTAATCTGCTGTAAAGATAAACCACAACTGTTACTGTCTTCCGCCCCACAACGGAGTCCTTGCTCAGAGAAGCTGGGAGGAATAGAGTGTATTATGCACACCCAAAGTCCTGCTACAGCACATAACTCGGTTATAGCAAAACCTCATTGTTTTGGACCCTACATGCACTTTGTGTTCATACACTGTGTTACATGGATCCCATTTAGAGCTCCTACTGAGTCCTAAAAGAAACTTGGAAGGGTCCTGAGGAAGTTTACAGGATGCTAAAATTAAGAGTTAGATGTTTGAGGATTTTATGTTATCGTCCAGTACCCTGGTTGGAAGGGGAGGGTAGGACTTTCTCTGGAAGTTGGAAATAGCCTGTAATTCTCTTTCAGGCTCAAGTGGGGATGGTTGTTAAATGTCTCAGACTGGCCTAGTAGCTGGAAGGATCTGATGCAGTGGGCACTGAAAGTCATCTGGAAATTGGAAGGTTGACTGTAGAGAATTAGCTCCTTTCTCCACTGACTCTCCTGTGTGAGAATTACTGGTGTTCTGGTATTCTTTCTGAGAGCAGAATATTAGAACCACAAAATGCATAATGACTGAGACTGTTATCAGTTTAGTGACATACAGAGAAAGAAGGATGATTTCTGCCATGAAAAACTGATAATTACAGGCAGAAGAGATTGATGTAGGTCAGCTTTGCAAATTTTTATGCATCTCCCCATCACTTCACTAAATTCCTCACCCGAAGCAGGGTTAAAAAGTTGAAATCGCGTTTTGAAATTAAGAACTCCTTTGGGTTTTTTTTTGTTTGGGGGCAGGCACCCTAAACTTTTAAAATTCTTCATAATTTATTTTTGCTTTTAAAAATCAACAACAAAAAACCCTTATGAGAAGAAACAAACTCTAAAAAAATCAGTGATAGTTTCCAAGCTGACCAATTGTATTCTAGCTCTGTAACTTCAGAGATACCAGCCAGACACATATCACACTACTTGCTAATCAGAGAGATGTCATAATGAGGGACTATGGAAATTACCAAGGTAGTCTGGGGATTGGCATTGCTGTTGCCATATTAAAATGACGTTGCAACATGTTTAATTGATGCACCTGTTACCTTTCAGTCAAGTAGCATTAGCTGTAGGTCAGGTAACTTTCTCTAACTTGACAAAATTCCTATATTCTGTTGAAGGAGAGTGCTTTTCTGCTCTCTGTTCTATGTTTAGGTTCTTGTTCTGAAACATGAAGGCATACAGGAGTCCCTGGCGTGAATTAATCTTCTGTGGTCTTCTTTCAAGTGAAACTAACTTCCATGCTAATCTGTTCTGTGCGGCTGTCAAGCCGTTTGGAAGACTTATTGATCCTCACCACAATAGAAAAGTGACATGAGCAACAGCAAACTGCTTTTGAATGTTTTCTGATGTATTGCTGGCATTAATGATATTCAGGTTAACACTTGGCCAGATATTTTGTTTCGTTTCACTTGTTGTTGCTCTGCTGTTGTATATTGTCTTCAAATATGGGCATGATTACCATCTAATTTACACAGCACCTTAGAAACAGACCTCCATTTTTTAAAGTAGATTGCTGTGTGCTACTGCGATCTTTATCAACAGAGAAGCAAATAAACCCTAGCACTCCCATTTTTTCCGGTGTTGAAAGAGGAGAGGAAGAATTTCTGGAATCTATATTATACATGAAGCCAAGACTGGGAAAGTCTATGGGTCGCTGAGGTGTCTAACATGACTGGGCATATGAAGGCAAGGCAAGTATGTGTGTACACATATCTTTTTGAGTGTATAGGTGACAAAAACCATATGGCTGCACTAGTTTTTGGGCATAAATGAGCTGAAAGGAAGATTTGTAATGACTGAGACCTGGGAGTATCTTACAACAATTTAGAGAAGCAGAACCTTGCAGAGCTTGTTTCACACTGCCTGGTCAGGGATGGCACCTGTTCAGAGATATTTTTATTGAACTGCACTGAAAGATGCATGAGAGATTTAGGGAGGCCTGATGGTAAAGGGGGAGGTGTGTATGGTAGGGGCAGCAAGAATGTGTGTGACAGAGGGAATAGTGGGATGGTTATCATGATTATTTGTTAGTGTCAATCCTTTCCAGAAAAAAATGTCAACTTTTTTTTTTGTAAGCTGAATTATGATTTAGTTGTCAAACTATAGAAAGAAATGAATAAAAATGCAATGTGTAGAAATAGGATGCACCTTGAAAACACTTCAATTGGAGACAGTAAAACTTTATTATAGTATGTCCAATATACTGAAGTTTTTATGGACTGCAAGTTCTCTGGCATTTCAAGCCAAAATGTCATGCTTTTGGGTGGGATTGTTTGCTCAAGGGCATTTGGGACGATCTTGAAGTCACAAACAAACAGCTAGGTATAGGTAGTGTCTACTCTCAGGAACTTATGTGAGAGACTTAAAACTGTCTTTTTAGAAAAGAAAGCATTGATAAAATACTATTTAAAAAGCCATTTGCAAGAAGCACATCTCAGGATAGCAGTCACACAAGTCAGGTGCAGCTATTTTTAAATGACATGTGGTAAATATACTGAGTTATACTCTTATTAACCAGTCCACTGTCCCTCTAGACGTACAAGAAATATGTCTTTTGTTTTATGCCCTGGGGCTGGGAACAGTCTCACAGATGCAATTTGGCAGACAGGAGATGAGTGAGACTCAGCGTCTTCTCCTTCAACCACTCAGAAATGCTGTCTGCTGTCTCCTCTGGCCACAGAGTAAAGGAAAGAGACAAGACTGGAAGCCCCTATAAGTAGCAGTAGTTTGACAACAGGTTTTTCTCACAGGAAACAGTTGTGGGGAGAAGAGGTAAGGAAAGGGAAAGCTCTGATGCATTACAGGAGAGCGCAGGTTAGAGGGTAAACTGAACCCTTTTGTTGAGGCCGAGGTGAGGCATGTGTAAAGTGAGCAGGGAAGAGGACCGGGCATTGTCAAGGAGACCAGAAGCAGATGGAGACAAAGAAATAAAGAGCCTTTGTAGGGTGCTTAAGGTGGGTGGTCTGAAAAAGTTAAAGTTTGGAGGAAGAAGGAGATGGCCTATCTCTCTTGTCTTTTTTTTTTTTTTTTTGGGGGGGGTGTGTGTGTGTCTTTGTTAATATATGACCAAAAATAGGAACAGCATGGATATATCATTTCTGGGTTGTGACAAAGCAGATTACTTAATCTTCTGATGAAGATGTAATACAGGGTTATTTCCCTTTCTGTTGTGCTGAGAAACTCTGAAAAGTGAAAATCCTAGGTAACTGCTTGTGTCAAAGGTAAATTTCAGGTTTGCATTTTTCAGGCTACTGCAGTCAAGTGTGTATCCTGTACTGGTGTGCGACAGGGTGTGAGAGAATGAGTACTTTGTTAAGTACTAGTTAATTGTGACATTGGGAAAGGCTGTGGATGTGGTCTACCTAGACTTTAGTAAAGCCTTTGGCATCATTTCCCGCAGCATCCTCCTGGAGAAACTGGCTGTTCATGGCTTGGACAGGTACATTCTTTGCTGGGTAAAAAAACTGGCCAGATGACTGAGCCCAAAGACTGGTGGTGAATGGAGTTAAATCCAGTTGGTGGCCGGTCACAAGTGGTGTTCCCCATGGCTCAGCATTAGGGCCAGTTCTGTTTAATATCTTTATCAGTGATCTTGACGAGGGGATTGAGTGCGCCCTCAGTGAGTTTGCAGATGACACCAGGTTAGGCAGGAGCATTCATCTGCTTGAGGGTAGGATGGCTCTACAGAGGAATCTGGACAGGCTGGATTGATGGTCTGAGGCCAACTGTATGAGGTTGAACAAGACTAAGTTCTGGGTCCTGCACTTGGATCACAACAACCCCATGCAATGTTACAGGCTTGGGGAAGCTGCCCAGCAGAAAAGGGCCTGGGGGTGTTGGTCAACAGCTGGCTGAATATGACCCAGCAGTCTGCCCAGGTGTCCAAGAAGGTCAATAGCATCCTGGCTTTTATCTGAAATAATGTGGCCAGAAGGACTAGGGAAGTGATTGTACCCCTGTACTCAGCACTGGTGAGGCCGCATCTTGAATACTGTGTTCAGGTTTGGGCCCCTCACTACAAGAAAGATGTTGAGGTGGTGGAATGTGTCCAGAGGAAGGCAAGGAATCTGGTGAAGGGTCTAGAGAACAAGTTTTATGAGGAGCATCCAAGGAAATTGGGGTTGTTTAGCCTGAAGAAAAGGAGGCTCAGGGGAGATCTTATCACTCTCTACATCTACCTGAAAGGAGGTTGTAACGAGGTGGGTGTCAGTCTCTTCTCCCAAGTAACAAGTGATAGGATGAGAGAAAACGGTCTCAAGTTACACCAGGGGAGGTTTAGATTGGCTATTAGGAAAAATTTCTTCACCAAAAGGGTTGTCAAACATTGGAACAGGCTGCCCAGGGAAGTGATTGAGTCACCATTCCTGGAGGTATTTAAAAGACGTGTAGATGTGGCCTTTAGGGACATGGTTTAGTAGTAGGGACTTAGCAGTGCTAGGTTAATATTTGAACTTGATCTTAAAGGTCTTTTCCAACATAAATAATTCCATGATCCTATGATCTGTTTGTAGTGATTAGTTTTTTGACAGATTTTTTTCCCCCCTTCAATTGGCACCTCAAGAATTAAGGGCTTCACATGGAACAATGAGCAAAAGCAGCAGCTGCTGGAATGCAAGGAAAAACCTAATCTTGGCAGGTTATTTGAACTATTTTAGATATAGTTTACATCCATGGGTGCAAGAATACATATGGTACGCTGTAAGTGAACTCCACATCTGAGTTGAGGAAGCGAATATCCCTCTTTCTAAACCTAAAGCAATCCTCCTCTGCTGCCTGCTTGAATCTTCTCTACTGGCTCCTCTACCAAAGGCTCTGCCCCTGACTCTGCTCTCCTGAGCAGCACTGTGCACTAAGTAGTGCAGTGCTCTCTGTCCCCACAGTATTGGCTGATGGAGTCTCCTACTACTGCTGCAAGAACTAAAGCTTGTTTGGCACTTTTCTAAGCAGCTTTCAAAATAAAGGGTTATTAATGGATTCAAATGTCTTTTCTGCAAACATATTTCTATACAATTCTATGATTTAAAGATAAAAATAAAAATTTTTCAAAGGTTCCAATAGACCTTTTATGGGATACTCAAATCTAAAACTTCTATCGATACCTAATCATTTACTTATTTGATTATTTATTTAAGGAAATTAAGTCTTGTACTAAAGAACCAGGAGCCCCTGGGTTTATGAAAACCCATAAATGTCTCTTCTCTTGGAAAATAAAGTTGTGCAAGCTGCCTACTTGTTGGGCTGAAGATGATTTCTTATATGTCCAGCAAAATGGCTGAGAGATCAGAAAGCTTTCAATGTCTTTATACAGATAAGAGATTTATTAATTGAGTTTGCCAATTAAAAGTCTTAAGTCACTCATGTTAGTAATAAAGTGGAAAAGAGAAAATCTGAGTATGTAGGACTGTACTGCATGAGAGGTGACTATCATGTGTAGGTTTGGGGTGGCTGTCTGTCAGCCTCCATGTTCAGTTGTCCCGGTATGACTGCACCCACCAGGAGATGCTTGCAAGGAGAGGGCAGCGCAACTGTGGCCATCCAGGCCCAGAGGGGAGCCACGTCTCTGATGTCCTAATGCTGGTGGGGAGCCAGCACAGCGTGGTCCTTGGCCCCTTCCAGGAGCATGAGGGTTAGACCATGGTGAGGTGAGAGGCTCTCTGTCTCCCATAACCTGAATAAAGAATCGCCTTCATGCTTTTTACAACTTGAGTACTGTTTTCACTCTGCTAGGAAGTATCCTTGCAGGCACCAAGCACAGGGAAGGTCCTTAACAAATAATAAAGAATAGCAATAACAACTGATTAGGTCTGGGCCAGTAAGAAGAGGGGGGAATACTTTGCAAATATTTAAAATCTTGAATGTATTGCAAGCGGGTCCCTCCATGCAATATTGTTAATTACCTAGACAACAGAAGCTGTGCAATCACCTTCAATCACAGGCTTCTATTTAATAAGCTTATTGTAATGTAGTTCTATTAAAGCTCTTTTAACAGTTTGTGCAAATTCCAGCTTTTTCTCCAGGGCAGCATTGCAAATCAGGCTATAAAATTCATTGGTAAAGCTACTTTCCCCCTATTAAAGTAAGCAGATGAAAATACCTAGTGGCAGAGCTGAGAGTGGCATCCTCTGGGCAGAGCGATGGGATTTCAGGCAGCACCGGACAGCCGCAGCTGTGCTGCCCAGGATGGCATGTCTTAACCAACTAATTGCTAAAACTCTCGGGGAGATCTCACAAATCCAGCAGAAACATTTGAACATTCACACTATTAAAACTGTTTTCAGTGGCAGGAACTGAATCTTGTTTGTTGCTCATCCATAGTTACCTCAACCACATTCCTGCTCTGTTGTATGAGCCCTGTTCAAAGTTAATACAGTTACGGGAAGGGACTGCTCCAATTGATATCAGAAAACTGAGAGCAAATTTTATCCTAATGAAGTTCCTTCTGAGATTAATTTGCACGTTTCTGTTGATTTGTCTGAACTTCTTCCTTAGATGTACCTGCAATACAACATACACTCGTGAGATTCTGCTGGCAGAGACCTCTTGTGTGTGTGGTGTTAACAGTCACAAAAAATGAGAGGGAACACTTGAGACTGATTCTTTGAGGATCATATAATCAGAATACCAGATTGGAAGGGAGCACAAGGATCATCTGGTCCAACATTTCTTGGCAACACTACTATAGTCTGGAAAAGATGGCCCAGCACCCTGTCCAGCTGAATCTTAAAAGTGTCCAATATTGGGGAATCCACCACTTCCCTGGGGAGATTATTCCAATGGCTGCTAATTCTCATTGTGAAACATTTTTCTCTTGTGTCCAATCAGAATCTCCTCAGGAGTAGCTTGTACCCATTACCCCTTGTCCTTTCTATGTGACTCCTTGTAAAAAGGGAGTCTCCATCTTCTTTGTAGCCGCCCTTTAAATACTGAAACATGGTGATAAGGTTTTCTCGAGGCTGAAAAAAGCCCAGTTCTCTCAGCCTTTTCTCACATAGCAGGCTTCCCCATCCCTTGATCATCTTTGTATCTCTGGGGCCCCTCTCTGCACCCTCTCCAGCCTGTTCACATCTTTTTTGTACAGTGGGGACCAAAACTGAACACAGTATTCCAGGTGTGGCCTGACAAGGGCTGAGTAGAGCAGGATAATGACTTCATCTCTGCTGGTGATGCCCTTGCTGATGCAACCCATCATCCTGTTGACTTTCTTTGCCGCAGCAGCACACTGTTCACTCATATTGAGCTTGTTGTCCACCAGGACACCCAGGTCCTTTTCCACAGAGCTGCTCTCCAGCCAGGTAGATCCCAGCCTGTGCTGCACTGCCAAGGATGATACTGCCCAGGAACCAATTCTTTACAGACAGGGTAGTACTGTTTAGGATATTATTCCTTGGCTATTTATGACCATAGATTTCCTTTCTGATGTTGTTTTGTTGCAGGTTAGATTTAGACAGTGCACTAAAATGGTGAAATAAAAAAAACAGTTCAGTATTGTCATGAACAGCAATAAGCATTAAATCCTGTGAGATGTTTCTTCTGTCCTACTACTATGGTTAGGCTATTTACAGGTTTGACAAAATATTTATGGAGGTGAAATATCTGCAACACAATTATCAATAATCAGGTGAGACATTTTACCATTTAAAAAGACCTTATGTGTGGTATCTGAAGATGCCACCCTGTGTAGAATCAGACAATATAAATAACATATGTGATGTTTGTGTTGTGTGACCCTTCAAGTTGGAGGCTGGGTAGAGGGAGAAAGGAAATTCTAAAAAGATAAAACACAGGCAAATAGAGGCAATTATCTCAGTTGCCTTTTCTTTCTTTTTTTTGGTGTTTTCCAAGCACTGAGCTATTCATTTTGCGGAAGACTGGATCTTTATGTGAAGATCTTATACAAGGTATGATACGTAAGCTGCCATCACTGGCTCCTGCAACAGGTCCTGGTGCCACACAGGCTGTCCTGTGGAAGGTCTGATGTTCAGTGTGGCCCCCAACCTGGTTGCCTGGCCACTTTGGGGGTCCTGCAGGGCTGAGGAGTTCTGCAGCTCCTTCTGGTGCCTCTGCCCAGGTCTCCTTCCTGGGGATGTGGGGATAAAGGAGGCTGGGGCATGTGTGGGAGGGAGGGAGGATGCAGGATCAGAGCTCAGGCCTGAGCTGGAGGGAAGGTGGTAAGAGGAGAGCAGACAGTTCCTGCAACATGTGGGCACTTGCCAGTCCCTTCTGGACACACAGCCAGAACACAGCCATGGGAGAAAAAATGTCCTCTTCCAGGAGAACTTTGAAAGCTTCCAAATCAAAACATTTCGTTTGGTTTTAATACCTTTCTTCACTTCCAATTAACCATGCTTTCAGATGAACTGTGTTGGTTTGATTGTTTGTTTCTTTGTAAGTTATTGGTCTCTCCCCTGTGAAAGTCCTGAGTCAGTTCTGTTCAGTTTCTTTTCTGTTTTGGAGATGGACAGGAGGCAGAAGCTTAAAGTTTTTACAGGGACCGGCTTCCTCTCTATTGAGTTTAATGTTCCCATTCCCTTTTTTTGTTTGGTTTTTTTTTTTTTTTTTTTAATATTCTTTCCTTCTGCACTTGTGCATTGGTGAGAAACAGGCATAGAATAGCTTCCCTAACACTCTAGGGAGGGCTTGCATCTGCAGTCAGAATGTGGGATGCTCAGAGGGAGTTACTCTGAGCTGGGTCCTGCTCCCCACTTGGTGATATTAGGGCTAGCAATGTTTTGGTGCAAGCAGTCGTGGCATCTGCAAAGCTGCTGTTGTTTGACCTGAACTATAAGTGCTTCTTTTCATAAAGTTGAGTTGGTACGCATCTACAAAATGTTAATTTTGCTGAGTTACAGGACATCTAATTCACCATTATCAAGTTCTCAGCTAGCACTAGCGATGCTGTGTTGCTGTTATGGATGTGTTGTCACTTTGATTAGTGGACTTAAGGGGCTCACCTGCATTCCACTTCCTCTAATGCATATTCTAATAACAAATGTTTTATCAGGTTTCCAGCATAAGCCAGAAATGTTTTTAACTGCACAGCTCAAGGGATGTGAGAACGTGGCAAGGTGTTCACAGGACTTACTGGACAATTTTCTTATTGTTCAGAAACAACTACAAGCTGTCTGTTAAAACCAAGCCCCCAACTGAGAGAGAAAAATAAATATTATACAGATTAATTTTCAGCTTCATCCAAGGCAGATCTCTTCACTCCTAATGTCATCTGTTTGTCAAATTTAAAGGCAGAAATGAGCTAACTGAGGTATTACAAGTGTCCACTAAATGCAAGCATGAATAAACCCTGTATTCAGCTTTCCTAGAGGCAAGGAAAAAATGTTTCAAAATGTTAGGCTGTGTTTATTTTTTTAGTTAAACTTCTGGGAGAGAACAAATATCTAAGGGAAGAAATAACATCTGGGGGAACAAACAGTCAGAGAAAAGATTGTTAGAAATAGTCACATTAAAACAAACTCCAACCAGAGAAATGTCTCCTGTAAGTCACAATTGTGGGGCTCATTTTTTTCATAATCTTTTTTCTGTGCTCATATCATGTTGTTTGATCATTGAGCTTTTTTAGTGTGCCCTTCATCATGCATGTAGTTTGAAGAATAGCTGGATAATTATTATCATTTTTTGTTTTGCTTAAAAGAAAAAAAAAGTTTTCCTACAAAAAAATGCATTAGTGCAAACAGCAACAGCGATGGAAGCTCAACCATTTCATCATTATATAAATGGGAAATAGGGTAGGATATAGATAAATTAGGAAGTCTTATTTCTGCTTCATGATAAGATTTGTTTAACATTTTGATTGCAGTGTGTCTGTTCCCCAACACAACCCCTGAGGAAGTTTAACACAACTTCATTCAGTGTTATTTGTTTAGAGGCTTGAAGGGAAACTTTAATTAAAGGAAGCTATCAAAGGTATCACTTTCAAGGCATCAGACTAATTTAATTCTTGAATGATTTTTGTTGGTGACCTCTGCATTATTTTATCTCAATGTCAGCAGTTCTTAATCATGACCTTTTCTATATTATATATACCAATCTTAAAGTCTAATTTCTATACTTTCAGGAGTGTGGGTGGTTGGGGGGGGGAGGGAGTTGTTGCTTGCTTGTTTGGTTGGGTTTTTTTCTGAGTTGGAACATGCTTTCAGCTATATTCAAAAGGGATTCAAGGAGTATTGGTGCCGAGTTATCACAGGTGCCTGCCTGACTGTCACAGGGGAATCCAGAACCTGTGCCAGTCACCCAGTTTCTCCCACTGAGCTGTGGGGCACCGCGCTACCCATAGGAAAGGCACAGATTCGGAGTACACCATGATACCCATGCACAAGGCCAGGTGTTTTGTGTATACACAAACAAGCAATCACACAAAGTTTCAGGCTGCAGAGCGTCTGTCCAGAGAGTGTGCACATCTGCGCAGATGTGGTGACTAATAAGTGTCCTAAAGTGGGGGGGGAGAAGTTAACAAATCTTGTATGCTAGGGTTGGAAGTATAGGATTTGATTACTGGCAATATTTAAAAGACAAATGTTCAGCTTATGTATATATAGAGTCTCTGGCATCCTGATGCTGATGCACATAAATATAGAATGCTTTGCTACTTAATAGAAAAAAAAAAAATCTAGCATTATGTAGGTTTTTAGGACATCTCTCTTGGTGCATAACAGATGTTCTGATTTCAGAGAAATGCTGAAATAGTTTTGATTGTGCATCCTTGCTAAAACCAAATAAATTTGCAGTTTCTTGACTGGGAAGTGTATGGAAATGTGTGTAGTGCCACTGTGTTTCTTTTTACAGTGCAGAACTGTTCTTGAAGTCAAACCATTCAATGAAGGAATGGTGCCCACATTGACTCCTTGGGTATAGTTCCTCGCAAGCTTATTTGCAGCTAAAAAAGAGAAGGATATTGAGATACATATGGAACAGTGATGCTTGTGTGGCCTGTGGGATGTCATGATTCTTTATAAGTAATACTGATTAAAAGATCTTGCACAAGCAACTCTATGTGAAACATTGCTTTGATATTGGAATTATTTTGGAAACCGACTTTTAGCTTAAGCCTTAGTACCTACACAAAGGGGTTGTACTTGAGAACAAGCTTTGTATCATCAGGAGAAAGCAAGATCCAATGTCTGGAAGTTGAGGAAATTTCAGACTGGGAGTGCAGCACAGTTTCACAACAGTGAGGGTAGACAGCAATTAGAACACTGAAGTATGCAGGTAACTTAGCATTTCTAGACTTTTAGGTCAATATCAGATGTGTCTGGGAAAGATACTTTTTGTTCAAGCATATCTTCTTATGAGACAGCTACTCTTGTAAGTGTATTAAGATGGAACACAAGAATTAGGAAATTAAATTCTCTGAAGTGATATTAAGAAAGGCTGATAAGATAATCTCAGTGATACAATAAAGTTTTAGTTCCATCAAAAGGTCTTGGTAAGGGTGTGTGGTTTTTTTGTTTTACAGTTTTGTGGTAGTTTTCCATACTATATGATTGTGCATACATTAGATTATGTATTCTATTTCATACTTGCACATATGTATGCAAGTTGGAGGCATGGCTTTTTCACACAATTCTAGTGGTCCTGTTAACATCTTCACCTTTTGGATGCTAGCTGCTGTCTTATGAAGGCTTTGACAGAGATTCCAGGTTTACCTTCAGCCCTAAAGATGGCAGTTTGCTACCAAGGTTTATACCACACCAAAACCCAAATGTCCTCAATACATAACAGAGGCAAGTGTCAATGAGTTTCTGTACTTATGTTGCTTCTCAAAGTAGAACAACATTCATGAGAAAGCCTTTTCTGTATTATTATTTCTAAGGCAAAGGTATCCACTCCAGATATGGAAACCTCCTATACTTTTTCAGTGTGATTGGAGATAGTGGATGTTTTAATTTCAAGAAGTCCATTCAAGGTCCAACTCTTGAGGAAAGAGCCCAAATTGTAGATAGTGTGGTAGGGAGAATGGCTAGAAGTCCTTGTTGTCTCTTGGTTCTGACAAATATCCCCTTACTTTTCTGTCCTTTTGAGAAAGGAGATGGGCTAAATCTGCTCTCCTGGGTAAAGGTAGGGTCTTTTGGTTTTGAGAATTGTTGGGTTCCTCCCCCCCCCCCCCCCCATTCAATTCCCATGGTCTCCTCACTTTGGAACTCAGGTGACAAGAACTGAGTCAAGATAAGACAATTTCTTGTAAAACTGATTACTACTTCTAAAGTCTTGTATGTGTTCTTGAAATATCTTGCTACAAAAGGGACAAAAATTATTGTGATGTTGTATGGACACTCATGCAGTCTAACAGACTGTGTGTATTCCCACCTATGTGAGTATATTTAAAAAAAAAAAAAAACAACCCACAAACAAAACCAACCACAAAACAATGCAAGTTTTTATATGCATGAAATAATGCTATAATGTATGTCAATGCTTCTACTATAATGTATAGTTTTAGTGTAGAGTAAACCTCATTTCAAATTTAATGTTGCCTGAAACTTCATCTAGAATGTATAAGTCAAACATGACTAAGCAGCACTGGAAATACAAGAGCAAAGCTTAATTTATGTTGCCAGGAATTAGCTGAATATGTTGGGGGACTTTGGAAAAAATAAATGGAAGAGAAATAGAAACTTTATATGTAAACCAAGCATCAAGTCTGAATTTTCCTAAGGTATGTATCTTGAATGTTATTGAAAATGCTTACTATCATTATATAATGAGGTTTCCACAGGTTTTGGGGTTTATTACACTTGAGAAAATATGCTGTATGGAATTAATTGTTGGCAATGTTGAAACACTAGAGTTTGGATTTCTAGGTGCTTCTAAGCAGACTGGCTCACCTCTGTGCTTGCTATAATAAGTTCAGCTTAAATTTTGTGAAAGGAAGATGCAGGTTGTCATAGGGAAGCTGAGAGCAGTTATGGGTCTCAACAGAAACCAGTTTGTAGCAGTATCAGAGAGCCCAATAACTAAAGAATCCTCACTGTGGTGAGAGTGCAGAGATTCCTGTTAGAGCTTTTACTGAATGTGCCTGTTGACTTGTGTACATGTGCTTGCACAAGATCATTTAGCTGAAAGGAGACTTTTCCCTGACTCTGGACTGGCAGAAAGGGAAGGTTCAGATACTCAAGTTGTAGAAGAGAACAAAATGTAAAATGGTTGTGTGTTTTCGTTGTTGATCTCCAATACTTCATCCAAAATAAGCCATATCCTTATTTTAATATCTATTAAAAGAAAATTGGGGGGTGAGGCATGTGTGTTCTTATTGTGTCATCTTTTAGGAAAGATGCAAAACTGCTTAAAAATTGCATTTTCATTTAAACTAGTGGAATCTGGGGGGAGAAAAGAATAAATACCTAATTGTCTTTATGGGGGTTTTTCAGGTTTTTTTGTTTTTTGAATATATATAAAATAACATGTATCCAATATTGTAAATCTTTATGCCTTAGGGCCAATTTCAGGATCTTGTTTAGTTTTGTATCTAGCAGACTATTCATAGGCATCACAGAGGCAACAAGATTCTTGTAAAAAACTGAAAATGGAGATATTCATCTTCATCTGTCAAATTTGCACTTTTTCTGTTTCCGGAGATGTTTTTTAAAAATTGCATATGTATCTAGAAAACATCCTAAAGCCCACTTAAATATCATGAAATTATTCTAGATACCTTTGTTTTCATAAATGTATTTATTGCTATACACTGAACGCAGCTATAAATATCATACGACTCAAATAAAATGATTGCAGTGGAAAACTCATTTGCATTTTTTGGTAATGATTTATTTCAGATATTAGTTAATCTACTTTAAGTGCAAGGATGCATTTACACCATCCATATGCTAATGAATTATTCATTACTCCCTTTGTTTTAAATGTATCATAATAATTTTATTTTTTAAATTACCATATTTAAAAAAGATGTAACTGCTTCCAGTAATTAACAACAGCAACAGTGACTGTGTTATCTCAAATTCCTCTCCCAATCCCAAAACATTCTTGTTCTTGGGCTACAAAATATCTTTCTAGAGAACAGGCAGGTTGCAACCAAGACGTTCTCACTGTGTTGCAGGTTTGGAATGGGTTGGTGACTCCCGGCTGTCAGAGCTTCTTCAGGTGGTGCCTCTTTGTGTGAGGCTGGGGCCAGAAGAGATCCTGGAGCTCAAGTGGGGAAAAAAAAAAAAAAAGAATATTTAGCAGAAGTTCCATTAAAAATGTTTGCTTTCCTAAGGATGTTGAATCTCACCTGTTGCTTACTATGGTCAATTTTAAGTATTTTAGAGCCTTGATCTCTTAAGCTCTTGTGCAATTTAGGTAAGTACTGACTTGCAGTAGTGAAAAGATCAGTCTTAGCCTCTTCAGGTGGTGCTGCAAGACATTTGCATAATGAAGTTCTACAAAGCCAGCAAAATTAAAAGCTTATCCTTCCCTGAACAGGACTTCTACACTTCTTACTGGCTTTGGATGTGATGGAGAAAAACAGAGTTTTGTTTGTGTCTGGTCAATTCTAAGTTTAAACTAGAATGGGCATGACTGAAAAACGGGACAATGGACTTTAAAAAAAATCTGCAGACTATGATGCCCTCAATTTTAGTTAGAAGATTTACAGAGGATTTTTACCTTAGCTTGTTTATTTATCAAATGCATTCAAATTTATTTTTGTACTCCCCACCCACCTCCATTGTCATGGAAGCGTGTTTGGTGAGATCCTTGACCTTAAAAAATATTCACAAGATATTTCAATTAAGATTAACTATTCTGCTTTCTGGGGCAGAGCACAGCAGCTCAGATGCATAACTGGGGAGGGGAGGAAATACCACTATTCTGACTTTATTATGGGTGCTTAGATTTGTGTGGTGGATTGGTTGGGGTGTGAGGGAGGGGAGGTGAGGCTTTTTTTAATTTAAGGTCAATGAATACACAAAGATGTTTGAGGTGCTTGTCTTTTAAAAGCAATAGTTGCCAACGTCAACATAACAGGGTCAATAGAAAATATGTAAATATGAGGAGGCAGCTCTACTGAAATGAATGGACAGCTTGTTCCAGCTGAGGATTTGCTCTAGTAGTTTGTTTTTAAAATTCTGTAAGCCTACATGAAAATATGCTTATTTTTACACCCCAAAATAAACCTTTTTGCAGATGCACTGCAGGCTCATAAACAGCTTAAAAGCAATTCTGAGAGCTGATGTTATTAGCAGCTGGAACTCTGTTTTGATTGACTGGTAGTATGAAATCAAGAGCCCTCCACTGAACCTCGTAGAGTTACATCAGTAACTGAGTTAAAATGAGATTGTGCCATCATGCTTCTGCAGTCTCAGCTTTGCATTGTACCCACTGCACATGAATTTTCTGGGTTGGTTAGTATTGTCATCGCTTCACTTTCAGGGGAACTGACTTCATTGATAAATTTAATATACAGCAATGGCGCAGACTTTGTTTTCCATTGCATTATGGGGTTTTTTGCCACCTACACTATGCACTGCGAAGGTAAGACATTTATAGAGTGAAGAATGAACATGCTCCTGATTTTATTTATTTTAAAAAAGACCTAACACTCCTCTGATCCCTTCTTAGCACTCAGGTTTGTTAGGGGGAGAGTAGGATGATTCAGTAATCATGATACAACAGGCTGACTTAAAGTCAGGATTCATTTCCTACTTCTGCCATCAGTGTTATTTCGAGACTCGTAATCCTTATGCTCTCAGTTCCCTTACGTGTAAAATGTGGATAGCAAGACTTTCTTGTCTGAGGTGATTTTAGGATAAATTGATTTATTTCTGAAATGTTTTGTTTGCTGCATTAAGCTTCACAGTTGAGACTGTAACAAGAATTTAAAGAGAAGAGTATGTAACAGGCTATGAAGGGTGAAAGGTGACAAACAATCATGTAGTTGTCCCCTGTAAAAATAATACCCTTTACATTTTTTTTTCTCTTTACATATTCTCAACATATCTCTCTCTCATGCACAGTCTCCTTCACTCCCTGGAGTTATTCTGTTGTAATGCCTGTCAACAAAAAGGTATTTTCCATAACCCATTTAGCAGAGACCATGCCCTTATACCTCTGGCGTGGTGATGTGTCTAAGTCTCCCACAGATACAGCTACTTTCATATTTAGAGTATTTCACACTGTAGCAGCTCTGAGCAGACATTAAAGAGTGTAAATAGAGCAAAAATCCTGGTATAATTACTTTTTGCCATTATTTCTACCTGTTGAGAGGAGGGTGTGTCATGGCTAGAGTGTCATGTATTCAATGTTAGTATTTTAGGTTGGAAGTAGTTGAGACTTACATTCAGAATACTTGTGGTAGAGGAGAAATGGAGCGAAGTTACAGAGATCTTTATCTGGGGTTAGTTTTGACTTTCCCTGTAATTAGGACTGTTTGTGATCCTCTAAAGGATCCAGTTTTAGCACAAGCAGCAAATTTGATGGGTGATTATAATGTTGAAAAGGCATTTACTTTCGTTTACAAGTGAGCAAGGATCAGTGAAAACTGAGTTTGCAATTTATACAAAGCTTGACAAATAGACCTCCTATCTTTAAAATTATTTGTAGCCTGTGGTAATTTTTCCTGTGGCTTTCAAACAGGCTTTGGATCTTGAGGCTTTACACTGTGGGTTTTGGATAATTTTGAGAAAATATTTGACTTTTGAAAGAAAGCATTGTTTTCCAACTCCTTGCAGTTTTGAAATGGAAATGTTTCTGAGCATAAGACACATGTTTGGCCCTGAGAGACCTTGGGGAGGATTAGGTAGAAACTCAAAGGCTCTGCGTGAGCCAAAGGATGTGCCTAGAAAAAGCTGATTTGGGAGGTGGCCTTCTCTAGCAGCTCAGGAATGACATAAGCAGAGGAACCTAAGATCCAACAGATGGTTACGTGTCTGTGATTCACTGTCATGGTTCAGGTTAGAGCAGCCTGGAGGCTGGTTTAATTTTTTTCACAGGGTATGATGACTAAGGGATTGTAAGTAGCAGGGAAGACAGCAGGAAAACAGTATGTTTGAATGATTTCCTGTTTTCACTTTCAATGGGACTTCAGAGGCAAATCCGAGAGACCTGTAAGAACGTGTGTATTTGTCACATGACTTTCATTGGTTCTTTCTTTTTAAGCTACAAAGCAGTATAAAAGGTTTTTACCTCAAAGTATTCATCTTTTTCATTGGTTTTCCGTATGTTCAGCCCTCAAGAAAATACATGTGACACCACAATTTCAGCTTACCAAAGAAAAAAAATGTCATCTTTGAAATAATACCTAAGGCTTCTAAGTGTCCTAGTAGTTCTTTTTCATTCCAAGTATATACTTTGGACTTTTGGTAAATGTGAATTTGGCATAGTAGAATGGGGTATGACCCAGCCTTTTCAAAGTCATAGTATTTAATTTTAAAGTTCTTGTCTGTTGTCTAATTGATTTTTTTTTTTTCCTAAGTTCACAACAAGGGAAAATACCAAAACATTTATACTGTAGTTTATAATTCTCTTCTGTGCAAGTGTCCTGTTCTTTTCTGAGTGTCTTAATTTTCTTCCCTCTTCTGAAATCTTACTGCTTTTTTTTATACAGATATAGAGCTTGCTGCTTTTGTCTTAGTCCTCAAGGTCTAAGGACAAGACCTAGACTTACAAGACTAGTGAGTGCTTCCTTTCTATGCCGAAAGATATCTGAAATTATTTCTCCTGACTGTTTGCAGTAGTAATGGTTAATCACTGGCCTCAGTACCAAGTCTGATGCTAATGGTATGAACTGAAACCAGGAAAGTTGCCATGTTTTGTAAGTTTGCCACACAGCATAAAAAAGATTTTTCACCATTGAGCACCAGCACTTAATTCCTACTGTATCTTTGTTTCCTCAACAATTCCAGTAAACTCAATATTGGATTCCATCTGCTATGCAACAATAAAACATAATATACAGATAGATTTTTTTTGCCCCCAAATAGCTGTACGTTTCTCAAACACTGTATTTGGGAGTACTCCATGATAGAGTCACCTTTTGTTGAATTTGTTCTGTTGATGGTACACTGATTTTTTAATTTCTGCTTTTGCATAGTGTCTGTGGCCATTTTAAATAAAGTGGAAGGAGCTAGACACTTATTTCCACATTAGTGTTCATCAGGGATCATCTATCTTAATTGGAGATTCTTGGAGGAACTTTGCTACTAAACAGCATCTGAGGTTCAGGTAATTCATCTAGTGATGAATTGATTACTTGTATTTATCAACTGATATTACAGCCAGAGAAGTCTTAACTGCTCACAATGCCTTTTTTCTGGAGGTCGTCTGATGCCAACTTTATGTGAGAGAGTTCAGTGGGGCTTACACTGCAGCACCTAGGAACTGGATGTATCACCCAGTGGTCTAGAGAAAACCCCTGCTGCTTTCAGTGTAAATAAGCATAATGTGATGACTGGTAGCTGTCCTGCTCAGCTATCTCTGCAGTGAGTAAGGTAGTCTTTCACAGAGGAGGGGCACAGACTGTGTAGTGTAGGTCAGTAACCTCTTTTGCTAGATTGGTTAGGAGGCACTGGTCAGCACCATTCAGGGTTTAATATTTTACTAAGTACAGTTAACTTTTGTGTCTTATACTCGTTAAGTGGAAGCAGTTGCCAGCATTGAGCAGTATGCAGGGTTGTCGCCCCACCATGGCTAGTCTGCATTGCTGCCTACGCTTTATTCCCTGTGCTCTAGGGTGTAGATTTTGTGATTGCATAGGAGTTCAAAGAAGCCTTTAGGAAAACTTTAGGGGGGTCTGCTGTGGCTGTGCTTCTCTCTTCCAGGGTTGGGAGCAAACAGCTGCTTCAGATTATTCCTTCAGTGAATGGGAGTGGAGAACAGGCCTGAGGAGATGCAGGGCTTCACTAGTTCCAGGAGGAACTGAAATTTGTGCGTAAAGCTGGAGAGCAGTTAATTGTTTTTAACACAAAGGAGTATTCATTAACGTTATGCATTTGGTGACCCTCTTTGGAACAATCAGAGAAAATGGGCAACAGGGACATGCAAGAAGGGCTAGTTTTTCTCCATGGAAGCAGCAGCATTATGGTGCTGCTTTTTCTTTTTTTTTCCTTTTTTTAAACTACTTCCAAAATGTTCCCTATTCAAACTTTTGTCTTTTTCTCCTGTAACGCCACCATTTTTATTCTCAGGAGCTCTGATTAATTTGTTTTCTTCTTTCAGAGAGTAACATAAAAGTCTTTGGCCAAGAGAGGTTTTTTTCCTTCTTACATGCATGCAGTATACCATCTTTCTCAATAAATCAGAGATTCCCAACTGGTGCCTGTAGCTGCTGTCCTAACAGAAGTATGAATATTGTCTAAATTTTATTTTGAGGTTTCAAACAGTGCTCTTACTCAAGAGTTCATTTCTCCCAACGATGAGTCTCTAATTAATGGTCAATCTCTCACCGAGATGCTGGTTTTGATTAGCATATTGCATCCACCAGCCTGGACAAGTTACCTGCTCGGTTAATGTCTATTAAGGAATCTTGTATTTTTAGAAAATTTTATTAATAAATTTATACTCCAGTAACACAGCTCATCACAATTATTTGTGTTCCTGTGTGTACAGTACCAGCTATTTGTCAAGTTGATCCCTTTGTCATCAAGTGGTGTAGGAATTCTGGATATGGAGTCAATCTAAGTATACTCCCTTGCCCAAAAATAAGCAGCAGAAGCATTTGCTTATGCAGGGGTTCTGGCAAATGCCTGCTATCTTCCCCTGCAAAACAAACATATCATTTCCATAAATGCTCTAGGTATGTAGCTTCTACCCTGTTTGAAATGCATGGCATTTTTATATGAAGAGAAGAGGCATAAATCAATCTTCACTTTTAGGAGCATGGCTCTCTTCCAGATATATACTTTTTGGATGTGCTTAGTTTGACGTGTAACAGGTTATATTCCACACTCCAAATATGAAAAATTTCTTACCAGAACATGGCATTAGACCAAAACTAATATCTTTTGAGCGCAAGCAGGAGACCCATTAGAATGACCTGATGGACTGCTCTGAGAAAAGGAAGAAGAATGCCTGGATAGCATTTATAAACAAACAGAAGTTAACCATTTGTGTCAACGTTTCAAGCCTTATTCTTTTTTTAACCTGACCCTTTTTTATCAGAGCAAACTAGAGAAGAACAATGTGTCTTGGATATGAGAATCATCAGCAGAACAGTAGCTATTGTAATGTGCATAACTATAATTAACTTCAAAGGGAATAAAGTCTATGCATCAGCTGGCAGCAGGACAGGGACTTTGCCTCTTAGAATAGAATAACACTGAAGGTGGCCTTTCTAGTCACATTTCTGATGTGGTTAGACCCCCTTCCAATCCTCTGTGTTCCATAATCCTTGCTCATCTCCATATACTTTCTTTTTAATGCTATTAAGCACATCCTAGGAAGCTTTATTTTTCATAAAACTGCCACAGATACTTTCCTTTCTGTTTGCCCTCTTTATTTTCTAACCTCAGTGCTAGGAATTTTTACCACTTGCCTTTTGCCAGTTGATTGCTGAATTATTATGTAAGTGTAATGAGGCACAATAAAACTGGTAATTTCATTACTAGTAACCCCTTTCTTCCATTCTGAGATGCCTATAAGTACTCAGACCTATTTATGCTAGTTCCTCACATGCTGATGGTATTGTAGGATATCTTGTAGGATTTCTAGAAGTGTGTGTGTATACATATATACACATATTTTTATTTAAAATAAAGTATGGTCACCCATATATTAAATTGATATAGTGTAAGTTGTAGTTGCAAAGAATCTATAAAAAATAACTATAAAAATACAGTTGTTTTTCTACTTGTTACTTTAGTCAGTCTGGCTATTTCTTTTGTCTAGTGAGATCTAAAGATATTTTTTTTTTTCGTTATACTTGATTCAAAACTTGGGGTTAGCTGAAGGTTGCTCTCATACCTTATGTGACACAAATTTCCTCTTGAATGTTTTTCTTACATAAGAAGTACTGTGCTTTTTTTCCCTTCTTCATGCTGAGTTTAATCCCTTTGGTGACTATATAGACAATTTCTCAAATTTTAACATATGTCACTGTTCTGTTCAACTTTCTGAATACCAAAATGACTTCATTAATTTCCCTGTGTTTCCAACATATCTGTATTAGAGGCAGTAATGAAAATTCTGCATAAGGACTTCTACTGACTTCAGCAAGTATAGACTCATAGAATATCTCAAGTTGGAAGGGACCCATAAGGCTCATCAAATCCAACTGTCTGTGCAGAACTATCTAAAACTAAACCATATGACTAAGAGCATCATTCAGATGCTCCTTGAACTCTGACAGGCTTGATGCCATGACCACTTCCCTGGGGACCCAGTTCCAGTGACCAACCACCCTCTCAGTGAAGAACCTTTTCCTAATCTCTAACCTGAACTTCCAACCTGACACAGCTTCATTCCATTAGGATGTGCCTAGACAACTAAAGGACTATGCCATCAACTCTATACCTTCCTTCATTTTCCACTTGCCTTTTTATACTTTCTTTATGCATGGCCATGCTTTTCAGGCCTTTTTCCTGTAAATAAAAATCTCCATTTTAAAATTACTATTTCAATACAGTACTTCACCTTTTTCAATGAGTCCAAATTCTTAAAGATCTGAAATTGCTTATGTGCCTCATCCCTTTGAAAATTAATTGGATAGAAAAGCTCTCAGCTTGAGGGATGTGGTTTTCGATATATTTAGGTGTTTTGTGAGACAGTGTGAGCAGGCTTGACATCTCTCTTCTAGTTACGTACAGGTGTACTCCATATGGATATAAGAATAAGCCTATTTTATACAGACTAGTAAAAAGGTGTACTTTATTATTTTTCCCATTTTGGTCTGTGTTGTATTGAAGTGTGCTTAATCTGAAATTAATTTTATGTCTCTAACTTAATCTATGTCCAGCTTTAAAGAGAAGGAAATCGTTCAAATTAAACATTATTTAAGAGGACTTTTTTTTTTTTTTTTGTATACATTTGACAAGAGGAAAGACAAATCAGCAGAACGTATGCTCCATAGAAGTGCACTGAGGGGACAAGAGCTCATTGTGTCTTTGCTTGTCCTGCAGAGGATAAACCATCATCCTAACGTTTTTTGGGTGACTTCTCAACAGTGATGTTCAGAAGAAGACCCTGCTGTTTGAAATAGCTTCTCATGTTGCAAAACCTTACTGACCTAATTCAACATCTGGCTGTTGCCTAAGCTGGTAATCCTGTTCCCCCTTCCAACCAAAACTGTGGCTATGTGGTCTTGCCTTCTTTGCTTTCACCCTGCTACTTATTGGTCAGCCAGCATGATGGCTTTTTTTTTCTTTTTTCTCCTCCTTTCGCCTCCCCACCGGTTTAATTTTCTGTTTTAGCAGACGGAGGTGGTTTATTCTGCTGTCAGTCAAGCACTTAGAGCTAATTCAAGGTGGAGAGGAGGGATGCTTGTGAAGAGGTGAGATGAGGAAAGGACACAGCAATGCCTTATCTGTCTGTGTCAAGGTTTGTCTTGTGCCACTTTGTCCTTGTGCTGCAAACCCACAGTTGTATGTATTGATCTATTTGCCGCGTGCTGTGGTACCATCGTTTCACAGGCATTGCAGACCTCTAAGGCAGCACAAGTCCAGAACAACCAAAAATTGTTTCTTACCAGTTTATTGAGGTAAAATGTTCAGGCACTGACTTGGACAAATGCCTATGCCAGTGCTGAGGAGGCAGGGCAACAGCTGGCAGGTGGGTCAGTCCCCTGGCATGGCAGCATCTCCTAGGACCTGAAGTCAGAAGATCCTGCCCTACTTAGAAAGGGCTGATCTATCCCAGAAGAGATCTTTAATGTTTGTGAATTCCTCTTTTACCTACTACTTGTTCTCCTGTTAGCTTGATCTACCTAACCTTACATTCTGATTTGCAACATATCATTTTGAGATGGATATTGGTAATACTTCTGAACCAGCTACCAAAATTCAAAAGAGTCTATCTCTAGCCAGATTTCTTCAGATGCAATTCCAAAGCCTCTTTCTTTGTGCCTTAATTATATAGAATTCTCTGGGGCTTCAGCAGGAGTTTTGACTGTGCAAGTGATGCTGAACAAGGTCTCTAGTTTACAGGACTAATTATTACCCTGTACTTTGATTTGGCTCAAATACTCCTGAAAAATTTTGCTGTTGGATATATGTGTGTAATTACTGCTGGAGATGGTAGTACTGGAAGAAGCCCTCTCAAGGCAAAATTGGTTTTATTAATATCTTTATAAATTAAAGATAGGGATTCTTTACTCTGTTTCCTATTATGCTTTTACACTTTTCCAAGACATAATTTATATCCAAAATGGTGTGAAATAGATAATAAGTTAAGAAAAAATCTGTACTTTATACTGCAGCATTTGGCCCTCTTATTTTTGTTCCTAAATGCTATCTGTAGCTGCAAATGACTGTTGTCATGTGGCACTTTTTTTTTTTTTTTCTATTACATGTTGGCTTTCCCAGTAGACTTTTACTCTTGGTTTTCCCAGAAGGTTTCAGTGTCTTTCCCAGTATCAGTAGCAATTAAAATATCTCCCAGAAGGACATATTTTACTTCCAGCTGTGTTCTACAAGTGACTTGAAAAGACTTAATAACTCATGCAGAAAGTGGCTTATATTCCAGGGGAATTACTTAAATGACTTCATTTCTTACTTCAACTCTGAGTTCAAAGGGGATTCATATGGCCCCCACACCACAAATTCTGTCTTTAATTCAGAGGCCAAAACGACATCAAACAGGAATGAAAAGCCCCTCTGCTGTCCTTGCCAGCAGTGCAGTGAGCTTTCAGCTCAGGGGAACTGTGATACCCAAAAAACTTCTTAGAGGCCACTTGTTCAGCAGCTCTTCCAGCTTCCTGCAAGAGCAGCCCACAGACCAGTGCTGCTGGATGCTGGAGAAGTCCTGTTATGATAAATTATACATGATAACGGTACCTGCTTCTCCCGTTTCTGATGCTCTTTGAATTCAGCTTGAATATATTTGAGGGACTCGGTACATCTTGCAAATTCCCCTTTCATAAATTATTACTAATTGGAAATAGCTTAATGTTCAGTGGTGGTTAAAACAACAATTCCCATTGAAGTCAGTGAGTGTACTTACAGCATTAAGTAGGTCTCCCAGCAATGCTTGTGGGTCAGGTACCTGGTTCTGATTTAGTTCCTGTATTTTTTTGCCTTTGTGAGTAGCCATGTTAGTGTAAGAAAAATATTTTGTTTTCAAATCTTTTGCAACTTTGTCTTTTAAAAGTACTGCATGTACTATCTTTTTATATGGTTACTGAATGTTCTTTCCTCCTTATTTCAAGTGAATGAAAGATGATCCAAGTAAATCCTGAAAGGGACTCATGTTGAAGTGACCATTGGAAAAGTGTCCCTATTGCACTTCTTCATCAGATAAATGTTGTAAACTGAAGAAACTAACAAAGCTAGTGATCTTTATGTTTAACGTTTTCAAGAATGCGATCTTTTCTAAATGCTTATTTTGCTCTTTTTCCTTCTTTTTAAAAAAAAAAAAAAGGCAAGCTGTAAATTCCATTCCATTTCCTTGCCCTTGTGTATTGCTTCTTCCAGTTCTCCCCCCACATGTCAACGGTAGAACTTAGCAGCTTTAAAAAATGCAAAATTGGTTTTGTCTTCGTTTTGGTCTTTTCCTCTCAACGCTCAGGGAAGGGGGAGATTCTTTGTGGATCATGATTTCTTCATTTTTAGCTTGGCTAACTGGCCCTTCCTACTATGTTTGATACAGATCTCTTACCGCAGAAAAATTATTGTTTTGATACATGGATAGCTAGATACCTGATAAATTGTAATGATTTTGCTGTTTTGAATTAGTTTAGATTTAAAAAAAAAAATGTTCCCTGAAAAAAAAAAAAAAAAAAGTGACGTGTTGCCTAGAGCAACTGACTGCTGCAGAATGGGGAGGGACAACCACCACAATTTGAATTTTCCCTTGTTTATTTTTTTCTTTCTCTCTCTGTCTGTCCAACCTGTTGGATAGTGGATGAACTAGAAGTGATGGCTGTGATGTGTCAGTGGTTGATGAAGTGAAGTGCTATTTTGCTATTCAAGGGCCATTCAACTCCACATTGTTTTTCTGGTCAGTTGTTCCTGTCATTCAAATTATTATCACAGTAAATGTTAAAACAATGCCACCCGATACTGCAGCTCACTTGGTATATTTAACTTGATTTATTGTGGTTCATTGCCAGGATGCTTTGAGGGACAGTTATACATAGCCTTAGCAATTTCAACAGTGTAAAAATTTATTAATTAGCATTAGTGAATTTATTCTTAACTCTACTTTCCAGATCAATTTTAGCTATTTATTGAGGAATACTTTGGAAATTAATTTTGAATGCTCTTTTCTCTTGAGCCTGATAAAAAGGTAGCAGAACTTCACTGGCAAGACCAAATCCAAGGATTTGGCTTTTATTTTTCCTTTTCTTTTTTCCCCTCATGTCTGTATGTTTTGGCATAACATGGGACAAGCAAAGCATCAGGATGAAGGAGACAGTCTCTAAGCATCTGCTGTTGCCTACAATGCAAGGGCAGGCTCTATTTGGCTGGGGGATGCTGCTGCCATTTTACCTCATCCCCTAAGGCTTCTAAATTCTGTTTCTCTCAGGTACCATAAGGAAAATTAAACATTTCTAAGGTTTTTGCATTGATCTAGTGTCTGAATGTCAATGCATTTCCCTTTTCAAATAGAAAGAATGTGTCTTGATTCAGGAAGCAGTAGTTTGCTTTGTGGTGAGGGGCTGCTTGATAGGGTATGGGGTATCCCACCTCAGTTTCCTCTGCCCAGTTCAAAATAGTTTTACGTCAGGTATCACTGATTGAGACAGAGCTCAGGCACTTGAACCTGGGCTTTCAGTGTCCTAGCCTATGATATTTGCCTTTGCTTGCTTTTCTTGCTCCTAAAAAACATTTCACTGAAAACATTGTTGAAATGGAAGTGTCTGCATGAAACTTGTTAAGTTTTATGAGTTAGCACATATTTAACAGACTGTATGGCTCAAACTTAATGCATAAAGTTGGTGGGGGAGAGGAATTGCATAAAGTGGCAAACAGACTACAATGGAGTTAATGCTGAATCGGGATTTTTGCAGCGAGTGAAGGAGGTATTGTTTATTTTAAGTTAACTCATACTTTGTTAATTCAGTTACTTGTAACTGGTCTGGGATTTGAGTCTCTCCATTTTGACGCATGAAAACTTAATTTTGCATGACACAAATGCAGTGATGATTATGCGTTTCAAATTTTGAGAAAGCTGCTAAGGAGGACCCCATCCTGTGCTAATGGAAGTCCTGCTGCTACTCTTGTGTGGTGGGAAAAGCAAGACTTGAGGGACGGGGTGCATGGATAAGTGCTTCCATTACCATTACATAGGGGATAGCATTTCAGCTAATGTGCCAGCCTCATTTCCTGCCAATGCCTTCTGTTCTTTGTTCTCCCCCTTCCCCTCTTGGTGTAAGAGGAAAGGTTGTCGAGACTGTTATTGCTCATTACAGTTGTTTACACCCACCTCTTAGCCTTTGTTGCACTTGGCTATCTTGGCTGGTGCTGGCATGCACAAACTAGAAAATAGTCTTATTCTATTAGCTCATTAAGACTACCAGAACTCCTGGAGTCCTTGCCCCCTCTCACTTAAGTGGCAACAGTGATATCACAGTATTCCTGTAATTTTAATATTTTTATATATGAGTCTTACATCTGTTGCTGAACTGGTATGGTTTATCTTCTGGAATATACTCAAACAATGTTATGGAGTGATGTCTGTTTGATTACTTTTTCTAAGCTTAGTTCTGACTTTTTGGCTATTGGGCCAAATTCTATAAAATTGAGAGATTCAAAATCAGGTAATTAATAAGCAAATTGGAGAGCTCTGCCATGAAATGTGTCTCCATTGTAAAGGGTGTACATGTAGAAGAAAGGGAAACCTTTTGCAATCTGGCCCTTATATGTTTTAGAGAAGCACAGTATGTGTTTATCTGAGTCCATAAATTTTAAATTAATTTGAACTGCATGCAGAAAAATCCTGTAAAAATCCCAGCAACGAGAAGGTCGGATGATAAATTGTGGGAGGACAGCTTGAGGGATGCCACTCTCTGAGGGTCATTTTGCAATTTCCATTTTGAATGTCACTGTTTTGTTTTTAATTTTGGGACTCTGTGGAATCTCCGAGACTTTTGCCTCTTTATTTTCCGGCTACCGTCATTGTTCTCCCGTGTTTGTTTACCTTTTTGGTGGCATTGGCTAGCCTGCTCACTGCTACAAAGCAAATTGAACCAGGTCAAGCATTCTGCTCAGAAAACACTCTACCGTATTGGTTCCTTCAATGTGGATTTCCTCCTTTGTATTTGCTAGTGTGCTGTGGATTGCTATCAAGCAATTCCCTTCTGCAGCTGGTTCTGTGGTTATGCCCAGCTTGGGCTTCCTTCATCTTTTTTGCCACAAATGATGCTGCAATTTCTGTGAAATGGTTAGAAACTTGTCATAAGAATGTATGAAACAGAAAATCATTAATCTTGATGCTGCTCTCTGCTGGCTTCTGTTGCACTGGCTGTTCTGATTTCCCTGGCCATGACTGTTCCTATTTTACTTGCATAAATTCCAAGGTTTTGTTTTTTGTCCAGTTCCTAATTTTCTCAAATCCTTCTTAGAAATAATAACCCTGAACATATATACCATCCAAATGTGATCATGCATGTGTCCACTAATCCCTAGTGAATGCTACCTTAGTGAATCATTTCAGGTACTCTGTTATAATAAAAATATGTAATGCAACTATCTGCCCTTCAAGATCCTCAGCAAAAGACATACCCTGGTCTTATTTGTGTTAGTGTAAATCTAGAATACCTTTTTATCTATTAGTGGCTTTAATATAGGTTAACTCTATTTTTAAATGAAATCAGGACTGGACCAGTTGCATATTGGCTTTGCATCTTAAAAGGTTGTTGTGGTTTGACCCCAGTCGGCACCTAAGCACCCCACAGCTGCTCACTCACTCCCCCCACTGATGAGATGGAGGAGAGAATTGGAAGGGTAAAAGTGAGAAAACTCGTGGGTTGAGATAAAGACAGTTTAATTGGGAAAACAAAAGCCACACACACAAGCAAATCCAAACAAGGGATTCATTCAGCACTTCCCATGGGCAGGCAGGTGCTCAGCCATCTCCAGGACGGCAGGGCTCCATCATGTGTAACAGTGACTTGGGAAGACAAACGCCATCACTCCTAATGTCCCTCCCTTCCTCCTTCTTCTCCCAGCTGTATATGTTGGGTGTGACCCCATATGGTCTGGGATATCCCTTTGGTCAGTTGGGGTCAGCTGTCCTGGCTGCGTTCCCTCCCATCTTCTTGTGCACCCCCAGCCTACTCGCTGGTGGGGTGGGGTGAGAAGCAGAAAAGGCTTTGACTCTGTGTGAGCACTGTTCAGCAGTAACCAAAACATCCCTGTGTTATCAACACTGTTTTCAGCACAAATCCAAAACATAGCCCCATACAAGCTAATATGGAAAAAAAAAAAAAAAATTGCTGTCTCCCAGTCAAAGCCAGCACAATGGTTTTATTAGACTAATAGGGATTTCACAGACGATAAGTTTTCTCAGGTGGGAGTGCTCTGGCCATATTTGCCTTATGAAGTTCAAAACTGACAATGTGCAGCATTCCTTTAGGTTACAGCTGGCTGATTCTGCCTTTGGAAATATGATCCTGGCTTATGTACCTTGTGAATTTGCATTTTTAGCACATTAATTACATTTTGTTCCCAGTTATATTTGGATAGCATTGTAGAGGAGTAACTTGGAGCAGTATTTGTCTCCAATCTTGAGAGATGACAGTGGGAATAACTTGGAGCAGAATTTGATATGTACTCTCCTATTACTAAGACAGATAAATTTATTTTAATAATTGTCATTTGAAATATTTAACAGACTATCTGTGACCTCCTATTGGATGCCTCCTAACATATCACCATTTTTTTTCATGTATAAACAATAAAATAACAATGATTGAAAACCTGTTCAGATTTGAAAGATTAAATATTAGCAATTAACAACAGAGTGGATTATTAAAATCTCACTTCTCAATGAGAGAGCACATCATATGAAGAAGCTAATGTTTCTGATGGCTCTCTTCCTATCTGGTGTTAGGGAATCAAATGTGAAAATAGGTGCTTATCTGGTTCTACTAGTGATATAAGGTCCCCTGAAGAACCAGTTTTGCTGCTGTAAATTCAGGATATATGAAAATGGAGACTTAGTTGGTAGTGCTTGGGTTTTTAGGGGGGTATCATTGTGATCTGTTTCCCCATGGCTTACAGGGAAGGGCCTGAGTCTAGGTGGGGACAAGGGAAGAAAGCAGTTCCTGGGAGATACGGTTGCTTCTATGAATAGATTAATAGGATGAGTCATTAAAATTACTGAGTGTTATGTAACTTAAACTTTTCAGTCAAGTACACATTATTCTGAATATACGCTTATGTGACTTTGACCCTGTACAGTAATTTCTATTAAATAAAAACTACTGTGTTAGCTTTTGGTGTAAGGCTTGTGAAGCTTCTAGAGAGGGAGCTAGGGTGAGTGCATGAGACAGACAGTGTTCATCCCACAAAATGCAGGAACTATATACGTATTTTGGAGCTCCACCTACGGGCAAATTAATGCTATGACTAAGAATGGATAGGTTTACGTGGGCACCGTGCCCACAGCTAACATTGCTTGCATATTTTCACAGCATGGTTCTGTTAGAGTGGTGCTCTGGGGGCTGCTATTCCCTGTTCCTCATCATAGCCTTGAGCATCGTGCTGATAACTTTATATTGCTGGCAGTGTTGCTGCTGGCAAGTTCAAGACTAGCTTGGGTATCTGTGTCTGACTTTCTGTTGCGCATAGATGTGCCCAGCCTTGACTGGTTTGCACTGAGAGCAGATGCAGTTTGAGAAGCTGCCTCGCAGAGTTCACTTAATTTTTTTCCCTTGCCTTTCTTGTGTGTGTATTGAAAATAATGCTTTTTAAATTGCTTTGAAAATTTAGGCACAAAGGGTGCTACATAAAAGCTTCAGCACATTTAAATTAAATAGCCTACATGGTGATGCAGATAGAGATCTAATGTCCAGCTGGACTGCATCCAACTAGGGCGATGAGCCTGTAAATTTAGAGGAACTGCCTTTTGGGAGGGGTACTGCTGCTCTTTCTAAATTGTACAGTGGTTTGTAGACATAGTCTTAAAGGTTCAAAATGTGATCAGACTGTAACTCCAACTTTCTGTAAATTGTGTCCCCTCTACATCCCTTTGAACAAGTTTCCTTCCTCTTCATTTTCAGCATGTACATGTATGCATAGCAGTAGTCAGACAAGACAGGAAGGAAGGAAAAGTTCAACCTTTTACCACTGTCTTCATCTCAGGCTGGTATAAATAACCCCCAGGTCATATTTTATGCCTTCTGCTACTGAGTCCCCTACTGAGGAGGTTAGTAAGAGTGATCCCCCTTCAATGGGCATCCCCAGACCACTAGAGAAAGGATGAATTAATGATTCCTTCTTCTCAAAGTCACTAGAAGATGTTGCTCCTCAAGGTGATGGAGGAAGGGTAGGAGAAAAAAGGGGCTATCCCCAGGGTTGTGTGCTCACTAACTGTGTCAGCTGCTGTGATATCATCTGCTTCCTCTGAGCAGGTGTTAAATTACTATTCTAGGACTTCTGAGGATTATAATCTTTCTTTTTCCTTCCCTCCCTTTCCCCCTCCTCCGTGATGGTACTTTACTACTTGCCCTTGTCTCTTATGCTGGTGCTTTAAGGATTAAGCTGAGTGACATAACTCCAGATCTGAGAATGAATTTGAAGGAAGATTCAACTTGCATTGTTGGGATCTTCTATTATAGATACTGGAAATACCATAGTTTTTACTTTATTTTTTTTCTTTATTGCCTCAAATTTGTTTAGTGGCCATAAAACATATGCTTAATATAGACTGCTATACCCAAGGTTTGTTCTCTGTTAATCAGCAGCAAACACAGTAAGCCAACGTGGACTGTGTGTGTAGAGAAAAATCAAATGGATGAAGACATAATCAGAGCTATTCTCCTGCTCAGAGTGAATATTAACAACAGTGTTTTATGATAAACTATAATTGAAGACATTAACTTACTGGGGAAAATAATCTTCCTTGACAAATAGGCACATGTTGCTGTTGCATCAGGTGCTGACAGAAGCAATATTAGCTAGCTTTCAGTAAGTCTGCCTGCATGCATGTGTGTCTATAAAAGAGTATTTTATGATCCAAAATAGTATTTTTATGAAAGTGTTCTGGATTCCAATTTGATTTGCCCACTTGCTTTGTCTTCTTAGAGTTAAACAGGTTTCATCTCTATGTCTATTCACATTTTTGCAGCTACAAGGATAGCGTATATACATATTTATCTGTACCCATGTATATTTAGCTAAATGTACTTTGTCAATCACAAATATTATCAGAAGCTTTTATGCAAAGGTAAGCCTGATTTTTGGTCCAAATTTATATTTAGATTATTCTGTCTTTTATGCTTGTATAACTGAATCTGTGTAATTCTGTTGGCATTGGTGGCAATGCATCTAAGTTTGACAGCTGAAATAGAGGGAAGCAGAGTATGATCTTTATCCGTTTTATTGTTCTGTTGCATTTATAATAGTGCAAAGAACTTCAGTCTGGGCTATGGCAAGAAAAATAGAAATGTTAATTTTAAAAAAGAAGCACCAAACAAAAAAACTCATAACCCACCTTTCATTATCAGGAATGGAATTGAGGCAGCATAAGAAAACATTGGTTCCACTTAGGATTGTACAGAAGAAAAATTGCCTCTGTGATTTTTTTTTATTTATTATTTTATTTTCCAGTAGAATGTGTTCTGTGCATGGAAATGAAATTGTTTGATATAGCTGCAACAAAATCAGGAACTAACCACTATGAATTCATGTAATATCAGAAGAAAAAAAAAAAAAAACAAACCACAAACAGAAAAGCACGTGCAGTAGATGAAAGCAAAGATGGAAATGGGTGAGATCCTTGTTCTGGAAAAGAAATCCTAGTAATCTGCAATTTTATTTTGGCTGTGGTGATTCATGTCTCTTCAGAAGTTTCTCAACAACGACAACTGTTGTATGCTGTCTTTGAAACCCACATGCTCCTGCTGAAGCAGGGTTTGAATCAGCATGGAATTTGGCTTATCAGACTGTGTCTGGGAAGCCAGCAGTTTTTGTCATGCCAGATTGCATCTGGATTAAAAACTGAAGAAAAATGTAGTGACACATTGTGAAAAGAAAAAGACAAGCTTTATTGGCTTCAGTGAAATCTCATAAGCAGATAACTGTTTCATACTTTGGTTATTATAGTTATTTAAGTGGTAATTATATTCATTAAATGTGTGCTTTAAAGTTAATGTTGTTGGAGATATTCCAAGTATTAGAGATATGCACGTAAATCACTTTTCATATTGAGGTGTTTTCTGATCCTCATAAGAATTTATCATGCTTTTGATGTGTTTTTATAAAAATCAGAATGGAAGAACAGATTTTTTTTTTTTTTTCCAGAAGCCACAAACACGAAACAGTTTTATTTGTGATGATGTCTTAGGGGAGGATATTGATGCAGTGTCCTAAACCAGTATGGTTATAAGCAGTGGCTTATTTATCTCACTCCTAAGAAAAACTGAAGGCTCTTTAAGCATATGTTAGTAGTCTGGACAGAAAATTAGTACATAAAAGTTCATATCTTTATTTACAGGAGGTTAAGTTGTCTGAAATTGATTCCCTTTCCTGAAAGGACTTTAACCAGCAGTTCTGCACCTCTTTCTGGATGATAGAGAGCACTTTGGTGGCTGCAAATTGAATACTAACCTAGGAAAAACTGGACGATTGCAAACATCCTCTCCTGAACATTTGTCAAAAGCATAGCTGTGGAAATTAACAATTTCTAGCTAATCATAGCTAGATTATAAAGAATGTCAGTTTGATGGGGATGAGGGAAGAAATGGGCAGGAATGGGACTGTCAGAGTTACTTCTGAGAATGATATCTGGCAAAAAAAGCAATTAGGGTTATTTGGACAGCTTGCCTCGAACAGCATATTTCTATCCTTTATCATTAATGGAAGGAGTACTGCCTGTACTAGCTTTGGTTTTGTGTAAATTTACCAGGATTGTGCTACAAAAAATATAGACCATGTTTAAGCAGGTTGTTGTAAAGTTTAAAAGTGTAATCCTAGTCTAATAAATAGGTGGGTTATTCATTACAGTACTAAAATATTTATTAAAAAACAAAAGGCAGCATGTCAATCTGTATTTTGTGTTAAATCACAGAGCAACACCAGTGAAATATAGCTTTATCACTGCTGGCACTATGTGCACTGGAGGGCTGAAGGCTGGGACATTCTCACTCTACGAAAACAGTGTCAGTTTCAAGGGTCTTGCAGGCATGAGAAAAGACAGAGAAGGAAAAATAAAAACACACAGTGTTCTGAAATCTCGGAGGTTTGCCCAAGTTTGATGAAAAACCAAAGCAGAGTGAGATGGCTAAGTCCCAGAACATCCCACCACAGGAGTCAAGTTAATATGTCACTGGCTGATGACAGTGATGCTGATGTTAAAGAATGCTCATATAAGGCATCCCTAGGATTAATTTGAAGATGAAATTATGGAAATTCAGTTCTGCAAATAGTGCTGGGAAGACCAAATGAAATTATTGGCGTATGCAAGGACTTTTGAAAAGGACTGGCCAGTGTAGGTGGAATAGCTCATATAAGTGATCTGGGACACTGGAGGGTGCAGATCTCCCTCAGCTTCCTTGGCACAAACTAATTCTCGAGCACAGCTGGCCTGCCCATGTGCATGTAGGTTCCTCCCCAAGTGAAAGGATTTGCTCTGCTGCTTTCCTGTAGTTCTGGAACTCTTCTGAGGCTTTCTATAAATGACAGCAGGGTTCATCAGACTCTTACTTGATTCTTCAGCAAAATGATGACTATTGGGATGCACGAGGATCTGGGCTCATCTCCCACTAACACAGCACTTTGCTGTAATGAGAGTCAAGGCAAACACAGATCACCATCTAACACCAGCACAGTTGTAGGGCTTGGGATTTTTGTTGTTCTTGGCTTTTTTCAGACTAGTTTAGCATGCCCTATCCTTTTTCTCTTTGCAGTCAGGGTAGATTTTCCTGCTGCTTTCCTGGTAATCAGATGGTACTGCAGTCACAGAGCATGCAGGCTCACCTTGGGTTAAATGGTTTCCTCCGTTTCAGGTTTTGTGCAGACCAGATTTAAATTCAACAGTGTTTGTTTAGGATTCTGTGCTCAGCACTTTGTATTAGATGAGAAGAAGCCCTGCATTTAAATTATCCAGTCTTTAGGACTGATGAAAATTGTCAATCACCTTCTAGCATATTTAACTTATCCTAAAGGATGCTTACAGGTGCAAAAATCCACATCCAGTTGCATTTATAGATCGTTGGGTTTATTTTGTCACCGAAGGACTGTCCTCCTTGCCTTCTGATGTATTTTTGTGTTGCCCTGCAGACAGTGGGCAGAAATCAGTTTTTGGTATTAAAATAATAAATTCTATTCTCTTCAAATTGGCCATACTGACAACAAAACAAATAGCATGGAAGCACACAATTTGTATTCCATGACATTAAAAAATAGTAGCTGGCACGTCCTGCCTAAAGCAGGAGAAATACCGCCACAGCAGGTTATTCAGTTGGTGCTGAGAATTCTGTTAAGTAATATAATTATTTCTGCTCTTTACTTTCTGTCCAGACATAAGGAGTAGAGATGGCGTTAATTATGAAGTGACAACAGGGCTGAAGTGGGGGGCAGGAAGGGGGAAATCTTGCAAGGTGTGTGCAACAGACCTGAACCAGACACCTGCCTTTCCCATCCCACGATGTAAATATGCTTCCACCTCACATCAGGATAACAGCCAGAGCCTCCCAGTGTTTGATTAAAATAAATAAATAAATAAAACGTTGGCAGGATCCTTCCAGGACCAGCCTTTTCAGAAGCCACCCTGGGCTGCAAGGCCTGGATCTGCTTGGAGTGGGAGAGGGGGTGAGTGCAGCTGCCTGCTGCAGCGTGCCCCAGGTGTCCTGCCAGCATGGGAGCAGAGGCCAGCATGGGGATGGGGACAGTGGGGGTCAAGGCAGCACAAGGCCCCAGGTTGGCACCTCAAGGGTGCCCAGGGCACAAGGAGCAGTGTGGAAGGTGTAGACTGCCAGATGAAATGTCTCCTCATGCACTGGAGGCAGTGCTGCCCTGAAACAGGGGTTGGATGTGGGGGCTGGAGGCTGGAAGGTGCCATGTTTGCTGTCTTGGGGCTCAGCGGAGCAGGTAGGGCTGGCTGACGTGGATGTGGTTTCATTAGGAAACTTCCAGCCTGTTCTGCAGTTTGTGAGATGGGGGAGGGCAGATGAGTTTCTCCCTCCAAAGGGAAGCCCCACTGGGCACAACGAGCAAATAACAGGGGGAGAGGTTTGTGCTCTTGTGCTTGTTCTGGGTTTGCTGCTACTTCAGCCAAAAGAGACAGTCCCAGATAATTGGCTGGTAGACTAAAAGTCATGTTTATTCATTACACGTTTACCCTTCTGCAGGTGAAGATCATCAAACAAGAGAAAAAAGTTGTCTGTATGCCATGTCCTAGTCCTGAAACTAGATGGACAGAAGCCAATTGACAATCTCCATACAGTAACAGCCTTTAATAAAAAGATGCTTGGAAGCAGAGTGGTGGTTGAAGTATCACCACTGAGAAATGATTTATTGAGCCAACACTTTGAAGCTCTTTAACTGAAACCATCTAAGTGAAACTGCCACATCCCATGCCCCTCAGAGGAACAGTCATACAGCTTCATGCTGTAGTGCTTTTACCGAGCTGGTGGTTATTTTTTCCTTCCATGGTAATATGAAGTTCTGTAAGAACCTCTTTATGGACTTTGGAAAAAAAAAAATAATAAAAAAAAGGAGGTAGAAATAGCAGCCTCTGACCAGACCTGCATGTGTAGACTTCCAAAAGGATAGTATAGAGAATACATTTTATTTCTTCACACCTAGTAGAAGCTCCCCTAGTGCTATCGAGCAAGGGACAGAAATTCCAGGCTATGCATTTTTTCTACAGCTTGCAAGTATCTGTTCTTTTTTCTTTTTTCCTTCTTGTGAGTCTGGATCATTTTGTTTTGAAACATCATTTCTGCCTGACTCAGCAGTTGTCTGTATGGTAAATCTGAGGTACAGGGGAGGAGACTGCTTTTTATCTGGTAAAAATTTAATGAGGTATACATTTCTCTCAGCTCTTAGTGGGAATAAAACTTTCTTTGTAAAAACCTCTGAGAAATTTATCCAACTGAGAGTTGTTGGATTTATGCAGAATTTTTGCTCATTTGCTGGCTTAAAAAAAAATTCAGGCCTAGCAGTCAGGTATACTGTGTAGATATGTGATATACGCTAGAGGACTATAAAGCCAATGAATAGTTATCTATATATAATGCCAAGTATCTCATCCATGATATGAAATAATCCTAATTTTTTAATGCTTTCAGAAAATCACATGTAAGGGAGCTCTTCAAAAATCAAAGTATCCATGTTAAAATTAAGCTACCAAGCACTTCGGTTAGATCTCTGTTTTTCTTGCTTTATAATAAATAGTTGGGAATAATTATTTCCTATTTTATACATTTATTTATGACATTTCTACATGAAGAAGGATTATAAGTACATAACTTGAATGTAAGATTGTGGCTTCCTCATCAAGGTCCAGTCCTAAAATATTTTTTGATGATTTCAAAGTTTATCAGGTAAAAATAAGGAAAGAAATATGGGATTGAACCTTTAAACCTAAATGTAGTGTGATGTCTTGGGGGGAATAGCTGACTAATGAAAATCATAATCATGTATTATAGCTACAGGTGGCCAGCTGTCAGATGGGTCTACACTGAATTACTTAACCATTTCTGAAGATATTTGGTTTTGTTGTTGTTTTACTCATTTGAGGTGAGGGGATCACACTGTCATTTTCATCACTGAAACCTGTACTTACATGTAAATTTGAAGAGTGCCTTGGAAATGTAATAGGAATAAATCCTTGCAGTTTGCCAAGAACCTGAAACAGTCATTTTGAGGGGTATTGTCCTGGTTTCATCTGGGATAGAGTTAATTTTCTTCCTAGTACCTGGTACAGTGCTGTGTTTTGAATTTAGTGTGAGAATAATGTTGATAACACACATGTTTTCGTTGTTGCTAAGTAGCACTTATCCTAAGGATTTTTCAGTTTTCTGCGCCCTGCTACCAAGCAGATGCACAAGAAGCTGGGAGGGAGCACAGCCAGGACAGCTGACCTCAGCGAGCCAAAGGGATATTCCATACCATAGGACATCATGCTTGGTATATAAACTGGGGGGAAGTGGCCAGGAGGGGTGGATTGCTGCTCGGGAACTGACTGGGCATCAGTCAGTGGATGGTGAAAAATTGCATTGTGCATCACTTAGGGTTTTTTCCTCCAGTTTTATTTCTTTTTTTATTATATCCCTTTTCATTACAATTATTATTTGTATTATTATATTCTAGTTTAGTTATTCAACTGTTCTTATCTCAACCCATGAGTTTTACTTTTTTTTTTCTAATTCCACCCCATCTCACTGAGTGGGGAGGAGTGAGTGAGCAGCTGTGTGCTCATTAGTTGCTGGCTGAGGTTAAACCGCAACAGGTATGCCCTCACTTCTGATAATCTGCCTGTTGTTTGCAACTAGGAAGTCAATATGAAAGGCAATTATTTTTAAAGGGCTTGGGAAAGAGAATAAATTCCCATCTCTTGTCCAGATGTTGTTTGCAGGCACCAAATAATTTTGAAGATACATACATTGTTTAAAATCAGTTTATGACTTTTCTGTGTCCTCTGGAGGAGGGTTGTCCAAACCAAATAAATGGGTAAACTGTTAAGTAAGCCACCTTATCAACTATGTATTTCATAGTTAAATCTCACTGCCATCCCCATTCCTTACTGTGATACCACCATATCTAGGCCTTGGTACTTATATCCATTTACTTGTTTTCATGGCCTTTCTTTCCAACACAAACACCTTTTATGCAGTGCAGTAATGCTAACACTGACTCTCAACAGTCAAAGGATGATATCTATCCTCTGGATTTGCAATTCAAAATACCATGTTTTAGGAATCTGATTTACCATCTCTTTAAATGTGTATTATCTGCCTACTTCTCTGCCAAGGTGTGGTGGTTTAGGTCCTGCCGGGGTCTGAGACCACGAGGCCACTGCCCCTCCCCCACAAAGGGAGTGAAATACAAAGCCCCGGGGCTGAGATAAGGAGAGGTTTAATACAACAGTGCAACAGCAACACAACAAACCACAACAATAACAGTAATACCAATGAACAGAGCAAGACATGTGCCGATACAGCAGTGAGAGCAGAGAGATCGCACACCACACGAGTTCACCTATTCTCCCGCGCTTGGGCGTCCGGAGGTGACGTCAGCATGGTATTGAATAACCCGGCTAGAGCTTCCCCCCACTGCTGGGGAAACTTAACCCTATCCTAGCTAAACCAGGACGCAAGGTATCATTGTGTTACCCACATTGGCTTTTGCATAAAGAACCAGATCTGTGAGGAAGCAATGCGCAGTTATAAGTTAAAGCCTAAGATGGAAACTGAAAAGTACTGCACTGTCTCCCATGAGACCTGAAGATACGGTGGTGTCTTCAGGAAGGTATGTGTATGTTTGCAAGCTGTTAAAGTGTTAGAGCTGATGTGTCAGTATAATGGGCTTTGTAACTAAAATGGTCCTAACACATGCTGATTTGGGATCCTTGCAGCAGACCACTGAGGTCGCTTCAGCAAGGGTAGAACTTTATCCCCCATTAGCCCTGATTTTTTGCTGAATATAGAGATGCAAATTTCTTCCCATCCCTGGATTTATCAGCTTCATCATCACCACAGGGCAGAAACGGGTCTTCATTTTTAAGAAGGTCCAAAACCAAATCTTTAGTTTCACTGATACATGGTCAAACTGCAGACCTGGATCAGAGTGAACAAACAGCTTTTGTATGTCCCTGATTGTCTTGCAGTCACTTTTTCTGGGAAATAGGAATGGGATGCTTGGTCTTCATGAGGACTAAGAAACTACATATATCTGCTGCGGGCGTTTGTCTCTCAGCACATACTTACCTTACTGCTCAGCTGCAGGGAAAAAAGGTCTTGGTGAAAAGGTGCATGTGCAAATTTATTCCAGCTGTGCCTACACAATCCAGCTCCGGGAGCACTAGTATGGAGCGGTATCAACTAGGGCAGACTGGGGCTGTAGCCTGGGGATGCCAACGTTGTTCCCTGTTAGGTAGCTGAGGTTTGCTGGCAGGGCTCTGCAGCTCACACTGAGTTCTGCTGCAGTGCCTGTGTGGTTACTGGTCCCTGAGTTAGTGTAGGTGTGTGCACAGAGGGCTTCAATCCCACTTTTGGGGTACAGTCAAACTGTTCAGACATTTGTGAAGGTCTGTGTCCTTCTATGTATGTGTGTGAGCAATTTGCTGCAGCTGAATTAGAGGTGGACTAATAATGAAAGTTATCAGCATCTCAGGATACAGTCAAACTTCTCTGAATTTCTGAGAGGTATGTTCACCATCTCTGTTCAGTGGTTTATTAATGATGTTTAGGGATATTTACGGTGGCTTGATTCTCCATTGTTGCACATGGGAGTGAGTGATATTTTCAGGACTGAAGCATTAAGTTGTATCAAACATTATCATTTGCAAGAACGTTAATCTCCTGAAACTCAGTTGTGCTGTTATGATTCACATTTTATACTCTAGTTGTTGCTGCTTAGTTGACTGCAAAATGATACAGTAATACCATGTCATTAACTACTAATATGATAATTCAGAAAGTATGCAGCTAAAAAACAATTCTTACCATTTCCTGTTTTTTTCACCTCAGAAGAATGGTATTTCACAATGCATTTAGGAACAATTTAAGCCCACTGTCCTACAGGGATTAGTTTTGGGTTTTTTGCTCAAAACCCCCAGTTTTTTCCTTGTAGGCAATTTTTTTTTTTTAACTAGGTTTAATTACAAATATATGCCTTATTTAAATCTTCTCTTGTTAAGTAATAAAACCTGTCACAAAAGATGTGGCTATTGTGGGAAATGTACTTAGTGTCATGTATGCATTTAAAGAGACTAGAAACATTTTGGGTTCTACAATACAGCTCTAGTAATGAAAACTTGAAACAACAAAATAATTGTCTATTTTTGTTTGCCTGAAGTATTCGTATTTCCACACTAAGAGCAAAAATATATGTAACTGAAGAGCAGCATAGTATAAAGTATATAAAAGCATCTTTTTCCTTCAGAAAAATTAGCCTGTTTACAATTTTGCATATCCTTGGATGTTTTGGAAGTTCATCAAAGAATTTATTATCTGCTTGAGGGAATTAACTAGGGCTACTTCAGGCTACATTTTGATGTTATTTTTCTCAGACAGTTGGGTTTTCAATGAATTCCCCCCTCCCTCCTACTCCCGAAAAAGCATGCTACTTCAGGATATTTTAGGAAAAACAAAATAAATCAGATGGCCAAAGGTATAATCCTCTTTTGTTTTTATTTTTTCCCTCAAGACACAAATTAAAATGCTTGTTTCACAGTGCTACTGCCTTGTGCCCTGTGAATTGCAGCTTGAGTGTTTCTGTTGGTTTCTATACTCCATTACAGACTGCTCTATAAGGGCCCTAACCCTCCCCAGACTATACTGTAGCAAAGTACACCTATGTTTTGCTTCTGTGCTGGTTTTGGCTGGGATACAGTTAATTTTCTTCGTAGTAGCTTGTATGGGGCTTGTTTTGGATTTGTGCTGAAAACAGTGTTGATAACACAGGGATGTTTTGGTTACTGCTGAACAGTGCTCACACAGAGTCAAGGCCTTTTCTGCTTCTCACCCCACCCCACCAGTGAGTAGGCTGGGGGTGCACAAGAAGATGGGAGGGAACGCAGCCAGGACAGCTGACCCCAACTGACCAAAGGGATATCCCAGACCATATGGGGTCACACCCAACATATACAGCTGGGAGAAGAAGGAGGAAGGGAGGGACATTAGGAGTGATGGCGTTTGTCTTCCCAAGTCACTGTTACACATGATGGAGCCCTGCCGTCCTGGAGATGGCTGAGCACCTGCCTGCCCATGGGAAGTGCTGAATGAATCCCTTGTTTGGATTTGCTTGTGTGTGTGGCTTTTGTTTTCCCAATTAAACTGTCTTTATCTCAACCCACGAGTTTTCTCACTTTTACCCTTCCAATTCTCTCCTCCATCCCACCAGGGGAGAGTGAGGCTGTGTGGTGCTTAACTGCCAGCTGGGGTTAAACCACAACAGCTTCCTTCCTGCCTTTACTCAGGACTACAGAGCAAGGCTGACAAAGACAACTGCATGTGTAAAACAGGTAAGCCAGCACATGATGTGTGGCAGGGTGATTTCTCTGGAAATGTTCTACTTTGGTTGGAGAAAAAAAAAAAATATTGCCCATTCCAACCTAGTGTTAGTGATGACTGTGACTGCAGTGCAGTGGCAAGCTCTTCCACCAGAATGCATAATTTTTCACTTTGTTGCTATGTTTAACTTTCAGTTCTATCACATGGAATAATCACTGGGACAACCTGAGTCAGTATTGAAGTGTCCAAATGGTTTAAAAGGTTTGGGGGTCAAGGCATTTGGAATAATATCCTATATTTAACTTGCCATGTCTTGAAGAATTTTTTTAGTTGGCATAATGTGGGTTTTTTATGATTTAATAGGAATCACTGGGAAAGATAAACTAATCAGCACTTAAGCTTCTCAGAACAGTGTCTTGAATTCACATGAGATGAGAGAAGCCTTTGTGTATCTGTTTTTTTTGAAGTACAAAATATTTAAATCAAACTCATAAAAAATGAGCAGATTTCAGATGATCTGGAAAACATGGGAAAATATTTTTTTCCTAAGACCAGTAAAGTTACATAATCAAAGGATGTTTATTGACTTGAGGTAAAACTATATAGATTCACAATGGTTATTTTTAAATGCCTAAACCAGAACACTCACAACAGACAGATTTACCTGTTTCAGATTTTATTGTGTATGTTTCACACAGCGTTCATTCTGATGACTACTGTTCCAATTAACATCTTAATTTTTTTTTGTTTAATTAATAATTTATTACTCTAGAGTTCTATTTAGTAAGACACAGAAACTAAGCCGTGGTTTGTTGAGTGATCCTTGCGAACTCAGTCCTTTCCCAGTAGTATCAACTGTGTTGTTTGGTTTACCTTCAGCTATGTTTGAGGTTTTAATGGAAACCTGCCAAAAACTGTTGACTCAGAAAAGAACTGCATTTCTTCAACATCTCTTATCTCCGTGCTTTATTTATAGTAAGATCTTCATGTTTGGGCTGAGAGAGGCTGTCTTGAGGTTTATGAAATGTGATTTGACAACAGAATAAAACCAAAAACAACTACTCAGTAACCCAAAGTATACTATTGTGAGGTTAAATAAAATCTTGAAATCCCCCAGGGGTACTGTCAGAAAGCAGTTAAATGGCTTGGTGTTCCGAACTTGGGTGTTATTGTAGTGCCCTTGTTGTTCTGCAGCAATGGTGGGTTATGACCTTACTAGTAACTAATGTGGGATTTCTTCACCAGCAGAAACATACAAGTGTGACCTTCGTACAGGTTTTGAAAAGTGTTAATTAAAATCAAATACTTTTAACTTTGGAAAGTCTTCCTAATCTCCATCAAGTAGCTGTTTAAAATTGCATCAAAAAGAATAGTATTTTTTGTCACTGAGACTGTTATAACTGAGGTTTTGACCTACAATTTTCAGAAGGAATAAGGATCAAAACTCACCTAACTTTCACAAACATGTTTGTGATACATGAAAATTGTGAAATTTCCTGTTCTAGGACATATTTTATTGGCTTTATAACTTGCTAGTGCAACTATGTAGTTCTTCTGAGAGACAATTTATAGAGTTGTCCTTAGGCTTGAAAAGCTTCCTGATTTTCTTTTGTTTTATAGTACTAACCAATGCAAATAGAGGATAGAGGATAGATAGGACAGCAGAAGGGACAGAACTCACCATAAATGAAGTTAACAGTATTTTTATGGCACCATAAGTACTAACAGTGATCATTGTTACTAATGATCTCATAAATCAGATTAGGAAAAAAGTGAGTAAGAGCCTCTGGATATGAAGAACTTGGTTTTGTAAGCCGAGGAGGGAAGCATCCTTGGATTGTATCTAAAGTCCTCTTTCACTTAAAAAAGATGTCATATCTATAACATATTAGAGAATCTTTTAAAATCTTTGCATTGGTTTTGCCCTTGAAGTGTAAGGTAGAAAGATCTTTATTATGTATTATTAACATTTTGCAGGGAATTAATCTTCTCCATTGGATGTTGCAGGCTTTCTTTCAAGGAAAATTTGTTCTGAAGTATCTTGATAGATGTTTCTTTCCCTCTTGCTTTTTCAGAAGCACAGTGATGGTTTCGAAGCCATATGAAGTGAAAAGTAAGAATGCTTTAAGCCATCTTTGTGTTTTCCTGATGCAGAGATGCTGTGGATGCTAGGCTAAACTGTCCAGCTCTGGACACCTCTGTTAAATTGAGTTAGTCTGTCTAGAACCGTCCTTTACGCATTTGAGCAAGCTGTAGTCTTCATGGTGCTGAGTGCTGTGGCCTTCTACCAGTTCTTGTAGTAGCGTCTGTGGAGGGCAGCTTGTAAGGAGTCTTCCAAAGTTTCTGGGAAAGGGAAAGTTTTCCTCTTTAACCTAAGGCTTTGGGACTATCTTTACACCACTTGAGCTTGCATAATTATTGTCTGTTTTTATATCAACCTGATAAAGAACCTCTGTAGCAGTTATTTGGAAAACTCATTCATTAACAGAGCTGTATTTTCAGATGTGTTCAGCTCCCCTCAGTATACACGAAATGTCTTTTCTTATGGCAGAATTTTCTGCCCTTAGTTTCTCAGCTTTTGTTCTCTTTTGGACCAATCTCAGAATAAACAAAGATCAAAACCATAATGTTTGATGATGGGGTGTAGGGGGACTAGATTGTTTTGTGGATAGGGATAAGAAATACTTCTTAAAAGTTTCAATATTGATCCCATAAATTGTTTTATATTACACTGTCACTTGTGTTTAAAAAATAAAAATAAGTAAACTTTAGCATCTATTCAGTAAAGATTTGTTCTTTCTGAGGAACACTCATGTGACTGTTAGGCCAGCATACAGATTACAGCACCTTCATTTTTAGTCCAAGATAGAAGGTTTTATATTAAAAGTGCCAGATTTTCTTCATCTTTGTTTTGTACTTCATAGAATGCATTTCTTTTGGAAAGGACTGTAAGAAATTTCTTACTTTGTATAGGTCTTGTTTCCAAATTTTCTGTCTTGTGAAAGGTTCTTATCTTAATAATTATCTTCCTAAAGCAGGAGGTTTGGGAGCAACAGGAGTATTCCATCAAGAAACATCCAGATGTATAAACATTTGAGATACATAAAACCTTGTTTTCTCAGAATTTGTGTGTTAATCTAAATGTGATGAAATTATATATTTCAAAATAGAATTAATTAGGCTGTTATATGAAGTATAGCAAAATAGCATGTTTTTAGGGGATTCAGAATCCCCTTAAGACAAGCCACTAAAAAAATATAACCACACTTTTATTTAGAATTTCTAAGCATACCATAACTGTGCTACATTATCCTGCACCACCATTTCCCGTGCAGTAGTTTGTGTCAAGACACAAAAACCCTTTCCTATTTTGTAATAAATTAATGGAGTCTGTGACCTCATCAGACCACTGTATTTTATATTTTCCTTCAATGAATGTTCATAGAGAAAATATCTAAGAGTATGTATCAGATACCAAGGAATAAGCTTCCTTTCCCCTTCTTCCTGTTTCTCTCCTGAAAATATGGGTCTTGGATCTGAAGCAGCACTGTGGGTGCAGTTACAGTTTGGGAATGGGAAAATGCTCTCCAGTTTCAGTTCCAGTGATTTTTGTGCTGTTATTTCACTGTTAAGGCTGAGAATAAGTGCACATCCCTGTTCTTTCTAATCTGTTAATGACATAGGATTATGCTCCCTCAAGGTGACAGTGCTTTGGTGCAGGGTAGGAGGCAGTGGTGCCCACGGGAGCTATTACCCATAGTGGGCAACAGGGAACCAGCGCTCTGCCAAGTCAGCTCCCATCTAACAGGTCATGTTCAAATATGTGTGGATGTCAACAGATTACTTCCAGGGCCAGCTCTGGGGTGGAAGTGGTATAGTCTCTGTCTTGCAGTGTGAAACCTGAGGAAATAAATCTGCCTGGGACCCAAGCTGGCTCCATGCACATCCATGGCAGGTGTGTCTGTGCTGTAGTTGTTTTCAGAAGTCAGTACAAGCATAATGAAGTGGCTTTGCATGGAGAGAGCAGTGGTCCTGAGCAGCCCGTGTTCCTCTAAGCTGCCTGATTGGACCAGCCTTATTCCTCAAGAGCTACATCAGTACATAGGCATCATGCTTTCTAGCTTTGTTGTTTCTTGATATTTTTTTCATTTGTGGAATGAATTATGCTGCAGGTACATGGGACATCTCCAGTTCAAACCAGGCTGAATCCCTTAGTAGTTGTTAGTTCAGATGCAGTACAGTTTAAAAACAATAACAACAAAAAACCAAAACAAACAAACAAACAAAAAAAAACCAACCACAAAAAAGCTTATGACATATGGTTGCAACCAGAACCCCTAAGACTTCAGACGGGGACACATTGGTATGAGGGGGCAGAGCTAAAAACTGAATCAGTTCTATTAACATGAAAAAAAGCATCAGATGAATGGTTTTAGCAGACTGGTGAAGAATAAGTATGAGAATTTAAGAACTTCTGGAAAGTAACAAGCAGTTAAGGTAAATGCTTCTTTTTTCAGATTATTTTCTGCTTTTAGAGCTGTAAGCTTCCCTGTTGACAGCCCAGAGGAATATTGATAGGTCCAGAAGGTAAACTGTCTGTCTTAACTGTGACAAAATCTTTGAAAGGAGACACAGGAATAATATCAGCATTTTCAGAAAGGAGAACAACACTCTAGAGTCCTGAAAATGTTTCAGAGAAGCTTCCCAGTGGGGATTTATGAGGAGTTTAAAGAGGCCATGTGAATTCACAGAAGAGAACTAGGTTGTCCTTTCTCCTTTCTGTAAGGTAGAGAGTTACCTGTGGGAAGCTGTTCTCCCAGTAAGCTGAGAAATTGCTTTAGGAGGTGAATAATTAATGTGAGGGGTGAGAGCATCATCCAGTGATGGGGCTCAGTTCCTGCAAGAAGCGATCACTTCCTCCGAAGAGCTGAAGACTCTTTTAGGGACAAGTGCTAGATGCATGGCTGTTGGTATTTGGGGCTCTTGTATAGCTGTTAGATAACACAAGATCTGATTGCATAGGTGAAAACTGAAATTAATCTTAAAATGTCCTACGAACAATCATTGCCCTGTGAAGTAATCCTCACTCAGGGCACAAGCAGAGAGCTCATAAAGCATGGCCAAAGAATGACACTTGTTAGTGTTTCGGAGGCAGGAGAGATTTTTTTTTTTTTTTGGTAATAGGTAATGAAAGTAAAATATGTCATTGTGGAACATGGAGATCCTGGAATACTAACTTTGACAAGCTTGGAGGCTTCTTGCAGATTAATCCCATGTGGAAAGCCAACTAATTCTCATATCAGTACCACACCCAGGAATTCAGGCTTTGGAATCAACCATGTATTTCACATGTGAAATGGAAAAGCCATTTTTCTGTTCACTTTCATGTTCTATAATATTTAAACCCATCCTTGCATGACATGCACAATCAAAATGTGTGTGACCAACGGCTGAAATATGTGGGTTTGTGTCTTACCATATCTATGATATCATGAATGACTGCCTGATAACCTACAGCCTTAAAAATTATGCTAGTAATATTTTCACTGAGTAATGAAACCATTTTTTCAAGGAAAGAAAGGATTGTGGGGAGAAAGCAGGGAGAGAAGGACATTTTCAGCAGGTGCAAAAATAATTTTTACATCAGTCTGTGTACTTTATAAAAAGACACAAACACTCAACTTTTAAATTCCTGATGTGGACTTGTAGTGTTTGATCAAGGGATGTATATTGGTTACTTCCAATAATGTATTACCTGCCAGCTGTCAGCAAGGACATGGACAAAATCTAATATAGGGGAGTGACTCCTCTTCTGCCTTTAACTTTTCTTTATTCAGTTCTATTTCTTTCAAGAAATGCTTTAGCATGTTCTGTCAAAATGGATCTCATTGATTCTATTTTTTTCTTAATTTTTTTTTGCATATTCTATTATGAATTCAAATACATAGTGGCATCTACAGGTTCTTGACAAAATCAAATTAAGGCATACTGTACTTGATGGACCTGTAAATAAAGAGTTTTACTTTCATCACTGTTTCAATCAATGAATATCCATCAAATAACAGGGGAAGAAAAAAGAATGCATTTTTCCTTCAGTTGTTCTGGGTTGTCTGAAGGATAGGGATGAAAATTTTTTTGTGGAAAAAATAAATTAAAACAATGTATTGTGCAGAGGTTTGGTGCAAGACTGTTCAAGGAAAGGAGAAGTGAAAACTTTACAGTCCCATGCAGTGACATGCTTTTTTTAAAAAAAAAATAGAGATAGATTTTGTGATAAGACTGTTGAAGCATGAATGTTTTACCTTCTTATAATACTTCAGTTTGTGAAGGAAGCTAAGATATGTAAAATTTGGTAACAGTTAAGCACTTTTTCAAAGATTGTTTGGGTTAGAGTAACTAACAGCTGTTTCTCAACAACACTGTTGCTGGGTGTGCAACCACACAGTTGAAGTCTTTCAGTTGTGCATTTTTTTTCCCCATATTCTAAGAAACCTGGTAGATTATGCAAGGCTTTTATTGCTCAGACTTCACTTGAGCTTTTGCAAATTCAGGTCTTAAAGTGCATACAATTCATTATGCTGAACACGTACATCTTCCTGGACTTTTGCAAATGGAAAAGGAAGATTTATTTCTTTCTGGGATAACTGGAAGAGCCAACCAGAACATTGCTGCACCTGGTAGCAGTGCCTGTGGAAGTAACAATTCATCCATGTATGCGTAGTAAGCTAACATCAGTTTGACGTGTTTGGTATGTCTAGCATCTACAGAGTAGCAGGATTTCTATTTCTCAGCAAAAATTCTAATATCTAATGCATATTCTTTATCTGCTGTGTTCTTACCTACTGTCAATTCATACCTTTGAGTGGTGGAAAATGGTCTTTATCAAGAAGACTCATTCTTTCCTCTTAAATTTTACATACTTGTGTGCCTGCTTTTTGTTTCTACCTTCTGTATTTTTATCCCATTTGGATTGAAACATACACTATTGTTTAATCATTCTTGCTTACAATTTTTTTTAAAGCCATGACTACTTCAGTTAATGATACCACTTCTTCAGAATGGATTTAAAAAAAAAAAAAAAGAAAAAGAAAAAGAAAAAAATCTTCTGAAGCAGTTCCTCTATAGCAGACAATTTCTTGTATTATGTGGATATTCTGAAAGTGTAAAGCAACACAAATACAGTAATTTCTAGAGAAGTCCACATACAGCAGTCAGGATAACAACCCTTAAAGCACATGGCCAAAACCCAAATGACCACAACAGTTCTGACTTTATAGAAGTGTGAAGCAGAACCAAGTACAGATAGATCTACTGAAAAGCCTTTCAAACGTAATGTGGTACATGGGTGAAAGAAAACTGACCCAAAATTTCAGATAAGCTGCTTTGACTTTTTTTCTTTTTAACATTTTTTTTTTTTTCCTCAGCTGGTAACAAATTTTTACCTGGTCTGTTCTGCCTTTCCTTCCAGTTTTAAATTTGCTTCTGCCCTACCTTTCCACTGTCAACCAACAAGTGTTTCCTCTCTCTGTTGCTGGTATTTAATTTTCTGCTTGAAAACAAGCCACGTGGGAACACTTCAGATGCCTGTTTATGTAAAATGCTGAAACACATGGGGTGTCATCACTTCATGCATCAGGCAGCTGCTTATGTTCAGTGGGGTCTTATGGAGCTGTTCCCAGGAAATGTACGCAAGGTACCTGAACTCAGAATGGTTGTGTTTCTCTACTGCAGATCTCACAATGCTCACCCCTCCTTCCCCTGCAGCGAAATGGAAAAAGGATGAGGAGAACACTTGAAACCTTGGCATTTATTTGAAAAAGCTAAAATATATAGCTCTTATTTTTGCTGAGGAAAGCTTGTAAATCTGGGAAAGGAAATCCCAGAGACTTCGAAACAAGAAGGCAAATGAATTTTAGAAATATCTTGTTTAACAGCTTTAGCAATTTGAGGTGTATATACTCTCACAATTTAGCAGAAAGCATCTCTTCCATCAGCAGTATGATTTCTGTTGCTGTAATGAGCACTACTGTTCAAAGAAAGGTGCACAGACACCTTGGAAGAGGTTGAGCACCTGGGGAGGATGCTGTGAGAAACTCTGTGTTATTTTAGATAGGAAAGTACAGCAGTTGGAAATTGTGTCAGTACCTCTGAGTAGGTTTGGGGATCTGGAAGCTGTGGGAGTCTCTGCGCTGGGAATGAAAACGGTGCCATGTCCTGTGCTGACAGCACATTGCTATTCCCTGTCAGCCCCAGGTTTCTTTGAAGTGACCAGGGGGACCCATGGTCGCATGAGACTCTGTGTGAACTGTCTATTCACTGCACCTTTTCTATCCTGCCCTTGGATGTTTCATTTAATTGTCTTCTGCTTGGATTTTGTTTAACAAGTCTGCCTGGCTATAGGAAATGATTTGCTAAATCTAAATACAAGTTAATATTGGTGTGTTTGTCATTTGTGTGGTATTTCTTGCTGTAACAACTAGTTTTTCAAAACTATGAGAGACACAGTGACCATGTTTTTCACTATCTGATACTTTTCAACACGATATAAACGTTTGTATTAAGGTCATAGTTTGAAGAATTTTTATAAGAGATGACATATAAAAGTGGATTTTTTGATAAATAATGGTGAAATATTTCCTCAAGATCAAAGAAAGTGATACAGCTATTAATTTAAAATAACTTCATAATTATAATTACATGCTAATTTTTAATTTAGTCTTCAGTTCCAAAACAGCACCTAAACGTAAGAGAAGTTCAGGTCCCTTGTTTTTCTACAGTCATTTGACTCTAGTTAAGGGACTATTTAGGAACAGTAGTGTACAGTAGTGAAGTTAATTGATCTGAAAAGGTGTTTGCGGTAATTTTATTGGTAACACTGAAAAAATTAATCATTTAAACCAACTTCTCCCAATTTGGGAAATTGTCCAAGTTGTTAAAATAGCGATAGCAGTAGATTTCAGAAGACAACAATCTGAGTCATCAAGCACAGGAAGAGGCATCCCCCTGTACACATGCCTCTGAAAGCTGGAGTTTTAAAGGTGTGTAAAAGCTGATGAGGGAAGTGGACAGGCTGGGGTAGTTCAGAGGATGTGAAGCCCTACACATGAAGCCCCCTTTAAAGGGCTCAACCATCAGCCATCTAAAGACAGTGAAAACCTTAAAAGCATTGTTGTTTCAGATTGTCAAAATTCAGTGCATTTTTTGGGGTAAGGCTAAGCTGCAGGCTTTAAAAGTCAGCACAGACCAACTCAAAGCCAATGCTTACAAGCAGCCAAGAGCAAAAAGAATACAAAGGTGAGTGTAGCAGGCAGTTTTGTGCTGCCTGACGCTGATGGGGAGACTGATGGGAGCCCTTCTCACAGGGGGTTGCAGTACCAGAGCTTCACTGATTAAAAGGCCAGGTGTTGTGGGTGTGAGAACTTATATACTAAAGAGAAAAGAAGAAAATCCTGTGCAGAGAGTGTGTTTGAAAGGAAAGGAGGAGGGAGGCAGAGGGCTTTATGTCACATTTAAAACCAAGAATTTTATTACTTTGGAAAGTGTGCCCAACAAGTCCTGTCAAAACAATGAAATGCTGTCTCTATTAAGTCATTATTTATGGATGACTTCGGGGCTTAAATTTCTGTGGCAGGAATTATTACAAGGATGTGATGAGTGCCAGTGTATTAAATTGCTGATTAAAAGTTGGGTTAGTTTTGAAATGATAGAACAGAGAGAAGAAATGTTGTTCTTTGGAGGTGGAGGAAGAAGAGAGGCTTGTGTAGGTTTTTAACAGCATAATGGCTTGTTTGCTAATAAGATTCTTGCTAATTTTAGTGCCATTACAGCAAATGCTGTGGTATCCATATAGGAGTAAGAACAATGCAACAAACAATAACTGCCAATTTTAGCTGCTTTGCACTCATTCTCATGGGAATTTTGGATAGGCAATATATTCAGAAGCATCTGCCAACAAGAAACACCTTAAGAAACAGAATTCACAAACACCATGTATGATTTTGAACAAATTCTTTGTTTTTTTTTTCTCCCTCACTTCCTCATGTAGACAGTACCTTTCCTTCCCCTTTCATCTTTGCAAGTTGACCAATTCCATTACTCTCTTTTTTTCTGCTGAGGTTGGTAAGCTGGTTTGATGCATTCAGCAGTCAAAAGTGCCGTTCTGTGTGCATTTGTGTTGGCTGAGTAAGCAAAATGAAAGAGGCTGACTGTGAAAGTGAAAAGGTGATTTACGCTGGTGTCATAGTGCTGCGCAGTAATAAAACACAGGGATTGTTGGACACACATTATATTGTACAATTATATAATTATAAACAATATAATTGGAGGCAGTTGAGCTTGAATGCAGCAGGCTGTTATTTAGCAATCATCTCTTTCAAGGCTCATTAAACGCAGATTTATACACAAAATAAAAGCTTTGCTCTATAAAGGCTAAATATGTAGTGGCATTTATTCCCCAAAACGTAATACATAGATCTAAAGCTGTCAACATCTATAATGGATTTAGTCAGTGGTTGTAAATGAAGTTGTTCAGTGGGTATGACAATACCGAGCCCTTTGCCTTTATTTAAGGCATTATTTCTGTGACTTCCTTTGTATGTCTGTTTTGGAAGGCCAAAGAGCCTGCATATACAGTTGTGAAGTTGCATTTTGAAATCTGACAGGCAGGGATGCTACAGATGGTCAAAGTGTTTTGAAAGGTAATCTCTTAAAAATCATTGGTATTTTGGGCCTATCTTAACCCTTTAAAATTGTATAAATCTGAAATAATGAATGAGCTTATGGGGAAGAAAAATAAGAAGCTGAAATATTTTGTTGCTGTTACCCCAAGTCATTTAGTTTTTTGGTGGGTTTTTTTACATATTTAATTTTACTACCTGAAGTAAAATAAGTTTTTATATTAAAAAAAAAAAAAAAAAAAAAAAAAAGGAGAAGAATCATATGAGCTAAGAGGAAAAAAACCCACAGAAATAAGAACCTCCTAAGTTGCGAAGATCTACAACACATATCTACAACACGTACAGTCTGACTCAAACTTGTAATAGCTGACAGAAGTTTGGAACATAAATGTATACTTAAATGTATATAAGCTGAAATTTATGTGCTTAAATATCTTTTTTTAGGGTTTTTTTGAGTATCTAGGACTTCCTTTGACTTGTAAAGAGACTTGTGAAACAACAATATAAATAACTAAGAAAAGTTCTTGAAAGAGAGCCTGCAGGCCTCATACCTGAATATGGCTCTGCAAGAGTACCGCTTGGCACTACAAAGTATTTGACCTCTATGTGCTAGAGACACTTTCATATTTGTTTTCAATCTACATGTGAATTTTTAAATGCTCTGTTTTAATGCTCTTCCTGACATGTCATTAGCTGCAGTCTCATTTTGTAATTCTGTGCAGCGTGTTTTATTATCATTCCTTCTTTAAGTATTTTCCAGAGCCTGATAGATGCAAGTTTCAGCATACCTCTGGTTACGCATGATACAGCCACTGCATCACTGTTTCCACCATACAGTACCTGACCTTAGCAGTTTGCAGCTGTCAGCTTTTTAAGAAGTTTCTGCGTTTTACATCACTAGCTTTTACTTCACTACATACGGAATGTGTCTGCACAATAACTGCAGTTTACTTGAGTTCCCTTACGATACTGGAAAATGTTGATTAGTATAGTATGAATTATTTCAGTTAGATGTTTTAAATGCATGTAAAGTAATGTGGTGTTGATGCCTTTAGCAACCGTATCTTAGTTTTAGCCTTTGGTAACTGTGATGCAGAGCTGTATTTCAGAGCTGTTTTCCTTCCCCCACTTCTGCCTTGTTTGCTTATTTATCCAAATGTGTTAACTTGCAATGTTTCTCAGAGTCATGTTAGTGAGTTAACAAGGTCCAGCTTCTTGTAACACCATTCTAAAGCACTGCAGTCTTTTCAAAGTTTAGAGATAAAGCATTCTCAAATGCAAGGCACGAAATTCAAATGTTGCTTGGTAAGGCTGCTTTTGTTTGCTTTTTATTTGAAAAAAAAAAACCAAAAAGTATTTTCTTAGTAATATAGGGACAGATGGTCTAGCATTCTTCACTGGCTCCATTGTAAATTGATCTTACAACATTACTACTATGGTTTGGTAGAGGGTTTTTTTGCTTTCTGTCTTTTATGCAAATGTAAATTCTTACACAACATACAAAGCATTGGAGATCAGATGCTTATTAAGTTAAAGAATTTCAGGTTTAAATCTTCAGTGGTGAACTATTGTTATCTGATAAGTTGCAGGAGTGCCTGAAGAAATCAGTTTAGTTGTGCAATTTCATTTTTTTGTGGACGTACACTTATATTTTGAAACTGTCAACTCATTTGTGTGTTCAGAATGACTGGAAACTACTTAAACAATCTAACTAGTTAGTCTCTTATTTTTGGGTAGTTGGTTTGGTTTGTGAGTTTGTTTTTGTTTTGTTTTGTTTTCTTTTCTTTTTCAGAAAACCATAGATAATGAACCTTAGCTGGAAACACCCTTGGAAAAGTTATATTGTTCATGTTCATTTTCTGTATTTCTGAGTGTATAAGCAGTGCATAACTCAGATCCCCAACCTTTCAACTTTTCAATATGTTAAACTCCATTTTAAAAGAAAATAATGAGTTATGTTAATCAACATTGCCTTTTTTTGTTTCATTCTAAAGTTCTCTCCTTTCAAATAAATTACAAGTGGTCTCCTGGTGTGCTGAAGAAAAGAAGTAACCCTTATCTAGTGCTTTATGGCATTTCATGGCTAGGAAACAGAGCAAAGAGAATGTTTATCTTGGTTGATCACTACAGTAGTGTGTGCTGGCTCATACGATGTGCAAAAAATTAAAGTTAGACCCCAAATCAAGAGCTCATCTTTCCATATGTGTTTTGGTTTTTTTTTGTTTTGGCTTCGAGTTACTGTCTCCTGATGCACCACTGCTACAACACAGGAGTTGCTGTGTCACAGGGTTTTACCACTCTGTGGTCTGTCTTATGCCAGAGAAGCAATGTCATGGGATTTCTCTTAAAATTCATGTTAGCAACCCCTCCCCAAAGTGCCTGGTCCCTTGGAAACCACAGACGGGGGATCTCCAACACAGGGATTCCACAGGGTCTTTCACTTTGCATGACTTTGGGTGTCTATCTGTCCTTTCTGTGACGGGGAGCAGTTTATCCTCCAGGACATCTAGTTTTGCTCTGCTTAGCCCATCATGACTGGCTTACTGTGAAGCTCTGAACAGGGGCAGAGCAGTGGCTGAACAAATCTGAGTCTTTAGAGACAGTGTGATATCTGAACTGTTGCTGTTTCCCGTACTTGAAACTTGAAATTAATGTCTTCTTTCAGACATTGTGGAGTAATAACCTAAGGTTGAGGGAATTACTACAAATTGTAACTTGAGGAAGTATAAAACAACACATATACTGTAAATGTAAAACAACCTTAAGGGGAAAATGCAATAATTCTGCATGCTGAATATTTCATATTACTCACTAAGTAAATTACTCTGTTTGCAAGTTTTAACTCTTTTAAGAAATCAGATGCTGGTTTGTGTGACATGCACATTTTTCTGATTGTGTTCATATCAGCTTTCATATAGTACATTTCTTACTCTTAAGGTCTAGTCCAAAGATAAAATGTCCCCTATTGTAAACAGCTGTACTGCAGACAGACAACACTGAGAGCACATCTAACTGGACTCATTCAAGGACCTTTTCCCTCATTAGTATTGCATAACTGCGTGCTGTGCACTGAAAGGTGGTGGTCTTTTGAAAGAAAGAACCAAAGAGAAGTTTGAATCATGAATTCTATCTTGATCTAAAAAGGAAATGTTATTTCAATTCTGTATGTGAGGAGACACAAGGCCTGAAATTAAAAGAAGAAAAATGTTGTGTATTAAACTTAGTGTGTGAATTTTCAAGGTATTTTTTTATCTAGATGCACATGTATCAATGATCAAATAGGTTGCTAATATATTTCCATTATACTCAGGTTGATTCATAAACCTTCCTCTAATCAAAAATGCAAATACAGAAAGGCACTATAGAATAAAAATGTAGTGAGCAATATTCCTAAAGATTTTTTTCCTTCAGTCTTTAGCAAATAGATGATAAAGATGTAGTATATGTGCCAGCGTTTATCCTGCCACTCACCTTTTAAAATGGTTTGAGATCTTCATAGGAAGAGGCTGTGAAAGCCCTTCTCAGTTATGGCTGTTACTAGGGCAGAGCCTGCTCAGACACCTGGACCATTCACTGAAGTCCACAAGATTTCACAGAATCATCTAGGTTGGAAAAGACCTTGAAGATCATCTAGTCCAACCATTAACCTAACACTGAGAGTTCCCAAATACACCATATCCCTAAGTGCTATGTCAACCCGACTCTTAAACACCTCCAGGGATGGGGACTCCACCACTGCCCTGGGCAGCCCGTTCCAACGCCTAACAACCCGTTCTGTAAAGAAATACTTCCTAATATCCAGTCTAAACCTTCCCTGGCCGTTACCTCTTGTTCTATTGCTTGTTACTTGGTTAAAGAGACTCATCCCCAGCTCTCTGCAACCTCCTTTCAGGTAGCTGTAGAGGGCGATGAGGTCTCCCCTCAGCCTCCTCTTCTCCAGACTAAACAACCCCAGTTCCCTCTGCTGCTCCTCATAAGACCTGTCCTCCAGACCCTTCTCCAGCTTCGTTGCCCTTCTCTGGACACGCTCGAGTCATTCAATGTTCTTTTTGTAGTGAGGGGCTCAAAACTGAACACAGTAATCGAGGTGCAGCCTCACCAGGGCCACATACAGGGGTAAGATCACTTCCCTGTCCCAGCTGGCCACGCTATTTCTTATGCAAGCCAGGATGCCATTGGCCTTCCTGGCCACCTGGGCACACTGCTGGCTCCTGTTCAGCCAGCTGTCAATCAACACCCCCAGGTCCCTCTCTGACTGGCAGCTCTCCAGCCACTCCTCCCCAAGCCTGTAGCGCTGCTGGGGGTTGTTGTGGCCCAAGTGCAGCACCCGGCCTTTGGCCTTATTGAAACTCCTACAGTTGGCCTTAGCCCATCGCTCCAGCCTGTCCAGCTCTCTCTGCAGAGCCTCCCTACCCTCGAGCAGATCAACACTCCCACCCAACATGGTGTCATCTGCAAACTTACTGAGGGCAGACTTGATCCCCTCGTCTAGATCATCAATAAAGATGTTGAACAGGAGTGGCCCCAAAACGGAGCCCTGGGGGACACCACTCGTGACCGGCCGCCAACTGGATTTAACTCCGTTCACCACAACTCTTTGGGCCCGGCCATCCAGCCAGTTTTTTACCCAGCAAAGCGTGTGCCCATCCAAGCCGTGAGCAGCCAGTTTCACCAGGAGAATGCTGTGGGAAATGGTGTCAAAGGCCTTACTAAAATCAAGGTAGACAACATCCACAGCCTTTCCCTCATCCAATAAGCAGGTCACCCTGTCATAGAAGGAGATCAGGTTTGTCAAGCAGGACCTGCCTTTCATAAACCCATGCTGACTGGGCCTGATCCCCTGGTTGTCCCGCATGTGTTGTGTGATGGTACTCAGGGAAAAGCAGAGAGAGACCCTTCTGAGAATAGCAGGGGACTAAAGGAGCTGATTTCATTTCCTACTAATAATTAGAAAGACAGAGGTTTGACTGCTTCCAAGGACCTAGTGCAAACATTACTTCAAAGGTATTTAAGACATAGAATTAAGGAAATGTAAAACAAAGTGAAGTATAGCTCACAAATGGTGGATGGCCCAGTGAAATCAGCTTTGGATTATTTGTTTGAAAGCAGTGGATGCATTTAAGATGAGTTGGAAAGCATTGTCCAGCTGGCTTCAAGCTCATCTGTTTTAATGATTTAAATGTTCCCTAGAAAAAATGTTGCAATAGAAAACAAGTGATGCAAATCAGTAGAGAGGGCTAACTGTGTAACTTTGCTCTCATATGAAGGTGTAAGTGTGTGACCACGCAATTTGCTTGCAGGCAATATCAGAAACTTGATGGTCTTTAACAAGTCCATTAGAAATCTTCTCCTCCCCCTATCCTTTATTCAGCTCTTAACCTATTTCCTCTTTATATCATGTAACTATGCTGTGACAGTATTATTCCTGAGGAAATTTCCTGATGCATTATAAAACCAGGTTGTTGTTTTTTCCCTTGTGGCATGTAACACAGTATTAGTTTTTACTTTCTTGTTTGCACTTGGCTATGTGTCAACATGGCTTGCCACAAAACAAGCAAAACCATGGAAATAATCACCTCTCTCAACTTTGCCAAATAACTGCGCTTTTTTTTTCCCCCTCTTTTATATCCTAAAATATTGATGCCTATAATCCCTGCCCAAGGCAAGAAAAGGGTGCCTGCAGGATATCTTTTGCCATTCAGGCACTGCTGTAGCACCTTATCCAGTTAATGGAAGTTCTGCCACTCAATTAACTGTAATTGGGATTGAGCCTTTGCTTACTGACCTTGTTCTGATGTGGTGGAATTTCCTGCACCCCTACAACCAAGGGAAAAAAAGGAAGGCCAACGTTAATATAGATTGCATAAAAAAATCAATGTCAGGTGTTATAGGTTAAATGTTCCTGACTTGCATATCTTTTCCTAGCTTACCCTGAAATCAGATCTCTTGTGTTGCTTAAGTGGAGTCAGTGAAACAATTTAAGTCAGTAACGGTGGATTCATGTTTTGTGCTTCACTTCAGAGGCAATTAATATAGCATGCTACAATTTTGTACACCAAAAGATGTAGATTGTGTATTGTATTATCTCAAAGTCACAGTCAGATAATAAAAATTCATGCTATATTGCTGTCATGCTAGTAGAGTTGAAACTTGATCTGTTTTCTTTTCAAGAACAATATTAACATTAGCAATGTTTTACTACATTAATAAGGGTTGGAGACCTCTAACTTCTGCTTACTTTCTAGTGAATGCAGGCTGCTAGAGTTTTGTTTGCCTAGTTTTATAGCTCAAGAAATTTCACCAAAACTTCTAAATATCAGTGAATATAAGAAAACTATATACTTGACAGCTATGATTTTCAGAGAGCTGATTTTATAAAAATACAATTAATATAATGGTACTGTTGGCAGAAAACAGCCCCTTCATCTCCATGACAGTCCTTAATATTTCTTTCTATTTCTCCTCTTTTTAATTTACTCTCAGAAGGAAATAATATGTAGAAAGGAGCAAAGACAGAAAGTGGAAGGAAAGGAATAAGGGTGTGTTTTCCTTTCTGGTCTTTGCAGATTTCTTTAAGGGGCACCGTAAGAATTTGTATGTACAAATCTTTTACAATCAGTAACATTCATGGTTTTTTTGTAAAACTTTGAGATACTTCTTCCAACCAAATGCTGAACCTCAGTGAACACTCTGTATAAAGATTAAAATGAGATAGGCTACTGATTGGGAAATCTAAGTTATCCATAAGTATTTGAATTGTAACAAAAAGCAAAAAGAAAGTTGTGGGATGCTAGGCTCTCTGTGGTGACAAAGTGCTTTTGGTTCTTCCCCACAAAAATCTGTGGCTTGTTAGCCTGTTCTAAAGAGGGCAAGACTTCATCATGGATGAAAATGTATTGCTTCATATTCAACAGGTCAAGTTTTCTTCAGACTGAGGCAGAATTGTGGCTTGTGGACATCTGATGTGGTAGGTAAGTTGATTTTGACACGTTATAATAGTGCCATGTGACAAATATTAATCTTTATTCTGCTAGTGTAAGTACAAACTATAGATGTATTATCTTACTTATTTTGCATTTACACTGGTGAAAGTGTAAATCCTTTCACTCTCTCCCAAATGACACTTCAAAAACAAGGTTTAAATTATTATTAATGACTTTTTTATTTGGAAATGATATACAGCAGGAGAAAAGTGAGCAAAGAAAAGTAACTTCAATATACCTTATTTCTTGAAATAAGGTGGCAAGATATTTTAGTGTGAAAAAGGATATTTCTGCTTGTGGGGAGACAGATCAGAAAATCTGGTACAATTGATGCATAGTCCATACGTTCATAGAGTAATAAATAACTATTTGGATATAGTAATAGTCAATGGCACTAAATTACTTAGTCGCACTCTTTTCTCTTCAGCTATTTAATCAGCTGGGCAGTGTTGTAAAGAAGGTATCCAAGTATGTCACTAATACATAAGAGAGGCTAAAGTAAGTAGAGTTTTATATTATACTGTTCACTGAATTTTAGTATTCATGGCAGTTGTTTAATACTTAGGGCATAGATCTACAAGGCTGTTTGGTCTTACAGTCATGAAATAGTGGTGTTAACCGAGCAGGAGTTTTGCTTACCCTGGAGTATGTGAGGCTGCTCCAGTTCCAGAGAAACAGTGGAGAGAAATCTGAAAGGATTTGATGTAAGCTTGCATGAGGCTCTAGAAACCCTTTGTTGCAGGGACATCAACTGTGGAAATGATTACTGGAAGGGTTGTGGCAGTTAGGCAGTTGGGGGTGTCCTGCACTACTTCTGTCACTCAAGCAGATGCATTGTGGAGAAGTATATTTAATTGGGTATTGTTGATCTGACAAACAAAGTTGAACTGAATCTTGCTGTAGAAATTTCTAAGTATGCAAAAAAAGAAATGGAAACGACAAATATTAGTTTGTCACCTCTGAAATCCAATTTAGGAGACTGCTTAATCATGTCATTTTTCAAGTCACAGGGTAAATTTTTCTGAAGTAATCTAGACAAGATATATATTCCTGGTAGGATTTTGAGTCCTATTTACAATACATGTTGTTGTCTACATTCAGTGTTTTATGGTTCGGATTTAAAAATGAGGGTAGGAAAAAGCGTCAGTGCTTTCTCTACTAGTCTGAACATGATAAATTTCTAGAACTCTGTTTGATATTTCTGAGTTTTCTTTTTATGAAGCTGTGTAGGAGGGAGTTTAACTCCATTCGGTCTGTTTTGCTTCCGTCACTTCTTTGCAAGATATCAAATATGTTTGGGGTTTTTTAACTTGAATTTTTTCATTCATTTTGGTACTGACCATCAAAGGCAACCAGTCCAACACTGGGATGATGACATGACAGTAAATTTTAATAATAGGAAATGTAAAGCATATAATAATATTTTTAACATCAGAACAGTTTGCCATCTAGACCTATGTATTGTACATGGATTGAATAGCTTGTAAAATGTCAGTATGTTTGGATTTATAGTTCAGAAAATCATTCCTACCTAGATAAAATGAAACCTTAGTTTAACTTTGTGTGTGTGTAATACCATGAGATAAATTATACAGGCAGATACTTAATGTGGTCTGATCATGAATTCCTCAAATGAGAGGTGCACTCGTATTGAGGGAGTGCATGAGAGAAACCAGTTGCGTGTATATGTTGTGTAGGTGTGATTGGTAACACTGGATCAAATTTATATATTTTTCTATTGCTATGGTGCCTTTTATTATGGATTGGATAAATCAGCTTTTACTTGCTTGTGGGAAGCAGAAAAAGTAAAAATGGTGCTGCAGAAATATGTGGATCATTCCTGTCTTGCAGAAATGGAAGGATTCATCTCAGCAGAGGACACTCCACGAGCTCATATTTTCAGAAGAGGTTTTCATCTTTGTGTGTGTGTATCTCCTCTGTATCATAATAGATCTAGGCATTTTATAGATAGATCTTTCCTTAAAAGAGGCTACAGTTACAGGGTCAATTTTTCCCTCACTGTGTCAGGAGCAAGTGTCCAATGTTTTGGAAGGTCTTGATCCTGAGAAAATGGAATATAAATTGTGCTGCAGGCTGAAACTGGAAACACGAGGGTGACAGAATAACAGTCTGTGGCACACACACACAATGCTGTCAAGCCATGGAACACACTTAAAATTTTTCAAAGTAACATTTTTAATGTCCTAAAAAAAGAAGAAAAATCATGAAAATAGATGTCACCCAGTGGATTTGATGTGTATATAGCTTATTATGTGGGAGAGGGATGGAGAGACTTTTTTTCTTTGCTGAAAAAGGAAGGCAGGCACAGGCAGCTGGCTCAGGGAAGAAAATTCCAGCAAGTTGGAAATGTGGAGCTGAGAGGGAGATAAAGAGCCGAAGAGAGCTCAGTGTTACAGGTGGTAGTGGAGGAGCTACAATGAGAAGGTGGTGGGGATGGGAAAGTGAAGAAATACGATTAAAAACATCCTTCGTTATCCCTGTCTCAGTGCATTGAGCTTCTCTTGTTCCTACTGCTTCATTACCTGTTGTGATGGTAGCTCCCTCTCTTGATTTGTTTTGCTTTAATTACTGCTTGCACGGCTTGAACAGAGCAAAAGGACAAAGGGGATGAAGTCAGAGACATAGAGGCCAGGTTCAGACAGTTCCTCTAAAGATGTCAGAAGAGAATCTAATCTGCTGAAGGTAATTGTGAAAAGTTGCTTATATGTTAGGGGATAATGCCGGTAACTGGTGTGTTTAGAAAATGAAGGAGCACCATACACGTATAGTTCAAAAGTATAGGAGACACATTGAATAAGGAGATTCTACAGTGAACATGCATTATATGTAGAAGAAGTCAGAGAAAATTCACCTTTAAAAACTAGTCATCACAAGATGATCTTCATCTTTATACATTTTCATTTTAAAAAAAGGTTGCCATAAAGTGTATCCTGTTGAACCTTGATTTTGTTTTTCTTGGCTTGGTTTTTTTTGACACAGTGTCCTTAAAATGTTTAGCATGTGTTAACAAGAATAACTGAACTCATGAAGGGATTTAGACATATCTAGTTTTTATTTTTAATGGTACTGTTAAGTTTGTTTTTTCTTATATTATAATAGGAAATCTTGTAAATTACTGTGTTTCCTGCATTCATCACAGTGTGAGAGAAATACTCCTGAAGAGGGGAGATAACATAACTTTACCTTTTGTTAGTCCCCACCCTGCTACCTTGCTACTGTGGTTATTCTGAGGATTCTTTGAGTTTGGCTGACAAGTTGCTTGCTGACACCATGACTTAACAAATCACCAGGTTCAGAGTCTTGAGACATTAATGAGTTTTAAGCCTATGCTGAAACGCTCTTTGCTGAATAATCACATAAGTGTGAGCAAAAATAATAATGTGGCCTTAACTGTTATTGTAAAACTTAATTTTGTGTTAAATAGTCAGCATTTGAAAATTGAATACAGTTTAAAAGCTCTAGCTTTTACTTACACATATATGTCACATGTATACCTCAAAGGTTGAGTTTGGAAGCATTACTGCTAATAGCTCTGGGGAAATGTCATTGAACAGGTTGCAGGTTGCTACCAACACTAGGTCATTATCCTTTCTGTGCTCTTTCATTAGTTCACGGTAGGAAAAAAATGCCACATGCTATGACATTTTGGTGTAACTTGAGAAATCAGCATGTGCAAACAAATGTAATGTTTGTTGTCTGTAACTGTATTGAAATTTCCCTTCTGCAGCCAGACAAGGAGAGAGCACAACTGTGACACCATATGTGTTTGAAAGTGCGTAGTCTCACAGCGTGGCTGATGTGGCATGTGACAGGACAGTCTTTCCCAGGGTGGTTGTTTTTGTGGATAAGGCTTTCCTTGACCTGCTGCCTCTCTTTGATGCCAGATCTCTCTTGCTAACCTCAGAGGAAGGGATGGGAGAACTGGAAGCTCAAGTCCTTCTGAGCTTGTGGCATTTATTTTGTGAGACAGTTGAGATCAAGTTCATTTTGTTAAGCTGCTCACCCATAATGGATCTGTCACAGTGGCTTGACAACGTATTTGTATCCATTTTGGACAGCTTTTGTTGCTCAGCGCTCTCCCTGTGAAAGTTCCCAGCAGACTACTCAGATTTTATGTTGTCAAATGGTAACCTCTCCTCTCCCTCTCAGAATACATCTATCCTTTCCATAGATTTAATAGGCAGTGGTCTGTTCCAGCCATGCTTTACCTTTGAATTGGTATCAAGTAACTCAGAGCACCTCTTAATTTGACCCCAATTTTCTCTTGTTCAGCTGGCATGAAGATGGCACAGCCAAATAATGGAAGGTATTTTGTGTCAGAAACTCTGCTCTGTTTTTTTTCTAGAATTAAAAATCTGCTTGCGCTTCTGGTTTATTGGTAATTTACAAACCGTTGTTGGTTTGCTTCTGATGTAAAGACGTGGTGGGAGTGGTGGCAAGGAGAGTAATTGTATTTCACAAACTGAAAATCCAACCTTCCTGACAACTGTGTCTGGGAAACCAAGTTAGTTTTCAGAGACTGGAGCTGCTAATAACCCAAGAAATAAATGATTGCTTTTTCACGTCCAACCACTAATGCTGAAATTATGTAAGTGTATTTAAGTCTAAGTTCAGATTCAAAATTGTGTGTCTTTTATTCTGGTTTAGACTTAGTTGAATCTGAAATATAATTTCAGTCTTAGTGGAGCAGGAGGATGTTCTGTCCTCTCCCTTTCTCGTCCCCCAACAAGAGAATTTTTTCCATTTCAAATCACCTAATAAACCTGCAGGAAGACATCCATTTTTAAATATAGTAAGCTGAGCTACAGACTTTACCAAGGTCTGGAGAGCCAAGTGAAAATGAAACCACTGATTCTCTCTACTAATCCATCTCCTGGGTCTATCCTGTTCAGATTTCTTTTCCTTCTTTCCCCTCCTGTTCCACCTACCTCCCCTTCAGTGCTGCTTTTCCTTTAACAGTAGTTATATAATGCTGATTCTCCATCAGGATGGATCCTATATAGTGTAGCTTATATAGGTATTAGTAGATCTGTGCAAATCCTTAGGCTTTCAGTTAACCTTAGAGACTTGTCTCCAAGCTTGAGTTCAAAAGAGCAGTGGCTTCTCTGGAGAGTGCTGGCTGCCGCAGCAGTGCCCCGGTTCCAGGTCGGCGCTGCACCATGCGTGAAGTTTAGGTTTAATAGGATGTCCTAGTATTTTCTTCGTTCATCCTACACAGCCCCATTTCTAATAACATAGCATCTGATCTGCTCTTTTTGTGTTTGCTGAGGCACATAGAAATAATAATACTGGTCAAAGGGTAAAGTTTTAAGGGGTATTTCTTTTAAAAACAGACAAAAGTTCAATGAATTCTGCCATCAAAGTGTGTCAGTTGAAAGTTAACTATGAAGAGAGAGTGAAGCTCACTTCATTCTCAGCCAGGTGCATTTAGCAAAGCTGTACTCTGGAGACTTTCTTTTTCACTCATGAAACTTATGGCAAGAAATAAAAAATTCTGTACCTGGTGCTTCTTTGTGGCATGTTTGTTTGTACCATTCTCTCCCAGAGCTGTCCATCTGTGGCTTTCTAATTTGCACAGTATCTGTATACTTGCTGTTGGTCTTCCATTACCTCCCCTTGTAAATACATGTGGGAGAGAGGGAGGGCATTTGACAAATCCACTGCTCTTCTGAGACCTTTGCAGCACTTCCAGTGTGTGTGTTAATTGTAAAAGCTGAAATGAAATATCTTGGGCTGCACTGACCTCATCATCTGGTTTTCAGATAGCGTATCCATCGCATAATTCCTCTTAGAGATAAATTAAAAATGCCTGTAGAAAAGATACAGTCTGGATGTAATAATTAAACAGGTGTTAAGCAGCAGCCCATTATTCATGTATCAGGCTTTTGTACGATAACTTTTTTTATCTTTTTATTACTGCTTAAAGAGAGACTTGAATGAATGCCATCTCCAGCTGTCAAAGGCAAGAGTTGAGTGATGGGAGACAAACCTTCTGAAAGGGACCCACCATCAGCAGGGCGGAAGCTTCCTCTAAAGCAAATCAGTTTTAGTAGTTGTTCCCTCCTTGATAGGCAGTGCTATTTACATTTTTTGGCTGAATGCCGAACGAACTCTGAAGGAGCAAAAACCTTCTGTGGGTGCAAGGTATGGATGGAAACAGTACTGCTTTTCTATCAGTGATGTTTAAAACCCATTTTAGTTATGTCTACAAGACAAAATTGGCAATTCTGTGGTGAAGCAGCGGTGTATCAGAGACTGCAGCTGACAGACCACTGAAACTAAAGATTATTGGGAGGTCTCAACCTTGCAGACAAGCATGTGTGCAAAAATTCCGATTTCATTTTTAAAAAGCAAGGTGAAGACAAAACCAGGGCATTTATTTAGTGTTGCAGTAAATTCAGGTACTCAACAAGCAATTTCTGTAGCAAGCTTACAATTTTCTACATAAGGACAGTGGCCAACCTTGTTGGGGTTTTTTTGGCTTGGTTTTTTTTTCCCTTTCTAAACTGCTTCTCATGAAATTATGATCACTTGCAATTTGGGAGCAAAATACTGCACAGGGAACGAAAAGCCTCAGCTGCTGTTGCCAAATGAAATAACTGTGTCTAAAAGGACTCTGCCTAGATGGCTGTGGAGCACGCTGGCTCTGTGTTTGCTGCGCAGGTGAAAGTAGAGCCTGGAGCCTGAGTAATATGTTGGTTTCCTGAGCAGTCAGTGGCTGGAGAGATTTCAAATGCTTGATTGTCTTCAGAATGAAACCTTTCTGCACAGGATTGATAAATATTACTTTAACTCTTTGTGTGAAATAATGGCAACGTTACTGGAGAAGGGCCTGTTTCACAGCTGTGATTGTGCTATCGCTAGTCAGCTGTGTGTCATGGCCACTGGATTATAAGCAATTTGGGGTAGATAAAACGTCTGCCATTGTGTTTTGTATTGTGGCTGGCACAATGAGGCCCTGCTGCTGCCCGGCTCTGCTGGGAGCTATCAGTCTGGGAAAATTATAACAGCTAGGAAATTTTGTAAAATGCACTGACAAGATGTTCAGATATAAAGGGTACTAGATCAGTGTGAAGCTGAAAAAACTTCTGAGACATTTCCTGGTTAAACATTTTCTACTCATCTCCATTGTTTCATCCCCAACAAAAATTTGCTTTCTCATAAAAAACCATGCATTTCTTTCTTTCTGTAGAGAATAAGTATCACTGCAAAGTCAAAATCAGACCTTGTTCAAGATAGATATTTTTTCTGCTCCCACTTTCACATTGTTGAAAACATGATTTTAGTTCAATATTATGCAATGTGGAAACATCAACAAAAAAGAAAGAGGAGCATTTTGTGGTTTACAAAATATACCCTTTCAGATTTTTTTTTTTTTCTGAAGCAACTTATGTTACTCCCCATTTTATGAATGGAGTCTCAAACACCCTAGAAATCTTTGTTCTTTGAAGATGTTTTCTTTTTTATGAAAATAAGAGATTCCAAGGTGGAAAATTGGTTAATTGATTCCAACATTTCTTTTGAATCTTGAAATATTTAGGATTGTCATCAGTACATTAGTGAGCTTCTTCCTTTCAGAAATGTTTCCTGTATTTATAAAACAAGAACTCACAAACTTTTTTTATTGTTGGGATTATCTTTTGTAAAAAAAAAGAAAAAACAAAAGACAAGAACAGTGTAATTGCTTCTTCGTTATCGGGAGTTTACAGTTTATCATTCTCTTGAATTTGCAATGTGGTTTTCTTCATTGATATCATAATGTAAAGCTGTGAGTCAGCAATCAGAAATATTTTCAATATTTTCCTTCTAAAACATCTAGATTCTGATATCTGTCTTTCCCATATACCACTCCAGATGACTGAGCATTTGAATAAGAGCTAAGTCCTTTTATCCCCTTGTAGTGTCACTTGTTGACTAGCTTGGGTGGGACCACAGCAGCAGTTTAAAAGAACCTCCTTTTTCCTGTGACCGGCAATGCACCAGTGTGGGGATTTGGAGGAGACTGAATGAACTGATAATTTTTTTTTCCATAAGAAAAAAATGTGAGTACAACTCAATAAAATGGAGTGGTTGACATCAGTTATGTGATTTCCTTAATAAAGTCTCTGACTTCTCTGGGTAAGGACAGTGCTGGAAGCACAAGTCAGGGTTAATTACTTGTAGCATCCACCCACGATTAATACAGTTGGGGAAGGAGAGGACCTGCGTAACTTTTTTCTTTTTTTCTTTTTTTTTTTTTTTTTTGTCTTAATGAAATTAATTCAAGTAATCCAGGTCCCTCTCTTCTAGGACTAGAAGTCATCAGTACCAATGAACATCCATGTCTTTTGTTCTGACTTGGGTATCTGCAGGAGATCACTTGCAAAATCCCCACAGCTGGGAATGATTGGTGGTAGGGAAAACAACAGTTGCCTATCTGAAGAAGGGATATATTGCAGCCTAACTGTAGTTAAATATACACTGTCTTTACCAGGAACATTTCTCTTAGCTAACGTTGTCTCCCACATGTACTTCAAAGGCTGGAGATACTGCAGTTTGTGTTATGTTTCTTTTCCTCTGAAAGGTTTCAGAATATCTATAGCACGTTCTAAGAAAAAAAAAAAAAAAAGTGACATTTAAATATATCCATGATTTCAGTATATTTCAAGTATTTTTAAAGCCTGCATTTTGCAGTCAGTGTGGCTTTGTTTACTACAATATTGTTAGCAGAGACTGAATCTGAGCATTTTGGTTTGAAGAGATGGAAAGGTTTAATACCCTCCTTTCTTTGCCTTCCAAAAGACTACACTGCTTTTAATTAGCTGTAGTCTCTTTGCTAAGTAGAATGAAATTGCCCAGCTGTGTAGAAGCCCTGGGCCAGCAGTAGGTATTGGAATCTGGAAGCACCGAGACCCTCTTTCCAACAAAAGCATTCATAAGCCAATCTCATGTTGAGAGTGTTAAATAAGTAAAGTGCTTAGATATGTTTGCAGATCTGGACCGTAACCACATGTCTTTTTCTGGCCAAAATGTGCTGGTTTCTGGCTTTTAAACTTAATTGTAGTAAGACAATATTATTGAGAGTTTTCACATTTCCCAGTGCAATTGCATACTGTGCTCTGAGCAGCAGTGCCATTCCTGTGTTTACCAAGAATACCAGCTAGTTTTAGCTTGATCCTTCCCTGGAATTTGCTTGATGGATTATTTTGGAGCTTTCTCTAGAATTATTCGTGGAAAATCTAATGGTAAAATCAATGGGGGCCCTTCTGCAAGCTGATGATCATTTACTGTGTGCTGCATACATTACTTTTTCTGCTGTGTTACATAGTCCTCCTAGAGCTGAATTCAGAGTGAGACCACACAGTCTCCTCATGCTTGCAGCTGATTTTCTTGTATGTTGTAACTTCTGCATAAGTGGACTGCATGTTTAACTCTTCAGGTTTTTTTATGCCATCTAGGACTTCATTTGGAAACACAAGATGGAAGAATGGGTGGAGAGTGATGTAGCTTCTAAATTTAACTCCTGAATTAAGATTAAACTGTTAAATTTTGTTTTCTTCTTTGTGTGTGTAGTTTGTTCACCCCCTTAAAATAGTCACACACCGTTATTTAGTACTTGTGCATAGAAAGTCTTTAGTACTGAAATCAAGTCACTTCTAACAACCACATTCTCTCAGATGTGCAACCCCATCGTGACAGAAACAAGATAAACGTGAAGTTTCAGGGTACCTTGTAGGAAAAGAGCATCAAAGAGCCAATTGTTTAATACACTTCTTAATCCATAAAGCACATCATTTGTACACTAATTTTTTAAGTATGTATGTATGCATAATCCTCCAGTAAAAACAAGGTACTGTTGATTTAATATAACTTCATGAGCATTACAAATAGTAGTATTATTTTTACTTATCTTCTGCTTATTTACTTATGCAGGATTAAATACTTATTTACTATAAATCCAAATTGTTTGAAAATGTTTTAATCATTTTTTTCTGGTTTATTTAGTTACAAAAACACTGTAGTCCTAACAGAATGCATAAAGAAGTTTTCTTACTCTACAGTATGATCAGCAGAAATCAGATGCTCTCTGTGTTGAAGACAAATCATTCTTCCATATATTTATTATCAAAATGTTTAGTTCACTAGTTCTTTGTTGTCTTCAAGACTGAATTCTGTTTTCACTAGGTTCAGCAAATTATAAAAATGAGCACTTTAAATGTAGATAACATAGAAGTGGCCAACTTGGGTGATGAAACCAAATTATTAAGGGCAATTACAAATAACACTTGTTACGAAAAGTTATAGGAAAACTGCATGTTATAGAGTGATTTTTCAGTAAAATAGCAGATGAAACTTCATATTCAAATAATAGAAGTAATTCATATTTGGAAACAGTATACATATTGCATTTATGGTTCTGAAATTAGGTATTAACATCTAGACAGTAGGTCTTGGAGCAATGCTGTATATAGCTCCTTAAGAATGTCTCCTCAAACACAGCAACAGTCAGATATAAGTTGTTATTAGCTAGGCAATATTTGTTATTGGCCTGCCAGTCTAGAGTCTGATTTTTCTCTATTATCAGCTTCACTATTCTTGTTTTACCTTTTGAGCACACAGGGACCCACAGTTCTAATTGAACAGGGCCAAATTGTAGGGAATACAGTAGGAGCTCATTCACGTTCAGGTTGTGCAAGACTGCGAGTGATATTCTAACTGTCTGTGAGAAACAATAACATTTTACAAGACTGATTTTTAATTGCATTTTTTACTTGGGTGCAGAGCAATCCCTGGAGGATGCCTTTTCACTTGTTAAAATGGAAAACAGAAGTGCGAAAAAATCACGTTCAAGTAGAAGCAGTGAATGTTTGGAACTTGCTGGCTTATCTTCCTTGTTTATTTTGAACTGAAGGAATGTTATGTCTGAAACAACTCTGTAATAAAATAGGTTTTTTGAAGGGAATTTTCAGTATTAGAGAGTGGGGTTTTTTATATTCTAATTCTACAAAGCAGATAATCATGATGATGATTTCCTAGCTTCAGGGTGAGGCAACTGAAGCTTTATTCTATTTTCGGAGCTTTTAGATAAAGAATTTGTGTGTATAATGTCATTATATTTGATTTCATTAGTAGTATGACTATAGTATGATTAGTATTAAAAAACAGAATGTATGTGACAGCGCTTGAAAGAAAAAAGCCTCCTAACTCACTGGGATTGGTTTTCAATATATGATTTGCACAGGCCTGGAGATCCATGAGCTACTACTAAAGCGTTACTAGGAAAAACAAGTTTATTGTCAAAGAGCTTGAATTTACAATGCTTCCACTGAGAAATTTGTAAGGGTCTGTTAATCTCAAAATGGTTAGAAAAAGTCATTGAATTCAGGCACCTTCTGTCTTCAACTGTTCTTTGCCAATAACTGGCAAAGTATATTATGTTAGACAAGAAGTAGCAAGCAAGCCACATAGGGCATCACTGATTCTTTGCTTTGAAATAGGTTGCTACTAATGATGGACATTCCCAGTGCATGATCTGCCTGGAAATGGAATAGCAAACACATGAAAGTTTGTGTGGTGTGGGTCAACATTACACCAGGGTGTTGGTCTGGATTGATGGCTGTTAGCAAAAGGTGATGCTGCATCTGAGAGGCAGCAGACCATGGACCTCTGTTACGGTTGCTGAGATCTGGTGAATTTTCTGGAGAGCTACCCAAAGCGCTTCACTGGTAACTGGGGTTTGCTTGCTTGCATTACTCTTGGGTATGTATACTATTCATATATTCATGACATCTCTTAACTTTCTTCCTTTTACTGACCACTTTCAGGGTGCAGGATTGTAGCTTGGTTATGTCTTTGGTTTCATCTGATCAGATTTCATCTACTTGGACTTATGTTCTTCTGCATAGTGCAACAGAAGGAAAAATATTTCCCTAGGTATCTGTATATAGCTTGTTGACCTGTGGGTGTTTACTTGGGAAGTTGTTGGATGGTATTTGAGTTGGAAGTCAGAGGTGGCTCCAGCATTTTTCTTCCTTTGCGCTGGTAAAAACCCTAAATATTTTTTTGTTTTGAGAGAAAAAAGGATGAAAACACATAATTTATGGTAGTGATTATTCTTCTCTGAGATTTCAGCTTATGGCTGGAATATCATTTAGTGGTTTATGTCAGTGGAATAGCTGCAGCAGAAGACAGAAAATCAAGTAGAATATTGATCAAATCAAGACAGTCTGAAAGGTACTGTTTTGTAAAAATTTCCCTGCTGAAAAAATGTTCAGGTATTTCCCCATGGAAGGCATTGAGGGACAGAGAGAAAAAAGGTTGTTTGTTAATTTATTTTCCTTTAGAAAACATTTTTTGATGGGAATCTGAAACATATTTTGAAGGAAAAACACCCCAGCCAAGTTTGATAATTGATATGTGAGGATGATAGTTTAAATCTGTACCTCTCTTTGTCCAGGCTTTTGATACTTTCAATTTGATGCACTTAAGTCTGTTAGCTAAAGCAGAAGTACTTGAGGGTACTATATGTAATGTCCTTATAAAACTATAGTACCAAAAATGCAGATGCTCACAACGTTTCAAAGAATACCAACTCTGACTTTTACAGGAAAGAAATGCATCCTAAATAGATTTGTCAATACTCACATATTTTTCTAGCTGTCATATTTCAGATACAGGCATATTTGTATGTCTGATAATGCTACAGCTTATATGGTGACATGAATTACTCCTTTAGTGTTCTGTAAACTTATGCAACATAGGATAAGCATGGATGTCTGATCCTATGTTTTTCAATCCAAGATGGTTCCCCTTAGTTATGTTTGCAAGGACTCCTATTTGCAGGTTATAAACTGCCTGTTTCTGTCTGTTGTGTGGTATGAAGAGGATGAAAGCACAGCAGTGTGTGGCTGCTAGGGAATACTGCAGTGCACGTTATTGATATTAAATAAGAGGTAAATGTGCAGCTAATATTTTCCCAGTTCTGACTTTTGATGTGGTATATGGATGAGATCAGCCCTCCCAGCTGAGGCAGGGCTCCTTGGAAAGTCAGTCAGAAAGTTTTTTTCTGAGTAAGGAAGAAAGAAGGTTAGCAGAATTCTGTTCCTGTTGTGCAGAGTGCTAGCAAGAAGAACATAATATGCCATCATGGAAGACTTTGTGATTGATGTTCAGAAAATCAAAGTTGGATGAAAACTACATGGATGTGGCTGACAGGTCCTGCTTTTTAAAAGCAGGGTCTTCCAAAAGTCTGTTGAGCGTACCAGTCTTAGAAAAGGGAGCAACAACAAAAACAAAAAACAGGTGATCATTATGGTTCTAATAAAGGCTACTTTTGAGATTTTACCTGTTATTTTAAGGAGAGAATAAATAAGTATACAGAAATTTCATTTATCTTGTAGTTGTAGTTCTCAACCTATCAGGTTCTGTGGCTGAATTTTGTAATCCATTAGTAACCTAAAAGTTGTAAGAGCTTATTAAAAATGTTAAGTCTTTAATAGTTGCCAGATAGTATAATATGCATTTATTTTGAATATTCCATTGTAATTAAAATCAAAGGCATTTTTTAAATACTTGAGGCAAATGTTAGTAAAAATACAAGTTCTGAAAGCTATTACTGTTTTTTCATGAAAATTGAGTAGCATCATTCTGTTAAAATTTTATCTAGCAGGAAGTACAATATGATTTAATGAAATTCCTCTGATATTTAAAATTGGAGGTTGAATGCCTCTTAGGTCTATAATTCCTGTATTTCACTGTGGTATGTAGCATCTAACAAAGGATTTCTGCAAGCTCAGAAATAGTAGTAGCTTCCTTCTTTAATTTGGTTTCCTTCATATTGCTCTTATGGAAATATCTGTACGTTTTCAAGGATTTAGTATGATGGAGGCAGCCCTCCTCCTCCCTCCAAACTTAATTAATCAGTCCTTTAGGTGACTAATTAGACGTGCTGAATTTTCAGTGAAGTGTAATGTTTCATCCTAGTTCTTCACGCCTATGTTACCCAGCTGGTATCTGTAAACTGAAAGAGGATGTTTCTACAGTGCATGGTTCCTAATAAAATTCAAATTAAATAATCACCTCAATTACAGATTAAAAACTCAGGTTCAACAATTATCCAAAGAGCTCTACTTCGCTGAAAACCCGCAGTCATATACCTACTCCTTTCCCTTCCTGCCTGAATTTATAGCTCTTTCACACAGACATAATTTAGATTTAGCTTAAATTGTGCCCTAAATTGTTTCCATTATCTCAACCTGGAGCAACCTGTGTCTATTCCTGGAATATGATATCATTATTCTTGAACTGCATTGCCTACAGTGTATGTTATCTTTTCTACATTGAACATTTTCAAGGAAAACCTTTTTCAGTTCCCGTTAGTGCTTAGACATTTGAGTCAGTTAAATGGAGAAGGAGGAGGACTGTGTCTGATATATTCATTCCAGTTATGGTAATGGTCTTTGAAGAACATTCTTATGTATTCATAGGTTATACCAAGTTTTTTGATGTCCAATCTAATGTTTATAATAAAGAATTATATTATATTTTGTAGATAATGAGTAGCGGTGTTGGGTGGAAAAAGGAACAGCTGAAAGCTTTGCTTACTCCTGAGTCACTGTCTCCGTAAGAATCCTGGTTTACTGGGTTGACATTTCTGGTGAAAAGGTTCAGGTTTTCAGAGACTTGGTCAAAAGCCCATGGGAATTCCTTTCTCACAAAACCATTTCATTTTGCTTGTCAAGCACCCATGTGCCTTATACCATCTCCCCTTTAGTGATCCACGTTCATTTTGATTTACTGCCATTCTCTGGCAAGCCAGATTTCCATAAAATAATGGAAATTCTTTCTCTATGCTTGCTTAAAAATACATCTTTTTAAAGGCTGTAAACCTGCAGAGACTCTGGACAGTCTTTGGAATCAAGAGCTAATCTGTGTACCAGAAGATGACAAGAGTAAACAACAAATCGATCACAGATTATTCACATAATAACCACCTGAAACCAGGGAGTTCTTCACTTCTACTAAAACTTCTGAATTGTGGGTTTCCTTTGTATTCTTTGTGTGATAGTGTTTTGAGAATGAGTGGTTGTTGGCACTAAATTTGTGGATGCTGCCGAGGCATTACATATGTGCTATTGACAACATGCCTAATGTGCAAGGTGTTTAATGGTTTTTGGGCCCTTTCAGAAGAAAATCTTGCGTTGGACTTCTGTGGAGGTACAATGTTATCAGTCCCATTAGACTGAAAAACTTTCTGATCCACAGTGGAAACATGACCTCAGCCTCCAAGGGACTGCTAAAGCTCTGGCCCTACTGGTCAGAGGTGAAGTGCTAAGGCTGGAGCAGCTATCGGAGCTGAGACCAAGCTCAAGAGAAAACAAATGAGGAAAAAGCTGAAGGCCTAATTTGATTTTCTGTCTGGAGCTGGTGCCTCAAGACTCTGTAGGCACCGGCACTAGGAACAGGAGTAAGGAAGGAGGAGGCTAGTGCTAATTATCAGGGAGATAGTACAGTTAATTGGAATTTAATTTTCAGGCAGTGCTAGCAGTCCATCAGTGCTGCCATCTGCATAACTGACAGGACAAATCATTCAATCAGCTGGCCTGGGGCCTGGAAAAGGAGTGCAAATGTGACTCTGGTCCTTTCTCTTTCCTAAAAGGGCAATCCTAAACAAGCTATAGAATTTTGCCAAGTTGCCCTGGAATTTCAGGTCTGATCATATCCATACCCTGTCATTCCGGCTTCCTGTTCCACTTCAGAGAAAGCTGGGGGGAAGGAGCGTATGGCATCAGGAGGTGTCCAGAAGTGGCAGGGGCATGGCCTGGCACTTCAGAGTTGCTGCTGCAGGGCTGTTCCAATCACAAATTGCCCAGGGGAAGGAGGCTTTGGCCACGGAGACAGCCAGAAAGATTTAAGAGCTGGTAGAGTTCACTGTGCTAACACAGAACCTGGCATTTTGTTGTGTGATTTTTCAAAACCCCAAATGATGTGAAACCTCTTAAGTTACCCAGCATAATGTGGTGTTTGTAAAGATTTCTTAATTTTTCAAAGTTTCCATTCTTTCCCCTCCAGGTTTCCTTAATGATATGGAAGAGCAAAATTATTGCAATCTGAAAGTGAGCAGGGAAACCTATTTGCCCTACCAGCAAAGAAACAGAAGTGGTAGTTGGCCTAAAATAACGGAATTTGGAATTCTGTCATCTTTGAAACTTTGAAACTGCCCTTTATGTTGTTCCCATCATCTTTCACAAGAACCTGGATAGATTTGCATTCGGCACCTTCTACTAAACTGTTTCCTATATATATTGCCCTGTGAGGCTAACCAATAAGAAATGCCCTGTTTATAGGAAGGCAGATAGAGCCATGTACCGTATCACATGTTGTATTTACTTTGCTGGTTGGTTTGAAACACCAGATAATAGCAGAGATCCAGTTTCAGTACATTGCTCAGGTATGTCCTTATAACCTAACGACTGCAAAGATGATATTGAATTAATACTAAGCATGCCCATATGTACTTTGCAAAATAAGACTAGTTGATTAAACATCCAGGGTGATCAGATCAGATCTATTGAAGTTGAATCACTTTTACTTCACTGTCAAGAGGCAGGTTTTTTGCTGTTCACTGAAAATTCTTACTGTGCTTTAACAAGACTTCTCTTGATTACACAGTTTTTTATTTTCTTTATTATTATTTTACTCAGCTTACTAAGGAGTAGAAGAGGTTGTTTTGGATTTTATACAGTTTTCAGAGAACAAAAATCATGACTTTAAATGCAGGAAAAGATTCTCTTTTCCTGATACATTTGAAATGTAATTTAGTCTGGCAATTAGAGCCTATGAGAGACTGACTGGCTGGTTATATTGGGTTATGCCCATAATCAAACAGAGTCCACTTTAATTAATTTGATTATTATACATTTTGTGGTACTCTAAAATTGTTTAGCTTCCGTGACATTTATTAGGAATAAACTTCTCTTTTACCTAGCAATGATTGCATAATGTGGAATTATTAATGCTTAGTCATAAGAAACTAATCAAGTTAGAGGCAACATGAAGTGAGAGAATGAGCACAGAACCAGGAGCTAAGTTCTTCCGTTAATTTGATACATGGTCTTGGAAAAAATCACTTACTGCTCACCACTGTCTCTTGATTTTCCTTCAGCTAAAGAAGGAATATTAATACTTATTTCCCTACTTTGCCAGAGTATTGGGAGAATTAGTTAATGCACATGTTTATGATTAAAATGTTAGTGTTTAAAAAAAGGGTTTTTTTTAAATCAAATGTTTATGTGTATATCTGTGTGTTTACCTGTGTGTGCAGATAATTAATAAGGAAACTGGAGAACTGATTATGCTATTTATATCTTTGTCAATCCATTTGTTTGGAAGAAACATTCTCTATGTATTATCTACTTAAATTGCTCCTATCACCAGAAATACCCAAGTGAATTTATCCTCACAAAACCTGTGTGAGGAAGTGAAGTACAGACTAAGGCCAAAACAAACTGTTATGATAATTTAGTCTGACTCCTGTAAAACAGAAGACAAAGAATTTTCTTCCAGTAGTTTCTGTGCAAAGGCCCCATCACACATCCTGCTTTATAATGGGAGTAATAAAGGTCAAGGAGAATCAACTCTGATTTTTCAGACCTTTAGATATACATGTAATTTAAATTAGAATAAGTAAAATTTTACTTGCTCTTAACTGCTCACTGACTTATTTGTAGTGAAAAAATTTCATGTGTATTGAAGTATCAGTGGTTCTTTTTAGTAGTTTGCCTAAACTGACCCAGCGTAGAAGGAGGCTAGGAGCAGAACTTGATTCTTCTGGAGTCCTCATTTATTCCATGTAATTGCAAGGCTTTATGGGTGATAAATAACTTGGGCTCACCTGTGGTGTAAGCTTTTGAAATTAAAGGCTCAAGCTCTGAGATAAACCTTATGTATTTGAGTAAAAGCTCATTTGCTTTCATTCCAGTGAAGTGCTGTAATTTTTTAACCACTAGAATTCTTTCCTTCAGCATGTGAAACGCTGTTTGAAGAAAACACTGAGCTCTGAAACAAGAGAAGGCTTCATTGGCATTCTGTGGTCCTTATCAAGCAATTTTACATTCCTAGTAACAAGTATTAAAAATTATGGAGTCCTAGAATAATTTCAGGTAGAAGGGACCTCTGGAGACCATCTGGTCCAAGCCATTCTCCTCCTCAGCACCTGCCCAAAACAAGACTGACTTCAAAGTCAGAGATAATTTCAGAGTTAGATCATGTTACTTGGAGTCATTTATAAAATGTCTACTATTTCCATCTTCTTAACAGTTCATTTTGGTGGGATTTCTTATCTGACATCATCTGGGGATTCTTAGGATTTAATCCTCTCCTACTAAACCCAGTAATAGCGTGATCTGCTGAGTCAGTCCTTGATCATCTTGTCTACATTTTCCTGGACACCAAGTTTTCTCAATATGCCTATGTTTTGGGATGTAAATTTTGGGCAGGCAACAAAACAATAAGGAAACACTTGCCTTGTACAATGCCTAGCTCATTTGAGTGAGTTACAAATAATAACCAGCAATATTGTTTTACTATAGTGCAATCAAAAGCAGAATTTAGTATCCTATGTTGAAATAATTCTCAATGCCTATGTTGTGTCCCTCAGAAAAAAAGATGTACAGGAGAAAAACAGAGTCCAGGACTATTTCATACCCTTTTTCTTACTTTTTTTACTTTCTAAGCTGTGCCAGCCTACTGTGTATGCATGGGAAATACGTTTTTATTACTCATGTAGGAATTCTGCAGGTTATACACATTCCCTTACCTTGGTTACCCTTGCTTCCACTTCTGCATTATGTATTTTACACTTGTTTTGCATGAGCTCAAAATATAGAATTGGTGAAAATTACATTTGGCATCCATTTCTTAGCTCACAGTTTATCACTATACCAAACTTGAGCTTGAATCTTCTTTTACAGTCTCTTTAGTGCCTTGTAGTTTTATTTAGACAATAGTTTGATTATTAGGTGTAGAAATGGCATAAGGCTGTCTCATTAGAGCAGACTCATCCCAGCAGGAAGATGACGGGTCAGGAGAATCAGAAGAACATACAGAACAGCAGTCAGAGCAGCTTTCTGTAGGTTTACTCAGGTCTTATTCCAGTGTCTGCCCTCGGACTGAACCCTCCTTAGCATTAGATGCACACCAGGAGCACGTATTTTGGTTTATAGCATTTATGTTGGAAAAGTTCCTTAAGATCATAGAGTCCAAATGTTAACCTAATAGTACCAAGTTCACCACCAAACCATGTCCCTAATCGTTATGTCTACATGTCTTTCAAGTACCTCCAGGGATGGTGACTCAACCACTTCCCTGAGCAGTCTGTTCCAATGCTTGACAAACATTTTGGTGAAGAAAGTTTTCCTAATATCCAGTCTGAACCTCCCCTCATGCAACTTACTGTCCTATCACTTGTTACTTTGGAAAAGAGACTCATACCCACCTCGATATGACTTCCTTTCAGGCAGTTATAGAGAGCAATAAGGTCTCCACTGAGCCTCCTTTTCTTCAGGCTAAACAACCCCAGTTCCCTCAGCCACTCCTTGTAAGACTTGTTCTCTAGACCCTTCTAAAGTGCAAAGTGAGGACATCTGGGAGATCTGCTTCAAAAGTGCACTCCTGATCCAGACTAAGACACTATTGTAGATACGCTCTTAGTCATTTAACAGATACACTTGAAAGGTCCTAAATACTTGTCTATGAGGTAGTCTTAGGTCACGATGTCATTAGGTAAACTAAGGTGATGCTCAGAAGGAGTCATTCCCTAGAGTTACATTAGCATAAATGACATCAGAGTAGTTTGGGCTTACTGTTACAACAGATCAGAACTACTGGAAACCTGAGCTTTTGTGCTGAGTAAAGCAGATGAAACAAATAATTCTTCATAGTAATTGTGTCAAAGTTTTAGTTAGAATTAAAATGAAAGGAAGCTGTGCCAGAAATGCTCAATGAAACTGTGGTATAGAAAACCACCACAGAAGCTTTCAAACTTCTGCCAGATCAAGCCCACTGCAACCACATGACACATTTTCTAAACTCACTCAGATAAGCTCACAAAACATTGACAGGAGATTTGTTCCAGCAGGCTTCATGCCTCATTGCATATCATCTGTTCTGCAGCCAGCATAAACACATCTACAGTGTACAGTGTGCCTTGGTGAATTGCAGCATGGTGCCGCGGTGTGTCTGTGCCTGGTTTGGAACATGCTCCTACTGCTGAGTAAGCCAACAGTGCACAGATCCAGCCCTTAGGATTGTGGCACCATGACTGAAGGACGCTCACATAAACCTACTGCAGTTCTTCAGTAATGCTGTTTTTTAAGCATACAGTTCTAATTTCTCATAATAACGTTTGTTAAAGTAATTCTTAATGACACGGGGTTGGGCTTTTCTTTCCAATTTTTCCTTCTGTGGCTTTTTCAAAATGACTTTTTAATGACTTCTAAGACGTGCAGCTATAATCAGTATTAGTAGTTCATACTCAGAAAATTCATTCTTGTGTGAACAGGAGGATATGCTGCTTTCCTCAGGTGTAAAAATGCAAGTGAATACTCTGCTTTCAAAGCATAAAATGGTCTCTGCTCTGAAACAGAGAGAAAATAGCAGGAGATAGGCATAATAAGCAGCTGAACATTGAATAGTTTATAAAGTGAATAAAATTAAAATTTAAATGCATACAGTTTTTCTGAGATGATTTTTTTTCTGAGGGTGTGGCTTTGGTCTGAATTGTTAGTGATAAAATATTGAGTATGTGTGTTAATCAGATTTCCATTCTTTCCACACACATACACTAACTGGCTTTACCTGGTTACATAGTTATACAAAACCATATTTTAGAATCACCTTTTACTTATGTTGGAAATAAAAGATTTAATATTTTCTGAGGGCTCTCATGACACAATAATTCTGGTCCAGCTAATACAATGATATCTTTCAGTGATAATGTTATGACAAGTAACTTCCCTGAAATCAATGCAATGAGACACTTTTTCAAAAATATTAATATATCCATTGACTCTTTGGGAACTCACTTGTGAGCCCTCATAGTAATCCTATGCAATGGTATTAGGATTTTTCAGAGAATTCCATGAACCCTATTTACTCTTGCACTGAATTTGACATTACAGTTATATGTGGTGTAAGAAAATATGCCTGGTTTTTCAGTAATGAAAACATCGTGTGAATATTTAAAAAAAAACCCAAAACTAGAATATTTTTTTTTCTTATTAAGAACTTAAAAATCAAAGATTTTTTTTTTTTTTCCCTTCAGGAGCAGCAGGAGAAAAAATAAATCTGAGATTCAAATATGTTTCACCTCTGTTAAATGATACACATCGAAAGGAATGGAACATAAGCAAAAATAACTTTTTTTTTCCTCTATTATGTAAGTTTTATCTAGTATAATATTCCCTGAGGAGCTCTGTGTAAAAAGGCAAGAAGCAATCGTAATACTGCCAATTAGATGGTGAAACGACAGCTGAAAATGGAGACAGTGAGCAATGCTGTGCAGAATTAATAAGTTCAAGGGAAAGAGCATCCTTAAACTTTGTGCATATTTGAATCCCTTCAGAAATTAAAGACTTGTGGCTTCAAAAACGCTATTAGTGTGGGTATGTATTTCACTTGCTTCTGATTTACAGCAGTGTAGCCACTTCCTGACTGTCTGGCCATTGTGTATGGTTTTATACCTGTAGTGTCTGTACAGTTTATGATCCTTAATGTGAGTTTATCATCCCAATATCCTTCTGAGTGTGGAAGTGCAATTTTTACACTAAGGGAGAACCAAGGCGTACATAACATGGGGTTATTCCCTCTGAATATAGAAAGAATATACAGTCAGGATTCAGAGTCAGAGACCTAGAAATCCTCTGTACTGTTTCAGTCTACCTATATCCCTCATCTTTTATCTTTTTTTTTTCCTTTATTATTTTATTCTTTTCTCCCCACTGCCCCCCAAATTTCCTAAGGAAACAAGATCCTCATGATCATTCTCTGGATGTATCTGATATTCCTCTTTATAACTTTTAAACCAACTTTGGCCAAACTTGACAGGAGTGTAGATTTCTGAAATTATCGAGTTACGGTGATTGTCATAAGAATAGGCAATGAGGCTGTGTTTGTGCTCTCACTGAGTAAAAACCAACTGAAAAAGATCAGTCTGTATTGAACACTAGACAATGGACACAAACAGTTATATTGAGAAATTCGAGCTTCCTGGTTCTGATTTCCATGATATTTTATTTTATTATTATATGGCTTGCATTGGATATTTTCTTCTTGTTGCATACAAGCTATCAGTTGTACATCAGTGTCATGTGTGTTTTATACATACATGAACTTATACATACATGCATACATGTATAGATATGTTTCCTGACCAAAGCAGAGTCAGAAAAGAAAAGAACCTATCCTATTTCCCCTGTTACTTCAGACATACTTAAATAACTTTTCTAATTTCCAGGCTAAGAGGAAGCTAATGAGCTTTCCATGAGTTCACTGGGTAACCCTATCCTAGGCCCAAATGGATTGTGCAGAAACTGCCTATTTACATCCTACATGTTTAAGTATGGTTCCATGTGAAGACCGCTGGTTAGGGTATGGCAGATGTTATTACAGTGACTGAATTAACATGAAAGTTAGAAAAAGTTGGGGCTAATAGCATAGAAATGCTTACACAAAAAAACATGGGTGGTGGTGGGACAAATAGAACAAAACAAAAAACCTAAAATTTGTGAGGGGTTGCTGTAACCTGCCCATTTGAATGCTGAAGTAAAGTACTGCCTAAACAGAGTTGCTTAGATGGCAATATTTATTGCACCTTCTTTCCTTTAAGCCATTGAAAAGTTGTTCTCACTTAGTGAAGACTTTACTGAACAGCAGAGCACTCTTGTAAGCCTTGCAGGTTGTTTGGCCTGAATAACTGTTGTGTTTCAACCTATATTGCCATTCTGGTAGAATTAACACCATACTGTGTGGGTGCTGGAGGTTGAAAGGTAATTAATAATCCCTAAGAATATGTCTGAGCTCTATTAAAACAGTCAGATGAAAACTCATCTCTTGCAGCCTGTCAAGAATAATGCATGTTTTGGAATAGACTGTTGCTATCCATTATTCATATCTATAACAATGCACTGGACTCACCGTTCTGGAAGAGGACCCTCTAGATCTGAAAAAGTGTCCCCAAGACCTTTGGTGCGGGAGTCTCTCTTGATGTCAAAGGGAAGGTTTGCATGTGCTAGCACACTAAGGTGCAGTCCTGCCTGTTAGATTTCCAACTCTGGATTGAATCCCACCCTCTGAGTTGGTAAACATTTGAAAACAGTCTGTTTCTGTTTTCTACTGGCTCACTGCTGAGCACAGCTCATCCTCTCACTGACATGTACCTATTCTAACTGCATGGTGTGTATAATCTCTGAAGCTGGTACACTAACAGCACTCTTGAGAACTGCAGATGTATGTCCAGCCATGGACTGAAAAGGGTGAGAACTGTGCAAGTAATTCAATGGCTGGATATTTATCAACTGTTGTGGTGTATATTAGGATGAAGAGAATTAGACATGGTTTGGGTTCTGTTCTTAACATTCCTGGCTAGTAGAAGGGAATGGGTGCCAGGATGCATATTGCAGTATAAAGGAGAGGCACTTGAAATGGAATAGGGGCTGGCAGCCAGGCCAAGTGGAAAACCCTGTGCAAGATGCACAAATATAGACACACTGCCTAGAAATAATGAACAGGGAAGAATCACATGCACATCTTCTGGATCTAAGAGACCCTATGTTAGATTGAGGCTGGATGCATCACAGGTGTGGTACCTGCTCACTGTATGGTCTGCAATCACAGGTCAGGACACAGAGTGGACAGACTTGAGCAGCTTGCATTTTGGCTGCAGCCCTGTGGCAGTAGTCTATATTGGATAATGTTCTCCAATGTCTTTTCTAAAAGAACAGCTAAGGTTTTAATTTTCACCTGATTATAAACTGCCATAATTTCTTCACCTCAGACCTAGTTTATTAAAAGTAATGATACTGCCCAGAGGTAGTGTTCTCAGGACCGAGCAGTAAGGACTTGTTTGTGTGAACTGTCAGACTGGTGTGCCAAGCGTGGGAAGAAGAGAGTTCTGGAAGAAAAATAGGAGTTCAGATTTGCTCTTTTTTGTACTTGTTAATCAGTGACATGTATTGAGTCAGTAAGTCATGTTTCTGTGGAAAAAATTAGAATTGACAGACCTTCAAACTATTTGGGTGGTGGGTGGGTCAAAGAGTTTAAGAGTTACTTTTTTTTTTTTAATGTATGTTTAACAAACCTTTTTATGTGTGCATGCACATAGACTATTTCTTGTTTTCATAGTAAAGTAAGGAAAGCAAAATATTAATGCTCTTGTTTGTGGAAAAATTGGAAGGTTGCAACACTGCAAATGGCTTTGAAAGTCTTTCTTTTGCCAGCATTGATGCATCCCTGGTTTATAACTGATTCAAGGCAGATGTTTTCCAAGCAAGGAAAGCAAGGATGAGATCATGCATGTATTAACCAGTCTGTGTTTTGGATATTGGTTGGGTTTTATGAGCAAATGTAAAACTCTAGTGATTTCTGTGTTTCTGAAACATTCAAGACTTTGTCACCTTTTAACAGCTTGAATTAAAGTAAATGTAGTGCAGAAGATTGCATAAGAGGTATAAAGATGGGTAGAATTTGACCTGATTTAGACACTGAATTTAGTCCTCCCAGCTTGCCTCATAGTTCTCCCATCTAAGTAATCAATGCAATTGAACAGTTGCTTTAAATGGGGATTAAACCACTATCTAAAAGTATCCAAAAAATAAAAGATTATAAGTGAGGCAAAATTTTACAAGAGAGAACACCAAGCTTACTGGGGCAGGTCCGATTTCTGTCAAAACATGGAGCAGCTGGGATTATGTTACGCAGTTTGTTTCATTGAAAGGCACATGTGAAAGGAATTAAAGGGCATGGCAACCTCTGTAACAGTAAACACAGTAGCTCTAGCATGTATCCCTCTAATTACTAATTAATTAACAATAGATGATTAGGTTGAGGTTTTTTTAAGCTGCTCCTGAAGTTTCAGGCTGAACAAGAAGATGACATTTATAATGAAGGCAGTGCTTTTGCATTAATGAGTGGTGGAGTTGCGTTACAAGATTTCTGAATGTAGCTTCCATTAGCATTGCTCCCAGGTGGGAATGAAAGGGTTTGGCTGTACATGTTATATCTACTAAATTCACAGGCATTGCTTTTTTGGGAATGTGTCCTTGCTCAGGATGAGCCAGTGTGTGTGGAGAGGTGGAGGGTATTATTTCACATAGCTTTGTCTGAATCCTGCTTGCAGAACCAGAAATTTCGAGGTCTTCAAAAAGCAACTGGTGGCTTTTAAACAAACTCATGTCCTAGTCTGATAAAGCAACCAGTCCACATCACCAAATGCAGCACAGATTCACAATCTCAGTGACACGATCTCAGTGCACTGATTCCATAGTTCAAATTAACATTAGACAATCACTGTTCCTCTGAACTTACTTTCATAAGAGGAGTTAGTCTTGATCTTCACCTATAAAACAGTTTGTTGTGCCTGAAACAAGCTCATCCTAATCCTCTCTCTCTGGACCATTTCCTTCTTTTCTGCATGCAGGAAGCAAGCGCCGTCATATTTGACGCTTGCACCTACAACTGGAAGAGCAGGTGAACAGAGCCCTGCAAAGCTGATGAAAATTGAGAGGAAAAATCAGTTGCTGAGGGAATGTTGAGCAACACAAAGGTGATGGCTCTATCCTCTCGATATATCTGCCACCTTCATTTACACAGGACAAAGGTTTGATGTTTGCTCCCCAATTAAAGTTTCCAACTTGTCGGGTAGTATGCAGCCTCTGTACCTTTGAGCCAGCTGCTGATAAACTGTACGCATCAGGCTTGTGCAGATGCTCTGACAGGAGAGGAAGTAAATCAGTTCCTAAATATGCTAACCCATAGGTTCTGTAATTCTGGCACAGCCTGTAAACTGTACTTTAAATAATTCGTCAGCAGGGAAGATCAAAAGGCAACAAGGTTTTGAGCTACTATTGGAGGTACTCCTTTTTTGCATAAGAATAGAGAATAGCACCAATATATGTTTAAATAAGTTATCTCGGACAGTTTTAAACTGTCTGTTTTAAACTATTCCTTCTTGGGATATCCAGTTATATCATAGTCACCTGAAAACTGCCTTTCATTTCAAGATTCAAATTAGGAACTACAAAGAACATTTGGTAATTGTCCACTCTGTTTAAATTTTATAAAGTTCTCTCCTTTTTCTGTCATTATTGTGTTGTCTCTTTCTGTCACTTCTAGTTTCTCCCTATTTAGAGAGCAGTTGAAGTGTCACACCTCAGGTTAGCCTGAGAGCTGCCCTTTTTGATACGAGAGCAGCTGGGGAAATATCATGCCTCTAAAAGAAGCCAATGGTGGGTGATGATGTTCACCAGCTGAGCTGGGTATGCTGGAAGATTTTTGGGCAACAGGAATTCCTCAGACTCTGAGGACCAGACCTGGGAATCTGGAAGACTGGATGGGTCTGGCTTCCTCAGAAGGATGCAGAGACAAATCTTTGGGTTGTAGAGAAGAAGGGCTGATGAAGCAGGACTGCAAGTCGTATCTCCTGTATTCTCAAGTTATGGAGCTGTGACCGTGGTCCTAGGACACTGCAGTGGTTTTTTGATATAGAGTTCCCTCACAAGCTTCCTTAGGATAAAGTAATTTCCAACAGACACTTTAGAAGTATGAGTTTGTGGACATATAGTATGTCTCCATCCTTAAACCTAATGCCTGGCTTACTGGCTTACTTTTGTTATTCACAGTTCTAGAAAATTTCTTAGCAAAACCATTTCCTGGGTTAAATGGTGATTACTTCTCTTTCTTGTTGTGAGGCTCCTTCCAGTGAATCTCTCATTGTAGGGATGTATTTGTTTGGATTTTTATTCCACTGAGAGTGCCCTCTCTTTTTCCTAGCTCTCTGCTACACAATGCCACACTTCTGCTGAAGGATCTAGCACTAGCCAGAGACATTATTCTGAGCTGGACGTGTTGCTCTGTCCAACTTGGTACTTCACTTCATGTGACACAGCAAATGTTCAGGTTGATGCTTTGAGAAAAGTAAATGCAGTACTTCCCCCACTGCCCCTGGTTAAAGGATGAGTCACTGTCTCTGCCCAATCTTCAGGCTGTTAAATACAAAATTACCTACAGACAAATGGCTTTTTATTTCAGTAGTAGCTACATGGGTAATCCTTACAGCCATTTTAAAGATTCTGTTCAAGTTTTTGAAACATGCTGCAGTGGGTTCTTTCCAAGGTCCAAATAGATTTATTCAGTGTACCCCTTGTTTGTGGGCACAGCTTAAATGTGAAAACAAAGAATCACTGCTGAAATGAAGGATAAGTTTCTGTGCCTTTGAGCATGGTGTTATCTTTGTTGCTTGCCCTAGGCACCTCCCAGTTTTGCCAGAAAAACAGGGTCATTTTCATAAGCAGGATGAAAATAAATAAAATGTGTACTAAACAAGTGCTAAAGATCCTATGATCTGTATTTAGTTTTTATGGCAGCATGTTGGCTTCACTTTAAGATGACTGCAGTAGTAGCACTTCTTAATAAGGCCTGTACTGAAGTGGAAAAAAAGTTACTGTTGAGTTCCTAATTTTAATAAATCAAGTCTCACTAAGATGATGAGTTCCCTTTGCAACTGTCTGTCTCTGAAAAACGACATGAGTGAGTGCTGTAGAGGAGTTGGAGGGTTTTGGTTTTATTTTGGAAAACATTTCCACTATTCTGATGTGTTATTTTTTTTCTTTTCTATCTATTTTGCTCCCTCTCCTGCTATGATTTTCTTTGAAAAGCAATATTGTGTTTACCTAGTGACAGTTAAGGGTAAGTTGTTCTCAGCTGTCAAACAGGAAACTTCAATTTGGGTTTGACCTAGAAACGTTTAATGGCAATGTCTTTCTCAGTGTTGGATAGGAAGGTTGGGGAAGTTGGAAGCAACCTATGAGATATTAAAAAGCGGTCTGCTTCACAATGCATGACAAAATAAAATCATATGAGAGGTAAAATAGATCTTTCATTACTTGTTAGAAAGCAATAGGGAAAAATAAAAGAAACCTTTTTTTTTTTTTTTTAGCTGGTAAAGAGATTGATAAAAGCAAAGTAACATGAAGTAGATTTTTATTTTAAGGTAACAGACATTACTTTTTCTCCCAAGTGGACTGTCTAGAAATTACTGTACAGAATGCAAAAATATTTACTGTCTGCAGAACAGGTTACAATTCTCTGCTAACATTTCCATGAGATGGCTGAGGTTACCTCTGCCTTATAACTGTGAGATGCCAAAGTCTATTAGGAAGATCTCTACCGTATTGAACGAGTCTGTCAGGCCTTTGCTCAGACAAACATTGCTGGACATTAACACCCTAGATAATTACCTATTACTATCTAGTTTTTGGTTTTGAGTAAATACGGGGAGAAAGTTATAGATGAGGCACTTTGTGCCATATGGCATGGTGACAGACTTGGTTTTGGCATGGTAATATATTTTGAACATTTTGTTAATTTTTTTCTTTCCACCATGAAGTACCATCAGGTGTATTTTTAAAGATGTGCCTGAACATGAAGAAGATGTAGTAGTCTGCTTTTCTTGATTTGATTGTGAGAGCTGTTGTGGCATGCTGCACAGCAGAATTGCTAGGCCCCTTGATGGTAATAAAGGTGTGGATGTTGTGGAAATAATGTTGCCTGGACATCCTAGTTGTCTGCACTACCTTCTGCATATAAGCTTTTACAGTCTGCTGAGTGCTTATACTTCTTTAAACAGTAACTCTTAGTAGGTGTTAGGTTCACTTTGTTGTATTTAACCTATTTTTATACTGATATCTAATTATACAGCATAAGGTGTTGGTTGTTGGGGTTTTTTGTTATTTTTTAATTTCATGGTCGTATAAATATCAATGTGTCTGGTTGTGTGGATCCTGTACATTTGATTGTGAGAGTTCTAGGACTCATTACACCCTGATACCTTAAGGCATCCATATATTACTTTTCTTTCTCAAGGCTAGGCACTTTATACCCTTTTCATTATATATAATTGATGGCTTGTGCCTATAGACATGGACTTATGTTGCATAGATATAGATATCATTAAAGGTTTTTACTTTTTATATTCACTGAAAGGCTTTTGTCTTAAAGTGCAGTAGCTGTTCAACAGATATTCTCAAAAGAATAGTCAGTCTCTCAGAAAAGGAATCTGATTTTTTACAATGCAATTGACTGTCCATGAATAATTTATGATTATGTCAGTCCACCTCTAGTATTACATGCAGGCTGCAGAGCTTATAAAATGTATTTAATGACATTTTTAGCTAAGCAGCACTGAATGCCGTTCTGGATGAAGTAATGGTTCTTCTTAGCATTTTGAAAGTTACTGCTGTTAACTTATGTTTGTACAACTTCCAACCAGCCAGCATGTTTAATAGAGCTTGGTTATCTTACAGGTGGGACTTTTGGCAAACCACAACAATAACTAGGACAAGCAGGACTGCTAGATGTAGTGCAAGTAGGTTCTGATCCCACTGACACATGTTTAACTGAAATAACTCTAGATTTCATTAGAGTTGGTCTCCACGTACCATGTGACTGAGATCTGAGTCCACTTCCCCCTGGCACTTTAGTAAAATAAACAGCAATATTTGTAATGCAATTCAAGCTAGAATTTCACATCCACGTGGCACAAAGTCTGAAGAAAGGTGGATTATTTATGGATTTTACTAGAACTCTGTGAACAATAAATGATACATCTGTATCTTCAAAGCAGAGTTTATATTATGAAGGTGAAATAAATCATTTTTATTAGTTTTGAATAAAGCAAACATAAATAGAATATCTTTAAAATGTTAAAAATTAGAAAAAAATAGTGACATTCAAAATGGTAGTTGCTGACAAAGCTTATATTGACAGTAAAATAAATGCCAGAAGAGCTTTGCAGTGTCTAAAGCAGTGATAGGGACTATTATGTGAGCTTTTGAAAATAATTGAGAGATAAGTGATTATTAATGAAAATAAACTGATTTTTTGCTGCTGCTGAGGTTTTAGAGGTATTTATCAGGAACGGTACAAGTCATCAAAAAAGAGGTCATACTTGCTGTTGACAAAGATCTGTTCTGGAGCTTGGCAGAGCATTCATGGGCATAAAGAGTTCTTCGGCAGGTAGCAGCAAAGAGGACAGTTTGTTTAATAAGACTGAGGGAGAAACAGGGGATTTGACAGTCTCCAATGTCCTGAATAAAGAATCTTCATTATGTTCATCATAACAGAGTCTTATCCCTTCACTCTAAATAGCTCTGCAACTTGCATGCATCTAATCACACAAGGAGACAGGAGGTTTCATCCTGCTCATTTCCTTCTTCACTCAAGTGCAATTTGGCCTGAGATTATGATGATTCACAATGCACTTTATTAGAAACATTAAACAGAAAAACGACAAATTCATGTCCCTCTCCACAAAAGCCATTAGCAACTGATTCCCCAGGAACCCATGAAAAGAAATAAACAGGAAAATAACAGAAAATTCAGGAAGGTCTCTGAAGTGAGAGAAGTCTGACACACAGAACAGTAAGGTGCAAACGCACTCACTTAATATATGCCATGTGCACTGAAGGTGAAAATATTTGGAATTCATTTGGCTTTGCTAAAAAATGAGATCTGAATAATGGTGACCTTCTTCTTGCAGAAGTTAATCTAATTCCATGAGTGGAGGTAACCTGTGAATGGGCATGCTTTTAAGGGAGCGTGCAGAGGCCTGGGGAGAATGTGGAAGTCCCTGAAGAAATGTATGTGATCAAGTAGGTATTTTGAGTTCAGTAAGAGTAAGGAGAAACACATGAGAAATTGCCTGGTTGCTATGACCTTTAACAAGGACCTTTCAGATGAAAGCCCACTTTGATACCATCAACCCACTTTGGGTTTAGCTTAGCTTTAACCTAACAGAAATGGAATATGCAGCACTGGCTTTGTGAAGATCACTCAGCTGTTAGAAGTTCTAAAAGATCTAAGTAAGAATCTGTGCCTTACGATATGATAAAATCAATGTTGAACCCTCAAGATCTACAAAGTGTTCTTTACTACTAGCAGACAGGTATCTATGGTGATGGTCCAAACATGAAATCCTAAAACAAATATAAAATATCTAATCTTATGTAGTATTGCTTGTGACCAGCCTGAAGGTACAGATTCTTAAAATTACATTCCTATTAAAGATGACTTGAGGTAGGGAATCAGAGATGCCTGGGCCTCTGTTTCGTGATGTTAAGTTAAGCAGTCTGATTACTCTTCCTTCCTTAATGCCTCTTGTGTATATTTAGCGCTCACAACAACAACAACAGCAAAAAGCCAATAGATCCTAGTTTCAGCAGAATAATAAGCCTGGTAAACTGTGGCATGTTGAGTGAATGAGGGTTTTTTCCTTGCCCTGTTAGAACAGTTGAAATATTCAACTATTATTTCCTGTAAAGTCTTAGGAGTAATTGTCAGTAGAAACAGAACATCAATACTAAAGATTAAAAATTGCCTGAGGTGTAAGTAACTATTTATCTTGATTTCCTCCTTTAGTTAGTGTAGTTAATTGTTCCTACAGTTGGATGAAGACATTATTTTATTTCTATTAGCATGCACTTCTTACACATCTTTTCCATCACAAATATGGATCAAATTAATCTATCATTTATGTCTTTTTTTGACCTGCCTGGGACTGAGTATGCTTTCATTGTTTAAGTACAGGATTTGAATGGCTATAGTAAAGATATGTGGATTAGTGTATTTAAGGTATTTCTGATCCTCTTTAGGAAATCTCGTTTTGCTACAGTGATGCCATTCTTGACACTGCTTTCAGGAGCACCAAACTCTTACAGACTGTATTCTTGGAAGAAATGATTAGCATCAAAAGAGCTAGAAGAGGACTAAGCACCAAACCTTTGTTGCAGAGGAAGCTGCTTGTGAGTCAGCAGTGTGCCCTGGAAGCAAGGGAGGCTGGCAATATACTGGGATACATTAACAGGACTGCAGTTAGATAAAACAAAGTGATTATTCCTCTTTATTTGGCCTTTCTATGCCACTTCTTGAATGTTTTGTCCAGTTTGGGGCTGCTAATAAAAGAAAAATTATAAACTGGAGCATGTTCAGTGAAGGGTCACCAAGATGGCTGGGGACCTGGTGAGGAGAGGCTGAGGGAATGGGGGTTGTTCAGCTTGGGGAAGAGTGGAAAGCTAACAGTGATCTGTCAACACCTACAGGGATGTCAGCAAGAAGACAGACCCAGGCTCTTCACTGAAGTGCATGGCAGGAGAATGGAAGGCAACAGTTGTAAACTGAAGAGGGAAGATTCGGACTGCTAGATATAGGGAGAAACTTTTTCACCTTGAGAACAGCTAAGCATGCGTACAGTGATGCTGGGCAGTCTTCATCATAGAAGGATTTCAAGACCTGCCTGCATAAAGCCCTGACCAACTTGGGCTGACCTCATGGCTGACCGTGCTTTTACCAGGAGGTTGGACCAGAGACCTCCTGAGGTCCCTTCTGACTTGACTGGTCCTATGATTCTGTAAAATGGAAGAGTTCTGCAGGCAGTTTTAAAATCTTCTGTGAGCCATTTCTTGGCAGTCTGAGTTCCCCAACAGTGTTCTATTATTGACATGTTTAAGATAGACTAAAAATATAGACAGCTAAACAGGTCTTTAAAATGTCTGCCTGAACAAAACCTATCTCCAAGATGGTTTGTCAGACCTTGGTACTAGATGTGCTGGAGGAACCAGGCCCTGTATTTTCTGGCTGCTTCCTGAAGGCAGAAATAGACAAAGTTTGGGTCTGATTCATCTTCCTTGCTTGCTGTCCAGTTCTTTTGAGCCAGAAAGGGACTAGGCACAGTAATGTATATCAGTGATACATCAGGAAAGCACACTAATATGCTAGTCCTCACAGTGATCTGATTGCTTGAAATGTCACCAGACTGAGGACTTTCGAATGTGTTCAGTTTAGAAATATGAAGAGTGTGATTAAACAGACCGGGTGTCAATTTGGGGACCACACTTCTCCGGCTGGCTAGTAACAGAGAAATGTGTTGTAAGCCAAAATGAGAAGCTTTGAGTTACACAATGAAGATAAATGTTTGTGAAGAAGCAATTAACTGATTTCCATCCCACCTCTAAAGAAAGGGCAATGCTACATCAGAATACTGTTTGTTTCAGAGAATCTTGATGATGGCTAAAAGACTCCATACTCCAGGCATGCACTTTGGTAGTTCTCTGTAGTCTTGGCATCCTGCTGTGCCCATGCTTACAGCTCTGTCCTCTAATGTTTGCTGTCTTGCTGACTGCATCTTCACATTCACCTTTTTAAACTCTTTATTTTTTAGGACTGAAGTAATTTATCAGAAACAACTCACAGCATTTGCATCCTATTAAGAAACACTCTGAACTCATTCTTTATGACCGGTAACAATGGTGACAATCATTTTCATTTGCACAGAAATTCATTCCAAAACTTCTAAGAAATTGGTATGCAGTGACAGGTGAAGAACTGTAATTCCATTACTAAATTGCGGTCATTTGAAAGGGTCAAAATAAGCAGCTGTTTAATAACCTGGCTCTTGCAGAAAGTGATGTGAAAAGTTTGAACATGAGTGTTTCCTTTTTAATGCATCTTAATAGAGAAAAGTAATCTTCAACTGAATAACAGTTTTCAGCATCCTTAGGCAGTTATGATTCAGTCCTAGCAGGATATAAAAATGCAAGTGATGGGGAATCATACTGCAAAGGTATTTGCTGGAGGTATTAATGTGTCTGTCTTGCGGTACACTCGGACGAGAAGCCACTTGCCAACCTCAGATAGCATGGCTTTTGTGTGTAGAGCCTTCAGTCATGGGTGGGTGGATTCAGAAAATCTAAGTAGACTAACTGAGGAGACATGATGATGACCTATTTACTCATAATCTTCACTCAGAAAGGAATTAAAAGCAGATGATAAATCAGAAGTTTTCTTTGTCTAGTCACTGGGAAATTATGCTCAGGAGTGATATTTTAAAGATGCACTTGTAATCAGAAAATGTTTCATTTCATCTGCTGAAAGGTTGATTACAAAATGAGTACAGGGATGGAAGGAAGAAGCAATCATCTTAAACCAGTGAGGAATACATCAGCTCTTCTCTGAGCCAGGTCAAAGCTTTGTGACAGTGTAGACAGAGCTTGCTACTCCCCATGCTGTCAGGGGTAAGGTGTCAACCGCAGTTGCCTAGGGGGACCATTTCTTCCCTGGAGTAGTTTCCATCTTCTCCAGCTCAGACTTGCCCTTCAGCAGGACTGAAGGGATGTTTAAGGGAGAGAACCTGCATGTGATACTGAGATTGCTGGATCCCTTCTCTAGCCATGGCCACCTCAGTAGTCTGCTGTCACAGGTATCTTTTACTTATACCTTCAGTAAGGTCCGTGTCTTCTGTCTGGCTGTTGTAAAACAAGTGTGGACTGTGCATCATAGTAAACTTAGACTAGATTATTCTCCCCTTGAGGATGTCTGTTTTTGATGACACTTCCTGTAAAACATTTTGGGGAAAATGAACTTTTATTTTTCTTTTTCTATTAGATTTCCCAGTTTTGATGCAGACTGGAAATGTCTCCAGGCAGTTCCTAAGCATGAAGCAGAACAAGTGACTCTTTAGAAAGGAAATCATGTTGCAGCAGTCCAGCTTTCAGACACAGAGAATCAGAGATTGTTAGTGAAGTTGGTGCTAAAGGAATGGAAATATTTCAGTGTAGAGGATGGTTTTCTTTACATGAAAGCTCCAGGAACCTAAATACAGTGCACAAAGTCTAAGAAAAACCCCTATCAAGCAGCAAGAAAGCCACAGAATTCTTAGAAGATGACTTGTCTCCTAATTAGTGTCATTTCACAGAGTTTTATTAATGCAGCTTGTACATTTAAAATTATAGATAAATAGGCAATTTACTTCCCTCCCTGTTGTATAGAAACCTGGGCATTTTTTTGCTTCTTGCATCAATAGACGTTGTTCCAGCAGAATCATAGATTGTTTAGTTTGATGCGAGTTCAATTTCCTAGAAAACTAGAGAAGTCCCTAGTTCTGGAGATTTAACCGTCTCTAGTTAGTCAAGGTTAGATTTGTTTTGTCACAATGCTAATGGTATACTAGCTAGCTGATTTAGCAAGCATCCTTTGTCTTGGAAATAAAAGAAATCACTTGATATAATTTCAGGATAAGTAAGTTTCTGCACATAACATTACATGATATGGAATATTTCATTGGCTTATTTGGGTGCGGTGCTCTGACTATGCTCCCTCCCAGCTTCTTGTACTCCTGTGCGCAGGCAGGACATGGGGAGTTGGAGAGTCCTTGATCTCTTAGCAACAGCCAAAAATGCTGGTGTATTATCGGCATTCTTCTCATACCAAATCCCATACTGAATCCAAAACACAGCACTATTCCAGCTACTAAGAAGAAAATTTAACTCTATCCCAGCCAAAACCAGGACAATGTCTGTATGTGTGTGTGTTTGTACCTATTTAAATATGCATGCACAATTTTGATTTATATACTTGAAGAAGTCCTCAAGGTGATACAGCTACTTCTCCATTCCCTCTCTTACTCTCTCTATTTCCTCAGAGGAAAGACTGCTACTCTTTCTTTCTCCCAGCTGAATTTCATATTAAGAGCTAGAATTGCGGTTCACATGAGGCTCAGAAGCATTAGTTTGGCTTTAACTGCTTATAACATCTAGATTTTCAGATGCAGTGTTTTAGAGCAATATAGTTTTGAACTAGAGCAAATCATAAGAAGTTGTATCTTAGGAGGAAGCAGTTGAGCAAATTCATCTGGTGCTTCTTACAGTTTTTAAAAGCAGAACACTTTACAGCTGCTTGTGAATGCATCATATTTTCTATTTCAGGGTACACCTCCTGGCTAGTAAAAGAGCTGCAGAACATGCCCAACACAGAGTGTTCAAGTGCTTTGAACTTTCCTAGGTCAGAAGTCTTTCAAAGGATGAGGAGAGCTAAGCAAGGGCCATGTGCATGGGCAAGGTACATCTCTTACATCTCATCTACTTTTGAAGTAGCTGTGTTGAAAGAGAGTAAAATGTGCAGTTTGGTGTTCTTCCGCTTTCATATAAAAACAGATGGTGGATTTTTTTTTAAAGTGTTTCCTGAAGGTGTGGGTTTTATAGCTCAAGCTGCATTAGACAGGCTCTCAGCTTAACAGAACAGTTTTTCTTTAATGTGTTCTTTTAAGGTGCATGCTGTACCTGACAGTGCATGAGGGTGGAGGGAGAAACTGCGGAGACACACTGTTAATCGTGTCACTCCACTGAACTGTGGAGTTGTTCTGATTTTACTGTGGAGAGAATGTGGCATGGTACTTTAGAAAGACATTTATTCTGCTCTTGCCAAATTTCAACTGCAAGGAGTAGTCATAGGCATTAGAGCCATGTTTCACTTCAGCAGGATGCAGCTCGGTCTCATTATATGTTTAGTCAATTCAGAAGGAAGAAACACAACCCTTCTTGTCTTTCATATATAGCTGATATCCACAGATGCTCTGGCACAAGATGCAGTTACTGCTCCTCATAAGAAACTGACAGACCAGTGATCAGGCCAAGAATGAAAACTTTTGCATCCTGTGTTCCATCTACAATTTTGCTAGTGCTATATTTACATGGATGCAGAATGTGATTGGAGAAATCAATGACAGAAGAACATCAAGGCTCGCCAAACACAAGATAGCATCTTTGGCTCAGGAAGTCCTTGACTTGCAAGAGTCTGAGAGAAGTATGTTTGGCCCTTTCTTACGATTTTCTAGGCATCTACTGCTGACAGTGGTAGCAGGCTCTTACGTCTTCATACAACTTTAGTAAGATTATTTGTAAAATTGCTAATAATGCCAAACATAGAAGAACTGAGTCTCTTTCAGGTCGTAAGTGTATGCTATTCAGACATATATAACTGTGGATAACTCCAGCTGGAGCATTTGGAGAAAACAGTATGCTGGGATGAAGAAATTATGCCTTTATTGAAATACCTTGCAAGTTTTTTACTAAGATAAAACTAACAGGAGTAGCCAGAGAAGATTTCCCCCAAATGGTCCATGGTCAGACTGGGACATCCAGAGGACAATCAGGCACTGAGCTGTTGACATTTCTACAGGTGTAAGAATATCAGTTTGGAATAATGCTTGTAAGACAAGATAAAACCCATTCATATCCTCAAGTGAATCATAGAACACCAGGTTGGAAGGGACCTCGGGGATCATCTGGTCCAACCTTTCTTGGTAAAAGCACAGTCTAGACAAGATGACCCAGGACCCTGTCTAGCTGACTCTTAAAATGTCCAATGATGGGGAATCCACCATTTCCCTGGGGAGATTATTCCAATGGCTCATTGTTCTCATTGTGAAAAATGTTCCTCTTGTGTCCAATTGGACTCTCCCTAGAAGTAACTTGTACCCATTACCCCTCGTCCTTTCTATGTGACTCCTTGTAAAAAGGGAGTCTCCATCTTCATTGTAGCCACCCTTTAACTACTGGAAAATGGTGATAAGGTCTCCCCTAAGCCTTCTCTTCTCAAGGTTGGACAAACCCAATTCTCTCAGCCTTTCCTCACACGACAGGTTTCCCTGTCCCTTGATCATCTCTGTGGCCCTTCTCTGGACCCTCTCCAGCCTGCCCACATCTTTTTTGTATAGTGAGGATCAAAACTGAACAGAGTATTCTGGGTGTGGCCTGACAAGCACTGAGTAGAGCAGGATAATGACTTCTTCATCTCTGCTGCTGATGCCTTTGTTGATGCAACCCAGAATTCTGTTGACTTTCCTTGTCACTGCAGCACACTGTTCACTCATATTGAGCTTGTTGTCCACCAGGACACCCAGGTCCTTTTCCACAGAGCTGCTCTCAAGCCAGGTACATCCTGGTCTTGCTGCACTCTTGGATTGTTTTCCCAGGTTCACGACCCTATACTTGTCCTTGTTGAACTTTATTCTTGTTAGCCCACTCTTCCAGCCTATCCAGGTTTTCCTGCAGGGTGGCTCTCCCTTCCAAAGTGTCCACTTCCCCACTCAGTTTGGTATCATCATCAAACTTCATCAGGGTACAGTAAATCCCATGATCCAGATCACTTATGAAGATATTATACAGCATTGGGCCCAATATTAATCCCTGGGGAACCTCATTTGTGACAGGTTGCCAGTAAGAAAAGGAGCAATTTAACACCCTCTGGGTGTGTGGCCTGTCAGCCAGTTCTCCACCCACCACACAGGCTACTTGTGTAGACCATAACACATCAGTTTCTCTAGGAGGAATCTGTGGGGAACTGTATCAAAACCCTTGGAGAAATCCAAGTACACAATAATTGGTTATCTTCTTTCCCAAATATGTAGGACATTAAAAACAAACGGAGTGTAATTTAAATAGACTGCCAAGACGGGAACTAGAGTAGTGGTATGTGTACTTCTAAAGAAATTGTGTAAAACTAAAAGTTAAAATGGAACTGGAATTCATAACTAAATTAAGACATGGATGTAAAAGTGTATGTCAAGATCTTACTTTAACAAAGACAATCAGAGACACTAGTACCAAATATACAAGAAAGATAAGGTGGAATAATTCAAAGTTAAAGGAGATAAGATTCAAATCGCATTAGTCAACTCACCATTGTAGCTGGTAACATTAGAATCAGTATGGATTGAAATTCGAGGCATGAACAGGAAGAATATAATACTTGGGCCACACTACTGACTGCTTGACCAGAATGGCAGAAACAGTGTAATATTCTGAGAGAGGCAGAAAGCAGAGAAGTAATATAAAGTTTTCCCATGTGAATTGGGCAAATTTTATATCAGGACATGAAGCAGAGACATAATTCTTAGGCACTATCAATGATTGTTTCATGTAGAACAGCTGTTCAGAGTACTCACAGAGGAAAATTCAGCTCTTGAATCAGTATTTAGCAATGGTCTGGTGTGAAATCTTGCAACTGAAGCATTATTGTATTAGTGTTGTCACCAATACTGCATTAAGATTTGGCATCCCTTCAAGAGCAACAGGTAGCAAAAAATTGCCTGCTTCCATTCAAAAGGTGAGCTGTGTAAAAATGAGAAAGCATCATTAATAGAACCTAAAAGAAGGAGCTGAGAGAGTTATCCTTCCCTGTAGCATAAAGATTAACAAGGAACACCGTCCTGGAAATAAAGCACTAGAACAAGGACTGGAAAAGGATAAAAGTATGGCTAATCATTAAAGTAATGGATGTTACTAGAAGAAAGCATCCTTCAGGGAACTGAAATGGAATACAAATTAAGAAAAGAGAAAGGATGTTAAATGCTGGCTAGTTGCACAAAGGTACAGACAAAAGAAGAGTTTGAAGAGCAAGTATTTAAAGGAATAGGAACTAACTTTGATCTCTATCCACCCCCAGGAGCAAGAAGCCCTTCAGGGAGGGTTTAAAAGGCCAAGCATAAAGAAGAAGCACTGGAGGAAGGGGTAGAAGTATTAAAGAAGAAGAAATACATTGCTGACAGGTGAAATTTGCTCTTTACATCAGCATTCACTGCTGAAGAGACCAAAGAGAGTCCCACAGCACAACATTTTTTGGGAAGGGCACAACAGTGGCTTTGTGTGGAATTGAAATAAATGTCAAAGAGGTTGTAGTAGAAATAGAAGAAATAAACACTAACAGAATACAAGGACTGGACAGTATTCACAAAGAGTCACAAAATAACTTGGGGATAGAATAGTTTAATAGTATTAGAGCATGACATTCTGTTTTAAAACTCTTGGTATTCTAATACAGAAGAGTGGTGTGATGCCCATCTTTGAAAAAAGATTTAGGTGGAACCTGGAAACAACAGTCCTGTAACTGAGATCTGTGCTGAGAAACTAGCAGAAATTATAACTAAATATATACTTAGTGGACACCTGCATAAACGTGATCTATTTGGAAAGAAAGTGTGGCTACTGTAAAGGAATTTTTGTCTTCAAGTTTAGATGAGCGACTCAACTGATATAGTTTGCTTTAACTCTAAGTCCCTCAACAGAGGTCTTTGAGAGGATTAAACTGCCATGTGAGAAGGATGTGGAATGACTTCCATATAAGAAACAACTGAGTAGGCTGGGACTTCTTTTCCTTGAAAGGGGATGACTGAGGTGAGATCTGATAGAAATCTATGAAATTGCAAGTGTGATGGAAGGATGAATAATATTGATTGCTCACCACCTCTTTCAGTACAAGAACCAGGGATTGTGGTAGAAGCCAAGTTCAAAACAAATAAATGGAGGGTGACTTTCATGCACTGTGTTGTAGATATACAACTCCTTGGTGGAGGATGTTATGAATGCAAAAGGTAGGCTCAACAGGAAATTGGAAAAATACTTAGACAAGAGGACCTATTGCAGATTGCTTTTATTGAAATTTTGGTCATTACACAGGCTCTGCTGTGTCTCAGCTAGGATTATCAGCATTTTGCAGAGTATATCTTACATTATTTATATACTTCCTCACAAGGTTGTTAATTTCACTTATGCTTTAGAAAATTGGAAGATGAACTCCAGCTAACATTATGTTGGAACTACTGATAATCAGAATGATGACTGATGTAAATGAAGACTGTTAGTAACAAGACCTTTTCCTGTGGGAAACAGAATTAAAGCTCTGATATTTATATTTTCATATTTTATATAATGAAGTAAAGCATAATTTGATTTATAGTGTGGTAGGTCTGATTCTGATTGTTAGTGCTCTTTCAGAAGATTTTATCTTATTTTTATTGCAGTATAAACTAGATCAAAATCTAATTTCCAAATTTTCATCATTTATACAATTGGAATGTGATGAAAAGTATTTATATAATTTCAGATCTGTGAAACAGTTGACTTTTTGGTTTTTAAGGGCATTTTAAAGCAGAACAGAGTTGCATGTGATGCAACTAGGAACACAAATTCATTGATTTTCAAAGTTTTAAGTATTATTATGATTCAGGTTAGGCTACTCCTGCTAAGAGAGGACCAAATGGATTCTTTTAAAAGTGAGTAAAATCAGGAAAAGCAGTAACAGCTGTGGAAAAAAATTGTGCAGAGACAAAAAGAAAATATATAATATGAGCGTTTGGATTTGGGAGTGTGGGGGGGTGTCAGGTGTCTTAGAAAAAAATTACTTTTTGACACTGAGTTAGGAAATTGTAAAGCTTTTTTATTATTATAAAAGTGGCTGAGAAAATTCTGATACCAGTAAATCATTGAGAAGAACTTTACGCTAAACCAGCCATGATGAGAGAGAAACTGTGACTGCTATATTATAAAGAAAAGAGTAATTTGTGAGTTACCATTTAGGTTTTGATTTGAGGGTTGGTTTCCTTTGTGAAAACAAAGCTGTGTCTTCAGAACACCTAGACGCTGTAGTATGCAAACAAATCCATTTAGGAAGAATGTAACTTTTATTTCTGCAAGTTCATCACACAAAGTCTTTCTTGGGGTTACAGAACAGCTTGCTTTCTTGTAGTTTTGTCTTGATTCTCCTCAGTTATTACTGTGTTGTTTCACAAGGTCCTTTTCTTTTTCACGGATCCAAATTTCCATTTACTCATATCCATATCTTAGGAGGACTGTATTTACCAGAAGGAGTTATTTTTACAATGTTTCTCTCTGTGCTGTTTTGTTAACATTTTTATGTCTAAGCAAAGTTTAGTAATGAAAATTAGGGGAACAGAGCACTGCAATGTGGGAGGACGAGAGAGAAAGACAGTGTCCTATTCTGAATAGGAAAAATTTATTTGCTGCTGTTAAAAGGGGGCAGGGGAAGGATTTTTTTTTTTTTAAAGCTGGTCTCTATTCATGTGTCCTTCTTTCCCTGGTATCCTAAATAAGGTGTCCAACTACAACCCTACCATGCCATGTGCCATTGTCTGTCAGTTGCTTCTTAACAGTGGTTTAGACTGTCATATGTAAATATAAACTTGCTTTTCTCTTTAGCCAAAGTTTCTGTAACCAAATGAAAAAAAAAAAAAAAAAGAGGGGGGAGGAGAGGGAGGAAGAAGAAAGGAGTATGAAGAATCTGTGAGGATCCTGCTGGCAAGGAAGAGGTGATTGCTTAAAAGAAAAATTCAGCTTCCCCTAGGCATATTCTGGGTAAGACCTTCTCCGCTGGTGGTTTTCACCAGTGTCCTACAGCTTTGTTTCCCAGATTCCTATTGGTATGTAGTAATTTAGGTGATCTTGATCTATAGCCCTGGTGGTTGCATGGAGAAATTTTTTAAGCGATTATAGAAACTCAAAATCCAGATACAAGTAGAAAGAACTCTCTGTGCATTATTTAAAAGGGACAAGACACTTAAATTATTAGTTTTTAGGCATTAAAATACCTATTTAGAGCAAGACTCAGGTTTTGTCTTCCCAATGGTGCCAACACTGGAAACTAGTGAAACTAGTCTACAATCCCTCCTTCATGCCAAACACTTCAGCTGAAAACAAGAAACCAATGAAGCAAGTTACTTTTCCTGTTAAGTCTGTGTATGTAAACATTAAACTAATGAGTTTGAATGATTTATTTGAAGCCTAATAGTTGTGAGTTGACAACTGTTTTAGTTGATGCAGGATTCATTCCATTGTCTCAGATCTTTTTCTACTTCAAAATTTCAGCCACAGTCCGGTTGCCAAAAAACTCAATGTGATTAAGAGATTTTAAACAAATCTTTTCAGCTGTAGGGAACTGAATGCAAAAAGGACCCCAACCCAAACAAACAATAAAAAAACCCCTCATAGTCTTTCTTTTACACTGGTAAGAGAATAAAGTTTTTAGTAAATAATAACTGAACAACTTGGAAACATCGGCTAATTAAGGGTCCCAAGAAACCCATTGGTGGGGAAAATATGTAGTTTCCCTGACTCCCCCAGCAAGGTTCTGAAAGAGATGGGGAAAGAGGGGCATCCAATTTCTGCAGGCTTGCTGAAACAGGGACTACTGCTCAAAGTCAAATGTTCATTGAAGGTCCCTACATTTTTATCAGTGCTTTTTCTTTTTTTTTTTTTTTTAATAAATACTGCTTAGATGAGAGTTACCCTGAAATACATTGATTACATATCAGAAGCCAGGTTAATGGAGAAAGCACGATTGTGAATAATTTCCAAATTTTCATGAGTAAGTAGGTTCTCTAACAATTATTCATCTACTTTTCATTTGAACATGCAGGAGCAGTAATACTTTCTGGTTGTCAACATTTACACAAAGCCCATTTTTTCATGCTGAAATACTGACTTTGAATATTCAGGCTGATTCTGTTTTGCAAAATTTGATGACAGAACTGCTCTTGTCACCTGTAGTGGAAAGATTAGGATTCATAATCTAGTTGTCCGATAATGTAATGATGCAGGAGTTATGATTAGAGCTCTTTCATAACAACGGAGAGGGGGAGTTTATTCAGCCTTTTCTGAGATACTGAAACAACAAATACATCATTTATTTCAAAGTGTGACTACAAAGAATCACAACTGGCATTCTTCAAAAATACACAGCATCTCTTTGTCTTTCACATGGTTATCAATGTTTGCTATACTGTACTTCCTTTCTTGCAACATTACATGTTACTATGAATGTATTTTAGTTCATATTTTTAATAACAGGTAATCACTGGGTATTTGTTGCATTAAGCACCTGATTTACTGGATATGGATATTGTCTTCCAGTCCTTTCAGAACTCTAATCTCTGTACAGTACTCTGTTTCTATAACATTGCAAAAAGTAAACCAGAAATCAGATACTATAATACTATAATATGCTGTACTACCACCTCGTCAGTTTTCAGTTCTGTTGCTTAGCATAAGCCCAAATTAAATTTCCTGCACCAGAATGGATGAACACAGAAATGATCCTGGCATTCTAAATCTGAAAATATTGTATTAGCAGATTGAGGTCAAGGATTAGCAACATGAAGCACATTAACAGAATGCTAATAGAAGCAAACTTTTCCTCCCTTCCTATGACTTCAATATCTTGGTCACTCTGCAGTCATTTAGTAGGCCTGGGTCATAACAGTGTTATACAATGGAGACACAAAAACCACTGGTTTATAATCAATATTGGATACAAGCTATGTATAAACTTTGGACTAAAAGCCGCTGGTTTATAATCAATATTGGATACAAGCTATATATAAACTTTGGACTTAAAAAGCTTTCAAGGGAGATGTGGCAATGGTCTCATGTAGTCTAGAAAATTTTATTAGTAAGAAAAAGTAACAGGAACAGTAATCAAAGGACGTCATAGTGTTAGGCATCATGCACAATGAATGAAAAAGACTGGTTTTAAGCCCAGAGGGCAACTGAGCACCACGAAGCCACTTGCTCGCTTCTTCTCTTTCAGGGATGGTGAGAATAAATACAACAACAAGGACAGGAAGGGATGAGTCACCCATTATGGTCATAGGCAAAAGACAAACTCGATTGGGGAAGAAAAAGAACATCAATTTAATCTGAACACCACCACCACCACCAACTCTAATTTACCAGTCAAAGAGTAAGTCAGTGAGAAATACAACCACATCTTAAAAACACCTTCCCCTCATCCCTCCCTTCTTCCCGGACTCAGCTTTGCTCCCGAATTCTCTCACTCCTCCCTGCCATTGGCACAGGGGGCAGGGGATTGGGGTTGAAGTCAGTCCCTCACCCATTGTCTCTGCCACTCCTTGCTTCTCAGAGGGAGGACTCCTCACTCTCTTCCTCTGTTCCAGCATGGGCTCCCTCTCACAGGAGACAGTCCTCTACGAACTTCTCAGACATGAGTCCTTCCCATGAGCTGCAGCTCTTCATGAACTGCTCCAGTGTGGGTCCCTTTCACGGGGTACAGCTCCTCCCAGCAACAGACTGCTCCAGCACAGGCTTCCCTCGGAGTCCCAGTCTTCTGTGGGTGCAGAAACCTGTTCTGGCATGGGGTCCTCCATAGGCTGCAGGTGGGCATCTGCTCCACCATGGACTTCCATGGGCTGCAGGGGCACAGCCTGCCCTCTCACTACAGGCTGCAGGTGGGTCTCTGCTCCAGCGCACCTCCCCCCCTCCCTCCTTTCTTCCACCGACTTGGTATTAGCATAGATATTTCCCTCACAACTCCTTTTTCTCTCCAGTTCCCCTTCTTAAATATGTTATCACAGAGGCACAGCCACCATCGCTAGTTGGCCCGGCCTTGGCCAGAGGTGGATCCAACTTGGAGCTGGGGGATCTTTGAGAAGCTTCTCACAGGAGCCATCCCTGTAGCCCCCTCCCCTGCTACCAAAACCCCCGCCACATACACAAACCCAGCCCAAAGACCTTGCCATTTTCCAAGACCCTGAGGGTTGGTTTATGGGTCTGCCTACTCAGGCAGCTGCTGTTTAGACTGTGCTTCAGGCTACTCTTCCAGTTGACACAAGGTTGCAGGAGCAGACGTGTATGCAGTGTAGTGTGAACCATGCAACTTCCATTCTCAATGATACGTGGAAACGTGGCTGGACCTTCAGCTCCTGACATCCACACAGTTCTCAGAGAGAGCCACGTTGATGGATAAGTGTTCGGGTGTTCAGCACTTCCTATTACCAGTGCTATTGGACTAGACGGAGAGGAGTTAGAGCCTGGATGAAGGCGAGCTTGGAGCCTGGATGAAGGCAAGTGTTTTGGCATAATTTTCTGTCCTGTAGCTGGGTATGTGGATTGACACATGGAGAGAGGTTGGGCATGTCTGGACTTAGGTATGTAGTATGAACCCATAGTATATGGTTTCAAACCGTAGTATGAAGCCAATAGTATAAACTCTTAAATAGGCTATTCTCAAACAATAGCAGAAAAAGGAAAATGTTATGTTAGGCTTAGTCTGATGGTATAAAATTCTTTTGAAAGAAAGCTATGGCTTATTATTTTTAAAAAATAATAATAATATTCCTGTTGTCCATTTTCCCACAGAGATGAATCTCACCATGCCCTTCATCATCTTTTCCCAGAAACATCTCTTTTTGTTTTCTGTTTTTTAGTGTTCTTAGGGCAACTTTTGAAATTCTGTTCACTACATCTCTGCTTTCACTTCACTTTCCAAATATTCCCTCTGTTGCATCAGCCATGAATATAAAAAGAAATCTAATACTGTAGAGTTACATTTAAATCAAAGAAAAAAAGAGACGGAATAAAAAAGAAAATAAGACATTTGGAACACCAAGACAAATGAGTGCTTAGCTGAACACTCCTACAGTCGTATTTCTTGAATGCTCTGCTCCCCCTTCTCTACACATAAAAAAAAATGCACTTTTCTGCTTTGGATGACATTGAAGTGGTTTAAGCAGTGAGACCCTGTGAGGTGAGTTAATTTCTGACAAGCAAGCGTGCCTTGTTGATCGTCTGTGTTCCTAGGGCTGGGAGACACCCCAAGGAATGTCAGAAGGAAATGGCCCCTAAGTCTGTTCTCCAAAATACCAACAAACATCATTACAGCTAGGGTGCATTAGCTGCAAGGATGCAGCAGCAGCAGCAGCTGCTATGATCTTCTTGTTTCTGGGGAGTCATTGGGGAAATTTATTCATCCATTTCTCCCTGCTTCAGTTTTTTCATGATACAATTGTAAATTGCCTTCCTTTCAGTCCTGTCCCTAGATCTTTTGAAAGAAGTCTTTGATAGGCAATGTTCTGCAGGCAGTTTTGGTTTCAGAATAAATAGTAGGAGGTCTGCAGTGTATATGGAGGCTTTCAGAAAGAATTAAGGAATAAGTACAAAACATTTAAGAGATTCAAACAAATAAGATTTCATCCCCCTTTGGCTTGGGGAGGGATGCTTGCAAACCATGGCCTGTGTATCCACCTAGAGGCTGGTGTCACTTGTTGCCGGTGTATGGAAAACAAATTCAATAGGCTGAGCTAATCTGCTCTTCAAAAGTCAGTATATATCTCTTGACATATGGTAGGACATTAGCTGAATCTCTGGTTCTCACATAGGGTAGTTTGTATTAATCCATCAGAAAATGAAAATGTGGTGACTAGTAAGTTTGTATAAGTATGGGGAAGACAAGTAGAAGAATGGGACACATCTTGAGTTTTAAACATTGACTTGTTCTTAGAAGTTCTGCTGTTCTGTTTATGAATTTAATCTCTCACAGTTGGCCTCAACTACTTTTTTGTTTCTGAGTGATTTGGTGAATGGGGAAAAAAGTATTATGAGTTTTATATAAATTGGAAAAAAATGGATTTGTGCATAAGTAATATTGAACTTATATTTCAAGAAGGCTTCTTTTTGCCCTTTTTCAAAAGATGAAGGATTTTTATAGGAGGCTTTCAGCCCCACTTCTAGATGAAGCCAATTCATAAACAAAGGTCAAGCAAAGCATCTAAATCTTTTGGCATTTCCCTACAGCTGTGATAATGTACTCTTTTCAATCTTTCCATGAGTCAGACTTAATGAACAAATCTAGTGGGTTCATTGGCATACATTCACCAGCAAAAATCCTCAGTGATAAAGGCTGGTTATTCTGCTTGTCAAATAGTTCAGTAAATACACTGTGGGAGAAAAGGTTTTCCTCTCTAGGGCTGCTAAGGAAGCTAAAATGTTTCTCTCTTCATCTTTGTTTAATTTTTCATCCAGCTAATGAAATAATTGAGAATCAGGCCTTAAAAGTATGATTGCTTTATTAATAATGGATGGGCACCATTAGAAAGGGCTAATCAACCTGTTAGACTATTCTTTAATAATGTGTGCAACATAATGTTAGCATCATAAAGCTCTCATTTGAAGGGATATTTTCCCCAATGGTTGCATTTTCATTATTACTGATTCATCTAATGCAAGTAGTAATTTAAATCCACTTCTCAACTTATCATTGCTATCAACTGAAATACATTGGGCTAGATTTTCAACAGGTATAAGGTAGTATAGCTTTATGTGAGCTTAAATACACTGATTTATATTACTCAGAATCTGCAGTTTAGGCCAGTTCTCAGCAGGACTTGGGACCACTTGCCTGTCCCTGGCTGTCTTCAGTATCCTCATGTACTCTGTGCCCATATCCTCTCCTCGGCTGCCTGTCATGCAGGGGTGCTGCCTTTTTGTTGTGTAAACCACCGGTATAGCTTTTCTGGTTTTATCTCTAGCCTTCATTTCAATTTGTGCAATTAAGCTAAGCATGGCACCAGCTGAAATTTAGTTATAATAGCAGCCTGAGACTGGCTTTTCAAAATAATTTTTCCTGTGTCTTCTTGTGTTTCAGCCTCTAGCATGCAGCAGTAGTTTCAAAATGCTATATATATTGAACAGTTTGGAGATGGAGTATTAGTAAAATTAAATGGGACTTTATGATGTGTTTATTAACTATAGTGAAAGCTGAATGGCATTCCTGAGGTCTCCACACTCTTCTCCCCCTCTCACTGTTCTTTTCAGTCATAGAATCATAGAATGATTTGGGTTGGAAGGGACCTTAAAGATCATCTAGTTCCAACCCCCCTGCCATGGGCAGTGACACCTTCCACTAGACCAGGCTGCTCAAAGCCCCGTCCAACCTGGCCTGGAACACTTCCAGGGAGGGGGCATCCACAGCTTCTCTGGGCAACCTGTTCCAGTGTCTCACCACCCTCACAGTAAAGAATTTCTTCCTTATATCTAAACTAAATCTACCCTCTTTCAGTTTAAAACCGTTACCCCTCATACTATCACTACATTCCCTGATAAAGAGTCCCTCCAGATCTTTCCTGTAGGCCCCCTTTAAGTACTGGAAGGTCACTACAAGGTCTCCTTGGAGCCTTCTCTTCTCTAGGCTGAACAACCCCAACCCTTTCAGCCTGTTCTTCTAATGAAGGTGTTCCAGACCCTTCATCATCTTTGTGGCCCCCTGATCATCTTTGTCGAAGAATGGGAAGCATCTTGAGTTTTAAACATTGAATTGTTCTTAGAAGTTAATGCGTGTTAGTTACACCCTGTGTAGCAACAGCATAAGCTGGGGCATGTCTTTAAGTGGAAATATGTAAAATGGAAGGACAGGATGAAAAACAGCGTGGGCTGAAAGGAGCTTTGGTAGTGGATGAGTGTTTTGTCAGTCTCAGCTTTTATTTGCAACAGTAGTTGAAATAGACCTTGTCAAGCTATATACTGCAAATGTGCTAGTAATCTAGAGATTTCCTGTCATTTGTGCTCTAAAACGCAGAATACAGCTATGGCAATATATCTCAGCAATAATAAAACCACATTTTACATAAATATGTATATAACATAGGTGTAATTAGACACGCACATATATTAATATGTGCAATACATATGCACATGTATACATTCATTGTATGTATGTTTATATAGATAAACATCTCTTTCCAATAAATACAGTAATTACAAGAAACGCTGCAAATCTGATATGTTGAGTTTGGCAAGATCTTCAGAACAATTTTCTTGGTATTTATGTTTTTTTGTGTTATTCTTTGGCCACTGGGAAGAAGCTGTTCCCTAGAGATGTCTTTGCCATTAGACTGGTCTGTTTTCAGCTCCTCTGAGCATCCTGAGAAAGAACTGCAGGATCGCATGGCACTGTCCAGGAAAGGGAAGGAAGGACATCATAAGGCAATGAATATTTCTGCAGCTGGAGCTAAATCAGCAATGACATTAATATGTACGCCCTTGTGTGATGTCAGCCCTTACAGAGCCTGGGAGAATCCCAAGTGTTGGATCCTGTCTCTGTGTGCTGAGTGAACAGCAATGCAAAAATGCCAAGTGCCTCCTGTCAGGACATCTTTTGTGTTGACATCTGCAAGAAGGGATTCCTTGTGAGTTCTTCAGATTACACACTGAAATCATCCCTCCTTTAATCTCGGCCACATCACTTCTCTGTTCTGTCCTTGGTGTCAGCCTGAAAGTTTCTTTTCTCTTCAGATCAGAGATGAAGTGAAGACTGAATACTGGAAACCTCAGATTTCCAATACAAGGTGTATTACACAAAAATGTTACTCAGCTAACAACAGTGAAATAATAGACTGGGGGAGCTTGTAATCTATCTACACACTCTGATGTTAAATCCTGGGAAAAACACTTGACAGGCTGCAGAGGAAATCATGAATTCACATGAAAATGTGCTTTTTACAAAGTTCTTTTAGAATAAAACAATGAAGGAAAGCTTTTCACTTCTTTCACAAAAGAATATATTTCTGCCTTTATTAACATTCTACTTTTGCCCTTGTCTTGTGGTTTAACCTTTTCTTAGGCTGTATAAGACAGTCTTTTGTTGAAGCAGATAGTGGAAACCTTTACATCAAAAGGTAGTACCATAATAAGATATGGTGCTATATCTAGCCTTAATTTCTTTCTACTTACCCTTTCTTTCTCTTCTGTGTTTTCAGTTCTTTTTTTTACCTCTATTGCTGCTGCTTCTCCCATTTTTTATCATGAAAATGGCTGAATGTATAAATTGTATAGGATAAAAAAAATAGCTTTTTCACATCTCACCTTTATTTTCCACCCCTTAAAAAAAAAAAAAAAAAAAAAAAAAAAAAGAGGAAATATACAAACAAAATGGCTTATTTGCTGCATATATAACACCACAAAATAAATCCAGTGGCAAATACTTTATTCTGGCTGCAAACTCCATTCTTTCCCCCCCCACCCCCGTTCTCTCCTGTTCTACAGAGATTCTGTACTCGCACATGCAAACAGTAGCAGTAGTATGAAAAAATGCTCTTTCCTCCCATTAACTGTTTTTAAGATATTGCTTGGATAGGTTTTCCCTGAAAGGTAGTGCAGAACATAATTATCGTTACTAATAACTTACGTCATTTTAGAAAAACTGAGAAGACATCGTCTGAGAGCATTTCCTGCATTTCTCTCCCATTGCAAAATCCTACCGCAGAGCAGTTCAAACAACAGCAAGTGTTTACAGGTGCAAATCCTGCCTGGCCTTCCTTCAACACACTGCGAATCTGTATGCAGTGGGCTTTTTTCTTCTAGAGGTGTCTGCATATCGATCAGGTGGGGGCAGCTGCACCCAGTGGAGGATAAAATGCCTCATGGATTGTTCCACTTCTTCATTTGTTCCTGTGTTTTCTGGGCAGAATATATTTCTGAGGCTTCAGTGTCAGACAGGGAGATAAGGATGGGTGGTTCGAGGGAGGTTTCCCAGGGCCTGGAGTGTGCCTGAGGCTGGAACCAGTGCACCAGCCAGAACCACCCATGCAACACCAGCTGGATGAGGTGGCCTGTTTCCTCCTGAGTATGTGATTAGGCCCCGTGACAAGCAAAGCTAGTTGAAGAACCCTTGTAATGCTGTAAGAGAGCTGAAATAACACCCATATTTCTAGTGAAAATTAATGGGTATAATGTGCATAAGGACATATTTGAATACTTCCTTGATTTTCTGTCTTCGCTATGGTTTGAAAAGCAGTCCTCCAAAAAGGTTCATGTAATCTTACACTGCTTAGCTGCGCTTGACTGCTGCCCTCTCTAAGCAGACACATTTAAAATTTCGAAAATCAGCATATGGTTGTGTGTTCATTCATTCACCCTGCCATGGTGTCTCTGCCTTCAGCACATCTACAAAGAGTCAAACAGAGAAGAGCAGCAACAAAATATCACCTTCTTAGCTGTAACCGAGTGGTAAATGATTCTCATCTTATTTCACACTTTTTCTTACATACCCATCCTGCACACGCACACACCTGGCGTACACCAGCAGCCACTGGGATCTGACCCTCCAGATGTCTCTGCAATGGTTTTCCCCCATTTGAAGCAATATTTGCTCTTCCTTTTCCAAATCTTGCTTGTCATTGATTAAGTCTCAACTTACCTGGTCATCACACACTTTTATATTGTACATAATTTTCCTCTCAACTTACAGTAAAATATCTATTAGCTGTAATTGGAAAACTGAACCTCTTCCAGCTGTGGGTAGCTTATGTAGCCAAGATATGTTTTGCATGTAAATGGAGCATATTACATGTCAATTGAATTGAAAAGTGACTCTTAAAACTCTGGTTACCATTTATTAATTTTCATAATGACTATGCCCTATGCCTAAATTAAGTTTAGAAGCATTTCATTTTCATTTTTGTTTATCTTGTTATGTAGTCTTATTTGGCTAATTAATGTCTTTTTGGCTTATTTGTCATTCCCAACAATACTTTCTCATGCAGAATGTAATTGAAAAATGAAAAAAAGAAAATTTAAATTAGAGATGATTAACCTTCTTCGCCTATTATTTACAACATTGAGCTAAACTTACATATTTTTGAGTAAAATAGACAATTTGTGACTAATCATTAACTGGGGATTTTTATCGTATTGGTTTAAATCAAGAATGATGTTATGTAAACTATTGATTTTATCTTTCTGGCTTTTATGCTGAAGTAGCTATATACAAAATTTGTAGAGCTTTGCAGATTATCACTTAAGGGTGTGAAAATCTCTGATGATTAGTACTTTATCACAGCTTCTATGGGACTTCAAACAGGAATTAAAGCAGTCTCAGTACTGGCCCTGTGTCTATGTTGTAGTCAGTGACATCATAAATTGGTTAGAGTAATAAGCTCCTCTAACAGAGACTTGAGCTCAGTTTTGGTTGCAATAATGAGATGAACCTGAGACTGAATTGTGAGTACTTCCTGAGCCTGTATCTGCATTTAGATTATGAAGGAAGAAGAGACAACTGTAATAAAGTGTAATTATTTTTGTATCTAAACATTTCTCTTACAGTTTGTAGTTAAATAGATTCAGCACTAGTTACAGATCGAAACTTTGAAATTTTGGCCTGTTTCTCACCACGCAGCGTGCAGAGATACCACCTAGGGTGTTAGCGAAGTAAAGGGCCAGGGCCCAGAGAGGAGATGAAATGACATGTTGTTGTCATGAAAATTGCTTCCCATGGCTGAGATTTGTAATTGCTTTTATATCTAGACTTTACCTTCTAACTAGGTCTCTGTGTTTCCTCTCTTTGTCTTGATCTAGTCTTCTCTTTTTTGTCTGTAAGATTGTTTATATTAGAAAATATAATGTTACTTTATTATTTATACTCTTCCCTATAAAAGTAATTCCACTTGATATGAATGATAGTTTGCACATGCATGTTTCCATACTCTTCCAGTCAAAATGCGAAAGAAGGAAAATATGCTGAGATGAAGAAAGGAGCCTAGGTCATTCTATATCTGATCTTTTAAGAGATCTATTTTGCTGTCTAAATGACTGTGAAGCTCTCAGATTTTTTTCTTTTTAGAAAAAGCAGCAATTTCTGAATATAGTCTAGCTTTATATTAAAACAGGATCAATTTTGCTCATTCGGAGAGTTTGATATTTTAAAAGACTTCAAGAGTTCATTTTGATATGTTTCTGCATTATTCTTGCTGTGACTTGATTTTTTTCTTTTGAAAATTTCAATTTGCCTATCTGATAAAAAAAAAGGGACTGGTTCCATTTAGAAGTTGTGCAATTGGGTTTAGGATTTTAGATGAGCTGATGTGTTAAATAGCTGATGGGAAGATCTCACTAGGGACATGCTTTGAAGCCATATTGATTGAAACATTTAAATCAAGATTGAAGAAAATTGTGGTAAATATCCAGTGCAGAAGATTTCTAAATTAGTTAGTTTCTCCTTCAGAAGAAGGTGTCATTTTAACCTACTTAAGGTTATAATTCTTATATGGCTTTACTTTCTTCTAAATTAAAACTAAGTGCTTCAGGAGAACTTATGTTATTCTCCCTGAAGCTGGAATACATTTGCCAAAATTTAAAGCAGAGAGAAACACTTTTGTGATAGAAGAGGCATCCAATAAGTTATCACACTGATATTTTACATATTTCATAGAAACCACAGCTGTTAACTGAACATACCTGACATCAAAGAGGTTATCTAAAATCTTAGACTCCAAAAAGAAATCTATGAGCCATTTCTGTGGATGAAATTACTGTGGTTAGTCAAGGGGTGTACACTATATATACATATATGTATTTATAATTGAAAGAATTTAGTTGCAAATATTTCCATAAATCTTCCTTCTGGGTAGTGGCAGCAACACACATGCATGCTAGTCAGAGTGCTGCACAGTCACTTCAGTTTTGTCCCAGCTTGGGGTAATATCTGACCACCAAAATGATTCATCTGAAAATGGTGTAGCTGGTACCGTTGCTATACTTGACCCTAAGTGTCTGTTTACTTAAGGTGCTACAGCACTATAGTGATATTTTCATCTTGCATCTTCAGCAAAGTCCTTCTCATCTTCCTAATGACTTTTAACATTGCCCATGCTCTTTTGGAGTAATTTTCTGTAGCCTTCACCATCTCCTTAAATGTTAATATTTTCATTTTTCCCTTGATAGCTGATCTTCAAATCTAGTAAAAGTTCACCTTTTGTATTTCCTTCTTTTTCTTCCAAAACTATTTTTAAACCATACTTTTACATCATCCTTTTGATTCCCTATTTCCTATTTTAGATTTTGTTTAATTCCCTAAAATGTCAGCTCAGTTCACCTGCCTCCTACAATACCTCTTGTTTTAATTTAAATCTTGATTCTCCAAGTGGCTATTGTCTCTCTAGCCTTTTTTTCCTTTTTTTAATCCTGAGTTCCTTCTCTCTTGCAGCTGTGCAGTTGGTCATATTCTCAGCTTTTCTAACAGCTGACCTCTACACGATCATTATTTTCATTGCGTTCTCTACATATTTTTCAGGTTTCTAATGTTTATGCTTATAAAACTAAAGCTACATCAAAGGAAGCATCTTTTATCCTGTATGTATGGACTGAGGCTGACATTCTTGTTACTTTATTACATTATTTCTTAGGCTTTGTATCAAAACATGTAGTCAGAGTAGCACGCACATACAAGAGCAACTAGAAAGCTGGGAAAAAAAAAAATTCTCAGAAATGAAAGTTCTCCAGAACCTGATAGTCAGAAGAAAAGCATATATATCTATGCCAGGTCTTGCATCTGGCAAGTTTGTGATCTCTGTGAATCTTTTATTTTGAATTTGACAGAGTATATGAACTGCTGTAGTAAATGACACACTTTATAATCTCTAGAAATACTTAATTTCAGGGATCACGGGTTTTAAAGGATCCATGAGGAAAGCAGCTGGGTTAGTATTTTACATGTCTCTCCTGCATCCATTACCACTGGGTCTTGTAATTTCTTTTTAAAAAAAGCTGTAACTCCTGAGGTCATTTGTTCATTGATCTTAATAGACACTGGTAAATTAAGGTTCTATTATAAAAACAGCTTTCCTGATACTTGCAATGTTTGTCAATTCCACCACTCTGTGCCGATAGCTTATGAGTTCTGGTGCAACAGTCACAGGCTGCATATAACCATCATAGGCTGTCATGAAATCCAAACCAGAGTCTTTCAGAGCTCTTTCAAATTGTGCTGATCAGACATTTTTTTATTTTTTTTTTTAAATCAGTGACACTGGTAGCTACAAGTTCTGGTCGTACAACTGAGAAAGATCTGAAGTTCATGTGAGATAGCCAAACACTTTGATCTAGTAATCTGTTGTTCACTGTGAATATTTAAGGATGCTTCTGTGTGATGTTTCTGTGTGATGCTTATCAGTGTAACATTTGAGTGATACAGGTACATTAATATTTTTATAGTTTATGGTAGAATAGGTAAGTGCTACTATATTCATTTCTGAATGAAGAAGTGAACTCTGTGGATGAAATGAGATGCTCCGGGGCTGACAGGAAACCCTTTGGTGGGGCTGAGAATCAAGCCTCACTCTTTCCAAGTTCTCCTCCTCATGGGACCCTGTTAAAACTATGTAAGCAGCACGCAGACATGCGCCCAAAGGCAGTCAGCTGTAGAAACTGAGCCCATGGAAGTAAGAAGAGACTGTGGCCATGGGCATGTTTTCTCTTTTAATACAGTAGAGAAATTCCTCTCTGAATTCTTCCTGACAGGTGTCAGCAACAGGAATCAGCTACCCTGCTTCAGATATTGTTTCTAAAAGAATGTAAATGCTTTGTCCAAACTCACTTACAAGTCTCTGTTCATTCCCAGGTTTTAAGAGCTTTAAAAATCTGTCAGTCACCTTGAAAGAGTTTTTTCTTCCTACTTGATAAAACTTGTTGCCTTGTTTTACTTCAATTGAAAAATAACACAAGCCAAGTGGTGCATTATGGGTGGCACAGCTGTTCCTCTATCCCTGGTTTCAGCTGTGCAGCTCTTCTGCACAGGACAGTTCTCCCCCACTCGAGCATCCTCCCTCTTGTCCAGGCAGGCTCAGAAGTGGGCAAATTGTTCCTCCTCTGGACACCAACTTCAGATTAGCAGCACTCATATCAAAGTCCATCTCCTGTGTAAAACCACCTGCTTCAGACCTGTTTCAGTTTCACAAAAGGAGATTTATCAGTGAAGCTGATGCCTCATATGGTCTACCCAGAATCTCTTGCTTCAGCGTTGATCACATTTGGAAGGACCAACCTTCAAAAAGAAATCAAGTCTCTGGAGGAAACTAGAGGCCCAGAGCAAAACACGATTGCTGACTAAATTTCTGCTTTTTCCAAGAGAGACCCTGGGTTTTGCCCTGCCCAATGTAGTTGACCACCTAATAGGGGATATTTGCCCATTTTTAATAGGTGTATCAATAATACAGCCATATTAAGAAATTATCTTTATTCATAGCATTATATCATATGATCCAAATAATGTATGACAGCATGTATTTCAGTAAAAAAAATCATAATTAAAGTAAATTAGTCCTGTCTAGAGAGGAACTTTTTCTTTGTTTCATGGAGGAAATAAGAGTCAGTTTTTCTGGGGCTTATGTTTCTCCTCTTGCATTCACAGAGGAAATCTGTTTGCATTTATCACATCTGTCTTCTTCCTTTGTATCCCTTAGGAAACATTTTTTTGAAGACTAAGAAAAAATAAAACTAAATATGGCACAATAATATCCCCCTTTAAGCTCAACACAGTAATTTTTATCTATTATCTAGCATATATTATTTTAAATACCAGAAAAATTATACCCTAGAATGAGCTGTGCTGCACATTGAGTTTTAATCTCTTTCTCCCTAGCAACCATCAAAAGGAACAATAAGGGCAATAAATAGCCAAATAGGGCAGCAAAAATGAATAAAACCAGTGTCTCTGCTGGGGGAAACGGGTCTTTAATCACTTTTCCTCTGATGTCCCTAAAATTGAAGTTTAGAACAATAAACAGTTTGAAAGAGCCGTTTCAAAATAGGCTCAGAAATGGTCTTAATCTCCAGAACAATAGGTCTTTTCTAAAATAAACATGATAATACCTAGGGGATCCTGCTGACTTCAGGAAGTTCAAAAGACATCCATGCTCCAATGCACAGAGAAAGGAGAAGCAGCAGCCTTAGGCCATGTCTTCACTGAAAAAAAAAAAAAAGGATGTCTTTACACTGCGTTAAATACGTTGAGATGGCAGTGGTGTTGCTTTACTATGACAGTGGAGGCAAGAATAGTTTCGTCATAGGCAATTTGAGGTCACCCTTGAGCTGAGGTAAAAAGTCAGCATTGACAAGATTCAAGAATTGTTTAAAGTTGGAGTTTTAAACAGATTCAATGGCCAAATGCAAAATGGCAATGATTCCCCCGTATCCATGGAAAGTCAAGCCTGAATATGTTCTAGCTACAACCCTATAGCCAGGAATTAAAACTGCAGCTGCTTTTTCAGTGTTTAACACAGGTTACATTAAAACAACATAAACAGTGGTCTCTCAGGGCAGGCTCAAAGGGTGAGGTTTGTATTTCCAAGGGTCAGTCTCCAGTTGAAAGGGCTGCTTGTAGTTGAAGATGTCTGAATTTGGGTAAATGAATGGTAATCTAGATAGTTCTCTGCTACATTGCTCTTTGCTCTCTATGCTCTGCATGGGAGCTGAAGCATGTTTCAGATGTATACTTCAACACTACAGCTGTCTGTGGTTAGGGGAATTAAATCCCATCCCGAGCAGCCCCTTTAGGTTGAAGCAGCAGAGAACCAGGACTGTGCCTGAATATGTTGAATTTTAGAGTTAATTTTTCTGAATGTGAGAGCAATAAGAAGTAGGTAAGTGCTACATATCAGTCTTATTTAACTATGGAAGGAGCCTAGGAAAACTAGTTGTCTACATTCGTTAGCTAGCATCACATGGCCCAGGCATAGGCTGCTCACCAAGTGCAGTGCAGATTTACAGATGCCATTTTACCACTCTGAGTAACTGACCATGGTGCTGTGCCTCAGAACAGTTTAAGTGCTCAGTCCCTCAAACTGCTGACGTACTTTTTTCAAATAGCCTCATAATATTTCACAGAAACCAGTGAAAGTTTTGCTGTTGACTTACAACAGCAGCTTTTCAAAACCCCACTGCTAGGAGCTCTGACTTATACCTTGAAAGTGATCCCTTGCATCAGGAAGGGAAAGTCAAAGATATGAGGGTGCATTTTATTCTTCATTAATGATCCAAGGCTGTTGTCTGCTAAATGTGCTATTCATTGCGTGGGTTTTGTCCTGGTCTGTGGGTGGGAATTGATGCTGCAGTTAACAGTGCAGGTTATCCAGGACATCAGTCCAATCTGAATCCACTGTGTCATTGTGCTTCCACTTACACCGAGGATGAAGTTTTCACAAGAGTAAAATGGGACCTGGGTACTAGTTGCAGCTTGAATAATTTTTTCCTTGTTTCAATAATTTTTATTCCCTGCTTGTTTTTCTACTTTCTTAAATTTTTTTCATTTAAAAATAAATAAATCTGTAGAGTAATTCAGTCAAAAATTAATGAGGATATCATGTTTATTAAGAAATACAGTGGACAGAGAATCACTGTGGTTGCTTTCAAAACAAATAATTCTGGTTTGAAAGATTCTGCAATTTGTAACAGATTTCTTACCCTTAAAATACTGTTGAACTAAAAATATTTTTCAAGGAGAAATATTTCACCAAAGGCAATTTTGTATTATTGTTGTATTCTGTCTTGGCTTTTTAAAGAGATTTGAAACTTTCTAGAAAGAGAAAAAGTATAGATAAAACCAAGAACTGTAATTTTTAGCTTGTATTTTTATAGAATCTCCTCTTGTTTGTTGTTCTGAACTCAAGACACTGTTTGTTTCTTAGTTTTTAATTTAGTCTTGCAAATTCACAGGAGAAATCTGGCACAGAGAGCTCTCTTCAACTGTTCTTTTGCTCATGTGGGTAACTTGATGAGTTAGCATATGCATTTACATTAAGCGTGAGCCTCAACATTTTCTGAGGAAAACCTGTGCAGTGTAATAAAATGCAGTTGGAAGATGTTTCATTCTCTATTATTACCCCAAATCTGCTTTTTGTTATGATCATTCAACTATTACTAGTTTTTGTCCATTAAGTGAAAGCAATTTCTCCCCCATTTCATTGCTTATGACATTCCAGGACTTCAAGCTAAATTTATATGCCTTTTCACCATAACCTTAATTTAATCAGGCGTTAATGTTTCAATCTTTACCCATAAATAACAATGTCCTGTTCTTTAATAATTTGTTCTTCTTTTCTTTAAATTCCCTGTATTTTTTGTGATACGGGGTTTTCAGAAATGGGAACACAATATTTTAGATGTTGCCTCATTGGTATACTCAGCGGAATCTTTCTTCTATCTCATGTTGGAGATAATAATACCATGTTCCTTGTTTAGCCATAAAATGTTATCTGTCCTATGTAGCTAAAATGCATATTGGGTTTCTTGGGGTTTTTATAGCATCGAATGCTAGTGATATAAAATAGGTCCTGCTGATAGAATCCAGCATGGGCTTCAGCCGGAAACCATTGCGATAGGGGAACTTCTCTTAGCTCCAGCAGCCACTGTGGTGAAGCAGACACACTACACTTGCTCTTGGAAAGCGTGCTGTCCCCTGTGCATCATTTTGCCTCACTTCTATCTGTGCAAAAGAGGAAGACCAGAGCCTGTTTGTTAGCTGTATGTTTAGACAGCTGTATGTTTACATAGCTGTAGGCACTGTATCTTTAGATAGCTGTACATGGAAATAATCAATATCACCTATGTTTCAACTGAACATCATTACTGATCCAGAGACAAAATTTTGTTATGTTTTCCTTCAAATAAATTAATTAGAAACATATAAGACATGTACATGCATAATTTGTTTCACCAGTTGAAGACTGTTCTTAGGTAGTTTTTTGAAACAGTGAAATTACTATGCACAATGTTTGCAATCAAATCTTTACAGCTACCCTTACAAAGAGTAAGTTTGCTACAAAAGATGGGGAGAAAAGGTGCAAATTTTTACTCAAATTTAGCTTTTCTTCTCTTTTGTGAATCATTTGCAGGAAGAACTGATTCACTGTAAACTTGTCTGTTGCTAAAGATTGTGTCAGAAGCTACTTCTGTGTATGTACTATAGCTCTGTGGCAGCAATTTATGTTCAGAAAAAGTGAAATTTTAAAGACTTTAGTGTGACTACTTCACTGTGGGAATATATAAATGCTTCTAACTACATCAGTGACCAAGCTCTTTGATGCACACAGGGAACTTGTCACAAATGCCTTCGCTCTTGTTAGCCCTTCAGGCAATTCAAAATTCTATTTTTTTCACCAAGCACACACTTCTTTCAGAAGCTATGCTTTCTCTTGGAAATTATATTTCAGCAGTCATATCTTCTAGTCTTCACCTCTCTCTTCTCTTCCTCTTGTCTTTTCAAAAGTCAGCTTTACCTCTGAGGAAATAATGTCCGTCTGGCTAGCTAACCCCTGAAGCATTCACACTTTATTCTCCTTTCCTCCCTCATAAACATTACTAATATGTAGCACGTGACGTCTTTGCATATGGGTTTGGAGACATTTAAAAAGCTGGGAGGGAAGCGGATAATTATAGACAGGTATTGCTGAAGAATATTTGTCTATGTATGTTGCAGAAGAGCAGCCCCGATACCAGGCAGCAAAGTCGGAGCTTTTGCAGCACTGGAGGAGTTTCCTTTCCACTAATGGTTTCCTATAGTCCTGTTGAAATGGTCAGTACGATGGAGCAATCAGGGCTGACAGATGCCCAGTGACTCCCAGAGCAGTGATTTTGTTTCATCTAAAGAGATAAAAAGCAATACTGGCTGACACAGCAAGGTCTTTGGAGCCTTTCTTACCAGGATACATCTTTCTACACTTTGCTCCTAAGCGCTCAGTATCCCATGGCAACCTCTTTTCTTCAGGGAGCTTTAGATTTTGACATATCATTAATACATGAGTTCAGGAAGCAAAGCTGCAAAGCTACAGATTGGTTCATGGATTTAGCTGAGGTAAATAGCAAGGAAATTTAAAGGCAAGCCGAAACCAATTTTATGGCCCATCCTTTGGGATTAATGCCTAAATTTGTTTGCGTGGTAATGAAGAAAAGTTATCACTTGCATGAGGTAGCAGGTGTAGGTAGAAATTGCAGAGGAGAGGTGTTTGTAAAGAAGAAAGCTGCAAAATAACGAGACCAAACATTTTTTTTAAAAAAGTGTGTTTTACAGCATTAGCTGCTAATTGAAAAAGAGGACTGGTGAAATTCATTCAGTACAGAAGTATTGCACACTGACTGTAGAATAGATATTAATGAGAGGGCAGCAAGACTGTTGGGAAATAAAGAGGCTGAAGTATAAACTTCATATATTCATGTATACTTCAGTATATAACAGACTGAAACATTGTGAGAAAACTACAAACTGCCTGAGTTCATCCCTTTGGTGTGTTGAGTCTTCAGCCATTGAATGGTAGTTGTTCACTTTTTTGCCTCCCAGTTATTCTAGCAGAGGCATTTGCAAGATATGAGACTCATCCACAAACTGTGAAAAATGATATGGGTCTTTCACATCTGTGAAAGATGATATGGAGATGATAAGAAGCAAACACTACATATGCTGACTGTACTATTCAGGATCATATTATCATTCATTGACTAACCTCTATCTTTAATTTCTGTCAAGCTCAAAATATGATGATTGTGCACAAAATCCAAGCTCTCTTTCCTCTGCAGTGCACATGGTCTTGCTTAGCAAGAAAGATATAAGTGTTTTAGTGCTGCCAAGTGCTTATTGCCTGCCCATGATAGGCTTATATCAATATTTGGAGTGTACAGTGAGGAAGGATACATGGATGCAAGTATGGGACCAGATTCTTCCAGTTTTATTTATGAGATGCAGGATCTTATTTCCCCAGATCTTATTTGGCCAAGATGCTTGCTGGTTTAACGGAAGCTAATTTCTGAACTAAGGGCCAGATCCACAAAGGAATATAGGGAGATGAAATACATTCATGAATTTTGTCCTCGTCTGTCTCTTGGTGCAAATTTGGCAGAATGGGGCTTCAAATTTTAAAAATATTTGTTTATGGTTGTGGGTGGAAGGGACGCTGACAGGAAGGAACTCAGGGACTTCCAAAATTAATACCTTCTGGAATAATTTCCCATGGAATTGGTAGAAACTCATTTATTCCACAGTAGACATGAAAAGCAACATGTATACCTATCTGGAGGAAACAGATGACAGGTTGTGTAAATTCTCTACTCTTATATTTTATTTTACTAACACTGACACAAAGCAAGGTGTCTGAATGTATTTTGGAAAAACAAGTTTCTGCTCATACTTTATTGCAAATAGTCATCTGAAGTTGCTTGTCTAGTAATTCAAGCAGAAGGTCTTCATTATTTGTGATTAATAGTTTAAATGTAAAATTACAACAATTTGTATTGACATGGTAACTTCAGTTAGGAGATAGCATTAGCAAAGATCATTCTGTTTGAATGCAGTTTAGCTACAGCACATCTGAGACATAGTAAAATAACATTTTAGATACTGAACTTTCGAAATTAGATCTGACATTTTGCATTAGTTCTTCAGCCTTAGGTTTTGTAAATGCATCTAGAAGATTTTGGAAGATAAATGTTATACGTGTTCTGATCACTTGCCCACTGTAATTTTCCTTAGGAAAAAATAATGGTTTAGACAGTAGCACAGTTAATTTGTCCATGTCCAGCCTGAAATTTCAACTTTATGATATTAGGGAAAGATGACAGAGTGCTACTTGCTGGAGTGCTCAAGACACTTGTCAGCAAAAAAATAACAATAATAAAAAAGTCTACCAAGGAAAACCTGTATGGAAAGCCTTACTTAAAATGGCATATGGTTTTATTGAGCCTGAAAAAATTACATGCCCAGTCTTAGAGAAATGTTTCTGGTAGATATGAGATTCCCCTCTAGAGGCTGTGGAAGTGCTGAAGCATTTCAGAAAATGGCCATAGTACTTATACTGGGAAGTGCTGGCACTTACATAGATGAAGCTTTACTTCTATTTTTTCTTTAATTCACCATATCTGTTTAACCATAACTCTGAGACACCATTTAGAACATTGAACAAATTTTCTGCAGTCATCTATTTGTATGGGCTGTTAATTCTGGTAGTTTTATTGCAAAACATGTAGTCATACATTTTTCTTAAATCTATGTTTCTTGGGAAAAGCCAATAGAAGAAACCTGATAGTCTTCATGATTGCAGAAGAAATTGTGAAAATATGGTCTTGCTGCATTTTGGAGGTTCAAAATCACATTTAAAACTTCCAATTTCATGATTAGCCAGCTTGTGTTTGGCTAGTAGTTATTGTCCTGTTTGGACTTAATGATAGAAATGAGATCCTCAACAACAGGTTGGTGTTTCTAAATACAACTTTGAGATAAACAATAAGAGCTTACAGTAAGTTGTGACATGGTGTTCTCAGAACATTAAAAGTGAATTACCTGTGGTGGTTATCATGGCCCAACACTTATCCTTCTTCCCATGTTTTTCAAGGGGTGACTTCTCACAAAGTGGATGGGAATATATACTCAGGAATCCTTCTGCTCTTTGGGGAATGGCAGCTTTTCTGCAAACAAACTGAACGCCTGAACCTGACCTAAAAAGGTGTGGGGCACAGAGACTATGCATTGCTGAACATATGTGGAAGATGTGGGGCTAAATGGGGAAGATTGACTTAGATCTTAAAAAAAATGTGCTCTGGTTATACTTTAATATGTCTTTAACATATGTTTCTCAGATATTTTATTCAGCAGGACTTCCTGCTATGGAAAGATATTTAAATGAAAAAAGGCCCAGAAAAATTGCAGCTGAACAAAATGAGAATAAGTATGCTAGTTTAGGTTGTCAACCCATCAATTTGAATTGCCTGTACATGAGATGCTTTTTATAAGGGTAGTAACAAGCAACATCCTATAGACCTTGATCGCATTAACATTAAACAATCCTACAGCTACTGGGGAAAAGGGGGCAGCTGTGAGTGAGTAGTGCATTTAATATCATGTCTTTTTAAGAGGCAGGTTCCATGTCAGAAACAGCAGAAACAACAACTAAAAAGGGCTTTCAGCTGTGACCAGGCTTAGGTGAACTGACTGGCTACAGATGGCCTCATAAATAATAAAACCAATAAGTTATAAAAGCAGCTTCAAATATCCTTTCTGTACTAAGAGACATACTTGAGTGGGTCTTGTTGTCTTTATGCATTTTGGTTTCCCAGCCACAATACATAGCTAAAACTCCCTTGTGTTATGACTGGGAATTTTTAATTTTAAATTAATTTTAAAGGTACTGAAACACAAACACATAAGAGGGGTAAGAATGCTGATGTGTAGTGCATCCTTTTCTTCATCTCTCACCACTCCCTATCACTGGAGATTCTTAAATAAATTTTGTACTTGAATATTTGTAACTGATGCCATTTTTTCATTTGAATGAAAATTGCTTACAGGTTCTGCAAGCTGAAAAATGAGCTGAAACTTGTTGCTCATGCAGAAGTTGCAGTTGGAAGACACTGTGTGCCTCTGTACATATATAGAAAGAGGGAAAGGCTGCCGATTCAGGTAGCTGTCTTGCCTTGGGCCTGCTTCACCCTACGCCTCAGAAGCTGATCCATTTGGAGCAGTTAAGCAAGCATTTAACTGTTAATACCTGTTTTGTACCCCTTCTCCACACCCGCAGTAACTCAAGCTCCCTTCCCATGTCCTTTCTGATACCCCTAAGAGGCAGAAGGGAGCATGAGCTGTGTGTGGTGTAGCACTTCATCAGCTGAGACTGAATGTCCAGTGAATGGATTCATGTTTTTGTAGCAGCCTGAGGCCTGATGTCTCTCAGGTTTTTTGCAGCAAAACACAACTAGATTAAAGCAAGATAGCAAAGCAGTGATAGGTGTAAAAGTTATCTGCATTGATTCTACAGGTTCTTCTGAGCTCTCCTCCAAACTGCTGAGCTGTTACAGGACTTCGTAATACTCCTTGTCACCTGGTGCTCCTCTCCTTGTACTGGCTGGGCAGTGACAAGTCATCAGAGATGTTTTCTGTCTCTGAACACAGGATGTGTGGGGGCTTTTTTCATGATCTCTATCTAATATTTTTTTTAATCTGCAAGTCTGAATTAGGCTCAGAAACTAGGCAACAAAATATTTAAAACCATTCAACTTACCTGAATATTTATATTTGGCTGTTACGTTGGGTCTTTAATCATCTTGTGTTCTTTTCAAGCAAATGAGTGTACTTACAATGTGGCACAGATGGGTGACGCAAGGTGGCCAAGCAGGTTTAATATCTTTCACTAGATCAATAATAAAGTCAGAAAGATCGACAGGCTTTTGGTAACACGGTCCTTTATCTACATCATATATACAAATGAGTGTGCAATAAGGAATGCAGGTAGTGAGATGTGTTATGCTTTAGTTTTAACTTTGTATCCATTGGTTTTAGTAGGCTGACATTTAAGTGAAGGCAGAATACAGTCCTGTTTCTGACTGACAGAACCATATAATAACTTCATTTTTTCAATACCTTCTTGCACTTATATGGCCCCTACCTGTTTTTACATGTAACAGCACCCCAGTGCAATTTTACAGAATTCTGATAGTTATGAAAACACACATACATTTTACAGCCTGTTGACAGGATAGATGTGCAGAACCAGAAGCCTAAAGAGGGTAAAGAAAGGAAGTCTATAACTATTTTCTTAAGCACACAAAGTTGAAAAATCAGACTTAGGCTGAAGTGCTGATTTGGATGAAATATGTAGCATCTTCAGAAAGGCCCTGGCATATCAGCCATTCGTATACTCTGATAGTCTTCAGTGGTCAGTGTCAACCCTATGACCCAGAGCAATACAAATAAGAACTAAGAGGTAAATACAGAAGGAAAATAACAAGTGTCCTTGTGTGTCTAGTTGTTCCTCTCTCTCAGAGGTGTCATTGAGCAGAATCATCTACATTAATCTTTATATTTTTGTAATATTGAAGCAATTGCCACAGAAAGATTTTTAAATTATACTCCATCTGATCCTGCATCTTTTTTTTTTGTTAAATGATGTTCACTGTCCAAAACTGTCTGTTAGTTTTGCAGCAGATATTTTTTATGCCTGATCTTTTCAACACCTTTCTCATTTACCTTCAACCTCCCACAAAGTTCTTTGGAGTGGTTGCAGTTAAACATGCTTACGATTTTTTAGAGTTCGGTAGAAAGAAGACAAGTAACAGAATTGAAACAGTGATGAGAAATCAATATCACAGTGCTGGACTTCCGAAGATCTATGGACCAGGAAATCAGGAATTCTCTGAGGTGCTGTGCAGACACTGCACTCCCTTGATGCACATGTTTTGCCCTGTAGCTTCCCCAAAGAGCTGGACGGGAAGCAAAGCCCGAAGGTCACGTTCTGTTGTTCTGCAGGCGGTGTGACATTCATCACTGCGCCAGGTCTTTAGCTGTGTTGTGTCAGCACTTCATTATGTTTTGTTTACTTTCCCGGTCTCTCCTACCTCTGTGTGTGGTGGGAAATATTTTGAAAAAAAGCTATCTTCTGCTTTCTTACTCTTGTCCTTAAGTATGGCAGATGGCAGCTCTGTTTCAGAGCATGCTCTAGCAGACTTTGATTAACGTTTAGTAAGCATGGGTTTTCAGCCTTTGCTTCTAGTTGTATGGCAGCTCCCCATCACTATTTATTATTGTTTTCATTAAAGTCCTTTTGCTGAATTGGTCAAAGTAAGTTCCATGGTGACAGACTTAAAAGCGGAGAATGTAGCTTTTCTTAAATAGAAAACAGTAGGATCTTAGTCATCTATCCTAATGACCTTTCATTAACCAAACATCTTATTTTTTGAGACAAATAATTGCATCATCATTGGAAATTAATATCTTTCACACACTTTACTCTTAGCCCAGTTCCAGTTACTTTAGAAGTGCCCCTAGACACCTCACATTGTTTATTTTCCAGATAGTTAAGAGATAGTGTTGGTAGCCTCCTGAGCGTCCTCCTTCAAGCTCTGCATGGTTGTAGGTGGTAACTTTATTAAAGTAAAATGGACAGTGTAGGACTGGAATAAAGTTAGGGAGCTTTAGAGGTTTCTCTGAGATTCACTGGACCTCTAGAATGAGCAAAGAAATGCCAGTAATATTACCTGGGAGGTCAGTTCACATACTTTCTGCCTTAAAGACTTAACTGTTATTGATACTTCATAACGCTACGTATCTCTCTGTGGAGTTTAATAGCCCTGGGTTTTACAGCTGAGTTTTAGAGAAAACATAAAGTAAATGTCATCTGCTTTCTCTCCCTTCCTCTCCACCAGTTGCTGTATTGCTCTCCAATGCTCTGTGCCACTGACTGCAAAGCTTAATGTTGATGGACACATGTACAGTCCAAGATGTGGTTTCCCACCTGTTTTTGCTAAAGCTATTCCCATTCAGAGGAGTGGGCTGACAGAAGTGTCCTGCTGGGGTTCCTTTGAGTTACATGGCAGCTACTGTGATGAGATCATCACACAGAGGAGATATTTGTAGACCATTGTAGGTCTGGCTGGGGGATCAGGACTGCAGGCTGTACATGGGGCTCTTCATGCCAGGAGCGTGGTGAGCTTCGGCAGTGACGTCTTTGCTGCTGAGGATTTTGCAGACTGCTCCCAGCTTTCCCTTTGGGATCATTGCACAGGGATTGTGACGTGCAGTGGAAACCTCCAAAGTTTCTGTTTTTCCTACATGCAGAAGCAGACATTTCATGTTTCCTAGATGAGTGGAAGGTGTTAATGAGTGAGCTGATACTATGTCCCCTCTCCTGGTAGAGTTGTGGGAGAGTATAAGGATTCAGAACTAAAAACTCATTGCAACCTAGTGAAGAGCATGCAAAATGGAAGGAGAAAAACATAGGGTGTATGTTTAAAGCAGTAAGACAAACCAGAGCCCTGGTGACTTCCAATACTGTATGGTAAATGAGACAAGTGCAAGGCACACCGTATCTCAGGGAGGATTACTCAGTGAATCTCCTTACCCATAACTTAATTGGAGGCAGAGCTTGAGCATTGAGCTCTGGGATGAGCCCACCACTGGCTAAGGCATTTGACAGGGCCAAGCGCAGGACTCACCCTGGCTCTGGTCTGGAAGCAGGACTGGTTCTCCAGGGCCTGGGGGCTTTGCACAGTTGCAGTGTGAGAATCCAAACATGGATCCATATAAAAGATCATAACACTTTGAACGTATTAAAACACAGCTGCTTGTGGAGGATTTTGCCATCATCAATACTGACAGTTATGTTGCCTTTTATAGAAGTAAAAACCAAAGATTTTTTTCACAGCCCTGCAGGACCTGCAACAAAGCTCTGCTTGTGAAATCCCTTTAAGAATCATGATTCTAAAGGAGCAACTTATATGAACAGGGCTATTGAGGAAACAGCACTTCTCACCTGACTCAAATGGTTTGGCCTAGACGGGTACAGGACTTCATAAGTATTTACTGATATTTACATTTTTGAAGTATTTGAATAAATCTTAATATATATAATTTAAAGTGCCTAGTACTCAAGATATCACTGTTTTCCCTTATTCTTAGAAAAATTGTGTATATAATAACTCTGATAATGGATTGTGTCTTAATAAACATACCCATCCATCTCTTCTGGTAAAAGTCATAAAAGTAATGAAGTATCAAATTCTGCTTGTAGGAGGATTTGTATAAATAATTCTATCAAAGTCCAGAACTTAAGTCTGTTTTAGTCTCATGTAACTAGAAGAATTAAACTTAGAACAACTTGCCTTCTTTCTCAAACTGGTTTATTTTTTTTCCTACTCATAAACTATGCACTCATGTTTGCAAGCTGTAACAGCTTGTAAATGTATTATTGGGGAAAGATATAAGGTCAGACAGATTTCTTACTCAGTTCTGAAACTCAGGTTCCACTTAAGTTTATAGGGAATTTTAGCTGCATATTCAGAGAGTACTGATCTCCAGGTCTCAGTTTTCTATTAGGGATAGGTCAGCTAAAATGGTTTAGACTACACTGTCATGCCTATATTCATGAAACTTCATATGCATTTCAGATCAGAGAGCTTTGAAACTTGGAAGTGTTTTAATGGTATTACTTCCCTTGCTCATGGTGCTATTTGCACGTGTGCTACCAGGTTCAGACAATGCCTTGCTGCTTCTGAACAAAGCCATTGCAGATCTTCATTCTGTTAAAAAGGTGTGGGGTTTGGCTTTTATCTCAAAACTGTGGGTTGTTGCTGAACAGAAGTTCTGCTTACTGGTCAGTTCAAATCAAAATACAGCCATTTGGGTATAGCTTCAGAGTATGTCTCTTCTTATTCTAGGCTTAAATATCTTAAGGTGGTTAGACTAGAGTGCCAGTCACTTGAATTAATACAGACTGTGAGATGTAATGAAACTATACCACAAGTAACTTCATATGTGAAGCAATGCTTGTAATGTTGTCCTTCTATTATATTTCCCATATAATAATAACAGAGGCTCACACTGAGAAAATGTTAGTTTGGATGAAACTGGATATTTCTAAACTGTCTCATAAAGATATTATATAAGTAATTAAGCAAAGCTAGATGTCAGGATGACAGATGCATTCACAGTGTGATCACTGTGTTGCCTTCCTGCTGAGAGCATTGTCACTGGTGACTTGTTGAATGTATGTATTAAAATGTAACATTTTCTCCTATTTCAGTCCACATATGTAGGTGTTCCAAAAAAAAAAAAAAAAAATTCCATTAAAGAATGCAGATTGTTTATGCTGAAAACTGAGTTAAAACTGAGTTAAAACAGAGTAGGGCTTTTATAGTTTATCAGCATGTGTGTGTGTATTTTTCAAAGACATAGAAGTCATACATTCAGCTTGTTGCTTATTAATAATTCCTGTGCTGGACAGAAGTCTTCATGTCACTTTATCTCACAGGATTTTTCCCCTTTCATCTCAGTTGAATCCATACTGTTTTTATTGCTTGTGTACGATGTAAAGTCAAGGCCTAAATGCTACAACAAAGTCCCCCAGGGCTCAGTTTGTGTCCCCCAGGGCTCGGTTTGTGTCCCCCAGGGCTCGGTTTTGGGGCCACTCCTGTTTAACATCTTTATTGATGATCTAGACGAGGGGATCAAGTGCACCCTCAGTAAGTTTGCAGATGACACCATGTTGGGTGGGAGTGTTGATCTGCTCGAGGGTAGGGAGGCTCTGCAGAGAGATCTGGACAGGCTGGAGCGATGGGCTAAGGCCAACTGTAGGAGTTTCAATAAGGCCAAAGGCCGGGTGCTGCACTTGGGCCACAACAACCCCCAGCAGCGCTACAGGCTTGGGGAGGAGTGGCTGGAGAGCTGCCAGTCAGAGAGGGACCTGGGGGTGTTGATTGACAGCCAGCTGAACATGAGCCAGCAGTGTGCCCAGGTGGCCAAGAAGGCCAATGGCATCCTGGCTTGCATCAGAAATAGCGTGGCCAGCAGGGACAGGGAAGTGATCTTACCCCTGTACTCGGCACTGGTGAGGCCGCACCTTGATTACTGTGTTCAGTTTTGGGCCCCTCACTACAAAAAGGACATTGAATGACTCGAGCGTGTCCAGAGAAGGGCAACGAAGCTGGTGAAGAGTCTGGAGCACATGTCGTACGAGGAGCGGCTGAGGGAACTGGGGTTGTTTAGTCTGGAGAAGAGGAGGCTGAGGGGAGACCTCATCGCCCTCTACAACTACCTGAAAGGAGGTTGCAGAGAACTGGGGATGAGCCTCTTTAACCAAGTAATAAGCAACAGGACAAGAGGGAATGGCCTCAAGTTGCGCCAGTGAAGGTTTAGACTGTATATTAGGAAGTATTTCTTCACAGAACGGGTTGTTAGGCGTTGGAATGGGCTGCCCAGGGAGATGGTGGAGTCCCCATCCCTGGAGGTGTTTAAGGGTAGGGTCAACATAGTGCTTAGGGATATGGTGTAGTTGGAACTGTCAGTGCTAGGTTAATGGTTGGACCAGATGATCTTCAAGGTTCTTTCCAACCTAGATGATTCTGTGATTCTGTGAAAGTCAATGAGAGTACTTCAGAGAACAAGAATTGTGGAACTGGATCAGTTTTGCTCAGGACAGTGATTTGTATGGCCTGATTGGACCTAGGAGAGATTTAGCCTTGGAAAGGACAATGAAAGCTCTTGCATACTGCAGCACCAGCAGTCTGGTGGTCGTGACTGAATGACTACATAAGTGTTCGGTCAGTTGACAGACAATTCTCACCACTAGAATAACCTAGTAAGGGCTTGCAGCTCCTCTCCTGCACTGGTCAAAGCCAGTTGTCCCTTTCTTCCCATTCAGTTCAAGCCCTGATAATAACTTCTCAGTTTCTAAACAATCCTACTAGCATGCCATTCATGGCAGGAGGCAGTGTTCCTTAAAAATGTGCTTTTCTCACTCTTCATGCTGCTGTGTTCAGGGAAACATCTCTACCAACAATCACAATAAGAGGTTGTAGAAGAATAGACTAAGCAATGAGAAGTTTACTGGGACCTTTTAATCAATAAAAGGTTGAGGATGCTGAATCAGGCAAATTGTGAATTGAGGGTGCTTAATTAGGTGCTGGACAAGCATGAGCTATATACAAATTCATTCATATCTGAAAATGACAATTTTAATTTTTGCTATCCATATATGTGTCACTTCAGCTTAGGAAAATGTACCTGCAGGATAAATCTAATTAAGAAAACTCTCTTTAGGAGTTAGTTTCTCTTTTGTGTCATACCACAAAAAACCCCATGGTTTCTTCCTTGTTCTTTTCATTAAACATATATAGCTAGCAAGTAATTTGATTAGGTGGTATGCTCTTTTGTCTAGTTTGTAGCAATTCAATATGTAATAAAGTGTTGTAATTCAGAATATCACAGAAATCTGATCCCTTGAAAATCAATAAATAGCATACAGTGCTTTAACATGATTCCTCAATGATACAAGCCATGCCAAGTGCAAATTAGAATTGTCTTTGCTTTTTACTAGACTTTGCAAAGTATTGGAAATCAAATTCAAAATTATAGCCCTTTTCTCTTGTAGTGATCCCTTGGAGGCATTTGGGATGTTCAATCCTAGGACAAGAACACGTCTCAAAAGTAATGTCCTTTTTGCAATGCAATGTCTCACTCTTTTTAAATCAAAGTACATAACCTGCCCTTTCTCAAACAAATCCAAGGGCCACCCAGATGTTTTTGAAAACAACAGATGGACAGAGTATTAGTTGCCATATTTAATTTAATTTCCAAGCAAACAGAAAAAAGGGTTATTGAAATTCCTTTAATTATTTTTATTTCCTTGTTTCTGTTTGTTTACTTGTAATGAATGGGAATATGCATGCCATTTTTAAAAATATTTGGTTAAAACCAAAATGTTTTTTTGATTACTTCTTGGACTAGTTTCCAATGTCTTCTGACTAACATTGTTGTACAATATGGGTAAAGCATAACTGGATGAGACAGAACTTGGAAGAAAATGGTTCTCAGCTGGGCTTTCTTAGGAAGTGAGAATGATAACAATCTTATACTTGCCTCCAGATATGGGCACATGTCTTTGACACCACTTTTTCTAATGAATAAACAGTGAATTCTATTCCTATCATATTATCTTGTAAAGAGAAAAAAACTATTTCTAAACTGGACCCTCCTCTGCACCGTGAAGAAGTTGTTAATGAAAAACATGAGTCAGAAGTTAATCATGTTATTTAATGCACTGTTGGAAAGTGCTAGCAGCATATTTTATGAACTTTTTAAAAATTTCTTTTTGACTGAAGTTATTTTAAACTCTAAATATTTACTTAAATTTTTAAAAAAGCAAAGCAGCTTATAAATGATCATGACTAGTGCATCATACCTCAGTCAGTTCTTATTGTGAAGAGTCAAGAATCATAACCTAAAAGAAAGACTGAAAGTTTGTTCTCATTTCTCTTTTTATCCAAGTTTCCTTTTGGCCTGAAGTACCTATAGGAAACTGAGCTTCCAGTTTTCTCTTTCAATTCTGCATATAGGTGTAAGGATAAAGTAGCAATTTAAATAAAATATGTGCCTGTGAACCCTATTCTTTCTCTATGAAAAGCTGGTTGTTACAATTCACCAAAGAAATCAGAAATAAATGTGCTGACTGAACTCTGTTTAATATTTATGGTCACATACAAGAAAGCCTTTAACAGAGTTGCAAATGAGAAAAACAAAATAAGTAATTTAAAATTGTGTTTTAAACATTAACTTTTGGGAAGACTCCAGGAGAGTTCTCCGTATCAACCGTGCTACCACCATTAAATTATTTGCCAAATTCAGCTGTGGCATAGGGATGGTGTCTAGTTGTTTACTATAGGAAATAATGAGTATATGAATCTGAAAATTATGCTCGTTTGCCTTGTGGTATTAAAATCTGGATGAGTGCACTTGCATGGCACTTTATACAAGACAAGCAATACTAGATTGTACACACTGCTGAACAAAAGTGAGAACGTGTGTGAGACACATCCCTGAGAACTGCCAGAAAATCAGAATTCATCTGGGAGAAGGGGGGGAATTTTTAGAAGCTCCGTAGAACGTGGATCCAGGAGGTTCATCCTTTAGGAAAATGGAAGTAAGAGTGCTCTATTATAACATAAAGGCACTGAGTAGCCAGCCCTGCAGACCCGATGCTGACTGCTGTGGCTGTTCCAAAATTTTATATGATAGAATGGAAATTCTAGCACAGGAGTTGGTCCCTGATACATATCTGGAAATTTCCAGTAATGTGACACTGCCTCTGGCAGATGTTGTCAGAGCACAAGCCAGTGCTTTTAGTTGTGCAGGATGCCTGTGTGCAGTGGTAGTATGCTAATACAGGGATTGCATCTCACTTTCAGCTGAAGAAAAAGTGACAAAAACTACATTTCTTTGACAGCCCTTGGAATACAGGGAACTGAGGAGCGCTGCTTTGCACAGCAGGGACCACTGGCGGTGTGCAGAAAGGCTAAAGACATGCAGAGGCAGACAGATCCTTTGTCTAAAATCAGGTCCAAGGTAGTGACTGTTTTATGATTCTTTGTACATATATCAACAAAACTGAATTTCAGCTGCTTGTTTCTGATGTCATGCTAGTGATGGAAATCAAACATTTTTTCTAAATAAACTGGATTTAATTCTCTCTCTGCATCGAGCTAGGCATCAGGAGGTGGCTCTGCGATAGCTACAGTAGCATGTACCAAGTTGGCACTAGTCTTTCATATATCACAGACCATCAAATGCAAGAAACTTCAGAGGTGTTTTTGAATGACCTATTGGTAAACTGGCCAAGGAAAGGGTGCAGGTTGGAAAGGTAGAGGTGAGTGGATGTGAAAGTAAATGTTTTGACTGCAAGCCTCAAAATACTGAGGAGATGAGCACATGAGTATAAATGAAACACCCAAATGGTAGTAAAACACCTGTAAAAAGAGGGTCTTTGAACCACACTGTCAGCTCATTCCAGTGTTTTCATGAACGTGCAGCTGCCACTGAAGTGAAACAATGTTGATGAATGTGTAAAATATGGATGGGGATAGCAAATGAAAGATGACACCGCTGTAAATTATTAATGCCTTCAATGTTTCTTGATTTCAGATCTTAAGCAAGTCCTGCTGTGGATGGTTTTGTGATGGTAACTCTTGAAAGTGCTCAAGTCCAGAGGTTTTTCTTGTATTTTGCTGTTTTCTTTAACGCTGGATAAGAGTGAAGTGTGGACAAGTTTTGTTAGTGAATGGGCTATTGTTAAAGGAGGTGATAAAAACCCAGTTTGCTTTTGGTTTCTTCAGGAAGGCTTTGAACTTCTGCTCAACATAAATATTACCGTGATTGTAGGAGTCAGTGGACTAGTAGGTCCATAAAGAGTATTTTTATATATGCAGAAATGTGAGGTGCTTTCTCTTAGAACTTTCTTGCTTCAGAAGGACCACTGCTATATGTGATGGAATTGAAATGCATGCTGTCTCAGCCTCCCAATGCTCTGCTTTGATGTCATCGTGGGTCATGTCTTGTGCTTGTTTGTGGGCTTGTGTGTAGAAAATTATCTATCCAAAACTGGAATGAAACTTTGCACAGTCTGAAGAGAATGGCTGCTAGGTATGAACACTTGGCAAAGACCAATGTAAAAACAACCCTTACTATATATAAGTTCTGCTATTAACAATAGGACTAACACAGGCTTTTGAACCACTCGGAGAAAATAGATATGAAGTCCTGCTTATAAGGCACATATCAGTGTATTTTACAGTTACCCATTATTTATTGGACACACCAAACTTAAGATATAAGCCTGGCTACACGCTTATTCCAGGTCAATGCAGGAGTGCCTCAGCAGAAAATGGCTGTAGTGTTTTGCCTGTGATAATGAAACTGCATTTTACTGTCTTTTACACAAGAAGCAGAGGGAAAGAACATTACCTGTTTTGCCACTGTCTTTCAAATTCTCCATAATAAGGGCAACTCTAACTCTGTAGGGTGTGGAGGGAGTTATTTGATGTGAGACTGAGGGAAACTACCAGCTTGACATCAAAGTTTTCATTTATATTATAGTGAAATTTTTGATATAGGTTATCCCCATCTTTGTTTAGGTATGCATGTGCACATACGCTTGCTTTTATATAGTCAGTTAAAAAAAAAAAAAAAAGCAAAATAAACCCACAATATTTCTTTTTATTATATAAATAAACCCTACTACTCTGAAGTCATATTCATCCTAGAACTAACATGTCTTTTAGAAGTTACAGTTTTAAGTATTTTATAGTTTACATCTGGTCACTTCAAAGTCTTCAATGGATTTATGTTCACAATAGTCCCTAAAGATAATGAAGAACACATATTTCCACTTTACAAGTGGGAATTAACTAGACAAAGACTATCAGAGATTGTAGTTCTAGTCTTTTTCCAAGCCCCAGTCACTGTTCTTCTACCACAGACTCTCACCAGGCTAGCAGAAAAGAAGAAAAATCAGAAAGTCAGACTCAGTTTCTGCCCTGCAACACAACTGGCATTTTGGGGGTGCTGCTTTGAATCTCTAATACTCAGTATTTTATTTACAATACAGGAGCAGTAACACTTCCCAGACACTCAAGAATGTAAAAAAAAGTAACTGAGAGATTGTCATGAAGAGCACAAGTAACTTTTACAATGGGACCCAAATAAACTTATAACTATGTTAAATTTGGTTCTTTCCCTGTATTTAAGTCCAGCAGCTACCTCCCCTGTGCCAGGTGATGGTAAAGAGAAGACAGACTCAGTGTCTTCCATTATACTGTCCTGTACTGCTGCAGCTCAGAGGGATTAAGGAGGTTTATCCCCCTCTCTCCCTGTTGGAGCAGTCTGAGTCCTGAAGGGGAGGTGATAACGCCAGGTGATAAATCCAGCCATAGACAGGGATAGGGAAAGGATGGAGCTTCCTCAGCAAGAACAGAAGGTCCAAGCATTTTAGCTAGCTCTGAGAAACCTCCCAAAAGTGCGTAAGTGTTTTTCATAGCAGTAGTTCACATCTTCATCATTTAGCCAACTTTGGGAGGATTTGCATAAGAGTAAGGAGCATATTTCTGACGCTGAAACTTAACGCACCAATCTTCCTAATTTCAAGTTACTCTTCCAGTGCATGGAACGCTACAGTTTCTTAGGAAATGATCACATGAATTGTCTGAAATTCCAGACCAGTGGGGTTTTCTCTAATTTCATTCGTGGAAATGCCTAAACAGTTGTGTCTAAAATTAGGTGGTGTGATAACGTATGGGAAATTCAGCTGCAGACTGTCAGAAAATGTCAGCCCAGTTGTTTATTTTCCCTTCTTTTCAAGGCTTCATAAGAAGGATTGGCAGGTAGCCCTAACAACTGGCAAAGCTATGAGTTTTGCCAGTGATAATGTTATTGATACAGCTATTAATGTTATTGGCTTTCTAACAATGCACTTTGGCTAAAAATGACTAGTGTTCTTCTTTCTGTGTTTTCAGGATTCAGTGTAGGTTTTTTTACCTGCTAATCAAAGACCAATCTTAATGATGCCCGACATAAAACATCGGGCACACAAATTTATCATTTACATGAGCAACAGTGCTGGAAGTTGAAGTTTCTCAACTGTTTACTCTTCGTGGGTATGTCAACATTTAATATGGTACACTGTCATGATATAGTTCACTCCTTTATACTGAGATGTACATAAGAGTTATTCTAGAAAAATACAGGAAACAAGAGTTTGGCAACTACTGTAAGTGGAAAATTTAAACACGATTCAGCTTTTAATTAAGAGAGTCATTCCCTTTCATCTCTCTGCTAGACATGTAATTCTAGCTGGTCCTTCATTAGTACAGCTTTCATCAGTGTGAAGATAAAAGCTGTATTTAAGAAATTACTTAAGATTTGAGTTCAATATGAATTTTGTTTGCTATCTAAAAATGTGTTGCATTTTTCACACTACAGAGTCTGATTGAACATGTCACAGACAGTGTGTTTCTTCTGACTTTTTAAATTTTTTTTTATTTTCTTTTGCGGGGATGTGATAGTGTTCTGGATGCCAGAGCCACTCTGAAACCCTTCAAATAGACATGATGTCTGTCATACACAGTTATGAATTAGTGAAGGAAAGGTTGAGAGTAAATTGTGTTAGCAGAGGTGAATGTACTATTGCATAATTTATTGCAAGCAGTGTTTTGTAAAATTAATATAAAATCTAATGTAGTCTTTAAAGGTTTAAAGGGAAAAGATGGATTGCATCAGATCCATTTTGTTCTGTTTCCTGGTTAGTGAATTCCAGCTGACAGCCTAGGAAACCCACATCTCATTACCATATTTTGAAACATCTGTTAAGGAAAATAGATCTGGTTGCCAGAATTCATCTTCCTTTCAGAAGTGTCAACTATGTGAACAGAACTATTATTGCTTAGGCAAGGAAGACCGTGTTCAGCTTTGCTGTCATCAGCCACATTAAGGCTTTATTTGGTTCAGAATGTATGTAATTAATTGCGGGAAGCTATTCATACAATGTTATCATAATTACTGAAACATGAATATTTCTCCCTTGTATTTAGTCTGAGAAATAATCCTTGTGTATCAGCCATATTCATCTTAATTTCACATTTTAACAGCTTGTTACCTGTTAATGTTATAATTACAACATCAGAGCTGCAGCTCTGTAAATGAGCTTCCATCAGAAAACAGATGCTGAAGTTGTGTTTTATGTGAAGGGAGATAGTGTCCTTCAGTCCATGGTTCTGGGACAGTGGTTCACACAATTCTTGTAACAGTGTGTGCGCCGTAACTACCTGCCTCTCAAAATACCCCTTTCAGGAACAATACCTCCCTTAATTCTAGTCATTAAAGAATACAGTAAGTCTTTTAAAAGGTTCACAAAACTAGTGAAATGTTAGCCTTTTATATTTGCACAGTTTTTTCTTTATTTTTTCTCTAGATTTGCTTACTCCAAGTCTCTGTGGCCTTAACAGGGATTCAGTTATTGACATGTAGGTAAGTAGATGATCATGAGGTTCTAGAGGACATCAGTTTTCTCCTTATTTCCTAGGGTAGATATCTGTGTAAGCACATTGTGCCTATGTACCACCTTCCATTTAATTCTCTGGCTTCAGTTTCCTAGTTAGAACAGTGTGCTCCCAAGGAAAATGAAAAGCAAAGGATTTAATGCAACTTTCTCCTTGTCTGCTAATGAGACAACAGCAACTGGGAACAAGGGAGAGAGCCACTACTGCATAACTGGCCAGCTCTCCTGCAGTGGTACACCTGCCTTACATAGACCCAGGATGGATGGCACAGGCTTGTGCTGTGAGTGTGTTGCAGGGTTGTATTGGGCAGCAGGGTGATGGGTGCTTTGAACTCATCTAAGTACAGACTCACTGCATTAATACCATTGCTGATCATGCAACTGTGTGGTCAGTTAGATTCCAGGAGGGATCCAGCTGAAAAGTAAAATGGGAATGGGCTTATTTTTCAACTGGATCAGTCATTGATCAGGCTCATCTCACTGCTGACATTAGCTGGTGCTGGCATGAGGAGAAGGGGAAGAAGGATAGGGCATCAGCTCCTGAAAGTTTTACCTTGGTGACAGAAGCTTCATGGTACATGAAGGGTAGATTTTCAGATGTTCTTTCGACATTCCTCCTTTGTACGTATGTATGCTTTTGTAATGCTTTTCTCTTTGCTATTTCTCTTATACTTTCATCTCTTCCCTGAACTTCGTGATCAGTCAGACGTGTATCTGAGTGAATTTATCACATTAGCTCTGCACATATCTCTAGCCCCTTCTAGAGTTAGAGTACCTTTCTAACTGCATGTTAGATCCATGTCCAGATACAGGGATTACTAGCCCTCTCCTGCCTTTTTTCCACCTGCTTAAAACCCTGCCACCTGTGCTTGGGCATCACTTGCTCTGGAGCCCTCAAGCATTTCCAGCACAGCAAAACAAGTCACACCTTTACATTGTAATGGGAGTGTATTTGAAGGGGTGAAAGGAAATACACCTTTAACTGATTTAACAGCTTCCCGCAGCCACCAAGAGGGGACGTTGTTGAGCTTCTTTCCATCACCTTCCCTGGTTCTCCTGGTCACACAGTTCTGCTCAATACGTTGAGCCAGCTCTGGTGTCTCTCCTTGAAATGTTTCATTCCCCTGACCTGTTAGAAAACTCACTCAGCAAAGAGAAGGTAGATAGCAAAGAAGAAGAGTTACAGGGCTGGGTGTGGGATAGCGGGTGGGAGGAGCAGGAGAGGAGAGCTGGGAAGCGAGACCTTACACTTTCAGCAGTGGTTTGATTTGAGAATCCTTATTGTCAGGCTGACCTCACTGCTGGGGTCCCATTTGACAAATTAGCAGCTGATTACTGAAGCAATCAAGTGTGTGACATCTGTATAGATTGGTACTGATTTTTAGTGCAAAGCCACGATTAGCCTGCTCTGTAACTGTGCAAATATTTGTGAGATGTTGCCTATTGCTGTTAGGAAAGCTGGTGATACAAGGAGTTGTCAGTAGTCCTTGAAAAGGCATAATCCCAGTCTCCTGCCCAAGCTCTTAGTGTCCTCAGTAAAATAGTTGCGTTGCTCTTCCCTTGCCATTCCACATTTTCCCACTGCTGGCTGAATATTTGCTGCTCCTTTTAACTCAGTCAGTGCTCTGTCAGGTGAAGCACCTAAAGCAGCAAGTGTAGCAATCACAAAGTGGCTTTGTAACAGCATGAGTGGCACTCATCAGTCACTTGTAAATTACTGTCCAAACATCTACTCTGTGTGTATGTGTACTCTGCCTTCGCTGTTTGGATCCAGAGGACCTGATACCACCACCACACTTTTAAGAGAAGGTGCCTGTACCCACAGACCAGGTGGGCTAAAGTCAAAGCCCCTGGCCTGATTTTGGCATGCCATGTCACCACATTCACCAACCTGCTTTTCAAATATCTATTATTTGAACTCCTGCATCTTTGATCTCTCTAACTAATCCAGGGGGAGGTTGCTGATCTCAGATTTGCTGTTTGTGTGCAAATGAAGCCATGTCTTCAGGTTCTGGTTTACAGTTGTTAAAAAAATTTATCCTTCATTTGTGATCCTCTTCTGAAGGCTTTCTCCCCGTGATGCAAAAAAGGACTGGTAATTCACTGCTGCTCCGGCTACATCCAACACCACAGGAGAATGGCTTCAGTCCACTGTCACAGCTGTTTGATCGCTTTACTTTTCTGGGTTCGGGGCTTCTTTTGAAATATTCTTACTATTTCTGTTTCACTAACATAAGTGAGTTGGATCACCTCTGGCAGCATGTTCAGCATTCAGAGATTAAAAGTAGCCAATGTTGTTAGATATTCCTTAGAGAAATGTGCCTTGATGGTATAACATGTGAAAAAAAGGGAGATGAGGAGAGAACGTGGCCTTTTTTCATACTTCTCACTGCTCAAATATAGGATGTAGGGAGCTGACTTGAGGGATAGAATAAGGTGGCAACTTCTAGGTGAGCATTTTTCTGGAAGAAAGTGTGGTTAAAATGGGCTTGCTTGCTTAAAAGAAAAAGAAGACATGCTTTGTTGGTTATGGAGCTGGAATGGGAAAAGCATAACTCACTAAGACCCATGTTTTTCCAAAACATTTTTTCAGTGGCAGTCAAGTCTTCATCCCTCTGTGCCTGTGGGAGCAATTATTCTTCGTTTGTCTGCCTATTTGGGTTGAAAAGTCTTCTCTTAGTAACAGCTATCTGTTACTGAACATTTTTACAATTTACCCCAAAATGGGACTCCTGATTCAAGAGGGGCCTCTTAGTGAGACTGCTTTTTAAATAGCAAATAGGGCTAGTAAAAATCAGTCTTACGGAGGATGAATGTGAAGGCTGGTGGAATTTCAATAACCTGATCTCAGCTGTATCAAAAACATAGAGAATCTGAGTGCTCAGGCACACATCCAAAAAAATTAAGAGATCACTTCCCCATATCAGGGCAGTTCTGGGGACAGGGACTGATGGTAATTGCTGTTGCTGTCTTTTGGACATTTTTTTTGTTTTCTTGGAAGAAAATCCTGTTTCACATGATCTCTACCTCTGCGTCCCAGTCTGCCTTTGAGAACTTTCTCTGCCTTCCCCTGAGCAACTCTCAGGAACATGTTGTATGGAGAACATACTTACCTGGCATGCTTAACATGCTCCCATTCTCCAGGAGTCAGGGAAAGAAGGGCTTATATGCAACACCCCAGCCTATGACATATACTTTTCACCTATAGGTAAGGTGGCAAATTTTGCCTAAGACGATGCTCCCCCTCCCTATCATGGCTGCCATTTGATTTTTTGGAGGCTGAACTTCCTGGGAAATTCCTCCTGATGCTCCCCTTCTTACTTGGATGTCAGACAGAAGTTTGGAAGTAAAGTGTGTTACTACTTTTTATTTGTTCCCCATTTCACATTCACATTACCTCTCCCTCCCCTCTTTTTGCTTCTCTCTCTAAAGGTTGAGAGTGTCTAAAGTAATTTATGCTCCTGCATTTTGAATTTTTCCAAACTGTTTATAATGTGATTGCCAAATGCTTTTGTGACTGAAAGAAACTACAATGAACCCAAGGGTGTAATATAAAACACTCTGAGTGACTTGAAAACAGAAAAGTGTTGGGTTGAACTTACCATCAAGATTTGACCTTTCTGTAATTTTATGGGACTGTGAAGGTTTACTGGGACAGAAACTTTTTTTTTTTTTTTTAATTCTGTTTGTAATAGTCAGCACACTAGGGTGCAAGTCCATTCCTGAGTATACTGCAGCTCAAATAATAATAACCTGTATTTCTATGTGTCTAACCTGCAGGTTACCTGCTTGAAAAATAGAATGTCATTCACCAGCAGAGTGGGTCATATATGTGTGTGAGTAATAAAAAGAAAAATTTTCCTGGGAGCCCCTCCACTGTCTGTTTCCTTTCCCTCAGTAACCCCTCCTTCACCTACCTTACCTCTTATTTTGCTTGAGTTATCCGAGGGTGTGATATGTGTTTTTAAGGAGCAGTGATTTTAGAGGTGTGTGAGGTTATCTGAGGGCAAGGGCTTTACATATGGAAATACAGTGCTACTAATAAAGTTGTCTGAGTTTGTGTTACTCAGCTACAATGAGTTATTAAATTCACTTTAAAAAAAATCTATTCCTTCCTCCCTCTCTTGGACTGATAACAGGAGGGGACTGAATTCTTAGCAGTGGCAAAGGAGAATTGCTCTGAGTTAATTTTCATTAACTGCTTAATTACTAATACTTTGTGAAAGCCTATTTTAACAGCTAGTATTTGTCTGTCCTGTGTAATAAAAGCCACATGATTACAACAATACTGTAGGGCACCCTGTGGTAAACTACGTCAGTGAACATACCATAGCTATGTCTATTCATTTACTCCTGTAGAAGTAAAAGGGACTACTTTACTGTCTCCTTCGCTGTTTGTGGAGCCACAAAGAGTGGGCTTCTGTATGGTGGATCAAAGCAGTGGGCCAGACCATGTTCCTTGGATATAAGATTTGTCTTTAAATCAAAATATACACAGTTTCTGCTAATAGAGATGGATTAGAGAAAAATCCCAGTGGCCTGTGATAAAAGAAAAATTTGCCACTAGTTTCTTGGGAGCAAGATTTATTCCTTGGTAGAGAAAACAGAGCTGTACTAAGATTCCTTATCTAATGTCTGAAAAATGTTACTGTCCAAGGGACACTTCAGGGTGTCTAAGCTCCATGGACCCTCCTAAATTTGGAAACTCAAGCTTTTAGTATGTCTGAGACAATTAAAATTCAGCAGTGTGCACTGTGTGAGAAACATAGTATATTTCTCAACAAATGTGTTGTGAAGTAATCTTTATTCTTTCTCTGGGAAAAATTTCAGATAGCTTAGGGTTCAGAGGGATGGGCTGTGCTGAATTAAGCTACAGCAATAAGTACATTTACTGCTTCCAGGTGTCCATACACTGAGACATGAGAGACCAGCAGGTACATGGTGGAGAGGCAGAAGAGAATATTGTTCTCTTCAGCATCCTGCTGGGGACTGGCTAAGCCCTGCAGCTAAATCCAACAGACTGAGGGTAGTTTAAACTAATGCACTGAACCTGTAAACCAGTGTCCAGGGAGCCGTTGCTTTTTTGCAAGTTGTTTCTGCTATCCTTGCTGTGGAGACAATAACTGCTAAGAGGGTGGATGTCCGAGAATGTAATATCTTAAGCTTCAGTACTTTAGTCCCACAGAATAATTCTGTGGGAACACTGCAGGAGATCAGATCCACAGTTTAGAAACATTGGTAAACTTGTTTCTTCTGCTCATAAGATCATGGCTAAATGTTTGTGTCCCTTTTGGGTATGTTTGTTGTTTTAATTTTCACACTGGATATATAACTTAGTGTGCAACTCTTTATGATTGTTTCTCTTAAAACACATTCAGTGTATTTGCTATGAATATAAATGTACAATGCAGAAAATAAGTGTCATAGTAGTCAACAAAACCTATCTATCATTATTTATTCACTCAGCAAAGCTATAAAAACCGTTTACTACATAATAGACCAAAGTTATTCCTTTTGTTCCACCGTTTATTTTAACTGAGTTATACCAGGGGTAAATGTGAACCAATAAATCTGTGTAATAGCTGCTCACCTGCTAAGATGTAACACAGTTCTAAAATTATTCAGATGTGTTTCTGTTGATGATACAGGACTTTTCTCTCTTTTACTATGATTCTTTCATAACTGTCAGATCACGCTTTGTTTAGTTTCATAGAGCCAAATGACAATGAGTTTTATGTTACTGGTACCATTGTGGTTATATATCTTTTTATAGTTACTGGCTTACTCGTTAATACAAGATAAAATAAACCATGAAGCTACAAGAAGAGCTATACTAAAAGTTCGATCAGACATGGAGAGGAGCCAGACCTTGAACTAAGACATCCTCCTCCACTCGAACGCATTTACAGCTGTGATCAGACTCAGAAAGGAAGCTGTGCAGCACAACTGTTGCCCAAAGAAACCTTATTTCAGCACTGTGTGTACTCCTGAAACATCCCATGTATCTGTCCCTGAGATGGGGTTAGTACATGATGGCAAGAGTCTAGAGAGAAGGATCAAGGAGTATGCAAGCATTAACATAACAGAGACTGTAGAAGAGCTTGTGGTGACACCTTATTTTGTCTCTGTTTAGTGGAAAAATCAGAAAGGGGATCTATGCTAATCTGCTTGCAAATCCTGGTTTCAGTACATCCTATTCTTTTAGACCCAGCTAGACACCAGCTGTGTGCATGCAAGATGCTGTGATTGTTTTTCCTTCACTGCTTGCTGGGAAGTGGAGATCCCTAATTTTATCTTCACGCCACAGAGGAAATCAAGGTTATCTTCCTTTTTCCCCATTAGAAAATTCTGCCAGTGTTCCCGATCCTTACAGACACCATCCTTGGCACACTCTTTTTGTCTGAATTCTTGCCTAGGGTAATAGACATTCCATGAAGCTGGAGTGGCATGTGGCAATAAAAAAAACCCACACAAAACCAAAACAAAATCCAAAACACCACTCAAGAATGGAAGACAAACTTTTCCTGTGGGAAATTCTTCCCTTTCACAGGTTTTTCAGCATTTCTTTGGAAGACAAGAATGATTGGTAGTCTGTCAGGTATCAACTGAAATATCTAACCTAATTTTTGTAGAGACCCACCAGTTAGTTCACTGAGGCTTACCTTATAATTTTGTTACTCTGTGTATGGTACTTAGCTTAATAAGTTTGGAAGGTGCATTTTTTTTCACAGAGTATTTTATTCAGAGACAAAGCCTCTTTCAGTGGTGTGTCTCCCCACTCAAATTTTGTGAAAGGTATACATGAATAAACTTAAGATGAACTGCCTGATCTAATACAGACTGTAGTGTTAACAGTGTTATGGGAACACCAAGCCAAACACTAAGATCCCTCTGACTTGATAGTCCCTGAGGCTACTTTAAACTTTCCAAGCCATTGGGCCTCAGGACCTATTAGGTAGTCCTTCTGAGTACATGAAATTACAACGGGTTATCCAATCAAAGCCCAGATAGTCTGAAAAGCAGAAGTAATCATAAATCTGGCATGCCCAAGCCTCCAAACTACACTTCAAGGTATAACCTTACTGTAGATAGTAAAATCTTACCAGGAATAAATGGGGCTCATTACTTCTTTTTTTCCCCATTGTCAGTATGAAATTCTAATGATAGTCACTTTATTGCTCTGCATGAAGCTGCATGTATTATTTAACTAGTATGAAAGATTTCCATCTATTCAGCTATGTGGGCAGCTTTCATATGATAAAGTTTTATTCTGGCAGGGGAATATTGTCAAGCTTTACTTTGGTTAAGTACATTAAAATAAACTATAATCTATACGAGTCTGCATTGTAAAATTCTGCTTTGCTGCCTGGATATTATTTCCACTAAGACTATCAATGCAAGCAACCTTTTCAGTAATCTTTAGCACATGTTTGCTATGTAAATCAAATTATAAGTAGCAGATAAACTCTTGCTAGGGCTTCTGAAAGTGTAAGTGTGAAATGGATTTGAAATCAATACTAAGACTAACTTAGAGAGTGAAGAGCTTTGCTGTCTAACAAAATCCTGTATATACAGCTGTAAATCTCCAGTTCATGACACATTCTGTTTTGGTGTCCTTGTCACTAAAATAATTTCATCATGTACAGGAGCTACTATAAATACTCCTTTGGGTTACTAGCATACATTTTATGCTGTTAAAACTAACACTGAGTATTAGTAAAAGATTGAAGTGAGATCAGTTTTCTTACAGAAGGATACCAGAGAGAAAGGACTTGTTAGTCATCCTACTATCGATGTCATGGCACCTATTACTTTCAGGGTTTGGGTAGAGGAAGTGAACATAAAAGATTTTCAGCCCTGGCACTTACTTCAGGTGTGTTCTTGTCTCCTGGGAGAATCAGTAGCATACAATTTTCCGATCTTTATTACAGTAAGGTAACACTCTGAGACACTATCACAGTGGAATTGATAAGCAGATAACACCATTTCAGGAAACCGAGAGCTCTGGCTACTTTCCCATAAGTTTTTAAGAGGCAGAACTGCTCATCCTTCTAAAATACTATACCACACTCTGGAAGAAAGACAAAGGAAGGACGGAATAACTCATTTTAGTTCTGTTTAGCTCAGGATTCAGATTTGCCTTAACTGCAATGAGTTAGTTCTTAGTATATTTCATCAAACAGTTTTTTTCTGAAAGATTGAGGAGTTCAGAGGCTTCTATTCCATTCTTTCATGTCATAGTAGATGCTTTGGAAGTCATGGTGGCACAGCTCAATACTTCTCAAGTCTGTTAGAGCTATGGACAAAAAGGACATTGAATTACTCGAGCGTGTCCAGAGAAGGGCAACGAAGCTGGTGAAGGGTCTGGAGCACATGTCGTACGAGGAGCGGCTGAGGGAACTGGGGTTGTTTAGTCTGGAGAAGAGGAGGCTGAGGGGAGACCTCATCATCCTCTACAACTACCTGAAAGGAGGTTACAGAGAGCTGGGGATGAGTGTCTCTAACCAAGTAATAAGCAATAGGACAAGAGGTAACGGCCTCAAGTTGCGCCAGGGAAGGTTTAGACTGGATATTAGGAAGTATTTCTTTACAGAACGGGTTGTTAGGCATTGGAATGGGCTGCCCAGGGAGGTGGTAGAGTCCCCATCCCTGGAGGCGTTTAAGAGTAGGGTAGACATAACACTTAGGGATATGGTGTAGTTGGGAACTGTCAGTGCTAGGTCCTTTCCAACCTAGATAACTCTGTGATTCTGTGATTTGGTATATCATGAGTCTTTTTTCATTCTTTCCCTCATTCTCTTCCAGAGTTACTGATAGATCAGATATCTCTTTTAAGGATAGTTCAGTTGTCACCAGGATCCTTGCATACTTTGAGATGGGCTCTGCTTACCTCCATCGGATTGTGATCCCTCTCAGCATTGACCACGCTGCACCTGTTTTTTCCATCATTCACTTTTCTACTTCCTCAGATCAGTTATGTAGCTTCATGGCTGTTTCTGCTGTGCTGTTCTTGACCACTTTTTTTCTTGGTTTCCCTTCCCATCTTTGGCTTATTCTCTTGGCCAAAAATGTTGTCTTCTGTTCCTGCAGCTACCCATCAGCCCTTGACCATGTCCTTGGACTTCTCTTTGTAGGTAGTTCTAATAGTGCCTGCCGCTTCTTTCTGCTGAGCCCTCACTGATCGTGTCTCTGAACTTCTGGTAACACAATATTCTCAGACACTCCAGTGCAGGTTTTTGTTTTCTCACATGTGATTAAAGGTTAAAATTTACTCTTTAAATGATTGCCAAGAAGTAGGAAGAGCAATGATGAGTCAGAAGCTCTATAAAACCAGCACCATAGTAAAATTTGACTGTTCAGTGAATTAGAATAATGAGAACAATCATAAACCCTTTAGTGCAAGAATGGTCTTTTTGTTTATAAACACGTACCACAGTGGGATCTCCCATTTCTTAACTCTTATTAAAAGATAATAATTTTGAAAATAACACAAGCACTCAAGTTGAAGACTGAGAGTCCATGGAGAAATTGTATTCAGAGAAAGAACCTTAGCTAGGTAACAGACTCCCATCTTGTTTTCTTCTTCTTGTTTGACATTCTCTTTTTGACTTTATTGGGATGAAATAAAAGGTAAAGTTCATAAAGTTATTGCTGTGTTTCTGAAATAGATACTTAGGTATTGCTGTAGAATCTGTTTAAAGACCTGGATTGTATCAATCCACAGCACTGGCAAATGAATTGAGGCTTGGCAGAGTCACCAATATTTCTGTAAATGTTGGCCACAGATCATAAAGTTAGCTTTCATACATATCCCACTATGTTATAGCAGAAAAAGAGCAATGGCAAAAATACTTCAAGAATGAGCTACACTACAGATCATATTGGTGACTTAACCACTTTGAACAGTGTTGAGGCTACACTGAGTGCACTCCATTTTTGTTTTCTTCCCTGTGCTTTTCTAGAATGGGAATTAAAACTGTTTTTAAAGAGCATAGCAGACATTTTAGTGTTTCCCAAGAGGTCCTAATTTTACTGAAAAAGTGGAAAGAAGAAAGTAAGGAAAAAACCACTTCAGAATAGTAAAGGACATTTTAAAAAGTTTAATTTCATCTCAGAAGAAATATCACAGGCGCCAATAATCAGAAACAGTTTGACTAAGACAGCATTAATCAATGTGAAGGAAGACAAAACGAAAACATCCAAAGAGATAAATAAACTTAAGATCAAATATATCATTAGTCTTCTCAGTTCTTGGAATAGTCTCAGAGGCAATGTTTTCTTCAAGAATTACTGTGAAAACATAATGGAGCATGCAGTCTTATTAACCTTACTTCAGGCTTTTTCTTTCTAATGTCAAAGTCTGATAGTGCTGTGTCAGAAACATCTATTACAGGCTTGTCCCATTCAGTTCATGACTCCTGGGCATCAAATTTTATGTAAATCTATTTATTATCAGTATCCACAGTGGAGATAAAATTCAAAGACAACATACTGTTGTAACTCTGCCTTCCCAAACTTCAGGCATGCACTTAGTAAATCTTCTTGAGAACCATGCACGTGTTTTTTCTAGGGCCTGAATGAAGAATATTGTAAGGGGGTATTGCAGACAGTGAAGAAGCAAGTAAATATATATATACACACATATATATGTATGTATATATGAAATTCCTGAGATAGGTCAATCTCTGAATTTTGCTTAATTTATTTCTGCTTTAATTTTTCTGTTCAGTGTCTTAGGAGTCTCTTTTATTTGTACATTTGTGGGTTATTACTAGCAAACAGCTATAGCTGGAAATCCATAATCATATGAATGCTCAGGAAGCAGCTAAAGACTGGAGCAGCTACAGGGTCTGGGAAATGTCCTTTACAACTACAAGGGAGGCAAGATGAACAAGCAGGAAAGAAAGCATCTCTCATCTGACCAACAAAATATAAACAGACAAACGAAGAAAAGCTCTTCTTTCTAGGTTGGAAACAGACTCAATAGCATCTAATGCAGATTAGGAAAAATTTCTATGAATTTAACTTAATTGTCCTATCTAATAAGATAATTTGAAAGACAAAAATAGATGGCACCTGTGAAGCAGAAGAGTGAAGTGACAGTAGTTATTGTCTCTGGAAGGGACAGACAGACAAGTGTTTGTCACTTACAGAACAGCATGCAACAACAAGATCTGGATATGGGAAAATTTCTACTGTGCTGTAACGCATAACATATTCTTTTTATAGAGGTATACTTGTTTGCAGGTATTTTGCAGACTGGAAACTATTTCCTAGGTCTTCCTAGAGGATCAAGACTTAAGTCAGAACTGGAGCTCTGTGGTGGTGGGGTGATGTTGCTGTCCTCTAATGGTTTGCCTTCATTCTTATATGTAGAGATAGTTTATTTTTGTGCATATTTTTCTCTGGAGGTAAATTAGATGGTGAATAATAAGTACATTATATTTGGGAACACTGATATAAGGTGAATGAGAGCACTGAGTCCTTTCCATCCCCATACTCTATGAAGTATTTGCAGCGATCAGTTTATATAACCTAAAACATCTTGAATTCATATACAATCTCCTTCAGAAGCTTAGTCTGTACATCTTAATCCACATTAAATGGGTCACAAACTGCTTTACCTTTGTAAAACAGTGTCCATATGCTATTTGCATGAAGGGACTTCACATTTTTCATTGATTTTTTTTCATAGTTTTCCTTGTTCTCCCATAGAGAAGATATTAATTTTGTAGCTGTGGACAGTTGTGTGAATCTATAATTTTAAAAATAATTCCTAAATTTAAAAGACTAGTAAATCAAAATAAAACACACACACACACAAACACAAAAAACAGAGAGCACTGAATAGTTTTCACACTGACTCTAAGCTAACTGCAACTATGAAGCGTGTCTACTTGACAGACCCAAGTGTCTGCTGATGCTTCTAGCAGGCCCTCTAGGTTTTGCCCTGGTGTAAACTGGATTGTAATTAGTGTAAGGAGGCAAAAGCATACGCAGAGATCTGTTCTAAATTTGTTTGACCTTGACCCACAAAGTAGTCATGACTAATAGAGAAAATCCTCTCTACCATTGAGCATATATCACAAGTGAACAGTTAAGCAGAACACACATTTTTAGAAACCTTGTCTGTGTCGTCTTGGATTAGTATAGGTTTTTACATCTGCTTGGACAACTAAATCTCGGAAGGCCACACAGCAAAAGCACGTAACTTTTTGCACAAGGTTTTGTGGGAGAGGCAGCTTCACATTAAAGTGATATATTACCATTTTGTAGGAGAAGTTTTGTGATTACATTTCCCAGCCACTGTAACTCCTCAGTTTGTCTGAAAGGTGAGATACAGGAAAGAGAATGTCATCCTTTAGCATAAGCATGATTTGGTCAGACGGGGTATGTCCACATTAGCTTTTTAGGTCAGATTAGGAGGGCACTTTTGATGCAAGTCTCCCAACTCTCCCTACACACTGTGCTTTGGTTTACACTGTGAAGCTGTCTCAGAACATATGAGATGCTTTCCTTTGGAAGGAAACAAAGCTGGGAGATTTTCTCCAGAGGTGTTCATAATATGTTGAAGTTGTAAACAAGCATTTGGTCAGTAGAGTCAGACCAGGGCTAGTCTGAAGTGAAAAGCTGCAAAATGGGCATAATGCACATGTGGGATCTCCAGTTACAAGTGTTTTGCTCCATAGAGCTGCTCTTGCTGGTGTGCACAACTGGCTAAGGTAGGGATAGCCCTTGCAATCTCAGGTGCACAGCATGTTCGTGTGGTCAGAGATTCCCTTGACGTCCATCTGAGTGATACAAAATAATTTACTCCAGTATATGCTGGAACAAAGGGTACAGCATTAAAAGATGTGTGTAACCTAAGGAAGAGCAAGGAGGATTTACAGTACGGTTAGTTCGAGGTAAAACACAAATATGTGCTGTAGGGAGCTGCCTGTCCTGGTTTGACATAGATGAACCATTCCAAGCACTGGAGGCATCTGCAGACACCTAAACCTGGATAGTCAGTTCAGCAGAATTAAGACCTAGTTATTAAGTTTAATCACCAGTGTTTATAGAGCAGATTACTGCTCTTGGGTACCACTGATGTAGATATCTGATATAGCACCAGTGACGTACCAAGTGAGATATTGAATTCTCAAGGCTTATTATGTGATTAGTTCGTATTTTTTACTGGGTGTATTTTACTCTAATGTCTTCGTATCAGCTGCAAAATCTGTAATGTAATTTTCACAGATAAATTATCAGAGTGCAGAAATTCTGCTGTGTTAATTAAGTGTAAGAAATGTACTCATTGCATTTGTGAATATGCATATCATTTCATATGAGGTTGCTTGCAAATTTGTTAAAGAAGTTTATATCAGTAAGTATGTAATCATGTTTTGGAAAACTTACACTTGTTTTTACTATGTTCTGGTGTTTCTTTTTCTGTAAATATGTGTGGATGCATTATACACATGTGGAAAAAAGTATTTATTCATATAAGGATAAATTCTACTACTCCCTCAAGCTTCCAACTAGGAGCATATCAGATGAATTACTCATGGATTTGATGCCCTGGTTCTTCTTTGGTCTGTTGACTTGCTCTGCCCCTCCTCCCACCTGTTCTGGAGGTGGCAGTGGGGAGGATACTGAGTCACCTCCTGGTCTCCTGCATAGCCTGCCGTGCAGACGCCTCAGCAAAGGAGAGTTTTGGGCATCTTCTCTACTTTTGCTCTTTTGGCATAGACCAGGCCAGGAGAGAAAACAAAGCTAGCTTCTTTTGGATAAAGAGACTTTATTCATCCTTGCAGGCAACTTTGTTTTTGTTAAACCATCCAGTCCAGTTATCTGAAAATGTCCAGAGTTACTGCTCCATGCTTGCGCTGCAATGCAGATGTACAGTATGTACACACATGGCCTGTGCCCATCTCTTTCTATGCTTTATTTGGAGAGGAGAAAGATTGTGGCAGAGCCTGTTATAAAGTGGTCTCTGACAAATCCCCTTGGGCTTGACCTCCAAGATGAATGTAATCATGTAACTTATTTATTCTGAGTTAATAGAGTCAGTGTTTAACATTCATTGTATTTGATTAATGAAGGTTTTGGTGTTCCTTTGCTGAAAGGACAGATGTGTTTGTGGTCCACTGCTTCCACTTAAACAAACACGAAATCGAGTTTCAAATCTTACTCAAGGACATACTGCATCAAGGGGACAATATATAGCCTTCAGTCTGAAATCAGCTGTCAGAAGCAGAAAGTACTATGTTTTTTTAATCATAGGTGAGAGAGCAGCTGTCCTTGGGCATCTAACTTTCCATACCATTGAACACTGCCCAGTGTTCACAGCTGGTGGGAAGAAGCAACAGCCCTGGAAACCCGAGGTTGGTTCAGCCTTTCTATTCTTCATGTTCACCAGTGTAGTATCACATGTTCCCTGCTTCACGTTCCCTTTCAGGTGCCCAGTGCCCACAGCGGATGCTGTCTAATCTGAATGATAGCTACCATCTCACATTTAGTTTGATGTGCAGTACTGACTCTCAGACACCGAATGTAATTTACTGCCATTTACAGCAGCTCAGGTCCTATATACCAAACATGCAAAAGTATTAGTCTGTTCCTCCTTTCATCTGCTTTATTTACTGATTTATTATTTTCCACTGACTCTTGCAAAGTGTCTATATGAACGATAGAGTAACCATTTAAGTCTTTAAAACTGAGACTGCTTTATATTGTATTAGCTGGTTTCAATTAGATACCAATACCCTGTACACCTGCTTTTCACTCTCTGACTATCCACTGTTGCTGTTAGTACATTGTTGCTTTTGAATTAGAGACAGGAGACAGCTCAGTCACTGTCTGTAAATCTATTCACTTGCCATGAGTACAGAAGTGGTCTTTTGATACTCAGGCTCATTTGTCCATTCAGGGCAAAAATCAGAGCAAGAATAGCATAGTTGCTTATCATGAGATTGCCTTAAAGAAACTTGAATTGAAATAATAACACATGGTTTTGTTTGTGAAAGACCAACAGGATGATGAAGTATATTAGTAAACATGAAGCATATCTCAAAAGCAAAATCTCTTTTTTATCAGATGTCCCATGTGTAGAAGCTTAGTATTGTAATAAAATATATAAAAATATGTAGTGATTCATGTTGTTAGTAGCCAAATGTCCCCACTGGCCACAGTTTAAAAACATACACCAGGGCTCTCATATTTGTAGTTCATCTAGTAAATACAGAGATTGTTACTAAAGTAGCAGCTTCAACCCTTTTGTTTAATATGTTAGCTCTAATGCAAGCTCCTTGAACTGAAGAAGTTCTAAGAAAACAGGCAGTATCCATGATAGTGCCATGACTGCTGACTCTTCAGTTGATGGTGCACATAACAGAACATTTTTATGTAAATGTTTTCCAGGGCAGAGACTCTAGGGTTAGATGTGCTCTGCTGGGAAATGAGTGCATTACCACTGCTGAAAAGATTTAACTGGAAGCGAAATTGCTCAGCATTTTTCATGTATTGCTATTAAGAAAAACTTGAAAAATAGCAGAAGGATGACTTCGTGCAGACTTGTGGTGGATGGAGTGACTTACTTTTTCTGCATAGATAGCTTACTAGTTTGTTTGGATAGTCAAGGCCCTACAATGGTGTTCATTTCTCACGTGCATCTGCAGACTGACAGCTTATCCACATTCAGTATTTCCAGGTCAAGAAATTGGACAGTTGTTACCTGAACAGTTCCCATCAGTAGCAGCTTTTGTCACAGATTTTGACTGACACAGGGTCCTCCTATTGTTTGGTCTTATCTCAGCAGAATATTATGCATGTGGTCATGTAAGGCTTGTGTGGCTTCCTCCATGGAGATGAAACTATCACTGGGCTTCCTGTTGTCGTATTTGGCTGTTGAAAGGAAGAACAAGCTACAAAGCTTTGTCCTGTGATACAGAGGTTTTTTCCCTCCTGGAAAAAAAAAAAACAAAAACAAAACCAAAACCAAAAAAAACCACCCAACACCTATATAAAAGATTTTCCTAGAAAAAAAGTATGACCTACATTTTAGATGTGGCCAAGTGTTTTCACATCACTTTAAAGCAAATGTGCTTAAACAGTCTTAAATTTATTTCAGTACAGTTGGGAACATGGATAGACACATAACTGTACTCTACAAATCATTCTGGGTATAAATAACTGCCAGTTCAGGGTTCCACTAAACTTTTCAAATATTTTCAACAGTTGCTAAAGCGTGATAATGAATTGATTTAGGAAAAGTATCATATTTTTGCTTGATGTGTACTTACAAAGATCCTTGTCATAGGGGAACCAGGTAGAGGACTTTCTGATTCCATCTTTATTTTAAAATAAGTTGACTGTAACTAACATCCAAGAAATATCCTTGGTATATTACTGCATTTCATATCAAAAGTCATTCACCAGCAGAAGAATCAGCAAAAAATGCAAAACGTTATATGCAGCTTTATTTTAATCAAAAATTTGTATGTGGCAAAGCATACTTACTGCTGCATCTTCCCATACACCATCAGAATATCTTCTTAGGAAAACAGATTTTCAGCAAATTCAAACTACCATTTTCAGAGGTAGTCATACTGAGGTTATTCTTTCTGGTGTTAATTATGAAAATAAATAGAATAAATGCATCATTAAAAATGCCAGCAAAGGAAGTGGACATAGTGATACATAAATACTTTGGAATGTTCCAATGACCACAAACTGAATGAAATTGAAGATGTCTGAAAGAATGGGAAAAATTAAAGAACTGGCGGAAGTATTCATGGCAAGATGGGGGAAAAAAGTTCTCGCCCACTCTCTGAATACTGAAATTGCACGTGTGAGATGTCTGTGCTTGGTGCAGTTATTTTGCATCCTACTTATTCAAGACATGCAATTATGACTCTATATTATGCATAAACATTTGGAAGAACACAAAGAAACTGAAAATACTTTTAAAACTTTATTCAGAAATACTTTTAAAGATGCCTATTTTCCCCCTCTAAAGTACACGAAAAATAGTGAGGAGAAATTACATCCTATTAAGTGTCAACCAAAAATTGACAGAGCACTAAAATTGATTATTGAGAATCATTTTCTATTTATAGATTATTCAGAACAATATAAGTTTTGTACAGTTTTTTAGGATGATAATAGAGATTTTGAAGCAGAAACCTAACGCAAAACCAAAATCACCACTCTGTCTGTGTGAATTTGTGTGCATTTCCTTATTTGTTTTAAAAGGCTGTATTTGCCAGGTATCGCATTGCTGAGGAACAGCCTGACCTGTAATTTCTATACATTGCCAAAGCAAAATCTTTACAGGAAATCCAGGAAATGCATAAACAACCATTTTCTGGGATGTGTAATAGTCCTGTCTAATACATGGTATTCCTACTTCAGGCTACTTCTCTATTGACATCTTCATGGGATTTATCCAGCTGTGATGGCTTCTTTGTTCAGTTCTGCTTTTTCTAATTTTTATAGGTAAATTTCAACAGACAGCAAGGTGTAGGGATATGAGAGACAGATAGCGTATGAAGTAATATGCTGACAAATCTGGTAAACCGCTTTCTGCACTAAATATAGTTAGGCTTGGATGGAAGCGATTAGCAAAAGTTCATTTTTAGGGATTCCTGCCAAATGTCAATATGCATGACAGCTGAGAATAGCCTGTTCTTGGATACAAATGCTACCACAGTCATTGTTTTCTGTTTCTGGCCGAAGATATTATGTCTGTTTCTGAATCTGCTGGCAATAATCTTACTTTACCAGAATGCCACATTCCAAAAGTTCCTAACAGGGTTCCCGACTTGTTTTAGTGCTTAGAGAACTGCTGTACTTCTAAACCTGGCCTCCACCAAGCAGCCCTTATCACACCCTGTGGAATACCAGAACAACCTGCACTGAAAGGTGGGTTCCTCTGAATTGCTAATCACATGCTGCATTGCCACAGCTGTACATGGTGTAGACGTCATGTATCTCTTGCTGGAACTGTGGAATAACCTGAGTGCAATTGTGAAGTCATGCTTGTCGTTAAGCAGTAAAACTCAGTAGCAGTGCTGAACCAGAGCCACTTATGTTATTCAAGTTCTGCATATCTTGTCTTAGGAAAAGAGGACCAGAATCAAGTTAATTTCCCTGGTATGGTAGACAAGATGTTTTATGATCTCTTCTCTGAGCATTGCCCTTGTCCCTAATGTGCCTAATATGCTGACTTTGTGCTTGCATTTGGGGGGAAGTCCTACTGCAGTAGAATTCTTTAAAGGTTTCTCAAGAATCTTTACTGATACATCAGTGCTCGATACACATTTTGTACTGTAAGTCCTGTATGCAGCACCTATCTCAACCTCACCAGAAGGAGGAAAGAACATAACTTTGCCAGCTACATAGAACATGTTGAATCTGGGAGTGTGATATAGCACAGGTATTTCTTCAGGTAATTTAAGTACAGGAAAATCCAGTGCAGGATGATCGATCTTCACATTTACATTTTCAATAGTGTACTGGGATTGTCCGGTGTTCCAGATGCTGGTATGCAAATCCATCCTGTGATGCAAAAATCCTAAAAGAAGCTTCTAAAGCAAATTTTTATTACGGTTAGTGTTTCTCTTGACAGCAGCTTGACTTTGAACCTAAGGGCATCCCATGTTAAAGCAGAGGTTTATTGTCAGCCTGCCACATCAGCATGTGCCACAGAAACCACTGCACAAACTGATTGAGTTGGGCACTGCATGGCTCCAGACCCAGAGTATGTTCACAAAGTGCCTGACAGATATATGTGCAGGGTGAAAAGAGGTCACATGTCTTTAAAGTGTTTTGATAGCTCTGTAGTCTGGAGAAGCTTGTTGATTCATCTGTGTCTTAGTCCCAGTTTATCTTTCTTTAACTGAATTGTGAGATATGAGAATATTCTGGGGTTTGAACTGTTTTTCAGTCTTAGGGAGGACAAAATATCCTAACAGGTATGACCAGTGTGACCTTAGTGCTTGGGCACGAAATGGGCAATTAGAGTAAGTAAACTATAAAATATTCATAGCACATGATACTGTTGTGATTTTCTGGCAGATTGATTGCTTCAGTCAGACTGAGGGGACTGACTGCCAAGAATTTATATTGGCTAGCGAAAAGCACTCATAATAATAGGTCCTTCTGGTAAAAATGACAAAACCTGGAGGTCAAAGCACATAAAACAAGTGAAATAAAAATGACTCTATTCTGGTCTAGGTGAGAGCAGCTAGTCCAGCATGCAAAATACCTGGAAGATGGTTGGATGGTTGGTTGCTTTGCCCTGTGCAACACACTACATTAAGAGTGGGAAAAAAGCTCTTCTTTTAAAATGAATTCCTGATAAGGAACTACTGACAGAAAGGTTATAAGGTTATGGTAAAAGCTACTTCACAGAACTTGTCCTTACTAAACAGTTAGTTTAAATTGCATACACTCAAGCTAATGCCCCTCAGGTTAATGTGCCCTGAATGAGGAAAACCACCTTGTGAATTAACACTATAGCAATACAGAGTAGAAGTGTCAGTAGCTGATGTGGTGTGTTTCCTGAGCTGATTTCCATTGATGGGCCAGCTAACTTGTTAAAAGTATAACTGTTCTTGAATGAGAGTTGCTGGTTCTTTGGTGGGTATTTTTTTCAGGAATGGAACCTGAGTTAATCAACAGCACTTATGCTAACTGAAGCTAACTCTGCAGTGAAAAAGTCACACAAGTCTTAATGACCTGGTACTTTCAGATAGACTGGCGAATCTGAGGGTGAAAGACATGGAGTTGAAACAACTAATGAAGTCCTCTGATTTTGAAAAGCATTGAATATCCTGCCTCCCTGGAAGATCCTGGCTCTCGACTTTGTTGGAGAGCAGACCACTTATTTCATTCTCTAGAGTACAAGAAGACTGGCTTGAAGACCTGATGCCATTGTGTTGTCTGGCTGAGAAGAACAAAGAGCTCTGAAGAAGTCTCAGGCTCCCATATGGCTCTTCTCAAGGGTCCTGTAAAGTGTCCATGCAGTCCCCAGCCCTCTTTGCAGGCTGGGAGAGGTACCCTCTCTGCCTGTGGCCAGAGTCAGATCTTGGGTAAGATGTCCCCACTGAAGTCTGCATGTTTCTTCCTTTTGCTGCGGGCTTTAACAGTGGAAATATTAGCAAACAGGACATAATCCTCTCACTGAAGTTCACAGGAGTTTTGCTCGAGTAAAAGCGAGAAGGCACAGCTTCAATTTTGCAGATAGGCTTGTGCTTATATTAGATACAAGGGAAAGATATGCTTAAATAACAGAATGGCTGTCAAGAAGTGACAAAAGACAGTCAGGTGTATGACACAAGGGAGGAACTAGCAAGTAAGCTATTAGCTACTGATGTAAAAATACAAAACAAGGGCACTGCTGAGGCATTGAAGGACAGAGTTTTACTTTGCATTTCTTTGACAATATTTGTTACAATCTTGGTGGCTGCTGAGGAGTAGTAGTTGAGGAATATTTAAATTCTCTTTAAAAATCATTTATGAAATTATATAAATTGAAAAATATTTTCCTGTGAAGGTGGAATACCTTATTTGAGTGCAGTCATGTCTCTAGAGTAAATACCCAGTTAGGTAGTTTTTTGAAATGTGTAGCATTTTGCTCCATAGCTACTCAAGTCTGACAGTTAAAAACAAGTTTATAAGCAGATTAAGGGCACTGCTTTATAAATTAGATTTAAAATGGATGCAAAAAGGACAGAAGGGAACCTCCCTTGTTGAATTTCCACGTTCAACTTAATCCAAGACAGGCCAAGTTTCCACATCAGTTCACATCTAAGAGAGGATCATAAGCTTCTTTTTGTAATGACTAGATACCCAGGTTATTTCATGTGCAAGGTCAGAAGGTAATTTCCTTCTTTCTGAAATACTGAGGAGCTGTGTCTGTGCTCAGGACAACATGGGGACCACAGCTTGCTTTAATCCAGCTAGTGATTTAGCCTTTCACTTCCTTGTTCTCTCTTTTCTTTTGTATGCCTTCAAAAATTAAGTAACCACAGTTGTACTTTATAACCTTTAAAAAACTGACACAGTTCTGTGTGAGGGTAGAAAATCTAGGAGGAAGAGAAATACAGACAAAGCTAGTCACTAAGGTCTGACAGTTTTTCCTGTTGTCACTATTTCCATTGAGCACAAGGGCTTCTTATTTGTTTGGGGGGGTTTATTTTCTTTTTGGATCAAAATATTTTTACTTGGAAAGCTCTAACATTTTATTGATGTAAAAGTCCCTTATACCAACACAATGTGTTCCCCATCCCATTCAGGTACAATGCTGTTTAGGCAATTTCATATTTATATACTCTAGCCCACTGATCGAGCTACTTAAATAGGTACAACCATCAATTATGTGTATAAATACCTTACATGCTGATGTTAGATATTCAGAGCTGAGCTTTGGTCAGCTACACATGTGCAGATCTGATGTAGCACCAGTAAACACAAGAGAAATGATTCCACTTGCACCTTGCTTTGCTGTGAATAGAATTTGAGCTATGAAACGTTGCTCAACCTTTGGTGATGATGCATGAATATCTCACTTCCATTGTCTGTGGTTACCTTTCTACTCTGCATTACCTTTCATGTCCTTATTCACGAGAATAAAAATTGGAAAAATTACAATTTTCCTCCAGTTCTGTCTTACTATTTATGGCTATGGAGCTAGCACACTGGCAAAGGCTTTATTGTTGACCGCTTTGTGATTTAATTCTTCTCGTTAGTGCTTAGTTAGGTAGTGGAATGGTTTTCTCAGTGTTATAACCTTGTTTCAGAGGATAAAAAATGTATTTTGGTTGATGAGGTCTACAAAAACATCTGCTACCTTTTGGCAGTGATATGGTAAACAATTTCACAGATTTCTATCCCCAGTGCAGAGCAAATACTGTGCAAATTGCAGTTGAATGCCCAGATCGGATTGTATGACAACCTCAATACATTTTGAAGTTCTTCATGCACAGAGGGTAGAGCTGACAAACCCCCCTGTTGATGATTGTGCACTAAAACACACAAAATCGATACACTGTGTAGTAAGAAGCTGGTACTGCAACCATTGCCCACAAGTGCACTTGTTACATCTCTTACCTTGAATATCCTGATGCTGAGGGACCATAAATGTAGGTGGAACAGTCCTGGAGATGTCAGATCTCATCTCACTTGTACTCAATATCCTTTGGTATTACATATTGCTCCTCTGGAAGGCTCAAATTTCTCCCCAGTTTTCAGAATCTAGTTTTCTTTCTTTCCTTCTTTCTGTAGTTCAGGACACATGAAACTAGATGGCCTTAATCTGGCAACTGTAGACAAAGGAGTTAATTTTCACTACCTCCTTACCCTGTTGTCTGTTGTCCCTTTAAGAACTTCCCCTTCTCATGAGTTATTGTTCAGGAAGGAAGACAGCTCCTGCAATTTGGAGTAGTGGAAATTGAGAGCATGAAAATTCAGGCAAATAATTCTCCAGCGTCATTTTCTGGTTTGGAAGAAGGAAAGTCTCCAGTGCTCTGCTCTAAACCTCTGTTTTTTCAAATATATTTACCAGTTGAAACACAAGATGGATTTCTGTGGTAGGTCTTTTAGACTATTTTTTTCTTCTCTTTGTGAGACAAATACTTCTGTATCATATTTCACCTGTTCCATAAGAATTACCACTGTTGGTGGGAGAATCTTATTATCATTTCAGAGTGCTTTCACGAAGTTCTTTATGTTACTTATTGATCTGCTGTAGGTGACTGTTGTAATTTGGAAGCATGGCAAAGTAACAAAAGGTTCAGTTGCATTATATCTGTCCTTGCAGGGCTGCAACTTGTGGTTCATTTTGGAGACAGGAACTCTCAATGTTCTTTTTAGCATTTTTTGGAAATTTAGCAAGCCAGTAGAGTAAAAATCAATTAACGTGTAAACTTTTTTCTTTTACAAAACTGATTACGAGAGACTGGTATAATCAACAAATCAAATTTGCAGTTGGAGTCACATTGATTTTGCTTAGTTGATTAAATTGATCTTTTAATGAATTAGTATCTGTGTGAAATTAAATCAACAGCATCTAGTTGTAGATGGAAGGAAGATTTAAATTATGAAGTTGTGCAGCACAGCCACAGAAGTGCAAGAGATTTAACCAACTCTCCAGCCCTTCGAGACACAGCTGTGCCAATCAGATTTGCTTCATGAGTTACTTTTATTCTTTTCTGTTTTTTTTTCCCTAATTGTTCTGCTGTATGGAAGATGGGATTCACAATGACAAAAATAAATGTTTACAGTGTAAACGTTGATGTAGCCAAGCTTCTCAGTACCTTTTTAGTTCACAGAGAGTAATAAGCACTTGTAGGATGTAAATAATTCCATTCTAAATTACGTGTTTAAAAACAGTCACATAAATCATACCTTACAACATCGACTCTAAAGAAAGTGCAGGATACTAGCTTGGCTGTAGACATCTGCATTGTAGATGTCTAATATTAGGTGGGAATTATCTTATCAAAATGGCTCAATTTCTTTTTTCCAGAAGATTAGTTTCACATAAACATACTCTTGCTGTCTCAAATGAAGCATGCTTATTGAAGCTAACATTTGCTAAAATGTATGTACTGAAGTGTTAGCACTTCTTATGCCCACAGATGTGCATTCACACCTTGTGAAGTGTTACAGCAAGATTAGTAATAACGAGGCAGAAAACTCCAGTGCAATAAAATATAGAAGAAAAGGAAATGGCATTTAGAGAAAAAATAAGCTAATCTGCTTGCATGGAATTGAGCTTTTCAATAGTAATGCAGGTGGGGGGGACTCCAAGTATGTCTCTGGTTTGCAAATCAAGCTCAAAGTTTTCTTATTACATAGACCATAAAACTACCAAGGTACTGACCATTCGTGGTCAGGGAGGTCTAGAAGAAATGTACCATCTCTGGAGCATAGTTGGACATTTATAGTTGCAATCCCGAGTTTCCTCATCAAAGAGGATCTAAGCAAATTGAGTATAAATGATATGATCTGGAAAAGTGACCCAGTTTGGAATAAGAGTTATGAATGTAGCTTTTAGTTAAAGAATTTATTTTACTTTTTTCTCTCTGCAAATTAGAGACCATATGCTGTTTTTAAAATTATATAAATGCATTCCAACAACCATAATAATAAAAGAAGTAAGAAAAGATAGTCTTATCGGTAGGAATTTGCAAGTCCTACTACATCCTGCATGGGGTAGGACAGTGGGAGTGTCAATGAGTTCAGTTTCTTTGTTTTCTCTGGTTTTGATGTAGCCAGCAACTTTTCCACCCTTTCAGTCATTTACACAGTTACATTTTTCATTTATGATTGTTTTGTAAATGGGAGGCTCTGATAGTTTCCTGATACCTTACCGAGCAACAGAGACTCCCCTCTGAGAGGGCAGCCTCATCAGTGCCGGCACCTTGGGAGGAGTTCCGTTGGGAACTTGCACCTCCTTAGTGAGTCTGTTCAATGTCCCAGGTCCTCCAGAAACCACGCTGTCCTAGTTTCTTTGCTTGTGAAGCTAGGTGTTTAAGACATTTCTCCTTGTGCTGAGGCCTCACCTATGCGTCGGGGTTTTACTAGGATCACGCAGCAGGAACATGAGGTGCAGAAGGGGAGGCTCTGGTTGATACCTTTCCCATTGTGGCAGGAGCCCTGGTGTACAGCAGTGATTCCAGCAGAAAAAAATGTTTTGTTGATTTCTTTTACATGACTTGAGGTATTGACTGTCAGCTGTATTGGCAAAAAGCTGTTTCACCAGTTCAGCTGTGCCTGAACAAGGGAAGGCTTACAAACTGTATCAGTACTTTGTCAAATCTTGAATTATTGGAATAAGTGTATGTAAATCTTCAGATACATTTAAAAGCTCAAGACTAAATATTCATCACTCCTAAGATTAAGGAATCTAGCCATGTTTTATAAGAAATATACTCCTGAACTCCAGCTCTTTCTTATCTGGTACAATAACTTTGTAAATGACTCTGAATAGGAGGTTCTTATTCATTTTGTCAATGCACTCTCTCTGATACAACAATCCTTTGTGGAGGATGCTTCCATTTTCTTGACTGTCATTCAGCTGGTCAGCAGATAACCTTCTTATCCTAGCATTCTCCAAAATTTTCCAAATAGAACTTATCCTTATCTAAATTGGATGCTCCAAGTGCTGCTCTGAAAGCTTTTCTTCATGCAGCTGAGAGCTAGTGGCAACACCTTCTTGCTGAAACATTTTTTTCTCAGGAAAAATAAGTAATCTGGAGGAAAAAAATATGAAAAAATAATACAGCATCTGAATCCTTCAGAACTCAAATATAATTTAATTCACAGAGACAAGCTTCATTAAAAGAATATTAATATTGTAACCTAAGGCAGTGAAAGCAGGGAAAAGTAAGAAAGGATTAAATACCAACGAGTATGCACAACAGGTAACGCTAAACAGGTTTTCCATCATTCCTAGCCATTAGAGATTTATCCATTAATAGTTTTAGGCTTAATGCTAAATCATATGATTTATGGTTTGTATGGGACTGCTTCAGATTTAATTTGTTTTACAAGTTTCACCTTAAACATAAGACACTTGGGACCAAAACTGACTTCCAAAAAAGAAACTCGATCTGCCTGCTTCACTAGCACTGTAGCACTGCTTTGAGTTTACAGAATGTTCCCGTGTTGTGTTCCCTCTCCTCTTGTGAAGCAGAGATCCCATTATACCTCTGTTGAATCATGTCACGAGGAACTGAAGCAGCTTCTACTGTGAATTTAAGACTCAAATATAGTAAGAGTTCTGAGAATGACAGATCTTCTGAATTAAATGGAAACATCTTGTCATGTTTCTGATTTTTAAAATGAACTTTTTATGCCAAAAAGTAGGGCAAATAAACATTAATATATTGAAAGCTAATATATATGCATATACATACTCTACTTACTTTAATTAAAAAAATGTAAACTCATAAAAACAAAGCCCCAAAACCAACAAAAGTTTGTCAGCAAGAGAAGAAAGTATATTTTCTGAAGGAATATTTGCATGTCCTGTGTAAGACAGAGATTTTTTTTTTACCCCGTTTATAGTTGTACATATACAGTGTTGCACAGTGTATCATGGGACTTTTGACATTTACACTATAGTATTGTAGGTGCAAAGTTGCCATTATAGTAAGGTGACTGTGGTGATGCATGTTGAGGTCCTAGATGTTTAGCAGTTTTGGTTTATGGTATGCTTGCATACACACATAGAGCAGGTGCAGGACACAGGAAAGTCTTTAGCTCTGTTGGGGCCAATGCTGCCATCTGGCCTCCCCCTCCATGGTAGTATGTAGCATGCTCTTCTCCCACTTGTACCCATACCCTGGCAGAGCTCTGGGCATCATCCAGATCAGCAAGTATACACAGCCACACCATCGTAGCAGTCTGAAGATGGAGTGAGGTTTTTTATTATTACGCTTCTCATTTTATGAATTCTTTTTAACATTCTTTCACTTTGTTGTTGTTGATTTAAAACTAATGAACCAGAAGTTTCTTTCTGACTAAAATTTTTTAGATTAACTTTTCTATTCATAACATTAAAACACCATTGCTTTGAAAGTCTTGGTAACTAAGACCATCACCAGTGTAAAACAGTAGCACCAAACTAAAATCACGAGCTGTGATTAATTTCTAGGGATCCAGGATAACCGTTAGCATTGTGTCGAAAGTAGAAGAATCTTCACCTTGAAAGTTCATATGAAGAATTAAGATGCTAAACTGAACATGTGTTAGACTGTAGATGTCTAGCCTTTGTATGCATTACTCTCTTTACAATCCTTTCTGCTTTGTATTCCTGTGTAAGGCCGAATGGAAACCTTACAGAGAAAATCTCCTAATGAAATGTTTGTTTCTTTCTACCAGTGTATCACTCTCTTCCCTTACGTTATAGGTCTACAACACAGTATCTCCAAGTGGGGTTTTTTCAGATTATTGAAGTTTTAGAAAACTTGAAACAGGTCTTTGCAGAATCCAAGAATTCCTTCAAAGAAAAAAAAAAACCCAAACCACAAATTGATGCTTTTTTTTCTGCCTTTCTAATAGCAAAAAAAAAAATATTTGAGGTTATTTCGAGTTGGTCAGGAAGATTGGAAATTATATTTACGGAACAAATAGCTTTAATAGAGGATGGTTATAATTTACTTTTCTGTGTTTACAAGCCAGCCTGCAGAGCGGGTTGTCACTTGAGAAATTCCTACCTGTTGTTCCATTAACAAACAAGGAAATAACAGATCATTGCAAGAAGAGGAAATATTCAGAAGGGTTGTTGGTAAGACTTGCAATTAACTCAGCTAGCACAGGTATTACTGAAATTTGGAACCTCTTGATAATCTTCCCTGTTATTAGATTTACACATAGAGTATCAATATTCAAGCTTCTTCACAGTGTATTGTCAAACACATTTTTTGCTAGCTAGTAGCTAGTTTACTCTCCATAATGAGGTTTCCTGTTAGCATAATATTCACAAGACCTTGGCTTTAACAAGCTTGTTGTGTGGTGTGCTTATATACATACATGGAGCTTGTCCCTCTTGGCACAAGAACTTTTATGTGGGCTTTTTATTGACTATTATCTAGTAATCATAGTTTACAAAGCATTACTTTGACTAGTTGTAATATCTCCACTATAAATAATTAAAAAACAACAACTTGCTGTTAAATTTGCATATTTGTGTAACTTGGTGGCAAAAGAATATAAGACATATGTTCTTGCTGCTTCTGAAGCAATTAGGAGGTATATGTCTATTTTCTGTGTAGTTTAACCAATGTATGTAATGTCACCCAATCACACATTTTCATCTCTACACCCAAATTCACACTTACCTCACATTTTTCCTTCTACAGAAAGATGTCTAGCTTCTGCATACATTACTGATGCTTGTTCTCAACAGGCTTTTCTGGTTTCTATTCCTGGGTAGGGCTGAACAGAAACCTCTAACAAAAAAAAAATCTCTTAATGAAATGCTAGTTTCTCTTTACCCGGCTAGCTATCTAAATTTTTATATTATGGCTCTGCCACATAGTATCTCTGAGATAAATGTATTCCCTTGCTGTGGCTCTGCTTTTCGTTGGACTCTTCCAGGTGGACTCCTCCATGATTCAGTTCACTTAAACAGCAGGAAAAAAGTCTTCTGGACAGAATTTCAGGGCACGGCTTGATCCAAAATGCTCAGATGCAGAGCTTCGACTCCTGCCCCTCAAAGCCTACCTCCTAACACCTTGCTGATATCACCTACCCTGTGCCAACTCGAGTGCCATCCACGGCAAGCCAGTTCAGTTCACAGAAATGGCACAAAACTATCTTGGTAAAATCTGCTTAGATAGACCTTGCAACTTCACCCTTTGCACAGTTCCCTGCATGCATCCTTCTGTGAATAACACATCAGAAAAGTGATTCTGACTTTTGGTGAGTTGCCTTTTCCACCCCTGCCATGATGCCGTGAGGCTATGCTGTGCATGCAATAATTAATGAAAAAAAATAGCAAAATATAGCAAAACAGGAAGATATAAGCATTTGTCCCAAGCCCATCTGGAAGAAAAAAAATCTGTGACAGTCCAACCATCTAATGTAAAAATATCCTGAATTTACCTTACACTTTCACAAATGTAGCTTAGAATAATATAAAGAACCTGTCTCAGCATTTGTTACTGTCCTCTGAACTTTTAAAAATAAGCTTGATCCTCAAGGCTTAGAATATTGCATCCCACTGATTTAAGCAGTTTAGAAATATACAAACATATACCTCCATAGCTGTAAAACATTAAACCTCTAAAGCTCTTAGTGCCACTGCCTAGAATCAGTGTTTCATTTCCTAAGCTCTGTAGTGACTGGTATATTTTTTGACTAACCTGGAGTGATGAAGATTGCTTATGAAACACCAGCTGTTTTAATGTCTCTCTTGATAAGGCTATCCTAATAGTATGTGGGAAAACAGTGATTTAGTAGTAAACTTAAAAAAAAAAAAAAAAAAAAAAAAGGTTCAATTAATAAACAGCAATAGCAAAAAAGAAACACAATATAGTGAAAAGAAAAAAGGATTGTCCTTCAGTACATGGACAGATTTTAGATCTGCAGCTGTCTAAATGCTTTGTACAACATGCATTGCATGGGCTAGTGCTGTGCTTGTTTACACTGCATGCAGTTATACCCATCTCTGCGAGTTTACCTGGGGTGTAGACCTGCACCATGAACCTCTTCTGAGCCCTGTAGCACCATGCAATTCCCTTTCCTTTTGGGAAGACTTCAGAGACTCAAATGGGGCGTCAGCCTGAGGCAGTGCTGGGTTGCGACACTACTGTCCTGCTACTCATGGCACCTTTCTGCTTGTTAATCTGGTCATCACGGCACACAGGAGAAAAGTCTTGCTCTCGCTGTTAACTTTAAGGGGATATTGAAACATTCTGTAAGCATTCAAGAACATATGCATGCCTAAATGAGAAATAATATATTTCTAACATACTTTTAGATTCTTTTCCCAGAGGAACAAATTGTGAAACTTAATCAAAAAGTGAATGAAGAAAGTGCTAGTCTGTCTCTAATAAAATTCACGTTTTGTGTGTTAGGGCAATGGTATCAGACTGACTCCTGATTGACAATTATTTTTCCAAGTTTGACACACAAAAGGAATGGACATTTCTGCAATCTGAACATCAATACTTTCTGGATCTGATAAGCAGATAATAAAAGTTAATCTGAATAAGAAATAGGCAGATTTTGGCATATATCCAGGTTAGAGTAAGGACTGTCAGGTTGCTGTAATGTTTTCTTTGATCTGCCAAAAAGTTGGCTATCTTGTGCTAGCTAATAAGATTTAAAGAACACACGTTTTTCTTTGTGAAATTAGGGCCTGTGGGCTATTGCTGAACGTGAAGGCATATACAAAGGAGTTTTAGGTTAAGGGTTGAGACACTTATCAAAGTATTTATTCTATGTTTCTATTTTTTAATGAAAACCACCCAATAATATTCTTTCAAAATTCATGCTACCACTGTAAACTGCTTGTATGAATAAATGGAAGCTGTTGTTCACCAATAAGCCTGTTTTACCAGAACAAAGAAAAAATATAAAAGTAATTTATGTTATGGCAAAATTGGTTTCTGACACAGCTGATTCATTTGTACTTTGAAAAAAAATTGACATTGCAAGTATCTTCTGTTATTGTCAAAAGCAGGGGGCAGGAGGGAGCAATCCCTGTTCAATTTTTATATTGTATTTTCCCAGTAACACCAGACATGTTCAGAAGCTTATCTGTCAGACAGCTATGGAGAATCATTCAACTTTGAAGAGTTTATCCTTGTCAGAGTCACATTCATCCACTTGGACATTGCAAATCAATAACTGGGAATGATTTGAGGAACATTGTGACAAAAGAGTCTCAGAACATAGCCCTTAATGAAGTGGATCTTGTGTATGTTTTTTGAAGTTGGCTAAATTCACGTGTTTAAATCTAGCTAAAATTTGCTGCTAGATATGTCCTTTCAGTGATTCAGATTTCTGTGGGCATCTTTTTAAATTAGGTTTCGGCAGAATTAGTTTGGAACTAAAGGCCTTGCTATATTTAGAAATGGTGGCACTTCTTCTCAGTACAATATGGTGATGACTTTGTTTCTGTAAGTTCATTCTGTGTTATTTATATCTTTCAGTAAAGAGCACAGCCTGTATCCAATAGCCGTGCTTGAACTGCAGCACAGTTTTTTAGAAAAGCATCAATCTTGATTTGACATCTCTGGCAAAACGTATCACTTTTTTTTTCAGTAGTTAATTACCCTCCTTGGTTAAAATTAAATACATTAGTAAATAAACCTGCCTTCTGTCCTTTCTGAATTTATTTATATTCAGCTTTCAACCACTGGACCTTTGGTAATCAGGCAGGAGATAAACTCTCTTACTGTCAAACTTCCACTTCTCATATTAGATGTGAGACTATGATTAAGTCCCAACCCCTTAACCTTCTCTTTGATGAGCTAAGTAGATTAACCTTCTGGAGTCTTTCACTAGAAGGCATGTCTTCTAATTCTTTAATCATTCCCTAGGCTCAGTTATGAACCTTGTCCAATTTCTCAGCATCCTTCTTGAAATTTGGATGCTTAAAATAGGCGTAGTGTTCCAGCCAGTTACACAGGTGCCAAACATAGAGGTAATATATTGTACTTCTGTCCTCCTCAATCAAGTCTTATGAGTAAATTGGGAGTTGGCCTGCCTCATTTTATACAGATGAAACACAGAGACACTGTCTTACCCTTGAGACATATTGTCATCCTTTTTGCCAAGCTATGCCTGTGGTAGCATCCTGATTCTTATTCACAGTGCTGCTCTTCTTCAGACTTGCTGGAAAGGGGCTTGGTGGGTTTGGCAGGCTTCAATTTAGCTTTCACATAGAGTCCTCCACTCTGTACAACACATAAGATTTTATTTCTTTGATGACGCTCCATTCTAGAGCAGATGTGCAATCATCTGTGGCAGTAAGCTGACATTTTAAATAGACACATTGAGCTTCCCTCTAGTAGCAGGATGTGTGTGAGCTCTGAAAAGGCAGCACCCTGAGCTGTTTGCAGCTTTGTTCATGCATCCTGATGTGTTCGTGGATCAGGACAGCAGGTAAACTGCATATTGCACCACTATCAGCTTCAGATCCCAAGATGGAGCAGTGGCTAAATCAACACCTGAGACAGCACACAAAACAAACCAAAGTTAATATTTTAGTCTTTCTAAGTTCTTAAAGAGCTGCAGGTGCTTCATGGTGCTCTGTTCCAATGTCGCCTCATATTTTTTAGTCTTTTCTGTTCCCGTAATATTCTTACCGCCCATAGATCTGTTAGCGTGGAGGATTATTTAAGAGTTACGGTTCAATTCATGTTCTTGCCACTTGACCCCATTATGTTTTGGGCCAAATTCCCAGGTCAGTTTAAAAGTGTGAGGGTGAAATCAAAGCTCTGACAAAGTCAGAAGTTGCTCTGCTGTCAGTATGGCCAGGCCTAGACTCTGCCCTCAGGCTTTTCCTGCAGCTCTTAAAAGAAAGCCATTTAAGTAACTAGCTTCCCATGGCTCTTTAATTTCTTCTCCTATGCATTTTTAAATTGAAGGTAATATTTCAAGTGTAGACTAGTTGTTTTGACCCTTACACTGCCCCCAGCTTTGAGGGGAGTGATGTCACTCAGTTTAGTGAAAAGACCAAGTGTACCAGAGAGTGCTTTACTATTTGTTGAGAAATAAGACCATGTGGTTTCACAGAGAGAACTCAAGGAAGGTCAATCCTTGGCTTCATTCACCAACAGAGGATTGACCCTATTGAAAGGGAAGGAGAGGGTAATTCATTGGGTTTACATAAAACTAATGTATAGAATAACTTCTCCAAAGCTAAAATATATGCATGTAGGATGCAATTAACAATATCAGCACAAATTGAATAAATTATGACTAACTGAGGGGTATTACAAATAGTTTGGTTAGAAGATGCATTGTGGTAGGATTTATTTTAATGCAGGAAAGTGTTCATTGAGCTTCTAACATGTAATTCAGTTTTTCTACATACACAGTTGCATAAATGACCTTTCAAAGTTTTGTGAAAACACATTCCTGTTTTAAGGTTGAATAGTATCCATGATGGAAACCTTAAACAATCACCAGAACCAGAAAGTTGAAAAATACAGTCGCAGACATAGGTACTCAAGTGTATTAATTTTGTCAAGCTTTCAGGTGATCCCTCACCCTCATGCTACCAGGCAGAAGGAGGGGACCTAGGAGATGAGGGAGACTGGAAACAGGTCCCTGCTCAGGGAGGCAAGAAAATTCTCTCCCAACCTCCCTCACCCTCCATGGTGCCCCTTCACAATAGATTTGGGGCCCTGGAACTTTTGAATGAAGACATGGAGGAAGAGAATGAGACAAACAATGAGGAAGACCAAGGACCACCAAGGCCAGGTCACTCTAGAAAAGGTATTAAAACCAGCTCTGAAAGGAACCCCAGAAGAGTCATTGTAGTGGGGGGCTCCATTCTGAGGGGTGTCGAAGGCCCCATATGCAGACCAGACCCGCATCATAGGGAAGTCTGCTGCCTCCCTGGGGCCCGCGTCAAGGACCTCGCAAGAAGACTCCCCTCTCTAGTCAAACCCAAGGACTATTACCCTCTTCTGGTTTTTCAGGTAGGTAGTGACGACATTATCAGGAGAAGTATTAAATCAATGAAGAGAGATTTCAGGGCCTTGGGGAAACTGATCAAGGGGTCGGGGGCACAGGTTGTGTTCTCCTCCATCCCTCCAGTTGGGGGGATGGATGAGAATGAACACCAAAGAACACAGCAGATGAATTCGTGGCTTCAAGACTGGTGTCACCATCAGGGCTTTGGTTTTTTCGACCATGGGTTGGTATACAGGGCACCAGACCTCTGGGCGTTAGATGGGATGCACTTGTCCCAGAAGGGGAAGAGGATCTTGGGGCAGGAGTTAGCTGGGCTCATTGACAGAGCTTTAAACTAAATTTGAAGGGGGAAGGGGGCAAAACACCAGCCCATCTGAAGTGCATGTATACCAATGCACACAGCATGGGTAACAAACAGGAGGAGCTTGAAGCCGTGATGAAACAGGAAAATTATGACGTTGTGGCTATCACAGAAACATGGTGGGATGCCTCCCATGACTGGAGTGCGGCAGTTGATGGCTACAAGCTCTTTAGAAGGGATAGACAAGGTAGGAGAGGCGGTGGGGTAGCACTGTATGTTAGGGACTGTTATGATTACCTTGAATACAAGTGTAGTGAAGACAGGGTGGAGTGTCTTTGTGTTAGAATCAGGGGGAAGGCCAACAGGGCAGATGTTGTAGTAAGAGTCTACTATAGGCCACCCACCCAGGACAGAGAGGTGGATGAAATATTCTATAGGCACTTGGGTGAACTCTCACGATCGCTTGCCCTTGTTCTTGTGGGGGACTTCAACTTCCCAGACATCTGCTGGAAATACAACACAGCAGAGCGGGACCAGTCCCGAAGATTCCTGGAATGTGTGGGGGACAACTTCCTAATACAGCTGGTGAGAGAACCAACCAGAGAAGGTGCCCTGCTGGATCTCCTCCTTGTGAACAGAGAAGGACTGGTGGATGATGTGGTGGTTGGAGGACGACTAGGGCACAGCGATCATGAAATAATAGAGTTCTCTATTCTTAGAGAGGCCAGGAAAGGGCTAAGCAGGACTGACATCCTGGACTTCCAAAGGGCTGACTTTGTCTTGTTTAGGCACCAGCTTGACAGGATCCCTTGGGAGATGGTCCTGAAGGGTATAGGGGTCCAGGAAGGCTGGGCGCTCTTTAAGAAGGAAGTGTTTATGGCTCAGGAGCAGGCAGTCCCCAGGTGCTGTAAGAGAAGCAGGCGGCAGAGAAGACCACCCTGGCTGAACAGGGAGCTTTGGCTTCAACTCAAGGAGAAAAGGAGAGTTTACAGCCTTTGGAGGAAGGGGCTAGCCACTCACAGTGATTACAAAGAGGCCGTGAGGCTATGCAGGGTGGAAATCAGGAGGTCCAAAGCCCAGCTGGAAATTAATCTGGCTTCAGCAACCAAAGATAACAAGAAATCTTTCTATAAGTATGTCAATAGCAAAAGAAAGACCAGGGAGAGTCTCCATCCCCTGCTAGATGCTGAAGGAAACTTGGTAGCAAGTGATGAGGGGAAGGCTGAGGTACTTAATGCCGCCTTTGCCTCAGTCTTTAATAACAAGACTAGTTGTATTGAGGGAATCCAGCCCCCTCAGCCAGAAGACAGAGACTGGGAGAACGACCCCCCCGCAATCCAGGAGAGAGTCAGTGACCTGCTGCATCACATAGACACACAAGTCTATGGGACCGGATGGGATACACCCAAGAATGCTGAAGGAGCTGCCTGGGGTGCTCGCCAAGCCACTTTCCATCATTTACCAGCAGTCCTGGCTGACTGGGGAGATCCCGACAGATTGGAAATTGGCCAATGTGACGCCCATCTATAAGAAGGGTTGGAAGGATGATCCAGGAAATTACAGGCCTGTCAGCTTGACTTCGGTACCCGGGAAGCTGATGGAGCAGCTCATCCAGAGTACCACCTTACAACACATGCAGGACAACCAGGGGATCAGGCCCAGTCAGCATGGGTTTATGAAAGGCAGGTCCTGCTTGACAAACCTGATCTCCTCCTACGACAGGGTGACCGGCTTATTGGATGAGGGAAAGGCTGTGGGTGTAGTTTACCTTGACTTTAGCAAGGCCTTTGACACTGTTTCCCACAGCATTCTCCTGGCGAAACTGGCTGCTCGAGGCTTGGATGATCGCACGCTTTGCTGGGTAAAAAACTGGCTGGATGGCCAGGCCCAAAGAGTCATGGTGAACGGAGTTAAATCCAGTTGGCGGCCGGTCACAAGTGGTGTCCCCCAGGGCTCGGTTTTGGGGCCACTCCTGTTTAACATCTTTATTGATGATCTAGACGAGGGGATCGAATGCACCCTCAGTAAGTTTGCAGACGACACCAAGCTGGGTGGGAGTGTTGATCTGCTCGAGGGTAGGGAGGCTCTGCAGAGAGATCTGGACAGGCTGGAGCGATGGGCTAAGGCCAACTGTAGGAGCTTCAATAAGGCCAAATGCCGGGTGCTGCACTTGGGCCACAGCAACCCCCAGCAGCGCTACAGGCTTGGGGAGGAGTGGCTGGAGAGCTGCCAGTCAGAGAGGGACCTGGGGGTGTTGATTGACAGCTGGCTGAACAGGAGCCAGCAGTGTGCCCAGGTGGCCAAGAAGGCCAATGGCATCCTGGCCTGTATCAGAGATAGCGTGGCCAGCAGGGACAGGGAAGTGATCTTGCCCCTGTACTCGGCACTGGTGAGGCCGCACCTCGATTACTGTGTTCAGTTTTGGGCCCCTCACTACAAAAAGGACATTGAATGACTCGAGCGTGTCCAGAGAAGGGCAACGAAGCTGGTGAAGGGTCTGGAGCACATGTTGTACGAGGAGCGGCTGAGGGAACTGGGGTTGTTTAGTCTGGAGAAGAGGAGGCTGAGGGGAGACCTCATCGCCCTCTACAACTACCTGAAAGGAGGTTGCAGAGAGCTGGGGATGAGCCTCTTTAACCAAGTAACAAGCGATAGGACAAGAGGTAATGGCCTCAAGTTGCGCCAGGGAAGGTTTAGACTAGATGTCAGGAAGCATTTCTTTACAGAACGGGTTGTTAGGTGTTGGAATGGGCTGCCCAGGGAGGTGGTGGAGTCCCCATCCCTGGAGGTGTTTAAGAGTAGGGTCAACATAGCGCTGAGAGATATGGTGTAGTTGGGAACTGTCAGTGTTAGGTTAATGGTTGGACTAGATGATCTTCAAGGTCCTTTCCAACCTAGTTGATTCTGTGATTCTGTGACTTTGAGAATGAATGAATGAATCTATGACCCATAACACACACAAAGAGAACAGACACCAGTTTTTCAGATGCATTTTTGAAAGATAGCAGGAAATGCTGTGGAAGTTTCAGAGGTAAGAGATATTGCTAAGTGTGCTATTTTTTTTCTTGTTCTCATTTCTATATATGGATCACGTTCGTGTTTACTGTACATCTTAGACATGTTATGTTTTTAGGAAAGCATCTGCTTGCCTCTGTTTCCTTGCCTTTCTTCATTAGCAGTGAAGTAGCAATATTTCTGGGAGTTCCGTTTTATGGTTTTCTTAATCTCTTATGAGAAGGCAATCAGGGAAAAAGCTAACAGTGTTCATCAACTCTGTATGGATTGAAATTAGTCTTTGCAAATGGGAATGGTCAATAGTTTTACAGAAAAGAAGTCCACATGTGTGATAATGAACTGTTGATTAAGTGACTGATTATAAAATTACACAATCCTTATATTTTAACATTTTGTGATTCAGAAACTGTTACACATTTTAATTAGTGCTGCTATTAGAATTTACACTGTCACATTTGTAAGAAACTCCAGCAAGGGGCAGTGCAGGACACAGAAAGCGGTCTTTACAGTAAATCAGCTCCTCCCTAGAGAGGTTTGGATCCTGTTTATTTCAGTTATTCTTTGTGCTTGTTTATCATAGAACTTTAAGGAAATGAAATTATCTTTAAGTTGAGCAAACACTCTTTTGTTATTGGTCTATATGCAATTTCCAAGATGGTGTTAAAAGGGCAAAAACCTTTCTTAAAGGCAATTAATGATTGTATATCATCCTCTAGCATTTGTAATATATATTAAGTGTGTCTAGGACAATGGAACACAAGATCGGGACTGCAGAATCAGACTTGTAGTTTACTTTTTACCTTCTAAAAAACAACTATATGAAAATTTTTTAATATTCTTGCAGATAGATGAATTAATAACATATCCTGTATATATATCCTGCTACAAGTAGAAGACAGGCAATGATTTGCAGCTTTATGCAAGTCAACAGAAAATGTCAATCAGACGAAAATTTCATTCAGAAACATTTATGGAACTGAACAAGATCTGCAAAGAATTTTTCATTGTGCAAAGCTATTTTCTATAATGAATTTTAAGCTTGTTCTTACTCCTTGCAACCTGGTTATGTCAGTGGGGCAAAACAGGGCATAAAAGAGTGCAAAAGTTGTTCCAGGGTGTTTTGCACCTTGGCTTACATTTATCTCCTGATTTTCTTAGAGCAATAATTAACCTGATGATCGATAGCGAGTTTTGAGACATAGGTGTCACAGAATCCAGACTGTGTTTCTCTGTTAAATTCTGAGCTTGGCAAAAGCATTTTTAAAAAGTAGCAACCTATTTGCTAATGGTGCAGCAGTCTGTGAAATGTCATCAGATTGAAGAGATGGATCAGAAAAATATAAGCATGTTCTGAGATAAATTGAACATCCTGTTTGTAAAAGCTTGGAAAAATTCACCTTGTCAGAACCAGTAATGTCACTGACCTGGAAATCTAATTCTAGTTGTCTCACATATATTTAGTTATACTTGTTTTACTTTATTTTACTGTATGAATTAAGTTTTGCAGGGATTCTGCATTTCTCCAGTTTGAGTAAGCCTTACCCTTTTTTTAACCCAGGAGCTTGTATTTTCCATGTGAGAAAATCAGCAAGTGAATGGGCTGATGTGAGTCTAGCATAGTTCTAGGAGTGACAATCCCAGGTGACTAGTTTTTTTGAGGATGTGAAAGCTATATTAAAACATTTGGGTTTTGTACACCAACTGGAAATTTAAGATAAAAATAATTAGTCCATCAAGATTAGCTGTGTGTTAACCATGCCCAACCTCCTGTTCCTCATTATACTTCACTTGTTTGAATTAAATGCTTCACAACTTTTAGGTCTTAGTAAGAAGTGTGAATGTCCTCAATGGGCTGGGTTTTAGTCTTGGTACAATAACTTTATACCCTCTTCTGCAGTCAGTAATGGGTAGAGAGCCCTCTCTAGTAGCAGAGCACTAACACCGCTCAGTGCTTTTGACCCCAAAAAGGAAAAAATAACAAAAGTCAATTAAACTTATTCTCAGCATTGTGTCAGATCACTAACACTTCATATTTAAATAGATCTTGAAGATCAGTTAATAATAAAGCTTTAATGGGTTTAGCTAGGCACGCTCCAGGTCTTCACTGTGCTTGTACAAAGAAGTTGTCTCACTCCCACAGATTTATTAAAATAAAACACGACCTGCAGTGAAGCTGACAGCTGAGCAGTTAGGTTACAAATCAGACTGCGATGGTAGGGCAGACCGAATGAATATTGCCATTCGGCTTGTCAAAGGCAGGGTGAAAAACAAGGCTTGATGAATAGTGGAGTTTGGCCTACATAGAAGCAAGGATGCAAGAGCAGCACAAGGAGCCCCAGGACTGGCAGTACCTACAAAAACAGATGTCGTAGCATGTTAACTTTCACATGTCATGTGGGTGTGAGGCATTCATTAACAAAAATATTCCAGAAGTTGAATTATGGATATTCAGACTGAGAGGTGTTTAATTAATATCTGTAACAGTGACAAGCAGTCACTCTAAACAGAGTTGAACCAAGACCGTGAGCTTTTTCTCCCAGTGTGTGAGTTTATGGGCCAATGACAGGCTGTCTGGACGACGTTAGTGTATGTTATAACCAGGATTATTTTAACCAACAGTCTTTTGCTGTGATTAGTTAATACTGATAAAATTGGTTCTCAGCACCTATTTGGATCAACTGATAGGTGATCCCTCTGAGTGATTTTTAGCATGCAGTTCTGGCTCTCTAGGGAATGCACTTGTCCGCAGCCTTGCGTGGGAAATGTAATTGGCATGGTACTAATGGTGTCTTCTGATTTTGCTTTCTCTTCTTGATACATGCCCACAGAAGTTGCTCTGGAATAACATTTTGGACACTCAGAGCCTGAGAAATAATAAATATTTTTGAGAAGGCAGAGATTTTTTAATTTATTATCAGGGATAACCACAACTATATTTCAGATCAAGATGCTTCAGATACAGAACTGCATCTCTTCACAACAGTAGTAATGTTGTCAGTGAAAATAAGACTAGATCCAGGTTAAAATAAAGGTATCAGCACTGTGTAGTATGATTTGTTTTGTTTTGTTTTGTTTTAATTAAGGTTACAGTAAAGTTACATAGTTATTACTTGCCTTTAGAAGAAAGTTCAATGTGTACTGTAGAGGAGTTCAAGAAAAGAATTTGTCTTAAGAAGCTATAAAGGGATACCAATTTAAAAAAAAAATGAACAGCAGTGGAGAACCGTAATTGAATTACAAAGAGAAGCAATGATGGGAGTCACTGCAGAAGACTGCAAGAGATAGTTTTAAATGCAGTTATACCCGTCTCTGCGAGTTTACCTGGGGTGTAGACCTGCACCATGAACCTCTTCTGAGCCCTGTAGAACCATGCAATTCCCTTTCTTTTTGGGAAGACTTCAGAGACTCAAATGGGGCGTCAGCCTGAGGCGGTGCTAGTGGCCTTGGTTTCTCTAAGTTTTAGCATTTACAGTGGCCGTGAGCAAATTAAAATGCACAGTTCTGCCTGACAAGAGGATGGCGAGTGCCAGTGTCGGCTCTGGGTTAGAGCTGCAATCCAGGGTACGTACCCAGCAGACCTACACTGCCAAGGGACCACCTTCATCACAGCCCACTCTGTAGTCCTGTGGACAAGACACCATCAAACCTCTTAGGCTTCAGATCAGATCAGCCAGCTTTTTCTTGGTTTGCAGCCAAGTCATGTACTCTGTCACCGCTGTTTTCACGTTTTACACTGCCCTTGTATATTAGCAAACATACTAGAAATTCCTAAAATCCTCTGTTCCTCAGACGAATTTATTTAATATCAACACGTTAGGTACTTTTGTATCCCTCCATCTGGACTGCTCTCTTAGTAGAGGAGGGAGATGTTTTAATAATATTTTAACAGCAGGATATTTGAAACAGAGATCAACTTATAGAAACATCAACTGAGTAGTGTCCCTTTAGCTAGTACACTGTTACAACCTTTCTAGCATGTTCTTATTAAAAATCATTGTATTAAGAAGAATCTAGTTGAATAGGTTAGAGCTATTACTATATTGTCTCACACACATACATGTATATATATATCTAACCTCTAAACAAAGTAACTGTTGTATAATAATAATAATTTATTTGTGCCTAGGATACTGTAATGTAGGATGAATGGAATTTCCTTCTGGATGAGATTTCACTGAGTATTTTTGAATGAATTTCAACAATTCAGATATGGTACAATAATATTTTATTATAACACTGATCAGAAATAATGTATTTTTATTCCATTCGATCCATTTCTTTCCCTCAGGCCTGTAAGATACTAAACATGAGTAACTTATCCCCTTTAACAGGATCTACTCATAGAAAGCAAATTGCACGTGTTCATTGGTCTTTTTAGGATTAGGTGTAAGAGTGAAAAAGGAAGGTGCTGCAGTTGCTAGGTGACATTCGACTCAAACATATAGCGTACTGTAAATAAACACAGAAAGCCATGGCTCTGTCCAACTGCAGAGACTGTTAAATGAAATCTTCCTCATCTGTGGGAAGATATTTGGAAAAATTTAGTTTGAATGCTGAAATGAATTGAAAGTAAGGAACGAAGCATTTCAGACCTGTAGAGGTTGATACTTTGTGAAATATAGGTCAGTCAGATTACGCCATACAGTCTGAGCTGCTGTGTTTCGTCATCTGCCTGTAATAAGAAGAACCAAGGTAGGTAACAGTTATACTAGAGAAACGTGTTTTTCTTCTAAGGAGAAAAGATTGATTGATAGAAATGTGGCCGTGCTGGATTGGAGCCTGATGTTGATGCTGAGCTCTGAAAAATGAGGAATAGCTAGTGACACAGGGCAGTGAGGGAATGGACAGCACAGCACAGATTTTTTTTCTGAAAAATCCTGCATTCAGAAAACTAATCTTCTTTGACTGACTTAAAGAAAAATACACAAGGATCGGGAGATAAAAAAGTAAACTCACTAAACCCAGTAAAAACAAGCAAAAAACCCTTCCTTCCGCAACATAATCTCTGCTTCTGAATGTTCAGTCTCTCACATGCCATTAGAGCGCATTAGTCCTCTGACTCCGTCAGGCTCTGCGTCAATACCCACAAGCAGCATCTTCCTTCTCTCAGAGGTTCATTTGTAACTTTTCTCAATAAAGTGGATCGACGCCATCACAGATAACACAGCAGCTGATAGGTGCTATTTTATATTTTGCTGTCTTAGCTGTAACGTTTCTCATCAGCAAAAGCATTTAAATCATAAATAAATTAGAATGGCTGTTAGTAAAATGTTTCTGAAGTTATACTAGAATTCAATAATTTGTGATTACAGTTGCTGAAGATGTAGTTCTCTTTTTCTTTACTGAATGCTGTCATTTTCCCTGAAACCTGGCAGTTATATATGTCAACCCTTAATGCATAGTTTATTTATGACTCTTCAGGGATTTTTTTTTTCAGGGAGTGGGGGCTTGTATGTGTACTTGCTAATAAAAGTCACTTCTTAAGAGCAAATGAGCACCAAGACACTCAAAAATTTTGTCATCTCACAAGATTCACTTAATTTTTCTCATGTAGCTTTCTACAAGTCACTTATATCTTTTGGTGATAATTATTCAGTAAGAATTCAGTAGCTGAATCTGTGTTTAAAAAGGTAAATGGCTTGCTATATTTCTCCAAACAGTGTGGGAAAGGCTGATGTTTATCTCTGGGAAAGAATTTGAATGGTATTCACATGGATTCACATGAGTCTAGAGAATTCTGAAGGAGGGAAATATTGGACATAATGAAATATGTGGTGCAGGTAAAAGGGAACATGTTGCCAGAGACGATGCTGAATTTTCTTACAGTATACTGATGGATGAGGAAGAGCTCAAGAGGGACTGATTTTCAAGGGGAGAGAGCTTACCATGGTATGAGATGGTTTCTAAGACTCTGGCTGCGCATTCAGTGTTTTCAGGGCCATAGGCTTTCTCAGGCATAAAGAACAGTAAGTCTATGGCTTCACAGGCACCAGCATATACTTCACAGACCTTCTCTGGACCTTCACCTTCATGGGATGTCTCATGCAGAGGCTTGTCTTCCTCTGTCTTCATTAATGACAGCAACTACTGTGTCATTGGCAAGCAGGCTGAGTTGATTAAAGGGTGTGTTTAAAACCTTCAGTTTTGCTATAGCCTTCCTGGGAATGGGAAACAGTGCACCTGCCTGTCATCTTCTCTGCTGACAAATTATTCTCCCCTCAGCAGCTTTTTTTCCCCTGCCTCTGTCCCCTTTGGGAAAGGAGCTAAGGGAGACAGCTTTGGCCCACATCTCTCTGTGGGTACAGTGTAACGCCCCTGTTGGCAGCTCACATGAGCTGGAGGCAAGAGGATGGGCTAGAGACAGGTTCCAGCTGTAAGACTCAGGGCCATGCTATAAGACATTTCTTACAGCTCCCTCTGTGTAGTCAGGCTGCAGGAGTCACCACTGTTGCTGCCAAATGTCTGAGCTGTGTGAGAGGCATGATATTTGGCAGTTCTCTCAGGTTAAACAAAAGAGGTTTTCCTGTTGCAAATAGACCCAAGTAAAGGTAAGCACATCGTGATGGTACTGATTCAAACCACAGGAAATTCATAGGCTTATCCTTGAAATGGGCACTTCTTCAGTAGAAAATTATGGTATCTAGTCTGTGTGTTACCTCCAGGGACTGAAACGAGTTATTCATTCATTACACATTTATGAGCTTGGTTATTCATCTGCTAATGTGTCTAGGAGTAAAAATGCCTGCTTATTTAGATGATATCTTGAGGTATTAAAGCTCCTATAACAGCATATTTCAGTCACAGTGAACTTAATGGTCTTATAGGATCTACTGGTAACATAGAAACATCTGGTTCAACTTGTTCTTTCATTTGCATATCATAGAATTCATTGGGGATGAAACTGAACAGAGATTTTCATTGGTTGTAAGGGTAAAAGTACTCAAATGATCAGGAAGTACATGTTTGTTACAGATTATTTGGTAACATTTCTAATAGACTACTCCACCATTCTGTATTTATCCACTTTAGACACTTCAGGACTAATCGTGTCAAATAAACATAGTTTTTTCCTTGACTTGCTACATTATGTTAGTCATAGTTAGTCAAAACAACCACAAGAAGGCATTGAGACAATTCCCTCATCCTGTAGCAGGCTCATCTTTAACAGAGATTTGAAAACTTTAAGCAACAGTTTAATCAGTGATAGAAATCCTGTCACAACAAATCTAGGCAGTCTGTCCAAGAGGTTCAGAATCTTTCCTTCAGAGAAAGTTTTTCCTTGTTTCTAACCTGAATCTTCCTTGCTGTGATCTGCAGTCATTTTCTGTTTGGACCTGTTTTGGACATGAAGAACAGATTCAGTTTTAGGACCTCATCTGGATCTTTCAGTGTTTGGAGCAGCAGAAGGATCATTTCATTTCTGTTGCAGATCGTGCTTCTGTTAGGTATCACCACACAGAATTTGCCTTTCTTACAGCAGAGTAAAACTCACACAGTGATCCTTTCTGATTCTTAAATCCTTTTCCATAGTACTGTTGCACAGACACTTGTTTTTCATCCTGTTATTGCATAAACAGAGTGATAAAGAAAAAAATGTGAGGATCATAGCATAGGGTATACACACAGTGGGGTCAAATCTCCTGAGCAGAATGGTTAGTCTCTGTCTGGTGATGACAGGAGTCTCCACTGTAAGGGCAGTTGCAGCAGCATCTTCAGCTGCATGGGGTAAGGCCTCTGAACCACTGCTCTGCCAATTGCTTATAATCCAGCTGGCCATGGTTCAGTCACCACCCAGCACTTGTGTGATTCATTGCTATTTTTATATCTTAACTACATACAAAATATCTCCTCAATAACTGTACATAAAAGACTCTCCTACATAACCATTTCTGCAGGAACAATTTGTATTTTATTTACAAATGTCTTACCTATGAAAAATTCTGTAGCAGGAACCACCAAAAGCAGTCTTTGGTACACTCCATATCCAGCTATCCAAATCAGACTAAATACAGTGTGACCTGGGAGGAGGGAGTAATTTCCAGAACTGTCCAAAATTCCCACCAGGAGGGCTCCTGTAACATCAAACACTTGCCTGTGGCATCACCTAGTTCCAGGCTAATTAACCAGCTAACTTTTTTCTTCTAAAAAGCATGTTATCATGTTGTAGAAGGAAATTAGATTGTTTTGACAATATTCTTGGCAAACCCAAACTGGCTGCTAATCATTGCTTAACCCACAACCATTATCTTTATAATTCCCTGAAATAATTACTAGAAGTTCATGGTTTTCTCATCTTTTAACAACTATAATCTTTTAAGTTTTTCATCATTTTGTTACCATAAATGTGTGTAAAGATACTACCAAATAAATCCTAATCTGAATTTTAGGCATACACAAAGCAAAAGATTGGTCACAAGCGTTAGGTGTTTATTGCCTAAGTAAAAAATGAAGAAACAGGCAATAGGAGATAATAGGTGACAGTGAAACCTGTATGAAGTAAATGGCCAGCACTGCTAATGGTCTAGTATTACAATGGTTTCACCAGTAGAGGAAGGAAATGGTGTTCTTCATTTCCACAGTGGACTGTGAAAGATGAGAAGGGAATATTCAGAAAGTACTGGTATAGATTGCTTTGATCCAGGCAGACCTTCTGTTGCTGGGGAGACTGCATCTGTCTTCAGGAATAATCTGATCCTGGTTTAGGAAGATGGATAAATGACCTCCTATGGTACTTTCAATCTCCTTTTTTGTATTCTGTATTTATAGGCATCATAGAAAATAAGAATTTTGAGAAGGGATTTTTATAAGGATAATTGGGTAACTTCAAGTGCTTGTGTGAAGTTCATCAATAAGAAGCAAAGGGCTGGATAAAGCACAAAGATGTGTGGCTGAATATTCAACAAGTAGGTATATAAGAGGATTTCCATTCCTTTAAGTATTTCATTGTCTGCTCCATTCAAACTTTAGATGAATGCAGGTGCTCCTTCTTCAAATAAATTGTTTTAAGATATCTTTATGACTAATAGAATGTAAAATCTTTAAAATACTTTTCTTTGAAAAATTAAGATTTAGTATTTTGTGGTTCAGGTGATGCCATCTGAAAAAAGAAAGTTTCTTTTTAAACTGATATGTACTAATCATTTCTAACTTTGCAGCTGCATTACATAGATTAATTTATTTCTGTCTGAACAGAGGTATTTTTCAGCTTAACAACCACAGCTAATGATTCAAAAAGTGTTGCGTGCAGTAAGAGCTCCAGAAAATGCAGATGACTGAGTCTCTCCTTAGTAGTGATGGGGATACTCTTTCTCACTGGCATGATAGAATGATGTGTTTCAAATTCAGTTTTGTACTCATTATTCTGTTCCTTCTCTTAGTGGCTTCTATCACCTTAACACTGAATGTACTGTCTGTCCTATGAGGACATGTCATTTTCCCTTGACATGCCTTTGCAGAGGCTATAATTCCCTCCCTTGCTCCCCAAACCAACCCCTTACCCTATCTCTGAGCAGAAGGGAGGAGCAGGAGATATAATGGTGCAGTGGCATCATTTCTTAACGCTTGAACCAAAAAGGGTCATTGGGATGCAAGCCTTGGTGCTCCTGAATTTGAATCTTGTCACAAGCAAATAAAGATTGTGACCAGAGTGAGAGTTTTGCATCTAGAAGGGTTCCCAGTTATAAAACAACTTTCCTTCTTATATTTATCTTGGAGTCCTGACGCTCCAGGAACTGAGGTAGATTTAAGAATATCCTTAAGAGGTAGATAAACCTATGTGAATTAAGATCACAAATATCTGCTTTGAAATTGCCAACCTTATCTACTCTAATTACTTTCCTTAGTGCATATTATCCTCTATTTGTAGCCACACTACTTTTATTGTATTAATAATAATCATGTAATGTTGTGGATAAGTGATCTTGGTTTAGGTAGAATTATTCCTAATCTGTGGATATTGGCCTGAAACCATTACTAGGATCATATTTCCTCCTGCAAAATGAGGTCTCCCTTCTGTTCTGCTGTGCTCTTGGCCAGGCTGGTTTGCTTTTTACCTTTGATTGAACCCTGCTCCTCAAAACACTTGTCACTCCTTCCTTAAAGCCTACTCCTCCCTTCCATCCTTTCTTTCTCTTCTTCTGCTTTACTTCATAAAGATCTTATTAATTTCTCAAATAGAAAGTAAAGAAGATTCAAATTCTCATGTTCTCTTCCTGTTGTTCTCATCCATGCAAGGACTTACAAACCACAAAATTTCCACTCAGGCCAAAATTTCAGTCAGCCTCCATCTTGTGCATCAAGAAAGAAAACCACAGAAAACAGGAGCCCTTCAGGAAAAATGTAGATCTTTCTGCTGCGCTCTACTTCCCTCATGGTTATTGTGCCAAGTATTATAAACACTAGCCACCTCTTCCCAGGTTTTCACTCTGGTCTGACCACAACCCTACCAGAAGCTTTTTATCTCTGTCCTCCTTCTCCACCACCATCTGTAAGTATGTCATGACAATATGAAAATACAAAACATGGAGCAAATTAAGGAAATTACTACATTGGTAAACAAGCCAAAAATGAGACCTGAGTTCAGTCTCAAAAGAAAGAAGACCTAGAAGGTCTTGCTGCTGCTCTTCCTTTTTTAAATTTATAATTATATAGCAACATGTGGGTTTAATGCCATCTTCAGCTGATGAGCAAATGTCAAAGTTCCAGAGAATAGAGCATTGCTGCATTTCTCTTCCAATAAAATAAGGGACTTGGAAAAGCCACAGAGTATGTAGGGCTGTGGATACAGGTTATAGGTTTTAATCCCTGATTTACCATAGTTTTTAACATATGTATTCAGCTTTAACTTGACCTTAGTGAGCAAGGCACATACTGAAGTACCTGGTAGAATCAAAGTTATGCAGAAATAGTTCACTGAAACTTTATTAGCTTTTTAATTTATTAAAGTATTTTTTTAAGGAATGGGAGCACGGGAACAGTGATATGCTTATACAATGAAATTAAGCGTGGCTTTGATATGGACTCAATACCTTAGAAACAAGGTACAGCAGTGAAAAAGTTAAATGTTTCAAATGTTCTGTGGAAAGAAGAGTGAATTCTGATTTTCTGGTTTGGTTTATCTTCCTGAAGGATTTACTCTGATGGCTGGAGATTTATTGATTGAATCTACATCATTCAAAGAAGCAAATTAGTGCTTTGCTGTCAGATTCTGTAATAAAGTTCCATGCTGTGATTTGGTCTGTTTCAGCAAGAAAGCATCTTTTTTTACTGTCTTGTCTTATTTGTTTTACTCCTGATGCACAGCAGTAGTATTCCCACCCTGTTTACAGCAGTGCCTCAACACATTCATTGCTCAAATCATAGAAAAAGATCAATGATAAGGGACGTGCTTGTCTCATTTGTGCTGTAGACAAATTACAAGTGTATAGAAAAGAACCTCTGTATTTTGATTTCTGTTAGCCAGATTTGATCATTAGTTGAAATCCCAGGAAATGTCAGTTAGTGTCTAGGAGTTGTGTGGGCAAGTGGATAACCATGGCTCTGGAGGTCAAAACACATGCACATCCTGATTCTGCACTCAGCTAGACTGGTATGGCACCACGCAATTATGGGCTTCGGTGACAAATCCTTGGTAGAAAATGTATTCCTCAGTGGAGAGGTAAGCCCAGCATTTATAGCTCTGTTGAAATAAATGGAGTTATGTTGGTATCAAATCACTATATTAGGCAACCAAAATGACCTTTATGAATTTTACTGTAAGGCACTGTGGTTTTATTTGCCAGCAGCAATGTTTATTTCCAAATCTAGCTTGGCATAGATGCATTTCTGATCATTCTCTCTTGATCTTGTAAATCTAGCAAAACTAAACAGATTAAACTCTTACTGTAATCAATAAATGTCTTGATCCAATGATCAGTATCATTAATATTAATTTCTGTTTGTATTAAGCATCCTTAAAATCTCTGTCAGAACTTACACCTACAAAATGTTGAGGAAAACAGGGATCATCATGGCTTCTTCAAATGTTTGTTATGAGAGAAAAAATATATTGGAGTGAATTGAATAAATTTACTACAGTAAAATAGAGCCCCATCTTACAGATGATGTCAAATTCACTTGGATTTGCTTCTCATTGATCCACCCAAGACTATGGTCTATTCTGTACATAAGCAAATTTATAGACAGTGAGAGATAGTCCTTATCATAGAACATGAACATTTTTAATCGACAAGGTTTAAAGGAAAGATCACTACAGCTGAAGAAGCATTTGAGAATGTAGTCTATACCTTGTCCTGGTTTCAGCTGGAATAAAGTTAATTTTCTTCCTAGTGGCTGGTATAGTGCTGTGTTTTGGATTTAGAATGAAAATAATGTTGATAACACACTGATGTTTTACTTGTTGCTAAGCAGTGTTTATACTGTCAAGGACTTTTCAGCTTTTCATACAGCCCTGCCAGTGGAGGCTGGGAGTGCACAAAAGGCTGGGAGGGGTCACAGCAAGGACAGCTGACCCAAACGAGCCAAAGGGATATTCCATACCACATGATATCATGCCCAGTATATAAACTGCGGGGGAGTTAGCTGGGGGGCACCGTGATTTGAGGATTGGCTGGGCATCGGTCAGCAGGTGGTGAGCAATTGTATTGTGCATCACTTGTTTTGTATATTCTATTATTATTATTATTATTATTATTATTATTATTATTATTATTATTATTATTTTCCCTTTGTTTTCTGTCCTATTAAACTGTCTTTATCTCAACGCACAAATTTTACTTTTTTTTTTTTTCCCCAATTCTCTCCCTCATCCCCCTGTGGAGGGAGAGTGAGCAAGCAGCTCTGTGGTGCTTAAATGCTGGTTGGAGTTAAATCACAGCAGCCTCAATATACCTACCAGGAAAATCAGTGCTCAAAGTTGTTGAAAAAATATTCTTATTTTTCCCTGCATTTATTTTTAATGCTTTGAAATGTTTAGAAGATTTTATAATTTCCTCAGGGAAGAGTGTCCCTTGGTGTTCAGAAAGCTGCCTCAGTAAATACTGAGGAGGCTGAGGGCATCATTTGATCCACAGCGTATGTACAACTGGGGAGAGGCTGTGGAGGTTACCCCAGATTGTCCTGCCAGCACGCAGAGGTCACGCTGTGGAAAGGCAGAGCAGCTCCTAGGCTACACGCCAGTTGAGTTGCCCAGGTTCTCTAAGTGAACAGCTTGTAAAATGGTAGTAACACGTCATGGTTGTTTTCTCAACTTGTTTTATGAAATATGTAAGCCACCAAAGCTTAGCAAGGTGGGAGCACAGCACTGGATTCTTTTTGACTTGTGCTATATCACTAGCAAGGGGAGAATCAGTGTAGCTCTGAGATTAATGGTCTTAAGGTTGTTTATACCAGTTGAGGATGACCCAGTGTGTTCAGATGTGTCTTGACCATGCAGTTCAAAATCTCTTGTATTTAACTGCCCACTTTCTCTGGTTTTGACTCTCTCACTTCAGTGCATCACTTCAATACTCTCTGCTTTAGGGTTCACTAGGAATTTTTTATGTTCGCAAAGAAGGAGGTTGGTTGCTGCCTCTGTCACAGGACAGTAGTGCATAGAGGATATTCCTAATGCTCTATTATTAACATAAGAAGTACCAGTGCTTGAGCACCAGAAAAAGACAAGGTAGTACAACTGCAGTGCAGGAGGCTAAGAGTTTATACTGACTGTAGTGGTGTCTGCTATGCTAATACCAGAGAAAGAAGATATATTCTCTGATGCTGCTGTTTTGCTGGTTAGAAACTTCATTCCCAAGACAAAATAATAAAACATTTCCATTTCAAGTGAGACTGAAAAGTTGACAAAAGCAAAACCACTCTTCCTTGCTTGTGTTCATTTCTCAGTTTCAACTTGTTGGCAAGTGGCTAGGAGGAAAGCTAAGCTCCACTGTAAGCAGAATAAAGAATTGGTGGGGAGGAGTGGGGTGAGGGTGGTCAGTACCCAAAAATCATAGCAATCGCCTACTGCAGGTGGCCTGAGATAAGTTTGAAAGGTTGCATCTAGGAAATTCAAACAGTAGAGAAAATAATAATTTCTCCTTTCCGTTGAACATCCCACCAAGAGAGTAACTTGGGGAAACTCTATGATGCTTTTTCTAGCCCTTTATTTTTATCGTTCTTATGTTCTTAGCTTTGAATGTACAAAGGGCAAGCAAGAATATAAGAAAGAGACTTTTTCTATGCATACTAGGAGGCCTCACTCATATGAAGGGAGACTGAAAGGTTTCAGCCTGATCCATGTTTTTTGTATCAAGAGCTAGGTTTCAGTTCAGGTAAGATTCTTCTTGCAGTTTGATTTTTGTTTTTAGTTCTATTCATCCAGTTATAAAACTGCACTTCAGAATTGCCTTTATGCAACTAATATTGCAGCAATTATCTTTCATTTAATGCACGGTGTCTATAAAATGCTACTTCTTCAGATTAGTACCCAATACTCAAAATTGAGCATTGTGAACCTAGATGAATCCTAACTTATGTGTAAAGCTCTATGTGTGCAGTTGCACAAATAGATAAAATAAGCTCACTCAACAGGGGAAGTGTGAGTCAACAAAACAAACCAAAGCACTATGCTAAAACAAAAGAAAGTATGCCTTACCCATGCATTCCAAAGCCAGTTTTTCCAAGTTCTCCAAGTAGCTGAGAATAACTGAACTCGTGGTGCCTTTCTGGTTTCTGTTTATTTTAAAAGACCAGAGAAGAATTACCTTTCTTTTCAAACAGGTAGAGAACACCTTAAAATAGACCATGACATCATACATCAAATGCCTGTATCTATCTTCAGATGGCTAACAATGTTATTTATTACCCACTTACTGGAAAACTGAAACTCTTTGCTTATGTTCATGCTCCATAGATGTGGCTTATTCCATGTAGTTAAAATTAGATGTTTTCACCTCTTCAAAGCAGCATTTTTCTGTTTGTTCCCTATTTTCCTAATCAATGGCATGGTGGTCACAAAAACATTTCCACAGTAGGTATTTGCAATCTGTATTCTTTTCTTGGGTATGATCATGAACTCATACAAATAAAAAGGATGATAAATACTTTAAAAGAACTTAACATTTTATTGAAATTAATATCTTTTAACAATTTTTGTAATATTTGCTCAAGTATAGTACCATGTTCTATGTGCAGACACATATGCAGGTACCTGATCATTATCCCTGACCTTCAGTTTTCTCCTTTTATATCTCCGTTAAGCACCAATTTGTTACTAAAGTGTACTTTGCAATTAAAAATTTATTACTTAAAAAGAAAAGGCAGCTTCCTGCCTAGTTCTTAATTAATCTTTATTTAAGACACTTAAATATATATAGTTACTTACATCTCTTTTCATTATAAATACTGTAGTGTTTCAAAGAACTTTTATGTTTCTGAAGCGTTTTCACTTTTACTGCAATGGGTGCTCATAAAAAAATTGAGCATCTGTCTCAATCCATAGCCTGTGATGCTATTGAAGCTGTAAATACAAAGATGTCAGGTTTAATGGTGGCATATTGGTGCAGAAAGGGTCAGATTTCCCTTAGGCCTCATTGTTCCTCCTTGAAAAGTGGAAAAAAGTGCAGGTAAACTATTACTGTGTCTGCTAGACATAAGCAAAGTCCTACTAAATTCAGTTTATGCAAACTACACAGCTAAGGGTATAAAGAAATATTTGATCTACGGGCTTAACCTTTTGCCGGCATCAGCATATGTTGTGCCAGAGTAGCACTCTGCTCTCCTGAAGTACAGAGGCAGTGAGCACCAGTGGGTTTATGCTGCACCAAGGCACAGTGTTTCCTGGCCTTGTGCCTTATGCAGGCTACTGTTCAGTATCTTCACTGAGGGTTGAGTTGTCCTTCACCTCTGACCCACCAATTGCCTGTACTGCACACCCCTTAGCTCAGCCCTCACGACATTTTTTAGACTTCCTCAACTCTGCTGAACCCCTGCTTACCTTCCAGATTTTCCCAGGAGTGCCTGGGCTTGAAATCATCAACTGAGCCCTTTCAGTATGCAACCTTTCAATTCCCCCAACTATTCAGTGTTTTTGGTAATGATCTGACTGATGGAATAGACTGTGCTTCCTTATCTTATAGACAGACTCACCCTGGAGCTGGAAAGCAGGAGCTGGCCAGCAGTAATTCCATAGTTCACTGTCTCTGACCTTCTTGCCTTCTGTAGAGCCATTTTTCTGCCTGTCACCTTTTCTTTTTTGTCTGTTTTCTCTTTAGAGGAGATAGAGAGAGACATGGAAAGCAAAGGAAGCATAATTTCTAAGAGGAATTCCATTTTCATACATTAACACCAACAGCTTCACTGTTGAAAGGTGGGATACCGGTGGGAAGGGAGTAGTTTGGGCTCATAGTCAGGGGTTTACAAACCATGTGTGATTCTGCATCACATAGTCTGTGGGAGATCACACTTAGTGATCAAAGAGGACTGCACTGATCTTTGCATAAGAAGGTCATAATCTGTAAGCAACAGAAACAACCTTGGCTTTCCTTTTGCCATAAGGAAGGGTAAGGTGGACTTCTGCATGCAAGTTAAATTATGGAAACCTCACTGCGCTTCTGCATGGCCGAATTGCCCACGACAATAGGATACACCACAGTGTTCTGGGAAACATAGCGGGTAAAATTACTAAGCCAATATGAGAAAATTGAGATCTAAATTGCAGTACAAGCAAATGACCTGCTGTTATAAACTGTACCCTTACAGATTTGCTTACTGATTGCAATATGCTATTTATTGTGTGTATAAGCTGCAGATTGATCAAAATTATTTGTTTCCATTTGTATCTTGTTGGAAAACTATGGGAGATCACTGTTTGAATAAAGTAGATTACTGCCAATCATTTTCATATGTGAAATGAGGAAATTGCATAAGAATTATTCTTGTAGTTTTCAGCTGAGTTATTTAACTAAAACCATAGCTGAAAAGGTGGTTTTTTTCACACTGTTTAAGTGAAAATACTTAATGTAGACAGAGATCAATACTGATACTTGAATGAAAGAAATGACATTTTAAGTATTGCAGCGCTGAGTAAGGATAACGTAACAGTATAATTGGTTATGTGTGATATGCATCAGGGATGTCAGCTGACCATATTAAGTGAAATCTTGCTCATCTTAATCATGTCAATGGTTTCAAGGATGTCCCTGAATGAGATTCTTTTCTAATGTAAGGCCATTGATTTCATATATAAGTGAAATGGGATTGTGGTCACAGACTCTTATATTATGTATCCATTCATTCTAGTCTTGGAATAAAAATAGTTGATTAAATTGATACTATGTTAACAATTTTTCTTCCTAGTATACTTATATCTCCTGTACAGTTAGTTCTCTGTACAAATTGTTCTGTTCATGTTATGATTGATCGGTTTCTCTTTGCTGGAGAGTGGTACTTTAATGGGTGTCATTTTTGTGATGTAAGCAATAACTTTCAGCAATTCACAGTGAGACTTCTTCTCAGTTGCCTTCTGATAGCATCACCATTTCATTAGCCTTAGCTAATTTCAGAGGTAGAGCAGTTTAGCAGGTAATGCAATACCATGAAGGTTAAGTAAGCCTCACTTAGGTGACATGGGGAAAGTTATGTCATTTCTCTGCCCTTACCTGTTAGAGATGTGTCATCTGTCTAAGCCTGTCTGCAGTGATGGAACTTGCATAGCATCTAGAATAGCTGACATGAATTTTATTTCTAGTTCTGCCACTGTCATAGCAAGTCCTGAGGCAGGTGGCTCAGCCTCTTTGTACAGTCTGCTAATACCACTTCTCAACTAGTAAAGGATTTTGACACTTACTGCGGAAGAGAATGATAACCCTGTAAGCGCTTAATATTTCTACTGAGCAATATAGTAAAATAAAGATGCTAGTATTTTCTAAGTTGAGATGGAATATCAACTAGACACGGTCTCTGGTCTTAACCATTACTGATCAGTGTCTACTGCATAGAGAAGAGGTTATCTCCTACACAGTGTGCCAATGAAACAACCCTAGTTCTTTGTTATCTGCACAGTTTTCCTTTGCTGTCAGTCCAAGCTTGGCGAACAAGAATACTGTGCTGACCACCACACTCTTGTGTCCATCCTCCCCAAAGCAACACTTACTCAACTGTGTAATGTTCTTCACATATATCTTTGTACTGCATATGTCCTTATGAAACTAAGCTGAGGCAATTAGAAAAATTTAAGCATGAATCTTGCTTCCTGACATACCAGCATAACCTTCAATAAAATAACAGATTGTTTCTGGATGAGGAAGCACAGTGTCTGCTGTCTATGATTACTCATGTGCTTACTGATTTTGGAGTATTTCTCCAAGTAGAGGAACAGCACATCACAAGCAGACAGGAGATTTCTCTAGCACAGCAGCCATGAAAAATCTCAGTGTTTTATGGATGGTTGGGACCAACTGAACAATCAGTATCGAATTAAGGAGGAGACAACTGAGGGGACTTGAAATCTTTTCCTCTCTTGTCATAGATACTGTGGTATTGCCTGTCTCTCTAAATGAAATAACAATAGAGAAGCCTCAGGGCAGATTGTCCACTTCCCCTCTCTTGGGGAGTCTGCTTTTTTCCTTCCCAGCATATTAGAGGGGGCTGATCCATTGTAATGCAATGTCAAAGGCCTTTGGGACTTAAAAAATGTTGTGTGTGGTATTGGAAGGACAAAGAAAAAGCATTGACCCTACCAGATGTGATCTTTTCAGGTGGCACAGAGGTTTTAAGGAAAATCAGAAAAAAGAATGCCCTTGGGTTGACCAAGCTTAAAACAAATGAAATCATTCCAGGTGGCTGTCCAAACTTCCAGCAAATATAATAATTCTAATTGGTTGTTCCCATAGCTCTTTCACTCAAAACTCCTTCAGTAATATGGCAACCTTTGCATTACAGATCACATGTTGGTCACAGCAAACTTGTTTTCTTATAGATTAAACTGATTCACTACCGCTATAACATTTGACAAAAACATCTGTTAGATCTAAATAGCTATTTGCTTTGATGACATTTCAATTCCTTTCATGAAGAATTGAGAAATATTTACTTACATGTGTGGGGAAGTGCTTTGCTTTGCTAAATATTTTGTACTCACACACAAACAATATCCAGGTGCAAACTAACATGGTAGCTATTTGCTGTTTGTTATTCAGTCATTCCTTACTCACCTGTGTCTTTTTGGAAAGTTGTTTTCATCTGTTCAATAAGCAGAAACATTATTGTTACTGTGAGGTGGCCATTCATGAACAATATTGTTCTTCCTGCATCATAAGGCACATAAGGCAGAAGTCAAAACAATTATTAACAATGCATAGCCAATAGCAAACAACTGACAAGCAACCCACACGCTAAAAATGCTTTGTCTAAATAATTCAGTGCAAAATTAACAAATGCATTGGCAGAAATCTGCTCATTAACAATTTGCAAGCAGGAAATAGGGTTGGATAATGCATTTACAAACTAGCTACAATGGATGTAGTAGGAAAGTAGGGTTGCATCCTCATGCTCCCTCAGAACAGAGTCATTCCTTGCCTGTATAAGGATTGGTCAGAGCAGTTCATATTAAGTTAACTGAAGGAATCTAGAATTCATGTATGTAACTGAGGTGCAGCAAACCCAGTATGGACATTTTCACTGAAAGCAAAGTAACATAAACCTGTTGCCTGCTCCAAGGATGTGGTGTGTTGACCTTGGCCAGTGCCTAGGCACCCACCCAGCTTCTCTCCAATCCCCCTCCTCAGAAGGACAGGGGGACAAAATAGGGTGAAAAAGCTCATGAGTCAAGATAAAGACAAGGAGATCGTTTGCCAGTTGCTGTCACAGGCAAAACAGACTCAACTTGGGGAAAATTAATTTAATTTACTGCCAATTAAAATAGATTCAGGCAGTGAGAAACACGAAAACAAATGTTAAAACAACACTTTTCCTCCTCCCTTTCCTAGGCTCAACTTCATTCTTTCACAGCCAACTCCCAGCAGTGAAGGGGTGATGAGGGTTATGGTCAGTACAAAGCAGTTTTGCCCTGCTGCTCCTTCCCTCTTACTCTTCCCCCCTGCTCCAGCCTGGGCTGTCTCACGTGGGCCCTAGTCCTTCAGGAAATACCTGCCTGCTCCAACGTGGGGTCCTCCACAGTCCAGAGAGGATATCTGCTCCAGTGCCTGGAGCACCTCCTCCTCCTATCACTTTGGTGCTTTCTCTGTTGTTTCTCACTCATCTTTTTTTCCCTCCTCCTCTGCCTGTGTCACATTTTCTGCCCTTTCTTAAATATGTTTCCCAGAGGTGCCACCAGCTTGGCTTCTCACAGAGGCCACACCTGCAGCCCCCCCACTGCCAACACTTTGACACCTACACCCAATGCAAAGAATTAAGCTATCAAAAATATTGGGTTTTTACCATTTAACTTGTTCCTATTAATTTCATTATTTCTTTGATTACTTCTGTTTTCCATTGAAAAATAAGGTCAGGACTATCTGAGGAGCTGTGGGCACACCAGTGTTATCTGAGGTATGTTTATTGCAGTGCTGCTGGTCTACTAGATTTAATGTCAATTCTTGTACCAGCAGCGGAAGTCGTGTAGGCATTGTAGTTCATATCACTTGTAGGCCTGGTACAAACTACAACAAAAAGCTACTTTTTTACCAAGGTTAAGTGTAGGCAGGTGGGTGAGACTAACATGGGAGGGGACTAGCACGTCCAGTAGACTAAGCCATAGTTTGCAGTTGCCCTTTAGTTGCTTCATTGTCTCCACAGGGGTTCCAGTTGACTTGGGATCTTTTATACACTGCAAAGTTTAATTCTTCAGATGTGCTCCAGGATACAAAGTAGTAAAGTGCTATAAAAACAATTGAGACAGTGTGGTCTATTGTGGTCACACCAGCAGCTAGAGTGTTTTCTTAATCGACTTAGAAATATGGGTGTACTGTGCTCCACAAGTAAAGCATTCCTTGGTCTGCACTCCAGCCACACCAGCAGTCCTACCTACCTCATGCCATGGTAGTAAAATCTCCCTGGAAAAGTTTTTGTTATTTCCTGTCCCCAGAAAAAAAAAAACAGATTTTTGCTGGGGAATTTGCCACCTAGTCAGGGACTTGGATATCTTTCCCTAGACCAGAACAACTCTGCTAGCTGAAATACCAGTGTAAATGCAGTAACATCCTGGGGCTTGTGGCAGTTTGCTTCTGTGCCAGTGGAACATGTTCTTCTGATTTGTGTGGTTACCCTGAACAGTAACCCTTATTGAGTGGAGAGGCATTGGGGTAAGCACATGCCTGCATAAGAAAGTCTTTTGGCTCAACCAGGATAATGATTTCATGTTAATTTAGGTAAATTGTTGAAGAAAGTTATGCAGACACACTTATTTTGACATAAACTTCATTTTTTCCCATCGGTTTTGAATGGCTGCCATTTCTCTGTATAGAGTATGAATTTCAAGAGTAGTCACTGTTCCAATGTGGGTAGTTAGAAGTAGCTTTTTTTGCAATGTCTCTTCGTCCTAGTTTCCCTTTTTTGGGCAAGGCTCTTAAGAATTGGCTTAAATTTAGTCCAAATATGTGATTTCAGATTGATATAAACATATATGCAGAGGGACTTGCATATCATTTTAAGTTCAAATAGTGCAGCCTACTTAGGCAGGCTTTAAGCTAGGGTTTTCTAAGCAGCCTCAGGTTTGGCATCCAGCTGCTACCAAAGATTAAAGGGATTGATAAACAAAACTCTCATTTTATGGAAATAAGTAATGATACTGTCTTTTCTCAGCTCAAAAAAGAAGAAAACAGTCTTTCTTATGTAGTTAGCGGTCTTCATCTTAACTGTTTAATCTAACTCATGATGAAGGAATAGAGAGAGATTTTTCCAGACAAATGCATAGACATATAGGATATGTGGAATTGTCATTTTCCATTTATTGCAGTGATAAAATACAATTATTTTTAGTGAATAAACAAGGTTGCTTCAGCTCTGTATCATCTTGTGTTCATCTGATGCAGTTTCGTAAAAGACTTTACGCTGCTCACTGTCATGCTAGAAGTGAATGGCTTGCCAGTTCCAGCATGAGATGACTGATTCCCCCCATGAGATAAAAGGTTATGTTCAGAAAATACTTTTAGAACACTACGATGAAAAAGTTCTGACTAGCTTTTGTTGACTAGATCTCTGGTTGTGCAGGCAGCAACTAAGCCGTGGAGCACGTGTGTCCAGAGTCTTGGTTGCCCAGATCACTAACCTTGGTTGCTATCACTATTCCCTCTTGCTACCTGCCCGTGTTATTTTTCAGTGAAAAACAGCATGTGTGAGGAGAGATGGGGCAGTTTGATGTGATCTCGGTTGCTGGGAAGTGAACCAGGACTTGGTCCTGAGGAGGATTTTCCTCCAGAACTCTTCCTTTCATAGTGCTTACTCAATATTCAGAACAAAATGGATTTCTAAAGTGTATAATATCCTGAAAGCTGAATATGTCATGCTAGCCAAAGATAACTTTGTATTTTGGCCACTGTTGTAGATGGGATACTGGCTTAGGTAGACAGATTAAACTGCAACAGGGGAGGTTCAGACTGGACATTAAGAAAAAATTTTTCAAAGAAAGAGTGGTCAGACAGTGGAATAGGCTGCCCAGGGAGGTGGTGGAGTCACCATCCCTGGATGTGTTTAAGGGTCGTTTAGATGAGATGCTGGGGGATATGGTGTAGGGGAGAACTTTGTAGAGTAGGGCTGATGGTTGGACTCGATGATCCCAAGGGTCTTTTCCAACCTGAATGATTCTGTGATTCTGTGATCTTCTGTCTGACCTAGTATAGCCATTCTTATTTACTCATTTATGTAAGGTACCAAAACACTAAAAGATTATCACAGGTCTGTACAGACTATTATTATAATTATCATTATATTCATTTTTTATTTCCAAAACTATGGATGGCCTTCTAAGATCTCCAAAAATAAACCCCTTCATTTATTCTAATTACCCTAGGATGTGAAGTTGTACAGGGGGATCAGGGAAAGTAGGAATTGCCTGCCCTCAAAAACTTCCTTGCACACTATCCGGAGACATAGTACAGTCTCTAACACCTGCATGTTGCAGGAGATCACCAAGAATGCAATAAAAGAGCAAAACGAATGAGGACATTGTGACAGCTGTATTCAAATCATGTCAAAGGATAACTTCTCTTGGTATCATCCCACAGAATTCCGTAATGCTTCTTAAACTGAAGGCTTATATTGTGCATCTTTATGTGAAATTCAGACTGGTCAATGTTCCTTTTACGACCACAGTGAATTGCGTTTTGAAGCCCACACACGTATGTGGCATCCACCATATCCTGTGGCAATGAGATCCACTATTTAATTATGACCTTTGTGGAAAGCATCCTTTCTTGGATTTCATGTTTTAAACTTGCTAACTGCTCATTTTATTGGGACTGCTTCCTGTGCTGTGAAATACAATGAAAAAGCATTCTTTATTCACTTTCTCAGTATTGTTCATGATTTTCTGGGGCTCTGTCGCAGTTCTTTCACTCATTTGTCTCTCTTCCAATATGAAAATCATAAAGCCATTTTTTTTTTTCCTTTCCTAGTACAGAAGCCATTACACACCTTTGATCATCCTGTCACCCTTTTTTTTTATCCTTCTATTGCTATCCTGTCATTTTGGAGATGAGATGACTGGAACTCTATTCAATATTCAAAATGTTAGGAGGGCAATGGATTTTTATGGCAGCATTATCGTGTTTTCTTCTGCTGTTTTCTGTTCTTTTCCTAATATTTCCTTATATACCATTTTCTTTTTTTGACAGTTGATGAGGATTTAGGTGACATTTTCATAAAGCTGTTTCCAAGCTCTCTTTCCCAACTAACAGTTAATTTCACTGTGTGTTTATAGATTTCCCAGGGTACAGGCATAAGACCTTAGTTATTTAGCCATGAAAACACAGCTAAATTACAAGAGTGTTTTAGGCTGTAAACAGGAGATTGTTGGTAGAATTTAATATTCGTTCAGTTCTACTGGCAATTTATATTGTTATAGGTTTTGTTATACCAGAGATTTCTCACAACAAGTATATAAGGCAGTGTGAATGTTTCCCATGGAGTCCATCTTTTTAGTGGGTTGTTGATTATTTTAACAGAACATTAATTCTAACAAGAAACTCATTCAGGAAAGAGCTCATTCAATGAGTTTTATCTGAGAGGGTTTTGCTAATTTTGCCACTGTAAGGCATATCCTGACCAAAACCAAGGGGACCCAAACAAATGCATAATCCTTTGCCGTACTAACTCAATGGAGATTTCATCCCATAGTCTTCAATATCAGATAGAGATGCATAGCCCTTCAATGGTTTTTGTAGCTGAAATGTGCTATCACTATCATAATGGTTGCTAAGATGGAGTTCTGGAGCTTAGTGAAATCTGGAATTAAATAAATCACCTCAGGATTGTTAAAACCTAGCTGCAAAAGAACTTTAAATAGTTGTTTCTAAAAGAAATGCTGACAGAATAAACATATTACTGCAAGTTGATCAGTCTCATCTCTGACTTTAAAACACTTGCTGTGTTATATTTCAATAATCACAGTCAAAAATTCCTTAATGGGCCAAAGAGACCTCAGTATCATATCACAAGCAAGTATCTTTTTTAAATAAAGTTTTCAGCACTCTCCTTTTATGGAGTATGAGTCATTTGACTTTTTGCTCGTTAACATAAGCTCTTGTTTTCAAATTTGTGGCTACGCTACAGCACAGGAGCTAGGGGTGTATGAAGATTTCCTGTTAACACGGTTTTCTGTGAGAAGGAGCTCTGTTTCTTACTAATTCTGTTTATTCCTATGCATCATAGGCAGAGTTTTCTTTGTATGGCTTTTTTTTCCATTCCAGTCTTGGTCCTGCTTGTCTTGGAGACATCAGCGATGGAAACATTTTATAGCTGTGATGGGTTGACCTTGGCCAGCAGCCAGGCCCCCACCTGTCTGCTCTCTCACTTCCCCTTCTCAGCAGAACACAGGGAGAACATATGATAGAAAATTTTACAGGTTGAGATAAAGACAAGGAGATAACTCACCAATTACAATCATGGGAAAAAAACCAGACTCGACTTGGAGAAAATTAATTTTATTTATTGCCAATTAAAAATAAATGAGGATAGTCAGAAACAAAGATAACACTAAAAACACCTTCCCTCTACCACTTCTTTTTCCCAGGCTCAACTTCACTCCTTCATTCCCAACTCCCCTACCTCCTCCCACCACAGTCTGCATAGATGGAAGCACTGCTCATCTCCCAGTCTTTCAGTTTAATTTCAATTTGGAGAGCTGAGATGGCTCATTGACTCAGTCAACTGTCTTGTCCGTTAAGGACAATTGGAAATTACAAAGCTAGACTTGAAATACAGAATAACATTGTGAGTACAAAGGGACATCCTCAGCTATTAGATCACAAATAAGGATAAGGAGGCCAAATACATGAACTAGTCCAAAAGATTGTCAACAAACTCTAGTCAATTGTTTGAAAGACGTTTAGGGACATGATTCTATGTGCCTGTTTTGGAAAGTCGTTTACTCCAGCATATTGTTTTATTAAACCAGAAAGGAGACGGACCTCTTTCATTTTCACTGTTCTCTCACAACTGCAACAGCTTAGAAATGTAGGTATGCAAGAGAATAAATTAAATAATTACTCTTCTCGTTGTTCTGATTCCCTGTGCACACCAGGAAGCCTGATCTGAGCAGTTCAACTTGTAGAAGCCCATAAACTCTCTGCAGATTCAGTGGTGAAATAAAGAAATATTTTATGAATGAATAACCCCATAAAATGGGAAAGGAAGTTATTTTGGACAACTTATTTTTTAGTATTTGATAGGTGATATAATTACTAAGTCCTTGAATATTCTTCTTTTCAGAGAATACTCAATACCTTTAGATATCGTCCTTGAGACCGCAGAGTGACTACGAAAACTGACCAACAACAGCAGTTTTCTAAATATCACTGGTCTTCTGACAAGTAAGTTCTTCATTCTAAGTTTTGTTTTCTTCTCTGTATTCCTGACTAGTATTTTATCCTTGTATTTATTATACAGACTACCATATTCATTTTCTGGGCCAAGAGAATATGAGTGCAAATTGAATAGTATGACAGTGATCTTAATCTTTCCCAGCTAGACTGAAACCTGTCAATATTACAGATATAACTGAGGTGAAGTACTGGCTCACTTGATTATTCCAAGTTCTAATGCTAGTGGGACTGTAGTCATATCTCTGGATGTTTTGGGGCTTTCTCCCCAAATGGGAGAGGTTAAATGGTTAAAACCTCTTTTCTGTCACTAGAATTGTGTGGCATCAGGGTCAGGAAATGCTTATCCATTTGCAGTTTGGCTCTTCTTTTGCTTCTTGGAACCCTCCAGAGGTTACTCATTGTAGTAAATGGGACCCTAAAATTTTCCAGGGTTCACATGGATATAAAACCCATCTTCATATGCCCCCTTTGCTCATTTAGTCTCCTGTGCATCCTTTGCCTGTCTTACTCTTTGAAATCTTGAACTGCTTAGTCTCAGACTTATATTACATCAGGAATTTGCTAACACTGCTTCTAAATCAGTACCTTATGCAGTGCAGTCCACCTAGTACAGCAGGATATACCAGAATAGCCCTTTAATACAGCCTGTTTCCGTAACTACACTTATTATCTATATGGCAGCAATACCTGTCTCACTTTCTCCCACTGACTCTGCATTGTTTTTCTCAAGTTCCCCTGCATTCCCCAAAATTTAGACCTCTGACTGCCATTAAACTTTTTCATGACTATTCAGGCTTGATACATACTACCCCAAAGGTAAACTGATGTAAAATGGGGGAACTCAAGTCTTGAAAAGGGTCTTTGGACTTTATTCTTCTTCCATAATTCTTAGATTTCCTGGAATCTGTTGTGGTTATACTGGAAATGGGAAGAGGAAGTTGTCTGATCCTTGGCTTCAATTCTAAAGGAACAAGAGAAAAACTTTTTTCAAAGTTTTTTAAGCTTTTAAAAGTAACCTACAAGTTGATACTCCTCCCAACCTGAGTGAAGCCCAAGGTGAAAACTCTGAGACAAATATAATGAGAGTATCTCTCAAAAATAGCAGAGATTTTATAAAAAATAAAAATAAAAGTATTTAACAATTTGAAAGTTCTTACTGGATTTAGGGAAAGGAAGCTGGAAGAATTTGGAAACTGCTGGAAATAAAAATGTCTGAGGATAGCGTCTACAGTTAGAGGCAAGAGTATTAGAAAGGCTGGTAGGATCGGGAAAAGTGGAGAGGAAAAAGAACAACTTGTTTTGGAAGGGGGAGGAAGAGGATCCTTGCTAAAAGAAACAGAAAAGAAAGCTCCTTTCTGTTCAAGCCTTGTTGATGGAGAACTTCAGAACTTCTTAAAGTTTTCCTGTTCATAAAGAATAATGTTTATAAGAAACTACATCTTAAAACACAAAATTATTTCTAAACAATGGTGTCCACTCATCCTAGCTTCTTAAGTGAGGGATCTTATACGTCCAGAGACTGCTCCACCAAAATATCAGTGAAGATTCTCGTATTGCTACCATACTTCATCTTTCTTTGCAGTTTCATATAGCGACTTTAAATATTATGTTATTTGCTTCTTGCTGGAATATATTCCACTTCAGTGTACCCAATGGATTTTATGAAACTCAGTGCCTGGTTACAGGCTGGCTCAGCTTTGACAATCATATTTGATTATCCTGTGGACGATAGGTAATGAAATTTTAGGACATTATCACTTCTCGCCACAGCATATTTCTGAGACAAAGATGAAGAAAACACATTGAATTTAAGTCATACAGTATCTAATATTTCATGCCCTTGTATATCACAATTAAGCAAGTTTAGTTACCAGAAGTCTCCAAAATAAGACTCCTAATGTATTATTTCATATTAAAGAAGAAAAAATTCTATAAAGAATATGTAACATTTAATAACTGCTCACATAAATTAGCAAAAATACAGGAATAAAAATCTTTGGATTACATTATTTATATTACTTAAATGTAATTTTATTAGAAGCTACAGATGAACACCTGAAATTTCAGATTCTACACAAGCAGATGAAGTTGTAAGACTTTCCTGTTTCCATTGTTTTTACACGTGGAAAAGCAGCTTCCTTCCTTCTTATTGCTTGTTTGGTTGCTTTTCAGGTGTTTTGGCTATAAGCACATAGCAAAACTTTTGAGTCTTATATGGGGTCTGAAAGGAACACAGGGTCACGACTTGGATTTCTCCCTTCCCAGAAAGCAGATGTACTAAGTACATCACTTGTTACTAAGTGATCTCTCTTCTAATTATCTGCACTTCTGTGTGGTTCACTTTCTTATCTGGACCGTAACTTGTCAGAGATGTGTATAACAGTAGAAGCTTCCACATCTACTTAATTGACCATTCACTTGGATTTTACTAAGAGAAAAGACAGGCTAGAGTCAACAGCTTCAATCCTTCTTGGATTTGTCTCTAAGATGCAGTTTGGAAGCTCTGTCCTCTTTACCATAAAAAGCAGAACGTAAGGAAGCTGACACAATTTGACACAATGAATTCAAACCGAACAATTGAATTACTCAGTCTCTGTGGCATTAAGCGTATCAGAACTGTGCACACACCTGATTTATCACTTCATTAACCCAAGAAATAAATAATAAATAGTGAGTCAATCTGAATGGAGAAAAGGGAGGGTTTCATTGGGATTGAAGGGTGGGAAAGAGAGTCCATTTGTGTTTAGGTAGATTAATCAATTTTAAATAAGAACATTTTATTTCAAGGCAGATGTTACAAAAGCAAAGGAGAAGGATAGGCAGGTTCACAGCATAGACAGAAGTAGTGGGGTCATATCTCCTTTTATTTTGTAGTACAGAATTGTAATAGTCACAGACTCAATTCCCTCTTCTACTAAGTAGTATTGGAACCCAAATCCCTCACCTCTGCTTGCAGTACCTTTTAGCTACCTTGACTCTACAATATTCCCAGGCAAATTGTTAGAGTTTACTTCAATCTCTTCAGTGTTCTGATACAAAATTAACCCTACACAGCATCAACACAGCACATGGTAAACTAGCACATCCACAGAAAATACTTGGCATAAGGACTCATAATTGAGGGAAGGTGTTTGTTGTGGGTTTCAACAAGGTTCACAATTAGACATATGTTTTCAGCATTTTTCAGACAACCTGGAAGCTGATGGAATATCACTGTCAATGAAATTTCCAAATGATACGGAGTCCAGGCCACTTGCTATAGCAAAGCAACCTGGGTTGCTTGGTAACCTCGGTCCATCTATATAAAGCAAATACTGAATTTAAGGCTGAAGAATACTAGCTTCATTGAGAGAAAGAAGAATTGTGTTGTAAGGAGTCCTAACCTTTGAGGGAAATATTTCAGGAGTCACATCAGATAAACAACTCCAGTGAGAAAATTGACTATGTAGAATGGGGGTTGTTACTTTGGTTGTGAGTCTAGCTTCGGTGAGACTGATGCTAGAAGGCTTCATTTTGGTGTCTGTGCTTTAAGAAAGGGTGTTGAAAAAAAACAGAGGGGGTCAGAAGAGGGCCACAGAAATCACTACTACACTGAAGAAAATGTCTGCAACAGATTCAAAGAGCTCAGTCTGCTTTAGCCTTTTTAAAAAAAAAGAGAGCCGATTTGATGGCCTTACCATGTGAAAAAGCAAGCAAGTGGCGCAATTTAAATCATCACTCTTTCTTTCATGTGTTTATTTTTTAATTAGTTTCCTGAAAAAGGGTTGGTTCTTCTCACTTGATATCATTAAAGTATGCAAAGGTTTTCTGCCACAGTGTAGCAGTAAATAATATGGTAGCTGACCTCACTTGTTTGATAATCTAGACTGGGAAGTTATTACCCAAACAAGAGTGGGTAATTTCCTTTTACAGCATATTTACTTACTTGCTTACAGTATTGTTGACTGGCACCATAATTCCCATGGTCAAGATGGTGATGGGAGAAAAGTCCCTGATCACTATAATCCGTTCTGTTCCACTGCTGTGATAATATCATGCACCAGGTTGACTGCTACTTTGTTTACATTTAATGCAAATCAAGTTATGGAATTTAAGAAGTTTAGCAGTACATTGATAAAATTTCATGTTTAATTCTAAATGATCCTATTTTAAAATAAAAATATATATTTAATCTGAAAAAGTGCATCTAGTTTAAAAAAAAAAATGAGCAAAATCCATTCTGGTATTAAAAAATAATGCATTAATTTCTATCCAGGCTGCCTGCAGGACAATGGAAAATGAAGCAAGCAGCTCTACTTTGCATGATTATTTGGAAGCCCTTGAGATGTTAGAGCTGTGACATAGTGGCTTGCCTAAGGCAACAAGTTTGTTACACTTAGATGTTGAATTTTGTATTTAATAAGCATAACAAAAAAGCAAAATACTATGCATGATCTTTGTGAAAATAAACAGAATTCTTATCATAAAGAAAACAAATGTTTTTTCTCAATTAGGGAATTTCAGAACCAGATTATACAGACACTGAAAAGGGAGACATATATTTTTTTGCTTCAGCTTTTAAAGACGAGGTAGCATCCAGGCAAGTATATTTGAGTTCTGTTTGGTAGTGTTAATAAAGTGCTAATTGAAAGCTAACCTTGAAATTGTATAGATCTTTATCTTCCGTATATATAATTCCATGTATACCATTAGCAGAATTCAATGTATTTTCCTAGAAATAGAAGTTACACAATATGAAGAGAAAAGAAGCTAAATATGTACGTGGTCTTTCTTATTTCCTGAAATGCACCTTGAATCTGAGGTGCCTCTCCAGCTCCTTAATGTAAAATTCTGTTCAATAGAGTGTAATGGATTTAGTTTCAGATATTTTTACTCAGATTTCTAGCAGACTTTCTGCATTACGAAGCCAAATGGTATTGCAGGCCTTGTTATGGGAGAAGGCGCAGGACAATTCAGATGAATGTGGAAAAACTATAAATAAAAACTGTTAGCCTCTGACCCAACAATTGTCCAGTAACAAGTGCAATTATGTAGACAAATGGTGCTGATCACAATCTTCTTTCTCCACAGCATGGCAGTTGCTCGGTGTAGAGCATTGCTGAATAGATAGATACGCTTTTGATGCTGGCAGGAAGGAATATGCTTGCCCACAGTGAGATAGAGCACTCATTGACTGTGCTGACAGGTATAACAAATAAAGATCTTGGTCATGAGAGATGCTGAACATCTGTGACACCGGTCTTTGCTAATTCAGAGGTCTGCAGGTGAATGCATGAGTGAAGATGAAGGGTCACAGCCACTTGGTTGGGGGGGATGGCAGAGGGGACAGCTGAATGAGCAATTCAGTTTTAGGGAGATGAAATGCCAGTGGCACCAAAAAGCAGAAATTCACCCCAGTACAGGTGAGTTAAAATTGATTGAGGGGTTACCTTTCCCCTCAGAGACTTTGTGCCAGAGCAGGTAATGCATGTCTTTGCCACTCACACTCAATGCTGAACCCATGGGCAGCACCTTTCCCCCTGCAGTGGTGGGAAGCTCTTCACAGCTCTGCCTTCTTCCCCAGAAATGTGTCTGTGGCCCCTGGCCTGATCCAGGACAGCATTTCTGCTGTGGCCAGGTAGTAACGGGGTGCTGGGGGTCAAGCGCTATCTGTACCTGCTACTCGGGGCAAGTGAAACATCCTGAGTTGCAGTTACACAAGAGTCCCTGCAAAAGGGACCCTTTTGCAGGGGTGCTCAGGGCAATAGGAGGAGATGAGTGGGCAGGTCCTGCTGGGGTGTCAGGTGCCATAATCACTGCTGTTATCCTCACAGTCTCTCTCGTCCCTCAAAGATCCCATGGACCCATGTCTGTCTAACTTCTGGGAGTTTAGAGGTACTGTCACCTCAGGCTGATCCTGTTAACATAGAGAAGGAGTACTGAAAGGGCAACACCTTGAGGGACCCTGGTCCATTTAGTGTCTGAGTGGGCCTTCAGAGGTGTCTGTTTCTCTCCATTGTCAGCTGAAGGCAAATGTTGTCCCGAATTAGGAGCTTTGATTAAGTGCCTAAAGGTAGGCAGGATCACTGTGAACTTCTGTCCTCATTCCTGCAACAAAGCCTGTGGTCTCTACTCCTGACAGTGCACAGACAAGCTGCTGCTCCTTCTGCTCCACTCCTGATCTCCAGCAGGCAGAGGGAGCTGAGCCTTCGAGATTTGGGTCCCTCCAGCCTCCTCCCACAGGCACAAATTGTGGATGCCTAGCATCAGCCTTCACAGTGACCATGGGAGCCTGGCCTGGAAGGGTCTGTATTAGGGTCAACATGACTGTCTCAGCCCTTTCGCTGCAGAACAGGCTAGCACTGCATCACCTACAACATTAAAAATAGAAGAAATTGATGTTGCTGCAGCTGGGATCCCTGGGGTTATGGAGTATGTCTGTGACACCCTGCCTCCAGCAGCTCCTTCTGGAGCTCTGGCAAAGGGCTGCAAATTCCTGACAGCCCAAAGAATTTGGGGCAGAGAGCGAGTGTTTAGTGTCTTTTTAAGGAGTGCCACTTTCAAACTATGATTCCCCCATTCTGATATGACAGGGCAGACCCAGTCCAGCTTAAGAGCAGGTTTGGCTAAACACAGTGCTGTGTAGCTCAACATGAGTATTATTTTTGTATTGTAGTACTAATAACCAGTTAAAAGATAACAATGCTTATTAGGCAGATACACATTCTTTGCTTCTTGTCAGGGTACAAATGAGCAAAGAGCCAGGAGTACAGTTCATTAGGAAGGAACCAAGCCATTTAATTATCCTAAGAATACTGTCTTCCTAATTTTTTTCTCTTTCTTTCTTTTTTTTTTGCTAATAGTTGTATTTTTCTTACTGTTCACTGAGATTTATACATCACAATAAAAATGCAGAGCATCTGTCTCCTGGCCTATCAACTTCTTCAAGCTTGGAGAATTGAGGGGAAAAAAGAAAAAGAAAATATGTGAAAATAATGACTATAATATTGAGTTATTTTATGCTGCCATATGGAGTTAAACTGGTTAAACAAAGAGAAGATTTCCATTTCAATGTTATTTGTTTTATAATAGAAACTTCTCTTTTCTTCACCCTTCTACTTCCAGAAGGGTCTTATTCAATGTATTCAGTCCTAGCCAAAAGGTCACTCTTATCCTACAAGAGAGTTCTCCCTCTCCTTCTTGGCACCTCTGGATGCTGTGAAAAGAGCTCTCTTTCTCTGAGGTTGAGATCTGTCAGTGGGAAGGTGCAACCCGGGACCAGCTGAGTATCACCATCCCCTCCTGGAGGTCAAGTGCATCATCCCTGGGTGCTGCAAAAATTGTACGAGGAGAGGCATGGGCAATCCCACCAGACGTCCTGGCTCAGGATGCTTACAGTGCTCGGCTTCCTGACTGCCTTTCCACTGCATTGTGCCATTAATTTAAATTAATTCAGTCTCTTTGACAGATAGCTCCCTAGATAGGTGACTTTTAGTTTTATATTAAATTACTCAGCCTAGTTATTTAATGTTTGTATTTGTATATGCATTTTTCATTGTGGACTCTTAAATTTGACAAGGTGTTGATGAAGTAAAACATCCTGGAATATGAAGCAGTCAAATGGCTGTTAATTCCAGCTGAATTCTGACACTCCTAAACACAGTAAATAATATGTTTAATCTTAGTTTTGTCTTATGGTATTCAGTGGGAGTTCTTATGGAGTGACATTCAAATCTGCGTGAGTAATGCTCTCCCTGAGCTTCTTTCTGTAATACTGGGAGAGGATGTGCAGGAAGGCTGTTGCTATTCCAGCTTGTGCTGTGAAGAAATAAGAGACAAAATAACCAGTGTGAAAAGCAGAGAAAGGACTCTATCGTAAGGCTACTCAGCTTGGTGATTTCACTGGTTTGGGATCTGAGACTTTCCCTTGCACTGGATGGATGAAGTCAGAGTAGAACGAAGAGCAGCAAACCCAACACTGGAGGAGGATTTGAGCTCTGCAAGGAAAGGACAGTCTCAGACCCCATGGCAGATAGATTTATGGAGAGACCACCTGTACTGCAAGAACTGGCTATGAGGACATAAAGGGACCTTCTTCTGCCTTGTAGTGTATTTTCATACTTGCCAAATTAAACTGTGCCTGTGTGCCTTTACAAGCACCCCTTTCTCTTCACTTCCTTATAAGAACTTGGACCAAAGGCAAGCTCCAAGATCTTGCTATTCATAGGAAACAGTAAAGATATTTGAAGAAAAGAAACAAAAAAGACTCATTTGCTTGCAGGTAAAAGCTCAGAGGGAATAGATTATAAACAGCGCAGAAGAAATCTTTAGAGAATCTAGCTGCCAATGCTTGGCATACTTTTGCTCAGTGTATGCAAAGGGAGATTTGGGGCAAAGCTGGAAACACTCAAGAGACAAAGCAGAAGGTGCACGTGTAACATCACAGCAACTCCTGCCAAAACGCAGGTCTGTATTCCAAGTGAACAAGTAGTAGAGTTTCTGAGGAAAAAGGAATAATACCTAAATATCATGTTGCAAAACAGCTACATCAGTTTAATTGTAGCTTTTCAAAACATCTAGCCTCAAATAGACAAGCAGCCTCAGAGGTTTCAGACTGTGGATTTGAAAGTATGACAAGTTTGCAAATAATCTGTAAACATTGGTTTAACTTTAATGTTTGTTATCCTTAGTTATTGGTGATATTTTGTGTGTACTGCCATAGAAAAGGACAGACTAGAGACCCCTAAAACATGACTCTTGTAAGGCAGTAAGAGTGTACATATCAAAATGACCAGAAAGGGACTAGGTCAGTCCCCAGCAAATTAAGAACGTGTGTTCATTATGCTTGTGATAATGATAGTATGTTTTATAACATTACACTCAAGCAATTGTAATTTCAGTTTTATGGAGCAAAAAGTGCAATCTCTGAGATTTAACTTTTAAGTAGGGGATTTAATTGACACTGCTTGAAAAATATTAATGGCTGTTCATTAGTAGGTATTGTCTCTCCCCTTATCCTACATGACTGGTTTAATTTAAACTAGCTCACTGCTTTGTATATAGAATTATTGACAAAAATATGTCTTTCTTCAGCAAATGATTAGCTAAATCATCCTTTTATTTACAAGCAGCACTGTGTCCCTGTGCCCTAAATCTTGCTAGTTGGAAGAGTGGGAGGGAAAGCAATTTAATTAAGTTAACTTTATTGACCCGCTGGAGCTGTTGTTTAATAGCATGGCTCCCTGGAGCGTAGTGCAGGTAAATTGAATGAATGCCACAGAATATCACTTCCCTTCATTGCATATTTCGAACCTCTGCCAGACAGTTTGGGATGAGCAGCCAATCAGGAAAAAGGTTTTTCCAGCCTTGCTGGCGTGGGTGGCATTTCCCATTATGCTCAGAACGAGGTGCAGAGTGTTACCCATGCGATCCTCTGAGCGCATCGAGAGGAATAACTCTGAGATTGTGCGTTGCGCTCAGCTGCTGCACTCGGAAGGCAACTTTGTGGATTGGCTCTTCAGCCATGTATCCAAAAATACCTTTTTATGAAGGAGGAAAACTAGCGTGTGAGTGAATGAAAGTGCTGTGAGTAAACTATTTAATATTAAAACCTCAATAAACTCATTCTGCATGAGAAATCAGAGTCCAGAAGGTTAAGAGATATCTTCTAGAGCTGTGCTTGACATTAAATACTTGGGAACAAAATGAAAAATTACAAAACTTCTTTGTTAAAGTGTTATTTAATAAAACAAAATCTACAAGGACTTCCACAATGTAATCTCCTAGATAATAGTGCTTGCTGCTGTTTCAGTTACTGCTTCTGTTGTTAAAATCTTTGTCCAAATGTCTTATTAGTCTATAAAATGAGCACAACAGCTCCTCCGCAGCTGACTGGAACACACCCCATTTTCTGCACTATTCTTCAATACTGACCACTGACTGCTAAAAGACAGTATCTCAGTCTGTTTGTTGCACCTGTACTTGCAATCACTTCTTTTAAAAGTCAAGCCAGATCAGTAGTTGTGTGATGTAACAGCAACTTCATACAGCTTTTAACCCTTGCAGAATTTAATGTTTCTCTCATTAAAGCTGAGACCCAAAGTTCCAGTCCTACAGCTTTGCTTAAAGAATTAAATACAGCCACTAAGCTAATTTATGTTTTGCCCTGGAAAATAAGAAGAGGTGGAACTTCTCATATTCACTCATAATCAATGTTTTGAATAAGTTTGTGTGTAATTTTTCCTTTTATATGCAAACAGATTTTTCTTGGCTTCAAACTGCTGGTTTTAATTTTAAACGCATATGAGATAAGAGAAGTGGGTTTGTAGGGGAGGGGCATTGTCCTTTCTTGTGCTGCCCAGAATAGCTGGGAGAAGCAGGCAAGTTTCAAACATGTAAGTCCTTCTTTAGGTCAGACTTGGATGTCTTAAACAATCACACTTACAGCATTGCAGCCATGATCACTACCCCTATGGTAGGCATTATGTTGAAGGTGAGACCAACCATCCTTTAGAACGTCATTTCTCACAACACTGCATCACCTTTGGGGGGGGCTGGCCCTTGGGGCAATCACTCAGTTCCTCTCCTGACCTTTCTGCCCTCATATGCCACATGCATCCTCAGAAGTGCTGCCATATAATTCTAATATACAAACCCAAGCTGTGGTGCAGCCCAGGAAACTCCAGGCACTCCTAATCTGATCATCTGCTCTGAGCTCTGGCGTAGCACTGAGAGGGGGAAGAGCCACCCTCAGCCCATGATGTGAAGTCCAGAAGTTAAAACTGCCTTAAATTCAGTATTAGATTAACAAGTCTTTTGACTGGTGCTGTGTGTTTGTGTATTTACACAAACGGATGATGTCTTGCATGAGTAATCCTGAGAAGTTTACTAGCTGATATTCTCCATCTCTCTGTTACTTTATCTTCATTAAATGTATGTTTTAGAAGCCATTGCTTGAAGTCCGTAGTCCATATCTGTAATATAAGGGCAGTTTCTGTGCTAATGGTTGTGTCTGGGGTCAGAGGCAGGCCTTAGAAAGTAGACTTCTGTGATTTTCAGCTGTTTTTTTGCTCCCTATAGAGTTTTTGTTATGACATTTAAAAATATTCTGAAAGCTTTATTGTGTATCTAATAGAATGAGAAGAAAATACACATCCATGATGCCATCCCACAGTTCCTTCCAAATGCAACAGGCAAATCACACTGAATCATAAGTCACTGTTTTCCTACATAAGAATTCATACTATATTTTTAGCTGAAGATCTTTAAAGGTGTTAAAATACAAATACATTATATATACATGAATTTTAGTTTTACTTGATTACAGTTTTAAAGGACTATTAAATCAAGGTTTATAATATTATTTATTTAGTATTTTTAGTATTTAACCTAACATTATTTAATTTATGTGTATATTAATATTAATATTCATTAATAAATGCTAATTGATATGCATGGGGCATAGACCTCATACCTAACACCAATTTAGACTTCCATGGGTGGTTTTTTTGGTGGCAAAGTTGACCTTAAGCAGCTCCCACTCCTGTCCACAACCTTCCACCTATCTCTGTCTCTTTTCTTCCCGTTGTGCTGGCATAGTTTTTGTAGGAATGAACACTGAACTGGGTTAGCAGCCTTGGAAAATTACCCATCTCCTTTCTCTTTTTCTCAAGGTCTTTATAAAGTAGAGCAATGTGCTCATCTGGTTTGCAGTGTAGCCCCCAAATCATTGCTCCAGCGCAACTGAACATGCATCATAGGGAAGGGAGCTTCTTCAGTTCAGTCAGGCCAGAAAAAAGTGTCCATCAAACTACCATTGGATTTTAAGATATGCTATTTGCTTGATGCTTTGGCCTATAAACTCTACATAGACATGCTTAAAGTTAAGTACTACTAATGTTATTTTTTCTGAACTAAATCCTTGCTTTTACTGGTACAGGAGCAACATTTAGGTATAGATTTAGCTTTTGATATTTGAAGGTTTTGTGAGTTTGGAGTTTTTTGAATGCCAAAAGCTAGGAAAAAGTCTAAATTGGTGCACTTACACCACAGAAAAATGTGGTTTGTTTATTTGAGGACTGTGCATAAGAAATTTTTACTTTGTATACTTACAAGAGTTTGCTGATTTGATAGCTGGTTGGTTTAGGGTTGTTGGGTTTTTTTAAGTACAGCTTACATCAAGTGGATAGATATAACATATTGTAACTTTTTTTTCCAGATGCCAACAGAAACTTTCCCTGTCACATCTGTTTTCTTTTGGGGTTGGTATTTCCCACACCTAAGGGACACTGAGGCCGAAGTTTTACAGCTGCAGAGGGATGGCATTTTCTAGGCTCCAGCTGTTCTGCTTAAATACATTCCTGCTTTCCACTGTCATTGCCACCCACCAGCTGGCAGTGCTGCCCCTGCGGGTTTGCTAGCCGAGTGGCTCATATGATTGCTCCTTAGCCTGAAACTTGCAAACGCAGCCTAGCCAGTCCAGATTCACAGTTCACACCACTCAAGCTGAACTGGCTCTTTTTCCCTCGAGCATTTTAGAGGGTGTTCACACGAACCCCTCTGCTGACACAAATATGGGGCAGTGTGGAAAACAGGGAGGAGTAATGTTGTCAAATCGTCATAATACTGTGTGCAAAGTGAGTGTTTGCTGTTCCCCAAGTCTTAAGCACTTTAAGCACAAGAGAAGGCAGCAGAAGTGGCTGTAGCATGGTTGTGTCCATCAGACTTGCATTCTGGTGTGATGCCAAGCATGCAGCTATATGTAAACCCATATGCAAAGTTTTTTGTTCACACTGATATCTAAACATTCATTCACATTTCCCCCTCCTTTCTAAAGAGTAAAGCTGGCCTATGCTAGCATTTTGAGGTTGATTTTCTTTAACTTCATCTCAATTGGTTGTTAATTTATTTAAGTGAATAGAGATCAGTGAGGATGAGTCAAACATTTGCTACGCAGCAGACAGAAGTTTGGTTTAGAGTACAACATAGTCTCTAAGTCAACCAGTTAGAAACATAAGAATTGATTAGGAGGTGTTCTCAGCAGCTCATGGAGCTTAACCTGGCAGTAGATTACTAATGCTCCGTAATCCCAGCTATGGAAAGGTTTAAGGAGTTTGAAGAGTTTAGTTTGGTCATTTACTAGGAAATCCCTGTTGATTCCTCCAAATGAAAAATGAAGTGTAGGGAGAAGATAACATGGCCTGGACACCTGGGGAGGAACCCAGATGCTGAACAGGATTGATTAGTCTCTTTTTGTCCTCTGGAGTCAGAAGCCTGTTACTGCAATATCCAAGCTAATTCTCTGCCCTACCACGTACATATGGTGAAAGGATGGCAGCACCATTGTCACAACAAGAAAGGAAGATCCATTCTTTGCTGCAAAGTGTATAGTCAACAAAATTACTGTTTAAATTCTCTACCAGTGGATGACAGTAACCTTTATTAGTAGAACTAACAAAAGAAGGAGGGGAAGAAATGTAGTCTCTCAGCTTGGAAGTCACGTATGAGAATTAATTAATCCCAGTGTTTGTTTTCTTAAATAAGGGAGCTTGAAAAAAATCACTGAGAGAAACCTTGTGCCCTTGCACACATGCATAGAGTAGCATTTCCAAACCTTGACCACAGGAGATAAGAAAACATTAGGAAAGAAAACTTGTTAATACAAAATCCAGAAACTCTGAAGGGAACTCCCTAGTACACGGGTATTGGAGATATGCTGATTCAAGAAACTACTTCAAGAGCACATCAGTAAAGTCAGAGGTGATATTTTAAAGACTTTTATTGAAGAATGAAAGGCCAGTAATAATCAACATCACAATTTCTGCCAGAGAATAGGAATTAAATAGTCATTTCAGTATTTTATTTTATGATCATAATTAAATGTCTTCTTCATCCATGATATTAGCTCTTCCTTAACTGTCTTCTGCATCCAGAATATTAGACATGAGGAGAGCTACAATTTAGGCCAGGAAACACCCCAAGCAGTTGTTATGTGTCTGGATTTTATGTTTTCTTTCCTTCATGATCACTGTACCTTTAGCAAAACCACTTCTATATGTTATTATTCTTCTTTTGGGAAAGTGGTCAGATAGCATTATGAAATGCCAAGGTATACTACTGAAAAACCCACCCTGAATTAATGTTGTAAGAGTGCACCTCTATGTAATGTTTGTTTATATATATTTTGAACTGGGATATTTAGTAGGTGTTTCTGGAGCAAAGGATTCCAACGCAGTTGCTAGTATAGCCTGTGGCAGGAGATGAGGCTGGCTTTACCCTGCTATGCCCACATATGGCTCCACATAGATGCACTAGCCACTCTGTGGGGTGTTTCCATTCAGCTGTTTGTCAGCCACTGAATTCCCCGCTGAGGATGTCTCCTCCATAGAGATTTACAGACTCACACTCTACTTGGAGGAACCCAGTTCGCTACGCCAGAGAGTGAGTGTCCATACTGCTCAGCCCTGCCTGTGTGCTAGTGCTTAGGTCAGCATCACAGCAACCCATTTCAGGATTCACAGTACCCAGGGCTGGATTCCACAAATAGTAACCCCTAAATCTACAGTAAGCTGTGTCACCCTATGAAGTGCTTCACATGGCTTTGTACATCAATAAGGGTGTCTGGCCCAAACCTCTTGTGCTGTGGACCTATGGACACAGTGAAATAGATCATCTCTGGTTCTCCATGCATGCTCACAAAATACGTATGCACATCAGGTAGGAAAGTTCCTTCTGAATAGTCCAGAGAGTCTGATGAATTACGTAAATCTCGAACATGAGACACCAAGAAACACACGTGGGTGTTCTCAGGGGCCCAGTGCAAAGGCTGAGACACTGCATTGGGATACAGTCTAAGGTAGTCCACCAGCACTCTCACTAAGCTTTCAAAATTGTTCTCCTGTTCCTCTTCTATCCCCCCCCCCATTCTAGGAGCTCAGGGGACCTGTTAGCAGAACCCTTATTGTGCGTGATGAACTCCCTTAAAATTCTGCATCGGCTTTTATTGCATTGGATTGGTTGGCTTTACTTTCCATCTCTTTCCTCTTTGTTTTTCTCAAGATGGTTGTTTTCTCTTGGCTGTGGGTAGCACTGCAAGCAGAAGGATGTATGTGCATATATGCATTCAGCACCTGTTCTTCCTTCCTGTGTCAGGCAACAGGGGTGTGTATTTCTGCATCTTCTCAGCAAGTAGTTTTCCTTCTTCCTTTTACAGATCAATCCCTTGCCTTCATCTCCCTTCAGAGCCAGAGGGTGGTGATGCGTGCAGCTTTGCTTTCTTGAAGGAGAAGGACTGTATTGTTTTCACCATCCAGACAATGGGTATCACCTGCTGTAGGCAGCATGGGCTTTGCATACATTTTTTAAAGTCAGACACAGGGTGATCTTTTCTTATGCTGTACACTGGTTTTATACATCAGTTCTGCCTTCCCAATTTCAGATGTTATCAGCCTGCGTTGACTCCAAAACTTAGAGAAAACTGCTGTTCTTTTCATTCTCATAATTACTGTACCAAGCATATGTATGAGCCTTGAGGATTTACTTTTTCACTCCAAATGAGCAGTGCCAAGTGAAGTAACAATTCTAAATTATCTACCCTCCTTTCTGAGAGGAGGAAAAGTTACAGCTCACTATCAAGTACTAACTGAATGGAGCTATCTCAGATTCAAGTCAAAAAAGAAAGTGCAATCGAATTGGTTAATTGTTACATTAATCATAATAACATCATGTTTACAGGTATAATATATGCATATAAAGTGTGTATGTATGTATCTATAGAAAAATGTATGTATATATATACACACACATATGTATAGTAAGCGATATAAATATGTTATAAATATGTTATCTTTATTATTTACCTGCACTTTCTTCTGGAACATTTGCCCTGGGTAAAGCAGTAGGACCCAGCCTTGAGTAGCTCAGGTTCAAAGAAGCTCTGAAAACCTTCACAGTTAGTTCTGTGATGGTCCAAAGCATCAGTACATATTTTAAAAGACTAATATTTCATGTTAAGAAGCTTATAATTGTTTATTGGACTTGTGCTGTTAACCAAAACAGAGATGTTTTTAAACTGAACACTATCCAGAGAACGTGACAAGACATAAAATAAATAAATAGATAAAAGAATAACTGAAAATGTATCTGGAAGACAGACAAATAAAATTTGAGGTTATGCCATGGTGATAGTGGATAATTCTAGAGAACCTGCTTCTTGCTAACTCTAAAACATGGTTAAAATATGGCTTGCAGTAGCCTTACATCTAAAGTACAATTTCATTACAGGCTGTGCTGGGAAAAGTTACTCATATTATAATTGTTTGACATTTATTGATTTTTCAGTTGAAAAAAAAGTCCCATGAGTCAAATTCTACTCACAGTGACATTGGTGTATATTGCAATATTTTGTAGTTTCCTCACATTCCTGCTGTGAAAGAGGAGGCCACAACTGTGTGACATTCCTATCCTGATTGCCATAAGATTTCTAGAAAAGTCAGTGTTTCTCTAGCCCGTGCAGTCTAATTCCTGGAAATTGCACTGATTGCCATAAGAAGGGGAAGGAAAAAAAAAAAAAAAAAAGAAAAAACTCCTTAAGTTACCACAAAGTTTTCATGGAGTCAACAAAGTCTCCCTGTTGCCCAGATGACTTTAGGTGCTGAGAGGTCTGTCAGCACAGAGGCAGCAAGGGCAGAATTACATTCAGGTGTACCACGACCACATTTTATTTACATGACCAGTTCCCACTCAAGCCAGTGAAAAGTGTGACCTCGTGATACTTGTGAACTTGTATGGAGGCAAAATTGCACTAAGAAGCTAGTGCCTTTCATTAATTGCCAGAGTTTTAAATGTATTTTGTCACATTGCTATCAATCATGTTTCTGTTGCCCTACTTTTACTTAGTGAACAGAAATTGCTTCAGATTTATTATAACCCAGAGCCTAGCAAGACAAATTTGTTCCAAAATTGTAGAAAATTGACAGATTTGTTCTAAAAGTCCTTCTCTGTGCCTTTACCAAGGAAGTCGTTCTCACTGTTCTTTATGCACTGGACATAATTTTGGACATGCTTGGCAGCTGGGTTATACTTATAACCTGTGCTGTTGCTTGGCCTTGAGGAGAGGCTGAGAGAATGGGTTGAGGGCAGAAGGACATATTCAGATGGCCTAATTTCCATGTAAGTTCCTGTGTCAGATGTTACCTAAAGCTTTAGAGCCAACTAAGCGGAAAGAATTAGGCATAGAAATTAGTGTCTTTATATAGGCCCTGTGACAATGGCTTATAGTTGGTACATAAAGGATAATATCTAAACGTAAGTAAGCATCATCCAATCACCCTCCTCTTGGACTAGTTCATTTATGTAAGGCACAGTAAATGTAGGAATATCAATAGCAAATTCATAGCTTTATTTGTGCTCTCGATTATCAGTCACAGATTATCATGGTGCCCTGACTGGAAACACAAAGTAGCTTGTGAATTTGTGTGTGCTAATAGATTTTCTGTGTTGCAGAATACATATAATTTTGAATAATTTCACTCTCTTCATGTGTATGTTTTCCACTATAAGCAACTACTCAGTCTTTTAGCAATAATTGTTGATATTTTTAAAGATATGTGTTATAATCAATATCTGGGAGCTATAATTATTGATTGGAAAAAAACTCCATTGAACTAATTAGCCATTACTACTCGATATGTTTCCATGTGGAATGGTGCAATAGCCATAATTCTAGTTAAGTAAGAGGTTGCCTACATACTGGCCTATTTAATGGGTTTTACATCTAAGGAAGAAAAATCAAAGAGAAAAATCAAATGTTCTGTCTCTAAATTTTCTACTTTTTATTTTAGGTTCCATTCTATGGCTCCATTGTAGCAGAAAAGAAATGCTTTCATGCCTGTGATATCATTGTATTCAGAAGCCCCAGGCCTTGCCCAGTAGAACTAGCTCTGATGAGTAGGTTTAATAATTTAAAAGGCAAATCTAGCACTGAGAGAGGAGGGGAAGAAACACTTTTTGTGAAGTCTTACCCAGCGTAACTTGTTTTATGCATCCAGCAGCCTTCAGTTTCAGGGAAGAGCAAGACCTACTGTTTACCGTGGAGCCACTGTTTTGCATATTGCTTACAGGACCTGTTCTTGGCTAGTCTCTTGACTGCAGGACATTCAGAAGAATTGACGGCCCTTTGCTTCTGGGGCACCCGGTGAACGGGGCATTGCTGTAGTCTGGGTTTAGATCCTATGTAATGGAATGGATATTCCCAACATGAAGTACTGGAAAATGAGAAAGCTGCTGGTTTCCTGCCATGTATATATGCTTCATGAAAAGGAACAGCATAAATAGAAGGAGGCTGCATGTGAATACAAGGAGAAGCTGGGAATGACTGGCAGTGTTATGTAGACATAGGATAGCAGAGAGTATGGGAAGAGTGAAGAGGAACAGGAAGAAGAGCAGATATAGGAATAGCAAGGAGGAGAAAAAAGATCAACACACTGGGAGAAGGGAAACATGCAATCATAGAAGGACCAGAAAACTGGGAATGGAAAAATGAAAACAGAAAGAAGAAAGGGAGATGGCACATTTTGTTACTTAATGAATGGCTTAATGTGCCGGATACTGAGAAGAATTTTTCACCTAAATAAGGCAACTGAGTCATCTTCTTAACCTGAATTCTCTAAGTGTTACCTTACAGCCAAATGAATGTATGCGTCATCTCATAATGTGATTGTGACAGAAGATGCAAGCAAAGCAGCTATGAACCCAATACCTGTAGTATACTGGGACAGCTCTTAGGAAAGCTGGGATCTGATGGAAAATCAGTGAATGAACACAACTGTTAAAGCACAATGATAGAGAAGGCTGCTTTTTTGTTTGAAATACTGCTTAAGGATCAGGACAGCCCTCACCTTCACTTTCACCACTTAAAGATGGAGAATCAAAAGCTTACTCCTTTGGTTTTAGCCACATCTCAGCTCAAGGAGCTAGGTGGATTTTGATCCCCTAAAAATTTTTAAGCCATGAAAGATAATTTGCCTACACACCTTATAGGCAGCTGTGTGCAATACAGACATTATTCAGTCAAGTTTTTGCAGAGAATAAATCATAAATTCCTGCCAATGAGCAAAAAGAACTCAAGGCAACACGCAGTTACCTCTGTATTGACTTAACATGATTTTATAAGACACTGTACAATTGCAGCTTGGTGTTCCTCAGTAACATTGCATATCTCATGTACGCTGCAGGGGTGAATTTGATTTCTCCATCTGCTACCCCATCCCTGCCCCCATGTGTGACACTGAACTCCCACGTTGCTTTGGCCAAAAGTGACCAAAGTAATTTCTGTAATACAGTCCACAATGGTACTCTCAGATTCAAGGTGAGATTGCTTATAAAAATACTTTTAGATAACTTGAAGGAAAAAATGTTATAGAAACTGAAATTTTGACTATATTTTGCATTACAGGTTTCGTTACTCTATGACATACATGTTGCATCGTTTTCTTTTCATGCAAGAAATACTATGTGAAGTAAAATATAGGCATGGATTAGATCAAATAATTTTATTCATCAACTATGTGTGGAAACACAGGATGCTAAGAGAGACATCAGTAGGCTAAGAGACTATTTAAAGTGATACTGCCAAATTCTCAAGTGCCACTTTAATATGTTAGTGGATTAGTGTTTAGTCATTATTTTAAAATGACTCCAAAGTGGTCTGCTTTGCAAGGGGATCATTTTGAAAAAAATAAAAAAGTGAAGGCTGGATAACAACACTGCCTAGATGCTGTACAGGTTGTAGGGCAGTTCAGAATCTGAAATCAGAGTTGGTTCTCTCCTTCCTGTGGCTAATAAGGTCTGTGAGCCTGTGTGATGTAACACTATGTAGTGAACTGTAAGGTCTGGGAAACAGAAGTAACAAACTAATGACTATTGTGATTTTGAAGCACATTGATCTTTCTCCCTGTCCAAGATGGGGATGGCAGTGTGTGTCAGGAAAAGCTATTATCATTGTAATATTTACTGGAAAATAGTAATGCTAGAAGTTAAAACAGGGCAAAGTCTTCAGTTTTTGCAATATTAAAACATAGATGATGAATTACAGTCAATGTAGATAAACCACTTACCTTCATAATGCTGATGTAGGATGAGATTCTGCAAACTCTCCCCATTCAAATATCCTGTTGGGTCCCTGTATACTGTTTGACAGGCAGTAATCAGGGCAAAGCACTGCTGAAATTAATTCCTATAATACTGGGGGTTTTAATGAAAATCCTGATGACAAATTATCTTTGTTGTTCTCTTCACCATTTTATCCCTTGTATCCTAAGTTAATTACATAGCATTTTAATGGAGGCTTTTTGAGCATACTATACATGTCAAAGAAAAAGCAAAATGCTGTCAGTTTCTGGAACTTGCCCAAATTCTCAGAAACGTATGTGAATTTAATTCCGATGGTGTTTTAATTTGGGGGTTCATCATTTATATTTTTACCTGTCAAACACTCATTCGGTTTCTCTTAGCATAGCAGGTGGGAGTGAAAAACAGTATTCTCTCTCTTGCTTGTCTTTTGTGAATAAAATGAAAGAAGAGGAAATTGGACATCTCACAGGGTCATGATTTAGAACTAAAAAACATGATTTCAGAATGTTTAAATTAGGCAGCACTGTAAGTTGCAAAGGAGGCAAGACTAGGTTGCTGAAATGTAAAACAGATGTTGACAGGTAGCAAGCAAAACTTGTTAGATGCTGAGTTGGGAGGGGTTTTTGGTAATCTTTTTTGATATTATTTTCCAGCCATATTGTCAGACATAGCCTTGGATCATTATTTATAAATTAATATTTAAAATTACAAATTATTTGCATTATTTATAGTCAATAATCATTAAGCGTCACTACTCCACTACTTATTATTTCAGCTTTGTGAGTGAACACAATTTAGTGACTATGTCTCCTTGGAAAAGTTCAGATGCATCTAAATTGACTTTGATAGAGAAAAAAGTTTCATGTTAATTTCTTTTTTTTTTTTAAACTTAAACTTCCTTTTTTCTAGATCTTTTGTCTGAAATGAACAAATACTTTGAGCAAAAATGGGAAGTTTTCAGAATGATAAGAGCAAATGAAAATAGATGGTTCAACAATTCATTCAGGGAACTATTTGTCAGGTTCCCATGGGACACTGCCCTGAAGGGGAAGGGGACTCAGAATGGGTGCTGCTGTCTGAGGACAACCTCCCCAGACCCCGGCTCAGCCCACCCATGGCCCAGGCAGTCACACAGGCACAACAGAAGGGCAGGGAGCTCCAGCCTGGTGTCCAGTGCCAAAAGAGAGGGCAGAGGAGGCCAAGGAGGGAGCAGTGCAGACCGTTTTCTCGCCATGTAGGCAAGAGAATTAGGGAAACCAGAGTTCAGCTGGATTTGAAATTGGTAAGGAGTGGGAATGGCAACAAGAGAGCTTCTAGAGGCAGAATCAAAAGGAAGCCTAAGGAAGATGTGGGGCTGTGAAACAAGGCAGCAGACTTGGTAACAGAGCACACAGAAAAGGCTGAGCAACTCAGCATCTTCTTCGCTTTGGTCTTCACTGGCAAGTTCTGTCCTCAGATCTTCCAGGCAGCATCTGGGAAGATTGAGTTAGTGACCAAATAAGCAAACTGGTCATACACAAGTCCATGGGACAAGAGAGAATGGATCCAAGGATGTGGAGAGAGCTGGCTGAGGTTACTGCAAGGACTGCTTTGTATCTTTTTTGAAAGGTCGCTAGGGATCAGGAGAGGTTCTTGAGGACTGGGAAAAGGCAAGTGTTATATACTCATGAGCAGGAAGGCAGATACGGGGAACTATCTTCTGATAAAGCTCCCTTCAGTGTCCACAAAGATTTTGGAGAAAACCCTCCTGAAAATCATGTCCAGGTACATGGAGTACAAAAAAGGCAATTGGGAACAGCCAGCATGGATTCACAAATGGCAAACTGTGGCTGATCAATCTAAGTGATGGCTAGTGTAGTGCGTGAAGGAAAAGCAGTGGTTATTTACCTTAACTTCTGCAAGGCCTGTTACATGGTATTCCTGCAGCCAGATTGGTGAGACATGGACTTGAGAAGTGGACTACAACTTGAGTACACTGTTGGCCATACCATGAGGCTCCAAGAGTTGTGATCAGCTGTATAATGTCCAATTGATGAGTGGTTTCTAGTAACATCTATCAGGAGTCAAAACTGGCGCTGACATTTGTTCATGTCTTCACCAGAAATGTAGCCAATAGGACAAAATGGACCCTCGGCAAGCTCATGGATGATACCTAATTAGGGGAGCAATTAATATGCCAGAGCGGAAGGCTGCCTTTCAGGGGACTCTCAACAAGCTGGAGAGGTAATCTGGCAGAAACATTTGGAAGTTCAGCACAGGCAAATGCAAATTCCTGAACCTGAGGCAGGACATGCCCATGTAGCAGGACAGTCTGGGCACCAACTGGCTACAAAGCAGCTTTTCATAAAAAGCCCTGGGTATCCCAGAAGACAACTCCAACATGAGTCAGCAGTGCATCCTGAAGGTCAACTGCATCCTGGGCTGTACTAGCTAGAGTGTAGCCAGCAGGTTGAGGGAAGCAATTCTTGCTTGCCCTCTGCTTGGCACTTGTGAGACCCTGCCTGAAGGACTGTGTCCTGTTTTGGATTCCCCTGTACAAGATGGACATTGATATCCTGGAATGAGTCCCTTGGAGCACCAGGTGACTGGAGCACAGGACATACAAGAAGAAGCTGACAGAATTGCATTTGTTCATCCTGAAGATGAGAATAAGGGGGGAATCTAATTGTTTCAAACTACCTACTGACAATGTACAGAGAAGATGAAGCCAGACTCTTCTAAGCAGTGCACCATAATAGGACAAGAAGCAACAGACACAAGCTGCAACATCGAAAATTTTGTCTAAGTATCAGAAAAATCTTTCCTGCCGTGAGGAGGGATCAAATACTGGCACAGGTACCCGGAGAGTCTGTGGCATCTCCATTTTTGGAGATATGACAAAGTTGACTGTGCAAGTCCCTGAGCAACCTTTGAATTCGGATGTAACTTCAAAGCCGATCTTGCTTGAGTGGGCCCAGATGAGCCCCACAGTTCCCTTCCAACCTGATAATTCCAACATAATTTGTTTTTACTTATTTAAATAGCTGCTTTAAGGATTTAAAAATATTCCTGGGGCACTTTGTATTTTGAAGAAAAAGAACAGTGAAAATGCAGTTCATTATTATTACCAAAATGCTGCTAGGAAATATTGTAGGAGTGGTCACGTATACCAGGCTGCCAGAATGGATTGCATTTTTTTGTTAAATAGAACAAAAAAGTCAGTGAAGCATGTTTAATCCACACAAGTGAAGTGTCCTGCAGACCTTGTAAACAAGTACAAGGTAAAAATAGGTCAATTTGGGTGATGTACTGGCCTGGACAAATCCAACTTAAATATATTTGAATATTTTTCTGTCTTGCTTATTTCTTCTGCTTAAAATGCAAACCACTTTCTTCACCAGTTTTCTCTATCTTTGTAAATATTCTTCTGCTTAGAGAATAAAACTGACAGTCTTTGGGGGTTGGGGAAATGAAGGTAAGAAAGTTTTGTGGACTTTGGTGGGATTTTTCGTTCCAGAATACAGGCAATGATTTCTCTTTCAAAATCTTTAACTAGCTGTGTATCAAGACCTCCCTAAAAATAAGGGACTCTACTGTTCAATGGATCTGTGAGCAGAAGGGATTTTTCTCAAGAGGACAAGACTTTATCATTCCTCTTATGGTCCCAGAACTCCTGAGAAAAACCTACATTACTGAGTGAGATAAATGCCTGGCTTTGGTGACAGCCAGAGTGGTGGTCAGAGCTTCTGACTGTATCAGGTGAATATCCAGGCTCAGACAGCCATTAGGCTTGGGTACAGATGCTGTAGAGCTCCCAGCACGAGATGAGAAAGCCTCTGGCCCCCTTTGGCTGTCCTGACACACGTTGTTAGTGGTTGTTTGGGCAACCCTGTGCCTCCACGCTGAGCTGTGCTGGTCTTCTGCTCAGAGCACAGCTCTCCAAAGCATAATAACAGAAAAATGGCTCTGGTGGGCCTGGCATATTTTTCTGAACATATATGTTAACATATATTTCAAGAATGTAAGATGGCAGCTTTAGGGGGATACATTTTCCAGTACTTTTCTCAGCCTTTCCTGGTCTGAAGTTCAGGGACTTGTCTAGAAATTATACCTTCATTTCTAATAAATGTTGGGTGGGGGAGAGGGATGTCCCATGAATTTGTTTCATTGCTTTTTGATTTTATTCAACTTTTTAACATCTGCAGTATCTTCTAACGCTTTATTCCATAACTTAATTATTCCTGCTGTAAAAAAGTGTATTCCCTTTTTTAGGCTTTAATCTGACACTCCAACATTTCATTTGCTGCTCTTTCCTTCTTGTATTACTAGTAGGGGTGAATAGCCTCTCCTCTTTACCCTTCTCAATGTGGCACATGATGTTAGTGGTTTGGGCATGTTTTTGAGCTCCCTCTTTTCCAAATTGAGTTATCCCAACCTGCTTATTGTTCCTCACACAGATACTGTCCCTTACCATCAATTATCTTACTTAACATCTTTGTCTATATGTTTTCTGCTTCAGGTGAGTCCCTTGGAGCTTAGAAGATAAAGCACATTCTTTCTATGGCAGTAAGATTGCTCTCTTTCATTTCATTTTCCTAATTCATAATATTCCATTTGCTTTAGGCTGATATTTTCATAGTATGGTACGTGGTTTCTCCAGTTGTAGTAGCCATATTTCAGAGTGGTAACAGCTAAGTTAAAGATCATACCCATCATCATCATCGGTATGTAATTACGACTCTTTGTTTTTATTCCAGATTCAGCATTTATCAGCATTACATTTCATCAACACTTTTGTCACCAATCACACGGCATTGAGATATTTCTGCAAGTTTTCAGTCACCCTTGGGTTTTACTACTCTATATAATCTAGTGTGATTAACTGTCATCTCACTATTCAGCCTTATCCAAATTACCGATGACTGTGTTCCCTGCACTGATCCACTAGGAATCTCTCTGCATTGCGAGGAGTGGCAATTTACTTCTACTATGTGTTTCCTGTTGTCTAACCAGTTTTAAGGGGCTTGTTCCCTGTAAAGGAAGGTTTTGGCCAGGGAACCTCCAAAGTCTTTTCCGCAGTGAACACCTGTGTAAAGAATGTTTTTCACTTTGCTGGTGTACAGTCTGATTTTATTTGAGCTCCCCTTTCATACCCCAGTTACTTATCAGCCCTACAGAATTTCTGGCAGTCTTCCTGTTTCTGATGTGCTTAAAAACCATTTTATTATTGGTTTTATGCCTTTAGCAAATTGCTCTTCAAAATCTTTTTTGGCCGGGATTATTAAATCTAACTTGCCAGAGTTGATATTCTTTTCTATTTTTCTGGTTGGGAAATGACTTCCACTTTCAGAAGAGCTTCTAGCAATCTCCTTTACTGTGCTGTGTATTGAAATGGTCTAGAAAAAAAACAAGAACTCTGGGGAGTTTCTCTTTCTGTGTTCCCTGCCTCCCCCCAAAAATGACCTGACATTAGTTATGTAGTTAAGTTATAAAGTAATTATTGTTCTTTTTCTGAGTTGCTTTCTCTCTTTTGTGTCCCCTCAGAAAAGGCACTAAAACATGAAGGGAATGCTCATAAAATTCAAACCATGGGGAAAAACATCAAAGGGAAACCATTTGCAAAAATGAATAGAGGAAGAAAGAGTTGGTGTGAGCATGCATAAATGGATAAAAGAGAAAGAGTAGAAGGAGGAAAGAACAGGTTGGGAAAATTTACACACACAAATGAAAAAAGTGATCATACCAAAATAATCACCTCTGAAATATTAAAGGTTTCAGTGCAGCTTGCACTACAGTTCAGTGGGATGAGTCCTAGGAATATTCTGAAATTATGAAATAGTGTGTTTTCTGAAGATTATATGCAGATATAGACAGAGGTTTTGATATAGATATACACGTGTGTGTGTCTGTATGTCCTGCCTCAAAAGTGAGGAAGTCTCAGACAGCAGAGCTTCCAGCTGCTTTGATGGGATTTGAATAGTGAGCAGATCCCCCAAAGTAAAGGCAAATTTCATCCATGGGCAGCTGCCCAGATTTCCCCCCTCACCAGCAGACTCCAAATGGCAGGTTCCTTCTCTTGTAAACATACAGGTGTATACAGATGTGATTCTTGGGTATGTCCTGGCAGTGGCTGAGCACTGCACCCTGAAGCAGCAAAGTATGGTACCAGGTTATATCAGTGCCTAGGAAGATTGAGTCCTGCGAGCTTTTGTTCATGGGCAACTCCAGAAGGAGAGGTGCTGATTTCTCCCTGAGCCTGCTGCTCTGCACAAAAATAATGGGTCTGTTTGGAGCCCTAACAAGATAAGGCTTTCCAGCGATGTATTGCCAACTTTGACATTTCTCCAGATATGCAGGGAGGATATATCTTACCTTTTGGAAATGAGAAATTATCAAACTTTAAAAATACACTTACCACCCCTGAAAGGGAAGTTAATATAAAAATTAATATCACTATACATATAAATAACATATCTATTCTTACTGTAGGAGTTCTGCTGAATTCTGGGTTCTTCTTTGAAAGGCCAAGTTGGAGTTGCAGTCATAACAATCGTTTTTTAACTAGGCTTAACAATGAGACTTTTAACTTCTTTTTCTGATAGATCTAGATGCTCCAAATGAGTAAAATCAAGGTAGATGAGAGCAATGGTTGCTTCTGACTTGCACTTTTTGAAAGTCCACTGCACAGGACAAGGGCATAAGCAGGTGGGAAACATCAGCACCTGGGCTGCGATCAGCCCATAAACCATGTGTTTTGTAGCATGCAGCAGCTTTGATTTTGTTTCCCAACTGAATCCAAGATGTAAGATTTAACCTGTAAAGCCTCCTGTGGTTTGAGCTGTAGCAACTCTAAGGCCTCTGTAAGGTTAGCAGCTTTTTTGCACTGAGCCTTGGAGAAATGCTTGTTTCAGGCAGATACCATCCCTACCCCGAAGCACTCATTATCTCTTTCATTGACGTATTTTACACATAGCTAAAGACCTATATGTGTCCGGAATAAAAGCTCCCTGACCAGTCACACTTTCTAATTTCCCTACCTCCTCATCAATGAATGCTTGCTGGTGCAGGGCTCTCCTCTGCCCCTGTAAAGGGAGAAAATTCTTTCAGGAGGGGAAGCAGGATGGTATACAGACAGGGAAAGAAAGGCTCAGCAATAAGAAAGGAGATACAAATATGTAATAAATTTGGGAATAATTATCTATTCTCAATCTAGAGAGCCTGCCAATATAGAAGAAATAAGAAGAATGCAGTGGTGGAGAAAATGAGTACAGAGAGAAACCTCATCATAGTTATATGACACAGAAAAGTGACTGAAGGAAGAAGACTGTACCAGGATATATAACACAGTACAAAGCAAAACAAAGTGATGGAAGTCAGAAAAGAAAATGAAAAAACAAATATTCAAGAGGCAAATTTAGATTTTTTTTTTTTTTAAAAAAGCTCAGTAGAAAATGTACACACAACATGGTATGTAGATAAACCATTTTTCTCCCATAGCACTGCAATGCTCCAGAATCTAAATGGGCTGTGTTAATAGCAGCTCTGTGAGGTAGGATAAGGTTATTGTTTTATGTCTGTGGAGCTAACGTACTGAAAGACAAAGTGAATCTCAAGAGGTTGCAGTGGAAATCTGCAGGTGGAGAAGGGGTCTGAAGTTAATGAGCATCACTAAGTATTTGTCCCTCAGTAAAGTTTCAGACATTTTAAAAAAATAATGGAATGAAGTAGGATATGAAGCTGGATATAAAATGTCATTATCGTATTGCAAGGTATGATTTTATGTTAAAGAAAATTATTGTTCTGTATTTTTTTCTGGTTGTTGCTATGATCGTGAACTTGGCCAACAATCGTATAATCTGACAGAAAATCTGTAACAAATATACCTGCATAAGGCTTTAATAACTCTAGCTTGAAACACTAATATTTACTGAAATTTGAGTGTTATCTGCCAATATCGATGCAACACATGTTCTGATGAAACTGTACAATGAGCAACCGCCAATACACACTTCAAAGCTGTTCCCGGTTTTAAATCTATTATTTACTCTACGGCTCTTCAGTAGTTTCCTGATCAAACTAGTCAAGCTCTACCCTGGCACACTCTTATGATGCACCAGCATATTGAAATATCTCACAGTAGCCTTTTATATTAAGAATTTCACTGCACTCAAACTCTTTTGTAAGGATCTTGAAGAGCGCAATACGGACAGCATATTAAAAAGTTCTTGATCATTAGAGATGAACTGTTTGCTTTTTTGAGAATGATTCTATACTGATGTCCCTGGAGATGGAATTAAGACTGACACAAGGTGGATTTCATACATTTAAGGTCAAGGCCCCTGTCTCTCAGAAGAATTATAAGATGACATTGGTGAACGTAGTCTTTGCTGACTCTTCTGAGAATGCAGAAGCAGCAAAGTTAAATTGAGTCCTTAGCTTCCAGCAGCAAACTGGACTTGCTGTGAGCACAGGCAAAGCAGAAATTGCCTAAGGTAGCAGGCTGCTGGGAAGACAAAGTGCATGTCCCTTAACATCCACACACACACCACACCACACCACACCACACCACATCCCCCCTCCCCGCCCCCCCCTCCCCCCCTCCCCCCCCCCCCCCCCCCATTTTGTCCATATTAGGACAGGGAAAAACAGGTTGTCTGAAACTGCTGCTGTCCCTAAAGTAGGAGTGGAAACTATTGGTAGAATGCCCAGTGCCAGCAGCTGTGATAGCTGACTGGTATCAGTCCCTGGAGGCAGCCAGATTAGCAGCATGGATCCTCTAGATCTCTCCATTGCAATTCCCCACTTTTCTGCAGCAGGCAGGGGTGGCCCTGTCCCATCTGTTATTTTAGGAGGACTGACTGTCAATTTTGTCTGAGCTGTTGAAAAGTCTTGTGTTGGCTCTAGAATAAAAGGCATGCAAAATGTTTATAGTCTTAAATGAGGAATAATCATGGCATTACTTATATTTAGAAATTCAGGGAGCGTCCTTGGTCTCAATGTTGTATGTACCATGCTACTCGTTCCAAAATGCAGATGATATTATCAGCATTTCATTCTCCACTCCTGGCTATCTGAGTTTCTCCTTTTCCTACCCCAGGTTCTTTGTTGTGAATTCAACAGGTTTGTGTTAAAAACAATTTTCATTCATTCATTCAGGATGGATAGATGGATATTCTGCCATCACTGTCTACATTTGAGGTTTGAACCAGAAAGGTGGTTCAGTTTCGACTTTCCAACTTCCCTGTGTTTTGGAGATTTTTGGGTTGGTATTTCTACACCTTCTGCCACAGGCATTTCCAGAAATTACAAATTCAGTAGCCAAATTCAGTCTAGAAGTGGAACTTCCCAAGTCTGTTCCACAACTGTCTGACAAACTTTTGTTTTCTAGAGCTTTGTTCCTTCAAGCTGGCAAACCTCAGACCTTAAGTGATGGAATTGAACTATTTCTTTGGATCTGTGAATTGTTCTCTTGGTCCATCCTATGCTTGTGATATTCCCTCATGTTGCAGCCAGTGTTTTACAAAGTGACAGAATTTTACAACATAACTATGGGAGACATTGGCCTGTCAGCCTTGCACAGCCTCTGAGAAATAGCTAGGCTTTGATGAAAAACAGGCCTTGGAAGAAAGATAAGAAACTGCTGAGTTGTGCCAAGGTGGCAGGGAAAAACAACGGACAGCTGCAACACTGAACTGTGGAAAAGTACTGAACTGTGAGAAGTTACTGCCGCGAGAACAGTGTGTGAATAAGAAGGTGATTGATCTGCACAGCGCGTGTTAGAGTGGTCTTATGCTGATAGGAGAAAAGGTAGATAGCTGTCTAATTGCTGATTTGTTAACTATGAAGTAAGAGCTTTACCGACAGCATCCGAGAGCATAAGTATGTACCATTGTAACAATAAACTCTCTTTTTCCTTCTGGACTCTCAAGGAGAGTCTGTGCCTCAATTGCCACACATAACTGCTTCTCTGTTTTTACAAATCAAGAAAGCTTTTTATTCTAATTGTTCAAAAGTGTCACAGTGAGCCATATTATAATCCCCCTTTTTGTCATCTGTATTAGGCCAAGAGTTCTATTGCGAGGCTTGTGAGGATCAGATTTCTGACTCCTTATTTCATATTCCTTATGGCTGGTTCCTCTTTGGTGTGCCACTGCACTAGGAGAAAGGAGGAACTTTCTCTGAGTTTTGCTCAGGCTCAGTCTTCAAGGACTGACCTCTAGCCAGTTCACATGCTTCCTTGATCCCCCTGTTTCTGCCATATTTCTGTTTTTTCTCTGATACATCTTATTCCAACAGTAACCAAGCTCTGACGTTTGTATGCAGGCATCCTTGTCCTTCTCAATGAAAACCCTTTGGGCATCATGGCTGGATGCCTACTTCAGCTTTTGATTTGGACAGTGGCTCCCGTTATTTCAGTTGTCATTATTGTCAAGAAGCTTGTTTTTTATGTTAGTCCTCAGTGAAGACTGGATGTTTGCTTCTAGTCTTTGATGAACTATTAGGAAATGAAATAGGACACTCAAAAAAATCGCTTCTATGAGTTTTAAAAGAAGAAAATGGTGGGTGATTTTAAATTATTTTTAGCTCTGTGATTAGTAGTGTATAAATGTTATTTACACTTCATACAAAAAACACAGTAATTTCTTCTTTGTACGGGTCAACTAGCAACTCCTCTTACACCCACTGGCATACTTAGTCACCTCTTTTGTAAATCATTGCAAGCAAACTTACCCAAGAGTAGCTTTGATAAAGTGGCATGCTCCCCATGGCAGTGAAAAATTACCTTCTACCTTCTCTGTAACAACCAAATATGGTGTTGGAGCCTGTTTGAAAATCCAGGGCTCACCCAGAACTGTGGAGTATTGCTTTGCCCTCTGCTTCTTGCAGGAGAGGAGTTACTTCATGCCTGTTAGGGCTAATCTTTTCCCTGCTAGTAAAGTCCTCCCTTCTCTTCCATCACCCAGCAACCCTTTGAAAATAGGAAGGAAATACTTGCCAGCTCTGGGCTTCTATGATCCTGCCAGCGGAGACACTTATGTCTCAAGACACCCTGTGCACCCTTCTTTGTTTTCTACTGAGGATCTACTGGTTTCACTGTGTTTCATCTTGTCTCTCCACTGCACCAGACTGGCTATGTGGTGAAACACTACAATATGTTAAGCAAGACTTAAGGGCAAACATCCAAGTGCAAGTTTGAGAGTAAAAGGGTATAAATAAAACAATGACAAATTTGCTTCTGGTCTATATTTAACTATGACTCCTGTTTCAAATATCCTATGAGGGATTTCTTTTGCATAGCCCTGCAGTGAGAGCAAAGGATGGTGAATTCATAGGGTCAGCCTTCCTCCCAGGTGGCAAGCTCACTTCTGCATGAATTCCACTTCCAAATGCCCTGTCTTCCTCTGGGGCTGTGCTTTTGGATGCAAATGCAAATGCAGATCATGTCTTGTCTTGAGATGGACACCTCAGGTACTTAAATGGTCATTTCCATGTGAGCCTGGCAGGGACTATCAGATAGATACAGCTGATGTTGCCTCCCGAGATCAGAAGCGTTGTGCACCAAGAGTATATTCTCCCTTTGTCCTTCGGCAGTCTGCTGACAAGCTGCCCCTGCCCAAGGGATCCTTTTCAACTCCTCATGCTCCACTGAGGTTATTTATACAATTAAAATATCTCTATTATGAGATATCAATTGTGCATGTGTTCCGCAAGGTTCATGATCACTGGTATCTTAATGACTTTCTATAGACATCAGACTTTATTAACATGGATAACAGATGCTGTAAAATTCATATGGTGTGAGTGCTAATGCAACTTGTACATAATGTTTCAAATATAGTGTCTTTTTTGAAGATCAGCTCCTATTTGCTTTGCTGTGTACAAAGTGCATTTTCTTCTGATCTAACTGCACTGGAATTCCAGGCAAGGAATGTCACTTTTATACAGCTATACCATAATTCTATTTAAAAAAAAAAAAAAAAAAAAAAAAAAAAAATCCTGTTTTTACCTTATCTTGGATGTACAGGGATCCTGGTTCCCTGCAGATACAGTCTCCCTTGATACAGAAGCCCAGATACTGATTTTCAAGATAGGGTTAATTTTGGACTTTATTGATGCAATAGACCTTGGTTTTGGCTGCCTTCAGAGAATAGAATTTCCACCAAGCAGAGCTGATGTTGTAATCTTGGATGACGATGGCATTTGTGATTGTCCAGTGAGCTTTCCCAGGGATCAGCCTATATCTCTGGGTTTGGACACAATTATTTTCATTCTGACAAAATTACTGATGGTGTGGAAGGAGAACATGGCTATAGCTGGCATGGATTTAAATCTTTCCCAGCCATAAGATGTTTTATTGTTTGCATCATGTTCAACTTTTAAAAAATTTTCAGTCAGTGGAGTAGAAGGTCTGATTGTTTTTCAGAATGGTGTATGAGATCAGCAGTGCAGAATTATTTATCTTTTTCTTCACAGTATTTTTAGGAAAAGAGGAAAAGATGTTGATTTTTAAACTTATGTTAAAACATCACAGTGAGATTTTAATTTTAGAAAAACACTGGCTAAGACTTCTCTTTTACCTCCACTAATTATTTTTATAAAAAAAAAAAAAAAGCTTGGTGCTTTGTCTTTCTTTTCTTTTCTTTTCTTTTCTTTTCTTTTCTTTTCTTTTCTTCTTTTCTTTTCTTTTCTTTTCTTTTCTTTTCTTTTCTTTTCTTTTCTTTTCTTTTCTTTTCTTTTCTTTTCTTTTCTTTTCTTTTCTTTTCTTTTCTTTTCTTTTCTTTTCTTTTCTTTTCTTTTTTTTCTTTCTTTTCTTTTTTCTTTCTTTTCTTTTTTCTTTTCCCTGTCTCTTTTCATCTGTAGAAGATAGCCATAACCTTGCCAAAATTATGCAATTCATTGAGCAATGTGATTCAAATGTGGTACATGTGGGGTTTTTTCCTCTTTCTACCTCCCACTAATGAGGGGAAGAGTTCTGTATTTGTGGGATTATACTGCAAGACTCATGATTTTGATGTGAAGCTCAAATAATTAGCATTGATGGTCTTATCAAACAAGAATAAATTTAGGATGGTAAAGTAAATGCAAAGTAGAGAAATGGGACAGAAGGCAGAAACTGAGGAGCAGTTTTTTCCACTACTAGTGGCTTTGCAGTTGGTGGCCACAAAAGCATCTTTCTGAACTGTATTGCTTGCTGTGGTGGACTGACCAAAGCAGAAGAGAGCTAGGATCAACAGCTTTCTCAGGCTTCCCAGCTACAGATACTTTCTGATGAATAGGGCTCCTAATCACTTGATACAGCTATATGCTTTATGCCTCAATTACCACAGCTTTCTGTTGCAATCTTTGGTTTATTCACATCCAGTGAACTTCATTGTGCTTTTATTTTTTGGAGAACGACATTTTTAGTGCTTATCTATCTTAAAGTTCGTTCCTTTAACTAATGGTATCAAGTCAACTGAACATGGGCTTTTAAAACAGAGTATTGACTATTCTTTCTTCAAAGATTAGACTTTATTTCCAAATTTTGGATATCTTTTTTTTTTCCTTTTTTTTTTTAAATCTGGTGCGTGGTGCTACTGTATTTGCAGAGCTTGATCCAGAAGCATCGAAGCACATGCTTAAGGAGAAGAATGGCATTTGGTTCATGAACCCCATAATTAGTTCCCCTTCCTAGCTCTAAGCAGTAATTAAATCTGTCACTTCTGCTCTGCTGATTCATTTATTTAGCTATTTAATTGCTCAGCTGAATATGTCTTTATCTCCGGAACTGCAACATTTTATTCAGACAAAGAAATAGCATAATCCATTATTATTTTTTTTCCAAGGGTAGGGACATGTAAAAGAAAAGAACACTAATACTAGATGATTTGGTGGTGTTGTCAGTTTTCACTTATCAAACAAAACAGTGTTTAAGGGAAAACTGCAACCACTGCTTGAGGATAGGTTTCCATATATAGGCTTGCTTCTCCAGGAAATTATGTGAAACATGAGGAGCCAATGTATCTGATCCAGGTTTCCATTTCCATAATGAGTTAACTTAAAGCACTTCCAGGTAATAGTCATAATTTTCTATAAACCAAGAAGTCTTACCCTGTTCTGTTGGTGGAATATTTTATAAACAGTTTAAAATTGCAAATATATACTAAATTGTTTACAAACTAAACAGTACCTTTTCTTTATACATTTTATTTTTGGGACATCGCTCATGGAGATTTCTGTCATCTGTCTCTTAGATTTATCATCAAATACAGCATTTTGATCTGTAAAGCAAATGGCATTTTGAATACTTTCAAGCTTACAAAGGAGAGCCCTTCTGAGGCATATTTCCATACATGCAGTTTTTCTCATGTTACATTTTCAGCATCCTTAAGGGAGGTTGCAAGATTCCTCCACCATTTCTATACATAGGTTGGAAAAGCTGGTGTAAGAAACCAGCATGCAAAACAATGAGGACCAGGTCAAGACAGATCAAGTCTAACAGGGCCTCTTGGCAAAATGAGAAAATATTGTTTATTTTTATAACCTTTTTCTTCCTCTTTGAACTCTGTAATAATAGCTGATCCAGGAAGTGAACGATACAAAACCCACACAAAATTCAGAGAGAAGGATACTTTTCTTTCACTTCTGGCATCCGTGGCTCAGTTCCACCAATTTATTCATCTGCCAGGCTGTCTAGATTTTTATACCATGCACACAATCTTGCATTTCACTCAGTAGTGACTTATTTTTGTGACTTATTTTTGCTGTCTTGTTACTCAGTTACAACTATGCAGCTGTCTAAGTCATAGGTCATGTTTTTCCCAGGTAAGCTCATTATTCTAAAAATCTTTTACTGCTTACCTGGAGGGGTTTTTGTTGTGGAGGATTATTTTTTTTTCCTTCAGTGAAGGTTCTGTCCACTCCTTTGCAATGCAAATCATGTCTGTACTGCTGCTGCGGACACCCAGCTTGGCCTTGCTTGAAGTAAAATCAGGATCCTATGTGAAGATCAGCAGGTGGAACTGGCAGGGTTTATTAGCTATATTGCAATACCTTGCAAATACAACTGGACGTCCCGCGGTACCTCTGGCTGCTGGGCTGGGCTACATGGACCTCCACCCTGCCTATGCCAGGACAGGGGTCTCTGCTTCGCTCTCCCGCATCCTCAGGAAGGGCTTTGTCAGCCCGTGGGCTCGCGGCTTTGGCCCCAACAATGCTTAGTCTGTATTGTTTGAGTTGGTGCTATTGTTCTGCATCTGTGCACTCTGGGTTACTGAAAGCTCTTTGTTGAAAAAAAGAATATTTCTATCCCTGCTAAAACTAGGAAGTCTGGAAATCTTGCGGGCGGTTTTGTTCTTGCAAGCCTGTGCACGTGATTTTTGGACTAGGGTTTTGCATAGGCTTCACTTAAATATTCTCTCTTTTAAATACGTTTCTTCAAATGATCTTCCAAAAGTACACGCTTTGTTATGTAGGGCACATGCTTAAATTCAGGGAATTAATAAACCAGCAAACCCCATCTCTGGACATCCTTTGAGGATAAGAGTGCTTTCAGGATAAGCCTGTATGTGAATGGGTTTAGTATGAGAAAGCAGTGTTCACTGCAGCAGGACAAACAAGTATGATCAGAGGAGGGCATGGGAATGAAATGGAAAAAATAACATTTATTTGTGTAGAATAGAAGTTTATTGTTGAGTTGGTGGAAACCGAACAGAGGAAACACAGGGATAATTTCAGGCGGCTTTTATCTCAGTTCAAAAAGATCATGAGGTTAGTCAATAGGATTAACTACTTTTACATAGATTTGTACATAAACATTGAGAGTTGGAGGGACATCAGCTGAGTGCCCTCCCTTTGCAATGATAACATTTGGGAATGTCTGTGGGGGGAATTAGGTGACTGTGACTATTGGCTTCCCCTCAGATGAACCTAGCTGTTGTCATCCCGCCATCAACAGACTGGAAATTACTATTTCAAAGGCATTGCAGAGTTTACAAGCAGTCAAACGGGACCGAAACCACTCCAGTCTTCACCCAGTCCTCCTCATGCCAGAGCAGGCAGCGTCCAGCTACTTGCACGGTGCGAACTGGAGGTTTGCAAAGTGGTGCACAAGCTCTAGGATCGGGCACTGCAGGTGGAGGCACTCTGCTTGATCAAGGGTGTTTTGCAGGTTTTTTGGTTAGTTTTCAGCTCTAACTCACTATATAGTTAAAAGCCTCAGGCTGGAGTTTCTCCTCACAGTTCTGGAGTATGCTGGTGTAAAATGTGCGTAAATCAAATTAGATTAAATCCCCCAGTTTTGATACAAATGCGCCCGAGTCTGTATTAATGTACTGATTTACTTATTGGCATATCAGGAACCTGTTGTTAATGTTTTAATTTAGAGAAGCCATTGCTTCTACTGTTTGTGTGATGCAAAGTATCTGGGGGGTTGGAGGCTACCTCTGACCAGCCCTGGTCACTGTACTTGGTTATATAAGATGCATAGACTGGGGTACCTATAAATATTAGCGCGCAGCTGTCACAAAGGGATTGTGAGCGAGCCACTCGGAACCTCGAAAACATTATAGCTTGGCACCCAGAAATATACATCTTTGATAACATATTACAAGGTTACGTATCGGGGAGAGAGGGTAGGAAGGCGGTGACTGCTTTTAATCTTTGTCTCTTTTTAAAAATTATTTTTCCTCCTTTGTACTTCTGGTATACATGGGATCTTTACAATTTTTATCACATTAGGATGTGACATTCCTGGCCTTGACAGTGCTTTTGTTTGGATATTTATAGCAGCTTCTGGTCATTGTTGAGCAAAGGAGATTGCCCTGCCCTCTGGCCCTTTCTTAAGCAGATTTTGGGCAGAAGCTCCTCTCATGTGGCACTAATTGAAATGATTGGTGGAGGGGGTGTTGCGAGTACACTCTGGCTGACTCGGGCTTATCTGCCAGGGGCTAAGCTAGGGGAGGAAGGGAGCAAAAACGGGGAGAAGGGAGGAAAGGGGGGGGGGGGGGGAAAGCCGCCCAGCTTTGCTTCACCGTGGTAGGGCTCGGGGCTCTGGGCCGCTGGTCCGCGGCTGGGCGGCGCGGAGGGAGCCGCGGTCGGCAGCCCCGCGCAGGGCGGCGCGGAGGGAGGCGGCTGCGCGCCCCACGGGAGAACGGGAGCGGCGTGGGGCTCCGGCCGGGCTGGGGGCCCGCTCGGCAGGTGGGTACCTCTGCCCCCCGCGGGGACGCGAGCAGATGGGGCGGGGGGATGGGGGGTGTGCAGCAGGGAGGACCCCGGTCCTGCTCCCTGGGGTTGCGGCGCGGCCGAGGAGGGGGTGCTGCGCGCGGGGGGTTGGTGTGTGTGGGGGGGGGTGCTTTGTTTTGAGCTTTGCAAGAGCCGAGCACGCTGCTTTTGCGGGTGCTTCAGGGGCTGAGTTTCGCTCCTCTGCCTGCCCGGGACAGGCTGCGGTGGGCAAAGTCGTTAAAAGATTGAGACCAACAAGTTGCTGTGGAAGTGGTTTGCGTGGAGACGGGGCTGGTTTTATCACCCGCGCAAGCGAGCTGCGCTGAAATATGCGTCGGGGACAGTCTGCGGGGAAGTGTGGGCTTCCCGTGGGTGAGTGACCCCGCCTGAGTCGGCAGCTCCAGGGTTCAAACGCGATAATATCATCTGGAGGCTGGTGTGTGCTTCTGTTCCCGTTAATAGTTTCCTGCAAGTTTAACGTGAAATGGGGAGAGGCCAAGGAAAACCACAGGGGCTGCGGAGGGATTAGAAAGGCGGAGGCTAAGAAGTTTCTGGCGTACTATAAACCAGCATCACTGTCAAAAGCAACCGAGTTGGAATATTGTCCCATATACTTGGGTGTATTGGCATTGGAAGTTACCTCCTTGCATTTATCTGTTAAGGTTTCTGGAGGCTTTTTTTGGGGTTTTAAGTTGCTGATGTGAACAGCCTAAGTAAGCAATCGTATCATAGTTCTGGGTGGTGTGCAATGGGGGAAAAAGTAAACTTTAAAGTCTGTGTTTCTGAAAGAAAAGTTAGAAAATACATGATAGCTTTATGATAACAGTAATAAGAGAGGACTCTGGACTGCGTGCCTCCTTTTTATAATTATTATTAATAATATTATTATTTTTAAAGACGCAAGAAGTTTTGTTACCACACACCCAGAACTATGCTTTAATCTCTTTGATACATCTGCTAGAATGTCCTATTTCACTGCGCATGGTTATGTTTAGTGTACAACTTCTATTTGTGTTTCTGATAACCCTACTAGTACTACTGGAAAAATAAACACTCAGCACATATTACCTAATCATATTTTAACAGCTCTTGCGTAGATTATAGACGGCAAAATGTAGTCGTAGCTGGAAATTGCTGTGCATGTCTATCCTCAAATGTCAACAAAAAAAAAAAATGCTGTTAGAAGCGTGCGTACCATCTAGTCTAGCTGTAGGTCTTGTTTGTTTTTTTATATACGGTTTTAGAAGTAGAACAATAGTAAAAAATGGAGTTGAGCGGCTGGTAATCCATTTGTCAACCGCTTATCCCTACAAAGATGCCTGGCGTAAAGTTCATGAACTATCACTGAGCATGGTTCAAAATGGAATCCTGGAATTGGCCATACTAAAATCAGGCAAGAGTTTATAAAAATAAAATGGTTTATAATCAGGTGAGCAAAAATATTTTTACTTACAATCTGAAGTAGCTGGTTTCTTATAAAAGACCTTGCCCCCTTTCTTTCCATGCCATTCTTTCCAAATGTGTCCATACTGAAAAATAAGTCTTCAAGAATATAACTGGTTTAGTGTTTCCGTTCCTTATTGCTTTTGGTCTCCAGTTTATGCTGGTTTGAATATTTCTGTAATATTGAAGTCAGTTGCCATTACTTTCTTCGAGGACCATATTTAAATACATCTGTAGAGTGTGTGCAGTATGATAATGCATAGCGATACGGATAAATTCATTTTATTTTTACATGGCTTAATTTATTTTTCTTGTTACTTCAGAGAAGCTAGAAATATGATGAACGCTCCATTAGTGGTATTGGTAAGAAATGCATTACTGCAAATGCACACTCAGTAAGAAAGCACTTTTATTTGAAAGCCTTCTCGTAATGGACATTGTACTAATAATGTGTAAGCTGTGCTGCGTATCTTCAGTGTTAGATTAGATTTGCTTTTAGGTTCTTTGTAAATACAATTTTTATTCGGGATAACTGAATTTCTACCAGATGTCCAGGCTCCTTGTTTCTTTTCAGCCTCCGAATGCCATGGGAATTTGCCAGGCAGAGGGCTGGGTGTGCATGGGGTAGGTGTTTCAGGATGCAGCCCTTCTTCTCAGAAACTGGCCTCAGTATTGTAGGGCACCGAAGTCTGATATTAATATAAAGTGAAATGTGGTATTAAAAATATAAGTCAAATCCGAAGACTGCTGTGTTGGTTGGATACTCAAGAGCAAGCCAGAATAGCCTTCTCCGACAGATTACTGCAAATGTGGTTAGCGACTTTTGCAAGCCGTGAGGGGAGCGCTGTGTTTTCTGCCTATGAAGCTCTTTGCCACAGAGCCATCGCAGGGCAAGGGGCTGTCCTAGCCAAAGTGCAATGGTTCACACCCTTTATGGTGCTCTGTGCTGGGGGACGGTGGGTCAGGATGTGGGGGAGCAGGGGTGAGCTGACCCTCCTTCTCGGGAGGGCTGGGAGGCCGGGGCTGAGCAGCTGGGCAGGAACAACTGCAAAGGGACCCTGCAATAGGGCAGGGGTGTATCACTGCGGCAGAAAGTTGTGGAGAAGCTTGCAAAGCTAATGGGAGACGTGGCCACAGCCACAGGTGCATGTGGCAGGAGCGTGAGAGAGGTTTTTGCAGGAGGGAAGGGTTCTGGAGTGGCAGATGCTGTGGCAAAACACATGGTGGTCATGGCAGTGATGTTTTGAGGGGGGCAGAGAGGTCAGAGGTCTGCTAGAGCAAAGAGTAAAGGCAGGCTGGTGGCCTCAGGAGCAGTCAGGAGCCAAAGCCCTTAATGCTACCATAGGGAGACTTTGCAGCTGGATGGATAACCCAGTTTGGGTGCTTTGGGAATAAAGAGTCAAGAGTTGGGAAGTGACCATCAGGATTCCCGTTCCTCGTCACAGACCAAGGAGGAAGCGTTGAGCAGCTGAGTCGAGGTGAGATTAGGTACAGCAATTATAACTGGGGTGCAGCAGGAATGTTGGCAGCCAGGAGGCAAGGGGGTAGTGAATAATCCTTAGCCTTTTGTATTGTGTACATGAAATTGGGAAGACAAACTATTACAGTTTAGAGCAAAACATAAGGATAGGAACTCAGACTGAATCTGTAGCACTGAAACTGTTACTCTCGTTGTTAGGCTTTCCCAAAGATTTTTAGTTAGTGGGGTCTCCATCTTCTGATGTTTATAACATCATCATGACTGGAGATTGTAGAATGCACAAAAAATTATTCTCATAAACTTTGTAAGATATTTTTCTTTAAAAGAGACTTTGTTGCACTTTTAATAGCAGATGCGTTTTGTTGCATTCATTTGCTAAGCAACAGACTTGCTGTGTTGCCTGTGAAGCACAAAAGCACGGGAAGCTTTGACACACCGAGTAGAGCTTACATAAAGTTCATGAGCAGCGGCAGAAAGAGTGAGTGATGAATTCTCTGGGTTTTGATCCTTACATTAAAATATTTTAAGGTGGGGTATTTTTTTCTGCTGGCTGCCATCAGCAATAGAAGTATCAACAGGAGAAAAATGGGTCGCTTGGGTTTTAGCATTAAGCAGTAAATCCAGGACCAATAGGATTTAGCTGGGATGTTAAGGTTTATTCAGTGCATTTAGTTAATGAAGTTGCAGGGGCGGGGGGGGGGGGGGGGGGGGGGGGGGGGGGGGGAAGTCAGTGTCTGGGGTTGGGGGAGGGGACAAAATAGCCTCCTGCCACCGGGTGCATTCTGTGGTGACTCCTGATTGATAGATGTTCCACAAGACAAAAAAGAACTGAGTGAAGGAGGTTTTAATTAAAAAATGCCAGCTCAATGCCAGCTCTTCTGGATTAAAATCAAGCAGAAAATCTTTGTAATAGACATCCACCTAGTCTTAAGGGTGTGTGGTTTTTATGGAGTGTAGTGTCCATCAGCTAGGGGGAGGGAAGAGGGAGCTGATGATAGGTCCAAGCTCCTATAAAGTGGTTATAAAGCTATGAAAATATTCAGCAAGTGCAATTGTATGTTAACATTCATTAATCAGGCACAGAAATCAAGTTCAGGTTAACAAACTCCCATTTGAGCAGTATGCCAGATTTCTAGCAGACAGCCCCATCGTCCCTGACGCACACGGGTGGCCCTTCGCTGCGCTCACCCGTATTCGGAAGCCTTTGTGTCCACTGCCAAAGATGTCATCTTGTGTACATACGCGCTGTTCAGCATCTTACTTGCTTTCCAAGCCCTGAAAATCTTCAGCACAGAGACACAAAAACCAACTAGTACAGAAAGTCATTGTTATTTAAAATATAAGGGGTATCTATAGTTAAAAAAAAAAAAAAAAAAAGCGAACTGACATGAATGGATCTTTTTTCCAAGAGGGTTAATGTATGCTTTTGTTTTAAATTCTGTTCCTCTATAGACCAGGCTCCCACTTGGATCAGACCTTGTTTATCCAAAGCTGTAATGGTCATTTAGAGTCTGGTGAACTTTCTCATTCCGCCTGCCCCCTCAGAGGTCTTTGCTTGACGTAGTAGCTAGACTAAACGCTGCTGGGAGTCATTGAGCAGTGATTAAGACTGTCAAGACTCAGCCCAGTGACCTCAACAGACTCTTCTTCTGAGAAGGACATGGGCACTGGTGGCAGGATTTGACTGTAACAGTATGGAATAAATAACCAGTAGACTTTATAAAAGGAGTAAAACCAGTCTGTTTTTACAACTGTTGTTCTCAGCATAATCTAGTTGCTCGGGCAGCCTCTGGCTTGATACAAGTGCTTGAGGAGGACGCTGCAGCATTTCTTAGTAGGATTTATTGCAGTACACCTGCAAACTTCTACAAAATGTTTCAGAGAAAAACCTGAGTGTGTAATTTTTTGGTTTTATTTCTTTTTGTCCTCACAAACATAAGTCAAACAATTTCAAATAATTTTTAAAAAGGCAATTAAAATGTTTAGAAAAACACTGTTTGCACTTCTCTGCCTTGTTCTGTACTGCTTTATTTCTGTTAGATTCACAGTATGTTTACTGAAAAAATTTTGGCTAAAATTATAGACTAGTTTAGGGACATGTCTGTAATAAGAAACAAAGAATATTTTCACTAAAATAAAAAAAAAAAATCCACACCACAAAAAACAACAAAACCAAACCAAAGTACTTGACTGATGCATAAAGCAAGGCTTTATGAAGGTTCAGCCAAGTATTAGAAAAAGGGGGTGGCTGTGTCAGAACCGCACTCCCAGGCACTCAGCAAAAGTCTGGCAACTGCCTACAGAGCAAGTGGAGCTCTAGAAAGGCTCATGTCATCTTTTATACACAGATAGGTATGTGTTTGTTGGTAAGCAAATACGGATAAGATATTAGTGCTAATCTGAGGATTTTGTGAAATTGAACAGTCTGGTTGTCCCAGTAGCAACAAGGGAAGCAGAATACCATCCCAGATGCAGAGCACTCTGCAGAACAGCAAAGAGGGGTACATCTCCCAGAAAAACAATGCTTTTGGATGTAGCTACATGGTAATGAAGGGCTTGACGCAATGTCCCCACCATCTAGTTCTGTATTTAGGATGGTCTATTACCTTTACCCCTGTTGGCTTGTATTTTCTCATTGGTGGGCAATAAAGCACCTGTTCAGCATTTGAGGCTGACTTAAATGAATAGAAGGACAGAATCTGAGCTTTGAAGACCATAAAATGACTTTTCTGTGATTTCATTTAATTAATAAAACTGTGCATACCTCAAGGATCTCATTAGCATGATTATGGCTGTGTGCCAGCATCTAGTCAGAAGAGCTAATGGAAATTTTGCTAGCTGTTTTGTAACATTAAACATTCTATAGAATGACAGCAGAGATTTTAAATGAAAAGGCTTTGAAAACATTGGGGGCAGACACAACCTTTGTAAATGCTGTAAATCCGCTCAATAGTTACTATATAGTACTGGATTAAATACTGAAAGTCCCTAAGCTGCCTGGATCTGGGGGAGATTTGCTTACATATGATCAAAGTGATTAAGAAGGCTGTTTGCCTTTTTTATTAATGTATGTTATACCTATGAGAGTAAATTAAAATATTTTGTTCCTTCAAATAGGAAAATAGGAGAGATGTACTGTTGTTCCACTATGTAAATTCAGAGTTTTCATTCACAGTGATGAGAATCAGGTTTGGAGTCTCAACTCCTTTCAGTTCAGAGATGTTTAAATTGCTGGATTTTGATCGAGTAGTAGGGAACATCAGAAGTTACAAGTTAGATTTCTCCAGGAAGAGCAAGGGCTGGGGGCAGACACTGAGAAAGAGATACACTTCATTTCCCCCTCCCTCCTTCCCGCATCAGTATTCACACTGCACAAACACAGATGCCTGGCAGGTAACAGAAAGACTGTCACTGTTAATTAAGTAGTGTGAGCATACCATGATGCCTCTGTGGAGTAGGGTGGGGTAGAGGAGGCTGAGTAAAAATTTTAAGAGCTCTTAAACCTTGCTTGTAACTAAGTCAAATGTCCCTTCAGTGTCTGTAGTGTCAGATAAGATACTCTGAATCTGACCCTGTGTTTTAAAGTACTTCTGAAATTTTGGAGGCTTCTGTTGTTTGTGCAGGAATGATACATCTCTGACAAAAGGCTCCAATGTGAGCTGTGGTGGTGGAGCCTACTGAAGCTGAACTTTCCTGTGACTGACTAGACCAGCTCCCCAGACAGCCTCCAATGCTGACAGAAATACATCTGCACTTGGGGGTGTCTGTTGTGGCCACCACATGCTGGGTGTGACTCTTTCCCACACTTATAACCAGTGTTGCTGTTGGGCTCCCCTTTGCTTACAGGAACCATAATTGTCTGTGTATCTCTGGGAGCTTCAGTACCAATTAATCTGTTGGCATATCATGTCATAACTTAATATGTGACATCATAATATTCAACCTCTCATTGGTAGATACTAGTGTTTGTGAGTAATTTCACCTGTGTCTTAAAAAGCATACTTTAAGAAGACACTGATCTTCAGCTGTGGCATGGTAACTTCAGGGGTACCTTTTCCTGGTACTGGCTGTGGAGCAGAATGCATTAGCTTAAACACTAGAAATGCAAATACTTTCCTTCTGCAGCCATTAAGACTGTCATGACTGAATGAAACGATAGTTCATTTGTTTTGCTGCACGTTGGGCCTGCGTAGGGACACATCCATAGCCAGATGCTGGGTGTCAGCTGATGAGTGGTACTTTATAGCCAGTGGGCAATACAATCTCTCTGCAGTTCTGTGAGCATACTTCACTGTGGTTGGATGATGCCTTCTGGTTTCTCAGAAACATCCTTCCTGCTCTCTTGGTTTTCAGTTTCAATGAAAAGGTTATAAAAGGTAGAGTTATGGCCATGTAGGCAACCTATCTTGATATTCTCATATTTTCTGATACTAGTTTTCTTCTGACAAAGGTAGACTTAACATTTGGATTTGCTAAACTTTTAGAGGGCTTTGTTTACTTTGTAGTTTGGGCAAATGTATCAACACCACTTGTGGTGGATTACATGTATATGTGTGTGTATATATACATGCGCGCCAGTCTTCTTAACCCCAGACTTGCTGGGAGGAGATTGCTGACACATGATTTGGACCCTCAGCTTTGCCTTGTCATCCCTGGGTTTTGTTTTAGGGTAGTCTGCTCACTGGGACATATTCACTTCTAATCCTGTTCATTGTCTGAAAGGAAATCTCACAGTGCTGTGACCTTTTCTTGCCTGTTGTACCTCCCGTTAAGAAACAACCCTGATCTTACTTTGACTGGGTGTGTGAAGTTACTGTGGAGTTGGCAATAAAATGCAAGCGAGGCTTTAGAAAAAAAGTGTACAGAAACTATCCTTTTTACTGTGCTTTTATTACATTGGATTGTGCACAGATGGATGGGCTTTTAGTTGACTCAGGAGTAAAGGGCCCACCGATATATATCTAAACCTTTCGAAAGCAACTTGAATTCCCTTAGGAGCAATGCATTAAAATGCCTGTGAAAATGGAGTTTTCTTTTACCTTGTGACCTCTCTGCTTTCCCATCACTAGACAGGAAAGACCCAGTCTCCAGTGAATATTATTATTAGTCAATAAAGTTAAAAGCAGCAGATCATATATATATTGGGAGATAAATAATAACGAAAGTAGCCAGAACTAGGGTTGCCTATGGTGACTAATAAAATGTCACCTTCATTTCAGCTCTGTGTACCTCTGAGATCATACTTAAAAATATATCCAGATCTGATGCTCTCAATGAGAATATGGCTGAGTTGACAGATAAAGAAATGTATTTCTAAATAATATCCTTAAAATATACTGGACAAGTGTAAAAGATTGCAGATGCACCTAAAATGTGTTTCATTTCTAGTTCCTATGCTGCTAATGAAATTCAGATTTTTTCAGATACTTATATTTTTGTATTGGGGATTATCTTATGTGGAGTTCAGTAGATGTTACAAAATCCTTTCTTGGCTAGGTTTGATTTCAAAGATACTAATTCATATTCACTTTAAACTCTTAACTGGGAACTTAACTAGCCACTTTAAACCATGGCTGGCAACTTTCTAAAGAAAATTTCCATGTTCATACTACACTACATTTCTTACATGCCTTTGTTTATAGAATCTGGACAAAAAAAGTAAAATTTGTGCACATATTTGCCCAAGTTTAAAGCAAAATTAATTTGCATTGTTATCTCTGCTTTCTGAGAAAATTCTGAGAAACAAGTCTGCTGCTGGGAATAGTCACAGAAACATCTCAGTAGAAATAGTTCTGGATTGATACTTTTATTTTCTTGATAGTAATTGCTTTGGGGGGGGGGGGGGTATGGATATCTACAGAATAAAACCACTTTGGACCTGCAAATATGTCTAAAATGGAAGGCAAAGTCATCTTAAAAAAAAAAAAAAATCACATCCTCACAAATTCAGACTAGTGATGACTTTGGCTCAGCACGTCTTCTGCTGCAAACCTTATTTCAAGAGATTATTAGTCAAAACTTGAAAACTATGCAGACATCTCTTGCAGAAAGCTGATGATCTGTCTAATGAACCTCAATACTCTGGGGAAAGCCAGAGAAAATGGTGTGTACTTGCGTGCTTTTCATTGAGAACCATTTATTAGGGTAGATGTCAAATGGGTAGGCTATAGTAATAAACAAAAAAGGGTTTATAGCTCATGTTGTAAAACTAGCTTTCATGTCTGAAGCTTCGAATAACTGCTGCTTGTAACAGTCTCTCTTGCCTTCACGCTTCTCATTCATGAAAAGGACTTATTGAACTGTGTTTGTTCAAATAAATCTCTTTTTTTATTTCTGATGTGTAATCAACAAAGTATGGAGTTCATCTATATTTTAACTTAATAATGTTGCTCATTAATATTTTGTCAAAGTAGTTTTGTGCAAGCACTGGGCATCTAATTTATGTACATATCTGTAGCTTGTATATATGCACATAGTGACTTTGTGACAAAAATGGTATTAGAGGGGATTCTGAGCCATAAATATCTTCTATTTTACTTTTTCGTCAATCCGAAGTGCTGTTGATCTGCATTCTTAGCTAATGATGATCTTAGACTTGTAACTGTAGCCATGTTTTAATACAGTTTACCTGGTTAGTTTTTGCAAATTGAAACACCTGTTTTTACATATTCCACTCATTTGCTGCCTTAATTCTTTGAGACAGACTGTGAAGGTTATCCTCAATTTTAACATGTGTGCAGAAGATCAAATGGGATAAAAAGCTGAGCTGTAGGTAGCCCTGTTCTATGGTAACATTCAGGGAGGGCATTGAGGAGGAGGAGATGTCCACAGAGCTCCTGACAGATTTCTCCTCGGTTATTCTGTTGGAGCAGTAGGATGAGAACAGGTTTCTGTCTAATCCCCAAAGTCTCTTAGGATCCCCTGTGCTCCTACATCCCAGGAACATCCATCTTTGACACAAAGATGTTTCCAGGCGCTTTTGTTGACTTGAGCTGCAAGATGGCATCTCGTTGTGAAAGTGATGCGTGATACTGCTTCAGCTTGTATCTGAATCAGATACAAGCTTTTTCCCAAGTAACGAGCGATAGGACAAGAGGAAATGACTTCAAGTTGCTTCAGGGAAGGTTTAGATTGGATGTTGGGAAAAGTTTCTTCACTGGAAGCATTATCAAGCACTGGAACAGGCTGCCCAGGGAAGTGGTTGAGTCACCATCCCTGGAGGTATTTAAAAGACATGTAGACTTGGTGCTTAGGGATACAGTTTAGTGGTGGACTTGGCAGTGTTAGGTTAATGTTTGGACTTGATGATTTTAAGGGTCTTTTCCAACCTAAATGATTCTATGATTCTAAGATCCATGGAAACTGTTTTCACAGGCTCTGTCTTCTTCCCCCATCCATTTCTCCTGTCTTTCCTTCCCCTCTTCTGAAGGTCCTCTGAGTTTTAAACCTAGATGGCAACTTCTGTTAACATAAAAGAAGAAAGAGATGGGTTTGCAAAGATATCTTGTCTCAGTCATGGAACCAGTGGAAAGGGAGAGTGAGAGTGGTATGTTCATGAGACTAGAAAGGGAGAGTGAAAGTCTTTGCAATATGTTTGGGTAGAAAATGCTTACCTTTGTATGTGGATTTTTTTTTTCCCACATCTGTAGGAGAAGATATTATTTTTTAATGACATGGGAAAGGTCTAGTGATTGGTATAGGAACACTACACCATAATGCCTGTTGTATTGTGTCCGCCACCACTTCAGTAGGAGTATGGACTTTCCAAAACTTGTGTGTATTCATTTCAACCACTTGGAACATTCAGCAGTGAAATACCTAAAAGATCATATTCTAGGCAGACTTTTTTTTTTCCTGTTCAAAACTGTCTCAGCCCCAATACTTCTGATACCAGCTGAAATAGGAATAAATGCCACAAGAAGGTGCTGCAGTGGCACCTGAGCAAACAGTCTGGGATGGCATCCAGTGCATCTGAAACCCCTGTGTGAAGCTGTGCATGTCGACATGTCTCTGTTAGCAAGGGACTCTTAATGGGATGGAACAAGTAGTCTTTGGTTGGTTTTGAGCAGTCCTCCCTAGAAAACACTGGTGTATTATCTGGTGTACTGTAATAGTACTGTAGACAGAAGTGCGTGATGTAAAAATGGAAAAACAAACAAATAAAACCTCAGTTGCAGCAAGGGGCAATCTGCAGCTCTAGTTATGCTATGTGTTGGTTCTCTTCTGAGTTGATTATGATCGTGCATCTTGGGTGTGTTTGTAGAAAAATACCATTGTACTAATGTTGGTCAGCAAATGGACTTCAGTCAATTACCCTTCTTGAACCTGTGACATTTCCATAGCAGAAAAAAGTCTCAAATGACCATGTTTATGGGGTGAACAGGTGTATTCTTGTTTCACCACTCGTGAGCTTTCATGATAGTTGTCAATTGAGTAACAAAATCTTCCCAAGATGTGTGCAGCAGTGCTTTTAAGTATAAAAAAATTCTTGCTTGCCACTTCCTAAAAGCCATTGTAAATCAGTTGGATTATCAGTCACACACTTAACAGTATTACAAGCGTGCAATCCAAGGTAAAATGCTGCTGTTTCAAGAATTTAGAGGGCAGAGTTGTATCTGGTTATAAGTATGGTATGTTTGATGCAAATGTTGTCCAAAGCTGCCTAATAAGGCCTCCCCCCACCCTTGGCTCAGTCTGTAGTCAGGGGGAGAGAGAAGCACCTCCAAGCAGAGCAGCTCTGAATTGCCAGTCTTGGAAGCCAGTCATTCTCCCCTTGACTATTGGGAAGCCTCGCTAGGCTGAAGTTAACCCCTGAACATAAGTCCACTTGGATACATCAGTATTTGGCTGCCTGCAGTGAGGACGAGTGCATCACTGCAGTCCTCCTGACATCTTTCAAAACTGCCTTTCAAAACTCACTTTCAAAGTGAGCTACTTGTGTAGTGATAGTGATGTAGCCACAGCAGCACAAAAGCGGGGAAGAGCCTGAGATTTTACCGGCATCCAAATGTGGTTTTGCAGGTTGTGCTTACATCTGCATGGTTCAGGCTACACTGCCTGCACAGTGCCCAAGGAAATCATTACTCTCAAGATAGCCCAGTCCATGCTGCTGTACAACAGCATGAGGGGTACAGCAGCAGTCTTCTGGATCTCATATTAATCTTAAAGCCAGCTTCTTGTCATCTTTCGTAGACTCCTGCTGCTCTGAATCTATTTGCAAAGTGAAACTTCACCTTTTTTCAGTCTTTGAGGTAAATCTCTACTTACTCATTCCAGCTTATTTGCTATGAGCAGGTATTGCTTATGTTGACATTACTTGAAAATTTGCAAGTTGGATTAATTGAGAGCAAGTCTTTTCTTGCTGTTTGAGACACATCCTGGGCACTTGTTTTATGTCAATCTTTAAACGTTATGAGTTATTTGCCATATTAATGCCATTTTTCATGCCTGTGGTTAGTATTAACAACCCATCTCCCATAAGTTGCAGGGGAAGATAAAAATGCTTCTATTGGACAGCCTGTCTTTTAACTTTAAAACTATACTCATCTTTGATGTCTCTTGGAATTCATCTATGCCATTGGGTACCCAGGCAGCAAAACAAACCCTGGTCCATTCTGTTGGCAGGTGACCATAGGGTTGGGCTGTGTCCTGCTAGGTACAAAACTCGCCTGGTTTGTTGGAACTGCCACGTGCGTGAAATGGCTCCACCTTAGTTAAAATGCAGTCCCATGCATACTGCTGTGGGGTGTTAAGTTTTGCAAATGTTTGGCCCACATTCTTCTGTTCAGTTTTTCCTTCCTTAGCTAAAGGAAATTGCTTCTCATCTTATCCTCTACCAGGAGTCTAAATAATTCTCTTCTTTCATCTATACTATTACCTGTAAGTTATTTATAGACTGATCATATTCTGCTCAATCCTCTTTTCTGGATTATATAACTTTAGCTTCCTTAGTCTGTCTTCATATTCAGTATCTTATCCTCCAATTCCTATATCATTTAAGTTAGCCTTCTTTGTATATGCCTAGTGATTTTTATATCTTTTTTTTTTTTTGCAATCTGTTGAGGTAAGAGCTGCATGTGATATTCCGTTTGTGGTCATGTCATGGCTTTGTATGGTGGAATTATTACCTCCTTGGATTTATAGGAGATACACACACATCAAAGACCAGCAGTTGCTTCTCCTGCAAACATATCAAACTTGCAAAATAATCTTAAATCTCCAATCAAATATTGACCCTACTTTCAGATGGCATCATGCTCAATGCTTTTAGACAGCTACAGTTTTTGTCAGTGCTGCTTATGTTCCAACCTAAAGCAGGAATAGCTTTATTTATTATGAGTAAATATTGCCTTGTTTTCTGCATCGGCACATTTGAAATGTTTGTGGATTGCTATCCTCTTTGGTTTTGTAGACAAAGGCAAATCAAATGGGAAAATGCAAAATATTTCCTCCAAAGTACATGAACTTAATGCTTATGGACTTCTAAAAAAAATGAAAAATCATTCATCTTTGCTTGATATGTATTTGGGGTTTGGTTAATTTTCATGTTTATTTGTAATTTCTGACTTCAAGAGAGCAACAAAGTAATGATTCTAAAATAGAGAGAAATCAACTGCATGTAAGATCAGCTGCTGGACATACCAGAAGTCTCACAAAACCAGCTTCAGTTTCTGTGTTTAGGAGGCCTCTAAATTTTTGCAGGCTTGGGTGGGTTTATTCTCCACTCCACCCCTGCAGTACATCAAACCTCTGAACTGTGTCTGATTTATCCATCTTGAATTCAAGATGTGTTTGGTTTCAGTGTGATCCAACAATGAATTACATTTATAAATCAAATTACACAGAAATATCATGGGGTTCTACTAATGACATCTGCAGTAACTTTTATAATTAAAAAAAAATCTTTATATTAACTTTCTGTAATTTTCTTGTAATGTGCATTTTTCAAGTCAGTAGTCTTTTTCTCCTAAATTTATCCTACGTTTCTAATTCTTCCTCTACTGCTGTTTCTCCTCCCTTAAGTAACATTTAGCACCTTTTGCTTCCTTCCAGAGTTGCTTATGTCTTGTGGAATAGCTCACACTACTGGCATCTTGTATTGTTCTTGCCTGAGTGAATGCTAGAATTCCAGAATTAGTAAGAAAGCAGTTTTTTCCTTGATTATCAAATTCTTCTGCTCATTCAGATGTAAACACTTAAAGACTTTGTGCTGATTATATCACCACTGGTGGTTTCTTCCTCTTCCCATCCAGATTTATCCTTGGCATCAGTGGCCACATTTCTTACTTGATTCCATACTCTTCTATGCTGGAGATTAATGTATTTCATTATCTTCATTGGAAAAAAATGTATTTTGATGCATGGTTCTGGATGATGCTTTATCATAATTCAGACGAAAGTTGAATAAGGCAAGCTGTCTTTAAAATGTGTCTGCTTTCTTCTGTGATAGAGGTCCTTGCTAATTGTTGGCAAATCCATTCTGACTGCTAGGTTATACTGGTTATTTAAGGAAAAAAAAAAGATTTAAATGCATTAAGTGCTTTAAGATGAGTGCCAAAATGAGTGTCATTAAGTAGTCTGATGAACCAAGTGTGTTCCCTTGTGAAGTTAGCAGTCACCAAGATCTGGGAGAGCAGTGTTAGTCCTGAAAAGTTGAAATGCAGTCCTACCATCCCAAGGGAAGTCCAAGGAAAGGGGACTTGCTGCAAAAATTGAACTGGAATTAGAAAATAATGGGATTTAGGGGAGAAAATTTAAGCCATTTGAAGGCATCTTTCTAGCCCCGGAGCTGGAATCTTGTCTCATACCTCATTGCCACCAAATCTGCAGAGACATGGCTTTGATTACCATCTCCTCAGGAAATGACTAGTTCCTTCCTAATGTTCGTCTCGGGCTATTAGACGTAGAGTTCATCTTGCCATAATGTGCTGGGAGCAGAGCAGTTCGGGATGGTTATTCCTGGTTTGCCTCCCCCACCCTCAGAGCAGGTCTCTTGAATGCCCTTGACATTACTGTTAACTGAGGGGTGGTGAGGGGCAGTTGGTGGGGTGTTCCATGAGTGCCTGAGTTTAGAATATTGGATTCATTATTTATTTATTTATTTTTACTTGGCATCATTTAAGGTTAGTAGCCTGTTGAGGGAGTTTGTGTTATAGTGCATAAATAGCATAAGAAAAATGTGCGGTGAAAGACAGATATGTACTGATAACAGGTTCTTGAGATTAGAAGAAACCATTTGGTTCCTACTTATGCAGCTGAAGCTTTCTGTATTGTTTTGTTTCCGAAACAAATGATGCTGCCATGTTACTCCAGTCGGCTACAAAAGCCCGAGAGTGCCCTTGCAGCCCTGCAGAACTGTCTGGCATCTGGTGACGAGGCCAGAGCACAGAAAGGCAGCGTGAGTGGGCTCTGCACCACAAGTGTGCATCCCGGTGGTATTTATAGGCTCTTACAGTGCTGTTGGTAGGCAAGGCAGAGGCAGGGAGCATGCGGTCATGCTGCTTGTGGTCATATTGTCAGCAAGAGAGAATAGACGCGTGTTTGGGGGTTTCTGTGGGTGGGTTGTTTGCTTGGTTGCTTCAGGGGGTTTTGGGGTTTTGTTGTCTTCTGGTTTTGGGGGTGTTTTTGTTGGTTTTTGTTTAGTTTTTAATCTAAGCCACCCAGGTTGATTAGTCTGTCTAGTGCAGACAGTTGGCCTGCACGGACTAGCTGCTGTCTGAGTGTCTGTGTACCTGCTGGGATGAGCAGAAATGCCTGTGAAACAGCTTCGACTTGCAGACACTGGAAATGGAACTACAGCTATTCCTGAGCCAACGGTTGTGTGTGTGTTAGGCGGGGGTATCCATTTGCAAATGAACCAGATTTTCAAGGTCTGAGCAGTAACTTGTACTAAGTTCACTTGTGTTGTAACGAACTATCCTTGCAAGGTTAAATAGGAAAATGGACTCCTATTCATACAGTTTCTTGGTGTCTGGCCGGAAGAAGGGTTTCTAGCCATTGTGAGAGACAGAGATGAGGTGGTCACAAGGCATGAGTGACTGCTGGGTGTAATGCTCCCATTCCCTCAGCTGAGGCCATGCCTCCTGCATTTGCAGGCTGTGGCACGTGTCTCGGGCTGATCTGGGACCCAGCTGCATTTGGCACATGAAGTCACCAAACATTGCTGGCACTGGGCTGGAAGTCAGGCAGCTGGGACCTCCTGACAGTGCATTAATCCATCTTGACAGAGAATCAAAGACAAGTAAGGATGATTTTGTGGCAAGTTAGGACATAAGAAGTTGATGCCACAACACCACTACGGACTTACAGATATTGTCTCCTGACTGCTTTTTGGGCCTTGGTAGTGCTTCCACCTTAATTGCTGTGTTCTTTGATTTGTGATCAGCATGACCACCATGGTGCTTGTCTTAAGGTCTTTCTTTAAATTGGAATGGCACAGGGGATGCTTATAGAGGCAGGAACTGTTCCGTTATCCCCTCTGTTCATGCTCAGTCTCTTTTTTTTTTAAATGTTTTTTTCCTTATCTGCCAGAGAAAATGCAACACAAAAATTAGGGTAGCAATCACTCCATGCACTCTTGACACACACCCATGTTTAGAGATCAGCTCGGGAGAGTTAAGTTGCAAAGTGCTGTTAAACAATCACAGTTTAAGACCAGTGGAAAGTGTATTAGTTCATAATGCTGGGAGGGCTTGGGCCAGTATATAACAATATGAGGTAGGGTTAAGTCACTTGGGTTAACTCTCAATTTCTCCTCTGTGCCCACTGATCAGGCAGTTATCAATGGTAAGGAAACCCTTTCTAGTGAGACCTGAGTTATCTTACTCTATGTTTGGCAGCATTCTTTGCAAAGACGAAGAACAAGCCTGTATATTTCAAATTCACTTTCATTTTTCATATCGTATGAACCAAAGATAATAACCTTCAGTGCAATTTTCAACAACATGGTTCTTTTATTTAGCCTTTTTAAAATAATTTTATTAACATTATTTTCAATTTTCTCTAAGTGCCCGGTTGTCATTGTGTGAAGTAATAAAGATATCATAAACTTTCATGGCCACATAAAGTCTTATGTTTTATTTAATCCAAAAATCTGAAGGATTTTTCTGAAGTACTTGTGGTTCAACCCCAGCCAGCAACTAAGCACCACACGGCTGCTCGCTCACTCCCCCCTGGTGGGGTAGGGGAGAGAATCAGAAGGGTAAAAGTGAGAAAATTTGTGCGTTGAGATAAAGACAGTTTAATAGGGAAAGCAAAAGCCCCGTGCACAAGCTAAGCAAAACAAGGAATTCATTCACCACTTCCCATGGGCGGGCGGGTAGGTGCTCAGCCATATCCAGGACAGCAGGGCTCCATCACATGTAACGGTGACTTAGGACACCAAACTCCATCACTCCAAACGTCCCCCCCTTCCTCCTCCTTCCCCCAACTTTATATGCTTAGCGTGACGTCATATGGTCTGGGATATCCCTTTGGTCAGTTGGGGTCAGCTGTCCTGGCTGTGTCCCCTCCCAACTTCTTGTGCACCCCCAGCCTACTCACTGGTGGGGTGGGGTAAGAAGCAGAAAAGGCCTTGACTCTGTGTAAGCTCTGCTCAGCAGTAACTAAAACATCCCTGTGTTATCAACACTGTTTTCAGCACAATCCAAAACATAGCCCCATACTAGGTATTGTGAAGAAAATTAACTCTGTCCCAGCCAAAACCAGCACAGTAATCCATTATTCTTTGAAGTCATTCTGGACCACTGGTTCCTAGCTCATCAAAATCAAGTTTTTATTGAATTGGAGTGTTTTTCAGATTTATAGTAATACAAGTATGAACATTAGATCTGTCAGGACATTATATGTATCACTTGTTGGGGGGGGGGGGGGGGGGGGGGGGGGAAATGTACAAGTCCCTGTTCTGCATCTTTTTTCCACAGTGAAGATTTCTGGTGTTAACTGATCTTTGTTTATATTTCATGTACTTGATCTGGATCTCTCTGAAAGCACAGTTGCTCCCAATAGCAAATCAGAGGTGTTGGCTCAGCCTCAATGTTAATCAGTCATACAGAGACTAAAAGAAAACAGTTTTTTAAAAAATTTTTTTATCAAGTGCAAGAGTAGATGCATGCAAATTTTCTGGTTGATGTGTTCATGAATTCCCTTCCCCCTTTTTTGATCCATCTTTGATCCTACCAAAGAATCTTGAATTTGAGCCAGACTTCTCTGGGAAATTGTCCTGCTGATGATGATGTTTGCCAGGAAAGGGATTTCTGCAGTGTGTTAGCAGCGAAAAAGACTGTGAACACACTCTAGAAGTAACATCAAAACCACTGTGGAAAAAAATTGGATTATTTTGTCTGCACCATATAATTTCGTAATATTTTTTTTTCTGGTGATTCTATCAACATTTTGTCATGTTTTCTATCAACTTGCACAATCCCTACATACAAATTAGTCTGAGGATTTTTTTAACCATTATTTCCTGTATAAATTATGGAGAGGAGGGGATGCCGTTATTGAAAAGAGCCTTGCATAATCATCTAGATTGGGCCTCAGTCAGTGCATGGTGACTGTATTGTTCTTTCCTTTCTGTTACGTGGTGTATCATCAGAAGCCATGATGTGCTGTTGCGAAACACTGGAGTTGGAGCTAATGCTTAGTGCTCAAACCTTTAGTCAAAATTTGGAAAGAGATTGGGGAAAAGAAAATATACAGCCAGGAAGAACCCTGTTCAAATCAATATTTCTTTTAAATGCCTATACTGAGAACACTCTATAAAGAGCAGAAGGTATGCATGTCTTCAGAACCAACATGTGTACGAAACATGGATTGAAAGAAGTGCTCCAGGGGTTTCAATGATCAGTGGGCACAAAGATGCTTTTGTTTCCAAGTTTGTGCCTGAGGGGATATCTGTCATGTAGAGAACTCTTCATATAGGCCACCTAATGCTGGGCTGGGTCCTTTGGGTGAATCATATCTGTTTCTAAACGGATGCAGGAGATGCTCCTGAAGGAAATGGAGAGGACTATACATAGCATGAACCTCCATCGGAGCAATGGGCTCTTCCCTGCAGGTAATTCTGCAGGCAACTAAAAGAAAGATCCTTTAAAACAAACAATGAAAAGTAAAAAGAAAAAAAAAAGGGGGGCTTTTTTAGGCTTGTCCCATGTCTGGTGATTCTTGGGCAAATGGAGCTGACACAGGACTTCTCTGAAGTAGCAGGTATGAACCTCCCTGGGCCCCCAGATAGTATACTGGCATTTCACTTTGTGCTGTAAATTGAGTCTGTGGTTCTGGCCAAAAACATTCTGACTCTGAACCAGGACCAGGCACAGATTTTATGTGCTGAAGATCTGTCTTAGGTAGTTAGACATGGGTGTTTTCCTGTATAATTGAAGGCTCATAAACTACAGAAGGAAGGATTGCAATGTAATTTGTACCTAAACATATCTAGAATGAAGGGAACAGAAGACATAAGCATCTGTGATTTCAGTTCAGAGAAATCTTGGCCGCAGGACATGGGTAGTGTGTCTCCTCCCGCTTCCTTTTCGGGGAAGCTAGGATAGCGGTATCCTATGCAAAACCGCTGAATTGCGATAGAAAGATACCTTTTAAAAAATGTTTTTTTTAGTCTATGGTCTGTGAACCGTATCTCGGAAACCCATGGCAGGTAAAGATGAAAAACAAGCACTTTGCCTTGGGCTTGATTTTGCTATTCAAAGGTCTGCATCTCTGCTGGAAAATATTTAGGGATCTGTGAATTGAAAACAGTTGAAAATCACTGACCTGAAAATATATTCCCTTGTTTTCAGAAAACCAGCAAGACTGAGTTAGCAGAACATTTCTCTATGGTGATGTTGATGCCTTTCTCCCCTCCCATCCTACTAATGGATCACATGGTTTGTAGCTAGAATATAGCCTTTCATTTCTTACGGTCAAAACCTTCTCTAATGAGATCTTTTTGTGTTGAAACATCAGCACAGAGCTTTCCTAGACTGCTTGTACAATTATCTAATGTACTGCAAATTTAAATGCAAGTGAAAAGTTAGGTTAGTTTGAAAAAAATAATGGTTTTTGCTTAATTTTAAGTAGTCGGTCTTGCCAAAGAGATTTCCCCTTGTAATGAAGATGTCTTATAGTTCTCGATCAAGGCTTATTTCTAGTTGCGGTCAAAAAGAAAAAAAATAATTGACTACTGTAAAGTGTCTACACTAGATATTATAATTATCCATGACAGTGCAGCCTGCCTCTGGAATGCATGTATTAAGGGCACAGCATTCATACATTAGACCTCTGACCTTAAGCAGATGTCGTTATTTTAGTCATATGGGCAAGCCAGAAGGAAAGGTCAGAGCTCATTCATATATACTTATATTATAGTTTTTTTATTTTATGTATGCATGTGGTATTTTTGTTTGGAGGCTTGTAGGAAAAGGTTACCCCTAAAAGGTGTTTAGGTTGGAATTGGGCTTAATTTCTGACAGAAAGTGGTGGTTTAAAGGATGTGGCATTGGGTTTTTTTTTGGTGTTTGGGATTTCCTCCTCCCTGCTTTGCTGTTTTCTTTCAGCATGGAACGTGTAGGAGATTGTTGTTACCAAAATTATGCACTGAAATCACTAGGGTTGTCCCAGGTGGACATCAGCCCACACTTTGTTTCCCTCAAAGTAACTGCCATCTTCATGAAATATGCTGATGGCTGATCATAGCCTTTCGCATCAGTCTTGAGTAGGAAAACACTCTTCCAGTTTAGGCGACTGGAGCTTGTATTTGTTGCAGACCACTCTTAATGCAGGTAGGGAAGCTGCAGCTTACCGAGTTAATTGTACAGCATTTAACTGGAGCACTGTTGTGATATTTTTGACCTTCCTCCTTTCCTTTATCTGAGACCATGTTGTTTTAATTTGTGATGTTGCCTGAAGCCACCAGGTTACCCAAATAATCTACCAGCCTCAAAGCAAGACATCAAACTGTCCCATTTCCTAAAGATCCTTTTACCTTCCACCACTACCACCACCAAGCTACTTTTTTTTCGGGGGGGGGGGAACCCAACCTTGAGTCATCTTGCAATTGCTAACACAACAAACAGGTCTAATTAATTTGTTACTCAGTTGTCCTTTTATTTTAAAGTCCACCCTGAAAGGAAATGGATAGATGAATTCCTGTGTGAAAACACACTTTTTTTCTTATGTTATGTATAAGGCAACTGCATTTTAGCTGAGTAATTGAACTCTTGAGATATATGCTTATGACACTGGGAGGGCAGCACGAACTATGCTGAGAATTCTCACGGTTAAATCACAGACCTATTAAAGCTTGAGCAGCAGCTCAGTAACACTTCAATGCCATCTTAAGGGTAAGATTAGCTGCAGCGATTCCTGACAATTTACACCCAATTTATTGAAACCAATGCTGCTTACAGCTCTTTAATGAAAGCACTTGTCTGGCCAAAAGATACCTATAGGTTGTGAGAGGCACTTCTTCAACTGTGTACGTTCCTGTCTACTACAAAAGCATATACAGGGTCGATATGACCCCCAAAACACACATAAAAAAGTTTTTTGTATGTATGACCTCGGTGTTGAAGAGCATTAGTGGAAGAGCATAGTTGCAGCAGTCGGTGTGTTGAAGTTAATTCTGTCCATCACCTTGTACAAAGTCTGGGACACTTGGTCCTCTGCAATATTGTCCTCTTGGGCTCAGTACTCAGGCAAAAGCCTGGGCAAGAATTGCTGAGCTGTCACTGCCCTTTGGCTTTCCTCCAGTCTGTGTTTTTTGATGCTCTTCATAAAGATAGGAAAGAGAAACTTGGCTCATCTATAAAGGGTTCATTGCTTTGTTATATATAATTTTAGGGAGGAAAAAATCCTTAAAACTCTGAAGACTGTAGGACAGGGCAACCTGCTTATTGGATGAGGGAAAGGCTGTGGATGTTGTCTACTTTGACTTTAGTAAGGCCTTTGACACCATTTCTCACAGCATTTTCCTGGTGAAACTGGCTGCTCGTGGCTTGGATGGGCACACGCTTTGCTGGGTAAAAAACTGGCTGGATGGCCAGGCCCAAAGAGTTGTGGTGAACGGAGTTAAATCCAGTTGGCGGCCGGTCACGAGTGGTGTCCCCCAGGGCTTGGTTTTGGGGCCACTCCTGTTTGACATCTTTATTGATGATCTAGACGAGGGGATCGAGTGCACCCTCAGTAAGTTTGCAGACGACACCAAGTTGGGTGGGAGTGTTGATCAGCTCAAGGGTAGGGAGGCTCTGCAGAGAGATCTGGACAGGCTGGAGCGATGGGCTAAGGCCAACTGTAGGAGCTTCAATAAGGCCAAATGCTGGGTGCTGCACTTGGGCCACAACAACCCCCAGCAGCGCTACAGGCTTGGGGAGGAGTGGCTGGAGAGCTGCCAGTCAGAGAGGGACCTGGGGGTGTTGATTGACAGCCGGCTGAACATGAGCCAGCAGTGTGCCCAGGTGGCCAAGAAGGCCAATGGCATCCTGGCCTGTATCAGAGATAGCGTGGCCAGCAGGGACAAGGAAGTGATCTTACCCCTGTACTTGGCACTGGTGAGGCCGCACCTCGATTCCTGTGTTCAGTTTTGGGCCCCTCACTACAAAAAGGACATTGAATGACTCGAGCGTGTCCAGAGAAGGGCAACGAAGCTGATGAAGGGTCTGGAGCACATGTCGTACGAGGAGCGGCTGAGGGAACTGGGGTTGTTTAGTCTGGAGAAGAGGAGGCTGAGGGGAGACCTCATCGCCCTCTACGACTACTTGAAAGGAGGTTGCAGAGAACTGGGGATGAGTCTCTTTAATGAAGTAACAAGCAATAGGACAAGAGGTAACGGCCTCAAGTTGCACCAGGGAAGGTTTTAGACTAGATATTAGGAAGCATTTCTTTACAGAACGGGTTGTTAGGCGTTGGAATGGGCTGCCCAGGGAGGTGGTGGAGTCCCCATCCCTGGAGGTGTTTAAGAGTAGGGTCGACATAGCGCTGAGGGATATGGTGTAGTTGGGAACTGTCAGTGTTAGGTAAATGGTTGGACTAGATGATCTTGAAGGTCTTTTCCAACCTAGATGATTCTGTGATTTGGCAGCTCAATTCCTCCTTTTACCAAAACTCTCCTTTTTCTTGCTTTATCCACTCTCCAGTCGTGCAATGGGGCTGGAAAGTACCAAAGCAAGTTAAGAGCAAACACTTGTACTGTTTGGATCTGTCCAGACAGGAGCCAACCATACTGTTTTGGGTTAAGATTTTTCTTTTTCTTGTACTTTTTGGCATAGTCCTGTAGGGATGGATTCTGTAAGACTCCAAACTGAAGATTTAGACCCTGATTTTCATTCTGATTTAAAAAAAAAAAAAAAAAAAAAAGATAACGAAGGGGGTAAGAAAAAAATGTAAAGCATAACAGTAAGTTGACAGGTGTTACAGGAAGATTGATCAAGCTGAGCAAACCTCACTGCAGGCACAAGAACAGCACTGAAGGAATCCAGACTTGGCAGCAGCAGAGGATAAAATTTAAAGAAAAATAGATGAATTATAGAGAAGAGATATAAGGCTTCACTTACAGTTGATAGTATCTGGCATCTGTTTCCATCCACAGGTGGAAGGCTGCATAATTTAACAAAAGCATGCACAGAAACAGCCCCAGGCATTGTTTCTGTGTGGCACTAAACCACATCAAAATTACATGGGTCATGACAATATTTAGATCAGAGCTTTAAAGCTGAAAGGGCACCTTAAAAAATAAAAAATTAAGCAACCTTTTAAAAGCTTTGACACAGTATTCCTTTGGGAGGAGGGAGAGACAACTTTTGAAGAAATTGAGGTTTGAATTGATAGTGAAAATTTAGACTTGAAGGTTGGCAAAAGCCACTTCTAAAGAATGAAATTTCATTGCCTGTTCTTTTTTTATAGACTGATTATTAGTAAACTGATATGAAAATGTCTTTTAGTGTCTCAGTATGATATGTGAGTTGACAACTGTGTGCTATGAGTTAGCTGTGCAATGTTGAGCATTGTTAGTACTACTGGGTATAAGTTATTTTAGTTCCAGAACATTTGGGGACCAAAGTAAAATGTGTTTAAAAATCACTGATATTCTAAATGCTTATTTGCTTCCCAGCTCATGCAGCTCAAGTTCTTCATATGAAATGAGTAGAAGTTTAGGGCATAGTTTATGTTCTTTCATAAGTGTATTAAGCCATCACAGTTCCACTTAACAAACGAGATTCATGGGTGGAGGGGAGCTTTTGACCTCCCAAGCTCCTTGCTGATAACAAACTGTCCTTCTGTGTCCAAGGTCCTTATTAAGGAGAAGAAACTTGTAACAGAGGATTTGCTTAGGCATAGGAGTTTAGGAACTCTGTTAAGCTTTTCTTGTAGCTTGGCTTTTCAAGAGTATCCTGCTAGTTTGACCTAGTAGAGTAGCAAGTGATTTTTTGATGTAGAGGAAAAATAAACTTTCGGGGGCAAACCAGTAAGTTTAAATTGGATAGGTTCTTTTAACAGTTTTCAACTTTCAATTTTTGTGTTATCCTACAAAGATATGTCTCTGTATCCTTACTGTAAACCTGGCAATCTTTAAGCAAAAATTTGTTTTCTGGGCCAAATCGGAAGAGTCCTGGATTTTGCTTTAAAATGAAATCCAGCCACAATCTGCAAGGACTGCAACACTCTTCTATAAAACAAATGTTAAAGTTGGAAGGATCAAAACAACGTAAGTGACTTAAGTTCCAATTTCTTGCTGGTGTCCAGACTATAACTGACTTTGCACTGGCTTTGCAAAATAGATATAAAATGTTGCTGTTATAAATTGGTAATGTTTTGCTCTCTTTTTGCATGTTACATGGCAAAAAAGAACAAAGCCAATCAAGTTCTGTTATCTGTGCTGCCATTAAGGGAGATTTTCACTGACTGAAGTCAAATGCTGTAAAAGCTTTTGTGAACAGCATACACTGATCTGGTGGTAAGCCCATCACAGGACTGAAGGAAAACCGTTTCCATACACACTTTGTCACAGATGTCATTCTTTTCATGGAGAAGAGCACAAGGGATCTCTTGGCATATGAGTTTTGTGGATGCTGCACCTCTTAAGATTTCTCTCATTTCTATAAAGCTCACGGGACAAGTTTTTTTTTCTGAAAGGGATTTATCACTGCCATCTATTAACTGCCTGTATACACTGTGTACTTTAAATATTTTATAGCTACACGAAGGGATTGGCGCTCAGGGCACTATGGTTTTATGCAGCTTATCTGTCAAATGGCTATTATACTTCCAGTTTCATAATATGTTTTACCTAGAAATGTGATTATCAGGACACAGTTTTTTATAGATAAGCCCTTTACACCAGGAGGGAAAAGTGAATATATAAATTAATTCCTAGTGTATCTTTACATGTAGGTCCCTTGTTTGTTGTTTGGTTCATCAAAACCTTTAGCAGTGCATGAGAATAATCTGATTTAATGACAAGAACAAAAAAACAGCTCTCTGTTTTCCAAAGTAGCAGCAGATGTAGAGAATAAATTATAAACAATTTTCCAAACATAATGTATAAATTTATAGCAGTGACATCTTGATCTTCCATGAGAAATACAGCATATACATACTAAACAGAACAGTTCATGCTAACCAGATGCAGGGTCATCCATTAGCAGTACTTTATCTGATTAGTATTGTTAATGGAAGGGCTTATCCAGCCATTTTGTAAAAGCAGATCTGCTATAGATCATGATTTCTTGTCAATACAGTCATTAAGGCTATCATGGTTAAGACAGCCCAGCTATTAACCTACTAGAGAGAACTGGACAGAAAAATACACTGGGCAGTCAGCGAAACGGAGACCCTTCCATTTATTTTTCTTCCACGCATAGCATTGCCCTCTGTACTGCTACCTTTTCCATAATTTCACTTGCCAAGACAAATTATTTCAGCATCTTTCTTTACTCAACTTCTAATATATTCTGTGCCTTGATTGTGATAATTTATGTTAGTTTTGATTTTATATTCATCATGGTCTTGTCAAATGAAAAGGTAGTACTGAAAGGGCGTGTTTCTGGAGGAGATGGAAGTACCGTAGTTACACCACAGATTATTCTAAAATGTGTAGATTAGGAAGCAAACAAAAATTAATCTTCTTCCTGAGAAAAGAGTAATCTTGAGAATGGAATATCCTGTGTTAACTTTGAAGGTGACCTATCTAATATTTCGATTTTGTGCACTAAATTTGTTGTTTGCTTTAGTATTTCTGACAACAGTCACAGTATTTAATGATCTGTCTTCACTATAAATAGTATGTTTAGATAGTTGCAATTCAGCATAATTTTAATCCAAATTTGTCTATTCAATAGGTAACATTTTATTTAGAGTAATCCATAATAGTTTTGAGTTTGTTGTTGAAGTCACTGTTCAGTTAAAATAAAGTAGATTTCTTGTTTATTTTGAATAACCTGGAAAAAAAAATCTTCTGTTCAGAGGTAAGATACATGTTTTTAAACAAACCAGGCTTTCCTGAGATGTTTGCCTAGCTCTGAGGTGAAAACATTTAATTTAAGATCCTGATATGTTTAAAAAGCTGCTATGAGTTTAAATTCATTGAAAAATAATCCAAAGAGGGGCAGTGAAGCTGGTGAAGGGTCTGGAGCACAGGTCTTATGAGGAACAGCTGAGGGAACTGGGGTTGTTTAGTCTGGAGAAGAGGAGGCTGAGGGGAGACCTCATCGCCCTCTACAACTACCTGAAAGGAGGTTGCAGAGAGCTGGGGATGAGTCTCTTTAACCAAGTAATAAGCAATAGGACAAGAGGGAATGGCCTCAAGTTGCGCCAGGGAAGGTTTAGACTAGGTATTAGGAAGCATTTCTTTACAGAACGGGTTGTTAGGGGTTGGAATGGGCTGCCCAGGGAGGTGGTGGAGTCCCCATCCCTGGAGGTGTTCAAGAGTAGAGTTGACATAGCGCTGAGGGATATGGTGTAGTTGGGAACTGTCAGTGCTAGGTTAATGGTTGGACTGGATGATCTTGAAGGTCTCTTCCAACCTAGACAATTCTGTGATATAATCCTAAAACAAGTGAGGACCTACTATGACTTGTGGGCATGGTAACAAACACATGAAGTAGCTGTGCTGTCATAGAGCAGTGAAACCACAGCGCTTCTCTTGATATTGATCACAATCCCAGCGCTGTACTGTTTGCAGCTCCCATGTCAGACCCTAGCAGCAGGAAGTCAACTCTTTTTTTGCCGTGGTTGTGGAGCTGCACCATTAATTGGGAATATCTTCTCAAACCAAACCTGTTCCTTTCCTCTTTTCAAGAATAAGAGATTAATGAAAACTTTAGAAATATTTTAGATTTTATACACTTCCTGCTAAGACAAGGTGATTTGGTTGACATCTGATTATATGATGTGGTTGTATTTTTTTTTTCCTAAAATTATAACTGAGCTTACATACTTAAATTTCTTTTAAATATCCTTTTAAGTATCAAAGACTTCCCCCACTATTTTTTTTTCTCTTTCTCTGTTGCACACACTTTCTTTCATTCATTCTTGTCTTTCTAACTTTGCTTGCATTTCTTTGATTCTTTGTCCTTTTCTTTATTTCCACATATTCCTTATTTTTGCCTTTCTATTTTTCCCCTCCATGTTTCACTTCCCTATATTGGATACAGGACATTATGCTCTAGATGTGTATGAATCTGTCCCTCCCTGTTCACCTGCCTGGCTCTTTCACCCCTTAGGGTGGGATAGGGAAGAAAACCTGAAAGGTGAGAAAACCCTTGTTCAGATAGTAAATGCATTTCATGTTGTCTACCGTAACCACAAGAAGATCACCGTTCTTGAATTCCTGTGTGAACTGAGAAGCACTAAGAGCTGTAAAAACTAGCAAAATGATGACAGCATGCAAGTTTTGGCATGAATTTGGATGAATACAAAAGGTCATATCTCAGGCCCATTTGCAAGACTAGGACATAGCTAAAGAACAAAAGTCACACTGAGGGTAGACCTGAAGATGGTGTCGCATTCGAGGATATTGTGATTGGCAAGATGATAGAGCCAAGGAAGGAGGTAGCAGGAAGGTCCATTGTGTTTTATGCCTGTTCTTGAACTTGTTAATCATTACAGGAGATGTCAGAATGAAAGATCAAAATGCAGACTGGAGAAAAGGAGATGGCTATGCATGAGAGAGGTAAATCAATAATATCAGCATAGTAGTCCAATTTCTTGATGAGGTTACCTGGGGAATAAGATGCAGAAGGTAAAAGAACACAAGATATGTCTGCATCAGATCTTTTCTGAAAATCATGGAGGGGGGAGGTGAGGATTATTCTCTTAAGTAATATTTGGAGGTGGCCGTACTGATTAAAAAACCTGACCAAAAAGAAGACAGGAATTTGTATACAAGAAGTAGAAGCCAGACTGCAAAGCTTCAAAAATGGAAATGGAGAGTTTCAAAGAGTATTTGTGAAAACGCTTGTGGGAAGAGGGATATCCAGAGTTCTCATGCTTTGTAATGAGGCAGAACCAGCGAGTTGAGGATGAAAAAAGTGGGAAAGGGAGATGATCTGCAGCTTCATGCACAGGGGCAAAGAAAGCAAAAGAATGAAAGAGTAAATTGAGAATAGGCAAAAAGTCATCAGCATTCGTGACCTGGAAATCACTGTGACTTCTAGTAACAGGGATGAGGAGGAGGGGTTGATGCTCTGCTGTAGCTGAGACCAGAAGATAGAAAAGGTATTGTGGTAGCAAGAAGGAACATGTTGTTGCTTAGTTGGAACAAAGTAAAATGAAAGGTTAGTCTGGCAGGGTGGAAGACTTGAATCAATGCTTTTAGCTGAATGAAAATAGGAGGGATAAAGTGTCTAACTGAAGGAGTAGAAGAACCAGTCATCAAAAATTCAGTTGTGAAGAAGGGAAGGAAGGAGTTGGTGGATCGTAGATGACAGTAACATGAAGGGGAGATGCAGGTAGAACTGAATGTGACACTAAATAAACCTAAAATAAAATAATTGAACAAAATTCCAGAGTAGAGAGCATTTGGAAAAGGTTTCTAGGGGAGTCCAATATCTTCATGACCATCTGAGCAGAGGTAGGGAGAGTGGTAGGGAAATCACTCGAAGTATAGTTAAGGAATAATTTCAGAAGAAATAATCTTGATCTCTGAAGGAACGGTGGAAAGAGGAATTGCAAGGAAGCTGTGGCTGGTTATGGTAATTTTAAATGCAGAGTTTCAGAGAAAATAAAAGCAGAGACAGAGGGAAAGAGATGAGTCGTGCAGATAGTAATGTTATTGAAGACCTGGAGGCATGCCAAAACAGGAGTGGGAAGCAGAAGGTGGACATGGCAGTGTCCTGGTTTAGCCAGGATAGGGTTAAGTTTCCCCAGCAGTGGAGGGGGAAGCTCTAGCCGGGTTATTCAGATACCATGCGGACGTCACATCCTGGCGCTGAAGAGGGACAAGGGGTTACCACGTGTACTGTGGGATTTGCTCTATTCTCACTGCTGTATTGGTAGATATTTTGCTCTCTTCATTGTTATTACTGTTTTTCTTATTGTTATTGTTGCTGTTTGTTGTGTTGCTGTTGCACTGTTGTATTAAACCTCTCCTTATCTCAGCCTTGGGGCTTTGTATTTCACTCCCTTTGTGGGGGAAGGGCAGCGGCCGCGTGGTCTCAGACCCCAGCAGGGGCTAAACCACCACAGGCAGGAAGATAATCCCTGAGGGAGAATGTCACCAGAGGTGGGATAGTGAGGATATGGGATCATAGAGTTGCTGTGAGGAGGAAATGAAGAGGGAATAAACAAAGACGGTCAAACGTAGCAGATAGGAACCAAAAAGAAGTTAAAATAACAGAAGAAAGCAAAGGGAAAAGAGCAACTGGAGCTAGTGTAAGGAGAGGATAAAGGAGATGGATGCTATGAGGCACTAAGGGATGTGGTGAGAGCCCTAGGAGACTAGCAGATGAACAGTTTTTTAAAAAACAAGCAACAACAAGAAAAACTGAAAACAAAAGCCAAACCCCAACAAAATAAAACAACAGCAAAACCCATGAATGACATCCAATGAATTCATGGACTTAATCCACCTTCAAGAAAAATCTCAAACAGCTAGGAAACCATAGTCAAATGGCTAAAATGTTGTAAATAGTTGCAAACTGCATGTCTGGTCCCTCAGACGCTGTAAGCTAAGAGGTAGCTCTGCACTGAACTTTTAACTCAGCACAGCTCTTCCTGTGTTACCAGGGTGTGAGGGCCTTGCTAGAGCCTTAAAGCTGAAAAGCAGCAAACCCAAGTTTATATGCTGCACAGTAATGAACTTAAACTCCTGCCTTTTGTATCTAGTAGCTGTTGTGTCTTTTCTGCATTTAGTTTCATATCTGAACACTTGCAACAATAGGTCCCAAGTGGATTCTCTGAAAAACTATGTACATGGTGAGAATTTTACACACTTATGCAGTATCTCCTTGCATTTGGAGTTCTAATCAATAGGACACACTCAACTTTCAAGTCATCTGGTTATAATCAAATCAGTAGATATCAGCTCAGTCAGAACGGTGTAGAATTGCAGCAACTGGTGTGCTTTCGATGACTATACTCTGAATTTGCACTGATGTCCTTCAAAACAGAATCCACCCCCTTGGTCTGCATGAATATAGGCAGGAGAAGAGGTTTTTCCTCAGTAAATTGATTACTTATTCCTTGCTAGGAGCACTCAAATACGAGGTTTCTCCATGTCTGTGTTGTAAGTGTAAGGGACTGAAAGTGACACAGCAGTCATCAATGCTAAGTTATATACAGAGTACAGCACAACAGCAGTGACACCAATGTATACTCTAATGTCTGCTTAAACATGCTGGTGCCATGTTTGACTTAAAAGAGGTTGTTGTGTTGTTACTGGGAATGACAACTGTGCACTTCCACTCCCTGTGCAGCATCTTGGCTGAACAAGCTATTGAATGGAATTTGCTCTTAAGTGGCCATATTTTATATTAAAATTTGATTAAATTCATTCTGTAGGCCACTTCAATGTGAATCATAATTATATTATTCTGCCAGTAACTGAGGTAATATGATAAGAAGAATGTCACATTCTCTGGACTGCTTTTAATGGAGTATATATTACAGCTTGGTGCTTGCCGTATTCAACAGTCCTCACTTTAAGGAAGAAATTTAGAACTAAATGGCAGTTTAGAGCTGTAAAACTTCGTGGGTCACCCTCTTCCTGCTCATGCGTGAGCTTCACTGGGTATAATGGAAATCAATGCAAGATGAAAGAAAGTCCAGTGCAGGATTTGAAAAGATGGTGATAAAACTTCCTCATATTATTAAACATTTTTTCATACACACTCTTTATTATTGCAAGGCACGTGGGGCACTGTACTATCTTGGTTGACCTCCTCTGTGACTTATTTTCAGCTCATCTCCTTCAATAGATGAGAATAGATGTGGCTCTCTGTGGCTGTTTGTTTTACTGCAGCAGAGCTAGCAATAACATTTCATGGCCTTCCCTTAGAGAATTCATCTCCTCATGTGCTGGCATTGTTGTGTGGCTTTGTGTTTTCAGCCATCTAATGCAGTTTTGGTTTTAATGAGTGCAGTTAAAAGAACAAAAGAGGAAAAATCTTGGTGAGGCAACTAAACAGCACCAGTGTGTCAGGTTAAAGAATATAGTTTCCAAGTAGGTATTGTGTGTTGTGGCTTCCCCAGGCTGAAGGTTACAGCAATGTATTTCAAAATAATGATTTGCGGTTGCTTATTTGATGCCAGATGACCTAAAAATCACATCTACGTACAGTTGTAAGAAAATGGAACATTAAAAAATAAACACCTTGGGAAAATGTATTGAATTCTAGTGAATCAACTGTTTCAAACAACCAGATCATTGCTGATGCCAGTTTTAGGTTCCCTTACTATGCTACTGTTTCTGTGAAGTCATTTTGCCTTAGTCCTCTCCACACCAATGTTCTCTTTTCCTTAAAACATTTCTGACAAGATACCCATTGTATGAGCATTCTTTGACAAACTTCTAAGAACAAAGGGTTTGTACTCACTATCTGAAGAGCTGCTCAAGTCCATTGTGATTAGGCTGTGATGGCTGAGGCACTGGAATTAACTAGGGATGCTGGTGGTGCACTTTCCAACTGAAGAAATTCATTTTCTATGTATTACCAGTCAATGTGCCTGGCTCCCCTTTGGGCTGGGAACCGTGCATGCAAGAATTAACAGCTATGCTCTGAGCTTTGATGCAAAAAGTAGAATGGTTTTGGTTTTTCTGGTTGTGTGTTTTTTATCTCTGCTAAGCACACTAAAAGTGTCAGAAAAAAAATTAGTGATCTTGCTCTGCTAAGCCTTGAAAGGGTGTTGGATCAGCAGCTGACTTTGGCCAAGTTCTCTTGTGAAAGCACCCTTTGGCAACATTGCAACATGTGAATAAACAATAAGTGTCATTCTAATAACAACGCAAAGGTCGAATATAAAAATAAATAAAAGCAAGGATAAAAATTGCTGACCTGAGGCCCAGTTCTCAATCACAGAAGTCAAGGGACTCTCCAGCATATTTCAAAGCAATCAGTATGTCAGGCTGACTGGGATTAGTGTTTTTCCTGGTCCCACTCATATTTACTCTCAATGCCGCGTTCCAGTGATCATTGTTTACACTGTGATCAGACGTTAGTAGCTCTACTAGATGTGGGTCTTCTTTCACTGATACTGCAAGTGCAAATTTTTAGTTTTAGTGAGTTTTATTTTCACCTCAGCGCCAGATTCAACTTTTGCGATAATGAAATTGTCATGTAAGCCAGTGCCTCACGTGGCTGTGTCTCTTCTCGTTGGGCTAGTCTCTAAATTTGGGATGTCACTGAATTCATTAATACATGGAAATGATTCATTTAAGGGAGTTTCTTTCCCCTCTGTACATGCTTGCTAATTAGCAGATGAATTTTGATGTTCTAATTGATCTGCTGCAGAGAGACAGCTGTGCGCCCCAGCTGTCCTCCGCTCCGGTGGGCCTCCTCTGCAGAAGGGAGGAAGCAGCCCTGCTTCTGACAAATTGATTTAACTAGAGTGCGCTGCCTTGGGGGAGTCATACACCACGCTGTCGCTGCAGATGATTGCAGCCTTTGCGGACTGCAAACACTGGAGCGCTGTAATTGCCCAACAATGTCCTTTCCGTTGCCTCGCTGAAACTCAATTTTTCATGCCTCAGCAAGCTTTCCAGTCCCCCTTCTGCCCCTGGTGTGGAAATACTGTATTCTTCCTGACTACCATTTTAGGAAGAAATTCAGGCGCTTGAGAATGTGGCTTAAATTTTATTTAGTATGCTAATAGTAACTAAATGTGCTCACTCAGTCACGTATCAAAGTATTTGCATTTAATTCATAGGGAAGTATTCTCTAGTTGTATTTAGCAGGTAGTCATTGCTACAAACGATTTAACAGTAACGTTACTGCATCACCATTCTTCCATGCGGCGCATGTATGGAACAATGGCTGGGGTGTCCTTTAAACGTTTACTCTTTCAGTTACAAGTATGAATTTTTAAGGCTTCATGTCCAGTTATGCCCCATTCTGTCAAACCTCATAAATGCTTGCAAGTAACAGGTGCCTTTCCACAAAAATGACAACTGTGGGCCCAGAAAGTACAAATATCTAATTAATCTTTCATGTCACCCTCCCTCATGAATGGATTTCCAAGCTGTGCACTGCATCATCACCACTTTCTGGAGGCCATTGATTTGGCCTGAATATACCTCTGGGGAAAAAAAAGCACTACAAAAAGTGCATTCATGAATCCTAATGTGTGCCACACCATTACCTTTCTGCATATCTGATAGATAACCAAGCACATCCAACACATTTATGGGTGTGCAGATTTATAGACTACTAACAAGTAGCAGCTGTTGTGGAGGTCTGCAAGTTTTGCATGCAGAGGACATAAAGGATTCCTGAGAAATGGTTACCCATTGCATTTGCAGAAATGTAATGTCACTTTTTATTATTATTATTTATTATTATTATTGTTGTTTGTCCCCTATATGCTCCTCTTTCTGTAAATGTGTGTGAGAGATGGGCAGTCAGCAGAAAGGAAAAAAGATGCAGGTTTATGCCATTGCTTGTTGAGGCAAAACCAAGGTACGTACGTATGCAAGTATTAAGCCATAAGGCTGCTAGAGATTTTGTCAAACTGACCAGATGTTCAAAGGTAAGTGACGGCCACTATAATTTTTCAGAAAACTGCCTTTCTGAAAACTGAGTTATAGTCCCAAAGAGCAGCAGAAAGGATATTATAGATGGGAAAATAAAAAAATCAGGATTCCATCAATCTTGTATGACACCTGTTCTCCAACTCTGCCCACAGGAACAGAACAAGATGGGTTAAGCTTAAGCAAATAGTGTTTAGGTAAATGTGACTTCCTTGATGTAAGTCAGGCAATCTTCTTAATTGGAAGGGCTTTTCTCAAAACTCCTGATATAATTTACATGTCTTCAGAATGAATACCTCTCTAAGGGTCAGCCCCTGTACCACATGTTGCCATGATAGTTATTTTCATCCTTCAATAACCCGTCTTGTTTTCTTTGTTATATTTCCAGTGAGATATAGTGTAAACAATTAGACATTTTCCCCTCAGAGAATAACAGAAGCATATATTGCATAATGAGTAACATGTTTTGTGGTTAAAAATAGTACATATTGGTCATTTTATTTCATTTTATAGCAGCAGCTGAGGATATACTGAGTACTACTTGGTGATACTACATGAGATTCTGGGCTGATGAAGCAACCTGAACTCAATCTTTGGCAGCATGTAAGAAAGTGATGCCCAGTGAACCATCACCAGTAGGACTGGTTTATGATGAGTTCATTTGTAAGCCCCAAATGGGGTGAAGGGTATTCCTAGGGACTAGGTGTGCATCCCACCACTGTCTGTTGTAGCCCCAAGGGGCGTAGAAGAAGGTATGGTCTCCTGACATGCCTGGGATGTCAAAAATGAGATTGTTCCGTGGGGGCTTCTGTGCCAATGGCTGTGCCTGCAGGTGGCTACAAGTCACATTTGCTGCTCCACTGGAGTGGGAACAGGATGGACACTGTACCTGCTCACCTTTGTCCAGTCCTCTTCTCCAGGGTATTATCTTGCCAACCTGCTCATAACTTCCTACCGGCTGTGTGGTTGTGGCTGGTAATAGAAAGCAACAGGCCACAACAGATGGAGAAATCAAAAGGTCATGTCTCTTCTCTGAATGCAAAACTGCATTGTGAGGCAAGTCCTTTTTGTCCCAGCAAGGTGTGAATGAGTAAGGCAGAGGTTCCCTTTGGCACACTACTCAGGTTGACATTTCTCATGCTCTGATAATGTCTGGCTGTACGGGTACCATGTCCTAGATGTGCCCATCAGTCACATTCACTGACTCAAAGTCTTTGCATTACAATATAAGATTTCTTGCAGAAGGTACTGCAGGTCTTGGGGCCTCCATGGAGGATCAGATGTTCATCTTGCTTGATGTGCAACTCTATCTTTTTTTCATTGCATTACCTCAGAGGGAGAAATATCCTGGTAATCCCCTTTTGTCATTAACACTGTGAGCATATGCCCTCTAGACTCTTCAGCCCATATTCTAGATTCTGTCACTGGGAAAACCCAGTCTTCCCTTCTCTCCCTTTCTCCTGTTGGGGTAAAAAACAACATTGGGGGTTTCTGACCACTTTAAGGATTAATTTGCTGGTATGGGATTTTTTCCCCCTAGCCAAGAGGTTTATATTGAACATTTTAAGCTGTTACCTCACCTGTGAGGTGCTACTTTTCTAGCAGCTTCTAATGCAGAGTACCAAACATTGCCCATCTTCTGAAACGTCTACACCGTAACGTTTAGCTGTTGTGTGTGTTTTTTCCAACATATATTGCAAAGTACCATTTTGTACTGCCTTTATTTAGTTTTGTTTCATCAGAAGTGAATAGAATGCTAAGGGTACATCTGCAGTACAGCCTCCGCAGTATATTATCACAGCTAAGACATTAATGAACTGCTACTTCAAACTTGCAAATGAGTACGGACACCAAAGAGAATGCAGTGCTTAGCTCTTTTATTTTGACCACTGTAATGTAATTACTTATACTAATCTTTCATTATATTTTCATGACTAGCAAAGACAGAGACCTAATTGTGTCTCTAGCTGTTGCTACTGCAAAGTACCTTTTAAATCATATTAACATCCATACTTGATCTTCCTACTGTTTTTGACATGTAGATCACAAGATACTGTTAAATTACTCAGCAAGAACGACTGGCTCAGGTTGTATCCAGGCCACAGCATAGAAATGTATCTAGTGAGAGTGATTTGACAGAACTAGAAGAGGCACTGACCCCTTTTCTCTGGGAAGGCACTTGACCTTCATTTTTCAAAGCATTATGTGTTCTGTGCAGCATTCTACTCTAGCTGGTACTTCAATACCAAGATGCTAGAAATAGCCAGAAAATAATTATTCTACTTCTGGCTGTTCAAGAAGCTAGCCATGCTTCCTTTTCTTTGGCATGGATCTAGCAGTAGTGATGAACACGTTATGCACAACCAGGCTGGATTATTGTAACTCGCTGAAGCCGAAGATAAAAGCTCCATAGAAACTTCAGCTATTGCGGAGCACAGCAGCCTACCTCATTAGTAGGGATAGCACTGCGAACACACAGCGCCTGTGCTGTGCATCATCAGCTGGCATCCCATTTGCTTCAGCAGCCAACTGTGGGCTCATTCAGTGTATAAGGTCATCAAAGTAATGGTATGGATGCTCTTCTGTCTACAGATTGCAACACTAGCTTCATGTCTCTGATACAGTGCCACTGATCATGTGCAGAATTATACTCACTGGAGCTGGACATGGGCAATTTTGGCCAAAGACCTTTTCCTGAATCTCAGAGACAGCTACAAAAAAAGTCTCATCTCAATTTATAAGCTTCATGTTCTTTTGAAGGAATCCTTCTATGGTAACAGAAGAGACATTTAAAGATGTCTGTGTCAGAAAAGAAGGATGCTGAAACTTGGGATCAGAGAAGAGTCCACCCTGGAGAAGTGTGTGAACTTGCAATACTGGAATTGCCATTCTAATAACATAGCAAGAGATGTCACAGAAATGTCTTAGCTAGGGTTTTACTGATAAATACATCACAGTGTAGTGTGGGTAGATCTCAGCCTTGCTGTCAGGATAGGCATTGAGTGGTCATTCTTTATGTAGCCTGGTTCCTACAAGAGCAGCAGACTGTTACCCACAGTCCAAAGGGAGCTGTTGTCCATGCAAAGATTTGAGAAGGATTAGAAGACCAGGGCAGAGGGTTGGGAGAAAGGCAGTGGGGAAGGCCAGAGGTAGCTACAGAAATAGAAGATGGCTCTAGGAAGCTGCAGAGGGCTTTTGGACGATGTGCTAACAGAGGGACTTAAGAAGGTGTATTGTTTGACGACTCCTGCATGCAGGAAGATGGAAATTTTACCATTCACCCTGTTATGCAGTCCTGTTTTCTCAATCTCAGAAATGCAAGACTGGGGGACAGAGAAGCTGTAAGGGTGACTCTTCTGGGCCATTGGGTGGGTGGGAGTACTGGGCTTTGCCAGCCCTTCTTGTTCAGCTAACATGGGAAGCTGTGCTACAGGGGAAAGGGCGTCATCTCTTCCCCCCTGCTGTGTGCGCCACCACCATTCTTACACTGCTGCTGCTAGAAGGAGTCTGTAAAGCTTACCTAGTTCCACTAGGATAGAGAATTATAGTTACGTTATATCTTTATAGGATTTTTTCTTTAAAATCTGCAGTGAAATGGATTGCATGAAGTAGTCCGCTTCTCTGCTTTGTGGTCCTTTGTGGTTGAAAATTAAACCAATAATTTTTTTTTGTCCAGACACATAGAAAAACAGCAGTGTCCTCATTTATAAGAACATTTTCCTCTCAGAAAACTCTCTTCTTTTACTAAGACTAAGAAACCCCACCTTTCAGTCTCTCCTTCCTGGTCAGAGCTTTAGGAACTCTCTTAAATATGTTGCTTTCCTCTAGATTTTCTCCATTTTCTCCACACTTCCCCCAAGTGCAATGCCCCAAACACCAGATGCAGCCGCCTCAGTGCTGAGCAGAGGACAATAATTGCCTCCTGTCTTTTGCATATAGCACTTCTGCTAGTATGTCACAGAATGAGATTTGTCTCCTGCCCTGCCCCAAGCAGCCTTACAGTATTGGTTCTTATGCAAGTCATAATTTGTTGTGGGTTGCAGATGCCCAAGGAGTTTTTGTGGGTTTTGGGTTTTTTGGGGGATTCTTTTCGTTTTCTAGTTATACCCTATTGTGTACCTCTTGTATTTTGTACCAAAAAAGAAAGTGTCTGCACCTAAGGATGTCTGATTTCGTCATGAAATTTTTGTCCTAATGAAAGTAGTGCTCTGAATTTTCATGTACTATTAAGGTCAGAAGGGGATATCAATAATTCTTCATGAGGTACAGTGGTCTTAATGTGATGAATAACACAGTCGTTACATTGTCTGGCTTTAAAGTTGGTGAGAAGAAGGATTGATTCTACTGTTTTGTACAGATGTCCATGGTACATATTAGTAGAGTAGAAATAAATGAGGGTCAACTGTTGTTTTCCATATGAAGCTAGCTATGACAATGAGTCAGCCTCACAGAGGCCAAAGCAAATTCTGTGTGTTTCCTATCAAAATCAGTGGCGTGCCCTGCAATGCATGACATGTCTTCCTCTGACCTAGGACACCTTGCTTTTAGCAGCATTCAGCTCCGCAATTTATACAGGCATTCATATTTCACTTCCTCCAGTTAATCCTAATAACCAGCTTTTAGAAGAACATGACAGCATAACATATGGGTGGTAAAACTGCTCATAAACCATAATAACGTGGCCAAAAAAGATTAGATAGATAGATGCACTATGCTTATTGTGACATTCACTGATTAGGAGGTATAGGTACTTATTACAGCCATTATCTTGGTGACTTGGAAGCAGACTGAAGCTGTTATTTGAAAAACAGGTTATAAGTTCAAATTTAAAACAACTGTGTACTTACAACATGTAAGAGATATAATTATGTTTGCGATTCTGTTCTTCAGTGTGCAGATGGTAATTTTGTTCATTTATGGTTGCACACTGATAGTGTTTTCTGTACAACCAGCTTTGGCAGGATTAAGTGTGTGTTAACAGTAAGTAGACAGTCTGTAATACATGGTTATCATTTTGTTGATAGGTTTCTGGTGGGATGGAAACCAACCAGAAACATAAGTTCAAATGATTCCTTACTGTAGCACCAAGACAGGCTTCCTCTGTGTGTGTGTTTTCTTGCATCTTGTTATTTATTTTTATTGTGTGAAGAGTTTTTTCTTTTTTCTTTCTCTAGAAAATTTCATGTTAGCTTCATTTTCAGTGTAGGCAGTAGAGTTGGGCATCTGCAGGTTTGTGCCTTTAGGAATAAAATTATTTTCCACTCAAAGTAATTTAAAGTTTTCTATTGGTTTTTAGGTGTTGATATATTGGTGTAAGCTTATGAATGTGTATATGAAAGAGACATGAAGAAAAAACATGTATTAAAGATACCCTTTTGATTTCATATTTTCTCAGTTATTCAACAGATATCTGAGGGCAATTAACAGAAAATTTGCAACAGCTACTCCACTTTTCCAGATTGAAAGGAAAACAGATAAATATGCAGATCAAGTCTATAAAGTGCTTTTAAGATACTGAGGTTAGGTGTTAAGAGAATCATGGTACAGTACAGCTATTGGTACAGTTCATTATTTGGGTTTTCCAATTTTAGAATTGTGCGGCACTCTCAATTTAATTAAATAGGTGTAAAAGGGAAAAAATGTGGTTATGTATCAAGCCCAAGATGCGTAGTAAACATCCTGTATTGTTACTTGTTTAGGCAGTACAATGAGTTTTGCAATGCATTAAGGGAAAAGGGCATAGTACAGTATACTACATATAAACACATATATACATAAAACTTATTACATACTGTAGAAGTTATATACAAGTATACATATGAAAAAGTAGACTGCATATTACATCTATCTACGTATGTTTCTATGTTAAAAATTCTATATAATATGCACAGAATTTATGACAGAAAATACAGATGCCATGGATTGTATTGTCTTAGCATGGCCAAAATGGTTTAAATGCTCAGAAGAAATGAAAAAGTTCAGTCTCGGCTGTGAGATTATGCTTTAGCAACTCAAACAAGATTTTGCCATATAAAGCAAATATGATTAAAAGAATGTCTTGTTTAGCATCGCGAAAAGCCCTGACTAGTTTCTGTTCTCTTATTGTCGTCTTTTTTTTTTTCCAAAGATAGAATCATAGAATCACTTAAGTTGAAAAGACCTTTAAGATCATCGAGTCCAAATGTTAACCTAGCACTGCTAAGTCCATCACTAAACCATATCTCTAAGTGCCACATCTACACATCTTTTAAATACCTCCAGGGTTGGTGACTCAACCACTTCCCTGAGCAGCCTGTTCCAATGTTTGACAAACCTTCTGGTGAAGAAATTTTTCTTAATATCCAATCTGAACTTCCCCTGGTGCAACTTGAGACCGTTTTCTCTCATCCTATCACTTGTTACTTGGGAGAAGAGACTGACACCCACCTCGTTACAACCTCCTTTCAGGTAGATGTAGAGTGGTAAGATCTCCCCTGAGCCTCCTTTTCTCCACGCTAAACAACCCCAATTTCCTCAAATGCTCCTCGTAAAACTTATTCTCTAGACCCTTCACCAGATTCATTGCCCTCCTTTGTACATGCTCCAGCAGCTCAATGTCTTTCTTGTAGTGAGGGGCCCAAAACTAAACACAGTATTCAAGGTGCGGCCTCACCAGTGCTGAGTACAGGGGCACAATCACTTCCCTAGTCCTTCTGGCCACACTGTTTCAGATACAAGCCAGGATGCTGTTGGCCTTCTCAGCCACCTGGGCACACTGCTGGCTCATGTTCAGCCAGCTGTTGACCACCACCCCTAGATCCTTTTCTCCCAGACAGCTTTACAGCCACTCTTCCCCAGGCCTGTAGTGTTGCATGGGGTTGTTGTGATCTAAGCACAGGACCTGACACTTAGTCTTGTAGAACCTCATACAGTTGGCCTCAGCCCATCAATCCAGCCTGTCCATGTCCCTCTGTAGAGCCGTCCTACCCTCAAGCAGATCAACACCTCTGCCCAACTTGCAAACTTACTGAGGGTGCACTCAACCCCCTCGTCCAGATCATTGATAAAGGTATTAAATAGAACTGGCCTCAGTACTGAGCCCTGGGGAACACCACTGGTGACCAGCCACCAACTAGATTTAACTCCATTCACCACCCCTCTTTGGGCCTGGCCATCGAGTCAGTTTTTCACCTAGAGAAGAGTATACCCGTCCAAGCCATGAGCAGCCACTTTCTCCAGGAGAACGCTGTTGAAAATGGTGCCAAAGGCTTTACTAAAGTCTAAGTAGACAGCATCCACAGCCTTTCCCTCATCCACTAAGTGGGTCACCTTGTCATAGAAGGAGATCAGGTTAATCAAGCAGGACCTGCCTTCCATGAGCCTGTTCTGGCTGGGCCTGATCACCTTGTTGTCCTGGATGTGCCGCATGATGGCACTCAAGATGAGCTGCTCCATAAACTTCCCTGGCACCATGGTCAGACTGACAGGACTGTAGTTCTCCAGCTCCTCTTTCTGGCCCTTCTTGTAGATGCGCATCACATTTGTTAACTGCCAGTCACCTGGGACCTCCCTGGTTAGCCAGGACTGATGATAAATTATTAAAAATGGCTTGGTGAGCACTTCTGCCAGCTCCTTCAGTACCCTTGGGTGGATCCCATCCAGCCCCATAGACTTGTGTGTGTCTAAGTGGTGTAGCAGGTCACTAACCATTTCCCCTTGCATTATCGGGCCTTCACTCTGTTCCCTGTCCCTGTCTTCTAGCTCAGGGAGCTGGGTACCTGGAGAACAACTGGTCTTACTATTAAACACTGAAGCAAAGAAGGCATTAATTACCTCAACCTTTTCCTCATCCTTTGTCACTGTGTTTCTTTCCATATCAAATAAAGAATGGAGATTGTCCTTAGCCCTTCTTTTGTTACTAATGGATTTATAGAAACATTTTTTTATTGTCTTTTATGGCAGTAGCCAGATTAAGTTCTAGATGGGCTTTGACCCTTCTATTTTGTTCCCTGCATAACCTCATGACATCTTTGTAGCCCTCCTGAGTTGCCTTCCCCTTCTTCCAAAGGTCTTAAACTTTTTTTTTTTTTTTCCCTGAGTTACAGCCAAAGCTCTCAGTTCAGCCAGGCCATTGTCTTTCCTGCCCGCTTGTCTTTCAACACGTAGGGATGGCCTGCTCCTGTGCCATTAAGATTTTCCTCTTGAAGAATGTCCAGCCTTCCTGGACTCTTTTGCCCTTCAGGACAGCCTCCCAAGGAACTCTGTCAGCCAGGCTCCAAATTCTGACCTCTGGAAGCCCAAGGCAGCAGTTCTGCTGACCCCCCTCCTTACTTCTCTTCAGAATTGAACACTGTCATTTCATGATCGCTGTGCCCAAGACAGCCTCCAGCTGTCACATCAACCACAAGTCCTTCTCTGTTCACAAACAACAGGTCCAGCAGGGTGCCTTCCCTATTTGGCTCACTCACCAGCTGTGTCAGAAAGTTATCTTCCACACAGTCCAGGAACTTCCTGCGCTATTTCCTCTCTGCTGTATTGTATTTCCAGCAGACATCTGGTAAGTCAAAGTCCCCCACAAGAACAAGGGCTAGCGGTTGTGAGACTTCTCCCAGCTACTTATAGAATATTTTGTCTGCTTCTTCATCCTGGTTGGGTGGTTTATAAAGATTCCCATCATATCTGCCTTGTTGCCTTCTCCCTGATTCTTACCCATAAACACTCAACCTTATTGTCACGATCATTAACCTCTAGATGGTCAAAACACTCCCTAACATACAGGGCTACCCCATTGCCTCTCTTTCCTTGCTTACCCCTTCTGAAGAGTTTTTTAGCCATCCATTGCAGCACTCCAGTTGTGTGAGTTGTCCCACCATGTTTCTGTGATGTCAACTATGTCACAGTTTTCCTGCTGCATAATGGCTTCCAACTCCTGTTTGTTGCCCACGCTGCATGCATTGGTGTAGGTGCACTTCAGGTGAGTTATTGATCCTGCCACCTTTCTGGGCGGAGAAACCCTAATTCCTGTGTGATCATTCTCAGGCACTTCCATGGTTTCTAACACATCAGTAACCCTTGTGTCTTTGCTACCACATGGGTCTCCATCCCCTACCTTCACTGAGATGGCAGACCAAAGAACCTCGCTAGCATGCGGTCCATCAAACGTTGGTGTGCTGTCCCCAGTCTTACATCTAATGAGCCTGGTTTTATCTCTTTCCCCATTGAAATCTAGTTTAAAGCTCTTTCAATGATCTCTGCTAACTCCTGTGCAAAGATCTTTTTCCCTGTTTGAGACAGGTGTACCCTGCCTGTTACCAGCAGGTCTAGTGTCATGTAACCAACCCATGATCAAAAATCTCAAAATTCTGCCAGTGAAACCAGGCTCAGAGCCAGGTATTGATCTGCTGGCTCTTCCTGTTTCTTCCCTCATCATTCCTTGCAACTGGAAGGGTAGAGGAGAACATTGTTTGTGCTCCTGATCCCTTAACCAGTTGTCCCAAGGCCCTGAAGTCTCTCTTGATTGCCCTCGGACTTTGTTCCAACTTCATCACTGCCTATCTGAAAAATCTATAATGGATAGTAATCTGAGGGTTGTACCAGGGTAGGAAGCTTTCCTTTCACATCTTTAACCCGGGTGCCAGGGAGGCAGTGGACTTCCCAAAGAAGTGAGTCTGGTCTGCATGTTGGGCCTTCTGTTCCCTTCAGAAGGAAATCTCCTATGACAGTGACCCATCTTTTTTTCTTTATGGAAGCAGTTTTCATGCAGGGCATAGGCCCACTTAACCTCAGTGACACCTTCAAGTTAGGTGAACCACCATCTTCGTTATTGTTCAGTTCCATTTGCAGAGCTCATACCTGTCATGCAAGGGCCCCTGGGAAGGTGGGGCAGTCACAGCAGAGATGTGCCTTCTGTGCTGGGCAGGAGCTTGTTGCCATTGCACCCTGTCCCTTAAGTCACTGTGCTCAGCCAGGTGGAGAGAGGATAGGGAATCCTCCATATCATGTGTCTTGTCTGCCTATTGGGCCTGTCTCAGGGAAGGCAGGGTGTGATTCCAGTAGTCTGTCTCTCTCTCACACTTCTGATCCTCCTCAAGCTATTTGCCTCTTCCCACAGCACTGTCACTAAGCAGAGGAGCTCCTCTCCCTGGGTGCACCTCCCACAGGTGCTCACCACTGCCATCCTGTACTGGTGTAACGTAAGAGCAGGGCACAGCCTGCAGCCTGGTACTTGGGTGGTAGCATGTTCCCATAGGAGCTCTGTCTGGGCAGCTGCATCAGTTATGGTGGGTGCAGAACTTAGAGAGACCATGGCTTTCTGCTAGGTGGATACCATGCCCCCAGGTCAAGCTGGCAGGGCTTCAGCACCTTTTGTGCATGCTCTTCCGTGCCACATTTGCCCTCCCTGGTTGCAGCACTCCCTAAGAACTTCTTTTATAGCTGGGGGGGCTTGGCCATGGATGCTCCTGGCCCCACCCAGGTGCTGCCAGCCTCTCTGGCATGAGCTGTGGGCTCCTCACGGCTCTTTCAGCTCCCCCTGAGGTTCCCCCAGTTTGGGAAACCCCCCCTGTGCTCTGCGCTGGAACACTCTGCTGTGGGTCATGCCTCTACTACATCAGTCAGTGTGTGAAAGCAGCATTATGGCTACATGAGTGTGTTTTATCTCAGCTTTCCATGGTTGTGGGAGGAGATAATTACTGACAGAGCTCTTTGTATGCTGTTAGGATCATCCCTAAAGGATCTTCCCTTTTTCCTTTAACTCATGGGATGTAGTACTGATGTGAACGGACCTTCCTATGTGTGAGGCTGTGTGTGGCGCTTCAAGAAAATACACTCTAATAATAGCATTGCACACAAATGTGTTTAGTAATGTATGCACAATGTTTAGTAACCTATAGCTTGGGAGACACAGACTAACCCATTTGTTTACTGCTGTCTTTCCACTCTCACTGTTCTCGTCTCTGAAGACTGTAAGCCTGCCAAGGCAAGAATTACATCTTTTGTTCTGTAAAGAACCTACTACAGTTGTTGGCAATGTAAATGTAAGGAATATTAAAGATCACTCATATTAGCATGAGTGATGTATTCAGTACATAACCAAAACTAATTGTTTCAGAGATTGAAATGGTTACTGTGATTTCAAAAGAATATGTGGTTGTTGATGGGCCATTTGGCTCCTCCATTCCAGATGTGTTAATAAATCCTTTATCAGGTATTACTAACACCAATTTCTGACATTCTTCATAGATGTAACCATTTCACTTAGAATATGTTCAGGTGCTTTACAGACAGATTTAAGTAATTCAGGAGCTTGGAGATATGAAAGGAGATCGTCATGGCCGTCATGAATTCTCTCAGAAGGCAGTGCTGTTTTAACATCTAGAAGAAAATTTTGGCTCTGATTTATTTATTATTTTTTATAAACCAGCATGAAGTGACATATCTGTGAGTCAAAAAATCCATGAAGTAACCTGAAATAACATTCTGAGGAAAACAGAAATATATTTTTAAAGCAAGACATATTTGTTAATTTTGTAACTGAGAGCAAATTATTTAAATACACTGTGGTTAAACATTTATGTATGATCAATAGCCCACAAACACACATATATTTTCAGGTCTGTAAATAAACTTGCCTTTCACTGCCCTTTGGTGATCTAATTACTGATGAAAGGCTGTTTATACTTTCTTAAATTGTTACAGCTCTGGGCAAATACTCTAATACAATCCCTTTTCTTCCACAAAGCAGCAAGATATCTGTCTTGTATTTACCTCCTGAAGAATTACAGCTTTAAACATATCCTTAAATGTATATTGTAAGTTCCCTGTATCATTTCTTCTTCTCCTTCCATCCTAGAGTCTCCTAGAAGCCAAGACACCCGCTTCCTGGCTTGCAGGATACTCTGCAAAGTAACATCTTTGGAAGGCATAAGCCACAATCCTCCTGGTTGATCATCATGTGGTTTTGCTCCTCCCTTTAGAGCCGTAAATAATGCTTTTCTTCCTGCCCTTTTGCTCCTCCCTCCTTGTTCCCTCTTTCTGCAAGAGCAGAGTTTTCTTCAGACTAGATGTTCAAACATCTGGATGGATGGATCTTTGATTGCGGAGAAGGGTGTGGCCTGAAAAAAACAAATACTGGATGTGATAATTTGTTTTCAGACTGTCAAAAGAGATATGGCTGACTTCAGAACAGTCGGCAAAAGTGGCTTTGACAGCCTCTGGGGCCTGAAAATGTTCCCTGAGAAATACTGATGAGTGATTATGAAAAGAAAAGATTAATTTCATGAGACAGCTCCCCCTTCAAATACCTGTAGCAGATATCCTGTGAACACATTTTTGCCTGGATTTTTATGCAGAAAAAAATGTCATGTAAATCTGGAGTTTTCCGTAGCATGTTTATCTCTCATATAATTATTAGCAGCCATCTCTTGTAGAGTAGGTTGCTTTGTAAGGCAGCAAAATGGAAATGCTAGAAAGCAGTTTCTCAGACACTTCCTTAGTTATTAGCCACTCACTAACGTGTCCTTTTTTTGTGTGATTTATCAATGCTAAACCTGTGGATAAAATTTTAAATACCATTGGCAACTAATCTGAATTGCGTGTTAGTGACCAGATAGCATAGATAACCTTACATAGTAACAAATCAAGTTAGCAAGCCAAAATACTGCATGTACCACCTAGGAACACAAGCTGTCACAAATTTGCCACAAATGCTGTCTAATAAATGGGGCTTTGCAAGGAGAGTCATAGGAAAGAGTGCTGGAAGGCACCTCAAAAGGTCATCTAGTGCAGACCCGCTGCCATAAGGATCAGCTTTCCTTAATCATACCGTGAAGGTCATTGTGTTCCAGTTTGTTTGAAGAACTCGCTCCCTGCTGTGGCCTGCAGTTTGTTGCCCTTATGAAGAGTATTGGAGTTGCAGTCCTGTTTTTTTGTACAACAGTGAGAATCCACTCTGCAGCTATGGCAAGACGGTGCTGGAAGAGGGACAGTCACTTGAATACATCAGACCAGGCTTGGATTTACTGGGAAAGGGAGAGGGATAATACCTTGGGGTTCACTGTGTCCTGTGGCAGGAGAATACTTTCTCCCCCATTTCCCAGAGCTGGACTGAGCAGTTGTCTGATGCCTGTTTACAGCTTCACACGTGATAACCAACACCTCAAACTCTACCTGCTGAGCAGTAGGCAGCTCAGTGCAGACCTCAAAGCACTAGATATGCTCCATTAGCATGTTGCTTGCTGCTGATTAATGGAAAGGTGAAGGCTTTCTGCCAAAGCCTCACTCTTATGGGAGGTGGTGAAGACATGGAGGATGGGTAGTAAGGCTGATGTCTCTGGATGGAAAAGATTCATCTCCTGTTCAGGTTCATGTGGTGTGAAGTTGTCTGGACTACTGATGTTATATAATCATCTATCAACAGGTGGGTGGGGAAGGAGGAAGAAAAGATATTGATCCAGCACACAGTGGCAGATGGGACATAACCTTCTTTCCCTCAGTTGGGAAGACTGATAGGGACTCTTATAGCAGAGGGCTTCTCTACAGTGGGGAGGAGGACAGAGTACTGACCACTGTGTTGCATGTGTGCAGTTCTTCAGGGTTTGTGGCTCTGCCTTGGAGAGGTAGCAACCCTCTTCCCTCTTAATGCGTGTTAGCCATCGGTGTTTATAGCTAAACCCACGCTAAACTCTCTTCGTTGTGGTGGTGCCTAAGGATGCTCTGTGAATTAGGACTGTGTAGCGCTTTGATACTTATGGAAACTCCTTCAGCAGCTGCAGTCACATGCAGATGGTGCAAGAGACCACATTGCCTTCAGGAAACACTGCTCTTCAGCTTGCAGTGCGTTGGGAGAGTGGCTAGTCTCCCCCTGTGACCTTCTTGATACTGGTTTTTCCTCACCACAAGACTCAACTGGGTTTGTGTCATGTGAATAGGCAGAAAGTTAATTCATGATCTCTGCAAATGCATTACTTGGTAAGGATAGACACACAGTGCACATGACCAATGGAGATACTGAGACCATCAAAAGGACCGTGATTTAGAGTCAGTCCTCTATTTCTCTTTGAGTCAGACTCCTAAAGGCAAATGCAGTGAATTTCTTATCGGCAGTGCTGTACCACAGGCTAATTTCTGTTTGAATGAATGGTGTATGAGTAACTAACCACTGTCTTTCATGAAGAACTTGTTCATTCCAGTGAAAAGGCCAGAATCTGGAGCGTAGAGCTGAAGGAGGCTGCCTTCCTCCTTGATAAGGGTTAAGTGACCTCAGCAGGGAGAGAGGGCATTGTTCTCACCAGCTTTTAGAGTTTGTACACTACCAGATGCTCTAAGTAGCCTCATAGGTGTCCAGTCTCTGTCTCTCAGGTGGACAATGCCTGTCTAACTGAACAAGTAATACCGCAAGGAAACTATGAAAATCAACATATAGTAATTTAATCAGAGTGCAGCTCTTTAGTTATTAACTTTCCTCTTCTATTGGGTATTTGAACTGTTTCTTTTTCCTGGAAATAGAATTTTGCACAAGTAATCTCTAGCTCTTCATTTCTTACAAAAGACTTTTAGTTCAGCCTTCTCAGATGATTGCTTTTGCCCTTTCAGCCTTGGTGGTTGCCATACACTTGCTTATGAATTAGTATGTATTAAAAAAATTATATGGACTGTCTTTGGTACTTAAGAGGTCTTTATCCCCTCTGGAATCTAAGTGACCTGTAACAGTTAACACATTTCTTTCAAAGACTCCAGGGAGGAGCAATCAATCAGCTTGTAAAATAGATAAATGAATTCACTTGCCCAAGATCAAGCAAAAAGTCTTTGGGAGATGGACATGAAGCAAGATCTCTTATAGCCCAGTTTGGTAACATGTCCTAGACCAGGCACTGTCTCTGATAAAGGCAGTCAGAAGCATTCAAAGGGATGTTTCATTTGGTCACTTCTTGGAAGCTGGTATTGTCTGTGTGGATTATTTCTTCTTTACAATTTTATCGACCATTTGCTTTTGATCACAACTCTTTTTTTTTTCATTACACTTCACATGAAATGTCAGCACTTCATCCAAAGAAGGGCTAAATTCTGGTAGAAACATCCATAGTAATTTTCATAACTATAACAAAAGTAACATCATGTTCCCAGTTGATGTAAATCAAAGGGGAGCTTCAGTATTGCATTTGAATGAGGTTGCACCCTCATCCCAAACTTTTGTAGCATTTTCTCTGACATTGCAAAATATTTGTTTGTTTTTCAATACAAATGTGATGGGCTTGTAGCTGTCCAGACCTGTCAAATACTGACAGTTGTCCCAAAGGCGTCACCCAAGGACCTGCCAGCCCAGCAAGTACACACTTGGTAGCTTTTGCAGCGCTTCTGCTTGTCTCAGTCAATCCGAGGTAAATGGGGGTAGTCCTGAGGTTTCAGTGCATTGCCTGCATATTGACTGCAGGACATCATGGTAGACGAACAGTAAAAATAAAAAGGCCCCAGCAAGGGCTAACATACTGTAATGACTGAAACAAGCACTGTTCAATAAATACTTTACATGATTTGTATAATACCTTCTTCTGTTAATGAGCTGAAACTGGGGTGGGGTGCAGCTTTTGGGGGGTGGGGGAGGATTGAGGCTGGATTTGAAGCTGCTTGACAGTGTACTCAGCCTCTAGTAATCTGTTAGGCAATTTTTAATTTACGATAGTTTTTCAGAATATTTGCTCTAGTCCTCTTTCCAGGCTTATTCAAAGCTCCTAATGTTTTAATTCCTACCCCAATGGGACATAAAGTGAATAAACAAGGAAATGAGTGGAGTTGTGTGAAATGATGATCTTCAACTTAACAAGCCAGTTTTTTCAAGCTGCTGAATAAATCCTCTGTGGTTTACGCTGCAGAGGTCAATGTTCTGCAGTAGGAAATGACTGGTTGCATGTCAGTATTCTCCAAGAGTTCATCTCAATTACTGGATTTGTCAAACATGACAAGCCTGAATGACTGTGTGGTGAAAATAGCGCACAGTTTGACTATTAAAGTAATTGGAGCATTGACATTTAACCGAACTGCAAGAGAATTGCAGTAATAAGTCCAAGGAGCACAACCACAAGCAAAGCAGGGAATAATATTTTTATAAAATCTCCAGTGAAATGGGTGCTTTCTTGTGTTTTGATTAATGTGAATTTCAGTCTATTTTTAATTTAAATTGTAAGATTAAAAGGAAAAGATAATTCCTTTTTGCTACTTTTTTGGAATAAGTACTAATATTTGTATAATTGGAAATTCCATTTAATATACAACCTGGTGCAATTTTAATATTGTTACACATAATCATTGTATGTATTTTTATTGCCCTTATAAACTATATACACTTTACAGTTAAAAATTTATCTATTAATATACATGTATGTGGAGATCATCATGTGACGATAATCACAGAAGGATCTTATAAATGTGTCAGCTGCTTACTGGTTCTGCACTTGCTCCTCTACCTTGCTAAACAACTACTACTGGGCTTTCAAGCCCGAGATGTGGGACTTAAAATTCATTGTTTTGGTAAATGCAAAAGAACTTTTCTAAAATCATTTAAAGGTCATTTACTTGTATCCATCTGCAATTAGATTTTCATTTTTTAAAATAAGTTATTTCTGATTATAAATTATACATACATCAACTTTTCTGAGACATACTAAGACTTTGGAGAACAGTGTAACTATCAACCACTTTGGATAATTTGGATTTGTACTTGTGGATCTGACTAGATTCTACAGTCACCAAAATTGTATTTCAGACAATGGCTTAAGCCACAGCCTCTTCCAATGTCTCTATAGTAGAGACTGAAATAATGATAATTTATTGCATTAGTCTGAGAGGGCTCATTAATTTGGCATATTAATTTTACCTTATCTGAACTTGAAAATACATTATCTCCCAATGATGGGAGCGATTCTTCATGTGGAAATTGGGAATCTCCTATTCCTGGTGAAGTAAACCAGACAGATAGTAAAATAATCCCAAAAGAGAAGGGCCAGAGCATGGTACAACCAATGATACGTCTAGGATACCTTAATTACATTAATTTATAAGTATATTCTTTGCAAAGTAGGTTAGAGGTACAGAGTATGATTTGCCACTTCTACAGTCACATCTTAATTATTGTGATATCACAGGAGCACAGAGCAGTAGTTTTAAATTTCATCTGTTACTTGCCTTAACTTGCTTAAGTCCCATCCCCATAGAGCAGTTGAACATTATGCTTAAATCCATCTCTCTTGTGTAAATGTAAGTACATGTTTTAAATCCTTTTGGTTTCAGTGAGACTTATGCATACAGGTAATCCTTTAGCTCAGTAGAAATAAACCTAAGCATAAATTTTAACTGTTTTACTGAATCTGGGACTTGAGCAATCCAAAGCAATGCTTAGTCATAGCCTAAGTACAGATTTTGGGCAGCCTCCATAAAGACAGACTTTCCAGTATTTTCTTATGGAGAAAATAAAGGAGAATTCAAGGAAGTACTGCAGATGTTTGGGTAACTGCTGACCTTAGTGTGAAAATGGAGTATTTGTTAGGACCAGAACACTATCTTGGAAAAACAAAAGGTGCAGGTGAGAGTCTTAGTTTCTTTGGTTTTTTTCCTGAATTACATCCTGTGAATCTGTATAGATTCAGGGTTGGGAGGAAGATGACAGGCCTACAGGCTGCTTCAACTTTTTGAAGTACATTCTATAAAAGCAGTTATCTCCTTCTCTATTGTTGTAAATCCAGTCAATGTCCTGAAGTTGTTCCTGATTTGCCCCTAGTGTAATAGAGGTCAGATATCCCCACAGAATGAGCTCCTGTTTCAGAGCTTAAATGGCAGTATCCCTACCTAATATAAGTCCATTTACTTCATGATGTCATGGTACATTGTGGTTGTCCGTCTTCCTACTGTTCTTGCCAACTTCTCTTAGAATTTAATTCTTAAGATCCAAACTTGTACTGAAATGTTCCTCACAAGAAGGTGCTCAAGTAAAATGAAGTAAATAAATAAAAAAACCAGCAAGCTGTTCCCTTTTCTGGAGTTTGAGGGACTGAAAGAGGAAACCTCGGATTCATGCGTGCAAGAAGAAACTCCCTTATTAAGCATTAAACAGTTTAGACAATTTTAGCTGCCAAGGTTAGTGTAGTGTCCCAAATCAGTCATATGGAACATCAGGTAGGGAGGAAGGATTATTTGACTGTATGCTATTCAATGGAAATGGTGTCCTCCAAAGGAGAGATATACATCCAGTTACAGGAAAAAAAGCATCATGAGTGTGATTGAACAGTAAAATAGCAAAATCGTTTGGAACAGTTTTTTTCAGAGCCTCTCAAGTAGAAAGGGATCAGGTGAAAACTGAGAGCAACCTTACCTTTCAGTTCTTGGGCAGAGGATAAAGGCAGCATGCACTCTTGACAGTAGAAGAGCAGCATAGCCTGTGCTATCCATTCAGCCTGTAACCATGTTTTGAACTTGGAGATGATGGAAACTGATGCAGAAACACTAGGTACCAAATGCAGTAAATCAACATCCAGTAAAAGTTGCTGCCAGAGATCTTCAAAGCAGCAGGAGTACCTTGTCGCAGTTTTACATTGTAGATAGGCTTAAAGTCTGAATACAGTGAAGTAATGTGTTGTTCTTGAGAGTAAAAAAGAAAATGCTAGGGAGGTCTTGCAGATGACTACCAAGCAGTCGCTGTCACTAGAGACACTTGGACAGGCACCAGTTGTGTTAGAGCTTCTGAGATGATCTGAAAAAATCCCAGATGGGAGAGCACTGACTCCAAGATACCAAGTTTAACTTCTGGTTACTGGCCCTGCAAGGAGAAGATGTAAGCCTGCGAGGCCTGAAAATAGCTTTAAAATGCAAGAGTAAAATCAGTTAAAACACACGAGACTGTTTTGCTCAGATTTCATTCTGGTAAGTCTGCAAATTTGCCTAAGATTGAAAGCCACGCAGAACTGCCTGTCTAAGAAGAAATTTCATCTGCTTGGTGAAATGAGTTATAACAAGTTTCATTCCAGAGATTTGTCAGCGATTGGGGCAACAAAAGAAAGCCAATTGCAATATACTTTAGCAAATCCATTTGTGGGTAACTTATATGGAGCAGATGGGGAGCAGGGCTGGGTTTTGCTCTGTGGGCTGTGATTGAAGAGCTCTGTTGATTCAGGCCGAGGCAGTTTAAGAAGTTACTGCTGATTACTTTGCCCTGCCTCTGCTGGAATTCCTTATCCTTGAGGTAAAAATAGCAAAAAGCAGTGTGTCTGCTCCCCAACCGCTGCAGCTCCCAGCCCGAGGGCAGTGTAATCCACCTTCAGGTTTTATTTGGTGTTGAGGCAGCTTCTGAGCTGAGGTGTCTGGGGACTTCGAGTCACTAACTCATCAGATTTAACTGTGGCAATGGGGTGGTGTGGGAAGAGGATAGGAGAACCTGCAACCTCTTCAGTCACTGCTGTTAAATCCAGTAGGGATTGTTTTGCAGAGTGCTTACTGTCCAGGTTGCGGAAGTTGCAGTGAACCGTTTTTCTTTCCTGCAACATTGTTGAACCGTACTTTGCTATCTTCAGAGAGTGAGTGGGCCCTATATTAGCTAGTAACTGTAGTCATCTTCTAATTGACCATCTTTAATGAGTTTGCTTGGAGAAGGCTTGATGGATAGGAAGTGAATATCAAATACAGGTAGTCAGTAAATAATGACTAGAATGGAGCACACTCATCTACCTACATTATTTTAGTGTTTTATAAAAGATAACATCTTAGTTTGTCTCCTCTAACTGTTTCAGGGCAAAAATAAATACTATCAAGTGACAAACGGCTAACCATACAGTCAGTAGGTGTAAAGCAGTTGTAAGATTCAAAGCAGCTTCTGGAGTCACTTCTAAGAAACTGTTAAACTCATTGAATGTGGTAAGCATAAAGGTGTGTTTATGTTGGTTACAGTTCTGTTATTCTTCTGTTGCAGCAAATTTTAAACTAGAGATTAGACTGTTTTTTGTTGGGTGGGGAGAGTATCTTTTTCAGACATGGAGATGTCCAGAGGACCTTCTGCAGGGATCTAAAGTTTTGAATTTACACTAGAAAATATTTTGTGATGCATCATATTATTTTTACAGGAAAAGATGGACTGGACAAGTCCATGAATCTCATCTCTTTATTCATGCTTACGGACAGTAAAGCCTTTAAAGTAAACCATATCTACTTCTAAGGTGAATATAGGCCTGATATAGAAAGGCACTTTGGCATTAGTATAGTGCTTAAGCACATGCTTAACTTTGAGTATAGAAGCATGTGAGTAGCTTCTTGAAATGGAGAGGTAACCTGGGGTTGTATTCAACATAACTCAAAAACCTTCTCAAGTAGGAAAGGGTTTGATTCTCCCTTCTCCCTCTCTGTGTGAACTGAGCCTTCTTTTGTAAGAAGGGTTTTTCACTGTGGCACTCGGGGAGAAGCAGGGAAGTAGAAAAGTCTTGAAGGAGACTTCCTAACATGTGCTAACACACTGCTACCATGAGACAGCATAATTTAATCATCATGATTTTCCACTAAAATTATGTGAAAATGGTTTATAGTGTGTAAAATTTTGAGACTTTCTGCTACGTTTTGCTTTTGGATTTGAAATCCCTTTCAACCCAACACTCAGGTCTGCAAGCTTATCAGCTTCTCTCATAGCCGAAGAAAGCATTCACTCGTATAAAACTGTACAGAGTCAGAGCTCTGTTTCATACTGACTTATTATTAGCTTCTTCTTAATAGCAGAACTCTCTGCTTTCTTTGTGGTGGTTTTTTTTTTTTTGGTTTGGTTTGGGTTTTTTTGTAAGGAAAAACACAAAAGTTGCTTTTATTTTTAGCTGGGTTGGGTTATTTAAACTGAATGTGGCACTCTAGCTTCAAAGAATCCAGTGCAGTACATTATTAATCTGTTGTTTTTAATGAATTCTAGTCACTAGGAAATACTGTTATCTAGGTCAGATTTTTTTGAATATTGTTTTTCTGTGACTGCACATCCTGCTGTGCTTTCTCTAAATGAGCTCCCCAATGATGTTTTACTTCTCACAGCTTCCTGGAATGACTTTTCTAACTATAAATGTAGGTTTGGTTTTGTTTTTCAACACAAATGTATGAATGGCTGAACCAACATCCACACATTTAAGATTCAGTCCTAAACTTTCTTGGGGGAGAAGGGAGAAGGATGTAAGATACCTCCTTGATTTGAAATTTTGCCTCTCTGGAAGGAATGGAGAAAAGATGATCAAACCAGAATTTATTACTGAATTTTGAAGGTTTTGACACAACTGCTTCTCAGCTACTCGCATCAAAATGACCTTATCCATACAACAGGACAAGACACCACCTGATGCTGTGGAGAGGCTCTTAGAGGTTTCTGAACATTGCAGTTCTTTCTGACCCTTTAATGAGACATCTCTAGCTATACCCTAACTGATCTCTTTGTATGTGTCCCCAAGAGATTTCTCAGTGCCTTGAACTGAAAAGCATCAAGACTGTTACCCATGCTTACAGGAGGGTACACTGAGCAGTGATCACCCAAGATCATTCAGCAGATCTATGGCAGAGTAGGAAATTGCACCAGTTTCTCTTCAGCTGGCCATCCTGCCCCTTTCTGATACCACCCTTTCTTCAACATGTTACGTGGATTGGACACATACCTCCATGTTCATTGGGTGAATACCACTACTCAGCTATGTAGCTTCTTTATTTGATGAGTATCATTCTTCGCTCATGGTGGAATGATTGCTTGCATAAAGATATTTCCAGGATAGTGTGAACAGGTAGATGTTTATAACTTCTGTGCTTAGTGATAATTTTTTGTTTGTTTGCTGTTGTGCAAAATAGAAATGATATAGCCTTACCTGGTAGCAGATACTACATGTGAGCTTATATGAAGTTCATGTAAGAGATTGTGGTTTAGAGGAGTTCAGTCAGAATCCAGGATGACAGATTGAATCCACACCATTGTCTCTATTTACTGTTATTTACACCAAATACTTGTGCCATCAGTGCCTCTAATGCTAAGCACAAATAGTACTGGAACAGTATGTTGTTAGGAGAGGGCACTTTTTCACCTAATAATGTGGGGTGGAAACATTCTTGTGAAGCATGAAGAGAACTCCTCAAGTCCTTCCAGTGAAGTCCCATGAACTGGGAGATTTCTACAGAAAACCTTACGTGGACTATACAATTGCAATAGCTGATTAAATTATTGCATGCATTTTCTGAATCATATCTTGGTCAGGGAGATTCTTTTCAGCTCGCTGAATAAAAGAGGGTGTCAGAAAATTGCCCTTTGCACAGACACACCTGTAAATAGTAGTGTCAATTTTGTCTTTACAAAGTGGTTCTCTCATCTTTTTGTCAGTGTAGAAATATCAAAACTTATTAGTAATGTAATTGTGGCAATTTACTATGTGGGGTATTAATTTCTGACAGTGATGTAACAGATCAGCTTATAAGCGGTTGAAAGGAAAAGCCAGTTTTATGATCCATATGGATAAGAAGAGAAAAGCAGAGAAATTTTGTGGAGTTTATATCAGAATAAAGACATTGAAACCGAAGAGAGAGATGAGAACAAAGCCAGATGACAGCCTGCTAACAGCATTTCTAGAGCAGCTCACCCAGTTCTCCCTGTTCTCGTGCTCATGTGTTGGTGGTCTTGGACTTCCCGTCTCACTGAGGTTGATGGCAAACCTCACCAGTTTGAAAATGAGGGCTGTAGCAGAACATTTGAGGAGCAGTTGCTCTTCAAAGCTTGAGCTTGGGTTGATGAGGTGAAAATGTGGCTGGGGACTTTATCCAACCCTTTCTTTTGTCCAGCAAGAAGAGAGTCACTGGTGCCAAACCTAAATAAAACTGACTAGTCCCAAGGAGTTTTGTGCTCTGTGAATGCTAACTTGGATTATTTGTCAGTGTTAATTTTAATAAATAAATAAATACATAAATAAATTTAAAAATAATAAATAATAAATACATAGAATACTGCAGCTTTACAAGAAGTTTGCAGATGGCACTGAGGTACAGCAAGAAAAGAGATGTGGACTTCAGCAAACAAGAAATTCAGCCTTTTAAACTGACCTGACCTGGTGCAACTTTATGTTCAACTCAAGGAGGACTTCAAATGCACTTGCATGGATGGTGGATAACTGACTCCTAGCAATGGATGATGAATATGGAGGTGCCTGTGCTGGTTTTTATTAGATGTATTGTCAGCCTTTGACACCACTGATTCGTGTTCCATATGCTCTACTTCACACCTAAGTTAAGCTAAGTTCAGGCAGGTGGTCAACATAATAACTATACCTCTCCTAAGTCTTATTTAAACCCTAGTTTGAAAGTTCAAGAGAGGCTTAAAGCTTGCTGGTCCTCTGCAAAAGGGAAATTACTCTTAAGTGAATTTTACTGTCTGAAGGGGCAACTGGCTGTGGATTTGTATTTCAGTAAGCACCTGTCTCTGATTAGATCTCCTAGCACTCATTACTGAAAAGGTAATGCATTGGGAAGCATCTACGGAAATGGAGGCTTTTTTTAGTAGCAGTTTGAAGGGAGAATGGTCTTCTCAATCTTTTGCCAGTTCCATAAACACTCAATTCTGGTTTTGTTATTTAAATTAAGTGTCATTAAAGACCAGCTGTGGTGTTGGATTTGTTTTTATTTGTATACATTGTATTTGTGCTGAAGACATATATCCTTAGAAAGTACTTGTTACCTTTTCATTAAAGGTTACAATTCTTGCTGAAGCATATTTATTTGGACGTCTCTGACCAGTGATATTTCAAGATCAAGACCTTTGATGTTCAGTGTGTAGAACAAAATGCTATGATTCTTTTGTTTCTACCTTCAGATTCATTCATTGAGATGGCTGAAAATATGCCTGGTGAATCAACAGAGAGCTGTATCTTGCCTTCTTCAAAGCTGGTGGGCAGGGATGGGAGAGGCCAACAAGGTGACATTTAGAGAAAAATGTCTTTTTCTCCACAGTGTCAGTTGCCTTCCCCTATGTAAGCTTGGTGATGCCTATAATGGGAGTGGGAGTACTGTCATGTATTAATTGTTTTCTCAGCAAAGGAAGAGTTCAGTGATCATCTATTTTTAACATGTACAGTGTTTAAAAATGAATTAATTTTGATTAATGTTTGTCCATGATAAATGGCTTCATTTAACAATATGATTTCATTAGCAGTGCAATTTAGTTCTAACATAGTGCATTTTATACAACAGGCAAGGCATGAGAGATTGACAACTGTCTTTTTCACCTGCCTCCTATAATGCTAATGCCTAGGACAGCCCTTCTGCCATGTCCGCAAAGGACAAAGCCTGCTCTTTGCAGGGTGAGTATCGCTCCTCATTTCATTATAGAGAGAGGCAAAGGACACCTTTACTCTTACCTTTCACCCAGCCCAGCCAGGGCTAGCAGTCTATGTAAATATAGTGCAATACAAAGCTTCTTGTGGTGTACCAGGGAAGAGCTTAGTTCAAAGGTTTTCTTTATCTGAACAAAGAAGAGCCCAATCAAGGAACTGACTCTTTTTATGCGGTGTCTTCTTGGAAAACTGGGCCCTGTCATTCATCTCAAACATTTTAACCACCTCTGCATCACTGCAGTACTGATAATGGGGACTGGTTTCCTAAGAGAAAACATGGGTGCTTTTTCTTTCTGCTCCTTTGTCTATTTAATCATGCATTGGGAACAGTCTGCCTGTCACTGTAGGTTAAGCAGTAGGAGTGGGATTCTTGAGGACAATAAATGAGCAAAGTCATCCAAAGAAGTTTTAGGGGCTTTCAGAACAACAGCAGTTCAGGGTTGCACTTTCCACTGGGCTGTCAGCATGCCCCATCTGAGCTGACTTCCCTGGGTGCAACCCCTTTGTGGAAACAAGACCAGACGTGCCTTGAGTTTTCAGCCTCTTCCTCTCAGATCGGCAGTGCGTGTGCCTTCAAGTGTAACAACGTGGTTGTCTGCTGAGGAGCCTGGGCTTACGCTTCACCTCTTTGAAGGTGTGTGGGAGTGGAAGCTGACAGGTATTCAGGCTTTCTGTAAGTTCCCAAAACCAACAGCCCCTTTTTTGCAGGTAGAGGAAACACCCAGATCTAGAAAATTTGCAAGTTCAAAATCTTCTCAAAGCTAAAGCAGCTTCTGTATTTCAAAAGATGCAAACGATAAAACTTTTAAACAAGATGCTGCATTGCTTAGAGCCCCTCCCTGAAGAAGGGGCTGAAAGAAAAAGCAAGACAAAAGACATTCACACACAACATTTAAGCAAAAATGCTCAATCCTGCTACTGAGTTCTTTAATACATCCTAAAGCAGGAGTAGGGACATAGTCTTTTTGCTTGGCAGTTCATCTTTACATGAAGAAAACAACGCGTTAAAGTGTATGTATTATTGAGCATCATTAAGACAGGCTCACGTACAGGAGCTGAATAGCAATAGCCTAAGGATAAATGCCTTTACATTTGTAAGAACACCAAAGAGACAATATTATCTTTAATACATGTTAATTGACGGTGATGGATTTACCTTAACTTTTCATTTCACTAATTGACTCTGTAACACCTAACATCTACATTGTGTCAAATTAATCTTATGCTTATGGGGTTTTTGTTAAATAAAGGTGTGCTTATAGACAATTAATTTATCTACCATTTCCACTGCGATTGATATGGCTGCCATTTATTCTCACAGCAGAGCTCTAGGTGGTTTCCACAAGAGGAGTCCTGGACTTTTGCAAGGAAGTATGGATTTAGAGGAACTTTTAAAATTATTTCTTTTCTTTTAAATTAAGGTCCTATTTTTAAAACTCCTACAGCAACTCTATCTGACTATTTTTAGCACTGTAGTTTGGAGCCTAATCTGCCTTGCCCTTCCCTGTGCAGTAATACCAATAAACTAAATTAATTTACTCTAGACTTTTATTAGTCCCACTGAAAACAGCATCTAGTGAGATTGAGGTAGTAAAGGCTTTGTATATGTGATTGGCATATATAATTTCAGAAAAAGGATTTAAAACCAAAATTGTTAGCTTTGTCCAGATGTGTGTACAAATATGACTAGAAGACTAACAATGCATAATGTGCTCAGTGTGTGTGTGGACTTGTGAAGAGCCTTCAACTCTTGATCCATGACATTTTCAAATAGGGCTACACCTTCAAAAAGTAACGTCTATATAAGGAAATGTGTTTGTCTATCAAATTTTATTTTTTTTTAAAAAAGGTATTAGCTGCACATTTCATTGAAAAAAGGCTCATCCTAATGCTCAGTTTCAAGCAACAAATTACTCTTTTCAAGATCTGGTTCAGAAAGTGCCATCTTGTTTGGGTGATGACTGGATATGTCTATGTTGATTTGTTATTTTGGAGAATCATGACTCATTGTAAATTGGTCTGGGGCTCTCTGGCTCCATTGTGTTCATTTCTCCATGCCCTGTTAACTTAACTCCTCATGCACTCCAGACATTCTCTTCATGCAGTGTCCTGGTTTTTGTCTTTTTCTTAATATTGTACAATCTCCCATCCCTTATACATGGTCAAAGATTGCATCGTCAATTTTATTCTAGTTACAACATTACCCTAGAATCTTCCAGGCCGATTATCATATGTTATCAATATAGCAGCTGCTTTCAAAATAGAGCAAGATCCCTGGGGCTTCTCTTCCTAGGCAGTTTCCTAATAATGTGTTCTCTGAGGCATCTCCTCTCTCTTTCCCTGCCTAGCAGTGGACAACTATTTTGAAGAGCACTTCTTCCCAGACCCACAGGTCCAGTTCCCTGCTAATTTGTTTAGCAATACAATCAGCACTGCCATTCCTAGCAAGATGAAATTCACTGCTGCACAGATCAGAAATAGGAGCCATAGATGCTTAGTTCTATTGGAAAGTGAAACATTAATTCAACAGGAAACATCAAGTTTCCTTACTTTGGCTGAACACTTTAAATGTCCTTATAAAAAAATAAATCATCTCATTGAAGCAGTTTCCTACTGGTTTTGTGCTAAAGCTTGCCAATTTCCCAGCTGCCTGCTATTCAGTACAAAGACAGGTAGCATCCTCTGTTGCGGTTTTTTGACCCAGATTCTTTCTTCACATGCATCAGTGTTTGCAGTAAACAGGTATTTGCAGTAACCAAGTCCTGGATCCTGTTGTCTCGTGACTAAACTTTTCAGTCTTTGTTACGAGTACCCAGCAACCGGATGAAAATAAAGCAGTAGAATAAAGCCTGAAATAATGACAATAGAAGTGAGGATCATAAAAAAATGAATATGCAATGTTTATAGGAAGCTACACTGAACGATTTGCATATGTTGCAATTTACAGTCACATCTGCTTTGCAGTCTGAAGTCGTTTCTCTGTCCCCTTCCCATCATAGGCAGTGCAGAGTAGCCTGTGTGGAAAAAAACAGAGATGTCTGAAGAGTTTTTCTTCCCAGCCCCCTCCTATCTGCATTTCTGTGACACTGCTGTAAACCTAAGGGGGTTATGTGTTACTTTGTAAAGCATATCCGGGTATCAGAGTATCATTTTATCTGTTCTTGAGCTGGATTTGTGCAAGTTTGCAAAAATAAAACAAATTCTATTTTTTTTCCGAATAGCTATAATAACTGTAATAAAAGGAAATCAACTCAGAAGCCTTTAACTAATGCAGAGTAAGCCCATACAGCTCCCTGGGAGGCAAAGCTGCGATTAGCATGTTTGAATGCCTTACTACAAGTGATACTTTGTGAAAATGCAGCACTTTTTGTGGGAATGAAAAGTGCAGTTGCGAAGCAGGTTGTTAATTAACAGAAGAGTTAGTGTAGTGTTTGCTGTGATTTCATCCTAGCTTAACAGAGCAGAACCAAACTGAGGAGCCAAAAAAACTGGCAAGCAAGAGCTCTGTTGTTGGTGGGTTTTTTACATCCTGAGAATTTGACTATACATTATTCTAGTCACTGGACATTAGGGTAGGGGGCAGAAAATCATGAAGTGTTGATTTTAATTCAAGCTTCCATATGTTATAAGTAGGTACTTCTATTTTTCTGAGATCTTTTCTAAGCTTTGCAACAACTAGAAATAAACAAGGCAGTTTTACGTTGTTGAAATCTTAGCAACGTTTTAGTCAGAGTTAAGACTGACACTTGACAGCTAGATTTTCTTTGTAGAGGAAATCAGAGAGTCTCCCTAGGGTAAAGGCATCGTGTTAAGGCAACAACAGTGTTCTCTCTTGTCCTGCACTAATCCCACTGCCTAAGCAAACTCATCTGTGAATACTCACCTAATATCGTCTCCATGACATACTTGGAAATCTGCTTCAGGTTAAAGTGAGTGGATGCAATTTTGCCACTGAACCAACAAAGGTCATTGTGATATGCCTGGTTTAATGGTTTTGCAGAATTCTTGTGAACAAATTAGGTGCATTCTGACATCTCCTGATACGGAACATCACTAAATACATACACTCAGTGAAAATTAGTATTAGCAATGCCAGAAAAGCACTTCTAACTCATTTTATTAGAAAAGTCTTTAAGATAGGCAGTCCGCTCCCATTTTTTAACTGATACTGTGGTTTTTTTCATGTAAAATGCAATAATACTAGTTTCTCCTTGTCAGATAAGGGTAACTGATGAAGTTGCTTTCAGTGTAAGTCCATATTATAACTCAGCATGACAAAATCAAGTGAATTATAGATCAGTGACAGATGAAGAGTGCTGTCCAAAGTGTCATTGATATCATGCAGTGGCAAAAAGACTATCTCCTCATGTGCTGCTTTATGAAATTATTTGCATTGGTTGCTATTCCTGAGTTGCTAAGCCACTTGGCGTCTCATATCATATATGCTCATGCTCCAGCAGGGAACAAGGCAATGCCTTCACATCCTGGCAGTCTTTAAGCAGAGTCTTAGCACAGCTCTTTCTTTGGGAAGGGGATTGAGGAAGTTTTCCTGCCTCTCCAGCCTCAAGTTCTCATCCTTGCCCTGCTTGCAGAGCCAAGAGTGATTCAGCTGTAACTGGCTAAGGGCAGTGATAGCTGATTTGCTCTGATGCTAGGGTTAGTGAAGATGCAGTTTGTTGCAGTCAAAGAAGAGAGAATATTGTTCCCAGGCTTTGAGTGTCTTACTGAAGACCCACTCAACAGGGGGTTTTTTGCCTCTACTCCCAAAGTCATTTCACATATCTGTGGCTCTGTTTCATTTATTCTTAAATGAAATATGCTTTGTAATCTAATTTTCCTTAGCTAAAGGCCCATGCACAAGTGAGCACTTGAACCTACATGGCCACAAATGAGAACACCCTGTTCTGTTGAAGTGCCCAGAGCTGTCCAGGTCTGGTCTGAGGCCAGAGAGCTCCTTTGGCTGCCTGTCTGTGCTCACAACTGCACAACACACCAGCAGCACACTGATAGCTTCCAGGGTTTGGGTAGTTCTTTTCTGCCTCCAACTTTGTCACTCCTGGCACAAATCTGCCCTGAGAGGATTGTTTCTCTGGGGAAGCCTTGCCTTATGCTATGGAGAACCTCGTGGAATATCCAAAATGGAAAGCAAAAGGGCACAGGGGGCAGCGTGAGCAGGTCTGAGATCTGTCTCGCACCATGTGAACTGGCTATGAAGAGGCACAACTGGACTGACTGTAAGACATTACCCCTCACTGGTACCAGTCAGTGTCTGAAACACTAAGAAACACTGTGCAAAAACCAGGCTTCCCAGCCCCAAAACCCATAAAGACAGGTCTGTTGTGTTACAGTTGTGTATTAATTGTGCAGCACTAAACGTTAGCAAGAAAAGGTTGTTTCATTGTTAATACTGGTGAAAAATCAAGTGATGTCTTTGTGACCACTGTGAACAGGACTGCGTTTGTAAGCCAAAAAAAATGCAAACTACAAAGCTTTCTTGTTTCCTGTGATCAAGTTATATTCCCACATCAATGTGCATAGCAACAACTTCAGGGAACAAAAGAGTCTTTGTTTAAAATAAATGATTATTCAGTCCTTTTTAATTTAGCATAGAGTGACCCTTTATATTCAGAAGCTCAAACGTGTCTACAAATTGTTGGAGTGCCTAAAATTCTCAGCATATTAAAAATGCACTTTTTAGAAATGGAAACAGACTGAGCGTAGCAGGGAGAGGATTCTGGCTTGTAAGGAAGAGGAGGGCAGAACCAAAGGTAGTGCTGCTTTTCCTTGGTATTGGTTGCTTCATGCAGTACAGCTCTGATTCTCATTTTAAAAAATCATGGTGTGTTTTGACTTGTGCATTATGTGATGCTAATTGTAAAGCAAAAAAAAAGTGGACGTGATATTGATTAGAACAGTGAAGCTTAATGAAGTAGTTGTTAAGGCATAGCCTTCATATTGAGGTTGCACAAAGTGCAAGTTTTTTGCTGGAAGAAAAACCCAAAACCAACAGCTTATGAATTGTTAGTTGGACACTGGGGCTTTAATATCTGTGCTGTAAGTGCTGCCACATTGTAGACTGGTGACAATATAGACTTTGGTGGTGTTTAGTTTTATTTCCATCTGAAGGAATTCCCGTGTGTCCCCCAGTAGTGGTGCAGGGCTGCAATGCCTGTAGGTTTCACTTTGCTGGCGGTGGGAGGTGAAGATCATGAAGTTCTGTGAGGCCAAAGGTGTTCAGGCTCTTTTTGTTACACATCTTTTTTGCGTGAAAGGATATTCTTCAAGACAGAGACTCTCTTTATATCTGTTTCCACTGTGGCACTAACACCACTGTCAGTGCTTAACAAAGAGTACGTAGCATTGCACTGAAAAACAACATGAAAAGAACTTTAAAATGGCAGAAACAAGCTCTTGGAAGTTAGGAAAAGCCAGATGTGTGGTTTCTTCTGTGCCTTCAATTTGGCCTTATTATACTTACATATTGTGTTACAGTCATGAATGACATCATTGCAGCCGTTTTTCCAGAGGAGCAGCATTCCCTTTGGGCATGAGATGAGCAGTGTTCAGGGCATGAATCAGTTTGGTGTAATGAATGAGAATGTTGTCGAAGAAGTTAATCTAGGAATTGACAATTGTGTGATGAAGAGGGAGTATGACTTCAGGAAAGGAAATGATGGTCTTGTGTTTAAATCAGATGAACTTGAGGCAGGAGACTTCACTGCTGGCACTGCCCCAGGGTGGCAGAGAGAAGGAAGGCATTGGGATTAAGAACTGGCTCTGGGCAGTGTGGGAAGGCAGAAGTCCAGCCAGGCTTATCCTTTCTTCTTGGCTGCTGGTCACAGGCAAGCCAGGCTGATCTGCTCCCCAAGGTTCCCAACACAGTGTGTGCAGCTGAGACAGGAGCAGGGGGGCCAGCTGTGGGACAGCCTCAGCTTTGGACATGGTGTCATCCCAAGCCTGGAGGGTGGAAGCCAGTGGTGAGAAATGGCCATTCTCTGTGGTTTGTTATGCAGGGAGAGGAGGTGTCGGCCAGGTTTGAAGACGTAGAAAAATTCAGGTTGATCCAAAGATGGTGTTGGGAGGCGGTCACCAGGCTACCAGGCCTACAGATGACAGCAAAGGAAAGTTTGGAGCCGAGAGCCAGGCACAAGTGTCAATGCAGGTTTTGTTTTAATGGTCAGGATGTGGGTCATGAGCTTGAACCAGTGAGTCACTGAGGACAGCAGAACCTCTGGGGAGATGTTAGGAGCATGCAATCCTTAGCTGCTTAGATCTTTGTGATTTTGTGGTCACTGGCATGTGCTCTCCAGCTAACCAGAAGCAACAGTCCTTTCCTGATCTAGAGAGACTGCAGATATTTTGCAGAGCCTTGTTTTCATTGGGCAAGACACTGCAGATCATTAAAATATAATATAGGGAATTATATTTTTTAATGGAGGAGAAAAAAGAAAAAAGAAAGATAAGGCCCAGTTGTGAAGCTTATATCTGTCTGTTGGGGCTTGGTGGAAATACTCGTACTTGTGGGTTGACTTAGGAAGAAGTGCCACTTCAGAGTTTGGCATTCTCAGTTCAGGTCTTGGTTTCAACCCATCTCCAAAAATCACATTAGCAAAACTGTCAGAACAAGATGGTTATACAAAGACATGCCAAGACACTGGCACAGAAGTGGGAGGTAGAGTTTGCTTCTGGGTCTTTGATAGGAAAAGCAAGAAACCTGCTGATATTAGTTGTTGTTCCTTGCCCCACACTTCAGTTTAAGCATCTTCTTTAATCATTCCAGCAGCTTCTAAACTAATCAGATTATTCTTGTGTGGTTCTTGCTGCAAGACAAAAATGAATTTAAATCCACTTCAGGTGAGCAGGGACAATTCAGTTAATAGCACTGAGCCATTTACACAGGAGTGCCAGCAGATCACTAAAATAAATTCAGCTTGCCTGGCATGCTTTTGACAGGACATCTGCTGTTGAATTTCACCTGATATCACCTGGGCCCAAGTACTTTTCTAAAATGGGGGAAAAAAGGTAAATTGTCATGGAGAAATAGTGTCTGCATTTCTGCTGCATTAAAATTCACCATAAGCATTTCGTGTACTGTTTCTCTAAGGATGAGGAGGTGGTAATTTTAACAGTAAAGCTTACACAATATCTTCTCTCTGGGGATCTCAAAACATTTTGGAAATGTGAAAGAACATTTTCATTCAGTGATCAAAATGTGTTTACAACAAAGCTTTCATTTTCTTAAAAAGTTATAAATAATATATAAGAAAGCACAATAAATACTTTTTTTTTTTTTTTTTTTTTTACTTTTTAGTCTATATTGAGCATTTAGTTGTCACAGCTAACTGGAAAACACAATATATTCTGCTCTTTTCAAAAGAAAAAGATCACACCCATGATTTGATGTGTAAAGTGTTGAAGAAAATTTGCAGGTTAATTTAGCCTCCTGATTTGACACATCTTTCCAGCGTGGTTAACTACCAACACTGCAGCTCTAAGACTGATGAAAGCACCTATAGAAAGAAATGACCACTCCTTTTGTTTTGCTAGCACAAAGGCAGTTAGACTGCACATTGAGGAGAAATTCAGCTCCATGAACCTGTCTCTTTCTGTAACTGAGACAGCATGACTCAGAAACAGTGAGGAATTACAGACGGATAACAAGTTGTCTTGTAGTCCCTGAGAAACAGCAGAAAATTTTAACCCTGGCCAACTAGAAATGGGTGAAACTGCTAGGGAAAAAAATGTAACATCTGATTCTTCCATACCCTCCATTTACTGTAGCCAGGTATGGTTGCACAAACATTTTCTCCGTCAGCAAAGCCAGTTTAATAAGTCACCATTCCTTCACTGTTTTTCACCCACTTCCATGTAGTGCCAGATGATTATTTGCAGGGTTATGCTATAAACCAGATCCAGATTTGGGGTTAATTTCTTTGGTTTGGTTTGTTTTTCAAGTCAAATCACTTCAGTACAGTTTTGTTCAGTTTACGGTTGTGTCAGCATAACTGAGGGGATAGAGGACTGCAGGAAAGAAGCAAATATAAAGAAAAGAGGATGGAAACTTCTTAAACTGCATTTGTCATCACATAAAGGGTTTCTGTAACTCTGCTTTCATTTTTACAGGGTGAGGGTGTTCAGTGCCTCTGTTCTGATGTGGCAGCGCCTTCTTGGAAGTTTCTGAATGAAAGAAAGAGAAAGGAGAATTTTCCAAAATAGCATTATCTGCCACTACCCAAATATTTTATGGCAACAAAGCAGTTTTGACATCTGCTAATGAAATATTCCTCATTATCTGTCAGGTTACTTAGGGGGCTGCTAAGGATGTGGAAGTAATAACATGTAAACCAGAGATAAGGATGTGCAGTGTGCACATGGACTTGTCAGCTGTGATACCAGGAGGTTGGGAGTCTGAGCTGAAGTGGCTCAGGGTCACTTACAGTTCTTAAATACATATGTACATAGATAGAGGGAGAACGTTTAGTCAATTTGAAATATTTTTTTATTCCATGTCCATGGAAATTTTATTTCAGCTTCACGCACATATTTAAAGAGCTATCAGTGTTTAGAAAGGCTATTATGCATGAAACCAGAGTCAGAAACTAACAACCTCTAAACAAACTGTTTAATTAGAAACTGTTTTTATGTGGATCTATCAATAACTTTTGAAGGTACTTATAAACTAGGTTGTATTAAATTGAGTAATGTTATTTTGTGATATTAATTTGAGCCAGGTTGCTCTATGATAGAATAAACCGCGTTTGTTGCACGCACAAGTGTCCTTGAAAGCCAAATGCTGTATGTTGTCCAGTCAATTTGTTACTCACTGTGAACAATTCAGGATAAACCTGTAGCCAGATCAGTCAATCCCAGTACACCTGAGAATGGCAAACACACTTATAAAAACTTTATTTTCTTCACAGACAGTTTACCAACAGGATAAAAACATTGTATTTATCAAACTGTTCACAAGCAGTGGTTGAACGAGCTCCAGTGTTCATAGTGATCACTTAACTGCCAAAGTATTGCAAGCTTTTGGATTTAATTTCCTTCAGGTCCAGCATATGATAAATTGTAACGCTATCACAAAAAGTGAGCAGTCATAAAGCATCTTACAACAGGGACATGTAGCAAAATAAGTGGATTAGTTTTTTACATACCAGGAACAAAAAGGACACAAAATCCTCCAAATTAAATTTGTTTGAAAAGCAAACTCAAGTGAAGCCAACACTTTTAATCTACTGAGGATGTAAATGGCTGCTCACCTTTGCAGAGTTCAAGGTAATGTTACCAGCACAAGGATGAGGCCCAATCCTGTATACCTTCAATCACTTAAGCAGTCCCCGTGAAATTAAGGGCATATGCTCAGGTGGTGTAAACACTAGCATGGCTTTGTAAACCTGCAGTACTGTATCACCAGTGCACCCCTTGTGTGTTTACAGCTTGCACTAGCAAGTGAACACATTATAGCTTGTACACAATCTCCAAGCACGCTAACTACTTCTGGTAAGTACTTGGTTTTGACCATATATTGGCCTAGAAGGTTGTATCGGCAGAGCTTTAGCACCAAAAAATTACATCTTCTTGTCTGTTGCTAGCTCATGCTGACAGAAACTTGTAGTATAGATCTAGTTAGCCCTTACTAGAAAGGCTGTTGTACAGACTAATGCTCTCACAGTTAAGCCTACATATGGAACTGTTGTTTCCATTTTCTTTGGTCCTGCGTAGCTGTTGCAATTGTGAACTACCTGCAGTGAGTGGGGAGGGCTTTTCCCCTCTTGCTTTGAGCTAGGTAAGTCCACAGTTAGTCCATGGGATGTTACTGCTTAAATGTCTGCAGAATTTGCAGCGCCATTTCTGACAGTGAGAGCAGAGCTGTAAGTTTGTGAGTCTTGAGGTTGCAATGATAGGATATATAGGTCTAAATAGTGAGGCCGTACTTGGCCAGAATTCCTGCAGGAACTGCGAGATGGCTGTAGTGTAGGAAATGGCATGGGTGGTTGGATTCAGATGGCTTCAACTGCACCCACCAGAGGCACCTACCTGGTAGGAAATACTGGGCACAGGGACTTTCACCCATCTGAACCTGGACTTCAGGGTAACTCTGTCATTTTCTGTAGTGCATGTGCTGTCAGTGTAGGGCTTCACGCATATCTTTTGTCACTGCCAGCATTTTTGCTGCAGCCATCCCTCTATATTGTGTTTTGTTGCTCATGATGAGCTGCTCCTCTGTGGAGTGGTTGGACAGGGGACATCAGAGTGTCCCTCTTCCACACCAAGACAGAAGTCCTCATTCCTCGTCACAGTCTCGAGAAGTGCATTCACATTCGAGAAAGGGCAAATGGGATGAGGAAAATGAGTTTTCTCTCAAAGCTCAGACTGCAACTGCTTTGGGCAAGATCTGACAAGGGGAAGGTGAGAGAGCCTGGCCAGTGGGTTCACACTTCGGTATTCTAACAGTTACATGACTACTGCTGGCTTCCAGTTTGTCCAGAAAAGACCTCCCTGTGAAGTTCTCGCTGTTGTTCTAATACGTGCTGCAAATGTATTTTGTAATTAATGTTGGAAAGTGGAATTTGGAATGTCCTTCATACAAAAACTAAGACTCTTTGTTTAAAATTAAAAAAAAAAAAAAAACCAAACTGAAAAAAACCCAACAGAATAACTCAGTTTTCCATGAAAAAGCTATTTTCATGAAAGTTTTTTAAGTAGCCTCTCAGTTATTTATGCATTTGTGGGAGAGACCAACAAGATGCCTTTTGTAATAGGCTGTGTACAAATTTGCTTCCTGCCAAACCTACATGTCTCGCAGTTGCAAGCCTATATTTTGCTAAAATTTATGAGTCATTTTATCCTCCTCTCCATGGATTCTTAATTTAATTTTTTTTTTTTTTGAAGTATGTCATCTGAAAGGAATTTCATGGCCACAAGTAACAAACTCTGGTCTGATGACTTTAGTGGCAAAATTAATAACTCTGTATCTCATTTTATGAAAGAGTGCAGCTGTTAGTATATTCAGTCTGCATATAAAGTCAAGCCAGGTTGTATTAATAGTCCATCGCTAAGGAGGAGGTAAGTAATACCCACTGAGTTTTGCATTATGTATTTCCAAAAGCTGGATGGCAAAACAGTCGTTTTCAGAAGTGCTAGGATGTCAGCAACTGGGGGAGGGGACTGGGGTTATGTGGGGGAAAAAAATATGTAGACGTAACTATTCCTCTACATCAGCTTCTGTGATTCATGGAATAGAAAGGGAATGACTTGAATTATGTATTTGCATGACATGAAAGGTACTGCTTAAGTATTTAGTCATCTTTGCATTTCATACTTACAACTCTTTTGCTATTATTTTTGCTAGTCTTCTCAAGCGCTATTAGAGTACAGTAACATTTCAGTACTGTGGTTATCTTAGTTATCTGTACTCCCGGGAGAGCTGGCTTCCACTGTTTTTTAATAGCAAAAGTGTCTGGGAATGCATGATATTTGACAAATGTTTAGGTAACAGAAATAGGACTTTTAGACTGGTTTCTCATTTAGGAATTCTTAACAAAATAGCTTGCAGAAATTCAGACCATTTGGGTTTGAGTCTCTTGAACTAGCTGGCAGAGACCTGATGCAGGGAAGGAAGCAGGCAGCGTGGCTTGGAGGGAGGAGAGACATTGTTAGTTTGCCTAGGGCTTGGGGATATCTTCACGGATATCCCTCTATTAATGCCTACGCACCTCACATAGAACATGATGCCTTAGGCTTTATGTAGCATTTGAAACTTCATCTTTGAAGAAATACTCTGGGAGGCAATGATGTGTTGTTGGAGGGTTTTGGGTTTTTTATTCAGTTAGCCATAATAATAAATTACCTGTGTAATTCTTCTCCAAGATCCTAATACTTCAACAGAATTTATGTTTCTCAGACCTTAACACAAAAAAAACCCCACCCCACAAAATGATTAGATTCAACATTTTCAGACTCTCTACATCTTTTTTCCTCAATTTTGCCATTAACCAAATCTGTCATGATGAGAAATTGTGAAGTAGAACCATTTGGAGACTATTGGTAAAGCCCAAGAAATCCTTCAGAGTGGTTCACCACCATTCCTATTTAGAGCGCCAAGAAGTCAAGGGAAACAGAAGGAAACATTTAACAGGCCATGTATGTCTGATATTTCCTTTCCCTAAAATGCCCTCTTCCTCACCCTCTTATCTTACAGACATCCACCAGCAGCCTTTTATAATCAGGTTTGCTGTAGAAACAGTAAAGGAGTGGTTATCTGTACCCACCCACTCGCCAAGCATTGTGCTGTTCTCCTTTCCATGGTTTTTAGATGCCTGACATCCCTCCTTAAAGGTCCAGTTTGTGCCCAGAATAGCCCCACGTGTGATATTCCACTCCCCATTCACCTATGCTCACAATTCAGAAAAGCTGGATCATTAATTTTACATATCCACAGAAGTTGTCATGCCCTGCTTTTGTTTGATGCTGCATTTTAGGGGTCAGAAGTGAATGGACTTAACATTTTATTTGGACCTCCTTCATGCCAGAAAGGCAGGACCGATGTACCCTTGCCTATCACTGCAGCAAAGGTTTTTCATCCTGCAAGGTACTGAGAATTCGTGTCTCATCTCCACAGGGGACCCAGCGTAACTTGGGGCATGTCTGTAGCCTATGAATGATCCAAACTGACATTTGCATTGTCAAGAACAATACATAAGCTGACATTTGTGTATAGAAAGGCTGTGTGATAAAACAGTGGTTGCTGCTACATTTTATGTGATCAGAATATTATCTGAGTACTGAGGGAGCATTGGGGCTAACACAGGCAGGTTTATGCATGTAGGACTCCATCAGAATGTGTATATATATAAATGTATATGTGTATTGTGTGGGTGATCTCTCAATTATCTTGATTTTATATTACAGTATAATTATATAATATAAATATATATATATTACAGGTTGGGAAGACTCTAGATAGCTTGACTGAATGCTGTTGCAAAGACAGAGCTTCATCTTTATGGGTAGCAATTGAAGACTTAGATCCTGAAGAAAAAGATCCTGCTCATGAACTCAGTATTAAACAGGCTCAGAACTGTTGCATTCTGGGAAAATCTTGACTTGTTTTATAAAACAATTCAGCCTAGTTCCTCTTGACAATGTTTTGGTATCATACCCCGGTTTATAGAAAATACATCAACTCTGTTACCAGTGTACTTTGGCTTTATATGTAAGTACATGTGTGAACATGGAGATGCACACTGCTATGTGTTCCACATATTGAACAGCGGTTAATTAGGCAGAGCACAGTGAAGCCTCCCACACAGATTATTTTCCTTCTGTATCTTATCACTTCCCCTATTGAGGTGGAAAATAGCTACAGACAGGAACTAGATCTGCCTGTTACAAACAGGGTCCATTTTTATTTCAGCTGCTCTTAATTGATTTCACTTCAAGGATGTATATATAAGTTGTAGATGAAAATCAATTACATAGTTGAGAAATGGAGCATCAGAAAGCAATTTATAAGTAGATTTCCTTAAATGCTACAAGAAAAATTGTTAATTTGTATGGACCATGTCAAGGGGAAAGGGAGGGGGAACAGTTAATAATGTGGTCCTCCTTCTGTGCTGACCTAAAAGCAGCTCTGTTGAGCATGTTAGCTCTTCAGATGAATCACTGAATGTAACTAGTTGACTCCAGGCAGTCCTGGACAGTCTCTGTGGGTAGCTGCTGGGGGATAACTGTCCTATACTTAGAATCCTTTTTTAAGATAGAATGACTGCAGACATCATTTGTTTCATGGTAGCAAGATGGCATGGCATGGTGGTTTGGCTGCAGCTGTGCCCACGCTGGGCAGGTTCTGGGATCCTCCATGTGCTTGGATTAAGGGGTCTAAATCACCCAGTTATATGGTCTGCTGCACCTAAATAACTAAGGACCTGCCAGCATCCAGACACTTAGGAGGCACCTCTGCTGTTTCTACTGACATACATTGATTCTGGAGGAACTACTCCCTGTTACCAGTGTAGTCTTTAAGGTTTCTTCAAAAAGTGTTTCTGTGCCCTGCCTAAGTCAGGGTGGTGGGTAAAAGGCAGGTTGTGCTTCTGCACTCCTTACTGCTGGAGTTCATAGGAAATGTCTTCAATGGAGCATGAACAGTTCTTCCTGCTGCTTCCTGAGATGGGTCTCACATGCTTGTGGGTGAGCCTGTGGTGACAAAAGGAGAACTTTGGTTTGGGTCTTGTCACATGGTCAGCAGTCCTCACTGGAGAAGGGAATTAATTTTTAATCTTTTTTGGAGGAGGTCCAAACCTGAAATACTACAGTAGAGTGGTCACCTCCTCTTACTTTTCATTCTCATCTTTTCTTAAATGAAGGCAAAAAATAGAGGTGCAAATGACCCACATTAACACTTTGATGATCACAGTCCAGCAATTCTGCTGAAAAAGATTCTCCATGGCCCAGTCTGATCCACAAGTTTTGCAGAAAGATAGGTAAAACCATTTTCATACAGTTGAAGCCATAACAGTGAATTTATCTCTTACAGACAGTTGAAAATAGACACAGAGTGGCTTTGTTCCCACCCTGGGGGAGCTTCTGTTTTAAATACAGTCCTGTGCAAAGCAGTGGTGCTTATGGTGGCAGGAGACCTGTATTGCTACTGTGAATGAATGCTGAAATTCCATGTTTGAACCTTAAATAGCTATATTCCAAGCTGGTTATTCAAATTTACTCAAAACACTATTTTCACCTCTTAAAAAAATGATTTTAAGAGTACAGACACATTATCCTCACACTGCCTATCAGAAGTGTATATGAATCAAACGTGACCATACCTATACCCTGTCTCCAGGGCTCTGAATGCTGTGCTAGGAGCACCCACCCTGGTGCTTTTTCAACTTTTATGTCTACTTCATTGTTAACATTGATCGTGGCTGATGCAAGCCCAAATCTTAGCACCAGTTTGGCTGGTCTCTTCCCTCCTGTCGGTTACTCCATCTCCACTGACTCTTTCCCTGTCTCTTTCAATGCTACCTTGATCACCTGCTTGAAGAAAAAAAAACATATACCCAAGTTAGCTGGCTGCTGTCTCCTCTTCTTTTTGCAGCATCAGGCACCTTCTGTCATGCCTCAAGTGATGGCAAAAGTACTCTTTGCTTACTCAGTGCCACCTTTTCACCGTTTCTCCTTTAGTTTCTCCATTCACCTCTGGTAGGAAAAACAAGTCAGCTCCACATGACCCTCTGCTTCTTGGTGTCAGGGTGCAGCTCCTACTCTTTTTCCTCATTCAGCCTTTCCTCTCTGCATCCTGCTGGCAGGAGATTCCATCCAGCGCTGGTTCAGTTGCTTACCGAACCATATATCCAACCTCTGAACATCTGAGCAGATGCTACCACCAGCATCCAAACTGCCATCAGCACAAGCAACAAGCTTACAACTGAGTTGCTCTCTTAAGTAACCTGAGTAAAGAGCCACTTACCCCATGCTGCCCTGTCCTGACTTGACCCTGACCTTACAAACTGCTTTTATTATCAGTGCTTGAAGGGTGACATTGTCTTTTGTCTCTTCAGTTTCTACCAACAGTCTGAAAGCTTCATCCCAAGGTCATGTGACTAAGCTAAGGTAAACATCTGTATGTTCAAACACCCTGTCTTTAAGGACACTTCATAAAACATCCTGGGGACAGAGGTGCTACTGAGCTACATCTGACCAGACATACAGCACAGACATCTACTCGTTGTTCAATGGTAGTCACTAGCTGGCAAACCTGTTTTCACCTTGGCTGTTGAGCAATAAATTCTTATAAATTCTTTAGGGAGTATTTCTAATTAAGCATGATGGCTTTTGTTCTTTGGTAATACTGGCAAGACGATGTCAATGTCTTGTCAAATTGTAATAATCCTCTGCATGTCTTATGGTGTGTACAGTTTACTTTGAAGCTCTAGAAAAGCAATGAGTAATTTCTTTGCATGGCCACTGACCCTGAGCAACTGCTGTGTTATGGCCCAAGCTTGTGAGGTGGAAAATGAGGGGAGGAAGTGAGTTTATTTAAACTTACAAAAAAAGATGAAAGAAAGAAAAAAGGAAAATAATGATTAACAATATCTGTTAATAGGATTTTCATAGGCATGCCCTGCCACTGGAACATATCTCTCTTCAGGGCAGCTTCCCTGCCTGTTTTAGCTAAATAGAAACCTCCTATGAATAGGTGATATCTTCTACCAGATCTTCACCTCTTCTTCAGACATCAGAGAGATATCAGGAAGTTGGTTAAGAAGGAGGGGAGAGAACCTTGTTTTCCTGGGTTTCAGATAGTTCTTCAGCAAAATACACTGATTACTCTTTTACTTTTTGTTAGCTGTGTATTTTTGTTTTGCTCTGTGTTTCCTTCCAAAAGTTTGAGGTGTTTGCTTTCAGGATTATGTCTTTTATGAAAATAACCAGGCTTCCAAATGCAGCCTGTTGAGTTTGCCAAGTTACTAGACACACAGGTTGCCAGAGGAGTTTTGCTTCTCGTATTGCCTGTAAGTAGATCAGCAATGTGGAAGCTTTGAGCTTCACAATATCCTCGTCTCACCTGCTGTATTTTGCTGAGAAAAGGTGAGGTGGTGAAATACAGAAAAGGAGGAATTTCCATCTTTCCTTTTTGTGACATTCCCATAGGGACAGCAGCATAGTGCAAGGGCACCTCTTAAGAGCACATCTTTAGGAGTGCAGGGAGTTACATGCCCTGGATGGATGAAGTCCCAGAAGGAAGCTGGAAATGCTTTTGACTGAGGCAAGAGTCGGTCTGGCCACACAGGAAAGGAAAGCCCAAATGCTTGTGACAGTTAATTAAGGCTACACAACTATGGGAATCAGGCTATTACCAAGTTGTTTCAGTCCAGCTATTGTGTGTTTGCATGATACTTATTACTTTTGGGGACAATGATTTTTCTTCATTATTATTCTGAGAACTGTATGGCCTCCTTTTGGATTGTTTTTAAGTAATTCCTAGCAAAATACATGTGTCCAAAACCAGCTGGATAATCTGTTCAGTGTGACTGTTCCTGATGTGCTTGCTACAGCAATAGAGCCTGGAAGAATATAACACAGAAAAAGTCTCCAAAAGGAAGGGAACATCAAGGCAGGCAAGATTTTAAACTCTCAAAAGTAAGACCATGTTGGGGTTGTTTTGCTTGTTATTGTTGTGGTCTGCCCACTCTGGTGCTTTGAGTTTTAGAGGCAGTCCCTAAAGCCACATTGTATTGTTCAGTCATTAACTTCTGTTGGCGGAGGTGCCTTCCTGCAGCACTTCCTTATTGAGGCAGTGGATGCTTCTTGACAAATATCTGTTCATCCCCTGCAAAAAATAAACAAAAAGAATAAAGAACAAAGCAAAACCTGACCAACACCTGTGATCTGTTAGAGAGCACTTCTTTAAATGCTTATGATGGTTTGCAGGTTTGTGGGTTAACAAACCCACCCATAACACAAAGATAAATGGCAGTCGCCAGTGGTGATTTCCATTGTGTTGATTACAAGCTGATACAGTCATGGGCATGTTACAGATGCCTTACACTTGCTCATCTGATACACAGGTGACCCAATTCACGTCTGCTAGTATGTGGGAAGTTATCCATCAAGGTGGCTGCTAAACTGTGTGCTCAGTGGTCCGTGCTATGGTACCCTGCAACAGGTGTTGGCTGCCATTGCGTTTGGAAGGATGTCAGATCATGCTGGAGCCTGGCTTTAGCTCCTTTATTATAGGGACTTTTGTCAACTGCTACAGATCATTTCAGACTGCTTTGTGATTCTCAAGGGATGAGGTTGCAAATGTACTTAATGAAAATTATATTAAACTGATCAAGCACAACATAAAGCTTTAGCTAGAATGTCTTATGTATTGCATCTATGAACTCCACCCAAACTTTAAAAGGAATTGTCTTAGTGACTCATCTTTTCATGTATCGTGTCATCCATCAGATAACAGCATTTTCAGAAGCACAGGAACAGGTCAGATTATTTTGTCTTCTGCAGCATGCAGCGTAGATTTGCTTTCTCTTTTTCCCCCGTCTCTTCCCTGCCTCCAACTCTCTCTCTGTGTCTCTCTCTTTTCCAATTTATCTGGATTAAACAAGTCTCTGATTATTCTTTATGCCACTGCAAATAAAGTCATTTTCAGAAACAGATGTCGAAAGAGCCCAGTGAAATAATCCTGGAGGCAGATGCAGTCTTCCATAAGCTGCCAAATGCATGGTGCAATCAAAGTGATGAAACAAAATGGAACAGGCTGCAGAAAAAGTAATTAAATTATAGTTCCATTGTAGAAGCACATTTTAAAATTACTGAGATTCAGAGCCCATAATGCTGGTATTATACTTGAAAGAATACTTGCCATGGGTCATGAGCATTTTTTTTAACAGTTATTAATCATGCTTGACTGGAAAGACATGTGTAACCTACAACAAGCAGTGGCTGTAGTTGTGCCAAAGGAAGCTTTTGTTCCCTGAAGAGAATTGTATCAAAGGCCAGTGTGTCCTATTATTACGTGTGCAATAGCAAAGTGCAGAATCTGAAATGGGGCTTTTCAGATTTCAATACAGAGCACTGGAGGGGAAAAAAGAAAACAAGTATTGTATCTTTTTGAATACTATATGACCTCCTTTTTCTCTTACCAAGTTAACTTACTTATTGACTAAATAATAGTAAAAAAATATCTAAAACATCCCTACTCTCCCCAGCTTCAATAAAGATAATGCCAGGGCTCTTGTAAAAATGGAAAAGAGACAGAAAATGTACAAAGTCTTGGAAACCGGAGATTTAAAAGACCTCATTAGTTCATTCAACTCTGTTTCCTTTCCATTACGAAGTGAGTCAATAGAAGAGCAGATAGAAATCTTTTTTTTTTTTTAGTCAGTTGTCAATATCTAAATGTCCTGTGGGAATGTGTTGATTTCCTTATTAAAAAATTAGATTAAAGACTTTGATAATGACTGTCCATACTGCCTTTGCAAAATTGTAAAATTGTGCCATTTTGGTTTTACATTGCAAAGAGATACTTTTACTTTGAGATATGTTATACATAATAGAATATGAAACCACAAAGTTGAAGTCTGTACAAAAATTTAGTTGTAGAAAAATTGCTTCTTTGGATCAACAAAAAATATTAAAACATACATAAACACACACACTAAATTGTTTCAAAATTTGACATTTTGGTTCAATTAGGAATGAAAGCAAACTTTGCAAGGTGGAATTTCCTATAAAATATACACTCTGTGTCTAAATTCTGTTTAAGACCTGATCCAGCATTCCCAGCTCTGAGTGTATCTCTTATAAGGCTTCCAGGAAGCTTTATGCAACCTTTCTATATGGAAATGCCAGAGGCACTGCCACTTCTGGAGAATGTCATTCAACCTGAGAGATACCCCAAACAGGTTTTGGGGACAGAAATTTAGCTTTAGTTTCTTCCTTTTTGGGTAGTAAAGTCATCTCTGCATCAGTCAGCCACACTTGGAGCATCATAGTTTCTCTCCTTTTCTTTGGTTCCCTCCAATATTATTAGCCTTTTTTGAATACTGCCTCATTTGTTGCTGGCTAAGGTCCACCTCCATCTTTGTATAATTTTCTATCAGTAGTTTTTTCCACTCTCCTCTCAATGAACTCCCTCTTTTGTGGTCCCAGGCCAAAGGTGGGAAGGTAAGGGCAGCATCAAATCCTCCACATTAGCACAGGTCCTGTCTTTTTTTCATACAGAGCATTGGACCAGATGCCACATCCAGTTACATCTGTGAAACTGTTTAAGGCAGTGGGGTTGCATACGAGCAACAAAGCTACTGGAGCAGCTGGGAAAAAAAAAATCAAATGTGTATGCTATGTCTGCTTAAAGCACCTTTTGTAGGGATTTCCTCCAAACATGGGGCTTTTTTAGTGATTGTATTAGTTCACGTCCAGAGCCCCCTCCTCTCGCTTTGCTCTCTCATGATGCTCACTGGCTGGCTGTGAGCTGCTGAGTGACTGGTGTGCATCTGGTGACCCTCCTGCTGCCAGCCCAACTGAGAATCGGTCACTGCTGGCTTCAAGGACAAAGCTTCTGCAGTGGATCCACGACCTTGCACCTTTAGTTAGGCTGTGGCTCCACGAAACTTGGGTGAACTCGAAACATCGAATGTCCCTGTATCTCTTCAAAATGTTGAAACTGGCCAGGAACAGATATTTCATGAAGTGCTGTTTCAGCTGAGCAAATGAGTTGTTTATGCAAAAATAGGCTCTTTTCTTTGTAAAGGTTGCCCAGAAGTAGCAAATGGATAACCTTAGCACTTTTTTTTCCCAGTGCTAGAGCAAGATATACTGATTCACTTTACAGCTGGCACTTTGAAGTTATTAATAAAGTATTTGATTTTTCTTCACTTTTGCATACTTCATCAATTAAACTTGCTTTTGAGTTTTAAAGATTCTTCTTCAGTGACAAAAATATTAAGTGGCTTAAATCCTGGTGTGTGTTTGTCTCTTTACTCTGAGTATTGACTCCCCATAAAAAGAGTCATTTATTGTCGGCTGGTTGTTGGGGGTTTTTTGTTAAATCTAGTTTCAAATGAGGCTCTGGGAACTTACTGGGGTTTTTTACCCACTGTACAGTCCCAAGTTTCACAGTAAAATTCTTATAATGCTCTATGTTTTAACTAACCGCCAGTGACTGAGAACTTAAATATTCATCTTGTGAGCATGACTTTTGAAGGCAGAAATTCCTGTGACCTGGTAGGACATTGCAATGCTGCTTTTTGTTTTCCCTTTTATCCCCATGAATGATGGAAGTCTTTGCAGCACTCAGCCATATTTGCAGCTGTTACAGCTGTGCTCCTGTTGGACCAGTTTCCCTTTCTCAGACAGTTCCCAGTCCATCCTTACCTCAAGTGAGCAGGAGTGTGGTGTCCCAGGAGGGAGCCTGTGACTCACATTCCAGAGGCTGGTACCAGTCCCCTTGCAGGAGGATGGGAGCTCATTCTTTTCCCTCCCTGAGATGCTGTATGAATTTCCTTTTTTTTTTAATGGCTATTTATTTTATTCATCTAGGGAGCTTGAATGGATTTTCAAATCACAGTCTTGTAAATAACATAATTAAGGTGGTTATAAAAGTTATATTTTTGCTTGTTTGTGTCAGAGATTCAATTATATCAATATATAATATCTTACTGTTTAATAAGGTGAAATGTATTATTATCATTAGCCTCTTTTCCCTAACCAACAACCATGTTTTATACTGGATTGAGTGGAACAACTGACTCATGTTTATCGAACCAGCTATGTCTACAAAACATTTAATTTACAAATAGGTTGGACAAATATATATATTCTAAGGCAGATGTCATTTCAGCATTGATGTAATTATAAAAATACTTACTCTGTGCCCAGCAGGAACATACTTGATGGGTGAATGTTTCCCATTAAAGAAGCTCCAGTATTTCTTGGACTATTGTACTGGGTGTGGGACATTTTAAAATTTTATCAGTAAGAAGCTATCTGTACTCTTGCGTGTACTGGCAAAGAAAATGATAATTCTTCTTTACATCTGTGAGACTGTTTTTACTAAAGATAAAAATAATTTTAAAAATTATGCTGTTCTTAATATTTGCTTATTAGATTATGCTCCAGCAATCTTTTAACGTTTGTCCACATCTGTCATGTAAAAAACTTTCTAACATATAATCATATTCTATGCATATATGCATACTATATTAAAATATATCTTTTTATATATGTATATAAATCTTGCTCACGTAAAATATCTTGGAAATGGACCATGTGAACAATTTATATATTTTCTCAGATTTTAAAAAATGAAAAAAAACCCATCTGTTTAGGCTTGACTCTCATGTGGTACAAGTGCGTTTATTTTTAAATCAACAAAGTTTGTATGCCCCAGAACATTTTTAGTTGTTTTATTTGCTTTGAATTAAATTAAGGTAAATTTACAATTGAAACTTTATTTGAAAATTATTTAATTGATGAAATGTTGAAGTCACACATTTGACTTTAGGGGGCAGAGATAATTTAACAAATGTAACACACATTCACAGTGTTCAGGTCTTCAGAATCCAGGGTTTTTCCAGGAATAGGTGTGGACTGAAAATCTGTTCTTATATGGTAGGCCATTCTTGTAAGCATCTCTGTGCTGGAGAGACCATTCTGCTACTGTTGGTGGTCTGTTCAGTTTTTTTACCTGCCTTCGTTGTGACTTATATGTACATTTCTTTACTAGATTTATTATCTCAGACCATGTGGAATGATTAATACAAGTTAGGTGGAGTGTCTGTTCCTTAGTTGAACATAAGCAAGTAAAGCAAAATATTTATTTAGAACTTGTGTTGCACAACATGAAAACAAACAAAGATTTGAGAAACACGATGCTTAACTTGAGGAGCCACGGGATAAAGTGGCAGGTAAAGCTGATTTTGTGTTCAAAGCTATGACTAGAAATAGTCTTTGGTAAATAGCTGGCCTACCATATGCATCTGTTGTCTTCCCTGATCTTGCAAACTGCCACGTCCATGATAAAGCTTACAGTTAATTGCATTGCATGCCATTAGGAAAGGAAAGAAAGCACCTTCTGGTCCATCCTGAACGCGTCATTGAATCCTCCTGGAGAATATTTGTAGAGAATAATTTACAGTGGGCTGGCACAACTTTCTTATTTGTGGAGAAGTTTATGTTTCATTAGTCTGACGTGGCAGCTTCCATTTACAAGAGCTTTTAGCTGCCTGGCTTTTTCACATATGCAGAAGAGCTAGTTGGCTAGTGGATCCATACAAAGTATTGACATGCACACTCTGGTGCATTTTTTTAGTTCACGGCAAACTGTAAAGATGCTCTCTGCATTCCTGCCAAGGTAATTCTTTCTGGAATAACTACAGAAAGGAGGAAAAAAAAAAAAATACTTAGAAAGATGGAAGATACCATTGGCAAAACAATCACTGCATCTTCCATAGCCTGGAAATTATTTACTTCCCTCAGGATCCCAAATCTGTGTGGCATTTGCTGAAGGCCATTATACAGCTTTTCTAGATTTCCTGAGATTTGATTTCCAGACATTTGATAGCATTTATTACCTGTTTGACATGTGATGTTTTCTGAAGGGATAACTTTCTGTATTTTGGCAAAGTATGTGGCTGTCTATTCACACACAGCATAATATTTTGATATTAATTTATATTAGATAAGTGATTCATCACTGAATGTTGTTATTAGGAAATAGTTTTGTGAACAATAGTCTTTATTGTGCTGCTGTGAGTTTTCTTCCTGTAATAAATTCATGATGCTAATATTTTTTACTCAAAAGGTTTTACAGAAAATGTTGTTAAGTAGAAGAGTGAATAAATATGTTGCTGTTCATTTCCTTTAATAAATCAAAAAAGGAGCAGCCAATGCTATTGGCTGAGGCATATGCTTTTTGACCAGCATGAGGAAGAGTGGTCCATTTAAAGAAAGGGGCTCATATATGTCAAGTTCAGCAGCTAAACATCCATCAGTTGAGAACAGAAAAAGTAAGTTTCTAATCTTTTGCTGTTCTCTTCAAAGATTATTTGACATCTAGTGATCTTCAGCAAATGAGACGTGAGTCATATAGGGTAAGGGCATTTCTCGTTTTAGGGAGAACACAAAGACAGCTGCTTCTATAGATAGGATAGGTTCTTCCTCTGACAAAATAGTTAAACATATCCCTCAAGGAAAAACTAGTACCACTTTACATACTTCATAAAATTACTTTGAAAAGGCAGCACTCCTGGAGTCTTGCCAGTTTTTATACTTGCTGTTGCCTTTAAAAGTTGTTCTGCTGTTTTTTCAATCTGTTATTTCCATATTGGTTTCACATCTTTAGCAAACCTGCTACTTCCAGATATCTGTAGTAACTACAGAGCTTAGGGTATCAGAGATACAGAGATTTTTACAACAATTAATACAAGGACAACATGGCTTGCTAAGATGTGTAACTGTCTTTTGTTGGTGGCTGTTAACTGGTAGAATAATGTGCTGCTTTTTAATCCCCTTTGACTTTTAGATAGTATTTTACCATTTTTTTTTTGTAAAATAGGATTTTGTATATCTGTAGACTCAATGCTGCTCTTTCAGTGGCCCATATTCAGCTTGATTTCCTATAGTTGACAGTAGTTTATATCTCTTTGAGCATGTGATTTATTAATTTCCTAAAACCTTGTTCTCTCTAGTATTTGAGTTTCATTCTTGAGCTATTCCCTATCTTTTTAGTGAAAACCCATTTTACCAACTCACACACACACACACACACACACACACGCTTTGTTCTGCTAACACAAAGAATCAGTTTTCTCATTTCTGGATTTTTGGATCCATCCCAACTATCAGCTTACTTAAAATGGTCCATGATACGACGATTTAATGAAGCCATGTTCTGAAGATCTTGTTCCCTTCTTTAAAGAGTTAGAGATTAACATTAAATCTATTTTGGGATATAAATGATAAGGATGTGAATAAAATGTATAATCCCATTCCTTTGTGTACAGTTGTCTCTAGTAATTTGGGAGATGGAACTGGTAAAGTAGAAAGGTTAATACTGCACTCACTTCCTTAGCTATTGTTCATTAATCAAATTCTCCTGGTGAGGCTTCTGTATAAAACTGGAGTGCTTCAAAGAATGATTTCTCCTTTTCCAAACAGTTATTACTGGCAGAGAAATCCTTTGAAGAGTTGTCATTGTTATTACTGTTATGTTACTGTGGACATCCTGTGAGCTTTTTGTTCTTAGTAGCATCACAACAATATGGTTTAGTAACAGTAGATGGCTTCATCCTCCAGTTGACACAGAAGCTGAAGAAGTGTATGTTAAGCAAATGTCCAGTCATATTCTTTTCTTTCAGCTGAGACCATAAATAGCTGCTGATCATTATCACTTTTCACCATTTCTGAAAAGAAGTTCCTTGAAACAAAATAATACATCTGGAGCTGTCTTTGCTTTTGATTTCACTTTGGGTTGGGGGGGGTTAACTTCTGCCAGTGTTTTTTTGTATAATTACACTGTTTAGTCCTTTGGCATCCAACAATGTTGCTTTCAAGTGAAAAGCCATAGATAATAACTGCGTAGCTTATCAAAGAACTTGAAAGCAAAGTAGTTATTTCTTCATTTGATAGCATGAACCTTTCTGTGGCAGACAGCTTATTTATCATTTTAAACTTTACACATATGGCTGAATGTGTCAATTTCTATTGATAACATCATCACTTCTTGTCCTGTAGTAATTTTCTTATGTTTCTTTCAGTCTCCTTCTCCTTTCCTATATTCCCTCCAGTTTAAATGAAAGACTAAAATCATGTAAGTAGCATAAATCTGTCCCCAAAGAACTCTGCTCTTCTGAAAGCACAGGTCCTTTCTTCTCATCATGATACCTGGCAGTGTGCTTCCTCCAATTCCTGGGAGGTTTTACTCCACGTAGAAGCTTCTAATCAAGAGGACTTAGCTACAGCCTTTTCATGGCTTCCCACATTTCAGTTTTCTCCATTATTTTGTTCACTTTTGCTATCTTTTTTCTTTTGTTTGGTAATAACATTTTTTTAAGAGTTCTTGCTAAATAAACCAAACTCTGAACTATTTCTTCGTAACATCAGTGTGTTACTGTCCATCTTCCAGTTCTTCATAACTCATGATAATTCTGTTTGTTCACCGTCAGTTTACTCTGCTCATGCCTTAGTCTCCTTGTTCAGTCCCTGTCTTTTCCTTCCCCCATCCCTATAGCTTCATCATCTGCTTAGCTACCTCTCCTTTGCGATGTTTCCAGATATTATGGAAATGACAGATTTACTGTGAGAGACTAGATGTTCCTATGTTTCCCTTATCAGAGTTTTCTGTTTCTAAACCTACAGATACATGGGAACTAGATGATTAAGTCCTTTAGAGGCTTATTTAAATTAGAGATGGTTTCTGCTGAATGTCACTATAATTTCCCCCACTCTTTTTTCTTTGTTATAAAATTTTTTTTCTTCCAGTGGAACAACTGGAATTTGTTCTTTTGAATTTCATCTGTAGATTCTTCCTTGCTTTCTTCATAATTACACCTTTCTGTTGATGGTGATGAAGCACCATAATTAGGTTCCAGAGTCCCCTTTGAGGCTCAAGCACAGGGAATGCTGTGCTGGGTGCTCTGACCAGTTTCATCTTTCCTGACAAGCTCAGATTTAAAAACCATACAATCAAGATTTCACATACCAGAACACGTTTTCAGGTGGTTCTTACTTGCACGTTGATTCTTCTCACATTATTCTCTATATCAGCCATATGAAGCTTCATCTCTCTCTTTCTCCCTGCGTTTCTCCTTCTCTCCTCTCTGCATCTCTTTCCTTTCCAGCACATCTCTGTGACTGTGCAGCTCCGTCCCATTTCACACCATGCACACTCTCCCTTTCTCTCCCTCCTCCCTCTCATTCCTCTGGATCTTCCAGAAGAGAAGCTTTCTTGGCAGATTCATGGATGTCAAATAATTCATTATAGCTTTAAACTCAGAGATCAATTGCCTGATGTCTACCTTGGTACTGTGTTGATTTTACTCCTCTTTGGCATCCCTGCCTGCTGTGGAGTCAAAGGCTTTCTTATCCTGCATGCCTGGAGTGGTCACCTTAGAGATTTAAAACATATATATATATTTATATACCTATATTTTTCAGCACTGTACAGCCACATTCTCTGCAGTGGTCTGCTTATTTTCTTGGGAGAGATTTACTAGGCTTGAGGGGTAGGAAGAAAAGGGGTCATGAAGTTGACTTTCCATGTCTCAGGCTTCAGGCAGCCATCTCACACTACCCCCTCGGCCATGTGGATTCCTAACCTCTATGTGTGTTCGTGTGTGGGGGTTGTGGCATTGTCCTTCAGCTGTATAGTTCATCTTGCAGCTTTTATTAATTCAGTGAAATCCTTGAGGAACTGTGTTGTTCTTTGTGGTACTTTGATGAACACGTGGCTTAACTGCTTGTTGTTTCAGTCATTTAATCTACCTACAGTTACTGAAAAGCCATGTTAGAAAATTGATGGTTCTTATATGATGAATAGTGAGCATATATGACATGCCCTTTTATGCCTGTATATGCATGTATAGAAACACATAACTACAGATATAATGCATTTGCATAAGACTATATGTTCATTTTATTGGAGTTTTCAAAAGGCTGGGGGTTTTTTTAATGCATTTGGGTGCCTTTTTCTACCTAAAGAGAAATTTTCACTTTTTACATGATAAACAGCAGTGGAAATGTCCTCAAAAGTTCACACTCGGCCCCACAGGAGGCAAAGATCTGCTGTTTGCTGGGAACTATCTGTCTGATGTGATCTACTTTCCTTTGTTCCCTGGGCATGATTTTTTTGTTTGTTACCTGGAGCTGCAGAGCTGCAGAGCCCCGGATCTTGTGTTTTGTGCATTCTGGTCCAGAGTCACAACGTCAGAAGGAGGATGTTGTCCAGCTGTCCTCCTGTCACAGCCAGGTCTCTGCTGAAGGCAGGTTAAAATGCATAAACCCTCACTCTTAACATTCAGCCATGCAATTGACTGTGTCTGCCTGCAGGATACTCTCTGCTCACCTGTGGAGTCCCCTGAATTTCCACTGGCATCAGGAAAAGGGTGACACATTGATTTTTTTCGTAGTCTGAGACTCAACTCTCCCAGCCCCCAGAGAAGCCATGAGACCTCATCACACAGAGCTTGAGAAGGGAAAGCCTTATGTGTTCAGCCTTCTGTTTGCACACACAGAGAGGCATGCAGAAGCCGGGAACATAGTAAATTGTTCAAAATGCCGATTTTGTAAAGGAGAGGGAAATTATTTTGCCAATTAAGTATTCATGATGTGCTCATATATTACAGCAGTAGGTTTATAAATACATGGATGTATTGCCGGCTGGTAGGAGAATTTGTAGAGGAAACCATTCTCTTCCTGTGTCATGATCTGACATCTCCATGCACACAGAGATCTAGACCAGCATGTGTTTACGATGATGCCTGCAGAAAAATTTGCTTTAATTAGTTAAAAATAATAAAGTACGACAATGCATTTTATTTTAATCTGTCTTTAAAACTGAAATACTCAGGTGATTAACAGTCCTGTAGGCTTACTTTATAAAGCTGTAAATGTTTTACCAGAATACTTCAACTCTCAGGACAACTGGGGCAGTTGTAAATGACCTGTCATAGTAAAAGCTCTTCTCTCTTCATGATGTATTGTACAGTTTTCACGTATTCTTCTTTAGCATGTGAGGTTGCTTCTTGAATTCATTCCCTTTGTATCTCACACAGCTGCCTAACTCCTTGCAGGCACACACGCTCTCAGCCCTCCCCCAGACATCTGTTCTGCTTCTCAGTACCAGGTGCCAGAGCTTGAGGTTGTTGGGAGGAGGGGCAAAGACAAAATCCTTCAAAAAAATTAGATGGCAGTGATATTTTTAACAATATTTGTGGTGAAATTTCATTTTTAACCTCTGTTTTTAAATAGAACCCAAAAGGCGTTAGCTAAAAATACAGATTTTTTTTCAGGTTTTATCTGGAAAAGGTCAGGCTTTGGTGGGGATTGGTTTGTTGTCTGAGAAAAGGCTTTCCTCCAAAATTCTTCCCAAAGTGAGCATACTGCCGTAGCATCACAGCAGTAAAAGGCCATGGCAACTGTAAACCTGTATCTAGTCTGGGTTTATTTTTCCCACATGGGCATACATTTCGTTAGAAACATAGCTGTACCTTCATCACTAGATTTTGGTCCACGGGTGGTCTTAAATACCTTGCTTCTACTTGGAACACATCCATTATGTGAAATCTTCCAAGCATGCCTTAAGCTACCATGCGTTTCTAGAGATCTCAGATGGCCTGTATTGCTCCCATAAAGTCCAGAATGCTAAGATGTATTCTACTGTTTATGTACCAGAGTGCTCCTGTTTGGCGTGGGGGGGGGGTTTGACAGAGCTGAACAGAAAATGCTTGGGCTGTCAGAGCCAGAGAATTTCCCTCAGCAAGCAGCAAGGAGCAGGTGAGCACCATGGCAGTATTCCCTTTCTTAGTCTGGGAACAACCACAGTCTTCTCCTCTGCTGCTCCCCCTGTGCTTGTCAGAAGGGACTGTTGTGGCCACCCACTTGCAGATTTTACTGTGAGTCCTGGTCCAACCTTAAAGAAGCAGAATAAAGCCCGATACCTTTCATCTCATTTCCTACCAGCTGCCCTGGGACATTTTCCTCTCACCCACTTGCACACCTGGTACGTCAGAGGCATGGCCAGGCTGCTTCTGTTTTCTGCTTTCTCACCCAGGCACCTTGTTCTCTACTGCTTTTCTCCATCTGGATAGGTGATATGTAATGTAAGTGATAAGTTTAGAAATGTGGAATAAACGAGATTTATTTCGGTGGCTGTGGTCTGGGTGGTAGAGCATATGGTATGAAATACACTGAGTCCATGCTGGGTTAGGGAAAATTAGCCCTGGCAACAGAGCAGGTAGGCAGGAACTGCTCTGTGTAGCGACTAATGAATTTGCTTGTAGGAAGAGGAGTTTAAGTTGCTCTTTCTCTTTCTTTCTTTTCACCTCTGTCCTGGTTTTGGCTGGGATAGAGCTAATTTTCCTTCTCAAGTATGTCTGCCTCTTACTCTTGCAGTCACTGAAGGCACAGAAGCTCTCTGTTGGTCCTAAGTACTCCTGCAGAGACTTGAGAGAAAACCCTGCATCTTCCAGTGTATTTCCCAGCAGCAAAAACATCAGGAGTGGCTTGACCACCCTCAGGCTCAGGCTGAAGTGAGAAGCCTCAGCCATCAGAGGAGTGACTTTCTGTGATGGTCTACAGATAATAGACAGAGGGCAAAATGTGTAACAAGGGGAAATGAGAGTCAGCAGATTTAAGCCAGATAAAGTGGAGCACTTCTTCCCACACTAATAATTAATCTGTGAGACCAGAACTTCTGGAGACCAGATGTATGGATTCAAGAAGGGATTAGACAAATTCATGGAGGAGTGGTCCGCCAATGGTTATTGAAAATGCTGGTCCGGATGCAGTCTCCCAGAAGACCCTGAATTGCTGATTGCTGGCAGCTCAGCAAGTCTATCAGGGATGACTCCATACATGTTTCTTGTGCTCTTTCTTTAAGCATTGCTGTTGACTTCTCTCACACCTAACATGCTCAATTAAGTTGGACTTTACTTTAGTCTAATATGTAAGTACTTAGTGGCTCTTTAGCTAGAGCTTAATCAGTTGATGAAACAGCTTGCATGATACTACCTCCAGCATTTTTAGAGGAATGATCTCGTAGGTCCCATGCCTGAGCAGTCTCCACAAAGGGACAATAGCCTGCCACCCCAGTGAGACACTGCTGTACGCTCTGAGCCACAAAATGGTTGTCCCTAGGGGTGCTCATTAACCAGTTCCCAAGCTAGCCAAATTTTTGGGAAGCTCCAAGATGCGAAGCCAATAGGGTTGTCATTAATAAGGATGGTTACTGAGAGGCGTCATGTATGTTTAAGGGTCTTATGCTCTGTAAGATACACCTGAAAAGGACAAAACTGAATAAGGAGTCTCTTAAGCCTTTTCTGCTGTGAAATTTGCCTGCCGTTGGTAATATTCCTTTTGCCCCCATTTTTGTTTGTACTGAAAAATGTCCTTGCATTAATAAACTCATAATGCATCTTGTTTATCCTTTCAAAGCCAGCCATTGCAGCTTTTATTAGCATTTTAGGATATTTATGACTTTGTAAATGACTGAAAATCTGCAGTTTGTCATTAGGAATTAAGAAAAATCTCCTTCTACTTAGGGCTGAAGCTCAGTTTTGGCCTTTGAGGGACTGAGCCACCTCTGGGCCTGGTAGACAAAAACGAAGTCAGACAGTGCCCAGATTTACAGCAGCAAGTGGCTCTTAGTTACTCAGATGTCTTTGATAATGTGTCATCCACTGTTGCTGGCAGGGATCAGTGTTTAGGCTCAGAATTAATTTCTCTCTAGCTGGAGAGAAAACAAAAACATCTCTTCTGCAAGAGCAAAAAGAAAAAGAGGTAGTAACAGGGAGAGAAATGAAAACAGCACCAGGCATGTGTAAAAGTGCATATATATATATATATATTGCACATACACACACAACGAAGGTTAACAGAGAGAAAGTGCTGTTCAGAAGAAGACATTGTATTTCACTCTGTTATGCTCTGTACTTTCAGTTTTGAAATACAGGAATTTAAAAGAATTTTTAAGGTTTCAAAAGGGAGTTTATCTTGTAATTGGTGAAGGGCTAAAGAGTTGATTGGGGAGGGATAATAATCAAAGGAGCCTTTTCAGCACTAAACTGTAGTTCATAAAATCAAAGGGAGGAATGTTAATTGGTTTGTACAACATGATATTCTCAGTTCAGAGTAGCTTCAACCACTCAATGGTACTTTTTCTTTTTCTCTCTCTCTTTGTAGGTTGATTAAGTGAATAGAAAAAAAAAGAAAAACGAAGCTGCTTTCAAATATTGAAGATACAAGGCCAGGATGAACACGAAGGACACAAAAGTGACTGAAGGAGGTCTCAATGTCACACTTACCATACGCCTTCTCATGCATGGCAAGGTGAAGCATTTACTGTTGCCACAGCAGTTGCCTGTGTATTGAGCAAGTGTATGAAGTTACCATCAGAGCCTGACAGTGGCATTGACAGAGGGTCTGTTCCTCCTCCTCCTGACTTGAGTGAAAAGCACCATTGCCATGACTGAAAAATCACCCCCTGCCTTTAAAGGCATCATACTTAAGTTTGCACTGCAGCCCAAGTTCATTGGAACAAATCCTGCCTATAACAAACCCGATTTCAGCAGTTCCAGCAGCAAAAAAAGTTCTTTCATTGATAGTTAGCCAAATTAGGCAGGCCCTTGCATAAGGCTGACCTGCATACAGCTTGCCTTTCTCATCATTTGCTGGATTTTGCAGGGTTTTTTTACGGTACCAGAATTTTGACTTGTGTGAAATAATTGCCACAGTATTACTGTCTATTTCTGTTGAATGCAAATGGATAGTTCTTCGTTATTCCGATGTAGCATCTTATTAGAGCGAACCCCCTGATAAACCAAACATTCTTCCAGGTCCCCTGCGGGTTTGTTTTGGAAGGTTGACTGTCATTTCGTTTCTGTCCAGCGCAGCACTTAAGCATGCAGATAAATGTGAAATCTGTGCCATAGACAAAGTGCCAATTCAGTATTGTCAGACTTAACAGTCTGATAACCATTTGTTTCACGTTGCCAGATAACAAAATGGGCTTTTAATTAAAAAACACATTTCATAAGTTTGTTTGTGTTATTTCCATCAGGCAACACCAGGCGTTTTTAGGCATAATGAATGAACATTGTATAAAGGAGGTGGTTTTGGCTCTTTCTTAACAAGAAGAGTGAATATATATATATATCTCTCGTTCTGGAGATCAAATTTGTATATATAAATCTAAAAAGTATTTTTACTCCTAGAATTTAATTTAATAACTAAAAGTACATTTACATTTTGAAACAGTGCATGCTTTCAACCAATGGCATATGAAATACCCATAGCACAAATAGGAGACTAAACGATCTCCTTCTGTATTTCACTTGTGGAGCTGCTAAGAAGTATAAGGGGGTACAGTTTAAGTCTGCAAATTAAAAAACTCAGAAATTAGGTTATGTCAGATGAAATTATGTATTTTCTCAGAAATTATCTAACGATTTTCTTTGATTTTTTTTCCCATGAAATACTCAGCTTCAGGCAGGCATCTGGTGTGTAAAATCTGCATCTTAAATAAGGATCTGTCAAACAAATTTAATAACAGTCTCTTTTACCAAACCCACCTAAAATCTGTACACATGTCTGCACTCAGAATTAGGTCTTAGGGATTGATTTTACTGGGTTCTGGTCCAAATCCAGAAAAGCATTTGAACACATCCTTATCCTGGTGGGTATAAGTAGCCCTACTGGTTTCAGTCAAATTCCCACGTGCTTAGGCGTGCTTTTTTTTAACCACTGTCAGACAGCTCTGCTTCTTTCAGAATCATGCCTTTAAAGGAAAAATCAAGTATCTGTCATTTTCAGGACATTTTAGTTAAACTGTGGGCTAGGGATTTTTTTTGAAACAAAAATTTTTTTTTAAATCAGAAAAAGCTAATTTTCTGTGTTAAACATCAATGATTGTGTGTGCAACCACTTTTAACAATAATGGATGTTATGTGTCCAATCTTTCAACGCATATGTAGCCCCAAGGGTCCAAATTAAACCCATAAAAGCTACAGAGTTCAAATTTTAAGTGGGAGTATACCATCATCCTCAGTTAACAAGGCACGATGGGTATTCTGTTACCTCCGCTATGCTCTAATCATGTATCCTATTGTGCCTAAGTATTGCAAAGAGTACATTAAATCAGAATTTATTTTGGTGATAAAAGTCAGACCTTTATGGTTTCTTTGATGTCATTTCTGTGATTTAGAAATGATAATATAGAGGAATGAAGGATGTCTGAGTCAATATGAACTCAGTGTGAGAAGGTCACTCTGAAAGCTGTATATGCCTCTGAAAAAGAAGAAGAAACATGTTTCTAGGCTCTTCCTTAAGATTTATTGTGGTAATGACATCGGTGGTCTCTCATTAGTATTTCTAGACAAAACAATTAACTGACGCAGAGCTTGGGCTGTGAATAACTGGTCACAACTTGAAAGAGAAGAGGGGAATAAAAAGGTTGTTTTTAAAAATAACAGTAGCAAACTGGATTCAGTTAGATAACTTTAAAGTAAGATAATTTTGAAGTTATTTATTTATTAGTGTATTTCATGGAAATATGAGGGTCTGTCCCCACCTACCTTAACTCTGTCTCTAAGCTGTTATTACCAGTGTACCTTTGCATAGAGAAGGTCTATGTGCTTTGTGATATTTGCATTCATTTTGATTGAAAGTCCGTAACTTGTGCTACTGTGCTTAGTTATCTCGGCTGTAAGTCCTGCAGACTTAGGAAAACTTTTCATGTGATTTGTATAGGGGCTTTAAGTCAAGGATGGACATCTTAATTAGGCAATTAAGCTAAATTATGTACCTGCAGACAGAAAATTCAGGATTTATATGAATGGACAGACCTCTGAAAGAAGGTAGGGAGTAATAAAATCATCTTTAACAACAACAAACAAAACAAGTAGCGAAAATCAAAGACAATGTTAGTGTCTGATAAAAGGAAAACAGATGGGAACGGTCCTGAGCTCCAGGAGAACCCAGGGCCAGTGCCTTCACACAGGTAGGACACCTCTAATCAGTACCTTTACTTTATCTTGCTTTGGGGAAAGAAGCGGCTGTAGGTCCAGCTGAGCTCCTGCAGGGCTCTCATATGGCTAGTTGGAGAACCAGCTCGGCAGCTCTTCTGCAGCGTAGCAAGATTTGGGAGCAGTTGGCCGGCGACAAGGCAAGGCATGGCCTTCATTTTCTCAGGACAGAAAATGTGGTGTTAAGGGAGGGCAGCAATTTTTTTATTAGTGGAAGGAGCAGAAAGGCTTGTGTGGGCCCAGCAAAAAGCTAACCACTGCGAGGTATAAAAGGTTCACCTCAGGGTAAATGTTTCCAGGGCCTGATATGAAAGGTGTCCTCCTGAGCCAGGACTTCAGAGAGTGTGTGATGGTGTAAGATGAAAGGCCTAATTTTCATCTTGCTCCATGTTACATCAGTAAAAAAGTTTTGATAGTGTGACAGCCCTGAAGAGAAACCAGGAGCAACACAGAGCATTTGTCATACTTTCTTGGGATGAATTAGAGGGCGGGTGTTGGGGAGTACACTACAGGGGCAGTGCTCAGATGTTCTTCACATCCACAGAGAAGCAACTATCTCTGTTTGCAGGGAATTTTAAAAGCAAAATTATGAAAAACTTGTTATAGAATCATAGAATCATAGGCTGCTTTGGGTTGGAAGGGACCTTAAAGATCATCTGGTTCCAGCCCCCTTGTCATGGGTTCCCAAGGGACACCTTCCACTAGATCAGGTTGCTCAAAGCCCTCTCCAACCTGGCCTTCAAGAGAGGGGACAGTCACAGCCTCTCTGGGCAACCTGTTCCAGTGTCTCACCACCCTCACAGCAAAGAACTTCTTCCTTACATCTAATCTAAATCTGCCCTCTTTCTGTTTAAAGCCGTTACCCCTTGTCTTATCACTACATACCCTTGTAAAAAGTCCCTCTCTGGCTTTCTTCTGGATGTGTGAAGAGGGGAGAAGGCTGCTGTGGCATGCCGCACCATCCATCACTGGAGGTTTTTAAGGGCAAGTTGGACAAAAATGAATACATCCTATAAATCTGCAGCCTCTGCTGCTTGGGACCTTTTTGACCAAGTTACCTGAATGCTGCTCTGGAGAGGGCAGGAACAGAAGAGCCTTTTGAAGCACATGCATCAGTTGGATATATAGACTATATTAAATAACGCAGACATGCATTTTCATCTTTTATTAATAAGAAAGATGCACCACATTAAGGAAGAAAACTGTTTCATGTATTTCAGTAGAATAAAACAGGGAATATAGGCTGAGGTTGTTTACATTGCCCTATTTCTCTATTTTCCATCTAATTCCTGCTGTTTCCTGAAGTAAAATAAGTAAAATCACTGTGTAGGGCAGAGGCGTGAATGGGTATGGATATTTTCTTACCTTTGTCTACTTCTAAAGTGTAATTTCTGGGCAGGATTAGAATATTGCAGGGATTGCAAGATTTCGCTTCCAGCAAAGGCAAAAGTGGCAGCATTTACCCAGATCAGATCAACACTTTTTGAAGGGTTTAAGGAATGCAAATTAAGTGTGTGTGCATTCATGGGTAAACAGCTCCCTAGCTATCAGAGCCCTATGTAAGGAGAGGTAGGGTTCAGGCTCCAAAAGAAATGTGCCTTTCATCTTTTCTTCCTTTTTGTCAAAATCAAACTTCTTTTGGCTAATGTGCATGTTATAGGGTCTTTAGTGGAGCTCGAGGTTTCTCTCTTGTCATTCCTTGCTCAGCTTTTGCTGAATTTTTTATTCCCATGACTTGTGGCTGTTTTTTTTCCTTGCTTACTGCCACAGGTAATGAGGTTGGAAGATTGTGGAAAATCGTAGCCTTGCCCACAGGTGTCTGCCAAGATACCTTAGTACTTGACATCAGCAGTGCTCTTGTTCTAGTTTTGGTCAGTTCATGCCCAGAAAGAAGTAACTCCTGAAAAAGCATCTACTTTGATTTTGGACTGGTTTGGATTTGTACACAGCTAGTGTTAACAGGCTGATTAAGACCCTAGAGACTCACCATTAAAGGTTAATTTTAGATGTGGATGGTAAGGAGACTGTGCCGGTAGAAAGATGTTAAATTTCAGGAAAGCAGCTTAATGGAGATTTAAAAGTCAGATGCATGAGGTGGAACGGGAGAAAGTGTTCAAATGTGCCAACATGAAAGGGGCAGCAGGGTCACGAATCCACTTTGGTCTCCATCTCATAGTGGTGGTGCAGGAGTCTCTGCTTCGTCCCTCTGGTACAAACCTGCAGAAGAAAAAATGCATCATTTCCAAAGGCACTGTGTGAAGGTGTGCGTTGATGAAACCGTACTGGGTGCAGTGAAGTCTGCCAGAAACCAAAGTAGAATATATTAATATAGAGGGTCTGAGGAAACTTTTAGAGAAGGGGGGAGGAATTAAAAAATAGAAAACAAAATGAATTAATAAAGTCAGATGGTTAGGAAGAATAAGAAAATAATTTACACATAGGATGAAAGAGAAGGGAAGACTGACAGGGAAGTAGGACTCTTGCCAAATACTGAGTGGTGTAAATTGGAGAGTTGAGGCAATTAGAAGATACATGTTCAGTGAGAGAAGGAAATCTGGAAAGCTTAAAAGGCTGAAAGGCATCAGATGTGGCAGCATCTAGAGAGTAGCACATTTGGGATATGCCGAGTTGGAGAGAAAGCTATTGCAGCAAAAACTTATGCAATTTTGGATGTATAGTGTTGCTGCATCGTGGGGCAAAGAGATTGTAATTACCTTACCATTCTTCTGGCAAAATCACACCTGCGGTTCTGTGCTCAACAGCAGGTGCCATGTGTGTGAATGATGTTGAAGACTGAGCAGAGGGGGAATTTGCAGAAAAATAACAAAGTTTTAGGAGGCTGAGAAGACTGTGTCTAGCTTTCTTCAGACATTCTCATAAATACCTGGAGAGAATAAATACGAGTGTAATGGAGTGTCATTATTTTGAATGATACAAGTGCTTGTGGCTAGAAATAATGGAATAAAATATATTTTTTAAATAAATCCTAATAAGGGAATCCCAAGAGAAATTCCTGATATTGAGATTTTTATGAGGTTCTGGAAGTCTCCTAAGTGGATTTTAAACATGTCTGGGGAAGAGCAGCTCATGTACTATGTATTGACAGAGGAAAGATGCAGTGACTGAGTAGAGCTTTTCCTTCCCTGATACCATTCACTCAGTGATATGTTTCTCATAGTTTCAGCAGTAGTGAATCAGAAAAATGTACCTGCAGTCAAATGTTCAGGTTTGGACAAAACCCTATCAGTGCCTTGATTTTTAAACTCTAGACTTCCAGTACTTACAGCTTAATTTTAGATGCCCTGAGGAGTCTATCTCCCAGTGGTTTCAGCAGAATGAGTGGCTCCCTTGTGGCACTGAAAGCACTGGTTACAGCAGACTTACATCCAGCTTCACTGGTGACTTTCAGACATGTTGGAACTATTTTATGATGCTATATATAGAATTCTTTACAAGAAAAAGAAAGAAAATTTAGACTCATTAAGGTGATTACTCACACTTAACAGCTCAAATATAGACAGAAGAAAATCATGGAGAAAATTGCCATTTTCATCAGTATAGATAATATAGTTTTAACATCAGGAATTTCTTTCAGTGGCCACTTTTTTGTGTCTGCTTAATTGCCCCCTGAAAGACTGTAAGGCAAGCACAGAAATAATTTTTCCCCATATTGAAGGTAATGGCCTTCTCCTTCCTCATTTTTTCTTTTATTTCTTACTTATTAAAATACAGAATACAGCAAAGTAGCTTTAAGAATTGCCTTGTCAGTAATTTAATCCAAGCCATAAAATGCCAACCAAGCCAATGTTTGTTCTGTTCTTTCTAGTTTCCACGAACTCTGTCAGGGTATTATGAGGATTGACTGTCCTGCCTATTGCTATTATAGTTCTTGTTTTGTTTATCTGCATTGCTCTGGTACCTGAGAACTCTAGTCATGGAACAAAACTCTGCGTGCAAACACACAACACAAGATGGATCTCCTCTTAGTGTGTTTGTAGTTACAGCTGAAAGTTTCTCACTAGCCTAAAAAATCAACAGAAAGGACAATGGTCTTTTTCCCCAGCGCCTGGGCACTGTATGTCCCCAAAAACAATCTCCATAGCTGAATTTTCCCACTTCCATCAAACAGGATCTCCTCGCTGGTCCACAGCTGTAGTGAACTGAGATTGCAGGAGGCAGACACCCTACTCAGTACTGCTGCTTCAGCATCACAGGCAGAGGGACAAGCAAAGGGACAGGAACAGTTTTTGGTTTGTTTTCTGGGGGGGGAGCCTGGGAGATTTGGTGTGAAATTGAATGTAAATTTGTTACCCATCTGCTATCAAAAAGCAAATGAGAAATCCCCATTGGCACAGCTGCCCAAAAACTGGTAGATAGACCAGTGGAAGATTCATAACACTGGCATCTCCATCAGAAAGACCGTAATTTGAAGGTTTCCTCATACACTACCAGATTTGTTAGCAGTGTCTCTGTCTCAGTAAGGGTTTGGACTGCAGTGCCTTACTAAATTAGGGCTGTTAGCATCAGCCAGTGACTACTGAAGCATCACCTAGGAACATAAAAACTTCCATGTCAGTGAGGCTAATCCCACATAATCCCAGAACACAAATCAGACTCTCAGTTTATTTGAGCCATTTGTTCCCTGAAGTAGACACGTTACATCATGTTTCCCAAAACTGACTTTTATTCTAGTCTTTGAAAAATGCTGATGCCCCACGTGCTCCATGCAGACACGTTGTTGAGAACATCTTCATGGAACATGTTCCTGGGGTCTTCCATGCAAGCATATTCATGAGTTTATACAAGTATTGGCAACTCTATCCTCAGAACAAGGAAAAGAGAGAAAGTTGGGTTATGTTATGCCTCTTTATGGATGGGAGAAAGACAACTGCTGCTAGTCTGGAAAACTTTATCAGTGCAGATGTTGTTTGATGTTGCCAGGATCCCTCCTTGGCGGATGTGCTTCCCCACCGTGGAAGGCTGTGTTTCTTTCCTTTCAGTGGTTTTCTAGCAGGCTTTTTTGTTTGTAGAGTCCAGTCCTACTGGTTCTACCTTATCCTTGCTCATAGAAAGCAGGTAAGTCTGTGCAGACAAAGCATTGCCTGAATAAATTGCAGGCTTTAGGATGTGGCCTGTGCTTTGTCAGATTCTTTGGGGAGAAAGTATATATTCTTAGTATTTCTTAAATGTATTCCTAGATTTCTTAAATGTGTTTTCCTTCTAGACATGGCTTTATCTCAGTGTTTCTGTGAGGTTAGTGTTCCATAGTGCTGATAACAGAAGCTGCATACCCTGTGGTAATAGAACAATGTCTGTGCTTTTCTATGGTCCTGGAATAGCTACCTGTTTTGTTTTGATTTCCTGGGATGCAGTAATTACTAAACTAGCCTCACACTTAGGAAAATGATGGAATTTCACACATTATGTTTACAGATCAATGGTTACTCTTTAAACCAAGGTTTGTTACCGTTTGTTAAGGCTCTTATTTTCTTAACATGACTAATTTCTTTCTTTTGTTATTCAAAAGGCACACTAGATAATTAATTAGGAAACAGCTTTCTCCTACAGCCTGTTTTATATCTTTGTTTAGTCATTCACCCATCAAGAGCCTTGTGAAAGCCTTGGCTCACAGACTTTGCTGCCACCTTTTGTTCTGCTGGTGCTGCCTTGCCTTCACCAAGGATGATGCAAAAGCAGCAGAAACAGCTTTCTGCTCTTTGATGGCTCCACCACTCCCCAAGTGTTCATTAAGAGCAAAACCCATCCCATTCATATGAGTAAGATGTGCAAATAACATTATATGCTGCATTTCAGCATGAAAACCATCCCCTGGTTCTACCATTGCTTTTCCTCATGTTATCTGTGATGAATTGGGTGGTTGGCTAGTAATATGCTTTATCAATACTGAGCAATCTTCCAGTGTTTGTTGGTGAGGTTCACCTCTTGTTGTTTTATCTATTTTATTAGAAAAGGCATACTAAAAAAAACATAGTCATAAATCAACTCACACACACACACACACACACACACCCTGGCTTGAGAATTATTTTCAGGCTATCTGAAATCAGCATGTACATTTTAAATTTTCCTGGGGTTTTCCAAAGTGACGCTGTTGGAGCCCAAATGTGGGACTGTCCTGCCAGAGATGTTGTCACCTGGAGATATGCCCTTTGGAAGGCATTACCTGGGCTGGGTACTCAGCATAATCTGAAACTTGGGCCCCTTTCATGAATCTCAGGATAGTCACCCCAAATTGCTGTCATTTCTTAAAGGAAAATTGATATCTATCTATTTAGTGCCTGCATGCATATATTGACTTCACACACAAATATATAAATGTGTGTGTGTGTGTGTATACATACATATCAGTGGCTGTAGGCACACGCACACTTGCAGCTTTTCAGAGGCATCCTGCTCATCCAGCATGGTTGCTCTGGCATATCTGCTTCTGGCAGGTGGCTGTTCATATGTTGAGGCCAAGGAGCTTGGGTAGCACTTTTAGCTCTGCCATCAGTCTGCCGGGTTGCCTTGGACCTATCTTCTCCCTCTGAGCTTTAGTTCCCTCATTTATAACTTCTTTTTTTCTGTGCACTGTTTTTCGATCAGCTACTGAAATGTGATTATATGAAACCCAGTAATTTTTATCATATAACTTATTTTCCCACTGTGTTTATGCATAGATGGTTAGTCAATGAATCAGTTTGAAATTGATCATAAATACATACCTTTAGTTTATATTCCTGAGCACTGGAAAACAGCAAATAGTTTAACAGTTATTAGTATATTCTAGTAGGCAATTATTTGCTAGGACAGCTAAATCAAATTCCTGTCTGACCTGCACTGAGGCTGAATTTGACATCAACTGTAGGATTCCTCTCACCAAACTTCAGGTATCTTAGTGTCAGTCTGGGCTTCTACTGCAGATGGAGGAAGATGAAACCCTTGGGAGTACACTACTTCTCTCCTCTTTTGGGAACAAAACATCCTCTATTATCTCTCTCCCTGGACTGCAGAGGAGGCTATGTGCCTGGCTTACACTAGACTTCTAACTTTTAATGAACTCATGTAGGTGACAGAAATCCCATCCCTTCAGTCTTATGCAGTTAACTACAGCACAGTTTGGTGTCTGGCTGATTTAGAAACATTTTCTGAAGAAGATTAAGCCCTCAAAGTAACCTTGGCTAGAAATACTGATAAAACTTGAGTGTCATAAAAATGATGTTAGGAATCTCATTAAGCACTAAACATAATTTAGGGTGATATAAGAATCTATATGAAACAAATATTGGACTGTATAAAGAAATATTAAAGGTTTGATGGAGTAGCATTGGTAGTTTGGAGAACAAGGTGTTAAAGAGTCTTCTGATTTAATCTGTGGCTGAAGTAGGTTTCTCATAATTAAAGATATGACCTGTTGTCACCAGTACTTGTGGAAGCTTTCCTAGAAAAAGCTAAGGCCCCAAAAAAGTCTGAAGTCACCATTTAGAACCATTCTAGATTTTTTTTTTTTTAGTGATTTGTATGGATCTAAAATTCTGGAAATATTAGCAATATTCATGTGAAGTTAATGTTTCTCTCTCCTCCTGTGTCCTTCCCTCACATTTCCAAGCAGAATCCCAGCTCCTAGTGCAGAGGGAGAGATGGCATTTGCTTGGATGTTTTGAAACTGTCTCCTTATAGAACAGGCTTTAAATTCATGCTTTGAGGAGGGGAAGGTTTGAAGTACTCCATAGCATTTACAGTGGCATTTGCTAGCATGTTCTAAGGAACTGGTCACCAGTCTCAGAATGTGTTTCCTCAGTGGGATTCACACTGTTCATTTGCTCAGTTCTTCAGCAGCTTGTATGCTTTGGTAATAACAAGGTGATGATCAGTCAGGTAGAATTCGTGTCCCCACTGAAATCAATACTAAAAGTCCCATAGACTTCAGTGGAACAAGCAGCTTAGGAATCCTAATATTTTATGCTCTACTCTGCTTTTTTAAATACTCCCAATTTCTTTGTTTGACCATCTTTTTTAGTAGGACTACAAACAGTACTTTTCTATTTTCAGAGAGAAAGTATCTTTTCCTATTTCCAAGGAAGATATCTTTGTACGTATTAGCCATGACCCATCCATACATTTCTGAAAGAGTGGCATCTGTCATTAAGACCCACAATGATCAAATGGATTGGGGCATCAAATGGATTTTGTACTAAGTGTATACTGGAAGAGCCTTGCAGGTTTAAGACCAGGACTACAGCTTGTAATGAAACTTCAGGTGTACAAAAAATGCAATTATACCATGGACTGAAATACAATTGCTTGCCCATAGCAAATGAAACACAATACTCTCACCCATACCAAAAGGTCCTTCTACCTCCTAAGAATCTGTTTTATGAAAGAATTTACTTCTGAAAGCTGGGACTGAGAAGAATGGAAAAACTTTTCAAGGTAAAACTGCTGAATGTGCTGAGTGGGCAGATAGGAACTACTAGACATGAGGGGTTCCCAAGGCTTAACCATCATTGAGACTCTTACTCCCTGTATTGTTTAATCCCATTCAACAGTTACAGGCAGGTTGGCAGAGTTGCAGTGATAATATTAAAAAATAGTAAGATCTTAAAAATTTTGTGGAATGAGTGTCCCAAATTTGTGTCACTGCTAACAAAAAAGCTGAACCTTATTAGAGAGCCTACACAGCACGCTGGTACATATATCTCAGCCACGGGAAGAGACATGACCTAAACCCACATATTAAGAGACACGGGATAATTTGGTCACAAGACACAAAACTGCAGTGAGTCTACATCATTCACTCCTCTTTGCACAGAGCTTCTTCTTTGCATTGTATGTGCAGATGTACGGATGTCTCACAGTCCCAGATCGACACAGGAAGATTTACCAAGAACAGTCGCACAGCTGTGTGACGTGTGAAGGTCTACTGCACATCAGCCAGCAGAACTATAGGTTTGCAAAGCAGAACTACTTCTGGAAGATTTGCAATGGCTATCTGGATAATACCTGTTCTCTGGTCAGTATGTACAAGAGAGCAGAATCCCATTTTGGAAGAGAAGTAGGAAGGGAAATAAAAAGGGGACATGAGGAACACAAAAAGTAAAGTTTGAAAATTAGCCTGAGAAGGGGCTTCACTGGGTTGAGGAACTTTGTAGATAGTTAGGCATTGACTTCAGTGGGTGTAAGACTGTGCTTGAAGAATCACAGACCCATGGAGGTTGGAAGGGACCCGCAAAGGTCTCCAGTCTGGTCTCCTGAATCAAGCAGATCCCATTGGAACAGGTTGCTCAGGGCCTTGCCCAGGCTGGGTTTGGACACCTTCAAGGATGGAGACTCCACAGCTTCTCTGGGTGCCTGTTCCAATGTCCAGCCATCCCCATGGTGAAAAGTTTTTTCCTCGTACTAAGTAGGAATTTGATGTTGCAACCTGCTTTCCTTATTGTACGCTACAATAAGATACCCCCAAGTCTTCTCTTCCTAAGGGTGAACAAACGCAGTTCTCTCAGCCTCTCCTCATGTGTCCTGTGCTCTGGTCCCCTGACCATCTTGGTGGCCCTGCACTGGTTTAATTTCAGTGTGTCCTTGTCTGTCTTGTACTAGGATCCCAAAACAGGACACAATCTTCCAGGCACGGTCTCACAAACACAAGGAGAAGGCCAGAATCATTTGCCCCAGCCTGCTGGCTACAGTCTTGCTAATACAGCCCAGCATTTGTGTGATCAGGGATGCACTGCTGATGCACTCATGTACTCATATTAGAGTTGTACACTGGGACCCTCAGGACTTTTTCTGCAAAGCCAGTTTGTACGTAGCAAGTTTTTGCCCAACTTGTTCTGCTGCGTGGGCTTGTTCTGTCCCAGACATAGTACTTTTCATTTGACTTTGTTATGCTCCCTGAGGTTTCTTTCAGCCCATTTCTGCAGCCTGTTTAGGTGACTCCAAATAGCAGCCATGTCCAGCAGTGTATTGACTGTTCCTCTCAGTCTGGTGTTATGTGCAGACTTGCAGAAAGCGCAAAGGAACCGTATGGCAAAGTTCTTAATTGAGATAGGTCGTCTTCTCACTGAAAAGTCTTTACATCTTGTGAGCAGCTTGTGAAGAGTTGCAAGCACAAGCAGCTTCATATTATGATCTTATAAATAACCTTCTGGTGAGAAATAGCTCTTTCAAGGTCACTGCAGGTAGTTCTCTATTTCACTCAAAGTTACTACCACTTTATCATGAGTCCATCGTTGGACAGAGCAATGGAGGACAATTTTTAAATCTTACTCTTTGGACTGTGTTTCAGGATGGGTCAGACTTAAGTACATAGACTGGGTCGGGGGGAGGGGAATGGTATATCATGTATCTGGGGCAGATCAGCCATGTGAGACAGTCTTTAACTGTTGAAGTAGATTTCATAACCCAAGTACAGGAAAGGAGTTTATTTTCCTTTAGCTGTTCTCCTCTCCATCAGATGACTACCAGTATGACATCACACCTGCATGATTTGTGTAACATGTCCAGACTATTCATTTTAGAGGTAGTAGCTTCATTTTTGCTACCTGTTGGTTTTATTCACCAAGCTTTTAACCTTTGGGATGTTGCCAGAACTGCCAAATTGTTCCCCTATTGTAAGTTCACAGGCACATTTCTCAGTATTTTCTGTCCCTTCATGGAAGATTGTGGGAGCTCAGTAGCAATTCCCAAATCCCTAAAAAGTGATTAGCAATTATTGTTCTGTAAGTGCTTAATAGGGAGATTAAGACAGGCCACCAGGTGTTTACACAATAACACTTGGTAGCATGGAAATTTAGCTCTAGCTATTACATGGTGTAAAGAGGGTAAATGCCTGCCCTCGGAGAAATCAGCAATTATTTTGATGCTTGTATTATATCCCATTTTCTCTAGCAGGTTGTGTGGTTCTATTATTTTTGAACTTTTCATTCCCTGATAGGGGTTTATCTGTGTTTTTAGTAGCAGGATTGATCTGTAACTACAAGATCAGTTTCTGTTAAAGGTATTTTTCCTGCACAATCAGTAAGCTGCAGAGCCACATTTTCAACCTACCCCTTTGTATCTAACATGGCATATTTGTATACAGCAACAATGGAAGGGGGCTATGCTTCACTTTGCAGGTTTGAAATAAGTGATGGTGAAATAGCTTAGGAACAGAGCAAATGCTCTTTTGTAGTGAATTGTTATCATTCACCGTGTCTTTTTTTTTCTGTTTCAGGAGGTTGGAAGCATTATCGGAAAGGTCAGGAAATTACTTTCTCTCTTTATTTTCATGTCAAAATATTGTATATCAGTTCAATTCATCAGCCCAGGCTAACTTTCTTCTGTTTCTTTAACAGAAAGGTGAGACAGTTAAGAAGATGAGGGAGGAGGTAAGACAAGCCTTGATGTCTTTACTTGCCTTTCTTTCCAGCTCAGAAAACAGGGAAATTCAGCGTGTACAGACCGACACTGCCATCAAGTGGGCAGTTAATTTAATATCACCATTCTTTGCAACTGGTGGTGTGTAAATGTGCTGGCCTAAATTAAACATTGTTGTTAATATAACCTCCTTATCTCCCCAGCAGTCTGGAGTCTTTCATTCCCATAGCAATATGTCTGCTGCTGTCTTATCTCAAGAACAGCTTAGCCAGCATGATGCTGTGCATCATAACCACTGTATCTTCCTTATACCAGCATCAGTCCTGCATGTGGGTTGGCCTCCTGGTAGAGAGTTTCCAAAATCTGAAACCAATCATTAGATTGACGTTGTGTAAAGTTTGAGGGTAGACACAAGCTTCAGCAGAGCTGGAGCCAGACTTGCATGAGGCAAAGTATCCCTCTGCCATGTCTTGACAAAGCCTTAACTTTTTATTGTTTTGCAGCTGTGAGTAAGATGTGGACAGGGCAGACCTGCACACCTGCCATTCACATCCTTTGAAAAGGTTGTAAACAGAAAAAGGCTAAATAAAACAGGGCACTGCGTGAACCTCAGTCTCCCCGGTGTTGGCAGGCTTCTTTCCCTGCCACAGAGCAAACTGCACTGTCTTCAGAGGATTGTGCCCAGGTGAAGGTTACAGACCCACACTTGTCCTGCAAGGCAGTTCATCTTACCTGGAGATCCATGTAATTTTCCTTCTTTGAAGCAAATGCTAAAAGCATAAGTCAAAAGACAATCCTACTGTGTAAAACTTTAGGAGTGCAAAGTGTATAGAGGATGCCTCAAGAAAAGTCAGTTTGGTTCTGGTAAATCTGCAGTGCATTACTACATCAGCTGCTTTGTTGTTTTATACACTGATGGAAGGTCTGTAGCAGGGAAATCTCAAAGTATTTGTAGTAAATAAAATTGTTGAGATCCATCTTTAAGTATGCACAATAGGGTGTTCATTCTCAGGCTGACTGAGTTCAGAGCTCCTTTTTTGATGATAAGAGCTTTCACCCTGTTTTCACACATAAGCACATTTGCTAAGACTTCACAAAAAATACAAGAAAAAAATGTTTCAAATATACTAGGTAATCCTGCCAGTTGATTAAACACATTTTAGTTTAATTATTAATTATGATCCTGGGCAGATGTCTTTGGATATAAATTGCATGCACAAAAGGGAAGCCATCACTGGAGAATGCTCCTGACTTCTGAGTTAAACATCTTAGAGAAGAGTTATGATCCCTAGCTAGTTTTTCAAGATAAATATCAAATGTACTTCTTCCACTCCTGAAAACCTACTGTCATGTACGTGTGGTCACAAGAGGCTGTATTTGTTTAGTTGATTTTTTAAAATAAAGGAATTATATGCATAATATGCAGGAGAGGCAATGTCTCCACGTGATGATAACCTGGTTTTTCTTTAAGTAACTACCTTCTTCAGTACTTTTTTAAAAGCAAAATGCAACTTTTTTTTTGCTTTCCTGACAGATGTGGCAAGTTGCATGCCACAGTTTCATGGAATGAAATGCAACTCTGTCTTTCTCTGTCATCAGGGAGATGTCAGAGACAACTTTGGGCCTAAAGAAAAGTACAAAAACCTCATTTTTGTGCCCTGTGATTGTTAACTTCCTACACAGATATGGAGGCTGCCTCATAACATTTTAATTGCCATAGCTCTGTTTTGACCAGTCATCTACTGGAAGAGTAACATCTGTGAATTTTGGCTGCCACCGATCCACAGTGGAGCGATCTTTCAGACAAGCTCCCATGGTTCTGGTTTCAAAGGAAGAGCCATGCTTCACGTAAAGGCGTCCATGGGACGGGCAGGCCTGCCTGCTGCAGGCAGCTCTGCCCAGCATGGCACCTGGCATGCTCCCTGCCTGGCTGAGTCCCATGGCCCTGGGTTCGTGTGTGCTGGCAGCAGCCACCGGACATTGCCACCATCATGAACAAGCCCTTGACCCTGATCTTCCTGATCCAGTGCTGGTGTTTGATGAGGGCAAGTCCCACTCAGGTTGGCCTGTCAGAAGAAGTGCCTGCTGCCCTTTCTTACGTATAAACGCTGAGTATGTCTGGCAGCCAAGTCTGTGGCAGCAAGATTTTTCTATCCACAGTGTTGGGTTCATTTTTTTTGTTGTGTTTGGTTGCTGTCATATGGGGAAATACCTTGCTGTTGAGCGGGAAGCGTGCACATGAATAAGGGCTCAGACACACAGCACGTTGCCTGATTCATGGTAACCTTGAAGGCAAAGGGCCAAATTAACCCAGATTATCTCACATTTTCTACAGGCCCAGATCCTTGAAAAGGTCAGTGCCTGTGGATGAGTTGAGGCTCCAGTGGCTTGTTAGACTGCATTAACACATTTCCATGCTTGAAACCTCAGGGAAAGCATAGGGTGGGTCTTACCTGAACTGGCTTTGATCATTATCTTTACCAAGATCCTCTTAAATATATTTACATCCAGTTTAACATTTTTCTCTGCACTGGCACAGTGACATAAAGAGGACTAAGGATACCTCAGAGTCGTGCTGGCTTATCTCCAAGACTTAGGTTTTCCAGCTCCTCCCAGCAGGCTCCTTGCCTTAAGGAGATAACACCATTACTCTTGGCCTGTCCTATCACTAGTCTTTTAAAGGGTTGTTCAGTGCATATTAATTGACTGCCTTCACAGGAAACACATCTATAAGGAACCTTCTCCACAGTGCAAAGCAATGCCCCAGCTAGAGAGATCAAGCCCTGCCTTTGAGTCTCTGAACCAAAAAGGTGCATCTTTCCTGGGAGATGCTGATGCTCCCTGAAAACAACAACCTCATCTGAAATTCTGCAGCTCCCGTCCTACTTGAGGTTAACCCTGCAAGAGGGAAGGGAAGAGACCTGATTATGCAATTATTTGCAACTTTGAGTTGCAGAAGCGCTATTTGCATACTGTGATGAAGGCTGTATAAGTATTTACCTAGACAGAATCCGGCTTCCCGCAGTTAGATGAATTTTTGGAGTGTGATCAGTTTATGCTGAAATTGTATGATGTTGGGGCTGCAGTAGCAGGGCAGTGAACTAGATGCCTCAAGATATTCCTTCCCAAACTGTATCCCTAATCTTACATAGTTTGCTCCCCAGGAAGTATAAATTTGAAAAATATTTGTTCTTTTTGACAGAGTGGTGCTCGAATCAATATTTCAGAAGGCTCCTGTCCAGAGAGAATTGTGACAATAACAGGCCCAACAGACGCAATTTTTAAAGCTTTTTCTATGATTGCACTAAAATTTGAAGAGGTAAGCAAATAAAATACTTTTTTTCTCTCTTCAAGTTGAAATAAAAACATTGTTTGAATTTTCTCATGTTTGCTTTAATGTTAAACATGATTTGTTTAATGTTCTATTTAATAGCAATGAAAGTGGTTGTATTTTTATAAATGCTTTTGGCAGTAACGCTAAAGAAAAATAATGGGTCAATTTACAAGCTGTTTGATCATTTCTTTTGCTTTTTGGAGGCTTCAGGGAAAAGCAATTGCTGCTAGTAATGTGCACTAATGGTAGGAAAAATGTCTTGGAAAATTTCTGGTCCCATTGTGGGTTTGATTTGGTAAGAATAATTGCCTAACTTTTAGCTCTGTTTTTATATGATTCCATTTGGTATTGATGTAAATGTTATATATGTCAAAATGAATATATAATTCATTCAATTATATGATTGCCGATTACCATATTTAAAGCTTGGCTTTTAAAATTAATTAAAATAATGGCACTAAGAGTAAGTGAAGCAAGAGGGTGCTCAATTTACTATAGAATTACCGTTCTGTGCAGATATCATAGAATCATAGAATGGTTTGGGTTGGAAGGGACCTTAAAGATCATTTAGTTCCAATCCCCCTGCCATGGGCAGGGGCACCTTCCACTAGACCAGGTTGCTCAAAGCCCCGTCCAACCTGGCCTGGAACACTTCCAGGGAAGGGGCAGCCACCACTTCTCTGGGCAACCTGTTCCAGTGTCTCACCACCCTCACAGGAAAGAGTTTCTTCCTTATATCTAATCTAAATCTGCCCTCTTCCAGTTTAAAACCCTTATCCCTCATACTATCACTGCACTCCTAAATTACTGGGATCTCCTCAAGTTTCATCAACCAGCTGTAATTAGTTGGATCAGTTAATGGGAAACCTCACAGAAAAGGCAGCAGGCTACAGAACATGAACCCTGGTCACTCAGGAGAGCATTTAACTCCTTTGACTCTTGAAAATCAGATGTCCACTCCAGGTATCTCTCCTGTCCTTTGTGGATAGACAGAGGCCCCAGCAGAAGGCAATTTACCTTCTGCTAAAGGAAGAGTCTGCAGATGGTTGGACTGAATCACCTGCATCAGGAGAAAGGGTCTATGTCCATCAGTGATTAAACTAGAGGGATTTGAATCCCTTTCTTAAGAGTACTTATTTCTCCAAGTCAGTGAGGTTAGTCTCCTCATCTCCCCATAGCACTGTGAGATGCCAGCATTGATGGGAAATATCAGCATGTGCCTTTATTTACCCAAGGTGATTGTTCACATTTAGTAACAAGACTAGAAGAGAGCTTGTGGGTCATCAGATGCAGTTATCTTCTAGCATAAGCAGTATGTCTTGGAATCTTCTTCATAGTAAGATCAAAAACAAGTTAAGATTTTTGTTTCTAGTTCCTGATACTTATTCCACAACCTCAGTTCTCTGATAATTAGACACCTTCTTTTCACTCCTCACCCAAAGTTATTCATGAGCAGTTTATGCAACTTTGTTCCTGTGCCAGCACTGGCCTTTAGTTTAAACAATTCTCGCCTTCATCCCTGAGGATTCCCCTCTTAGACATATTTTTAGAAGGCAGTCTTATTCTCTCACACCCTTGCTTTTGCCAGAGTAAGTGAGGCAAGCTCAGTCTTTCAAAGGTTGCATTCCCCACCCTCTCATGACACTAGTACTCCCTTTCTACCTTTTCCCAATTACAGTTTGTATTAAATGTATGTGTTAATTGTGGACAGGTTGCAAATGAAGTTCCACAAGGGCTTATTTAATGGCACTAACAGTCCTCTGTCCTGGCAATCACGCCAACATATCCCTACCGCTGCTGGAAATGCCTCACCTCCTACTAGTGTAATGCTTTGCACGCAACCATGCTGTGCCTGGCGGGTATCCCCAACTCCTGCTCAGGTGTTTTCAGTGGGAACTTCTTTGGTCTTGGCAGACATTCCTGTCAGCCCTCAGACAAAGGACCCTTTTTTTTTCTACTGCAAATATTAATCCCATTTATATTTCTCCAATCCTTCATGGGTTTTCAGATCTTCCTTTGTGATATTCCAATCTCTCAACATGTTGATAAAGTACCCTGGTTTTGTGACATGGTATATTTTATAAAAATGCTATTTTTTTTTCCTTACCAGTTATTAATAAGATAATAACGACATTGAGGTTGAATCCTGCAGAACCAAACAAATAATTGTCTCCAGCCCAATTTTAAAACCACCTGTTGTCATCTTCTTCTCAACTTTATCTCCTACCCATCTTGTACCAATCCCTGTTTCTTCTAGCTTAAGAGGCAGTTTCGTGTATGGTACCATACCCTCCAATCTATGGAGACCTGGAGCGAGCAGCCTCTACATGAAAAACATGTCCTGCTCAAGGTCTTATTCTGAAAAATGCTGAGGGAATCATTAACAAAGATAATCCCTGCTAGTTCCCACCAAAACAAGTACTCAGTGGAAATTATGCTGCATTTCTCATAAAAACATCAAACACTGCACAGCATCAGATTCCCCACCCTACTACCCAACACCACGTTGTCTTTGAAAGTGCTGTAGCTAGCAACAGGCAAAGAAATCTGAAATTCAGGCATCTGACTGGATTTTATGCATATTTGCCCTTGTAGATTTTAGAGGGTAGTCTGGACTCTTCATGTGCATATTAGCAAAGGGGTATTAGCGTTCCCTGCAGATAAGGTACTGCGGTTATATTCTGAAATATCTGTATTTAGTTTTAATATAATTGGCTTCTGGTATATTTAAAAAAACAGTGGTAAAGAAAAATGTCTCATATAATCAGTTAGGTTTCCTATAATTATTCCTGTCAATAAAATGAGATAACTGTAACACTTTGGAGGCAAAATAAAGTAATGTTTCAGAAATTACAAATGAGCTAGCTACCAAATGTTATTTTTTATGCATGTCTTTTTGTTGGAGATTTCTTCAGCCATTTAAAAAATTGAAAATCCGAGAGCAGACAGTGCCTGGCCCAGCTCTGGTTATTGCAGCTACCTTCAAACAGAACAAAAAAGATACATGTGTGAGACTGACAGTTTGAGGGATTTTTTGGTATTTGCTATGCACGCCCACACGAAGCATTTTGACATGAAGCCCTTGAACCCTTAATTTCAACCCTACAGCTATATAGCTGGGGATAAGCAGGTCTAGGAAGACGTGGGAGCCCTGGAATGCTTTTCTAACATTAGCAAAAATCTCAAAATGAGTCAGAAAGAGGAAAAAAGGCAAGATCTGGAAGAGTGTTCTCTGTACGGATGCTCTTCAGCCTTATATTACTCTGCTTTGACAGCCTTCCTAATAAAAGTTGATTTGCTAGCAGCCTGATGATGAATTTGCCAGCTAGGTAGGTAATTACATAAACAACTAAAGTATTCACTGCAGAGGAAAAAGAGAGATGTTAAAAAATGGCAGTAAACCAGGCAGACCGCTGGAGTTGCAAGAGAGGACATTTTAGAGCAGTGATTTCCAGACTGGAGGCTGAGACCTAAGAAATGCAAATGTAAGTTCACTGGTGAGTGGGACAGCTCTAGTTTTGGGTATAAATATGCATAATCCAATAGAAGCATGTGGTAGTTAAGTGCTGGAAAAACCAGCAGGCAGACCTCAGTGGTCAGACCTTCTCCAAATAAATAAGAGAAAGTTTGGTGGAATCCTTGTTCATCCTCAAATATTTGTGAAGAAATTGCTCAGCTCTGGGAATAAGGAGGAGAGAAGGGCAAGGTGATTAAAGCAATTGAGATGATGCCTTTTTGACAAATGCTATCTCCTGCTGCTACAACTAAGGTAAATCCTGTGGTAGTCATTACGAAGTGAGGAGCCACCTCACAGACTCGTACTTGCTGTGGAAATTGGCAGGTTTAACATTTTAATTTGGAACCCAATAAAGAAGAATATTGCTACATTTTTCCCTGGAGGTTTGATAGATTTCCGAGCTGCCAGATTTGCTTACCTTGTGGGATGCCAGGAGCTAGAGATGCTGCAAGGCTTCAACACTGGGAGCTGGCTCCCCTACCATTTCTAGGCTCCCAGTTAGCCCATCCTGGCTGAGGAGCAGCCCAGGCAAGCAGGCAGAAAGCCATGCAAGGTCTGGCTCTAGTGTCTGCCAGAGCCCTGAGGAAATGGATGCAGTGCCACAGAAAGACAGAGGTTAAAGAAATAGGAATCTCCCAGTTTGAAAGATGACTGTTCTGTGAGGTCTCCAGCCAGTGGGAGCCTGCAGTTCTAGAGGGGAATTTTTCTGTTCATTTCTCTTTTGTTATGATTTTAAGCTGAACTAACTCCATTATGCACCCCACACTGCTGAGCCTGCATATTTAGATTTTGCTCTTTTTGAATGATGAGGAGAAAATAAAGAGAAAAGTGTCTTCGACTTTTTGTGAAGTGCATTTGAAGGCAGTAAGCGCAGTGAAGGCTTTGAGGCCAGGCCACATATGATATGGAAGTAGGAGATATTATGAGGGTCATGCTGGGTGGCTTAAGAGGGTTATTTACCTACATCTGGATGATGGTGTGCCTCCACTTGGCACAAACATGATATAGTGAGATGGCATCTTCCAGCTGAAAAATTGGCTTGGCTTGGACTTTATTTCAGATACATGGGTGCCTGCAAAATTCTGTTATCCCTCTTGCTTTATTTTGGATTATCTCTTACTGACACAGGCACTAAACAAAATGTGAGTTACTGGCTGGCAGAGGAATGATTTGATAGCTGTATTGTGGCATGCAGCAATGCCTCATTCCGTTCAAGACTTTTTTTCTTCTCTTTTAAGCTAAGCAAGGTCACACTGATCCATTTCTCGGGTGGAATAATGCTGCCATCACAAATGCAGAGGTACTGCAGGTATCAGTGCTGGTGTCACTGAGCTCCCCCACCAATTCAACAAGGCGTGCAGAGTTGTTTAAAGTGCTTGTTTGTTGTTTTTTTTTTTAATTCAGGGTCCTGATCACACAGTATAGGCACTTTTTTTTGTTAACATGTGGTAGTCTTGATACGCGAAAATCTGGGGAAACACATCAGTTCTGTCTGCTGGAACTCTCGTTGCATCATAAATGAGTTAAATGAATATGAAATGCATGTTTTCTGTCATTTGTGTCCTTTCAGGTAGCATTTCTGTAAAGGGTGTAATAGCTGTGCCATGCCACCTCACAGATGGATGAGATGCTCATTTCAGCTCACAGATACTGTTAGCAAACCACATTGAGATTCTCATGAGTTGTTGGACAGGTGCTATGTAGCTTGAGGCTTTTTTGTTTTGTGATGCTCTCAACAGCATCCCATTGATCAGTGGGAAGATAAGCTTTATCTTTTCCTCTGTGATGTAAGACATTACGAGGGATTGTTTTGTCTTGCCTAGAAGATTTTGAACTATCAAAATGTGTTTAAAACAATGTAAACCTTGCAACAAGTAGTGTATTGAAATGTTGATGAAAACCTGCAGTATAGTCTCATTGGATGAGATACACAGATATGGGTTACTTTACCTGGATACAGGTAATTGCTGTTCTGCTGAGCTCCTTGTACTCTGGTTACATAACTGTGATGCAAGAGATTTTTGAAATTATGTAACACTGCAAATATTTATGCATCTGCTACAGAAAAGAAATTAAAACGCAGGGGCAGCAAATTCTCAAAATAATCTGATTTTCTCTGCTTCAGATTATTCACAGATTCGTCATTCCCATTTTTAACCTTTTTTCTTTGTATCAAAACTGACAAGAAATTGCGTGAAATGTAACTTATTGTTTAGTAGAAGTGTTCTCATTGAGATGGTGGAAAAGACACCAAATCAGGATTTGAGGGCCTGTGAACTCAAAAGCCTCTTTATCTTTTCCATCTGCTTTGGCGGGTCTAATGACAGACACCACCTCCTCCTGCTCCTCATCTTGCCTCAGAGACTGTCCTCTGGTCCTGCAGTGTGGACCTGCAACACCAGACAGCAAAAGGGTTCCTCTAGCACAAGCTGCTTGTGCTGTTCGTGCTCACAGCAGAGCCGGCGGCTTTACCTGCAACAGAAACAAACCACAGCTGGTTGCACGCTCCCCAGGTCTTCACGAACAGCTTGGGCATTTGCTCTGAGCCCTTCAGTCCTTACCAGGAATGACAAATCCTCCACTAATTCTTTCTGACGTTGTGATTACAGGACATAAACGCTTCAATGACAAACAGCACGGTGACAAGCAAACCACCTGTGACACTGCGGCTCGTCGTCCCGGCAAGTCAGTGTGGATCTCTCATAGGAAAAGGAGGTTCCAAAATCAAAGAAATCAGGGAGGTAAGTCTTGGGATGTCTGCCAGGAACACTGCCTAACTCAGCGTCCTACCACAGTGTGCTCTGCCACCATGGGCCACTTGCACTTTGCTCATCGCACAACTGTGAGCACGTGCTGAGTGAAAGGCCTGGAAAAGCCTGGCTCTGGGGGAAGCAGGGGCCCAGCACAACTGTACCTTTCTACCTTCCTCGAAGCTGAAGACCGTATGTGAAATAAAGAAACAGCTTTACATATTAGTCTCCGATGCACAATTTAGCAAAGCAACAGTTTAGCAACAGAAATAGCTCGTCCAGTTCTCTTCGTGCACAGCCCCTTCCCGGCAATACTCAGGTGATCCCAAGTTGGAGCGTTGCTTCTATTTCCAAATTAGTTACTGCCCTTGCAGCCAGAGAAGGGCCTGAGTATCACTGGGGAGTCCAGGTTAGTAGATCAAATGCTTGATCTACTTTTTAGAAAAAATCCATTTTCATACTCCTTTCCTGTTTCTCCCTAATCTCACTGTGCCACAGGTGACCTGATTTCATGTATTCCAAACCCGTATTGACTTTTTTTTAATCCAGACTTTATCGAAAGGTATTCATGCAATATGCTGTGCTAGTGGTCACTTTTTCCTTTAACCAGAAAATGCAAAAATTACCATACAGTGACAGTTTTAATTCTTCTATACATGACTGTAACAACATAGCACATGCCACGCCAAGGATCCAATGTTTGTAATCAGTCAAACAAGAAAATTAGGTGCATGCTCAGTTATATAGACAAAATCTGAATAGGACCTTTCAGAAAAATGAATTTTTATTCTGGAGAAAGTGACAGTACTCCTTCTAAATTTGTATTCATTCCAACATAGAATGAGGTGTTGAATATCAAGATAACATGTTGAACAAATTTTTTATTTGATTGTGTCAAAACAAAAGCTTTTGACAGGCTTGACCAAAGTGAAACTTACTTTTGTATCTAAAATGTAGATTCAAGACAGTAGGTTTCAGTGAGATTTTATGTTTTCATTTGAAATGTGAAAAGAAGTTTACAGATATTTTTCTATCAAAGAAAATTTGATCAAATGTCAAAAAGGAGTGTAAAATACTTCAATCAAAATTTTATATCCAGCATTTGCTATGAAATGGTAGTTTATGGTAGCTTTGGAAGTAAAGGAGATGATAGAGGACAGTTAAGGGTCTCATCCTTTCAAGACTTTCAAGTTCTTCCAAATTATTTCATTCCGATTCCAATTTGGTTGTCCCAGGAGTTTTTTTTTAACAAAGTTCCCTCTGAAGGCTTATCTTCGCCTTTCAGAATTTGGCCACTACTGAAAGGGTCTTTTCTCTCCTTGCATACAGGGAAGTAAAAGCAGTGTGTACTGCTTCCATTAGCTGACAGAGCTGCCAAAAGCTGTTTCAGAGTTTTTGTTGCCAAGCAAACAACATGTTGTCCCTCCATGTGCCTATTGCTTTGTAAACTGTGTTCATGGAAACACGCATAGTTTGTCTGCTGTAAACTCACAGAAAAACAGTTGAGAGATCTGCAGTTTGAAGGGAGTCTCTGTGCTTACTGAGACCTGCAAATAAAAAGCAATTACAAATCAGATTTTTTTTTTTTTTCTTGGAATCTGTTATTTTTTATCAGAGTCCGGGAGCTATGCCTCTCAGTAGTCCTTACAGTCAAACAAGCTTTAGAGATGTGGAAGAAAGGAGTCGCTTGATGACACTGAGGGGAAGAAAACATTCTTTCTGTGCAGATGTTAGGGTCACAGGAAACCCTCTCTCTCAATTTCTTTAATCCCCAAAAAGCTTTGTCAGAGAACTCTGTATAGATGGTAGAAGATACTTGTGTGTTGAAGTGCGTTTTCTGGGTAGAAGGAAGGTGTTCAGTTTTCCTTATGCATGGGACATTTCTGGCTCAGATTCTGGACATCCACCAGACTGTTGGTGTTCGCAGCAGTTCGTGTCTGGCAGGCAGCAGGTGAAGCCAGGCTAAAGCCTTGCCACTGAAGGAGCCAGAGCTACTGTCAGAGCACACAGTCGGAGGTGACCTCAGCCACAAGACATGATTTCTCTTGGTTGTTACAGATCTCTTAGGTGTCCAGGAGAATTGTCAGGCAGCAGGAATCCAGCTGATTTCTTAGTTACATTAAAATAGGAGCAGGCGTGAGTGTGAATCGTGTGCTGGTGAGTACTTAGCTCTAGATTTTACAGCTGTCAGTACTTTGGATTTTATTTTAAATATTGGTAACCTTATCCAGAGCACTCAGTGAGTGCTTTTAGGACATAGATTTTTTAAAGGTGAGATTGGTCTGTTGGCCTGTGTACATTAAATAACTGAAGTGATTATTCTGGTGAGCATAGTTTCAAAAGCAATTGCCTATTAGTCTAGTACAAGGAAGTAAAAGGATAAAGTTTGGCCAAATAGGTGTTTTGATAAGCCTAATGTAGTGAGAAGTCACACTGCACATTTTCTTAAGCATAAGAGTAATGGACAAAATATTACTCATATTTTGTTGCTGACATATGACCAAAGTCAAAGAATAAACAAGATTGGCACTGGAAACAAATGCATGAATGACTGCAGTATTTGGCAGAATATTTTGTGCTAGATATACAGATACCCAGAACTGTACATTAAACAGCAAATACGATCAAACAGAAAAAAGAAGAAGCATCCAGCTCAAGGTGTGGTCCAATTTCATCATCACACAACACACTGAGCGGTAATTGCACAAGGATGATCTTTTGTGTTCAGTCATGTACCCAGGAACAACGTGTAGGGTTGCAGTACTGTTTTCCAGATAAGATTATCAAAAAAAAGAAAAGAAAAACATGACTGATTGATCAGATTATGGCAAAATTCCAAAGGCTATTATACGGCAAGGAATTGATATTCTGGCCTTAAACAGCACTAGTGAACAGAAGATGCAATCAGTAATTTAATCAGTCTTTGGAAAAAAAGAATAATGCGTTGTATGTAACCAGCAGGAAAACAAATTAACTCCTTGCTGACTGACACAAAGTCAATGGTTACTGAAAATACTTTTTTAAAAAACCCAGAATATTGCATTGTGATAACAGTCAGGAATAGATTTTGTTTGTAATATGTGAAAGTGCTAACTCAATATGAAATGCCTGGGTTTTTCTTTATTGACTTAAAAGGTCTTCCAGGATGTTTGTGAAATAATGCCAGGGATTGTTTAGGCCTCATGTATTTTTTTCTTTCTTTGGGTTGTTTGGGGTTTTTTTTTTGTTAACTAAGAAACATTAGTGCCAAGATCAAATTTCTAAAAAAATAAAACAAAACTGGCTCATTACCTCCTTGGGTTCATTAATGAGCTAAAAGTTGATGATGTGCATATATTTAATCAACACTAATTATAATTTGGAAGTGCTTCTGTACCATCCTGGGATATTCCAGAGCATAAGGCAGCCCCAAATTTCATCCAGAGACACAAGTCAGCCATCAGTGGGTTAAAGAACCATTTATCTGCAAGTCATTTGATTAGCAGATCTTCTTCAATTATCAGCATTTTTTTCCTTTCTTTTTTTTTTTATTATTGAAAAGTACTTCATTTCACCTTTTTCATTTTTTAGTCACTACTGAAACTGGCTGTCTTTGAGAGGGTTAAAAGACTTGTAATGGAATTCAGGTCACAGTTTGATTCATTAACAGCTACTGAGGACTAATCTTCCTAGGACAGGAGTGTTTGCAGATGGGCTTGAACAGGCAAATCCATGTCCAGCCAGACCCCAGTTATCCTGTGTGGGCATAAGTTTACATGGGTACTCTACCACCTATCTAGCACAGAAAAGACAAAAAATTTAGAGGTGCATCCCCTCCATCACATCAGTGAATCGCTGGCTTTTGAGAGGTGCCGTTGCCTGCCCGACCGTGACGCTCTCTTTGCTTTGTCTCTGCTCAAGTCCACAGGAGCCCAGGTGCAGGTAGCAGGGGACATGTTGCCAAACTCGACGGAGCGCGCAGTGACTATATCGGGCACTCCCGACGCCATTATCCAGTGCGTGAAACAAATATGCGTGGTTATGCTGGAGGTAAGTGAGTGCATGGCATATCACCTCTCACTCAGGAGATGCTCAAATGCATCATTAATTTTCAATTGCCCTGGGCTCGCCAGGGGTGCTGCCTGCCCTTCCCACACCAGGGAATTCAACAGGACTTTGTTAGACTGTGCCCTTCCTGGTGTTTGAGAGCCTCTCACAGCAGGGTTTAGCAAAGACCAGGGCTGTCATGACACTGTCAAACAACAAACCGGCTCCAGCATGGAGCTGCAGCCCATTCTGAGAGAAAAGCATTTTATTCTGGTGCAGAATAGGGTAGAAAACATCTAGGTCTTTATTTAAATAGAAGTAATCCTGACTAGTGTGATTTAGATTTACCAGTAAGTTTTGGTCGAGTCATTGTATAAGGCCAGAATGTTTCATTTTGATGGCAGTTTTTTAGCTCTTAGATTAAATGATACAAAATTAATTTATATAAAAATCTGAGCATTTTAACCCTTTCTGAAAATGCCCATAATTTCATGCAAGTACCTTTCTTAAATGACTAAGTTGCCAATAGAAGTTTGAAAAAAAAAAAATGTCAGCAAATAAAAATTAAATACTTTGACCTAGTAACCATAATTTTTGACAAGGAACATGAAACATCTCTGCTTTCATCACATTTTCTGCTCAAAAAATTTTCTGTGTTTTTTTGTTTTGGTTTATTTTTCTTCTTAAGTCTAGTCAAAGGCTGTCCCATGATGATCTTTGACACCCTACTGTTGTGTTATTCTTTAAAGAGTGGAGAAATTGGAGTGTTTGAGACAGCACTATGACTCTTGACTGTTCAGAAGTATGCAATGCATCAAAATGACATACAGCCTTTGCATTAAAATGTCATATGGCCTAATGCAAATAAAAGCATAAAAACTAATAAATCCCCAGTATTTTACTGGGGGAAAGTGACTCTTGCTTCAGTTTTTGCTGGACTACTGTGAGGAAGGAATTTCTTCATAAAAATGCAAGAGAACAGAAAGTTAATATTAAATAATAATTTTTGTTTGTTAGAGATGGAGTACGTGATGGCAATAGTTATCAGCTTTGTGAATACAGAGTGTAGTCTATTGTCCAAGTGACATTCATGGAATAAATAGTTGTTTGCTAAAAGAAGATGAGAGAAGCCACTTCTCAAAACCAGAGAGACACAGTCCTATTTTCCCACAGGTAGAGCCACTTTTTAAATAACCAGTTTTGACATCAGTACATATTTTTAGCGTTAGGCAAATCACAAGCAGCACTATGAAGACACTGGCTTAACTACTGTTTGCTGCATCAAATGTTTAAGAAAATGAATGTTCTCTAATTTGCAGCATATATTTAATTTGGCAACAAACACTTTCATTTACATGAAATAGGTAACTATATGATATTAATTAATGGAAATTATATTGTTGTTACCTTCTTTAGTTGTAGTTAATGCACTGAAATCAAGGCACCATTCTGCTAGGGGTTGCACAGATGGCTTGAAGCCTTTTTTAGAGATGCATGCTCCTGCTTTATTTACAAGGAGAAAGTTAACCTCAGTCAGGGATTTTCCCTTTGGGTCCTTGGGTCCTTGCCTTCGGCTACAGGGAACAAACTCCCTTTCATGCATTACAAAGGCCATGGTCATGCTCCTGCTGAAGCCAGGAGGATTTTTCTCCAGTCTTCCAGCTCAGTCAGACAAAAGGCAGGATCAGGCTGGTCAATTCAGGCTGGTCATTTGCAGCTGAACAGCTGATTTAATTGAGTTGGTAAAACAAGAAACCTTGATGTGTAGCAGTGTAGGAAAGATCGATAAGCAGGAGATGTGCTCTGTGTTAACAAAGCAAGAGCACAGGCCAGACTCTTCCAGAACATGACAAATTTCAAAATTGTGCCCATATTTTCTGAAATGCCTTGACATGCTTAATGAAGGTTCATAGCTTCATCCCATGATGGCAGTAATGAAACCATGAGTGCCAACACTCCCTGTTTCGGCTGTGCAGTCGGGACCTCAGCTTTTCGCCTTGAAGCCTGGACAACCAGCCTCCAGCTTGCTTTTGGGCTGATGGGTTGGAGGACAGGGTGGGGTGGGCTAGGCTCGCTTAGCTGCATTTCTTGTCTGGGGTGACCAAGATAAGGAGTGATTTTTTGATACAAATTCTGCCTCATTCTGCATTTTGATTGCTTTGTGTTTTTGTCTGCAGTCCCCACCCAAAGGTGCCACCATCCCCTACCGTCCCAAACCTGCCTCTGCACCTATCATTTTTGCAGGTGGCCAGGTAAGAGCAGACACCATTTTGGCTTCAGCTGGAAACCACACCGTCTTGGCCCAACCTCAGCCAGCGCCTGTTAGTTTTCAACTTTTACTCTTTTTTGCCTGGTATAGTATTGATGTGCTTTGTCTATTCTGTGTGCTTACAGTTTGCAGGAAAGGAGAACACTGCACTGCAAACCTGGTGCAAAATTGTGATGCCTGGTATTTTACCAAGGTTTAAAATTAACTTCTGTAATTAAGAAAAGTTTGCCCTCTTGCGAATTGAGAGCTGTCCAAATCAGATGCTCCCTGAGTGGGACAAAACTGCTTATTGTAGGGGTTGGTTTTTTCACTTTTACCTTGCAGCTCCACTAACAGTATAAGCAGTTTTGCCAGTTTTCAGAGGAGATCAAACAGCAGGACGTCTCTGCTCATGAAAGGCATAATCTTTCTCTCATAGATTTCATATTTTTTAGGACAAAGTAGTATGTTTTGCAGTAAAAATATACACACACATTATTTCTGCTGCTTATAGTCCCTCAGGACCAAGTAGCAATGGGGTTCTGAGGTTACAGGAACTACATACATAAAAGTGTAGACCTTCTCAACCATGGCGTGCAACAGCCTGATTGGTAACCAAGAACAGCATTTCTGTTTTGTTTTTATATAGTGAAGTTTTGACGATTTCCTCCTTCATCTTAAGCTATATCAATCAGGGTTCTCATCTGCCTTTAAAACCCCATGTGCAATGTGACTCTTCCTTGTCTTTTGATAATGCTCTGAAATGGTCCTGCAACGTGCCACTGCGACATGGCAGGAATTTGCTCTGCCATCACCTGCTACAGGGGCAATGTAGTTTTAGTAACTGATGAGCCATCAATGAACACAGCTGATATGTACCCTGAAAACACCATAGGAGGCTCACAAGGGGACTTATGTAGCCAACAGGCTACACAGAGAGCAGCACTGCCCAGATATGCACAATGGTGGAGGAATGAGATGCTACAAGCCCTGCCCAACTCCATTGGAAATTGATCTCCTAAATCTGGCCTAGAGGAAGGTAGCCATCTCTCTACTTGGGATTCACTTATGTGAAGCTTCTCTGGCAGTAAGACACCCCCACCCAGCCAAATCTTTTCTGCAAGATGACATCAATGTCTCTTTTTAAGTGGGAAGTTGTCACCTGCATGGTGGAACATCTGCAGGCAGGTCCCACCACCCATCCCATTTATCCCAACCCAGGTCATCACCCTGTCATGGGCTGTGGGGTGTGGGCTGCTGTGCCTACAGCCCTAGGGACCATGTCTCACCCCAGTAGGCAATTTGGGGGTCATATGAGAAGCTGAACACGGGGTTCCTGGTGGGGCAGAGGGCACAAGGTGCTGCTGGTATTGTTGGTGGTATGACAGCCTGCACCACCACAATCTGCCTGTTCATAAGGAAGCTCCTGCACATCTCAAGCATACACCAAAGCACCATTGCTTCTGACAGGCCCTTGTAATGAGCTTTCTCTGAATTTTTGTCTCAGAGTTTTGCCTTCTGCTCTGTAATGATACACTGTGATGTATATCCCGTTTTTCATAATCTGGCTGTAGTAGCTTTCAGTTCCTGGTGTTCAAGCCTACCACTCTTAGTTGTCTTCAGAATAAGAAATCTGCTTCCTTAGTGACCAAAGTTGAATTGAAATTTAAAGTAATTGCTAGAAATTGGTCTATGACTGAAAGTTCAGAATAATTTGCTACATATATATGTTTACACTGCAGTGCTTTCCTTTAAGAAATACGTGTGTATATATGCAGCAGCCCATGTTACCAGTATTGTAATTACCACTACCTTCTAAGACTGTCTCTGCGTATGATTACTCAAAAGTATTGTAAGTGTTTGCAAAAGTGCTCTGAGACGTTTGTATAAATAATTTAAACTATCCTATTTTAAGGGCTAATAGCTCTTGTCATCTTCAGTTTTATCAGTTAAAATAGTGTTCTCACTTTTCTAATGCAACCTTGTTGATGTGAGAAAGAATGTAAGACAAACACTTTCTGTGTGCTTTGAATTTCTGTGCTCTGACTAAGCAGACCTTTTAAGAAAATGCTTAAGGTGTGTTTGGGTGTCAGTATGGAAAGACACTTTAACCAAGTTTCATAAATAATACTGAAAATGAAATTTTGTTAGAGTATTAATTCCATCTAACCTTTTGGCTATGCTATCAGAAATTATTTTTCCATTCCAAATTACATCATGGCTATCTTGAAAGGTTTTGGTTTGTTTAATGCTTGCATATCAAGCAACACTAGCAAAATCAAATTTCTAGTTTTCCTTAACAAGTTGGAGTTCTTTTGCTTTTAATTCTCTTGTGCTTCTTCGATACTCTATTGCATGACAGAACTAAAAGGAAGCTGAACACTGTCCTGCCCTGCTCAGCCCCCTACCAAAGTATTGCATATGCAGTGGTTAAAAAAAAGTAAATCCAGCACTCCTACCTTATGGAAACAATTCAGAAATTCCTACCCACTGTGCTACATTGCTGTTTAGATGGGTACTCACAGGGTATGGCTTTGCTTTATATCTCCTAGCAGTTTTATGGTTTAAACTGAGGAAGATTTGTAGACCAGGTCATTCCTGCTGTTACTAATGTCAGTACATCAGTAGGCAAGTTGCCCTTGACTTTGATGGAAGCAGACCCATAGCTCTGTCCTTAGTGAAACATTACAGTGCAGATGTCTCAGTAGCCTCTACCAGGCTTGTACTTAGTACACCTCAGCCACAGAAGGGCACGGTTCCTCTGTCAAGGGATAAAGCAGTCAAAATCAGTTTTTTCTCAGCCTAAATTGATCAAATTACCTTTTGAGAGCCTAAGAAATTAAGAGCTTTTTTTTTTTTAACTGGGAAAGAAAATTCAAGACCCATCTTGTCCGTGCTGCTTTGATGGTTTTCACTGACAACCAAATAAAACTAGTCTGAGCTCTGAGTGTTCATTATTTTTGTTATTTCTCCAGTTTGTTTGCTTCTTCATATGTATACATGGAAGTATGAGGGAAGTATGAGGGAGCGGAGTAATGAGGACTGGGATGACTTCTATTATGTTTGCTGGTGATTTTTTTGTGGTGGTTTCTTGATAGTTTGCAGACCACTGCTTGGGAAGCACCCATGTAAAAGGTGTTCTCTCAGATGGGTTTGAAGTAAAGCCAAGATTAGAAGGGACACTTGTGATCCAGCACAGAGGCTCAGAGACCAAAGCATGGCTTCCAAACCCACTATTTGCTCATGGACTGAAGTGCTTGCCCCGTGCCATTTCCAGCTATAACCTCCTTGAGACTGGTCCTGTGCTTGGCTATGCCCAGAGCCCCCACTCAGCAAAGCAGAGTAACATCTCCCTAAGACTGTCCTCATTTGGTAAAACACTGAAACGCATGCTTTGCTTACATGAATACATGCTTGCTTAAGACCCACTGATGTCAGTGATCACCTGTTTTGGTGGACTGGAACCTTTTCTTGTCATTTATAAACCATCAGTAACAACCATCCCCCATAGATGCACGTGATACGTTTGCCCATGAGCATCCCATTGAGCCCAGTCACACACACTTCTGCCTGAAGACTGCTCACGTGCATAACGTTTGCTGGATTGCAGCCTTGCTTTATAACTAATTTAAAAACTAAATGAAATATTTCTTCTCCAGAAGAGAAATTCTGCTGCAGAAATATGCATCAGGCAGTTGAGGCATTAAAGGTTTTAATATCCGAACTCCATTAAATGAATTGTTTTATCATTTGCAGAGGATTCATTACTTTCTAAAAGGCTTTTTGTCAAATAAGCATTTTGCAAACTAAGCTAATCAGCTCTGTTGCTGTTTATAATTCTCCCACTACAAATATTTATACATTATAATTTGTCGTTCTGCTTTCCCGCCTGACTAAGCGCAAGCACATTAAAATTTTTCTGACACGCCGTTCCTTTCAGAAAAGCCCTACAGGATATAATAGAAAATTATAAACTCTCTATAGTTTTTTTCTTTGTAGGCCATTACAGAGAGTTGAACAGAGCCAGCAGGAGAGACAAAGAGCTGTGATAACTGGTGCCAGGCATGCCACTGTATCCCTCCTCGCTCACAGGGCTTTTTGCCTCCCCCACCTCACTCCAGTACTGCCAGAAGTGATGCCAGAAACTATATCCCTTGCTCTGCTCTTGTGGTGCAGAGAGGCTGGATTTGGAGGGGGGATATTTGGCCCCTTGTGGGAAATAAGACCACCACGCTAGGGGTCTCCATCATGTTCCTATCTCCTAACTGGCACACTGGCCCCATGCCCAGGCACTGCAGGACAGTCTGCCATCCAGCGCGTGTGCTCATGTACCCGCTGGTATGTCAGCCCTGGGGCATGAGCTCCGTGGGGTGCACCAGGCACACGTTTGCTGGCACTTAGCGTCTGTGGCTGTCGGTAGCCAGACCAGGTGGCTCAGAGCCGGCTGGCATGTGTCCCTGCATGCAGCAGTCGGGAGCTGGATGGATGGCAGAGCAGGACGTCCCCTGGGCAGGTCTGCCCCATCCTCGCTGCTTGCCTTGCTGCTTCAGCATCAGCATCTCCCTGCCTGCATTGGTGGCACTGGGCAGATGCGGCAGCGGGGAGGGCAAGTGGCCACCCCTGTGCTCCTGGACCCCCCTCAGCCCCCCTAGCTCTGCTTCCGGCAGATGGAGCTGGACTAAAGAGAGGTCCTGAGGACCAAGGTCATCAGAGCTCAGGCAGTGGAATTTAGCGTTCCTTGCTTTGCAAGGGGTGTGTGGGCAGCCCGCCAGAGACCTGTCCATACTGTGCCAAATGTTATCAAGCAGCACAAGACAATTAAGCTTCACTCAGCATTGAAGGTGGTGCGGGTGGCATTTGCCTGGGGAGCCAGAAGGAGCTTTTCTGATGAGAACAGGAACGTTGCTTGTCCCACCGGACTGACTGTGTCTTAACTGTGCTTGTTGTTTTCAGGCGTTCACGATTCAGGGGCAGTATGCCATCCCTCATCCAGACGTGAGTCCAGCGCATGTAAATTACTCCCCTTTTCTTCCTCTCCCTCTTATTTGTTCTGGGCAACATTTGCTTTCTACAGTTAGCAATAAAGACATGGCCTAAGGACATCTTTCCTGAACAACACCGTATAGCCAAGTGTTAGCTCAGCTACATCTCTTACCTTGTGTAATAATTGCTAGAAAGTACAATGGCCCAGGAACAAATGACAGTTATCTTGGTCTTTTTTTGCATGTGATATATTTGAGTTCTTTTAATATGTAATTCTACAGTAATTAGTTAATATTAACAATAGCCATTACATGTAATAACAGTGGAGATGTCATTTATAACCACTCTGGGTTTTTTTTTCCTCTACGGTAGATTAGAATGAATGATTAAACCTTTTTTTTTTTTTTTGTTCAATATAATTTTAATTAATCCAGTTTTAGAACATGTAAGATGGTTTCTCTGCTCTGAAATAATTCCATTTGATTGGTTAGTTCTAATTTCCCATCCTGCCCTGCAGTTGACCAAGCTTCACCAGTTGGCTATGCAGCATCCCCCCTTTACTCCCCTTGGGCAGACCACCCCTGGTTTCCCTGGTACGTACCCATGACCCCCTGGGGATGTCCTTGTTCTTAACAGCTTTGTTTCCCGTGGTCATTACATCATTTTAATAATAAATGTGGTCAATGACCAGCGATCCTTCTGTTTTTACACATTAATCTCTGTTCTTCCCTCCCGTACCTCTGTTACAGTTCCTTTCATCATTACTAAAATGTGCTTTGTTTGTTACATTTATTAATCAAAACCGCTTCATTTGTGCCATTGGCCAAAAGCCCTGAGTTTCTTTTGTTCAGTCCTTGTAAAGTTATTACGGACCATACAGTATGTACCAGTCAGTCCTGAGTGACATACTTGGGCATGCATCTTGTCAAATTTCCAGTTTGGTGACCTGGTTCAGAAAGAAGGAAACATAGGAAAACAGTATGTAATCATGGTACAGAAATACTGATTAAAGAAATTGCGGCACGCTGAAACTCGAATTCCTTGTAGAGACAAATATCTTAAGAGCATCTGTAATCATCACTGCTGGGACAAGTGCCTCTCTTCCTACTAGATATGCACATATAGCTACAAAATACGATGGAAATTTAGTTAAATTAAGGATGGCAAATTTGGTCCATACTTGCTAAAGCTGAAGCTGAATTCTTGATTCAAGAGTGAGAAGTCAGTTAACCCTGCAATAAATAATTTTTACTGTACTCACTACATAACACTTGGCATCTAAAAACTTCACAAAACAGAAGTACGTGTGTACTGGTACATGCTTTGTATGCCAAATAACATTTTATCATGTACATCAAATTCTGTGAACAACTTGATTGTTTTCTATTCAATGTGAAATAAGCGTATGCAAGCCTTAATTGAATGTAAACAAATAAAATGTAGGTGAGTCACTTTTTTGTATTTCTTTTCCAACTTTTCTAGTTGGAAATGACTTCTTTTGGCACGTCTTTACAGATAATAATAGTAATAATAAACACCAAAAGAAGAGAAAAGGAAAGAGACGTGACATCTAAAATATACTTTTGTTTCTTCATGATGTATCTGATAAAATATCTACAAGTAATACTAAATTGCCTTTCCTAGCTTTATATTTTCCTTATTCTTGTCATTAACATGCTGCTCCTTAATCTTTTCCTGGTTATACTTGTGAGATGTACGTTTCTGTAATGTTACTGTGTGTTAGAGCAGTAATTCCATTTTTCCTGAGCATTTTCCTTTTGTCCACCCAATTTACAAACAAATGTATGCAGCTTAGAGTATTTTGTACATTTCCCTTCCAAAATTACCCTTCCCAACATTTCTTCAGCAACTAATCCCACATATAATTTCCAAATTTTCCTAGGTTAATTTCTTCATCCTTATTTTAATTTATTAATTTTTCTTTGTCATATCTATGTATTTTGTTCTGCTAATTGTTCATTTGACTTCCACTGTCATTTTCCATATTTTAGAACTCCTGGTAGACAGGTCAAATTTCAGCCATCCGTTAATTTCTCAATCGATGTGTTTAGAACAAGCTTCAGAGACTATTTTTAGCAGAAACACTGCATTTTCTAGAAGCTTTTTATGACCCTGTGGAATCTCATGTGACATTTGTTGCTTTGGTGGGTTAAAGGTTAATTAAAATAAGACTCATTTAAAATTAGTTCAGCCCTCTGAGTTTTGCACCTCTTGCTTTCTTTTCTGTTTCACTAGCAGTTTTCTGTTTTTCTTTGCTCCTCTCTTTTTTTTTTTTTGTTCTTTCTATATGCTTTCTTCTTTAAAATATCATTTGTTGTGTCATGCCCTTCTTGCAAACAACTGGCGTAACATTTTCCCTCTGTCCCCTGAATAGGACTGGATGCCACTACTCCAACCAGTTCCCATGAACTTACTATTCCCAATGATGTAAGTGGACCAATAGTCAGTATCACTTTCTCTTCTCTCGCTCCCCTGCCTCTACCGGAGGGGAAACCTCGCATCTTTGACTGATTTGTAAACACTAGTCCCCTGAATAAACTGTATGGCATTCAGTCTGTTGGGGAGGGGGTATTAGGGGTTAGTGAAATGCTGGACAGAAGCAGCAGAAGTGACTGTCCTCTCTTGTGTCAGGTCTCCAGCGATGCTGGTTTGGTTGCACAACCGCGCCAGTGCCGTGGTGCTTCACCACCTTCGTTAAAGCCTGGGTGCCTGCTGCTTACAGTGGACTTAGATGAGTTATCAAAGTTCATCTCGCAGGTGGCACTAGCACAGGCGGTCTCAGCAGAAGGGCTAAAAGGGGTGGAAACACGTGCAGCCCCATGTGCGGTGTGTTGGGCTGAAGTCTTCCGTGCCAGGGAGTGGAGAGCTTGCACTGCAACCACTTGTGCCGTGCCGATCTCCACTGCACGCCGTGCTTACCCAAGTCGGCATTTCTCCTGAGTAAAAAAGCTACTTCAGTTATGTAAAGGTGCAATATAAGGGTTTATTTGAAAAACAAGGGCCAGAAACATTCCTGCTCCAGCAGCTCTGGACCAGCTGTGATCAACAGACCCAATCTCCATGAGCAATATGGTGCTGAATCTTAAAACAGCTACTCAAAATGCCCAACTGATAAACTGCATGTCATACAAAAACGCCTTCCCGTTTTATTCACTTTCATTGCAAACAGGTTTTTTTTTTTCAGTTTTCATTACAAATGAGTCACTTGGAAAATTGAAGATTTCCCCTCCAGAAAAAAAAGCTTTCAAGCGTGAGTGGGATCACAAATAGCAATTATATTACTTAAGAGATACTTACAATATTGTGTAAGCCCTATTAAACTCAGTGGCAATGATTTACAGTAAGAAAAAAAAAAACAGAATAACAAAGAAGCAAAGGTGTGAGTGCTGTGATTTTGTAAGCTGTTACTTAAAAAATGCCCTGCTGATTTATTAGTACCTGCTTTACAACCCAATTTATTGTATGTTGAGAATTTTATGGGAGCACCCTAGTTATCCTTACAGTGCAAGTTTTTTAATCTCACTTTCAGGCAGATGTTCTTGCCATCAGTGATATAAATCCAAGGTCACTCTTCTGACTTCACTTCTCTCAGGGCTCATAACAGAGAAAGAGAGGGAGAAAGTTGGCCTTGTGTCGTGTAGTGCAGGAGAAAATTAAAAAACCCCATCAATTTCTCATCTAGAAGGTATGAAATGCCCCAGCTCAGCACTATCCTCTGAAAAGCAAACACTCATCCGTGAGTTGTTTCTAATAGAAGATTTTTCTGCCTATGCAGTGCATGTCTTCTTGTTGTTGCAAAAGGAACAAAACCAAGGCCAAAATGGGGTCAGGCTTAGAAACAGCCTGCAGGGGCTCTACAGGTGGTGAAAGGGAGTTCTGATGTTTGTATGGTGTCAAGGTGTGCATTAAAGGACTGAAAGGCATTAGGGCTGCCCACGGGCACTGCATGTGTGCGTGTGCGTGTGCGCAGTGCCGGCATGGAGGATAGGAAGGGCTCTCGTGTCTCATCGGGCATTGGGGGCTGCCTGGGAATTTTGCAAGGGGAAAAACAGTTTCCCCCTGTGTCTTCCCAAGGTGTTCACTCTGCCGGTGCTCTGGGCTGTAAGCAGTGCCCTACCAGCCTGGCCTTGGGCTGCAGCAGCAAGAGGGTACCCTCCCTAGGCTCTCCCAGCAAAACCGTGCATACTGGTGTCCCGTGGCCCTATCACTGCTGCAGCAAGGCTGCTCTCCAGGCAGCCCAGTGCCAAAAATGAGGAGATAAGGGAGACAGAGGGACATGGGGCTAAGAGGGAGCTGGGTAGGAGGCACCAGCACCCATGCTTCATGTGTGCCCGGTCAGTCAGATGCTGTGCACGGAGGGAAGTCAGGATGGGAGAGGCAACAGCAGTTGTTCAGCAAAGCCTCCATGGGTAATTCGACTTCGCTTTCCCAATAAGCATCTCCTAGTCCCGGTTTTGATAGACAGGCAGTCAGTATGGCAGAGAGATTATTTATCTGGTTGAAGGTGAGGGAAGCTGCAGGCCCTGGCACAGGGCTGTGGTGCAGCCCCGAGGCTGCACATGGCCAGTCTCCTGCCTGCCCCGACTCCAGGGATCCCCTGTGCTGCATGAGTCCCCCAGCTTTCTTATCATAGGTGCTTATGTGTGCAAAAGTCCATCATGCACAAGAAGAGCATGAGACTTGCAAATATCTACATGCTCTGCAGCTACCAGAGAAGTCAGTGTATATCTACATGTGCTACACTTATTTTTTAAAACCAAAATAATGAGAAGCACATAAAGCCAAAGCCTCGGTAAGAATCTGATGGAGCAAAATCAGATGTAAAGGGAATAAGGAGCTAAGACTTTAGCCTAGTGTACCAAAATAAGATACTAATAGACATCTACAATTTGCATAGTTTCATATTAAAATAAATTTTCTTCACTTCCTCTGGCATTAAGGCAGTAACAGAAATTTTTCTCCTGTTATTAATAGTTCCCGTAACAACATCATGCTGCTTTCTTCATACAGTATGCTGATAATTGCAACTAACCTGTTTCTCAATAACAAAGAGATACTGGAGAACAAAGAAATGCATTTTACAGAAAGTTATTTTCCACATGTTAAAAGCCAAGTGTTCCTCTCTAAATAATGTATTCAGAAGATTTGCCTTTCTAGGTTTTCTAATAACTTCTGGCTATCTCCAAAAAGAGAACAGAGATGACATTTCCCCAGGTCCTTCTCAGAAGTCACTTTGATCCTTATCTAGTATCTCCTTTTCCTCATCAAAACCTTTTACAGGGGCATTTGGTTGCCTTTCTTTCCTTGCTGTGATCTTGTTTGGCCTTCCGCTGCTGCCCAAGTTACACAATATAGGTTCACATAAATCCCAGAATAAAGTGACTTTAACAGTGGCAGGTCCTTAAGGGAATGGAAGGGATGGTATCCGTGGGTGTAGCTGATTAGGCACAGATAATAGATGTCTTGAGATTTCATGTTCCAATCCCGTAAAATGTCTATTGAGAGCAAATGAACGAACCAATAATTTTAAAAAATCTCATTAAAAATTGCGCATATTTTACGTGTATGTGGGAGAGACAGGCAGAGGCAAGTAACAGGAAAACAACCTCCCCCTCAGAAAGCACCAAGAACATTTTAAGAAATCTATAAAACTGATCAATACTCCATAGAAAAAGAAATGTCAATCCATCCAATTTGGAAATGGCATCTGAAGAACCGCTTTTATTTCCCCATGGAGCCAGAAGTACTTCCCTGCAAACGACGGAGGGGAACACACATGTGCAAAACGCTCTCGGAGCACCCAATCCAGCATCAGCTCCACGTGATGCTCCAAGGAGGTCCGCGTGGCACTGCCTCTTCCACCAGCGGTTGCTGGGGATACTGAGCTCTCGTCTTTGCAGATCCCCAAGCCATTGCCTGCAGTTGGGAGAATCAGCACAAACCCTAAAGGAGAACATGAGGGCTGTGTCCAACCCTAGCTGTGACTTCCAGCAAGGTCACCCACCACCCACACGTTACAGGGAAAGTGCACCTCACCCTCCCTACAGCCCTCTCCCAGAAAAGTCCTGAGAACATGTGCCATCTTCTTATAAAACTAAGCTGCTGGCTAAGTCCATCCCTGGCTCAGAAACTTCCCAGTTGTATGAGATGGTTTAAAAGCAATGGTTAGTCCAAAACTTAATAATCCATGCAAGATGTACTGGGAAAGGTCCTGCAGTAGTGTAAGTCAAAGGGACCTGTGTATTCAACTTCAATAAATTTATCTTACTGCTGAAAGTCTCTCATGTAATAGAGAAACAATGTCCAGAGCAAAAATACGGAATTAACCAGATTCTGTCAGTTAGCAGTGTTTAAAAGGATGCATTAGCAAGAAAAAAAATTTAATCATTTTTTATATGTTTGCACATTGTCTCCCCTTAATCTAAGAAAATGGCATTTGATTCCTCAAGTAGACCTATACAGATGAGCTCAAGAATCAGTAGAAAGATTTTGCAGACTTAATATCCATCCGAATTGAAGTGAGACCGTTTGTGGGACAAGGCACTATTTAGCATTAAAAGTAATCCCCCCAGAACCACCTACTGCTTACTTAAGGGAACAGGATAGGAACTGGTGTTGGGCCCTCAATAAACTGAAATGCACACAAATCTGCAGTCATTTGGGTTACAAAACAAGTAATAAGAAAGCTCCTTTCTGAACATGTTTTCTCAGTATTTTGTATGCCTTCTTGCAAAGCCTGTGAAATTATTATAGTCCAGATTTTGCATTAGCCTGGCAAGGAAAGTGAAGTTAATTACTATCATTATTGTTTTTAAGAGACACAGAGTATTTAAACATCTCTTTCCAGGCCCTGTAGTAAGTCTGTAAAGAACTGTAATCATCCCTCAGGAGATTGTTTCTCCCTATAGAGAATTTCTAACCTAGAATTTCTAACTAAAAAAAAAAAAACCCAACCTAAACCTGGAACTAAGAAAGCCTGTAACTTTATGAAAAGCAATTGAAGAGTCCCCTTCATGATGAGCACCTGCTCGCTCAACTAATGCAGAGGCTTTGCCAAAGCCAATGGACTTGGTCTGCAGCAGGGAACCAAGGGGAACCACGTGCACCTGTGGACAGGTATGGTCAACCCCTCTGCTCCAGGCAGCAGATATCAAGTTGCAGAGGCTACTTCCTTGGCCCTTTTTACCTGCACTACATTCATTATAAAAAAGTAATCTGATTTTTTTACCAGTATATAAAAAGAAAGTGAGCTCCATGCCACTTCCTGTGACAAGCAATTCTCTGCAGCATTCGACTTGGATAATAAATCAAAACCTAAAAGTCTGATTGCTCCCAGTGCTGCACAGAAGTGATGCAGCGTGGGGATGCAGAGAAACAAACCTGTAGGAAACACCCAGCAGAAAGCTGTTATTATTAGGCTCTGTCAGTGACTTTAGCATTATGGGAAAAAATATATGTATTTAGCATTATGGGCAAGAAAAAAAAAAAATGGAAGAAAGAGACCTGAACCGGAGATGGCATAGCGTATTGAGAGAAACTATCAGCATCAAGAGTTTGGGGCAGGAGTAATCACAGTAGACCTTCCAGTCCCACCCTTTAAGAGTCCAGACTCCTGATTCAGTTCTGTTTACATTGGTACCAGCAGAACTTTACTGAAGGACAGAGTAAAACTAGAAAAAGGCAAAAAGCAGGATCCCTGTTTTAGTGTTGGTTTGTTTGGGGGTTTTTTGGCATGAGGAGAAATGAACTATACTGATGTAGGGGAAGACAGATCAGAAGTGCTGTAGAGAAAGTGAAACAGTTCTTTCCCGGTGCTCAGAGTCTAAGAGGGAGGGAACATCAGCTGAAATTTTGCGGTGTACAGACAAATGGTGATGCTTATACACAACATATGAGCAAGCTCTGCAGGTCATTGCTATGGCCCTTCTTGGGTAGCAGAAGGAGAAAAAACAAATTGTCAGACACATGAACTATTGATCATAAAGGCAGAGATACCAGCTGCTGCTCAGGTAGTCTGTAAGCCTTAGGTGGGATTGGGATACCAATGGCAACTTTGTTTTATACCTCACACTGTTTTTATCCTTTTTTTTTTTGCAAGCATGTGCTACAGCCACAGTCAGGCTGCTGGGCTAGGTGCATATCTGATATGAGCTGTTCCGCTCAAGTCTTGAGAGAGTTAAAATATATATATATACACACACACATACATACACATATTATGTGTGCGTGTGTTTTTATGTACATATGTGTATATTATACATATATATTTATAGTATATGTATTATACTATAGTGCATAGTAGGCTTGGTAGTCTATAGTAGGTTTGGCTGCTCTTTCACATGGGCCAGCTTTCTCACTTGTTTTCTGAAGAATTTCCTCTTGATTTATTCCATAAGTGGGAGTAAGGCTCACTATATGTTGAGCAAGCAGGTGAGCATCAAAAATAATGCAGCACCTGAAGTCCTTGAAAACAGCTATATGTTTACTGTCCTCCACATTCCCTGACTCCGTCTACTGAGCTTGGAAAAGCATCAAACCCATGTCTGTGAAACACACATGCAAGGTAGCAGGTTTCCAAGTCTGGGGAAGCTTGCTTTTGTGGTGTGGGGCTTTTGTGGGACACATAGCCTGCCAAATCGTGTGACAGGGCCAGCTACAGAACGACGGAGGGAGGCAGCTGACAGCATTAGGAACGTCAGTCTTGAAAAGAGATACATGTTTGGATACGATTTGGCACGGCTTCATCTCAAAGCAAGGCAGGGGAGGTGTTTTTATGTAAAACAAAATGTCCATGGCCTGACTGATCAAAGCTTTGTAGATGAAAACCAGTCCCTTGAAGTTCTTCCAGAACCAGTCAGTCTTGAATATTCAGATACTGCACAAATTTCAGCATAAGTAATACATAATGGGAAAGGCACCCCAGAAGGAGCCCAAGTACCCCAGCACTACTGTCCTTCCTGTGTGGCAGATGGAGAAGTGTATTCTGCATGAACTGCAGGTCATGTCATGGCTTGCAGGGCATGTTCAAGCAGCCCATTGTCACAGCAACAAAGGATGGCTTTGGAGAGCTTCAGACCGAAGGTTACTGAACCTCTCTTCCAGATGCTTGAATACCAATATCCTCAACTGGTCTGGACTGAATCCGCACTACCTAACTCAAAGTCAGCTAGGAGATTCCAATTCTTTGTACCAACCCACCTGGGTTACAAGCCTCATTGGAGAACCCCCAGCACACAAGTGGCAGCCTCCTGAGTGACCCAGCAAGTGCCTTCCCAGAGCCAGTGAATCAGACATGTAAGACTACACTCACAATGGTGGTCCCAGACAGTTCCTCTGCTTTGAATGCCACAATGACAACTATGCCTGTAAACTGGGCTGCTTGGAATTCTTCTAAATAATATATCTTTATATACTTTTGCATGGTTTTTACACCAAGGAATTTTATCAGATTTCCACTCTTCTGCTTTGAAAAGACTGAGGGAATATGTGCAGTCTACATTTTCCTGTTGACACTTACAAGATAATTATTAAAGCAACCAGAAGCATATTCAGATCTGCACATCAGAGGAATCTGAAGACATGATGGGCACCATAACAGCTGCTTCACAGAGCCTAAATCCTGGTCACTGCTTCATAGGATTATCAGTAACAATAAATAGATTCTTCACCAGTTGCTTCAAGATCATCATCTCAAAAATGATTAGATGCTGGTTGTGGCAGAAGGAAATACTGACAGCCTCCACTCCTGTTGGCCATTTCAAGCCTCTCCAATATCTGGAGGAACAGCTCCGCTTAACAGTCAAGTAAAGATGACCCAAGGCTTTTTCCCTGCCCTGTGTGTGCTCTGTTCTGCTTGTGCAGTAGTGAACACTTCTGACCAGATTTGGGTAAATTGTAGCTACAGTATGGCATGCAAATGCTTCATGGGAACAAAATTATGGAAGTCTGACACCAGGTTTTAACAGATAAGAGTGGATCTAGTGCTGCCAGCTTTGCTGTAGAGTGATGCTCTAGTAGGACTGCCTTTATTTTCCTCACACTGATGGAATACTCTGATAAAACTCAAACCCCACCACTGGCTGGCACTGGTGCTACCACCTGCGCTATGGGCACTCTTCTCTCCTGCTTCACCTTCACTGCCAGCAGACCGTGGAGGCCAGTGAGACTGAGGCATAGGAAGCGGACACTGAGGGATCCCTGTGCTGCTGGCAGCTAGCATATGAAGGCACGTTCCTGCGCACAAGAGACAGGCTCTTTCCAACCACCTTGCCACGGGGAGGGACACCTTCCACTAGACCAGGTTGCTCAAAGCCCCGTCCAACCTGGCCTTGAACACTTCCAGGGAGGGGGCAGCCACAACTTCTCTGAGCAACCTGTTCCAATGTCTCACCACCCTCATAATTTCTTCCGTACATCTAATCTAAATCTACCCTCTTTCAGTTTAAAACCATTACCCCCGTCCTATCACTACACTCCCTGATAAAGAGTCCCTCCCAATCTTTCCTGCAGGTCCCCTTTAAGTACTGGAAGGCTGCTATAAGGTCTCTCCAGAGCCTTCTCTTCTCCAGGCTGAACAACCCCAACTCTCTCAGCCTGTCCTTACAGGGGAGGTGCTCCAGCCCCCCGATCATCTTCATGGCCTCCTCTGGACCCGCTCCAACAGGTCTATGTCCTTCTTACATTGGGGGCCCCAGAGCTGAACACAGCACTGCAGGTGGGGTCTCACAAGAGTGGAGTAGAGGGGGAGAATCACCTCCCTTGACCTGCTGGCCACACTTCTCTTGATGCAGCCCAGGATATGGTTGGCTTTCTGGGCTGTGAAAGCCAACAGAGGACATAGTCCTCTGCACTGGCACATGCAGTCACACACTAAGACAGGTCCTCGGGATAAGGACAGGGATCTCAGCAAGGCCCTCCTGTTTGAATAGGATGGGAAATCCTGTGTGCGTTTCCTGAAATTCCATTTTTTCCCCTTCATGGGTGCTCATCTTGTGCTTGATCTCTGTTTTGGCTACCCGGGTACCTGCTTTGGCTTTCTTCTTGTCCTTGAGCATGAAGCAAAGATTATGTTGCAGGAGTTTTTTCTTCTTTTGATAAAATGTCTCGACAATGTGAATCTGTTTCTGGCAAGATACTCCCAAGTACTACGGTACCACAAAAGGTAACACATCAGGGTCTGAAGCAGTGGGAAGAGTGGGAGGGGAAGGCAGTCTCTGCACTTTGGCACATCTTTCTGCCAAACTGGCAGCATCATCCCAGTGTCAGTAGACCCGAAGAGTGGAGTTTCCATTTTCTACCCATTCTGGCCATTGCTGAGCTTCTCAGCATCCATCCTTCCTTAACACAAAAGTCCCCCTTCTCGCCCTTACAGGAGCCAAAACTCTCAGCCTCAGCTGCTGGCTTGGTGCCCACTTGTTCTGGAGGGCTCCCTGTGCCAGAGGAGCAACAGCCTGGCACAGCTATCACACTCCCTTACCCCAGCACAGCTGCTAAACACTTTCTTGAGGTCTTGCACACAGCTTCCAAAAGATTGTGACTCCACCACGAGCATTTAAACAACCTTTAAAACAATTAAAGATAACACCAATGGAATTTTACCAAAAACATGGAGAGGATCTAGAGATACACACACAAAACTCAGGCTCAGTTTTTATTCATGAAATACGAGTTTTGGTAAGTTTCTGTAAAGGAACACAGACAAATTTCAGTCTCATCCTACACCTGCTTCTGCCTGCAGTTACAGAGCTGTAAATCCCACTGACTTTAATAGCACAGGATCTGGCCAAGTGAGGACCACGTGTGCCCAGGGAGGTCTAGGACCAGCAGCATGCTGGAAGGCTGCAGAGCTGCACAGCAGCAGCTTTGGGTGGTCAGCCTGACTTCCAGCTGCTGTTCTTGGCTCACTGATGCCACTGACAGATCAGGCCGGGCTGTGTTTTGTATTTGTCATCACCACAGCATGCTGTCGTTTTCTGCCATGAAGACAGCTAAATAATCTGATACTGAGTTGATAACCACATAGCAGCAACACTTGACTTAGAGACCACAGAGCCAATAGACTGCTCTAGTTATTCCTTCCAAACAGCACAGCAAAAATCTTTTGTTTTGATATTGAGCATTTCATAACCATATTTTAGCAATACTACAAATTGCAGTTAAGTGGTTTTTGCTTGTGTCTGTGGCACTAATCTCAATCTTTGTCCCGCTCCAGTTAATAGGCTGCATTATTGGCAGACAAGGCAGTAAGATAAATGAAATCAGGCAGATGTCAGGAGCGCAGATCAAGATTGCTAATGCCACAGAAGGCTCCGCAGAACGACAAGTTACAATCACAGGATCCCCTGCAAACATCAGCTTAGCACAGTACCTCATTAATGCAAGGTAAGTTTGCTTTGTAAGTGATAACGCTTCTGCGAGATTGCTCTGTCTGCTCTCCAGCAAATGTCTGTCCTGGATAGATCCAGAAAGTTGCTTCGCAGTGTCCATTTTGCATAGTATTATTCAATTCCTAATGATTTGTAAAGTCTGTATCATTAGAACCTGTGTTTGCTGTTGGTTTATATGGAAAGGAGCTTAATCCGGTGCAATTCCAAGTACATGTTGAATGACAAAAGCTTAAAAATCTGAATACTCACATTAGCATCCACCTAAAATACAGGCGGATAAATTAAATGAAATGACAATCATAAATTCTTTAGAAGAAAATACTTTTCACAGACCCATTTTACTGTCCTAAATGGCAAATATAGTGAAACAGATTGCAAAACAGATTTAATTTGCTAACTGAAAATTGCCACTCAGAGTTGATATTAAAATGACATTTGGTTGCTAAAGAGGCACAGGATTTATTTTTTCAGAGAGAGCATCACAAATTTGTAAAAAGCATTTCCTAATGAGATGGGGTGAGACTATCTGCTTCTCCACTTCTCAGTGCCAGAATTAATGAAGGCACTGGCTCTTTAGCTAAGCATTGCGATGGCTTAAGTCTCTATCAGTTTTGATATGATTATTTAGAAAAATATTAAAATTGATACCACCTTTATTTGCAATTATCCTGAGAAGAAAGTGCAATGGATATAGTGCTGTCTCATCGATCTACTTGTAAATGGTGGTCTGAGGCAATATATTGTGGGGAAGGGGAGTATCTATGTATTTTATTGCTTTTTTTTTTTTCTTTGTCCCCTGAAAAATACTGTGATATGAATCAAGCTTTGTGTTTAACTGTGTTTGCTGTTAAGATAGTAGAAAGTATGTGATTTATTTGGGGGGACTGTAGTCTTAGCAGGTCTACAGCTTCCTATGGTCCAACCTCCTCTCCAGCCCGGTTCTGTAGTGCACCACTGCAAGCCACTGTAAATGTCTTAATGGAGGAAAAGGATGTTTGTGCAGCTCTGTGTTACAGCAAACAAAAAGTATTACTTTTTATAATTCAGTTTGAAAATATTTTCCTAGGGAAAGATATATTGAGGGGTGGCATCGTGAAGCCTAAGATAAGCCTACAACCTACAACCTACAGCTCTTTTGATTTATATTCTTTGTAGCAAATATAAGTCATTTCCGTAAGCCCTGTAACAAATAAAAATGTGTTCCCTCCTTTAACCCTTAAGGATATGTTCTTCTCTTGGTGTTCAGGGATTCCCCACACATCGAGACGAGAATAGACCCCTTCATTTTTAGTTGCACAAACACCATATGGCATGCATCTGGATCTCAGAAGATAACAATTTAAGATCTTCAAGACAGCTAAAGCATGCAAATAAAATAATGCACTTCTTATTAATGGAGTTGCAGTGAGCTGCTCACCAGAGACAGAAACTCTAGTGAACAAACCTCTGTTTGACTCACTTTAGAAAAGCCTGTGAACTCTCACACTTCTGTTTATTACTGTTTAATGATTCTTTTGATGGAATGGGATATATATGAGGTCTTTTAACATACTTTTGCAAAGAAGAAAACTTCTCAGCAGTCATATACCACGGATACTCTATCTATACCCTGTGAAACCAGAAACAAAATATTACTTCCTGTTGAATTTATAGATAGAAGTCATTTGTTATCATCATCTACAATAAACCATCATATATTATTATGTACCATGTGTTGAAACTGTATTTAGATGAAGTGAGTTCATTTGTAAATGAAGACTCTTAAAGTAATGTATAATAAATTAAGCTCTAAGGTAACATAGGACATTAAGGTGGCTTTTTCATTTTAAAATAAGACACTGTTCCAGATTTCTCCTTTCACAAGAGAAATTCTTGTCCAGTTAGGTGCCACCACAGCAGCAGTGCTAGTTTGCAGTTGCACTGGAGGAAGAACCAAGAAACTTTCAGGCAAGAGGGAGGTCTGCTCTAGCTGGGGTTTAGGTGCTTGGGCAGGTTTCTGCGAGGCAGATCTAGGCTGCTGCTGCCTGTGCACACTGGGAGCCAATTTCAGAGTTCATCAGTCCTAAACCTGCCACAAGTACTGCCGTCTCTTTTAAAGATGTTGGCATGAAATAAAGTGTTGGGGAAGAGCTGAGTACAGTACCTAGACTGCCCAAGGTATAGTCTGGTATGTCAAAATAATAATTATAATAACCAAAAGCCATATGAGCATTCAGGGTAAGGTGGACTTTTTTTTTTCCTCTCACCCACAAGATGTGTCATTCTTGTGGACTTGGTTTCCAGGGCCAGTATTTCTGCATAAATCAATGTCTTAAAGCAGCATAGGATGTAAAAAATAAATCTATCCACAGTATTCCTGAAACGTTCTGTGTGTATCTTTAAACTATCCTTCAACCAAAGTTGCATCTATAGAATAATTTATCAAACTGTTTTAAGACTTTTATTGCAACCTGGTGTCAAATATGTAAATAATATGCTCTAAATTATAGATATATAAATACATTGATACAATATCAAAACAGAGATTTAAATCTTTCTAAAGTATTGTTTTGGTTCTGTGTTGGTTATCCGAGTACTGACCTCTGTATGAGTAGAACGTGTCCTAGCTTGTTTGCAATAGAAGCGTCTTCTCCTGTAAAATCTCTCTTAACTGGTCTCCACTGTAGTAACTGGATTTTCATTATCCAATTCCATCTTCTAGCTTTTATTAAGAAAGAACCACAGTCTAAGTTTCCTGTGCAATGTTTGACTTTGGATTATAAATGAATTGTAGCCAGCAGCACTTGCTCCTGTTGAAGAGCAGTTTCCTGAAGATGTTTTTTTACTGCCATTTTGACGAGAGGTTCATTCACAGAGCTAACAGGACCACCAGAGCCACACTCAAGCTTTATTCCTTTCACCAGTTTTGTGTAATGCAGGATGTGGACATTGGTGTGTATGTTTATAAAGCGTAGGTCTTCAAAGGGACAGTGTAAAATTGGCACCATGAGATTTTGTATGAAGGCTGCCTCATCCGCTTTCACATTCAATTTTGTTGCATCTACAATTGGTTTGGGAAACTCCTGCTGTCACAGGACAGCTGATCGCTAACCTGACATACTTTACCTTACACATTACCACCAGTAATAAATGTGAAGCAGAGCAAATTATTGCTTTAATTGTACCTGTGCTAGTACAGCAGAAACAGGGAGTTTGAGTGGCTGCTACCAACACCAGCATTTAGCCTGTGGGACCTATTCTCCCTACTGGTGCATGACAAAGCTCAGGCTCAAATACCCCCCCCATCAGTAAGGATTTCTTCGTTCTTGTTAAATGCAAGGTAGTCAAATTTGAAGCCACTGAAACACTGAGCTCTGCATTATCTTTCTGTATGCCCCCCCTCCCAGAATAATACTGAGTTAAAAATATAAAAAAATCCAACTGCATAAACTGAGTTTTTCAAAATCTACAAAGGTATCACCATGTAACTCCTACACCCCAAGTCGAGGGTGTACACTGGAGTTCAGATTCCCTGATTCAGTATTCTTAACATAAATCCTGCTGTGCAAGTAGATTGCGAGTAGCACGACTAGCAGCACAAGGATGCTCTTCTCTCAGCAAAGAGCAACTCTGCTGCAAGGGTTAGAAAAATTCTGAGCCACTCATCCATGGGGACAGATAAACACTGCAGGGTAGGAAACGCAAAGCATTGCACCCACTCGCCCTCCTCCCCTCCCAGCCCCTCAGAGCAAACGTGCGCCTTCCAACTTCCCAGCAAAAGCGGCCGAGCAGTTAATACTCCAAGAGCCCTCTTGAGGGGAAGAGAGGAGCTTGGTGCTCAAGTGTTTCCCTCTCTGACATTCCTCTCCCTAGCTCAGATCTGCTTCAGGTATCCTTTAGAGTCATCATCAGCAGCAGTGCTTCGGGAAGCTTCAGTCCAACATCCCCCTCCCCTATATAGTGCTGGCTGATCACTTGCATCCTTGCCCTCATGCAAAGCAAGCAGGCCTTCTGGCCGTTGCCTTTCTCTGGCCATGACTAGACACGGGGCTGTTACTCTCAAAACTGCATGTAAGTCTAAGGTGAGGAAAAGCGAGGCTCTTCCAAGCCCAGAACAAGGTGACCACACTCACCTCCCACCCCAGAGCCTGGCTACAGCTGCTCTCTAAGCCCATAGACCCAGCCCCTAGCTCCAGCCCGGACCAGCAAAACCCTGTGCTGGGAATATCCCCCGGGTCTGAGGGGATTTGATAAGAAAGCGGCAGGTCTTCCGCCACGCAGGTCCTCTGCACGGCCAGCCGGTCACTCGCTGGCACTTGGCTCTGGGAGGGAGAAGCTGCTGCAGCTCCTCAGCTCACCTCAGGAGAAAGCCCAGGAGCCTGACAACTTAGTAATTACTGAAAGAAACCCCAAACATGTAATTAACACATCTATAACTGTAACTAGCAAAGATTTTCTAACCCATAGTCCTCATTGTATGCTAGGCTATCATACCTCCCAGCTGGTAACATGCAAAATGCATCCTGAAGTTAGTATTGAGGTTGTTTGCCAACCCAAAAGCCAGTGCAAAGCTGCAACAAACAAACAGCAAAGGGAGAATTTATCTAGGTAAACATTTTGTCATCTGAAGGAAATGAGTCCTTGAAATTACTGTATTTTAATGTCTAAAAATGTACAGAAAAGCCTAAGTACATTGACCAAACTCATCTCACTTGCCGATGGGTGGAGTTAGACTAGAGTGAAGGTGGTTTGATACCTACATCCTCCAAAGAGCCCGTCACTGCCTTGGGCTCGGAGGTTGGGTCAGTCTGAACTTCCTCACACTGGTGGGGTCGTCTGATGATGTGTATGTTGTAGCCATGTAGTACCTTGTCTGTCAGCTGGTAAGCTCTTTTATGTTCACTGTAACCACTGCCACGAGCTCAGAAAGGATACCACTGCTGTGGAAGCCGGGTGTTTTTCTGCTTTCCTTTTTACGTTACCTTATATTTAGATTGCATAAGTATTTTGTTGTGATTTTAAACAAGTCTGGGGAAAGTACAAACTGAAGTGAACACACTGGCTAATCAGGTTTGTTTTATATGAAAAATGCACATTGACCTCACAGTGAATGAAATGAAAAACTAACTTTCAAAACAAAACAAAACAAAACTTTATGCTGTAGAAGGAAGCAGCAAATCATTGCTCAGTCTCCTCTCATCCTAGCAAAATGACAAAGGGTAATATTTATGTCACAAAATTGACAAATTGAAAAAATTACCAAAACCCCCCGCGTCCCCCTTTCAAAAATACCGTAATTTTTAAAAGCTAAATTCACCATATCAGTGCTGGGGAGTAAACTTCATAGTTATTTTAAGTTTTCTTTTAAGTTTCGTTTTTTCCATCTTTTTGCCATTACCTGCATTCCTTAGATTTCTTTTTTCATATGTAAAATGAACTAGCAAACCCCCCCCAACCTCTCTTTTTTTTTTTTTTTTTTGGAAAGAACTTTACAGTCTCAGTAATGTTTTCACCATCAAATCATGAAAAACCCTTTTGTTATTTCTCTTCTTTAACACATAACATGTTCCTCCTTTGACCCTCATTTTCCCTTTTTTTCTCTCTCTCCCCCTCTCCCTCCCACTCGTCTGTCCCCCTCGTCCACCGATCTAATCCTGCCCTTTCGTGGTTGCTGTCCGTCCCACCCTCCCTCCCTCTGTCCCTTCCTCCTCCTCCTCCTCCCGGCCCCACCGCCCTGGCTGGACCCTCCCAACCTGTTTGTTCCTCTTCCTCTCTTCGTTTGCAGCTTAGAGATGGCTAAAGTCAGCACCCAGACCGCTTCCGTCACGACCCCTGTTGACCTCAACATGAACCTCTCTCAGTCTGCCACCCCTACCTCCACCCCCACCTCCATGGCCGTGCTGGCGGCCGCCTCCGCCGTTACCGTCAGTACCCCCCCTCCCCTACCAACTCTGCCAACCACCCACTATGCCGTTCCTGTCTCCAGTCTGCTTGGCATGAAAACTGTCCCACTCCTGGCACTAAATGCCGCGGCTGCCGCGGGGGCCACGGGGAGTTTGTCCGCTTACACTGCCAAAATTCCTTCGACGAGCGGGGTTAAGAAATCTGACCGCCAGAAGTTTGCTCCATATTGAAGGGATGAGACACAATGCAAGCTTTGCCAGCTCTACCAAGAGTCTATGGTAGATCCTAGTTATCAAGGAAACAATACGGCATCTTTTATTTTCTGTTAAATTGCTAGTGTTAACTGTTGCCGACTCAAGTCGTCTTCCGCTCTCCATAACGACTAACACCACCTACCAACTAGTTCCAACAGCGGGCGGGCGCCAGCGTGGGGGCTTTCCCCCCCACAGCGCTCTCCCCCCTCCACCGGGGCCACGGCCCGGGCTGGCTCTCCGGCAGCCCCGCAGCACGGCAGGGTTGCCCCACCCCAGCCAGGAGACACCTGGAGAGAAAGAAAAAACATAAATGAGGCAAAATTTTGACAAGGTGGGTCCTGCTCCGGCAATATTGCCTAGCATCTAAATACACTTACATCCGTTTGAAGGGATCCCTCCAACTGCAGAACAACTTTCTGTGGCAAATTGGCACCTCCGATGAATCTTTCTTTTGCTAGAGCCTGCAAATCTGGCACTTCTGATGATTGCTAGCGCCCCTGAAATCCCATGTGAAGTGCTGGCCCCCTTAGCCATTCTGCTGCTCTCGACAGGCCTGAAGACTCCCGTCTTCCCTGCCCTGACACTTGCCTGCGAGCAGGAGATGGGGGCCAGAAAGTACCAAACCTCAGGTATGCTGCGTACAACAAATTAGGCTTTCTGGTCTGAGAAAAACTGCTAAATTAAAATGATTGGGAGACAACAAGGAAAAAAAAAAAGAAACAGGCACTTGTGCCTTTCCACTCCGTTCTTTTAAAGAGTGCAACAATTTTTCTCTGGTTTGGAAAAATGTAATTTTAAGAACTCCACTTTAGGGAGGAAGAGCAGGCTCCTCATTTTGCACTCATAACTCATTTACTCATATATACACCAACAAAGTACTTCTTTCTGCAAGTACTTAATCGCAGGTACAAATCAGACACACATAGTTGCTATTCTGGTACCCCCTCCTGCATATATTTCGTTCAGCCAAAATGACCACTTTTTGTTAGGTTTTTGTACAAAATACACCTCTATTTAACTCATCTCTAATCATGTAATGGGGTTGTATTGTAATTACGAATAATATCTAGTGCTTATCAAACGACATTCAAAGGTTGCTGCCTGGACAGATAACATCTCTTTAACAAGAACTTAACAATGTTCAGATTAACTAAAACCAGACACCTAATTGCAGCCAAATTGAAGAGAGCTGGGTGATGTAATGGCTGGTTGCTAGCTGTTGGAACTAGTTTTTAACTGCATTTTCTGTTTGTCCATCCACCTTCTTTTTAATTTCTGTTGCATAACTCAGTAATGCAATATTGTTTTCCTCACCACTTCCGAATCCAGAATCCCATCAGCCCACCATGTTCATCCACTTTGCACTCCTTGGACACAAAGCTTTAACAATTGAACTGTATTCAGTGCATTTTAATATAAACTAAAAACACAATGCAAATGCAATACTTTTTAAAACATGGTATTTCAAAGTGTGTTATTATTATTGTATAGGGCTAAGTACTATCTCAGTATTTTGTGTCATTTCTGTATTCTGTGGGCTTTTCTTCACCTTAGTACCTTTGCACTAAGTTTTGTCACTGTAACCATTTGTAGAACTGCCATTGTTACAGTTTGCACTTATCCAAATGGGGTTTTTGGTTGGTTTTGTTGGTTGGTTTTTTTTGTTTGTTTTGGGCTTTTTTTTTTTTTTGTTTGTATATAATGAAGAAAAAACTGGAAATAATGTCAAGGTACCTCAGCTATTTAACAGCTCTAGAAAACTGCTGTAAAATTGTTCTGGACTATTGTAACTGTTTCAATAACTGACATTTAAAAAAAAAAAAAAATCAAACCACCAACCTCTGTTTGAGAAAACTTGCCTGCATTGAAATGCTGTTCTATGCTGGTTGTACTCAAGTGTAATTTTTTTAATAGTGAGAAGATTTTTTCTTTTTTTTTTTTGCCTTTTTTTTTTCTTTTCTTTTCCTCATTTTTGTTCCTACATTTTAGGCTGTCTTCAGAAGTTACTGGCCTGGGGGCTCTGTAATGTATCTCATCATGCCCTAGTGCATTAGCCACCAGACAGGACTTTTCCAAAGCCCCATGAGACAATGCTTTCTATGGACTAATCTACAGAGGAGTTTCTGCCATTTCTAACTTTCTTATTATTCTGAGACATCAAAAGAAAATACTTCCTTTACTCTTTAAGCAACTGTGCTTCCTAACTCTTGTGTTGCTTTCATTACTGTTCCAGTTTTAACACTGTTGTGGCTCATAACATAAAGCAAAGAAAAGTTATTTTCGGGGGTTAATTTTCGTTGATGTTCATGCTTTGGCTAATCTGTATAAAAGCATGGGCCGTTAGTGTTCTAAACCACTGTATTCAGCTAGAGACTCGACAGTAAATTGAGACGTTTTTATAAATAAATTTTTTTCCTGATTTAAAAAAAAAAAGACGTGGAAGCTTTGTGCATACAACTGTTGTGTTGTTTAAACTTTGTTCTTTGTAACCAAGTTGCTAATTTGTCATTTGAGAAACACTATTTTATGGATTGTCAAACTAAGATCATAGACAAATTGCTTGTTTTCGTTAATGATTAAAGGTTTCATATCATCACGCTTAAGGTCCCAGTGCTCATTGGGAAAGAGTGTAACAACTGTGCAATCCTGGCAACGTTAGAAAGTACATTAGCCCATTGTCAGGGATGATGAGTCTTTTCAGGATTAGATGGAGCCAGATCATGTCATTAGTAGAATAAGCAGTATTTCTGCAAAACATTATTTGGTTTTTAACAAAGTTGCTTTTGGAGAACTTCTCACACTGCATAGAAAAGACAGCATTTGGCTTCTTGCCAGTGGTTTGTATCTCTCATGCTTTCCCATACTGATTTTGAGATCAGATACTGGGGAAAGAAAAACTGGAACAAAAGAATAAACTTGGGTACTGAGTACCTTATTGCTAAGACCCTTCATATTTTCCCATTCCCAGAAGCACTGTTCAGTGACAAGGCCTCTAGGCAGCACCTTTCACCCCACCAGGAAACTAGCCCAGCAGCTGGGAGGAACATGACAATTTGCATTAAAAAGGGGGAATGGAGAGCTGGCCCAGGGAAATGTCTCATCCTGCCCTGACACTCTGCTTGAGCCATTCAAACAGCCTCAAGCTATCTCTTCACAAGAACGTGAAAGAAAGGGGCTGGCCCTGAGTTGTTGCTGCATACAGCACTTCTGGCTGTGCTCTGGCCACCTCTCCTCTAGGGCATTGGCAATACTTTCACATTTACTGCTTTGTCCTCATGAGAAAGCAGAATTTTTGGCAGTGAAAGTGAGTAGCAGCCTTAATGACGTGAGACTAATTCTACAACCTCCATCCCTGCTCTGCTAAGGTCTGTACTTGTGTCTGGGTATTTAGCTTGGGGTCCCAATTCCACTCACCGCCCCGGCTGAGTACTCATGGGGCGTATCACTATTATTTTCCATGGATTCTAGGGTACAGAGAGCTCCTGTGTGTCTGGGTCCTAAGTCTGAGCTTGGAACTATGATATGATTAAGATGCGTGTACAGACTTGGAAACCTGTAGAAGTTAACCACTTCTTCAATACAGATGCAGCCACAGAGCAACTCTTGACAATAAAGGCTGCCGAGGAAGATTACAGAATGCCTCATTGCATCCCAGCACCCAGGAAGCCTTACCCAGTGTTGAATTAGCTATTCCAGCCCTTAGGTTAGAAGAACTATTAGGCTGTAGTACTAACCTTGATAACATTCTGTGCTATTATTACTTAAAATATATATTACTTAAAATATATTTAACTTACTTCTTACTCTTGAAAGGAGATCTGAAGCTGCTTTCACAGCAGAGACCGCCATACTTTTCCTTTCCTAAATGCATATTCTTCATTTTCTCAGCAGCAAAAGCTATTTCTGTGGCTAGTCTGGCTAGTATAAATAAAAAAAAAAAAAAAAAAAAAAAAGAGAACATTATTGCAGCCCAACACTAAGTAGGTCAAGGCTTTGCTCTCCCAGTAAAGCTGCTAGGCAAAGGGCAGCAGCAGCTCTGTGGTGTATAGCATCTTTCACATAATTCCCATGTGCGTTGCAGAGTCGGCTAGAAAAGACTGAGCTTTAAACCAGCTAGTGCAGGGGCATGTTTGTGTGTGGAATGAGAAAATAAAGACACATGGACAAAGGAAGGAAAAAAATAAGTCTTTTGAGAGGGCTTTTGCAAATAATACAGGCAGAAATGTGATAAAATCTAGGCTAATTAAGGACTCATTTTAGTTGAAAAAGACTTCTGAATGGCAAGAAAAAGTTCATGGATATATACAAAATGGGCAAATAAAACACAAGAAGGTACATCTGGAAGGGGGAAAAAAAAGTAAAAAATAATATGATCCAAGATAGAAAACTAAACCCACTCATGCCCGAAGGTAGATAAGAGGAAGCATGTACCCAATATGAAAAGGTCATTGCCCACACAGCTGTGAGTTTCCAAATGAAAGATAGCACAAGTTCTGCAGCTTTCACATCATCAAATTGATATCAGAGTTCTGGCAAACATCTCGAATTCAAACAGCTCTGTTGTGTTTCTCAAGTGAAAAAAATACGAATGCTGACTGGAATAGTTAACCAGAAGGAAAACAAACAAGCCAACAAAGTTAGCAGTATTCAGCCACATAATGTAGTCCATTGCTAATATGCAGAGCGCTTTCTGTTCTCAAACATAGCCAGAAGGCGTTTACGGGTCCCAAGGTGCATACTTGTGCCAGTCAAGGTTCATAGGAAGCCAACAGCATAGATCTCACTGATGAGTGTAGGCACCTGGTAAGTGTCTCAGCCTCACCGGGCTGCATGGGCACTGTGTTTCTGTGAGGTTTCACAAGACAGTCTTAAAGCATGCGCTGAACCTTCCCCAGCTGAACTAGGCAGAAATGGAAGCATCCCTGTTTTTTTCATTTTTTAAATACCCAACAGCATGAAAACAAAACTGCTCCTCTGGGATGGGGGACATCCAAATCCAGTTTCTTCCATAGCCTTTATCTCAGCTGAAACACATTTCAGCACTACTTATGTACTTGGGACAGGACCTTTCCCATCTCAGGCAAGCGTCATGATTATCAAAGAAGAAGGTCACATATACTCGCTAATTCAGTCATTTTACAGTGGCACAGCTTCTACAGGAAAGACTGAAATTGTTAGGCTGTTCAACTAGATCACAGGAACTGTATGTTCAAAGGACAGCATAGAGAAAAGGGATTTGAAGAGAGATCTCTCATATCCTTCGTAACTGCTGTAACCACCAATTACACAAGGTATTAGTCCCTCCGCTGTATTTTTGGAAGAAAGACTTGGTTTAGATGTCTGCACAAGGAATTGCTTGCATTTCTTTTCCCAGCTAACAGGCCAGGATAGTTCTAAGTGAAGCAGTGAACAGAGATGAAATGAAGGCAGATACTGAAAAACTGCTTCACACCAGAAAATTTCAATCTCTGCCTGAGTGACACTTTCTAGAGATACAAGTACATACTGCCTTACTTGCCACTGAAGTGTACTTACTCCTTGGTTCCAGGAAGGAACGCAGTAATGTTGATTAAATCGGTTTTTGCATCAATGCATGTGTCCTGTCACTCTACAGACTGGCATATATCTCAAGACAGTAACTGAAAGAGAAATGTCAAATTCATCTGATGGTACCTAACAAAAGGGAATTTCTGAAACATTATATACTCACATTATGGTCTCTAATGACAGCTACAGCATAATTCCTATCAGTTGGATGTCTGATTTCTTAGTGCAAGCTTTCTTAAGAAAATAGTATTTTTAAGAAGTGCTGAAAATATTGGAGTAATATGACTTTTATCATTAGAGCTATTTCTAGCACAGTGTTTTTAAGATGATAAAATGCAGAGAATTTAATTATAGTGGCATGTAATAAGCAAAATTTGTATCTCCTCAAATTGCATTTATTACCAGGAGGCCTGACCAAAGCTAATGTTAATGTTCTTTTTGACCACTATTTGTAATCCTGAAGCAGATTTTTAAATTATATGCTTTAGTGGAGGAATGACAAACAATCATGTTAGCAAATGAGAACATTGTTCTGTTTGTTGTTGTTCCTTTGTTTTGGTGGTTTTTGTGCAATCACTTTTGGGCTCCTCTGTACCAAATACAGCCCTTTTTCCACATCCACTTCTTAAGTCATGACAGCAGCAGCTTATTTCTTCCATGGAGGGAGAGAAGTTAGCATACAGATTACCATTTGTGATTGCACTTGCCAGAGAACAGCTAACTACCAGCAACTGGCAGTTGCAGCTGTAGTTAGCTGCACCCTCCAGAGCCGCTACTTGGAACTCCATTTCAAATATGCTTGCACACACTCACACACACACATTTTGGCTCTGGAAGTCACCAGTTTCAAAACCACTGAGCTGGGGAACCGCAACTATTTTTTGGTGGCGTGAAATTACACAGTTCTTAAATTCGGGCAACACACTCTGTTATTATATCAATAAATAAGGATTATAAATGCTAAGTCTTCCCCCTTAATTCTGATTCTTCAGTTTTCTGGAAGTCCTAGAGATCAGAGAGTTAAAATATTCTCCTTAGTTCCACTGTGCCAAAGATTAAACTTAATTTTTAATAGTGGCTATAGACAGAGGTAGTTACTAGGACTACTTTCATCTTCGTTTAAAAATAGAATTCAAAAAAGTTAAGTAGTTAGAAATTAAGGAAGCACGTATTTTTTAAAACAATTATTTGCTCTGGTTAATCATCTAGCTGAATAGCTCATCAGAAGTTCATAAAATTGTTTTCTAAAACTGAGGACAGACTTAAAATAGAAAGATATGCATAATTAATTTATAAGAGAGAGGAGATCATTTACCTTGATAAATTAGCTTGACTATTCAGCAAGGTTGGAATAATACCCTCTTCTCCCTTACAGCCACACTACTCTCATTGCTAAAAAGGATGATTTCTTGCCTTCTTGACACAACAGCACATGTACAACAGTGGTCACATAGGATACAGATAGCAAAGTCAGTCCTATCTTCTTCACAAAGCTCTCTAAAACCTTTGTTTTAAATGTACAGTTGTATGCAATAAGCTGTATAAAACTTGTATAAAACACTATTTGTGGATCTGTCAGATTCCTTCAAGGAAAAAAGCACCAACTCCTAAACAAGCAACAACGAAGAGGGACGAATGCTGTCAGTTATTTCCTCAGCAATACACATACCCACTGGCTTGTCCACTGTCTTCACTCTTTCAACAGAAGTTAAGCAAGGATAATGAATAGAGTGATGAGTGATCGGGTGTTTACTCATGCCATCTATTCCTAATAATGAAAACAATAAGCTGCTCTGGTTTGGATTTGAATGTCCAAGCTCCCTGCACTGTAACTAAACTCACTGCCTTTAGCTTCTTACCACTAAATACCTCTACAGAGGGGAGGGCAACTGAACTAAATCAGCTGAACTGTTTCAATGCTCAGTTCCTTCCCTATTTATCTGCAGTCAAAACCATGATTTGCAGATTCCTGTACAAAAGTAAAGTTACAGATGTATGTCCAGAAAGGACAGTGTAAATTATAAACTCGGAGATAACATTTTTACACTGTAAAAACATAGAGGCCCATGGTGCTCAGTGTAATCTGGCTTTAGTCACATCTGTTTCTCTGACATTAAGATAAATGCAGAGTGGTTCTAAAGTTCACTGTTAACGAGCTAGTATGCTTTGGTGAGTGAGGTCAGTGAAAAGCAAAGGTAAGCAGAGCAATCAGAAACTTCATTTAGATCTTCTCAGAGTGAAATTGGGGGATTGTCTTTTGGCTTGTTCTGAAAAAAACTGTCCATCTGTTAATATTATACCTCACTCTCAGCTGAAAGTTCTCTTTATACTGAAAAATGGATCTAGAGATCTTTCACTACAGCATAATAGGCACTTTATACATTGATATTCAAATGTTTCACACTATAGAAGGAAATTTTATTTCAGTTTTGGCCCAACTAAGTTTTCTCCAACTTGCCAAAACATTCATTATTTGTTTCAATACTCTCTGAATGTTTCTGTATTCTGTATTTCAATACTCTCTGAACATTCCTATCTCAACAACAGTACTAATTCATGTAAGACTGCAGGGTTTTATGAAAAATTTTAGTAGTAACAGCTACTTACACTTGTGGTTATTAAATCAACCAAAAAACAATGGCTGTAAACCAGCATATGTGAGCAGGAATAAATGGATGCACCAAACTGTTAAGGACCATTGCTTGTATTTTGAAATCTTTATAAAGAACTGAACTCCAGGATCATGGAAACCAGGAGTGGTAAAAAAAAGCATCTCACAATATGGAAAGGGCTCCCACCATATCAACTCTTTCTTCCAAAACAGGCAAATCAAACATCTAGCTTTAGTTTTTCCCTCTATTACTTGGTAAATAACCATCTTTGAGGCAATTATCTAGAATGCTCTCATAAAAACAAAGCTTTTCTCCCTTTAAAACCTCACTAACTTGTTTTAAAACTAATCTTTTAAAAAAGGTAAATGTTAAGCTGTTCCTTCACAACTTTACTTTTTGACAAATATCAAACCACACATCTCCTATTTTTTTCAAAAGTCCTCAGCACATTTGAAATGTTTTAAGATTTGCAAAAGTTTAAAAAAATTGCTTAATGTAGAAAAAAAACCCCAAACCTTACCAAAGCTCAAGGTAATTCTGGTTTCCATGTCCCAGTCTTGTCAAGTTTGTTGGTTCTTGATTTTACCTCATCTGTGTTTAGAAATCACTTTTAGATGCTCTTTGTACTTAAGATGATATCTTAAGAAAATCTCCAGTATTTACAGCTAGATAAATGATTGTACCTCATCAGTTTCCAGTGCAGTACCTTCCTCTCTGGCATTCTGTCACACTTTCATTTAGTTCTGCAAATATGAAACCATTGTGTTTTCATTCCCCTGCTCAAGAAATGTGAGGTATGCTACACTATGGCTGCACTAAGCAAAACAAGATACCATAAAGAAAAATATGCAGCACTGCCTATGGCACATCACAGAGTATACACTGCCGAGAAGCTGTAGCTCAGCATTTCTGAGCTTGGTCCTTACGTACACAGGGAAACTGTAGCAGATCCTGAAAAAAATGTACTTATTTTATTGAGAGCTGGGAAAATGGATTGAAGAGCACTTACAAATTTTAAGATAACATAAATGCATAATATTTTCCCTTCCCTAACCCCCCAATCTCAGAAAACTCCATACACTATCACTTTTGCAAGTCCTTCCATACACAATAACCCAAGTCTCAAAATGACCAGATATACCTAATGCTTCCAAAACCTTAAGAGATTCTTCAGCTACTTATTAATCCCATTAAAATACCTCTGGTAGGAAACCAATAATTTTAATAGGAAAGGTGCATTCAATATCGTACAACATTTGCAATATACAGTTTTTACAGCAAGTAATACACCACTGTAGATCTACAAAGATTTTTTTTTAATACACTTGGCTCTTTACCATCTTATGATCCTCTTTAAATAAGTATTTAACAAGCTTCTCACTTCGAACAATGGAAGTTTATCACAGATAAAGAGAATATCAACCATGTTGCAGAAATGCTACAACAAAGCCCCTTTCACCCGCCAGTCTTGAGAGAGCAAATCCTGCAATTCTTCTTCATCTTCACTACCAATAGCCTCATCCTCTTTTTCTTGTGTTGCACTTAGTCTCATGGCTTCCTTTAACTTCTCCTTCATCAGATCCTGGCGGTTACGCAAAAGCTCAACACGGCGGTAACATTCACTGTTGAAAAGTAAACCACCTATTAACATTTGTGGTCTTTCCACATTAACTGGAATTCCTACGGTGCTGGATTTTGCTTCTCCAACTTCAGATAAAAAAAGCTACGTAGCTTCCCATCAATTAAAAAATAAGCTTGCAATATGCTAGTGCATCTTCTCTGTGTTAATCAAGTGGAAACAGACCAAAGGAGAGGAGAAGTGTGGTCAATTCTCTAGCAATGAGATCTAATCCAAATATTTAACAACTGCAATACCACCACAGAACATTTTTCAAAAAGGCACAGAACCAATATTCACTTCCACACAAGAAGAGATGTCACTCTTTGCTCTGCTTATGGTTTTTATATATGGTAGAAAGGCGAGCTATCAATTGGCTATCAATTTTGGTAAGTTAGTGGTGAAATCTCTGAAAATAATAAAAAAGAAGCACAAGTGGTCAGATTCTCTATCTGCTTACTGTGTGCTGTAACAGAATATTTTACGTAAACACAATCCACAAATTTCAGTTTTCCATTTACTTAAGAAGTTCTGTCCTTGAAATATGTTTTATAACAATTATTCTAGCCATTTTAACAGGGTATTTTGTTGAAAATGCCAAGTAGTATCAGCCTAATTTAAATACATCTTTGCTTCTTTCATTCCTATTTGCTAGGAAGAGTCCACAAGGAAAGCTCATTATCTGGATCCTGTTTCCCCTAGTGTATCTGCAATATGATTACTTACAGGCAGTCACAGCTGAAGGTTTGAAGGCTAAGGAAAACATGAATGTCACTAGAATTGATTTGATTTTAATTTGAAATAGCCTGCATTTAAATACTCTCGGAAGACAAAGCTACAAAAACGGTCTTTAAAAATCTATTTGGAACTTTTATTTTGGAGAAAAGTAATTATGGTAACAAACTTGAAATTCTCGACAAATTTCTGAATTTGGTTCTATGTACTATAGCATCCTAAGCTACTGGGAAAAATGAATACTCCAAGACAGCCAGGTTTAGCTCAAGCCCTCTCCAAAATTCCATGAACATTGTTAAAAGACATTCTTGTACTACCAAAGCTCAGTTTGAACCCAGTGCTATTTGTTATTATATGATGATTACCTGTAGCATGTAAATCTGTCCAGATGGCTTAAGTGTTGCTTTAATTTTTAGTGCTTCTTTTTGTTGCAGGGTTCATTAAAATCAGAATTAATCTTTCTCTACTCAATTGCTACCATTGCCATAATCACTGTTAATTAACATGTTAAGCTACATGATAATGGCAACATTCTGTTCCACTAAGATGTAGTTCAGGTTACTTAAAAGTTTAACTTTTATCCAACTGCTACACCTACCATTTAAGCAAAAACAGAACAAAACAAAAAAGCCACTTCATGTAATGAAGTGCATCATTCAACAAAACCTTTAAGTAAAATTTTATTCAAAATAAGGAGAATTAGTCACAGAACAGGACATTTTCGGTACAGCAAATGGATGGCCAAAGCACAAATCTCATTATCAAAATTTTAATTGCAGAATATCAGACCGTGTTTTTTTAAAAATGGTCACAAATTCTACATCGATCAGAACTCACAGAGAAATACAAATTAAGACATTTGACAGGGGAAAGGGGGACAGTTTGTTCAAAGAATTTGTCTTCTATTGCTTTATTTTGCCTGTGCCTGCCTGCTGTACTTTCGGTGACTCTAGTGCTTTCTCTCTTTGCAAACAATTATATAACTTCACCATAATATACAACATAACTGCACCAAAAGTCATGTTTTTATTAGGTATGATTCTGCAATTGGAGGGAGTCTGTCTTTGTCCTTCAAGTATCTGGGTGATTAATGAAAGGTAGCATCACAGAAGATTAAAAATATTATCAGTCTAGTCAAATAGCGAACCATTAGTGCTGGAGAACAGAAAGTTTGAGGAAAAATTGATCTACTTACATCTGCTCATCAATTTCCACAATCTGACGATCTAGTCGTCCCTCCTCATCCTCTTCCGCCACTATTGCTTCTGAAATCTAAACCAGAAAAGTGCTAAGAAAATTTACCTTCATCCTGAATTTCACTGTTGTTCCTTTTTGATGTCTGTGTCTTCCCTTCCTCCCCTCTGCCTCAAGTCAGTGTTAATCTCCTATACGTATACCCCCACTTTCACAAAAGACTCTGGAGGCAAATACAGAAAAAAACTGATCTGGTTTAATTTGAAACAGAAATGTTTTTTCTTAAAACTAAAAGTAGTTTGGCTGCTTTGGGGTTAACCTTTCAAATTTTTCAATACACTACTATTTGAAACTGAGCGTAACCAAACTATGCGCATCCAAAGTCTGAGGTTGAAATAGGAGCTATATCCCAGTGCTTGGGACTTAAATTACACACGCTTATTGAAAGTATTGGTTAAATATTCCCACTAGATCTCGAAGTGTTTCTAACCTGTTATTTTTTTCAGCATATACTTTCTCAAATCTGAGTGTCTGGGAGATGCTATGCAATCAATGGTCCACGCATAACTGAGAAGATTCCTTCTAAGCTGAAGAATTATCTGAATGGCTAATGCTAGCAAAATGTATCCACCACTGCTTTTGTATGAACATCCGCTCTGTTTATAGTGCTGACCGCTTTAAAATGAGCAATGATAAATTTTTTTGCACCACGTTTCTTAGCAGTTGACATATCAGCAATTATTTACAGTTAAAACTAAAAAACTAGCAAATACTCTAGGAGAAGATTGAGAACACCAGGTATCTTTAGTGACAGTTTTATATTGTACAAAAGGGCAGATAAAAACCTGTTCTGCAAAGATTTTCCACGCAATGCTAAGCAGTAAAAAATGGAAGTACAGAAAAATTGTGGCCAACTGATGCGTCTCATACACAAAATCTTTTATCACTTCTCCAAATTTTGGGGTTCCTTTCCAGTACATTTAAATTAACCATAAAACCCAGGTTACCTACACTTTATAGATCCTTTTTGAAAAAGACAAATGGGTGGTGTTTTGTTCTGTGTTTTTCAAGGTTAAAATAATGTATCTCATCTAAAGAAGAGCCCACAATTATGTCCTGTTTCGGTGCAGGATGCTGATCTGAGGTATATGCTATCTTATTTAAATACAATATAACAAATGTAACTAGGTATATACTGATGACTGGATCCTGATCATAAGTTTTTCCAACTTAACTTCCCTTAAGTGGAAAACAGAAGGAACCCTTTGCTCATTTATAAAGTGCATTTAACCACACACTGCATTGCAACAAACAGCTGACAAATGCAGATGTCAGTCATTCTGCAGAGCTGCATGAAACTGTTGTTTTCCTTATTGTGTATAGTATTTAGAATCAATAAAAATAGATTCCATTACTTACTGTGTTGACCTGTCGCATTGCCTTTTGAAATTCATCCCATTCTTTGTCCATCTGATCCTTTGGAGCATCCACTTTTCGCACCTAAGGAACATGAAAAAACAGGCTCATTAATGATTTATGTCTAGTGACTCTTTGGGGCACTGTAAAACACCTGGAGAAATACGGCAAATTATGCTGTGTCCTCAGAAAAGCCTGGTCGACATACTTCTGTTTAAGTAATGCATATAAATGTCATGTCCCGCTCAGAAGAGGGAGACAAGTGACTTAGATTCGTAACAATGAATAAGAGAGTGCAGCTGCACAATGGTTTTGGAAGAAAAATCTGACTCTACTCCTGGATTAAAACAACATTCTTGACTGTAGCATTAAAGAATAATTGACTAAGAATGGATGGTGTGGAATGTTTGGAGTAAGAAAAGTGACTAAGTCTGTTAATTTGACAGTCTATAATTTCACTATGTTAGATGATAACTTTTAAATTCTTCTGTAAGCTGACTGTTCGATTGTACATAATAGCTCTCACAAGCCAAAAAGCAGAGAATTATTTGCTTTTGGCATAACATAAAATATCAGATGATTCAGTCACTAGTCTGACTGGTGATAGATAGTCTGACTGTATTTCAAATCTAGTCTCATTTTTTTGGCTAACAGAAGAAATAGTACAGCTACGTACCAATTTTAACAACATGCAAAGCTTTTTCTTCTGTGATAGATGACATTAATTACTAAGACAAGAAGACTGAAAAAGTAGTAGCTGTAAGAATGCATTTAAGATCTACAACTAAGGTAATCAAAACCAGATTGTGCTTTTAATACAAGCAAATAAACAAAATAATCTACCTGTGTAACCAAAACTTCCACAATTCAAGAGTGGAAGATGTGGCATAGAACATATGTTAGATGACAGATTTTGCCTGGCTCTGGACTGGGTGGAGATTATATAACTAGGAGAACTAAGCAGTTTGAACAGAATAATTCATGGCACCATCTTTTTGCATTAGTTTTATTTTTCCTTTTTTCATTACTCTCTTTTGGTAACACCTCAGTCATCATCATGGTAAAGACAACAGTTTGGTACCTTGTGTTCCTGAACAATTATACAAAATCCAGTAGTATGAATTAAGTTTATAGAATAAATTAGAAGCTTCCAAGCAAACAACATACTGGGAAGTAATAGTTATCATTTCATTTTTCTGTTCTGTGATTATTTCTATCATATGTGTATGTACTGTGTTATTACGCATTGTGGTTGTCTTTTGTAATTCATAATTACTTGTATTTCTTACAATAAATTTAAACAGTAAAGGTATTATTTTTCCTTGAAATATTTATCTAATCCAGAGTTTATATGCTTTCTAAATTCCTGATGTAAAAACCAACATTCTTCAAGCCCACAATCTCCCTTCCGAACACTCACTGTTCATTCTGAAAATAATTGTTTTATGTATTATTCCAACACAGAATCACTTGCAGACATCTCAATGTAAGTGATGTCACAAATATTTTCCTTCCCCTGCACATTAGCTAAACTTAGAAAGGGCTGATTAAAAAAGAACATCACCTGCAAGCAATTCAAGGAAGAGCTTATTGGAACATGTATCCACTTGTATATTTTATCAGCTGAGGAGATAACCAGAACAAAGATCACTAATCAGTGTCCTCTCAGATATAAGCAGATTCTCCTTTGCTTGACAGGCATTTGTACAAGCTTCCCAACTGATGGTGAAACTAAGTATTTGAAAAATTGAACACTACAATTAGTCATATTAAAAAAAAAGAGTGTGGCTTTTTCAGCTATGTATTTCAATATTGAAAATGTCATTATTCAAAACTATTCACATACGCTAACATGTGGGCATAAGCAGTGCCAAAAGACTCTTGCCAGAGCAATTAAGAGACACCTGAGCTTGTAACTGGGACAGTGGGACTAACTGAACACAAAGAAGCATTATTTGGAAGGTCTCCAAATCAGAAGTCAGGGCTCAACCTCACAATCCAATTTAAATACACCAGCAGCCTTCCACACTGTGAACAACAGGGAAATATACTCCAGGAAAATAAAAAACACTGAGCCTACAACACTATTATTTCAATAAAGAAAGCTGGAAAGCCATCAAATCTGTGGCAAATTTTACAAAACAAACAAACAAACAAAACAAACAAGCCAAAAAGGTTTATACTTAAAATGTCAGGTTTTATTTTGGTCATCGTTCGGTACAGTGCAAGTTGAAGGATGAATGAATGATTTAGATCACAATTTCAAGATTTCTAGTTGTGGGGGTTTTTTTGAGAAACATGTTGAATGCCCACATTTCTTTTCTGAGCATCAAAAAACCACATAATGGTAAAAGACAAAAGGGCTGGAGACCAAGTTCACTGTTGGAGTATGCCAGTACTAGAGATTACAGTGTATACCGTAATCTAGCTATTTTAATTCTAACAAGATGTATAGTATCAGTCACAAAGTGACTTTTAATATTTTTCAACAGGATCTCTCAAAGGACATTAGAGAACTATTTTTATATCCTCAATTCTGAAACAGAACTGGATGTACAAATTAGGTGAAATGCTTTTCCTGAGATGACTCAAAGAAATAAAAGTAACAGGTGGATTGTCCAAATCTCAGTCTAGCATTTTAACCAACAAATAACACTTCTTTAGTTTTCTTTAAGAGCCACAAAGGAACCACAATCAAAAATACCTTCTGAGAGATGATTTAACAAGCTCTTCCTGCCTGCCTCCATCCCTTTTCATGTTTTCTAATTAATATAGAATCAACAGCTCAAAGCTGCGCCAGGGGAGGTTTAGACTGGGCATTAGGAAGCATTTCTTTACCATGAGGGTGGTCAAACACTGTAACAGGCTTCCTAGAGAGGTGGTCAATGCTCCAAGCTTGTCAGTGTTTAGGAGAGATTTGGACAGTGCCCTTAATAACATGCTTTAACTTTTGGTCAGGTAGTTGGACTAGATGATCATTATAGGTCCCTTCCAACTGAAATAGCCTATTCTATTCTATTCTATTCTATTCTATTCTATTCTATTCTATTCTATTCTATTCTATTCTATTCTATTCTATTCTGTCATTTTCTTATATTCTGGTATGACTAATTACCTGGAAAAGCATCCTTACTACTCAGAAAATCACTACAACTGGCAGAAATAAATACAGCAGCATAAAAAGAGCAGATCACTTACTTTTGCATCCACTTCAGGATCATCAAAGAAACCTTCTGGCAAAGCTTCAGCAGTGTTTTCTTTCCTGAAATGTTTAATTACTATTATCCCAAGTTAACACTTTACAACCTGCTTTACGGTAGAGTTAAAAATAGTCAAGAATAAAATCCAGAATCTTCTATAAAAGGACCTAGAAATGGAGCAAGTTTTTTTTATGCCCCGAGTTTTTCCTACAACCATCAAAACTTGCTTCTTCAGTTTCGTCTTACCTAACTTACAAGGAATTGCACAGACAGGTTTAAATCTCAGCCAAAAGAAGAGTTATAGCTTAGGCTTCTTAAACTATTCTTTCCAGTGTGCTGAGCACACAAACATTTTAACAGCACAGTCTCTACTTTTGAAAGCCTAAACCACTGTCTAAAAAAAGTGCTTGAGTGAGCTGAACCATTACTACAGAACCAGCAAATGGTTTTCTTTAAACAGTTAACAGCGGTGGTTAACATTAAGCTTCCAAAGTATCCTGCGTTAAAATTTGCAAACAGAGATGTCTGAACGACACTGTATGGCATTGCTCCATCTCTTATCCTGCCCCTAGGGTGCGAAATACCTGTCTGAAATAATGCTAGAGGCTGACATACATACAAACTATTCCGAATACAAGTTAACAATATGACAGATTTCTAAGTGATCACAGTCTGTATTTCCTGTAAGAATAACGTTTATTTACAGTTCCCAAATCTATCAGTATTTGATTTGACTGCTTACCTTTCCACTATCTTCTCTTGTATCTCTGCTTTCTGTATGGATCCTGAATGGGAAACTATAGGAGCAGCTATAGTTTTGCTGTCAAAGAAGTCTATAAGAAAGGACAGAAGCCTATGAACGAAAAGAACAACTGTTCAAGCTTCTTTATAAAATTCTGACTAGACAGGAATTTCAATTAATACCTTACTGAATCAAGGGAGGAACAGCCAGACATTATTTCACTTGACATCCTCAAACAATTAGAACATAAAATCAGTAACATGCTGAGAAAACACAACACAATAACAAACTAGTAAAGAATCTCCTTTCTCTACTTCCAATATTACACACCCTAACCAGCTTACAGCAATAATCAGAAGAAATGAAAACCCTTCCATTATCAGTTAAACACAGCTTCTCCTTACTGAATCACTTACTATTTCAGTCAGCATTACCTGCAGGCAGAGAATTAGCTATTACTTCTTCAGTTGGTGGTGGAATTTCAGTTTTATGCGTAACAGAAGATTTTTTTGATTGATCTTGTTCTTCCTCTTCATCATCGTCGTCATCATCATCATCGTAATTTCCTGTCAATAAACTGGGACCTGGACCCTTTGAAAGCTGTTCATTTGTACTATCTTGCTCCACTTCATCAAAAAAATCTGCTGGTAGCCTAGTAAAGAACACACAACCTAACTATTTCAAACTTCACAAAAATCAGTTACAGTCTAGCATCCAAAGCCTATTCAATCTGTGAGCAATATGATCTTTGAGGTATTCTGCAATACCCTAAACTGCGCAGCTACCGATGTAACCACTGTCTGAAGGCAGCACATACTTGCTGCTTTCATTTGAAGCTCCCCAGAAATGATGAGGTTAATGCTGAAAACAGATTTCAGTTCCACTTTTGTATTTAAATGTTCTGTATCAGAAAGGTTAATAAAAATATCCCATAACAAAGTGTATTTGGAGGAATGGCAGGTTAGGTAATTCTATTTCCACATTCAAAGTTATTTGCACCAGCGTACTGGCTGTGAACACATTAAATACAAAACTCATGGTTCAACGGTGGTACTGATGTCACATAATCCTTGATAACCTTCAGGTATAACACAACTACTTATTTTAGGTACCTACTGTTGCTCAGAACTGCCACACAGGCTCAGCAACGAGAAAACCCAGATTCGTTTTTATAATAGCTGCAGGCCTCCAAGCCAAACGTTTTTCCAGGTTATATTTTAAAATAATCAAACTGATCAGTATAATGCTGAGCAAACCTCTAAACTGTTCATTTGGCACACAAACTCAAAATGTCTACAAAGTGCCTTCTACTGTCAAGATAATAGCACATAGTATCTATGCAAGATAATAAAAATTTATCCTGTGAAGAAGCATAGAGGAGAACTGCAGGCCTCGTGTGACATCTACCAACTCCACAAAGATGTCCAAATACCCTCAGAAATCTTTAGGTGCAATAAGATGCTTAACCCAATCCCCTGAAGCCAAATACACTCCTGTACCTGTGAGAGTTCAACTGCATGACAGGCATTTACATGAATTTTAAGTGATAAAAACATCTTAATAAAGATCTGCTGATGACATTCCTTAGTAATTTTTGGAAATAAATATCATTTAAATATACCTTTAAACAGACATTAAAATCTGTCTTAATTTCAGACTACCATCTCTTCTGCAGTATGCTAGCGTTAGAGTGCATGCCACAATCTGCTTATTTTCATTCTAGCAAACTGTGTAATACCACCACATATTAATCCTTAAAAGTCTGATAGGGACAGTAAAATAATTCCTTTTTTGTTCACAACTCTAGAGTTAATACCATGATTTTCTCATCTGCACTGAGGAAGATGATGCCGTGTTCAGGAATATGCACCCACATTAGAAAATGAGCAGAAGCAGGGATCTGCTGATTCTCTGAATCTTTACCCTTGGCTAGGAAGGAGATGAGGAAGAACAGGGTGAGAATGCAGCAGTTGGTACAGTTACAAATACTCATATGTAATGAAATAACATCTACTTACCCAGATGTAGATGTGTGTGGCTTTTCATCTGTACCTGTATAACAGCCAAGAGTCACTTCTTACAATCCATGCTTTCAAAAGAAATATCCCTCAGACAGACTCCTACAGCAGCAAGTTCACAAATGCACACTTTCATCTATATATTCATATATAGCACCAAGGGAAAAAAATTAACTATCTTTCCTTTAGCATGAACTTTCATGCATGGATTGAGGTAAAACAGTGGATTGATCCCACTGAAAGGGAATAACACCATTTCTGGACAAGTGCTTCTACTGTTTAACTCATAGTACTGTTTCCGGTTCTATTTGGACCAAGCCCGCATCTCCATGATCTAATTTAACCAAATAACCAAGAAGGAAACTACCAAAAGCACAGTTTTCTCCTGATGAGTGAACTCACAGGGAAAGAGCAAGACAGATGTTTCCCCTTTGCAGCAGCACCAGACTGACATTTAACTCAACAGTCTTGTGTATTCACACACACTTCCATGGGGAAAAAAACCAACCAAAAACATTCAGGATGTGAAATGGCTAGATTCTGGCAAGTGCTTATAAGTATTTTTCTCTCCTTACCTTTTACTCTCTTTAACTCTGTATTTTCCAAGTCAACAGTTTTTCTCTTGACAGGATGAGATGATGCGCTAGCAGCTGAACCAGTTGCTGTCTGCTTTGTGCCTTTTAATTCTGCAACTCTCTGTGAAGAAGTACAAAATTCAGGAAGCTTTCCTAGCAGGAACTTCTGGATTGCAGCTTAAAATACAACACTTTAATAAAGTGAGCTAATATCTTTCTAGTACAGTATCACTGAAACAGACATCACAGATACCAAAACCAAGACCAATGCTTCTGTCAGTCTCTTGCATGATGTGACATGGTAGCAAAGGAATTGTCACTTGCACAAGGGAGGCTGTACGAGTGAGAAAGGAATGACTAAGATCAGTGACATTTACAGCACTACAACTCTGGAGGAAAGAGCAAGAAGGCTGGACTCATCCTAATGTTCTTAAATATTAAGCGTTTTAAAATTAAAACACGGCAGCAGTATTAAAGACATGTCACTGTGCCTTGCCACGATGATCTACACAGAATGCAAGCAATGAACTAAGAACCCCTCAGCTCTTTTGGTCTTTTCCTCAGTAATTGTAAAATTAAATGCAATCTCTCAGTTTCTCCCAAGAAGCAGCAGCAGAATTTAAAAGGATTAAAAAAATCAGATTTAAGGTTGCATCCAAGTTACAAGCTCCCTGAAATTGTTTTACAAATTCTTTACCTTTATTGCTAAATTATAAAGAAAAAAAAAAGCCTATTTTCTTAACCACGTGTAAGCTGTTCCTTTATAACATACAGGAAACAAAGCAATCCCAAAGAGGGTTTCCAAGTCCGACCTGCAGACAAGTGACAGTTAAAAGCTGTCGCTAACGTGGGAACAGCTTCATCTTAAGAGCGCGCCCCTTGAAAGACATGGGACGGTTCTCTCAAGTGCCGGCTTTTCAACGGGTACATAGGTTTTACAAAAACAAAACAACCAGGCTTGTTTTTACACCGCTCTCTCCTGGCAGATGCTCAGCTGTTACCTATTAGCGTACACCTCAAAACGCAGCAAACCCCCAGCCTCCGTTAACGCGGTGTAACCTCCCCTCTCCCCCTTCTCACGTGGTGCCCAGTTACGCACAACAAACACCCAGCCAGCGCCGAGCGGAGCCGAGCTGAAGCCCAGACCCGCCCCACCAAGGGGCAGCCCGTACCCCCGGCGCACCGGCACCAAGGCCTAGCCCGCCCCCCGCCGCCACCCCCGGCGGGAAGCCAGCGGCCGCTCACCTCACGGTGCTGCTTGCCCAGGGCGTGGGTCTGCCACAGCAGCTCGCTCTTCACGGGCGCGTTGCAGAGCGTGCAGCTCAGGTGTCCCAGGCTGTTGTACGTGGCGGCCGCCGTTAAGGGAAGCAGAGCGCTGCGCCGCAGACCCCCACCTCTCACCGCCCCGCGACGGCCACCCCCTCCCTCCCTCCTTCCCTCCCACCGGGCCAGGCCGGGCCGGGCCAGCCGCCGAGGCGAGGGCTAGGGAGGCTGGTGCTGAGGATATTTGGCGAAGGGCGAGTCGATCCGCTTCTTTCCCGCGTTCTGCTGCTGCTTCTCCCGCATGAGGCGCCGCAGCTCCTCCTGCCGCACCTGCTTCCGCCCAGCGCCCGCCCCGGCCGCCGCCATCTTGTCCCGGTGAGCAGAGCGGAGGGGCGTGGCGGGCGCCCAGAGCGAGGCTACGGCTCCGCCCCTCGGCGTGACGCACGCCGGGTGGGCGGGGATGCAGACAAGCCCCGCCCCCAGCCTGGGTCGGGAGCGGGAAACGGGGCGGGGCTTAGAGCGGGAGGGCGGGGCGGAGTTAGGAGCCTCGCCCCGCCCCCAGCAGAGAGCCGGAGGAGAAACAAAATAATCTCAACATAGGAGCAGAATTAAATTCTCCGGCTTTATAAGGTTTTTCAGTAGTTAAGCCTTTAGAGCAACACTGTAACTAAAGAGGCACCACCATCTAAGCTGTGGGCTGCATCTCTGAATAAATTCCCAGAAAGTCCCCCAAAGATGCAAAAAATAATTAAAAAACCACAGTATATCCCATACACCCAGATCCAGGAACCCTCAGTATGCAACACAACTGTGAAAAGGGCTTTTTAAAAAGAAAAAAACCCCAAAACCCGCATCTTTTCTTTAAGCTTCAGCTTGTTGCCAATCAGGGTTACATTCCCTGCACCCCTTCGGGAGGCCTTGCACACCCAGCTGCTGTTCCCAAACGTTGCCGACTCGCCTGCACAGCGCACGCTACAACACAGCGGGCAGCCTGCATTTCCCTGCTAAAATACAGCCCATCTACAGCATTTAGTAACCACATCATGACCAAAGACAGCAGAGAACTTTCCATATTTTATTTTTATCTTTTCATTTATGATAGTACAGTAAAATAAGTTAGCTTAAAAAAAAAAAAATCTAGCCCCAAGTTCCATGGCGTCAAGTACTCCCCTCCAAACCACGTTAAAAGTCAAAAAAGCATTACACCAGGTTTACAGCGGTATTACCTTCAGGAGGACTTAGTCACAGAGGATGCCACTACAAGCAGCATATTTTAGGCTGTTCTCAGAGAGCAAGTCGCCCCACAGCTCCAGACTCTGCGGCTCCCTGAACGTTGGGTTTGGTTCGTCTCACACCAGCCTACAGGAGCTGGGGCAGAAAACGGAGCACGGAAGCATGTAATCTGATTTCCATTTTCATAGAAGACAAACTCTGTGGTAAGACATTTTGCCCGGATGGCACATCCGAGGTGTGTAAACACAGCCAGAGCAACACAGCAACTGGAAGACAATAGGGTAAGTGCAACTAAGGCAAAAAGGAGTAACTTCTCTTTTGACATGATCAGGGCAGATGGTTGGGGTAAGGAAGTGATTCAGTAGCAAAATAGGTATCATAGTACACCTAGATTACAGAATCAGTGAGAATATAGCTTAAGCTTGATTGAGATCTATGTTTACCTTTACAAATTCTGAAGAATATTTAAAAGCTCCTCTTCCTTCCCCCTCCTCCCACAATTGCCGTCTGCTGCACTTTTCAAAAGCACAGAAGTTTGCTTTCACTGAAATTTAAGGCTATTATGAAAAAAATGAAGTGTAGGACTCCTCTTTCAAAACTAAGTATAAAAGTCAATCCACTCTAGGTCTTAGATAATTCTAAATACAACCATCCATTTTCCAAAATGAATCAACTCATTTTTATATTTGGAAGACAAAAAATTGTATACTGCAGAAGTCTGTCTTCATACACATACTTCTGTCCTAGAAACCAAACACTCTGATACCAGGAGTTACCACTGTAAATTAACTTCAGCCCAGGACACCCACCCTTTGCTGAATCCAGATGTGCTGGTGGGAGAGGTTCATCATCACTCTTTTTGCCTCAAAGTACCAGATTATCGAAAGATCTACTATGGAACATCTTAAAGTTAATCTTCATGGCTTTGAGCCAGGCTTAGGACGTACTCACACAAGCACATCTCAAGCAGCAGCAGTTTCTGGGAAGGAGTGCTGGGAAGACAATGTCTGCCTATAGCCTTAGTGTTTTCA